>NC_056416.1:20000-1374193 GCF_905147365.1 Aricia agestis | reverse complement strand
TTTAATACTTGGCTGAAAACAGAGTTCTCCAAGTTTTGTAACTTAGCCTCAAAGCTTTCGTATCGCGCAGTGGAAGACGAAACAGGAGAAGAGTTGACCGGACGGCGGTTATTGACCTTTTTAGTCTAGGAGCTGTGTAAAAATGTTCGTACTGTATTCTGTTAAGAAAAAAATTATTTCTTATAAAGACACAGACAGATTATACATTCATCGACAAACATCTTGGTAACTCTTAAGGCCACCGCACACCAGAGACACGACTGTTTTAAGACAGACTATCGCAAATTAAAAAAGTACTAGATGCTCACCGGACGGCGAACAGGTGGAACTGGAACATCGCTATGACGCTCCTACCTATGTGATATGTCGTACTCGTAACCGGTACGACGTACCGCCGTATTTCAAAATAATATTAGCTCGATGCACTCCTTCACCATATAAAATATAACTGTGCAAAATTTCATTCACCTACGTTTCCGCATTTTTCGTCAAAAGGGATACAAAGTTTTTCGCTTGCGTATTAATATATTAGATATCTGTTACACTTATTGAGTTACTATCATTAAACTTGCACTACTACAGTCACACACCTTATAAAATAATAGCTAAAGGAAATATTAGTATTGTATTCAGTTTTTTAAGTAATCATCAAAAAACAGTTTTGGGACTTACGACATTTGCTTTCGTGCTATAATGGGGGAACCGTTGTTACGCGATATTGTTCACTATTAGCTGCAGCGTAAAGCACATTGCCTGGGAGCACGATTCATGGAATCATTGTATCACGATTGGAGGATAGCGGTGTGTGTAGGCGGGACTAGCGTTTTGACAGTAGGCTCTTAAATATTTGATTTATTTTGCCCGGGCGCGCACTAGCGGCCAGGCCGCGGCGGCCATCGAAAGTATATTGTGGCCGCAGGTCGCGTTGTGGCCAGGTACGCGTCGTCTATGGCGGTTTCATACGAAGGTATCTATCTCGATGGCCGCCGCGGCCTGGCCGCTAGTGCGCGCCCGGGTATAGTATTTGTTGAAGCGGCAACAGAAATACATAATCTGTGAAAATTTACTCTCTAGCTATCACCGTTCTTGAGATACAGCATGGAGACAGACAGACGGACAGACATCGAAGTCTTAGCCCGGGCGCGCACTAGCGGCCAAACCGCAGCGGCCAGGTCGCGACGGCCATCGAGATAATGACCTTAGTATGAAATCGCCATAGACCACGCGCACCTGGCTGCACGGCGGCCAGCGGCTACACCACTTTCGATGGCCGCCGCGACCTGGCCGCTAGTGCGCGCCTGGCCTTAGCCCGGGCGCGCACTAGCGGCCATTGAGGTAGATACCTTAGTATGAAACCGCCATAGACGACGCGCACCTGGCCGCAACGCGACCTGCGGCCACAACGTACTTGCGATGGCCGCCGCGGCATCGAGATAGTTACCTGCATGAAACCGCCATAAAACACGCGCGTGTGGCCGCTGGCCGCCGTGCGGCCAGGTGCGCGTGGTGTATGGCGGTTTCATACTAGATGATTATCGAGATGGCCGTCGCGACCTGGCCGCTGCGGTTTGGCCGCTAGTGCGCGACCCTTTGGATACGGAACCCTAAAAATGTCTAAGCAAACGAGAGCTCTAGATTTGATGAAAACACGAAAACTTCATTCGAGTCTAGGATTGTAATTTGGAATAGGTTATGAATTTATGATATCTTTTTAATTATGTAATTAAATTATTATAAATATTTTTCAGTTTTGCAGTGTAATTTATCAATAAGATATTCAAGTTTCTTACCAGTATCCATAGTAAAATGATGAACAATAAGCCGGTTTGAAGATTTAAAACTTGTTTCGTGATAGTTATAGCGAATTTAACGGTTCTTTTTATAGTAATATTATGCCAGTTTTCAAAAATTTATTTATTAACGAAACTTATGAATTAAAACAAATTAACAATAACGAAATTAATCTCAAATATAAATCTTACAACTCCAAAAAAAACAATAAACACAGTTCAAAAGTCAAAACTCAAAAACAAAATAAATGTCATCGTGACATGTTTTTCTTCTTTCTTATGGCACTTCGGCTATATAACCATGGCCAGTGTCGAGTATAAAATATATATGGAGGGAATATAATATTCTAGTATAATATTTACAGCATCGTTTTTCTATATTGTCAGTTCTAAAGTCTAGTCAAAATCTAAGTGAAAGTCAATACATACAGTCAAGAAGTCAAGTCAGTCGATTCAGTAAAGTGGTAGACGCTTTACTAAAACTTTCGATGGAGTTTTGGAGCCTTTGGAGGGAACACAAAATAGGTAGCACGTTTCTGGATATTGCATCACTTTCATACACTTGTGCACAATAACGAATATAATTATTAAAAAACTGTTCCAAACTCGAAGCCTATTTATATATATATATTATGAGATAGCGTGTTTGTTTTTGTAATCCGAGGCGGTTTCTCTATTTCTATCTCTTTTCCCTTAAACGTCATACGACTTTTTACACCTGTCAGTTGCTCTTGACATCTAGATGTCAAACTTAAAAAGTATAAATGTCGGATGTCGAGAGCAGCGCGCTCATTGGCGGTTTGTTTTTTGATCCGTGCGGTTCTCTAGTATTTTAAAATTTTAAACGGTGTTACCGTTCGCTTTTTAGATATTTTGTTAAAATTTTTATGTTATAAATAATAATTATGGATAAACGCCATAATTCAGAAGAATTATTTTCGGTTTCGGCAAAACGTCCACGTCATAACAGTGAAGTTATAGACAATTTAATTTTACAGGTTAATAACATTCAGAATTATTTAAGTAACTTTTTACCCAGTGAAAATGCCGTGGACAATAGTCCAGATGCAGACATACTGGACGCTAACATCAGCGGTGAGTTATTTGAAAACTTTAATTTGGAAGATGAAAATGTGCATGAAATACCTGGCTCTGCCGAATTAAATCAGCCTCAGTTAACACCTGTATCTGAGCCTTCGTTTTCTATGCCGGTTTCTACTATAGTTAAGGAACCAAATATACAAAGAGCTTCGCTAAGTCATATTGAAAAGCTAAAATCATTGCAACATTTTGAAACCGATAATTGGTCGGAAGTACGATATTCAGACGTACAAAAATTGTATTGTGCAAATCCTGGTTTTGTAGAATTGGATTGTAATGACGAGTTAAAACCGTATGAGTCGTCTTTAAATTTATCGTATACAGAACGTGGTTTCGCAGCCATTTCATTAGCCATCCTCAAACAAAATGAGGCATTGGAACAAGTAATTAAAGATTTTGTTTCGTGGTTAAGTTCAGTGCAAGTTACTGACGCGAAGTCAGTAGAATCTAAAATTTGCGAACTTTTTACGCAAGGGGAGTTTAGTAAAATCTCAAACGATCTTTTGCAGATGGCATGTGGCCATCGAGCCGATATTATACAACAGCGCAGAGACGCTCTATTGAAATCGGTTAAAAATAAATTTGTTAAATCTACCCTCCGAAAAATACCCCCAACTTGTGAAAGTTTATTTAATAAAACCGATTTTTCGGCTGTTATTGATAAAAATGGAGGTAGTAGTAAAGTTTTTTGGCCTCAAAAATCTGATAAAATCCAAGCTAGAAAATCTTTTTCCGAAAATTTTTACAACACTGTACCTGCGCAAGGTCAGAACCTACTCCCACTGCCGCACAGTGGAATAAATTTTGGATACAATCATAATTATATACCGTCACAAAATATTGCACCCTTTAATTCTATTATGCAACCTGCGCAAGGTGTGCCAAACCAACCGATTTTTAATAATTTTCCACGTCTTCCTTCGCAAGGAAGGAATTTTCGTCCCAGAGGTCCTCGTCCCTCAGGGAGCGGGCTACAAGCTAATAAAACATATCATACCGCCTCTCGTCGAGACGGAAACTTTAAAAAGAAATACTGACTAATTCATAGCCCGTCAACTACAACTATTCCCAAACAGATGGGTAAAGTTAGGAGCGGATCCATACAGTTTATTAATCATGGGCTACAGAATTCGGTTCAAAATAAAACCTCTCCTTCATTTTACCAACATATAAAATTTTTTAGACCATCCGCTCCAAACTATTTCTTTCAAAGACATGGGGACCATAATTTACCAAGGCAACCTGTTTCAAATAATAATATACCTGCCATAAAGTCTGGCGACAGCTTCCAAGGTATTCGCGTCTTTAACAAATTGGCTAGCTCAGATATTACGAGAGCAGGGAATACACCTAATCGTGTACTTGGAAAATTTTTTAATTGTTCGCCAGTTATACGTAAAGATGTTGCGCAAACATATAAATCTAACTTCGACTTTGTTAATTTACCTAGGTTAGACAGTAACCTGGTTAAAATCTGCCCTAGATCCTCAGCAAACCTTACTGGTTTTGGGCAGAATGTGGGACCCGATCCGCAATCTAGAATGGTTACCAACAGACAAAACTCTGCGCATAAAATAGATATGTTTAGAAATATGTCAATTAAAGATGGCCAATTTAAAAACAATACAATTTTCAAGTCATCTCAATTTCGTGAGTCCTTGTGTCACGAGAGGTCGCCTAGACTATTGAAATCTTTTAGACTTTTGTCAAAAGATACGGGACATGCCTCCAAAGAAATTATTCCCTGTGCCGATGCCGGCGTTTCTGGAAATTCAATAGTGGGTTCGAAACCTACATATTTAATCTCCGATTCATCTCAATCTGGTGTCTCATTACTTAGCCACCAGTACATTGGGTTCGGATTGGGGAACTCAAATAGACAACCTGCGCATGACAGTAACTTGGTGGACTCACGAGCAATCCTTGCATTCAAACCACAAAGAGATGATGGCGAATCTCAAAATTTTTCAAAATTTAATTTCACATCGAGTAAAAACCTCTATGTCAGTGCAGTCGGACAACATAACAACTTTTGCGATTCTAAAAAACGAAGACTTTCAATTCCAATCTCTGTTAAGTCTGTCACGTCAAATATTTGCTATCCTGGATCGACACAATGTCAATCTATCATTTCACCATCTGTCCAGCCGGTACAATATGGAAGCAGATCGGTTGTCGAGACAAAAATTGACCCCATAAATATGGCATCCTCTGTCTCCGATCACCGAGATAATTTTCAGAAAAATGGTACTGCCGGTGATAGACCTATTTGCCCCTCAGTCAGCCCACGTAGTCCCCTTGTACCCAAACCTAGATTTAATGGGCTATCAGGCGGAAATTCACGACCCAAGTCGTCTTTGGAACTATCCCCTGGACTGGGTATTCTCACCCCCTTTTCTCATGCCTCGGGTACTTTCGCATTTGAACAACGCACAGATAAGCTATCTAATTATAGCACCAAGATGGGTGAAGGCCAGCCACCTTCTAGCCAGCCGAGCTCTAGAAGCTCCGTTCACGATCCTAAATCTAGACAAAGTCCTTGTCGATATAACGATCTATCAACTGTCTCCACGAGTACAGAACAGGGTAATGGAAGTTTGGAAATGTGGGGGTGGACCCAGGCACTAAAAGGCTGGACACCCGATCAAATTAACCTTTTAAAATCTAGTTGGCGTGAGTCTACTAGGAGGTCTTATGAGTGTGCATGGCGAAGGTGGTGTATTTGGGCCCATCAGAATAATATACCTATAGGCACTCCTACAGGGTCAGATCTTGCTAGGTATTTATCAGACCTTTTTCAAGTACATAAACTTTCTAGAAATACTATTATGCTTCATAAATCTGTAGTCTCAACTTTATGTGACCCTAACGAATGTAGACAACTTAGTTCCCATCCACTTGTACAGCACATTTTAAAGTCAATTTCTAATAAATGCCCGAAAAATGAGAAACCTCCTATATGGGACATTGATTTTCTATCTACCTGGCTTTGTAATACTTTTAGTACAGATTTAAATTTATATGAGTGTTCTAGACGTACAGCGTGTATTTTATTACTGTGTTCTGGAAGACGTATACATGATCTCACTTTATTGTCAATCGATCCTGATAACTGTTTAATATCAAACGATAGTGTCATTTTCTGGCCTAAATACGGTTCAAAGACTGATAATGCCGATTATAGGCAATCGGGATGGAAGCTGGTTCAGAATAATGAATCTCAGGCTCTAGATCCCACCTTTTGGATAAAATATCTAATTAGACTATCTAGAGCAAGGCGAGATGAATGTAAATTAAATAACTTATTTCTGACAGTTTGTGGTCCACCCAAAGTGGCGTCAAAAACAACTATTTCAAACTGGCTAAAATCACTACTATCCGAAGCAGGTATAAAAGCCACACCAGGTAGTTTTCGCCCAGCTGTTGCATCTAAAAATTGGGTGCAAAATTTTCCTATTGACGAGATTTTACAAAGAGGAAACTGGCGTTCGCAAAATGTATTTTTAAAATATTATAAAAGAATAATAAAACCTAATCAAGAGGTTAAGTCAGTAACAAAATTATTTACACCTATTTAGATTTTGTTTTTGAGTTTTATTTTAATAATTGAATTTTACTTTTGTCTTTACAAATTATTGTTTAGTTAATTTTCTCAAATTATATATAATGGACTGACATGATTTAATTATTATATCCTTTATTTTTGTATCATTGAACTGTAAATAAACTAATTTTACTTGTACTGTCTTTTCCAATTTTATTTAAATTAATGTTTAAAACTTTTCACACCAGGCGATATCAAACACATCTCTTAATATATATATATATATATATATAAATAGGCTTCGAGTTTGGAACAGTTTTTTAATAGCAGCGTTTTACCTACCAATAAAACGCTTATTAAAACACTTTCCAAACTCGAAGCCTATAGTTTGTATATCTGCCTGGTATATAATATAATATATATATTATGTAAAACCAATGAGCGCGCTGCTCTCGACATCCGACATTTATACTTTTTAAGTTTGACATCTAGATGTCAAGAGCAACTGACAGGTGTAAAAAGTCGTATGACGTTTAAGGGAAAAGAGATAGAAATAGAGAAACCGCCTCGGATTACAAAAACAAACACGCTATCTCATAATATATATTATATATATATGTCGTAGGATGATTTGATAAATCCGTGTTTTCGCGAAATCCCTAGAATTTTCGCGAAAATTCGATTTATCAAATCATCCTACGATATCGTAGGATGATTTGATAAATCAAATTTTCGCGAAAATTCTAGGGATTTCGCGAAAACACGGATTTATCAAATCATCCTACGACATATATAAATAGGCTTCGAGTTTGGAAAGTGTTTTAATAAGCGTTTTATTGGTAGGTAAAACGCTGCTATTACACATTAAAAACCCAGATAACACAATTTTAGGAAAATAATACAAAAAGTAAAAACATACATCACTCTTTCACATTTCCGGCAAAACTCCAACTGAGTCTAATAAAAGTATAATATTTTGTCATACAACATATTGTATTCTGTTTAGCGCTTCGACCGTCAGGTTTCTTTATATTGACTAGACTTTAGACCTGACGGACATGACGATTTAGAAAATCGATGGTGAACATTGTAAATTATTGTAATATAGAATATTGTTTAATGTTTTCCCGCCATAATAAACTCGACACTGGACATGGTTCAGTAGTGCCAGTCAGTGCCATAATAAGAATTAAAAAAAAATACTCAGCTGTTGTGAGTTGTGACACAAATATATACTAGTAAATACATAAAATAGTAATCTGTGGTTGTGACTTGTCAAACAAAATATGCAGAACTCAGAAGTGGAATTTGGATTTTGGAATTAGTACCTAGTACCTACTTACATATTTAGTAAATAGGTACCTACCCAAATATATACTAGTAATCTGTGTAGGTACCTATTGTACTGTGTATCGTGAGTGTAATCGATTCTGCGATAAAACGTCTCGTAATTATTGTTAACACGTTGCTGGACAGTACATTGTTAAATTTTTTTGTCTAGATGACAGTACTTTTTTTCATACATTTATTTCTTACGGCTATAGCAGTTGCGTCACGATAAGAATTTAAAAATCGATGTACTATGTCATTACGGCTCTAACCGTATTACGGTTATAATCGTAGCGTCGTGTAATATAGTTTGATTACTTCATATTTTGACAGTACGGTTAAGGCCGTTTTTGAATAAGATAAATAAAACAATGATTTACCAAAATAACACAAATATTTATTTCAAAAATAAACAAACATGACGTCATATTAACCTCTATATGTCTAAAGATAAACAAAACATACTCTTCGTGGAATAAAATCAACTACGGAGACATCTTACAATTACAATTTTTATATTATAGGAACTTTAGTAAGAAATCAGCCTTTATAAGGATAAAAATAAAATTATATTATTGTCCATGTATGGGAACATTCCGCATCAGTCTGCTGTACAACTTCAGTCGGTTCAATAAACGTTTCACCAGATATCGGATCGGGAATTGATTGTATAGCTACTGACGGTTGTGTGACAGAAGAAAAATGTGGTTCAAGAACTTCGTGTAAATCAATATTATTACCAGAAATTATATCGTTCACCTCGTTTGAGTTAGAAGATGATGAAGACGATAATCTAGCCGTTGGTCAAACAACTCGTCGCCTGCTCATGTTAACAAAATCTTCATCGCTCGAACTGGACTGATTTTCGAAGTCTGGCTGATAGTTTTCATCAGAATCATATTCTCCGTCGTCTTGGTAGGGATCGTCTTCATTTTGAGATGATTCCGGGGTAGAAACATCTTAAGAAGGCGCTCAATTTCACGAATGTTTCTCGGATTGCTCATCTAAATAAATAAAATAACTCGTAAATATAAAAGTTACAAATATACCTTTATGAAGATAGTAATAAAACATGTTTACTATATATTGTAATTATATAGACTTGTTATCATATTCAAAATAAGTAAATGTATAATGTAGGTACTTACAACAAAAATATAACCCCAATTACAAAGTGACAAGACAACTTCACACACGCAATATCACCTGCGCGGTCAGCGCGTCACTAGTCCAAATCCCAACGGATTTTGTATGAAGCGTCAACGGTTATAGCCGTTGTGTCGATGTGTTTGTACCTAACTATGGCAACACACACATAAAACTTGATTCGTCAAAAACAGTGATGTAGAATGACAGTAGGACCTAGAAAAGTAATTGTCATATGACAGTATAAATATATTCTATGGTCATTCAGTACGTAACCGACTGCTAAGGCCGTAGGTCAAAATATAACTTGTTTAATTTGTACGGCTATAGCCGGTATGTCACAAAACGAAGTACATTATGCATGGCTATGACCGTACTGTCCAGCAACGTGTTAAATTTAGTTAAAAAATTTAAACTTACATAGGCCATATCAGGTAAAAATATTTTGTGTTCAAAAGTATCTTTAGACCTACTTTAACCCAATTAAAAATTGTAATCAATTTTAGGTGACTTTATGCTTGTTGATAAGTGATATCTGGTGGATGGAGGGTATTTATCTTAATAATACATAACTCAACTGTCATAAGTTTGTTCTTATCTACATTGTAACTAAAATTATGTATAAGTGTGATAAACTTTGTAAAACTTATAGATATATCCGTCAGTGTAACACTAACATAGCGAAAAGTAGTATATTATTGTCAAATATGACATCCTCTACGAAATCCATGACGGACGAAGAACTTAAACAGTATTTTCCGGACTTTCCAAGTGGTCCTCTAGATGTTTACCGAAAAAATGCATCATTTGACTGGAGAAAGATCAAAATGGCCTATGAATCTGCATCGACAATAAAACTAAAGGTTAGCTTCAGAATTACTATGTTTTTATGTGTTATTTTTTTCTCATGTCTGTAATAGCTTCTTCTAAATTGTGGCATAATTATCTTTCAGCACGACATATGGAAGTTTATGGAAAGTAACCCTTTATTTCAACACTCAGAAAGGGATCTTAGTTTGGATGAAATCAGGCATATAAATGTCAAAAGAATGTATGCTATTTTTAATGAAAACTTCATTCCATATGAAAGAGTAAGTAAACAATTAAAACATGATTAGATAAAAATAATTAAAATGAATTATAAATGGAAGGCCTAATATTGTATGCATATTTGATTGTTAAATCTTGATTTACACATTAGTGTAAATTTCTATTAAGAAAAAAAAAACAAATAAAATCATGTTTTACACAACACTTGAATATTTTACAATGTCTAATTTTGTTTTTTGTTGCTTTAGATTGTTGAGGATCCTAGATTATATCAGGCTAAAACGGAAGCGCTATTCATGTACGATAGTTCCCTGTCTGTGAAAATATCACTTACATTCCGTATGTTTGCCAACACCATACAAGCGATCGGTGGGCCCCACCACTACCATTTTGTGGAGGATGTGCAGCAGGGGAAAATTGGAGGGTGCTTTGCCTTGACGGAGGTCGCCCACGGATCAAACGCTAAAGGCATGAGAACAACTGCTACATACTGCCCAGAAACGAAACAGTTTATAATGCATACTGATGATTTTGAAGCTGCCAAGTTTTGGGTTGGATCACTGGGTGAGTTTCTAAAGATTTTCTTCATAACAAAAAAAATTGACAGCAATGGAGAATGTTACCTAATTTTGTTTATTAGCAGTCCATATTCTCTGTCAAAAATAATAAATACTAGTGAAAGAATTACTTGGATATGTTAATTAGTTTCCAATTTATAAGCAAAACAAGTTGTAATAAGCAGGCACCCGGTTACGGTGTGATGTCATATCACAATTGTACCGCTACATAGCAAAAATAGCCCAACAATTATTGTGTTTTTGTATGGGAATTAATATTTTATTTTAATATTATTATTAATTATTAAAGTACACATATAATTAAGGCCTTGGTGAAAATTCCAAGTGCCTACCTGTTGCCGTTATTGATAAAGAGCAAAAAAAAAAAGCCAAAAATCATGTTTATTGTATGGAGCCCGCATGGTGCAATTGTTATATGACGACACAAGCGGTCGTGGGATTGTTAGCGGGACTCGATATTTTATGAAACTTTTAATACCTATAAAATCAAAACTACTAGGTATTTTTGACTACAACAAAAACTAGTGTATTTGTATACATACAGGCTTTACTGTGACAAAATTTCAAGCAATTTGTCATACCTAGTAACATTCTTCATTGTGAAATTGCTGTCCCTATATAATAGGCCCCTAATAAAAAGTAGCTTGATAAAATATGTTATCAAGCTACTTTTTCGTCATATAGAGAGCAACATTGCTTAAGTTGTTAGCTGTATAAATATATTTTATCAAAGTGAGAGGACTACCTTCATAAGTTATAAGTTATAACTATGACGTAAACAAAAGTGTGATATAGTAATTTGCATAGTCTGAAGGTCAGTTTAACTACAATCAAGTTTTTTGTTTACGTTAAATTCTTGCTTATGTTAAATTTATAAGAGATCATATTAAGATCTCTTAATTATAAGATTGCATAAGCAATCTGTAAATTATATAACCCTTATTTCCATCAAACTGTAAAGCTAAATAATTAATTCCTATTGTTTACAGTTGGATACAATGACTTTTCAATAATTACGGGCTACAATGCTTTAGCTATGTCATTATGATATTCAAATAACCAATAGAAATAATTAAAAAACAAATAAGTGTCCGAATCTGAATGCAAAAATTGTAACTGACTAGGCGTGGCGAAGGCGTGACTGACTTTATATTTCTGGTATTTCAGGGCAATGCGCTACCCATGCGATCGTCTACGCTATGCTTATATCGAAGGGTAAGAATCACGGCCTACACACATTCGTGGTGCCCATAAGAGACCCCCAAACTCTCAAACCGTACCCAGGGGTGGTAGTGGGGGATATTGGGAAAAAAGTGGGGTTAAATGGGGTTGATAATGGGTACGTATTATAGAATCCATACTTCCATATATCTGTCTGTCTATTTTCTCTTCATGCTTAAAACGCTGAATCGATTTTAATAAAATTTGGATACAGATAGAGATAATTATAGAGATTAGAGCCTGGGAAAGGATACAGTTTACATTTAGACATGGGAAAGCCACGCTTCGGCACGAATGGGCCGGCTCGATTGGAGAAATACCACGTTCTCACAGAAAACCGGCGTGAAACAGCGCTTGCGCTGTGTTTCGCCGAGTGAGTGAGTTTACCGGAAGCCCAATTCCCTGCCCTATTCCCTTCTCTACCCTCCCCTATTCCCTTCCCTTCCCATCCCTACCCTATTTCCCTCTTGAAAGGCTGGCAACGCACCTGCAGCTCTTCTGATGCTGCGAGTGTCCATGGGCGATGGAAGTCGCTTTCCATCAGGTTACCCGTTTTCTCGTTTGCCCCCTTATTTCATAAAAAAAAAGTGTGTGGTTTCCGCACGATAAACGAATTTTGGGTATATATCAGAGCTGCGGGCGTCATCTTGTGACATAATAAGCAAGCGGATCGCCTGATAGCAGTTGTTTCAAACCATGAATATACCGCGCGATATAAACAGATACATTATCGTATTAAGTCGGTCTTTGAACCTTATTTTGAATAAAGACATTATCATTGCAAATAAAGTTGTAAATGTATCGATATCATTTAAAACCGCGATAAAAATTCATCACTTTTATTAAAATAATACCACTTATCTTAATCTTTAAAAGCCCCTTATATCTCTAGCAAAAATATTCCTATTTTCAGGTTTGTTATTTTCAACAAATATGCCATTCCGAAAGAAAATGCTTTGGACAAATTGGGAGGTGTGGATGATAATGGTGACTATAAGACACCCTTTAAAGATCCCAGCAAGAGGTTTGGGGCGTCTCTTGGTGCTTTGTCAGGTAAACTATATTTAATTACTTACTAAAGATATAATAATTAGTTTAGGGTCTGTTTCACCACTTCCTGATAAGTGCCGCATAGGCTATCCACAACTTACCTAGTAGATGAAGTATCTGTCAGATAAGCTGTGGATAGCCTATCCGGCACTTATCAGGAAGTGGTGAAACAGCTCCTTAGCCTCATTAAATTGGGTAGAAAATTAAATGTAATCGTAACTTATTGCATAGAATTTTAACTCATTATT
Organism: Aricia agestis; assembly: GCF_905147365.1. Lineage (NCBI taxonomy): Eukaryota > Metazoa > Arthropoda > Insecta > Lepidoptera > Lycaenidae > Aricia > Aricia agestis. The sequence goes on along the minus strand of NC_056416.1, from coordinate 1,361,136 downwards.
TCAAGTTAGTGAATTGCTGGTTACAAATCTATTGGATTTATAGTTTGGTAACTAACAATTCACTTATATATTTTTATTATATAACACCATATTATTATGTTCTAAAACTCTACCATGTAACTACTTAGACCAGGGGTTCCCAATCTTTTTCAGCCTACGGTGCAGTTACACGTAAAATATTTTATCACGGCGCCCTACTTTACCTAGCTATTAGAAAAATATACATAAATAAATACATTTAATGAGTATAGTTAGGTTTAGCAGGTAAATAGTAAGTAATACTTAAACAAATATTTAATCATCTACCTGCTTTACATAATATTATAATTTAATTTTATAATATTTGTGGTTTCGGATAATGATGGTGGATGTCTCACGGCGCCCATCTTGCCTTTCCACGGCGCACCAGGGCGCCGCGGCGCACATTTTGGGAACCTCTGACTTAGACAGTTATATTCAAACAAAAGGACAAAATAGCATTTTTCGTTTCAATAGTTAAAATTGTATCCCTCATTGTGTTTTGAAATTAGGTAGCCAAGTCTGATTTTTACTTTCTTTCTTCTAATCGTATATTTTATTCTTTATAAAACTGAGACAAACCCTTGTCGGGTTTAATGGTGCTGCCATTTGGTTTAAATATAATGTTTGTGTATCTTATGCTTGATAAATAAATAATAATAATAAAATTTCGTATTTTAACTGTAGACAACAAAATTATTGAAATAACTTCAAAACACCATTAAATTTTCAGGCGGCCGAGTTCACATAACCTCAATATCGACAAACTACCTTCAGAAGGCAATAGTGATAGCGCTCCGGTACTCGGCCGTGCGGAGACAGTTCGGACCGGAGGGCGAGCCCGAGACGCCGGTGCTGGAGTATCAGATGCAAGTGAGTGTCTTGCATATTTTATACCACTGACCTCCATTATACAAACCCTTTGAAATGACAGCTATTTTTGTGCCTATTTGAAGCGGAATCAGCGCCCCCAATGCGGGGGAAGAGAACTAAATCAGACGTAAAAATGACGTTTGAAAGTCGATATATTGGCACTGATAGCAGTAGTGAGAGTACTTGGAACTAATACTAGTGATGACAACCAATATGATTAAGCAGCCATTTGCAATTTACGTCAAATTTGTTCTCTTCCCCCGCTTTTGGGGCGCTGATTCCGCTTCAAATAGGCACAAAAAATTGCTGTCATTTCAAAGGGTATCATAAGTCCAGCGTACTTGTATAATGGAGGTCAGTGATATTTACAGTTAAGTGACACTTAATAGTAAGGCTTTATGGCATAGAGTGAAAGGCGTTGTGTTCGGATTTGGAGTCCGATTATTTTTTAAATAATAACGTTGTAGTTTTGACTTTATTTGATAAGCTGTAATTTCTTTTAATTGGTAACAATGGTCATTCTCGACTCCAATACTGGGACAGAAAGGAGGCAAAGATTCGCGATTTCTTTCTCTTTCACTCTTTTCTTGTTAGTTTTCCCTAAGATAGCGTGATAAAATTAGCGACAACGCCATCTATCCAAGCAATACATATTAGAAACAGCGCCATCTATTCAAATTATAATTCCAGCAAGTCCGCCTCCTGCCGCACCTGGCTTCGACGTTCGCGCTACGGATATTCTGCACGTGGTTCAGCGAGATGCACATCAAGATGACTGTTGACAGCCTCTTCGGTGAGTGTTAGAGGTATTTGAAGTGCCATAAGTCACCATTTTACTCTGAATATGGCTTCTCATATTTATTTTGTCGCTAGGAGGCGGAACCCATTCTCAAAAAGCGCCGCCTGGTGGCCACCATGTGAAACTCTATATAATTCGGTCCTTGGCGTGTCAAATACCCCTTTAGTTATTATCAACACAATAAATAACGCCCGCTTAATCTCACTTTCATTATTCTATCCAAACATCGCTTCTATCGACGCAACGCGTCAACAGCCGCCTACTGACCGAACGAGCCGCCTCGCGCGGCAGTTGCTCGGTCGTGGCTCGCCCGTGGCAAAGCATGCGTTGCCGAACCCGAGCGTGCCGCGGCCCGAGCCGAGCGTTGTCGGTTTTTGTCGATGCTCAAAGGCACCTCGGTACGTTTGTCGTGCTCTCTCAAGATGGGAGTGTTTAGCCTCGCTTATTCGTTGCGTGTTAGGTTAGGTGCGTGTGATGTGCGTGTGCGTATGCGTATGATGTGAGTGTGTGGATGCGTGTGATGTGCGTGTGCGAGTGCGTGTGATGTGCGTGTGATATGCCTGTGATGTGCGTGTGATGTGCGTGTGCACGTGCGTATGCGTGTGCGTCGCGTGTATATGTCTCGGGCAAACTATTCGACTTCAAGTTAAACTGAGCGTCGATGCTGGCTCGACCTTGCGATGGCTCGGCCTTGCTGCGCGAGGCAGCTTCGGATTAGAAAAATACAGACCGAAGCCGCCTCGCGCGGCATGCATACCTCGGCAAATGTCCGAGGCTGCCTCGCGACGCGGCTCGCTTGGTCAGTACGCGGCTATTGAGGCTAACGCTCAAACGCGATGGAGCAAAGTGACTTTGCTTTTAAAAGCAAGTTTAGTGCCGTAATCACTGGAATGCCATGGTGACATTGCTCGAAGCTTAAATTGAAATGCCATAATACATAATATTATGTCACCTAACTCCAGGTAACTTGAAAAACGCGGCCGAGCTGGGCGTGGAGGTGCACGCGCTGTCGTCGGCGAGCAAGCCCGTGTGCGCGTGGGCGGCGCGCGACGGCATACAGACCTGTCGCGAGGCGTGCGGCGGACACGGCTACCTGGACGGTCAGTACCACCATAGAACGTTCCAGGTACTTGGCTACTTGGACGGTCAGTACCACTATATAATAGAACACTCCAGGTACTTGGCTACTTGGACGGTCAGTACCACCATAGAACACTCCAGGTGCTTGGCTACTGGACGGTCAGTACCACCATAGAACACTCCAGGTACTTGGCTACTTGGACGGTCAGTACCACCATAGAACACTCCAGGTACTTGGCTACTTGGACGGTCAGTACCACTATAGAACACTCCAGGTACTTGGCTACTTGGACGGTGAGTACCACCATAGACAACTGTTTAAGCGTTAAGACAGATAATAACACCCTTTTAAAATACATAATATTCATATGCATTTACATATTCCAGCGGCGCGCATCGGTGAACTACGCAATGACAACGACGCGAACTGCACATACGAAGGCGAGAACAGCCTTCTACTCCAGCAGGCGTCGAACTGGCTGCTGGCTATCTGGCCTCGTAGACACAGCCTCAGGCCAGAAGACAGCATCCTGGGCTCGCTCAACTTCTTGGAGAATGTTGATGAGTACCTCAAGAAGACTTGCCAGTTGAAGACCGTTGACGAGTTTATCGAGCCGACAAGTTAGTATCATGTTGCTTGTTTAGTGTTTAGTCGAGAGAGTTTTACATGCTTGTCTATGTTGTTAGATAAAGTCGAACGAAATATATCGCAGAATCGCAGATGTAAAAACCAAAAATGTGCGATTTACATTAGACCACCATTACAGGTTTTATAATGCAATATTGTTTCATTTTAGACATTATCCAAATTTACCGATGGCTGACAGCCTACGTGCTAAAAACAAGCTATGAGAAAGTAGCCGAGTTGAAGAGTTTGGGCAAAGACAACTTGCAGGCGCGGAACGAGTCGCAGGCGTACTATGCGGCCACGTTGTCTGTGGTCTATGGCGAGGTGGGTTTATAGTCTATAGTTTTATGAAATTAACTCCTTCCTATTTTAAAGTTAATCAACAGGATTCTGGATTGTTAAATACTCTGTAGATCATGGCCAGATTTCGCATATTATAGCACATGTAACTACCCTTTGCGCCATCATCTCATCTATCTGACCGTGGCATTTTCTCAGGGAGCATCTTTAAAATTATATTATTTACACACAAACATGACACAACACGTCATAGTAAAAATCTCTAGTTAACAATCTGGTAATCTTGAGATACAAAAGTAAAATCCCGTATTTTTAGGGTTCTGTAGTCAACAACGAACCCTTATAGTTTCGGTCTGTCCGTCTGTCTGTCTGTCCGCGGTTTTGCTCAGATACTATAGGACCTACTGAGCTGTAATTCGGCATGAATATTAATGATACCTACAAAATGGTATATAAAATCTTTAAAAAAATATTTGTTATGGTACCCCCCCTACACATCAAGCGGGGGTGAATTTTATTTCCGCGTCCACCCCCTCGTATGGGGTGTTGTTGGATAGGTTTTTAAAAAGTATTATAAGTATTCATAGATCATTTTTCGATTTAGGAATTCATTTGTGAGATATGAAGTTTTAAAATGGAAAAAATCGGTACGAGTCCAGTGTCCCCCCCCCCCCCCCTTCTACCAGCTAAACGGTTGCTTCTGGAAATGTGAAAATGCCATGGACACTCGCAGCATCAAAGATCATAGACATAACCTATATATTTTCAGAACTTCATCCTCAACCACTTCTACAACACGGCGGCGCAGTTCCCCGACGCGGCATGTCGCGCGGTGCTGCTGCGTTTAGTCGCGTTATACGGCGTCTGTCTGGTGGAGAAACATCTAGCGACGTTGTATATCGTGAGTAACTGACTTAAACATGTGGCTCTTGTTTGTAATCGATTTTGGGGATTGTTTCTGTTGATATAATGACTTTACCTCCATTTAACTACTTAATTTGTCTACGGAAAGTCTCGTTAAGGATTCTTACAGACGAACGGCACTGTCGCTTTTTTTTTCATTTTTTCTTTGACACTTTGCGTGCCGTCGACAAGTGCCGTTCGTCTGTAAGCGCTCATAGTTGTATCTTTTATAACCATAAAATAACGAATAATGTGAATTTTTTTGGCAATTTTTCGAGTATACGTAAACGAAAAATCGTTTACACCCAACCAAAGATATCAGTATGCCGGGTTTAGACCATTAATCACGACGTAGAAGCAAGATTATGAAACAGAAGACTGATAAACTATATTTATATTCTCAGGGCGGCCATTTTTCCGACCAACAAGGCGCGCAAGTGCGAGCGGGCGCGGTCCGTCTGTGCGCAGCGCTCGCCCCAGACGCCGTGGCGTTGGCGGACGCGCTTGCACCGCCAGACTTCTGTCTGCGATCCGTGCTGGGTGCTTCAGATGGACAGGTGAGGATTAGCGCTAAAAATACACTTATCCATAGGTATTATTGACTTTTGCCCTCATGAATACTGTATCCTATAAATATTTATCCCGGTATACTGAACGCTTTAGGGGTTACCTATGTGTCAAAGACTAATCTACCGTGATGTTTATCTTTTTAAAATATATTCAGTACTTAGTTTTAACCACGTTTTAACTAACTTTCACATTTATAATTACAATGTGCAATTCACACTTATAAATACAATGTTAATTCACGGCAGGACTGCACGGCAGTCCTGCCGTGAATGGGCCTCACAGATTGGTTCAATTCATTTCCGGCCGGCAACACCGAGTGTGAACCAATCAGTGAGGCCCATTCAATGCAGGACTGCCTTGCAGTCCTGCCGTGAATGTGCCCTTTTATACACGTATATTTCGTATAAGTATATGCAAAATATGCGTACAGTACGTACACATTTAGCAAATGTCAATGACAAGAACTTGGTTTTTCTGTTTTTACACTATAAAATATAATCTCCCTAAACTTTCATCGCAGTTTATTGATTGAACCGTTTTCAGGCATACAAGCATATACAGAACGCTGTAATGACGAGCCCCGGGGCTCTGACTCGGCCGAGCTGGTGGAAGGACGTTGTGCACTGGCGAGACTACGTGCAGGCTAAGTTGTAAAGGAGGTTATAACTATATGTCTACAATCTGCATAATATAAAGTAACGACATTTGTATTATATTTATATATAGTCTACATATTTTGTATAATACGTCACTATGTATATATAGATGGATGTTAATTTTTATATTATGTAAGGAAATGTATGTATAATTTAAAAGGAAAATATGAAAATTGTCACAATATAATTATTTTCAGTCAATTTTGTTGATCACATTAGATATTCTGCAATCTGAGTGTCAGAATTTTTCTATTGTAAACTACATGGGAGCAAATAAATTATGTTTTGTATAAGAAAACTATATGCCTTATATCATACTATTATGTGATAGTCTTTTGATACTAAGTTGGTAAGGAATGCTCAAATATCTAGTTAAGATGTTAATATTCTACATACTTGGCCAGTGCAATAACATATTACATAGTATATTTGAAAATCTATAGACTTTATACTAACATTTCAATTCTATTTTAAAGTGAGACATAAATGCTTTAATATAAATATTTTAAAGAAATACTTTCAGATTACCATATCAGGTAGATATATCGTTATTTTCCTATCTGTGATGTGTTGTTCACAAAATATATTTTTACAATAAGTACCTACACTTGTTATCTATACACATAATATGGCTACAATTATTTAAATAAGAGTGCAAAATCGCAGCTTTTACACAAGTTATTGACTTTAATATTATTGTTAAATCAGTCATTTTATTGTACACTTTTATAAAAATCAAAATAAATGAAGATATTTTTTACTACTATCTTTTATTTTGTAAATGTTCATAATGTAAGATGTTCCTTTATACGTAGTTACCCATATTCCACATTAATTGTAACTGCCGCACTCAGAGTGCAACATTAATTACTTAAATGTAATTAATTCAAAATTTTGACATGAGCCCCATACATTATCTGTCAAACTTGACGACTTGAAGACCTCTGTGGCTCAGTGGGTGGGCTGTGAACGAAAAGTTTTCAAAGTTCCTGGGTCATGGATGTGTATTATATAATTAAAATCTTAAATATATGTATAGTATAAAAGTATTAAATATATTTCCGTTGTCTGGTACCCGTAACACAAGTCCTTCAGGTACTTAGCACGTGGCCAGACTGACGTGGTGTGAAGCGTCCATAGATATTATATTATTAAAAACTCTTCACTAAATTGAAGCATAATCATTAATTATTAAAATTTCTGAGTACGGCGGTAAGTCTATACATTTTAAAATAATTTAAAGATAAAAGTCAGGCAACAGGACTGCGAAAATCTTCAGGGTCAATATAAATCCATTAACATCTAATTAAAACTAGAATCAGAATTTAAGGCACTACTTTTTACTACTGAGAAAAATTTAATTCCTGGTGGCTTCATTATTCACGGATAAGAAAAGGTTTTAGTTGCCTGCCTTTGTTTTAATAATTAAAGAAGACAAATTGATGCCTAATTGAATTTACATAGTTAATGCTTCTGTTAATCACGCGCTAAACCAAATGGTTAAAAAAGAAGCTAGTTGCCATTAAACAATGGAGCTAAAAAGACTAGTTCAAGCAACTGCAATCTTTTGGCTGACTGTTGTGTACGTTATAATAATAATGTTATTATTATTCATTTTATAATTCACATCATAGATGTTACTTTTAGAAATATGACGGGGAAAATGTTCAATCAAATGTGTCCTATGTTCTGTAAAATAGGCTAATAATTAGTCTCAGACCGTTTATAGTAAAATAGGCTAATTATAGTAAACATTAGCTTCGTCTTTTTAGTATAGACTTTTTGGTTGTTTGTCACGAATGTTATAGTCAGCACATGCATGAACCAACCCTTAAAATTCCCCATTTCCAGTTCAGCTAATACCAACATCATCATCAGGGATGTGGAGGTCCGTCGAGACCTGGAGTATATCCTCATAGATCTCATCAACAACCTTTCTCGAAGGGAGGACGTCACCTGTCTGAGTTTGACCACGGATGCGGTATATCTAGATGTGTTCGAAGGAGGATTGTTTAAAAGGACCTATGCGTTTCCTATTATTATGGTACTCTTTCTTTTCTATTTAGTCAAGGGAATGATATAAGGGGAATTATTCTCATATCTCGAATGTCGAATTGCAGTCAGCCCTGAGTCCCTATAGTCCTGAATGAAGATCGGAGATATGAGAGTTAGGGTTGATAAGCTAGTCTAAACTCAACAACCTGAACAATACGTATTAAAATACTAATTAGATTATAGTGTTGTCTACTAAATTCTGTTACAAAATATTTGGTCCCTAGACGGTGGTCGACGAAAGTGAGGATTTATTTTCGCCAAACTTCTACACATTGGAATCTTTGCAACGAGCCAAAAAAGATGGCTGCAACCTGTACATTATTATCATAGCTAACGGCCTCCAAGTGTCGCGACTGCTTAAGTTTGGAGATAAGTATGTTTTACAAACTAGGCACTAGCCCTTGCGTTTCGAACCTTTGATTTATTAACTTACTTTATCAGACTGTTCCAGACAACTACAGCCTGATAATGGAACGGTGTATTTGCCAACCTTGACCTCTTTTAAATATTTTGTGTAATAACTACCATTAGAACAATCGGGATATAACAATTCCATGAATTACATTTTCTTCTAGGCATCGAATCTTAGACACGCGAGCAAAATACATAATGCTGCATGACATCAGGCTCTTCCACAGCGAATTACATTACATTTGGAAGCGGATCGTCAACGTTTTGTTCCTGAAGTACCATCGCAAAATCATTGGCAACGTGAAGAATAAAGCCTGGTTTGACGTGTCAACTGTACCCTTCCCAAATCCCATAAAGGAGATCTTCATATCCCGTCGAGTTGATGTTTGGAGGAGTGGCAAGTTCCATTATGGAAGGAATGCCTTCGCAGACAAAACGGGTAACCTTAACGGGGAGATATTGAACGTGGTGTACTTAGATTACGTTCCTTCTCTGATCGTCACCAAGTCTAATGATACAAACAATGTAGGCGGGGTTGAGATTGATGTAAGTTCATGGTTGATTTATGGTATTATAAGTCGCGTAAGCCATCTATTGAACACGTCATACATAATTATTCAATAGATAGCCGTGTACTGAGCAAGCGAGCAGCCTCACGGGGCTCGGGCCCTAGCACGCTCGAGCGAGGCACGTATTGACCGACTGAGAATTTGACCTCACGAGGTAGCCTCGCGAGGCTGCTCGCTTGGTCAGCAAAGACTTCTATTTAAACTCAGTTTAAATAGAAGTCTTTGTTGGTCAGTACATAGCTGATGACTTGGCATGAAATCGGCTGGATAGCTTTATCACGTGATTTAAGACCGTAAGATTAACTTAAATCAAATAGAAACCACCGGTCACATAGCGCTTCAACTTTATCAGTAACCGGAAATTGTTACAGATTCTAAATACCCTAGCTCAGAAAATGAATTTCAAGCCCAAGTTATACCAGCCTCTCGATGTGGAAACTCAAAAGTGGGGCCAGAAACAGGCAAACGGGTCGTTCTCTGGTCTCCTAGGTGAAGTGGTTCATGGCAAAGCAGATGTAGCCCTTGGCAACCTCCAGTACACGCCGTATCATGCTGAATTATCTGACCTGAGTATACCTTACACGACGCAATGCTGGACCTTTCTTACCCCGGAAGCTTTGACCGATAATTCCTGGAAGACTCTTATTTTGCCTTTTAAGTGAGTGTACCTACTTTAGTAGATAAGAAATCGAATATGAAAATAAACGATATGTAACCTATGATTTCTATGCCACATGCCCTTCATATTTTTCGGATTTTCTCCTTTCAAAAGTTTTATCCCTCAGGCTCTACATGTGGATAGCTGTTCTGCTCGTCTTGCTGGTGACAGGTACCATCTTCTATGGATTGGCAATGGCATATCTACATTTGCTAAAATATGACACTCCAAAGGAAAACGCTGAAAAGGTGGAACAAAAGGGTAAGGTTTTGAATAGTCAGTATAATGAATTAATGTAAGTAATGTACCTCTTTGTGTAAGTTGCTTATAGAACGACTTACTGCTTTCAGGTACTAAACTGGTTGGGCTGTATTTATTTAGTGAGACCGTTAACAGCATTCTCTATACATATGGAATGTTACTTGTGGTATCCCTGCCTAAGCTGCCTTCTGGTTGGTCGATCCGTTTACTTACTGGCTGCTACTGGCTCTACTGCATATTACTTGTAGTCTCTTATAGAGCTAGCATGACCGCTATACTCGCTAACCCAGCACCTAGAGTCACAATAGACACGCTCAAACAACTGGTGGACAGCAAGATCGCTTGCGGTGGCTGGGGTGAGGAAAATAAGCGCTTCTTTAAACAATCTCTGGATGAAAAGGGACAGAAGATAGGTGAACGGTTTGAAGTAACGAATAATGAAAAGGAGGCTGTCGATAAAATCTTCAAAGGAGTATTCGCCCTCTATGATAGTGCTAATTACTTGAAATATCTTAGCGTTAAGAGAAAGAAGGCTTATACAGAGAGTCAGGACAATTCGACTAACACAACAGAAGTAGTCCATGCAACCCAAGTGAGAAATCTGCATATTATGTCCGACTGTGTGGTAAATGCACCCATATCTATTGGGTTTCACAAGAATTCTCCTCTGAAGCCTCTAGCTGACATTTACTTAAGAAGAATAGTTGAAGTGGGCTTGGTAGAGAAATGGCTCAATGATGCTATGTATAAAATCAGGTCAGTGGATGTTGTAGAAGACGAAATCAAGGCACTGATAAACTTGAAGAAACTTTACTGTGGTTTCATAGCTTTGGCCATCGGATACACTTTAAGCTTCTTATGTTTGATTGGTGAGTTTTTGCATTGGCACTTTGTGGTTAAAAAAGATCCAAATTTCGATATCTATGCTATTGATTTGTATTATAAAAATAAAAATAAAAAGATTTAATTCAACTTAATTTATTTACACCATAAATACATTAATATTATAACATAAGGCACCTCAATGCATTTGTTTTAATCTGAATTTTATCGGTCAGTCTTAAAAGTAGTCATACAAATCAAGAACTACGGAACCCTAAAAACCATCACGATAGGTTAAGTATTTTTTAAAGACATGATAAATATAACTTATTATTTACAAATTGAAGTCTACATAATTTAAAGATGTTAGTATTATAATCAAAGTTAAAACATTTCCTTAATTGATTTCTTTTAAGTCACTAGAAACTTGTTTGTTTGACCAACATGAACATGTTCATGTTCTGGCATTAAAGATGTTACAAAAAACATTACTTAAAACAATTTTAAACTTAATACAAAACTGAGACCATAAGACACAATATCTTGAGAGTTATATGTGAGTTGCGCGTATAAACCTAAATTTAGTCTAGTTACATAATACATAATTAATCTGTGAATTATTAAAATTTTACCATAATATTATTTGATTGACTATGCAAATTTATGAAATTCGTATCTAAATATTAAAATACAATTGAAGATAAGAATTAAACAGTAAGTATCTATTGGCAGTGATATCAAATTAGACTATTTCCATCCTAGAACTATCACTCATTTTTGCTCCGGTTGATGAACAGGAGGCAACACACCTTCAGGAGCATTCTCCGTTATCCAGGGATGTTGCAGCACACTGGTCAGAGGAAGTCGCTGCTCGGGCTGAATAACGAGCAACTTTCCCATCAAATCTTTAGCTTTGTCCGAAATAAAATCAGGATACTTAATAATCACATATCTTATTTTTCTATATGTTTGATGGGAGTCCTTGGCGTCGAATGGTGGAAGACCGACCAGTAATTCATAACAAAGAACTCCTAGACTCCAAATATCAACTGCATAGCTATGGGGCTTACCCTCTATCATTTCAGGAGACAAATAATCCAAGGTACCACATAATGTCATGCGTCTCGATGAAGGGGAGTGCACCGACCAGCCAAAGTCAGCTATTTTAAGTTCAAAATTGTGTCCGATCAGTAAATTCTCGGGTTTAATGTCACGATGAATGACCTTCTTTGAATGGCAATAAATTAAAGCTTTTGTGAGATCTCGCACGTAAATTGCTGCTGTTTTCTCGTCGAAGCGCCCGCGTTCCTTCAGCAGCTTATACAGTGCGCCTTGTTTTGCGTACTCCAAAATTAAATAAATCCGTTTCTCGTCGTGAAAGTAGCCGTACATGCGTAAAATATTGGGATGGCGAAGACGACACTGTATCTCGACCTCCCTGCGCACCTGATGCTCAATCTCAGAATCTAATATTTGGCTTTTAAATAGCACTTTCAGAGCGACAACATAATGTGATTCCTTCTCACGTGCCAGGTAAACATTGCCAAACTTACCCTTTCCTAGTGGCCTTCCCAGGTCAAAATCTGAAAGCGACCACTGCTTTTTCTTATCTTCTTTTGGTGCTGGTTCCTTATCGTTATGTTTATTAGCGTTTTGCAGGGGACGGGTCACTGGGATCGTAGGCACTTTGAATCCATCTGGGTTTTTTTGCGACGACGAACATCCACAAACTGGCCTGCCGGCGGCTCCAGGTCTATTCTCTTTACATTCACATTTAGGATGATTCATAATGTCAATAATATTTAACACAGCAAGTCATGAAATAAAATTAGAGATTTCTCAAAAACTTGTTCTAAGTTTTTCTACCACAAAGGAAAATAGGAATTTCAAATTTGACATTTCTAACGTACGATTTTTTTTTTACTGCAACCTCCTGAGTTTTGAGTTTTGACTAACGGCCCGGCCGGCGGCCGCAGGCCATGGCCCATGATGGCACGAATACAATACTATTGGACGATACACGCAGATCGTCCAAAAGTATCGGTTTTAGCGCGAAGCACTACGCATATTATGCGGTCGTGGCATAATAGCAGTAGCCAGTATTTTCCACAATGTGATACTAATACATTTATTTGAACTTTGAAGCACTATTGGAAGAAATTACTCTCGAAAAAGCAATGAGGTATCTGGATAGACCAAATAAATATAAATTATAATAAAAATTTATTCACGAATCACGCCCGAGGCCCAGTGCATGACGTAGATATTTTAAATATTTTGGACAAAAAAAACAATGTTATTGCTCCTCTACATGAGTGGCCAGCGCTGGCCGATCAAATGGCGCATGCGATGGCTGTGCAATGGTCGCAACTCGCAACGCCTCTACATGGTGGCCGTGTTCAGTTGTGATCTAGAAACGTCGTTCAAGATGGACGTGTAAGCATTAGCCGTTGCGGCAATGCAAAACGTGCATTTTTAATAATTTATGATGTTCACCAGTGAGTGGCTTCACCAGATGACCCGGTGAACTTCGTATGACCTTCCTCCTGATATGAACCTTCTGTTGAATTCTACGAATAATTATTATAGAGCCTAAAATTAAAATAATGGTTTATGGTAGAGATGATGATGATAATGATAAATGTAATGCATAATATGCTTTCCGTTAATAACAAAGCCGAAACTCCCAAACTTGTATCTTTAAAAAGTCGGGAGTTATGTATTGTATTAAAGCTATTATTACTGTAAAGTTTCATTAAAATCCGTTTAGTAGTTTTTGAGTAAAAGAGTAACAAACATCCATACATCCATAAAAACTTTCGCCTTTGTTATAATATTAATATAGCTTCATTCATTATGCGACCCCGTACTCGTCATTTTTAATGAAATTCGTAAATTATTATTACGATGTCCTCACTCGACCGCGGTCGGGCAGCGACTGTAGTTCGGCCACGTGTTGAGGCGTACCGCCATCTCTGGGCCATCATCACTGTCCACTGACCTCTATAATACACTGGACAGGCGATCGCTATCAATAAAATGTTCCTATTTGAAAGTTGCCATATTGGCGCTGATTGCTACATAGCAATCAGCGCCAATATGGCAACTTAACACATGAAAGCAGTAGTGAGTGTACTTGGAACTACTATTTTACAAATGGCGAATGTAATTTTCTATGTAATTAGTTCACAGTACGCTAACCGCGGCGCTTCAAATCGGCACAAAAAATAGCTGTCATTTTGTATGGCATAGCCTGTCCAGTGTATTATAGAGGTCATTGGCCATCATCCTTTGATGTGCGGCCGAAGGACCGACACCGCCGCCATTTCACGGTCATCGCTGGCGCCATCGGCCATCCCACGCCACTACGTCCTCCCCACGCTGGCCCATCGTGATGAGCCACTACGCTGGTTCTGTCTACTCTGACGCTAACCTATCAATTATCATGTAGTTGCTCCTTGACAGAACGCAGCTGACAGATTTGAAATTGACAATTTGACATTTCTATTTTCTGAAATCTCAATAGATGGACAGCTGATTTTAGTTTTAGCAAAGGGTAAAAGTTTTATATATAAATTAAAATATACCTGGTTTTTAATAAAAAACCTATATATTTAATGTTTTATACACAATTCTTTAATAATTTAATAATTAGTAGAATTGCTATAGCGACATTATAAATCTCAAAGTCTTCTAGAAATAAAGTGGTAAGTGTACTCTCTAAGTGACTTTATAATTATAAAATATATACGTTCTTGGATGGAAGCATGCGTTTATTACTAGTAAATCAACATTATATCCGAAGGAAACTTCTAATTTTATCATTTTACATAGTATTTGCATTATTTTGCAATATATGAAGTTTATAGGTTAAGATGGACTTTCATGACTTAAATTTTAAGTTTTAAGCTTTTATTCCTTTATTTTACTTACAGATCTCAATTTATTATTATTTCTTATACCAATAATGTCAGAAAATGAGGAGCAGCAGGCAGAAGAAATAGAGGTTTTGAAGTCTATTTATGAGGGTGATGAAAATTTCAAACAACTAGATCCAAAAACTTATCAATACAAAGTGAGTATTGTTTATATTACATGTGATTTGAGAAATACTTCATTTTTATCTATTTTATAAAGTGATAGGGAAGTTTATGGAGTGTTCATTGTGATTATAACACTAATTTTACAATGGTGTGAAGAATAGCTGAATAGCATTAACCTATATAATATATAAAGTACATATTTTATACAATTACTTAGTTTCTTTTATAAATGCTTGAATGTCTTAATGTGACATATTATTTCTGTGGTTTTTTAAAATGTTATAATATGATGCTTATTTTACCAATATAAAGGCATTGTAGTAGTATTTTAAAATATGTATTATATTTTAGAATATTAATCATTTTAATATAAAATTTCAGTATGTTGATGGAGAAAAATCCTTCATTCTGGAAATATCATGGGGCCCCACATATCCTGAAGAGAAGCCCAAGTTAAATTTAGAAATATTTTATAATCAATCTTTGTAAGTACTGACAAGTTATATCTAGACCTCAGCCTCTTTTCATCAATAAAAATAATAACTCAGGGAATCACTATAAGATTATATTTCTCTCTGTATCTGTCTATCTAATAACTCAGTAATAAAATGTATCTTGTGCATCTTGTTCTGATGCACAAGATACATTTTATTACTGAGTTATTATGTTGAGTAGCCAATGTTTTATAGATTTAAACAAGGTTAATTTATTTAGAATCATGTTACATTTTCAGACTGCCACCAGTAAAGGAGAAAATATTATCAATAGTGAATACAGAGGCGGATCAATGGGTGGGCTGCGCTATGACATACACACTGTTTGAATGTCTCAAGGAGAAGGTCACGGAGATATTAGCTGAGCAAACTGAGGAGGAAGTCATTGCTAGGGTGGAGAAAGTAGCCATTGAACAGGTAAAACATATTTTAAGCTGATCTACTAAATATAGTTTTTAGGGATCATGCAGTGGGCCGGATTTGACTGCCGCGGTACCCGTCCCTCCTGCACTAGGCTCATGACGGAGGGCTGGGGGGGTTTTAGTGGGTAGACCTCTTGTAGGGAGTCCCACATATGCCCGCCCCTTCCCCCGAGAGGGTGAGGGAT
This sequence comes from Aricia agestis, assembly GCF_905147365.1. Lineage (NCBI taxonomy): Eukaryota > Metazoa > Arthropoda > Insecta > Lepidoptera > Lycaenidae > Aricia > Aricia agestis. The sequence goes on along the minus strand of NC_056416.1, from coordinate 1,345,389 downwards.
ACGAAAGTATTTCCCCTCCTAAAAAAAAAGGATCATGCAGTATTTTATAACTTAACTGTTTTTCATGCAGAGAAATAACTTTGTTTCAAAAGTAAATGGTATATTATTAAAGTACCATTGAGTAAATTGATTCATAGGCAGTTTGAAGACCTATATCATTTGGTCGGGGTTATGTGAAATCTAATATTAGACGTGATCTTTCGCCTGGGTTTGATTAAAAGCCACCAAATTACTCACATCCACCGCATAGAATTAAAAATCTATTGTGTCTGCGATTTCCACGATTGAGGTATTAAGTCGGACAAGCTCTAACTACTTATCCGACATTCCAAAAGAACATGTAACTTGATATTCAATTATTTCAGACTGAATCAAAAAAACCTGAGAAGAAGGATCAGATGAGCAAATCTCAGAAGCGGAAAGCGTGGGATCGGGCGGAGATGGGTCGTGGTGGAGAGAAGCCCCGCGGGTGGGACTGGGTGGACATCGTCAAGCACCTGTCCCAAGCGCCGCACCAGCCTTCATGACACGGATAGGAGTAGTGTTTCAAATGTTACGTATGCCTCGATATGGCTAGCCAATTATGGTTTTCCTAAATAGTGCAATTTTTTTAAAAACAAGCTCTTTTATAATATTATGGTCTCCTGGCCTTGTAATAATGGGTACATCTGAAAATAGCTGATTTTTTTTTTGGCTTATATGCCTCCCTGTGAAAAGTGTTGCCAACCTCAGAATGTGAATGTGTGATGCAAATGTTTAGCAAATGGATGGTGGGTGCAAGGAATGACTTTAATACGAGATTTATACTCGCGCCTCGTGGCTCGGCTCGCGGCGCGTCTCGCAGCTCGCGTCGAAGCGCGAGTGTAAACACAAAGCTCGCGTCCCCCTCGAGCTCCTTTGGAAACCGCTCCCGACGCGAGCCCTGCGAGCCGCGAGCCGCGCCGCGAGACGAGCCGCGAGCTCGAGTTTACACTCAGGACTCGAGGCGCGCCTCGCGGCTCGCCTCGTGGCTCGCGCGCGAGTGTAAATCGAGTATAATAATTGTTGGTGTCAATTTTTAAATTGTATGTAAAATATACATAATTGACTGCCTTTCAAATGAAAGCAGACTTTATTTTCAATTATATTGCTGTATGTTAAGATTGCAATATTTTTTCCAATCATCTTACTGCTGCAGTATTTCCCTTAGCTTTTTTTAACCGACTCTCAAACAGATGGGGTTATATTATGTTCGGCTGTGGATTTTTTAAAAGTTTTTTTTTTGCTAATCGCTTCATGGTTTTACAATGTTTTACGAAAAACCACAAAGTATTTTTATTTACATAAAATGCATAATGTACGGAACTTTAAACTACATGCCTAAATGAATTATGTGAACCGATTTGCAGCCAATTTATTTTATTAATGTTCCTTATAGTTTTTGAAATTTAAAGAAATGGAGTAGTTTATTAATTCTATCTACATGGCAATACACATGGCATAAGTGATATTTGAAACTCGAAACGTGTAAGCTTTGTATGTATGTATTGTACTTATTGTATCTATTATTTACTTTTTAACAATTGTATAAAATATATGAATGGAGAATTGTTAGTCGAATTTTATTGATATTTTCACTGTAATCATTTTTATCGATAAGGTAGTAACTAGTAACTATTTCTTTATAAATATAAAATAACATAAAGGGAGATACTATAGAGTACAAATTATGTAAGTGCAGATTAGATGTTTTTGCCAAATAATAAATTAGTAAATAATCCATGGTAATCTACTCGACGCAACTGTACACGTTCGAGATCAAAATGAACTCACGGAGCGCTTTTCGTTCGCGCCAGCCGCGGTTGCGGAGCTGCGGTTTTATTTCAAAACTCACGAGACCGCTGATTTGTGCGGGCGATGATCGCAAGACAAGGTTTCTACTACGATCGCCTACTACGGCTACTGCGATCGACCGCTAAACTATCACAGAGTGCGCGGGCGCAAACCGCCGAGACTGCGGGCGACCACCGCCCGTCGGTCCAGCGGGAGCCGCGAACAACCGCGCGATACGCGGGCGAAAACGCGCCGTGAGTTTTGCTTTCATTTTTTACATACAAAACTGTATTCTAAGAAGGTTGCGGGCCCGCAACCGCGGCGGGCGCGGGGACAAACCGTTCCGTGAGTTCTTAGCCGAACGCGTTAGCCTATAGGCGCACGCGACGGGTGCCCGCTCGCGGATTCGTGGCCCGCATTCGCCCGTGTTTTAGCGTTGGGCCTTAGACAGTATAGTCTCAAAGATAACATTATAAAACAACACTTGTATTCTGAAGCAGCTAAAGATAGATATGGTACCTAACCATGGTAGATAATAGAGGTATCTAATTAATAACTTGCTAGTAGCGACACTTCTGCTGGCAACGCACCTGCAGCTCTTCTAATGTTGCGAGTGTCTGTGGACGACGGTAGTTGCTTTCCATCAGGTGGCCTGTTTCTTAAGTCATTGGGTGGTCCGTTTGCTCCTTTGCCCCCTTATTTTATTTAAAAAAAACATTGTTGACAAATTGACAATAATTATGTTGTCAAAAATCAAAATGTAAACAACCCTTTTGTAAAAATGATTTACACAAAACAAGAATGGTATACTCCATCCGAAGTAGTTATTCATAATACACTTGAAGATTGCTGGGTCTCCGTCAATGGGTTTGTTAGGAACCTCACACCCTGGCTTCAGGACCAATGGAGGTTCTGTAAGTGCGTAAAACGATGCTCCTGTGCAGTCAAGAACTGGTACTGTGAAGACACTTGCAGAGAGTACTGTCGGTGTTCTGATGAGGGATACCTTTATTGTGATGCTAAGACGGTGAGAATCGTATCTACTATATTGTTCTATTCTGCTTTTAAATGCGAGTATAAAGCAAGGTTAGGGCTAAAGTTCAGAAACCTACAGCAATTTTTTGGTGCTCACATGGGTTGAGGAAGGATGCTTTGGGTCAAAAAAACCTCCTCGTGCCATTTCCACCCCCGGAAACCCCCCATTTAGGACAAATTTACATTTGAAATTTTCGTAATATTGTTCGATAAGGTCATCTGTTTTCTGGTGTGTTACTTACTAGGGAGTGCCTCCGTACCTACCGAAGCGGGGGCCGGGGGGCCAAAACAAAAACGAACACAATCCAGAAAGTCCAAAAGTTGGTTAGGTTAGGTTAGAACTTAGACCACAACACAGTCACCGTCATCAAATAAAAGGGGGACATATATCTACAAAAACAAACACAATCCAGAAAGTCCAAAAGTAGGTTAGGTTAGAACTGTGACTGTGCTGCGGCAGCAGCCGGCGACCGTCACAAAACATGCCTCAGATTTGGTACGGGGGGGGGGGGGGGGGGAGGGGGGGTTTACCCCCTCCTCCCCCCTTCCCCTTCACCTCCGCTCCCCATCAATCTTGGGGTAGGTTTCCGAACCTTTACCAAGTTTAGTTTACCACATCTACTGCAGTGGACTACCTGAAACCACAATGCCAGCGACCTGTTTGACTGTAGATTTAATGAGACCGTTGTTTCAATCCGATGACCATGAATCTTTATAATTACCTACTGTTATAATAAAATTTAAGTGTTGACATGGGTGCAGTGGACATGGACGCTTGCTTCTGGATCTAGTATAGTCACTAGTTATTTACTTTACCAATGTAAATAATATCTAACTCTGCCAATGTAGAAAGTGTATAAAGTTTATTTCAAACTCTTCATTACATTTAAGTTAAGTTATCATTAAATATCTCTGAGTACGACACTGTATTTTGTTTTAATACAGCTAGCCATGATCGTCCTAGCCTACGCCGGCAAAGACGTCACCCATTGGTTTGTCGACGGAGAATGGGTGCACTACACCCATCCGATAGTGGGTTCCCGCACCCCCTTCCACACCCACGGCGCGGGTAACCGGCAACCAGTGGTGCCGTCAACCAGGTGGCGACCCCTGGTGAACCCCTGGTGGCTGGATGACAGCAACATCGTTGGGAAATTGACCAGCAAACCGCGACCAGTTCGCATCACCAATACTTTGACCGGTATGGATGTTGCTAATTAAGTTGAGCAGGCGTTTTTTTTAATTATAAATGCGAACGCTACTTTTACTTTTCGTCACTTGAAGTAAGCCGATTTTCAAGATAATTTGGTAAAAGTTAATTAAGGCTAGGATATTCCAAATTCACGTTTCTAGAATGAGTAATTTTTAAAGAAAGCGTCATTAAAAAAAACTGAAAAATATATACATGTAAAGATACATCTTTTAACTAGTGACTTTTACGGTTAGAAACACAATACAGATAATTTCACTCGATAAAAAAAAATTCCGAAACAACCTCGATTTTAAAAACATTTTCAGTTTTATAGGACTTACAGGGACTCAATCAAAAAATAATTTGGATAGTTCGATTACTATTAAAATTTTACAGGGAAATGTACGGATACATGTTTAGTTATACTATTTTTTATCTAAGTAAAAAGGTTTTTTCTCCTATTTCGCCCTATCATGGACGCGGCGATCGTCGTAACCGCCACTGTACAAGGCGCGCTGATATGAATGTTATTTTAATGTCTTTTACGTCGATATTCGCACTGACAGACATCGGCCTGCTAATTTAGGAATAACCTCCCCTTAAGTCCCGGGAAACACATGAGATAGATCACAGATGTTATTGCGGCTACCGCGTAATAAGAAATTTCTACTTGAATACAGTTGCAGTAGCGCTAGCACGGCGACCAGCGGAAATGCGAAAGTATGGACAAACTGTGGAAATAAACCTAAGGTGCCGTTCCGATCCTTTTTTCGTTCCGAAAAATTCAATTAAAATGCCACTTTATGACTTTATGACTTTATGACTAGCTAGCATAGCATTACAGGTAACATCTTGTTCTTTATAGGATCCAAATTACGATAAACATTAAACATAGGTAGGTATAGATATGTAGGTACTTAATTCATACAGAATTATTGTCTATTGTTGCGAAACTGAAAAACGCATTTTTTGGCTCAGAACACTACAAGTTGCAAAACAGCTCTAAAGACTGCGTTAGGTATGCCATAATTAACTCATCCTACTAATATTATAAAGGCGAAATATGTTTGGATGTATAGATGGTATGGATGTATGGATGTGTGGATGTATGGATGTTTGTTACTCTTTCACGCAAAAACTACAGAACGGATTTAAATGATTATTTTTCCGACCCAAATATCGACCAATAGAATTGCACCATTCGACGTCACGTGGTACAACCTACATGGTATTATACTGATTATTTTTCCGACCCAAATATCGACCAATAGAATTGCACCATTCGACGTCACGTGGTACAACCTACATGGTATTATACTGATAATTTTTTGAAAATTTTCTCTGGTAGTTGCTATATATAAAAGACAAACACGTCAAACTGACAGGTTGAATTCAATTGTGTCTCATGGTGCAATTATATTGGCCGACATTTGGGACGAAAAATAATCCCCCGAATACCACATGAGCTTCAAAATTATCTGGCATTTCCCTCAAGGTTCCCTGCAAACAAATAAAGTCGTCAAGTTTTTCTGAAAAACTTGAATCCTTCATTTGTTTGCAACGAACCTATCGGGAAATATCCGATAATTTTGAAGCTCTTGTGGTATTATAAGTGATTATTTTTCCGACCCAAATATCGACCAATAGAATTGCACCATTCGACGTCACGTGGTACAACCTACATGGTATTATACTGAAAGTTTACAATAATATAGCTTATACATCAGAATAACACATAGGCTACAATTTTAACCGACTTTCAAAATGGGGGAGGTGTTATGTTCGTTTTCTTATGTTCAACGATTACTCCGCCGTTTGTTAACCGATTTTCAAAATTTTTCTTTTGGTATATAGGGTCCCAATTTGGTATTATATTTACAAAAGTGGTGATTTAATGAAGGATCCATAAGTAATCGAAGGAACTCCTCAACATTTATAGGGAAACATGTGATGACTTCGGTTTCCTGAAAAGTATTTTAAGCATATGTAAGATTTTGCACCAAGTTATACCTGGTATACCGGAAGGTGCTGAGAGAACTCCTGATTCTTTATAGATACAAGTTTGGGAGTTTCGGCGTTGTTTTAACTTTTAAGAACGGAAAGCATATGCTATTATGCAAATTACATTCATCATCATCATCATCATCATCATCACTACCATATTATACCGTGCATCGTCCCATGGTTATGACTTATGAGCCTATAATGACCCTGTTATTGGTACTTTTCATAGTCTTTTAAATCGAGACTCGAGTTTGTCAAGCGATAATTTAAAAAAAAAATTATACCTACCTAATTAATATTATAAACCTGAAGAGTATGTTTGCTTGAACGCGTTAATCACAGGAACTACAGGACCGATTTAAAAACTTATTTCAGTGTTAGATAGCTCATTTATCAAGTAAGACTATAGGCTAAATATTATCACGCTAAGTCTAATACGACCGAAGAAACTCAGGAAAATGTGGGAAAAACGAAGGAAATATAAGAAATTACCAACTACTGGAGCAATTTTTATGGCAATATTAAGCACAGATATAGAGTAGACCAAGTGAAGGGAGTAGGGACATAAGCTATTTTTTATGGGAAAATGTACGGTTTCTGTAAAATTCCTAATTTACGCGGGTGAAGCCGCGCGGGACATCTAGTAAGACAATATAACTTTCCGACGTATATATCTACTATAATTATTTTCTATTATACATATAGAATAGCATTACCGATTTATCCTCTGTACTCTCTAACTTCCCCAGGATCTTCCGTCACCCTGGAAGTATGCTCCGAGGAGACTATCCACCAGATCATGATGCGCTACCTCCCCCACAACTCCCACATGGCGTCATACACCTGGTGCCATGGTAAGCGAGTACTGGACTGCACCAAAACCCTGGAAGAGAATGGTATACCTGACGAGAGGGACAGGTACCTCGAAGTGGGGTTACCTGAGAACGTCTATATACCGAACATAATGCTGTATTACAATGATGACATGACTACTGGTAAGTTTTTTGCACTTAGAGTCATTAAACTCTCGGCTGTACTCGGAGGCATTTAATTATTACTTAACTTTAATTTGAAGCAGAGCGTATTGCTAAAAAAATTATATCACAAATCACAATGTTTATTAAAGTTAAGTATCTAATAATTATTGTTATACAATTTAAATCTCTCTGGATGCGGTCACCCGTCATTATAGCTCGTTCACATGTAGCAAATACCTAACTAAGACAGGTAGATGATCCGGAAGTATTGTTTAAGGTGCTCCTACCATTACTACTTACTAGGTATAGGTAAAGTATCTAAGCAACGACAAGTTAGTCGTCCCCGAAAAGTTAGTTCTGATACTGGGTTTTTAGTAATTTGCATAATATGGTAGTTTCAAAGTTTGGTATCAAAAATGTACTTATTTGATTTGACTAAAAAATACTATATCTACCATTGTTTCAGATCCACCCAAACATATAGATTGCGATTTCAAAGAATAAAAGTGTTTTTTTTTTATATGTCATTTACTTAAAATATCCCTTGCTAAATAAATTTTTTAAGTTTATTACATACATTTTATTTCTTATTCCCTATACGCTTGTTATAGTTTACCTAATAGACTCAAAGTGCTTTTGACCCTTACTAATTATTCAAATTTCCATTATTTAATTAGGCGAATACTTAATTCTTGATTCCACAGTAAATGAAACCCTTGCAGTTTACACATAAATCAAAACAAATCTATAAATACGAAATACCTAATAGAAACATAGCGTAACCCCAACAACACGCGCGTGCGCATTGCTATTTTACTTTTTCTAAAGTTCATGTTTTAATCATGTTAAACCTAGTTTTTCCTCAGGTCATAAAGATATGACCTAAGGTTACAAAAGAGAAACAAAAAAGCTATAAATATCTATGAAATACCTAATAGAATATACAGATTGTTTCAAAAGTGGTAGGTATAGTAAGCCGAAAGAGGGTGACTCCGAACAACTTTTTGTTCTACGACTTTTGGAAATTCACAAAAATAAATTTGATTTTCTATATTAAATAGTCACGTGTGAACAACAAAGTTTATATATTATGGAGAATCAATATTTTTTCGCGAATTTCCAAAATTCGTATAACAAAAGTTGTTCAGAATGAGTAATGACCCCCTGAGCACCCCCTTTCGGCTTACTATACCACTTTTGAAACACCCTATATAGCATAACTCCAGTACAACACGCGCGTGTGCACTGATATTTTACTTTTTATAAACCATGGTTTAACCATGTCCAGTTTTTCCTCAGGTCGTACCTTGCGAACCGTATCGGTTAGAAATTCCTAGGCCATATACAGGCCTAGACCGGTGTAGACTTGTGTATGGCACGTGTGATTTTAATTGACTTTTTAATTTGATGTTGTTTTATGGTCCTAACATGTAAGGTATTATGTTTGGTGTAAGCGCCAAAGTTGCTATGGCCCTGCTATTTTTTATAATTGTGTAGGCCACATTATTTCCGCCACCCCCTGTATGAAATCTGCCACCCCCCCTAGGACTGCAACCCTCAGGCCGCGGCATATGCGGCCTATTTATAAATCCTGCCTGCCTAGCATACGCCAACGAGATATCTCACTCTCGAGATAATTAAAAACTACTCGTCTCATAATATCAAAATCTCGACAAAACTCTATAAAAATGTGTTATTTAGATGATAGTTGTATGCGAGAAAAAATGTTTGTCATGCTAGGGTCAATAGAAGAGACAAACCATCAAACATCGAGAAAACATGTAGAGTGAGATATCTCGTTGGCGTATGCTAGGCAGGTAGGAGGGGATATATCCCGGTGCTTAGCATTGAGAATTCCGACCCTATGGCTTCCCGGGGTCGCTGAGTACGCTAAACTCAATTCTTTTTGAAAAAACTATAGACAAAGATACCACTCGATGTGCACTCGATAGGTCACGATAATAATATTATCTATTACTCTATAGCGCTGCAGAATCAAATCCACACACACATACCCACTTAATTGTTTCGAATATATTTTCAAACACATGTGTTACATTACCAAGGCAGAGTATATGATCTTTGGAGGAAACATTGTATGGGACACCGACTGGAAACGATAATTCTGAAATTGAGAATGCTAAAAATGATGAATCGTGATGATGGTGATGATGTGATATCGTAACAAACAATAATATTATATGACTCAACCTAAAGAGTCCTCCTGCCCAGACAAAAATAAAACAACTGTTAGGTACCGAAGGTATTAAAAGTTTTTTTCGTTTTTTTTTCTCATGGGAAATGCGATTTATTAGTGAATATTTATTTTTATTCCACTCGAAACCAGTTAAACCTGTGTTTTCCTTTGTTGTCTGGGAATTTCAATTTATATTTTTTATTATTTTGAAGATAAGCATAAATACAACTTTATTTAATCTTATTTTATTTTTTTATCTCAAAATAAGCATTTAATATTTAAAACGCAAGTAAAGAGTGATTCTTGATGAGACCCTTCCTTCAGCAACACAAACGCCTAGACTTGGCAGTTAGCACAGTTCTATAACACACAATAGGCACATTTTGATAGAGCCTAGCTTATCCGAGCTCTATTTATTATAACTTAGAGCATTAAACCCATGATTTATGATTATATTATAAACTAATGATTAATGAATATATTAAATCATTGTACCTCTACAGACTACTGCAGGTTTACTTTCTTTGTGATTTTTCTGACTTTTCCAAAGTGAGAGGAAGACAGAAAGATGATGAACAAAATAAATAAAATAAAAATAAATAAAATATCTTTTTATTAAAAATGGGTATCATGATATACTTTTTGAAAGTCGAACGAAGAAACTACGTTGCCTACCAGCGGTTCGGGAACTACCCCGCCGAGAAGAACCGGCGTAAAAAACTCGCACGGGGCCATATTTTATTAATGATGAAGATGTAAAGTTATTCGCTGAATTAATATTTTTTAGTAAGAGCCTAAGCTGATTCTCGCTGGAATCTGCAACAGCTACAATACTTATGTCTGTTTAAGTATATCTATACAGGGTGTAACAAAACTGAGTGATAATAATATTATGCCTCCATGCAGGTTACTTTTTTTATTTTTGTTACATAGCTGTAAGCCATAACATTGTAATTTTTCATTTTTTTAGTAAAAGATGGCCCCGTGCGAGTTTCTTACGCCAGTTCTTCTCGGCGGAGTAGTTCCCGAACCGGTGGTAGGCAACGTAGTTTCTTCGTTCGACTTTCAAAAAGTGTATCATGATACCTATTTTGAATAAAACGATATTTTATTTATTTATTTATTATTTCTTTACCTATATTTACTTGAGGGTACATTTTCAGCGCTGCTACTTTCACAGTGAACTCTCTACAAGGAACACAATATACACACCCTAAAGTATTATCACTAATTAGTTTTGTTACATACTGTATTTAATATTTCACCGACTTCATACGAATCAATCAAAGAACCTACGAGGAAACTAACTTTCCACTATAGCCGGTCATCCCAGGTCAAATCAAAGCGGTGAAAAAGTTACATAATTTATTCATAAGGTAAGGGTCCTATGGCATCTACATGGCAACCGCCATGCTCGGCCGAGCGCAGATCCTGCGACTTGCCTCCTGCGCTACTCGACCAGCAGGTATCATTAGGTTTTATAATGGCTGTTATAATGATTTATTGCTACACATACAATATTGTTTTCTGTAAAGTTGGCAAAAAATATTTTTTTATGAATTAAAAAAAGTAGAGAGTGAGTTAGCAAAACTTGAATTCCGTAATCATCATCAATTACTTAATTAGCAAGTCAATAGCCGTGAAGTGAGAAGAGGTTCAAGAAAGTCATCATAATATTATTATATTCAAAGAAATAGATAATTACTGATACACACTAAAGTTGGTAAAAAAGTTCACAATAAAATTTGTGAACTTTTTAACTTATTGTTTTGAATTTCGAACTTTCTCGCTCGCATCGTTTTTTTTTTAAACGTTTTGTAAATAACTAAATTCATTCATTCTTTAGAGTTTTATTTTTAAAACAATATCCCACACGAGAGTCCACAAATAACAATTCGCGTGTTACGCATCAAGACCACCGCGCATGCGTACACTTGTTACCCTAAATAATGAAGGGAACCCCATGCAAAGTGGAACCAAAATAAACGGGTACATCGGCCATGTTGCCCATAGACAACTGACGTGTCGCACGTGACGTAAAAAGCGCGCGAAACTTTTTTTATCATGCCGGTTATGCAAAACTTTGTTTGTGAATGACTTTTTCGTAAAATATAGTGGTGAATAATAATTTTACGGTGTTTATGGAATATTTCACGCATATATAGAATAAGGTAAGTGACTTTTTGGTCATATTATTGTAATTAATTTTAGGCCACTTTAAAGTACAATAATAGAAGGACCACTGTGCACTGGCACCTGTTTAAAAGAGTTAAAGTTAATCGTGAATTAAAATAACAATAATTCTTTCGTTTTTCGTAATATTTGTAAACAAATAGTGTTTATAACCCAAATTAGTGTACGTTAGTCGTAAGTTAGTCGTACGTTATTTTTGATGGAAATTTTTATCGTCTTGCAAGAATCCTTGCGAGGTGGAAAGTGAAAGTGGTTTTGATGCAATATGATGCTGTCGATCACAATACACAACATGACAAAACATTATACAATAGCCTGTTCCGGCTGGTAAACACATGGCTAGGTTTAGGGCTGTATGGTAGTCATGGCTAAAGCCGGTGCAGGAACACTTGTCGACTTTACGGCCTTTGAAATAAGGTTTAATTTTGAAAAATATGATAGTACGAGTAATTTATGTTACCGAGTACAGTCCTCGATGGGTCTGCTCCTACCGTGGGAGAGCCATGCTTCGGCACGAATGGGCCGGCTCGACCGGAGAAATACCACGTTCTCACAGAAAACCGGCGTGAAACAGCGCTTGCGCTGTGTTTCGCCGAGTGAGTGAGTTTACCGGAGGCCCAATTCCCTTTCCTATCATCCCCAATTCCCTTCCCTTCCCATCCCTACCCTCCCCTATTACCCTATTCCCTCTGAAAAGGCCGGCAACGCACCTGCAGCTCTTCTGATGCTGCGAGTGTCCATGGGCGACGGAAGTTGCTTTCTATCAGGTGACCCGTTTGCTCGTTTGCCCCCTTATTTCATAAAAAAAAAAACACTCATTGACGAGTAATAAGATCAATTATGACCCTGGCAATCGGGTAAAAGACGTACAGTACATCGTATTCGACTATCTTTAATCTAGATCATACGTTATCAAGCAGCAGGCTACTAAGATTTAAAATATACTAGTAGTAGTAGTAGTAGTATTTTAAAATATACTACTCAGAATACATAGAGCGCACCATAAAGGTACAAGAAATAATTTAAATTTGCTCAGAACTAGGACTCATATTTAGCCTAAAGTTAAGGCTATTAGGTAAAGGTTTAGGCCTTTAACTTTTGTCATGAATTATGACTATTTCCGCAATTACGTACATATGTATTAGTAATTACTAATTAGCATAATATGAGTCTAGTGAGAAAATGGTGTTTTAAACCGACCAATCAAATTAATAGTCTGAAAGTAGAAGTCGAAAGAAGTTAAAAAGTAAAAACAAACGAATGAAGTCGACATCCTACTTTTTGTAGGGCGTATATTTTGCTTAATAAATTGCGTGGAGATAAAAGCTTTGTGGAATTGAATCTCGATCGATTTTATTCCCTCAACGACCCCACTATAGCGCCCTTTATTTATCACCCTAATGGGTACTAGGCTAACTGGGGTAGCAGCTAGCTTTGCCGAATTTGTTTTAAATATTTGCTGAGCCATTAATTTTTACTTAGAGCGATGCCAACGAACAAAAGATAAGCTGTTGCGACTTGCGAGTCGCTTAGCAGATGTGAACGTGAATGAATTGAATGAATAGAACCCAAAGGGACTTAATAAATTAACTTTGGGGACAGTAAAACTAATTTGCCAATAGTTCACAATTACAGAAATCTTCCATTTCCCAGCGCAAATTCTCGAAACTTAATAATAAATTACATAAAGATTTAGAATCAACTAACATTTTTAAAGACATAATAGACGCCATGACCGCACGGTATTATACTATTTACATATTTTTCTCGAATATAGGTATAGTAGGTACAGTGATTAACTGAATGCAAATAGAAATGTGCAAATTCTAATCAAAAATCTACCAGATCTTGAGTGCTTCGTTTTTTGCTACGATTCAGTAGCCACCACTTTATGGATGATTTATTTACCATTTAAAATACCGACAAAAAAGGATTATCCAGTGTCATTCGATGCTGGGGGCAAAAAATCCATTGTATTATCAGTGTACTTTTAAAACAATAGATAAAGCTTATCGAGCGACCATTGTGCTATTGTCTATGGTTTGTACTCTATGGTATAGATGCCACATCCGGTAAAGAACGGCTCCCGAAAACGGTTAACTTCTCATGTTTCCATGCAGTTAAAAAAATGTGGTTAATGGAAGTAATAACATAAAATCTTATTGAACGCTTTAAATTTTTATGTCTCTTTTGTCTTTAAGGTACACAGTCATTCAAAAGTCTATCAGCCCAGTAACTGTATATTTTGCAGGTGGAGTTAGATATTGCATAAGAAACTTATGACTTTGTATGTACCTACATAATTAAGTATAATATTTTGTGTTCCCTTATTTTCAGATAAGACGACAAAATGGCAACTCTACCAATTTACGTGTCGCTGAGCAGGTAAGTTATTAAATTGATGCTTGATTTTAGTTACGAACTTGTGACTCTACTTTTAATGGTTTAAAATTGACGACACAATCTTTTTTCTCTCCCAAAATACTATCCCCTAGTTATTCTCTTATAATAACTAACGTTTTACGCGCCATAAACATATCTCTGGTAATTTCTGGGCCTTTTATACATAACTTTATGGGATTTTAACGGCTTCTGTCATCGACGTATCATAGGAGAGAACACTCATAATAAATCTCCCTTTATCGATCCACTACTGACAGGACCGTACTTCATTGGAGTTACATATTTTGCTCAGTAACTTTTGTACAAAGATAGCATCATCGTAGGAATTCTGAGGAAAAAAAAAGTAAATAAATTGGTGCACAGCGTATGATAGTACTTCCTATTATGTTAGCATCTAGATTCTAGTGGCTATCAAGTCTTTTAACTCATTTCCATTAGTGATATTTCGCATTTTACTAATCACCGACACCGCTTGCAACGTGTCACTTGTTAATAATTTCTGGATCTGCATACATTTTCCGTATTTTTTTTCATTCAATTAAAGTTATGCCAGTTAAATTCTGCGAAGGCGGCCGTTAGGTATTTCATCAAGAGTGTAGTACTCTTCATCATATAATTTACATCGCCACTCTACGTCTCTTTAATCTAACATTTACAATGAGACTTCCCTCTTACAGAACATCAATGTCTCCCATCCTTCCATTTCATGTAAGCGTTCCCTCAGGAGTCTCACTCCCCACTCCTCGGTAAACAACACGTGTTGACGACATATAACGATGTTCATTATGGAATTTTATGGGATGAAGTAAACGTAAATGTCACAAATTGATACTTTGGGGTGGAAAATTCTGTGCTTCTATGGATTTATTGGTTAGATATTAGATTGTTTACTACTGGCCAGGAAACTTTTAGACACGAAGATATTATCCATTAACACTCTAACACAATATTATACTAAAATTGTTGCAGTTCATAAATATTAGTCTACTTGAACCAAAAAATTTTCTTTATGTTTTGAAGCTGTCTTGGAAAAAAGCAGATAATATATTATTTTAATACTTACCTACATCTACAAAGCTTCTTAAAGCTTACGGATTCTTAAAGTTTACAAAAATAGAGCTTTTGATTATAGCTTTTTGCTATTTATAATGATGATGTAATGCGATAATCAGCGGAAGCAATACGGATTCCGACATGTAAAATTCGATAAATACATACATACACGCGCGGTACCTAACTGTACATACTGGAGCTTTCGACTTCCGCCTCCGGTTAAGGAAGTCGAGAGAACGTGCTTTTTGCTAGGGTTGGCCAACACAAGTTATACTAGTACTAGTTTAATTACTGATAAAATAAATGTAAAACTTGAAACTATCTTAAATATAATTTCAATGTCTCAACAAACTCTTCAAATATGGTGTGTATGTCTTTCGACTAAAGTTTATTATCTAGTAAAATAATATTTTTAAGTGAAAACTTTTTTGCTGTAAGTATTTTGCACTTTTTGGGGATGGCTAAAAAAGGTTAAACTCGGTTCATGACACGTACCTGATTGAAAATACTTAAGAAATAAGACTCAGGGAGAAATTAAGTAATTCTACCGCGTAAATGCTTGCTTCTGCTGTTTCGTTTTCTCATTGTTTTTTTAAGAATTTTAACAAAAACACGAAAAAATTAAGTAGATAAGCTATTTTTTTTTTTTTTTTTTTTTTATTTTCTTAGGAAAACTTACAGCTACATAATAATAACTATAACTAAAACTATTACAAAACTGAGAGCCAATAACAAGTTTCCACTAATAAATATAAATAGTAACTAAAGCAAAGTGAAAATTAAGCTCTGCATGGCAAGAACTCAAAAGTTGACTTAAATTTAGAACAATAAAATTATTTGTATACTTAGTATAGATTAACTTGCGCTAAATAATAATAAGGTTGGTAATATATATATATATATATATATATATTACAAGAAGACCACTGCAAAAGTAAAAAGTAAAATAATTTTTAATAATGGCTTGTTCATATAATATGATCTGATATGTTTATTAGGGCTTATTAATTCGAGAAATACGCATCCGTCAATACTTTTCTAATTTTTAAGGGTTTTAGAGAGAAAATATCTTCTATGTGATTATTTATAATAAAATTATTGAGTTGGGCGCTTGATCTATATATAAAAGAATTGCGACGATAAAACGTATTGTAAGGCGGGACGTAAAGCGGCACAAAATTACGGAAATATCGGATAGGAATATTAAAATTATATTGGCCTAACAATTCAGGTACATCGACAGTATTATTGATAATTTTACAAGAATATGCTAGATCTGAAACAGTTCTGCGATATTGTAGCGGTAGAAAATGAAATTTTTTACACCTCGCTTCATAATCTGGTAGATTAAGTCCACATTTAAACTGAAGATATTTTAAGAAGCGCTTTTGTATCGATTCAATTCTTATTATATAAGTATTGTATTGTGGATTCCAAACTTCACAGCAATATTCTAAAAGACTGCGCACATAAGAGCAATATAAAACTTTAATAGTTTTGGTGTTCTTAAAATGTTTGCAAGATCTTATGATAAACCCTAAAGCTTTTGAAGCTTTGTCCACAATGTAATCAACGTGCTTATCAAAAATTAACTTAGTGTCAACGACTATTCCCAGATCTTTCATTGAGTTCTTCTTAAGTAATTCTTCATTATTAAGTGTATATTTAAAATTAATTAACTTAGGCTTACGGGTAAAATTTAGTGCAAAACATTTGGATACATTTAAATCTAGTTTATTAATTGTGCAGTAGTGACTCAATCTGTTAAGATCCTCTTGCAGAATGCAACAGTCTCTAAGTGACAAAATATATTTTATTATTTTAGCATCATCGGCATAAAGTAACAGTTTGGAATGAAGGAAACAAGAAGATAAATCATTTAGGAATATTGAAAATAATAAGGGACCCAGAAGGGATCCTTGAGGGACACCAGAGGGCACTGGCATCCAGGTTGACATAAAGCCATTAAGAGCTACTGCTTGCGACCTGTTACTGATGTAAGACGAAAACCATCGAAATAAGTTCCCGTGTATACCTGCGATGGAAAGTTTCTGCAATAGGATAGAGTGGTCGATTCGGTCAAATGCCTTACTAAAGTCTGTAAATATAGCATCGACTTGGGCACCCGTATCCATATATGCACTAACATAATCGTATGCAACAAGAAGATTTGAAGTAGTAGATCGACCTTTTAAAAAACCGTGTTGATCTTGAGTGAACCAGCTATGAAAGTGTTTATAGCTTGAAACTTGATAGCAGTAACCCTAAGTAAGGAAGGTTCGATCACTATGCGATATTTGATACACCGAACAACATTATGTGCCCTTTTTGGTTCGCACACCGAGCTTCCCACATACTAATTTGTATTTTCATACTTCATACATACTAACTTAGATTTTAACCCCATATGCTAAACAATACACCTATCTGCTATTTGCCGTATAGAGGGGGATGTCCTCGATCTGTCAAACACAGGACTCCCTCTACCGCCGGTCGGTCTAGCTCAAAAGGGACCGGACAAACAACACATCCAAAACTTAGGTTTTCTAGTCAGTCCTATGCAGGTAATACGTGGTAATACTATCTTAAGACTTAAGCCTAAAATCACCGCACGTTTATTAATCTGCATTGCACATGGCGAGTCGGAACTTCATAATTATTATTATTGAATGTCCAAAGGACATTGGGTATTTTACTATGGATAGGGTATCTCCTATCCATAGTAAGTCTCACGCTCGGGAAATCGTCAATCTAACGAAGTCAACGTCTTGCAAGTCTGTCAAATCCATACAAATTTAGAAATGCAAATTTACGCTTTGCGGTCTGAATTGACCCAATATACTGTTTTGTTTTGGGGATTTGAGGAGTTAGTTTCCGATTCTGCCAATGTCTTTGCATTGCTAGCGTCGTGGTGCGGACTAATATAGGATTTTCTGAATAATGTACAATAATTATTCATACAAAAATGCGTTTCTCATACGGAAACAGCAATTGTAATTGCTAATACACCGGCCCCCGCCGTGCGCTAATTACAACACGCGTGATCCACACGATAAATCTCTTAAACGCCGCAGATAACTTCATCTAATTGATCATTGATCATTAGTATTGTATCAGGGTACTAAGACAACTTGCATTAGATAATTTCGATGGTGAAATTAAAAATATTACTGGATGGGATTTGACGTAACGTGTCGCTAAGAAACATATTGGCTGATGAGTGATGGCGCTTGCGCTGCCTTGTGATAGTTTTAACTTTTATTGCATTTCTACTTTTTGACTTCGTTGTAAAAATTATTTACTTAATTTAAGTTATGTAAGTAGTAAGTATCCTTTATTCTACACTACAATAGTTTCATTTTAATAAATTTTACAGTATATTAGGTATTACATGGACTTGAATGGACGTATACAGGGTGTAACAAAAATAGGTGATAATACTTTAGGGTGTGTACGTGTTCCTTGTAGAGAGTTCACTGTGAAAGTAGCAGCGCTGAAAGACGATTTTTTTTTTCACTTTTGTATGGGCAAGGGCCCGAGCGTCACGAGTTTCCCCAT
Source organism: Aricia agestis (assembly GCF_905147365.1). Classification (NCBI taxonomy): domain Eukaryota; kingdom Metazoa; phylum Arthropoda; class Insecta; order Lepidoptera; family Lycaenidae; genus Aricia; species Aricia agestis. The sequence goes on along the minus strand of NC_056416.1, from coordinate 1,326,965 downwards.
GCAAAATTGAAAAAAAAATTTGGTCTTTCAGCGCTGCTATTTTCACAGTAAACTCTATACAAGGACAACGTACACACCCTAAAGTATTATCACTTATTTTTGTTACAACCTGTATACTATCATATCCTTAGAGCAAAACTAGGCTCTAAACTAAGGTGACGTGTATCTTCTCTTATTATTTTACTTCTCGTAGACTTCACTTGATTTTGCTCTATCTTGTACATTAACACGTGTTTCAGCGCTTTTAATTCCGAATGAAAATAAACACAAGTGCAATCGTCATATTTTTAGCCTTCCTCCTCTTTTTATAGCTCAGTTATATTGACATAGACAGACAGACAGCTCAGTTATATCGACATATTATTTGTTATTGTTACCTCTTACTACCTCACAAAGTTAGTTTAAATTAAAAATTAAATTGTAGCGTGTTTAATTTTGAGTTACAAGAAAATACGGTTCTTGTATAATAACGTAACATTATGAATTTAGCCTATGAATAAGTAGAGATCGGATTATATGCACGTTCAAAGTGCCGAAATATGCATGCAAATATGCACGAAAAAATGGCCAAAATATGCACAATCAAAAGTCACTTATTATAAGAATGTATTCTTTTTGGAAGAGTTTTCCGGTGTTGCTCATAATAAATGGACTAATTTTCATAATTCCATTAAATCCAGGACTTTTTCTTCTTTCCTTACTTACAATCTTAGTGCCCATGGAAGTTAATTACCTACTTTTTTTTTTTTTAATAAAATGTGGCTAACTACAAAGAAACATTTTGTTTCTAGAAAGATATTGTACTTCGGGTGTATTGCGGTAGTCTTTGAACAAGGGTGGGCTACATATTTGAAGGATTTTGATCTATCATACCTCTGTTTCGTGGCCTCGGTGTGTATTATGATAAGTAGCTAGTTTGGAGACAACAAGGGCATAATATGGCCGAAATATACACTATCAACGAAAAAATGCCAAAATATGCACTGTCGCCTAAAAAGTGCCATTATATGCATTTGCATATGCAAGTATGCTGATTACTGATAGGACTGCTGATAGATCAGTAATCAGCCCCTGGCTTCAGAAATACGGGGCTTATTTTTTGTTATTTATCTAATTTAAAACCATTTTACTAATGATTAGATTTATGAACTAAATGAGGGGGCAACGGTCTTTGGAGTGTCACTGTTTGGTGTCAACATGTCTATAGTGTGATGAGCCGCGACTGGCCGCCCACCAGATGGCTCGCAGTGGCGTATTTCAATCTAATTTATTGCTGTAGTTCATGATTCTGATAAGTGATTAGTACTGCTTTTAAATACTAATTTATGTTATTTAGTGTTAAAATGAGAAATTGAGATTGTTAAAGAATTAAGTAAGCTATACATTTTATGTAGTACAATAGTTGTACGGAAATTGGAGTAATTATTTAGATGTGTAAGAAACTTCAGCTTATACTACGTAGGGAACTAGGCAAAATGTTTCTCTGAGTGAAAAGCTTTGAAATAAAATGTGATTTAAAAAATAATAATTAAATGGAGTCTACTCATAATATTATGTTATTTGAATGTCATTGAAATTGATTTTAAATGTTATAAGGTTATTTTCCTCCGCGAATTGGCTCTTTAAAATTACGAAATGTAGATCCATCTGGCATAGAGAATGCGTCTAAAAACAATATTTTTTAATAATTCGAAAATAGAACGCTGCAAGCAATCACCGGGAAATGAAACGTGAAATGAACATGTAATTATGAGGAGAGCAGCAATTATCTCGTAATTTCACGATGTCTGCTCGTAAATATACGTATCATGGAAATATCTAAATACCTAGGTACTGAATATAATATGTAACGTATGAGTACCTAGGTATATACTTTGTCTCGTTTGAATTAAAACATAAAAGAACAACGATGCAAAACTATAATTACAGTGCTCCAAGGCTTTAAATGAATGTGTCAATGGGCGTTGCTGGTAAAAGAGAACTGTCAAAAATGACGTTTTTGTATGATAGCAGCGTTAGTTCCTTTTCTCGCCACGTTAATTTAAAGCCTTGTCGAGCTGCGTAGCTAGCACGGGGTTTCCCAGTCGATTCTTCGGAAGAAAGTAATGGCAGTTTCTTTCCCATGTCTACATATCTTATTCCCGAGCATGGCACCACCCATCGACTTGAGTTTCAGTGGACAAAGACAAGAAACTCTTTCCATAGCAACCATTATAGCAACAGTATATATTATGTCTATGATAGCAACGGCAATTATTTTTTCTTGACATTTAGTTTCTTGGTTCTTTTTTTTTAATTATGGCACCTCGGCTATAAAACCATGGCCAGTGTCGAGTAAATGGCGGCAAATTAAAAAAATCGACGTGTAGCAACCTTGTCTATAGCCGGAATTATAGTTTTGATCTACGAAATACGAATAATAAAAACTAAGGAACTTTATTATTCGTAGTTTGTAGATCAAAACTATAATTCCGGCTATAGACAGGGTGGCTATACATCGATTTTTTGAATTTGCCGCCATTTATTCGACACTGGCCATGGTTTTATAGCCAAGTGCCATAATAAAAATAAAAACAGAATCAAGAAACTAAATGTCAAAAGCGGATCGTCATGTTTGACATATAGATGTTCAAAAGCGAAAGATATCGAGATACGAAAGAAACTTTTACTCCAATGTTTTTCCGGTAAAACTGTCAAAATTTAGTTTCTTTCGTTTGTCTACGTGCTTGTGCTAGCTATGCTGGACATTGCAGTTGTGTTCTAATTCCAAATTCAAACCTTTACCAGTTTGAATCTGGAGCGTAGTGTCACAATAGACATAATGTAGTAGAGCGGCATACATACTCGCTGGGCACCAAATAATTTATTTTTTTATTTTTATTGAAAAGGGTAATAAAGCGAAGTCATATAGAATAGGTACTAAGTTACATAACTTATTTTGTTATATCTAACAGCGATCCATAATATTATGTGTTCCATTCAAAACAGACTTAGAGCTGATAGCTGTTTCTTTTATTAGATATGTCAAACTAGCGCCCAACCAAATACTACTTCACAAGAGGCTATCCTTGTCAAGTAGTGAATGAGAATTTCGTAAGTATAGAAAATATTAACCTTTCTTAACTTTAGGAAGAGATGTAGGGTCAATTCACACCGAAATGGCAGCGCAGCGGCGAGCAGTGTCATATTAATAAATGATTTTAAACTTTATCTTCATTATTGCCGCCGGCGGCCGCGCATTATCAAGCGATACTTATATGATAATATGTAATACTTACATAATAATATTATGTATTACAATAATGAAGATAAAGTTTAAAATCATATGACACTGAAAATGCTCGCCGCTGCGCTGAAATTTCGGTGTGACTTGACCCTTAGGAGTTTTCCAAGAATAGTTGCTTTAGTACTTTAACTTATCAAAACACATAATACCTAGGCCATAATTACATAGGATGTAGGCTTCAGTAGGCTCATCATGATCAGCCCACGTGATCAATAAGTCAAGTGTTTCTCACACCTACATCACGGGTTTACCTGGAATCCTTGTCAGTATTACATTAAGTAGTAAACAGAAGTATTAGTTAATTTAATATATGTAGGCGACATGCTTACAGTATTAAAGACTTTTAAGTGACTTTTGTCAAGAAATTTGCTTATATTTGTAACCATACATTTTGCCGCGTTTAAAAGTATTGTATAATTCTAATACTATTGTAGAGGACAAACCGAGACTCAAAGTATCTTCATTCTACGAGTATACTCGTACCTCTGTCCTGCCTCCGTCTTACGAAATTTCGACCATGTCATGACATGACATGGTCGAAACTGTCGACTCATTGTGTCGACAGTTTTTCGACATTTTCTTAACCATCCTAAAAGTGCACAACACCAATAAAATGTTTCCACTTTGAGGAAGGACTTGCATCTCATCATCAGCAATCTGCTGATGTCTCTTCATCAGGAAATTTCGTAACACATTGGAAAATCACCTAATGTTGAAACAAATTAACATTTATGGCATGCTAAAGCGTTAATAAATTTCAATTTATATTAATTTTCCGGCAATAAATACTGCCTAAGTGTTATAGAGATATCCATCTATATTTTCCACTGAGTGAACATGCAAAAAGCGTAAGATGCATATCGACTACCGCGTTACTCGATTAAGCAAACCTATCATTAATGGGAATTTATTATTTGCTCATTATATCGCTTATGATATTAGCTATAGATTAAAGACTTGTGAGATATTATCGGTCTTACCACAAAAAGCTAAACATCTGTTGAACAGTTGTTTTAAGATCATTTTGTACTGAATTTGTCCCTAATCAACTGTTCAATTACAGGTGTTAAAATCTTTTGTAGTAAGACCACAGACATAGATAGATAGATACCGCATGTCGCTCTATTTGTATGAAAACGAGCGTGCCACTTTTTTATAGCTACTGTGTCGTACCTATGATAAGAAAAGTGCCCATTACCTATCTAGGTCAACGTTTCTATTTGAATTTCTACAGCTCAATACGGCACTTTTAGGCATTTAGGTATTTTTGAAATTCCGATTGACGTCCGATTCCAATAGCAGACTAAAGAACAGACTTTCGAAAGACGAGCATTGCTCATAGTTTTAGAACGCGATATGGCACGCGAAGTAAATACATGCGGTATCTATCAAGATCTATGTCTGTGAGTAAGACCGTATATGTATCAATGTGTCTAAAGCCAAAAAGTCCTTAATTTTTTTTTTATTTAACAAAATAAAAATATTCACCGAAGACTTACTTTTTATAGTCCATCTTGGATGATCTTTCTTGTCAATCAGGATCAGCCTACATTGTAATAACCAAACTTAAAGCCACCTTTTCCATCGCGAGAATCTAACGACTTCCGAGTCAAGAGCCACGCCGCTACTGATATATTATGGCTATATTTGCACTACTTTTTTAAAATTTTTCATAAGTATAATAGAGACATATTTTTGCTAAACAATTTAATAAACAAACCATAATATAATTTAAAGAATTACTCATAATGAATGATCGAGGACCTAAGTTTGATAATCCCTCCGACCAAAACCTGCGCCCACACCGCTTCGGCTGGGTTAATCGTTAGCCGTATACAGAAACTAACGGGCTACGTTTGTTATGATGTACGGTGCTAATATTCCATATCGGCTAATATTTTATAATAAGCTGCTAGTTATAAGTTATTGATAGCTAAATGTTGTTCGTGTCCTTATTTCGCAGGTGTTTGTAATCCTGTAAGTTAGTTTTTGGACTCAAATATCTCTTTCCATGCGTTCTTATTGGTTAAATGATCATCTAGTTCCATCCCTTTCCAGCTTACTAATTTACTGATTTAATCTGGTTCATTTTAATTAAAACTATCATCCGATCCGATCCGATCCTGTTAGAGGTAGCCAGACAGACCGGATGATGATTTGGAGATACTTCGAGTCTCAAGTCTCAACACTAAAGGATATTATTCATTCATACATTCATCATAGGTAAAATGTGTCTTCCCTTTTTGGCGGCGCAATGAAGTAGCGGGCAATATCAAGTGAATAATATTATGTTTTCTATTTACAAGTTACACCCATCTTAAATGTAAACTTACACTCTGCATCCTCTATCGGTTTTATCACGGGGATTGCTTTGAGGAATTGTTCGGAATCATACCTCCTGCAACTTTTCGCCATCGCTCCACGCGAAAAATATACCATCCTCACCTTGATGAGTGGCAGTTTTCCACCATGCGTTTTTCGCGTAACTTTCTGCCGCGCACTGTAAAACTCTGGAACGAACTGTCACCAGCAGTATTTCCGGACCTATACGACCTGCAAACCTTCAAGAAGAGAGCGTATTCCCTCGTAAAAGGCAAAGCACCTGCAGCTCTTCTGATCTTGCGGGTGTCCATGGGCGGCGTTAGTTGCTTTCCATCAGGTGACCCGTTTGCTCGTTTGCCCTCTTATTTCATAAAAAAATGTAGACTAATGTTCAAACCACTAAGCTTGACCCACCACGGGACATAATATTACCAATCTACATATTATATCTTATATCTTTAAATGAGCAATTCTTGTATATTTTATATAATTGGAATCTCGGAATCGGCTCAAACGATTTTCATGAAATTTAGTATATTCCCTATATTTTTTGTTTAGGGGGCGATAAATCGATCTAGCTAGGAATAATTTTTAGAAAATGTCATTTACATTTTATTCGTGTTTTATATACCGAGCAAATCTCGGTCAAACAGCTAGTTATAATATAAACGACTAAGCTATAGCCTGAATAGTAGAGCTTGTAATTTAAGATCTTTTAAATATTGTGTCCTAAATTAGGTTTGTGGTCTCCGAAACTGGATGCACTAAACCTGCATCGCCACAAAAAGTATACCACTCTTTATTTCCTGCTGTCTGTACTTTAGTCAATTTTATTACTTCCTTTTTCAAATTTTAAGATAATGAAGCCACCTTGTTTGGTCTGGCAAATAATATTTAGGGTCTCCAGTTTTTGTTTTTATTGTATGAACCGTGAGAACATACAACATGCATTGGTGTGAGTGTAGGTATAGAACTACGTCTGTTTATTGTGTTTTCTTAGCCTTTGTGATATTATTGGATATTTGTGATGTAATTTTCCGATTATTTAATTGTTCTTGATTTTATAGAAGCGCGTTTCAGATTTCTGGGAAATACATATATGCATTAATGGACTTCCTTGTTCAATTCAGTGAGTTTCCTATCAAACTACAAAATAAAAATTCCTATAATGTCGTTGGTTGGTTTCAGGAGAATACCATTTTTAAGTTTTATAGAAAACTTACTGGATGGAATAAGGAACATAGTGGCATTAATGTTGCACTTAATTATAGAAATGTGGTACTTATTGCTTTGATTTGATTAATTGTGCTTGGTGCTAATATGATTTCTGGGATGTAGCTTACGGGGTGTGGAGCTTCAGGGGTTTTACCACCTACGCCTGCACCCCTGCAGGCACACATACCTCGGCGCAGTTCCACATACCTCGGCCGATGCCCCGAGTCCGCCAGGGATGCGGAAAGCATAATATCATGCAAAAAAAGTTAACACACACTTTAGAATAAAATGAAAAAATGGAAATATTAATGACCCTTACATTGCTAAGTAGTAGATGTACACTTACCGAGACTAAGAATATATTATCAACCTTGCCTACTTCTAGTGAACCTACGTGGTCAAGCGGCATGCCTGGGCCGCAACGGAGCGCGACGCGACGCCGACCCTAAAATTATACTTAAATGACTCTACAATAGCTTTATTACCAGTCTGAGTAAAAAACAACTTAATACCAATTAGTACCGATTGTACCAAGTGCCAAAGGTTTTCCATCTTTGAATGAATCAAGATTCAAGACCAAGACCAATCATTGAAATAAACCAAGACCCTGATATTAAATGATTACGATTATAAGCTAGGAGTTAGGACTAATCTGCTTTAAGCCAGTAGTTACTTAAAATACAGTGTAGCTTTCTCCGCGGCAAACCCTACCTACCATAGGATAAGTAGGCAAACTCCACAGTTACTTGATTCTAAAGCCTAAACAACTATTATAGGTATCAGCCAAAATGCGTATCTAAGTAGTTTTTGCAACGAACTTTTTGCTATAGCAAGTTTCTAATCCATGTACAGCCTATCAGTGTGTTATCAAAACAATGCACTTAGCTCAAACAAGCGTTTTTTGCACCTGATGGCAAGTGCACCATTGTGTTTACGGGAACACTGTAGGAGAGTCAACATAATATAGAAAACGCGTCCCAGCTGACATTATCAACGTGAAACCATGGGAAAGAACATGATCGTTGTTATGACGAGTTATTTGATGAGTGGGCAAAATATCGATGGAATTTTTGTACGCAATATTATAAGCATACCTTGGTACTACATGCATGATATAAAATTATAGTAATATTAACTACATTTTGCCCGCAACTTTGTTTACGCTTATACTCTAGGTACTTTGTCTAAACTTCATTGTAAAAGAAGTAGCTCTAAAAGAATAACTGTTTGTCATTATTGACGTATGGGCAAATTCATGACGTTTGAACTTGGAACTTTAGCCTTTCTCATAAAACGTAAAAGTCGGTAGTAATCATAAAGTTAATGCGGAATAGAGAAACAAAGGCCTGAGCAAGAGAGATGTCACTATCAGTAACATTGCGTGGTAAAAAGAGACGTGTGATACATGATGGCAGCACAAATTTTTTGACGTCCAGTCGGCACGTGCCGCACGTTGACAATTTAATCTCATAGAAATCATGTTCAATCATGCTTGTTTAAGTGTATACGTACACAGATTTTTACACACAGGTGAAACCAATTTCGATTTTGTTTGACAGCTCGAAATTGTTGCTCTATACCGCAAGGTATAATAACTTTATGGTAGTAACTAGTAACTTCTACAGCACTTCTTTGTTTTAGTAACTACATTCTGTGTTTCACCTACAAACCGCACCTAATAGCATGTGTTGCCCTATACTACATTTTAAATGCTATTAAATGTATTTTCAAAGGGTAATAACATACCTGTTTTTCGCCATCTTTTTGTTACGAGTTACGGGGCATTTGAACATAAATCCGCGCTAAATGCACTCATTACCGCCATAATTAAGCTCCGAGATTTACGATCGAACCGTTGATGTAAGATTCTAGATACACGCAGATTAAGTTGTTGTGTGGATATGTAAAGCAAATAAGAATAAATCTGTAAATGATCAAAATCAATTAGTATAATAAATATTATAAAGTAATTTATAGCATAGCAATTTGTCGATGACATTACTTTTGTCCAGGTTTAGGGAGCCACTTAAGGTTACTGGACGGCAAATGATTTTTAATGTCTTTAAGATTAAATGGTTGAAGACTGTCTTCTTTCAGGTTTTCTTGGTTTTCACAAGATAAGTGAAAAAAATCGTTCCTTTCGATCCTTAACAATTTTTAAATAATTATCGTAAAATATCACTTATAATAATCACATGAAGTTTTTAAATTACATAATATAATAATAATAATAATAGCTCCCACACCGGTTTCGGTGACGGTGGCCGGTTTCATTGAAACCGGGCCAGCTACGCAGGAGTAATTTTATAGTGCCCAAGTGTGTGCGCAGTACACAAGAGCACTCTCTATTCCTTTACTCTCATAACCCAGTGGGACGGAAGACCGACACGACCGGCGAGAGATCAGGCGTAGGACCGACTTTTTACATGCCCATCCGACGCATGGATCATCTTACTTGTCAGACAATCAGGTGATCAGCCTGGATTGTCCTAACCAAACTTGGACATAAATCATAACACGTTTCCAACGCGGGAATCGTACCCACGACCTCCGAGTCAAGAGCCGCGCTCTATACCACTAGACCACGGAGGCGTATAATATTATAATAATATATACTACATAGTTCTAATAATATAATAAATTTTGTTTTAATGGCGACATAACTTGAAAGTTGTTTTGGCTTTTAAATTTTTTTGTTAGAAAAATAATTGTAGAGTCAAGTTTTTTAAACATTGAGGAAAATGCTTAATCTACTTTATTCCAAATCGACGCCATGTTTTTCTCAGCGGCCAATCAGATATACACAGGATATCCTCTTATTAGGCGTTACAAGAGTTTTAATTTATATTTTAATGCAACTATATAAAAACAAACAAATCTGATGACTACACATTCCTGTCTATTTATAAAGTAAATTGTATACAAGGCTTTATCGGCGTATTAAATGAAATTAAAATGGTTTATCAGCATAATAATATTATACTTAGTAGTGTTCTAAAATTATTCCTCTCTTCTTCCTATTGCGTGCAGCTATAGGTTATAACCTATTATAGTACACAACTCCCTTTAGGCTATTACTTATAGGGAATTTATAAATTGATTATTAACTAGACAGTAGACTAGTGCTACCACCTATTCCCGCAAAGCTCCTATAGTTAGGTTCACTATTACCTTTCTAGGTAAAGTTGAACATCGAACAGGCATAGGTAGACCGTTACCGTTAGGTAAAATACAAAATGGTTGTATCTAAAAATCGTACCAGTCATTTCTGTCACTTCAAACAATGCTTTTCTCATGTGGAGACGGTACACGCTGGTGTAATTACCACTTACCACGTGGTAAGTAGTTACCGTTGGTATACTGGTAGAGTATGCGACATATGGAAGTGCTTATTACGTAAACCTACAATTGTGGACTATGGATGTAACTTATGTACTAAATACTATGTCACTACGACTTCCTTCACCGGTAGGAAATCCTCGGTAATAACGGCGAATGAAAATACTCGTATTGAGAAACTGCAAGGTAAAATAAGGTTTCCTTGAAACATAATCTTATATATAAAATTCTCGTGTCACAATGTTAGGCCGCGTACTCCTCCGAAATGGCTTTACTGATTTTAACCAAAAACAGCTAGTATAATATATTATGTATCATTATACAGGAATATTTTTAACTCTGCCTTTTCTTATGACTCAAACGGATCGAAACGGCTGATGGCTTTAAAGGGCAAACAAAATGTTACCTCACCAATTAAGTAAGGATCATCTTTTTTAATTGCCTGAAGAAGAAAGATGTGTTTAAATGGATTAATAATAATAATATAATATCTCTGGACGCTTCACACCACGTCAGTCTGGCCCCGTGCTAAGTACCTGAAGGACTTGTGACCAGACAACGGAAATATATTTAATACTTTTATACTATACATATATTTAAGATTTTTATTATATGATACACATATTTAATACACATCCAAGACCCAGGAACTTTTGAAAAAGTTTTTGTTCCGTAGGCGGGATTCGAACCCGCGACCCCCGGCTTGAGCTACCAACAGCCCACCAACTGAGACACAGAGATCGGATTAGGCGGTCTTTTCAAACACATTTTCTTCTCTACTTGGGCATTCAAAGTATAGAAGTGTATCTTGTCTCTAAGCCACTACATTATAAGGACGTCAATAATCGCCATTGTATATTATTGAAATTGTGATTTCTAAGCTTGCATCTTCAGATGTTATACAGTGTGTAACAAAAATAAGTTGCCATTGCCTGCCATTCTTAATTAAAGATAAACATGGGATAGTATTATTTGCTGATGATACATCTCTTACATTCAATGTCAAACGGCTTAATGCGTGTTATGACGAAGTAAATAATGCTCTCTCAAAGATTGTACATTGGTTTAGTGTTAATAATCTTTTACTTAATAGTAAAAAAACAAAATGTATTAAATTCAAATTGCCCAATGTAAGGCAAACGGAAACCAATGTGCTTTTAAATGGTGATGTTATGGAGCTAGTGGATACAGCTGTATTTTTAGGTATTACACTAGACTCCAAGCTTCAGTGGGGCCCTCATATTGCTGGGTTGGCCGACAGACTCAGTTCAGCAGCATATGCAGTAAGTAAGATTAGACAATTTTCAGATGAAACAACAGCACGTCTAGTGTATTTTAGTTACTTTCATAGTATTATGTCCTACGGCATTTTGCTGTGGGGCAATGCTGCAGATATAAATACAATTTTTGTGCTGCAGAAGCGAGCTGTGCGGGCAATCTACAAGTTGGCCCGTAATACTTCACTTAGAGAAAAATTTAAGGAAACTGGAATCTTAACTGTTGCTTCTCAATATGTCCTATCAAATGTATTATATGTTAAAAAGAATATATATCAATTCACGAAAAAATGTGATACCCATGGGAGAAATACTCGTAATAAACATAAGCTTGAAATTCCGGTGACTAGACTTACTAAAGTCAAAAATTCTTTTAAAGGTCAATGTATACGCCTTTATAATAGGATCCCAGAAAGCGTTCAAAATCTCTCAATTAATAGATTTAAAAAAGTTGTTAAAGAACGTTTGTGTACCAAAGCGTACTATAAAGTTACTGATTTCATGAATGATAGTACGCCATGGGAATAAGGTCGCCCCCTGCAGAGCTGTTTCATTATAATATGTATAATAATTGTACATTCGTTGTATTTTATTTAGTCATAATGACACTGTTATTTTATAATATATTTTTTGTAATTTTCCATCTTTTTAGAAAAAGATGGCCCCGTGCGAGTTTCTTACGCCGGTTCTTCTCGCCGGGTTAGTTCCCGAACCGGTGGTAGGCATCTGTGTAGCCCCGACGTTCAGAGAATATTTGAAAAAATTTATTCTGAATAAAAAATTTTGAGTTTGAGTTTGAGTTTGAAGTGATAATACTATAGGGTGTGTACATGTTCCTTGTACAGAGTTCACTGTGAAAGTAGCAGCTCTAAAAGACGAAATTAAGTAGATTTTCACTTTTGTATGGGCAAGGGCCCGAGCGTCACGACTTTCCCCATACAAAAGTGAAAAAAATTTTTGGTCTTTCAGCGCTGCTACTTTTACAGTGAACTCTCTACAAGGAACACGTACACACCCTAAAGTATTATCATTTATTTTTGTTACACCCTGTATATTGTTACGGCTATCATAGTAGGTATTATTGAGTGCAGAGTGAGTAAGTAAATGATTAGCGGACCTTATTTAGTCTCTTGCAAACCTAGTGGTCCATGAACCACTGGTTGGTACCAGTGATTTAGAAGATGATGATGATGATGGGAAAACCAATATCCTCGCTGTATTTCCATCAGCTGGTGCAGTTAAAGGTAAACAGCAAGCAGGAAGCGTCAGTGACCCGCGTCGTATTGTTGGCGGTTTACGAGCGGACGGGAATGCGGAGGAAATACGAATCGAACCCGATAACACCTGGGACCCGATTCTCAAGCCTCGAATTATGGTTTTCCCTGAGAATTTGATTCTTGGTGCACTTACAAGAAAAATAGGAGTATCCAAATTAAAGGACTTCATGTTCTTGCTTGGCTAACATGGGGAATGACAGTGATAAATACGAGTAGGTAGAGGCTAAAGCTTTTAAAAAACTTTATGTTGGTTTTTTAAACAAAATTAATAAATAAGCAAATTGGTAGAAATTAAAATAATTATAAAGTTTTGTACAGTTGAGGAATAATGGTTTACCTTTCTAAAAGGCACCTAAAAACTTATCTATTTGGGCAAAGGAATGTCTAGACGATTTGTTATTTTGGGTAGTTCCTGACTATTTTTTTTTTTAATTGGATTTCTATCTTTGCAATAGCTTTTATTCCGAGCGAAAGTACATGGTGTAACAAAACTAAGTGTAAAATATACTTGAGGGTGTGTATGGGTCACATGTATAGAGTTCGCTGTGAAAGTAGCAGCGCTGAAAGAGCAATTTTTCTTTTTGTGATTTGTATGCGCAAGCGCCCCAGCGAAGCGTCATGACGCATTTTCCCATACAAAAGTTTGAAAATTTACTCTTTCAGTGCTGCTATTTTCAAAGTGAAATGTATACAGGAGGATATATTAACTAGCTATTTGACCGAGCTTTGCTTGGTATTCGATAAAACACGAATAAAATGACATGTTCTAAAAATGATTCCTAGCTAGATCAAATATACTCGAATATACTAAATTTCATGAAAATCGTTGGAGCTGATTCCGAGATTCCAATTACATATTATATACAAGAATTGCTCGTTTAAGGATATAAGAAAATATCACTTAGTTTGGTACATCATAACATAGCGTATAGTCTAGACTATTTTTAGACAGATATTTTGTTCGAAGCCTCTTTGAGTGTAATCCTTAAATCGTCAGTTTAATAGTTCTACCAGAGGCAAAGTTACTCCGATCTATAATGATGTATGCAACGGTAATACACAAATCGACGGGTGCAAAGTAAAAAAAGTCATCTGCAATTTTGAGTTTTTCGTTTTTTTGTAGAAACTAGCTTAAAATATCATGTTCTACAACATACCAAAAACAAAAATTCAAATATCACCTTATTTTTGGTACTTTTGTCACGTAAAAGAAGACATCTACTCTTGTTTTGTGAAATTGCACGATGTAGATGCGGATAACTACCGCTGGTCGTCTATACGCGGGACGCGCGGGGGTCATGTTATGCGGCATAAGCGGCTATCTGCCATATAGCTTTTTCTACGTTGCGATTGTGATTTAGATGTCTCAATTTACTTTTGCAAATTAGTATTGTTTATTATGTTTATGAGTACCTATTTATGTTAATTCTTATTGTTAGCTATATTAATTGACTTCTAATTTGTTACTGTTATTTTTTACTGTTTTTTCATGTTCAGAAAGTCCAAAACGACTTTTTAAAGAAGTTGAAAGTTTCCAGAACATAAGTGATAGATTTATCGAGCAAAATACTGTGTTGCCCGATGAAATTATTGAACATCTTATAGAAAACCTTGATGTGTCACCGATGAAGACAAATGAATATAAGTTAACTTTGTAAGATAAGTCCCCATGATCTGAATACTCTAAGCCAGTCACACCAGTTCACTCTCAGTCTGAAATATAAAATGATTTTGAAAATTTGTCGATCTCAGCAAATTAACAAATACGCCAACACCCTCAGAATACAGTTCATCACTTCAAGTCCGCCGCGTCCATTATCAGTATTAGATCAAAATATTATATATTCTTTTTTATTAAACAGATACTTTGATCTCATATAATCTATGACCTGCTTGAGTTTATTAACTCAAGCAGGCCATCGAGTATATTGTCCCTCTCAAACTTTAAATCTTCTATAGACAACACCATTGATGCTTCTTCGGCAGTGGAGGCATCAAGTGAATGTTCTACGCCTTCCTCGTTAAACGGTAGAAAAAGACGTCAGTTAAATATTGATCTAAAGAAAAGGCGATTGAGAAATAAAGACACGTGTATTGATACGAGACGTAAATTACGACAAAATTTAGGTAAACAATTACATCAGTCCAGAAATGGTAAATTGCAACCTGCGTAACATCATATCCCGGCATTTGCAAGTTCTCGCGAAGTTTTTCTATTAACTTATCTTTGACCGGTTTTGGGATCTCTGTGATCACGAGAAGCAATTGAGAAATCGTTGAAATAAAATTTCATTTTGTGTTCTGAAAAATCGTATGCACCCCTCCGATGGTGTAAAACGTCCGGCGATGCTTATGATGTTATAATGAACCCATCATGCTTACAAGTGCCAAGTACAAAGACTTAATAAGCCTCTGCCTAATAATTTACAACATAGTTCCTGTACTGATAATGATACTGAATAATTTTTAAATTAGTTTAAAATAATTAAAGTATTGACACAGAATTTCATTTTTGTTGTGAGAAAATACGATTTTTACGAAAGTAAATGAATGATTCCTAAGTATATCCATACTAATATTATAAATGGGAAAATATGTTTATTTATTTATTTGTTTGTTTGTCCTTCCTTCACGCTCTAACGAAGAAACAAATCGTATTGTTTTTTGGCATAAACTTAATTGAAAGGATGAAAAGTAACATAGGCTACTTTTGGTCTTGGAAAAACATCATGTTTCTAAGGGAGCTTACGGGAATATTTGCAATTTACGCGATTTTCAAATTCCACGCGAGCGAAGCCGCGAGCAAAAGCTAGTATTTCATATTTTAACTTCCTTCTAAATCGTGTACCTTGCACCGAATCGACAACGTAGAAAAAGATATCTACGCAATTATGTTCTGAACTTGGTGTGTTTAAGATGTAAAACGTTTAACTACATATTTTAATAATATAACTTACTTTTAATAATAATTTTAATAATATAAAGTGTTACACTTTACGTAGTTACTGATAATCGTACTAGTAATCGGTAAAAATACTTCAATAAATATAATTTTTAATTCCCACGTAGAAACGACCAAGTGGTAGTTAACTCAGTTGTCATATTTTCAAGCGCAATGTAGATGCAGACAACTACAATATCTCGTAAATTAAACATAATTAGAAGAAATTAAATATACATGTGGATTCATTAATAAATAATGAAACAATGATGAAAATTTCAATAAATTTGATCGGAAATTGACAAAATGGGAGCATTTTTTCCTATTATGCGCTCTCCTGAAAAGTTGCTGTTTTGTAGATGACTCTTTTTACTTTGCACCCGTCGAAATAGATCTCGTCAGACGAGCCTGACATCTGCCGTAGTTCCCATAGATCAGGTCTACCAGTGCCACAGGCATCCCAAACACGCGCTTTTTCTCCCAAATCACCTACAAAACTCGTCTTAATCGAATTATAAATGCTAAAGTTTGCGAGGATAATAATTAACGCATGCCTGACTGGACACTTTAGCGTTTAAAGTGTGTTAAAGTTAAATATTGTTTATATCTTTCGTGTCACTCACAATAAAATGGAATATGTGTCTGCCTGATTAAAAGCTAAACCGATTTTGATGTATGATGTTATTGATTGTTCGAGGCCCGGAAAAGGAGAAAGGAAAGGGGAATACCGGAAAAAGGTACGTTCCAACACGATAAATTTCGACAATGGCAAGATCTAGTTAATGATGAGGCAAAGTTTTCAAGAAAACATTTAAGTAACCATCAGGCGTTTAAAATTGCAAGTTCGATTAGTAATGATCATCAAAAACAGTCATGTAAGACTATTGTTATTGTGATATCCCCTATGTAAGACAATACATAGTAGCAGGAACAGACGACAATAGTCCTTATGTTTCGGAAATAAGCATTATCAAATGTCTTAGTGGGTTTCCTTACAAAATTACTCAGGTATTAACCTTGCGATTTTCAGCTTTATTGCTCTAGTATTAAGAGTGTTATAGCGGTAAATGCTTGTGTGGTTTGGTAACATCCTGTGTAGTGCGCGTGCGCGGATGTGGCGTACGCACTAAAACCATAAATGGGATGTCGTGGTTCCTTGGCCGTGGATTTTTGGATTTTTTCGCAGGCAACGCTCTTGTGATACCTCTACCCTAGTAGTGCAGATATTTTATATCGATTATTAGGAGATCCCTCTGCTATTTTGCTTCAGCGTAACTCATGTATTGACGAACGAATTGAAAAGCAAATAATGGATATGACTATGTGACTTTTTCCATAAGCATAAAACACACAAGACACATATAATATTGACGTGGGAGAGCCATGCTTCGGCACGAATGGGCCGGCTCGACCAGTGAAATACCACGTCCTTACAGAAAACCGGCGTGAAACAGCGCTTGCGCTGTGTTTCGCCGAGTGAGTGAGTTTACCGGAGGCCCAATCCCCTACCCTATTCCTTTCCCTACCCTCCCTTATTCCGTTCCCTTTCCATCCCTACCTTCCCCTATTACCCTATTCCCTCTTAAAAGGCCGGCAACGCACCTGCAGCTCTTCTGATGCTGCGAGTGTCTATGGGCGACGGAAGTTGCTTTCCATCAGGTGACCCGTTTGCTCGTTTGCCCTCTTATTTCATATGTTCTTTATTATGTTATCTACTGAATTGTGTGAAATTCTCTTATCCATGAAGGGAACTTGTCGATAATCATGTTGAATTTGCAAACATATTTTTGTTTAGCAGATTTTATATTCACAAATAACAATTCACACATTATAATGAACGCGTGGAAAATGAATATTGTTATTTCGCCTTTCGACAATTAACCGTGGCCTTTGGAGGTTCAAAGCACGTTGAACTCGGGATGTAACGTTTGTTTTGTTAGACCTTACATAAATCTTAAAAGTTATATAAGGTAGGGTTAGGTTTATATCTTTGTTATGCCCTTATTTTTGGCATGTTACTGCACACATAAACAAAAATTGTGCGGTTTGAAGTTTCCCAAAATATTTAACACTCGTGGAAATGCTTGTGAATGTTTCAGCCTTTGCCGAAAAACACATTATAATATTGCGTAGAGGTATAAAATTGTTTAAAAGAAGTGCCATATAAAATAATTATGTAAACGTTAATTGCAGTAAATGATGCAATTAACGATCAATAACATCTAATCCATTAATTAGAAATTTATTATTTTTTGTCATTCATGATTTCATTTATTAGGTACGTATAATAAGTTATAATGGCAAATTGATATAATATTATAGAAAAAAATTCCGTGTTCTAAACCGCTACAGTACGGTACTTAATTTGTTTTTAAGTACTCGATTACTTTGAATTCTTTAATATTTGCAAATTATCTCGCTAAGATTCCAGTTAATCTTTCGATCAGTTGTCAGACAACAAAGGTTCCCTGGTTAACCAGACGTGGGTGTGAGGTTCTAACCCACCTGTTACAAGCTGAATAATTACACGGCATTGTTTGTCACCGTTCAGAAGTCTCGCGACCGTCGCTCGACCACCACGCGCGCGCCATCTTTGTTTTTAAAAATTTGACGTTTATACTTTTTTATTTTTAAATTTCGAAGGCCTGGGATTTTTGTGTACCGTGACTTTTGAGATGACCCCCGTTGGACTTCTGTTCAAAGTGAACAGGTGAGTGAATTAGCATGCGGGTGATGTACCTACTAGGGATGATGTCCTTATTCATGAGAGGTTGTTAACTCTTAGCTGGAGCGATAAACCCGCATGTTAAATACTGCATAATACTGTAAGAAAAATAATTTTAATTGTTGAAAAACTTAAGTCTCAAATTCTAATGAAGTCTAAAAATGCGTAATTTTTTTTAACACTCGAATAAAAATTATAGGCAATGTTTAATCAAGTATATGTACGTATCACTATGTATAATTATCGGTCCTTTATAAATTTTTCACTGTTTTTACTGACAACGCAGTAGCGTTTTAACTAAAACTCGATTTCTACTAAACTCCTAATTTTAAAGAAACCCTTATGTCTTCTATGGAACCCCTGGGTACAGCGAAACCCTTCAAGAATTCTCTAGAGGCCATCACTGACCACACCTCTGATGGGAACATCATTACATCCTATTCCCATCGAAGGATGATTTAAATTTTACATGTATTTAAATTAGCTTAGCTTAGCCAATACATTGCATTAGCTCACTTGTTGCTATTTACATATCGAAGAAACTCTTAGCAATAATTTTATTGACAGTAGAAAAGCTACTTTAATCTTTAACTTTATAATAATTAATGTACTTAAATTAAGAAATTTAAACTACCCTCGAAATTTTTTAGCAGCGATCGAATCGATGATGATGGATTATGGCTAGGAATACTAACTAGATCATGTCAGCTTTCAAACAAAATAATCGGCCAAGTGCGAGTCAGACTCTCGACTCGCGCACGAAGTGTTCCGTACAGAGCAAAAATAGGCTAAAATTGTGTTTTTTGTATGGGAGCCCCCTTTAAATTTTTGTTTTATTTTAAAATTATTATTAAATATTAAAGTACATATATAACAAAAGAATGTGTGAAAAATTCAAGTACCTACCTATTGCCATTATTGATATAGAGCGAAAAAGGCCAAAAATCACGTTTGTTGTATGGGAGCCCCCCTTAAATATTAATTTTATTTTGTTTTCAGTATTTGTTGTTATAGCGCAACAGATAGACACAATCTGTGAAAATTTCAGAAGTCTAGCTATAGCGGTTCTTGATATACAGCCTGGAGACAGACAGACGGACAGACAGACAACGAAGTCTTAGTAATAGGGTCCCGTTTTTACCCTTTGGGTACGGAGCCCTAAAAACTATATCAAAATTAGTCCACCTGTTTTGGATGCTGCATTGTATCAGATAGACATACAGATTACAGATATAATTATAATTTTATAACGAAGCCCATTCGATGCGAACAAACTTTTTCTCTAAAATGTTTCTGTCTAAAAAAGTGTAATTAAAACATATCTATTATAAAACTTTGTGTATTTTATAGTTACAAGTGTAACATACCAGTACTCGTATTATATAGTTGACGATATGGTTATTTACATATACGATACTGTGAGAACCGATATGTCGGAAGTGTAAACAGGTTCGGCGGTGGATCCCATTTCCGACGATCTAACGGTCGCGGTGTGCCCGCGCCTTAATGATATGTAGTAGATCTACTTGATCATAGTAAAAACTATTACAATCTCACCATAGTATAAATACAGTAAACCAGCTGTTCTCAAAGTTTTTTGGTGGTGAAACCTTTATAAAAAGTGTCATTTGCACTGACATTTCTAAAAAACAATCATTAAGTGTCGCTTGCGGAGCCCCTACAAGGTCAAGGAGTACACTTTGAGAATGTCTGCAGTAGACTATATTCAAACTAGAACGCTTTAAAATTCAGCGTTAATAGACCTACCTAATTTACAGTAGCGAAACAATGTGTAAGTCGCACTCGCGTTAAACTTGTCCTTGAATTGAGCGAGTATTTGAGTTCAAAGAAACGCTTAAGTAGCACTACTGTATGATAATTATACTGTGGCACTGAGGAGACAAACATAGGTCGAGAAGAGCGTTGACTACCGTATATTTGCTATAATAATAATAGCTCACTAGATTGCAAAATTCACTTACCATCAGCTGAATCTTATGTCGTTTGTGTATACATCTTGTACAAAATATAATAAATAATAATGTTTAAGCTCAAGGCTTAAGTCATTTCAAGTTCGTTAACCCACAATATAAAACTGAAAAGTGTCGACTTTTTCGCGCAACTAATATTATTCGCATCCGTGGGAATAAAGTCTTCAGATGGAGATGTTAAAGATATGGGATTTTATATGTTAATTTTATTAGTATTAAGTTGATCATGATATGAATGCTAGTATATACTAATTATAAACAGGAAAAGTTTGTTTGCATCGAAAATGCTCCGAAACTACTGCTATTTTTGAAACGTAAGCCACGAGGAACGGCATGGGATACTTTTTATCACAGAAAAAGGCACGGTTCCCATGCACAATCTACTAATGTAATGTAATAATTAAAATTATAAAAAATATTTTTTTAACAAATAATTTGCTTAAAAATATTTTTTTCATACATTAGACTTAAACGCGCTACATTGTTTTATTGTAAAATTTTAAATTATAATATTATAAATGTGAATGTGCGTTTGTCCGTCTATCTATATGTTATTTTAAATTATTTTAAAATTATTTTGATCAAATTAAATCAGTCTTCCCTTGACCGCGACCGCTGAATAGCTAAAAGGCTGGAAATACTTAAGAAAAAATCTAGAGATAAAAATATTTTGAAATAATTAATGTTGATATACATACGAGTATAATATTATTTACAGTAAATTACTTAGGATACGATATTCTTCGGACTTACAGAAAACTGAGGTGAAAGTTAACTCTTATGGTGATTTTCAGATCTTCCGATCACGGCCGACAAAAATTCAAATTAAATGCTACTTTACGTGTCTAAACACATAAGAGCCATGCCTTGGCACGAATGGGCCGGATCGACCGGATAAATACCACGTTCTCACAGAAAACCAGCGTGAAACAGCGCTTGCGCTGTGTTTCGCCGAATGAGTGAGTTTACCGGAGGCCCAATCCCCTACCCTATTCCCTTCCCTTTCCTACCCTCCCCTATTCCCTTCCCTACCCTCCGTTATTTCCCTCCCCTTCCCATCCATACCCTCCCCTATTAATCTATTCCCCCTTAAAAGGCCGGCAACGCACCTGCAGCTCTTCTGATGTTGCGAGTGTCTATGGGCGACGGAAGTTGCTTTCCATCAGGTGACCCGTTTGCTCCCTTATTTCGTAAAAAAAAAAAACATGGTCTAAACACACCATGCCGAAGTTACGCGGCTGAAGTTCTCCATGATTACGACAGCTATTTCAAACGCATATTATACGTGGGAGAGCCATGCTTCGGCACGAATGGGCCGGCTCGACCGGATAAATACCACGTTCTCACAGAAAACCGACGTGAAACAGCGCTTGCGCTGTGTTTCGCCGAATGAGTGAGTTTACCGGAGGCCCAATCCCCTAACCCCTACCCTATTCCCTTCCCTACCCTCAACTATTCCCTTCCCTTTCCTTCCCTACCCTCCCCTATTACCCTATTCCCTCTTAAAAGGCCGGCAACGCACTTGCAGCTCTTCTGATGCTGCGAGTGTCCATGGGCGACGGAAGTTGCTTTCCATCAGGTGACCCGTTTGCTCCTTTGCCCCCTTATTTCATAAAAAAAATAATAATTTAACGCGACGTAATTTCGGCAAGGTGTGTCATCGGAATTTAAAATACATTGCATGCATTTTAAATTACCGATGATGGCGTATTCATGCGGAACTTCGGCCGCGTTTTTTTCAGCCTATAAGTGTGTTTAGAGGTTAGACACTACGACCTAGGTTACATTTTTACCGACATTGGTGCAGCGACCCATGCCATCGCTACTTTGAAGTAGCGTAGAGCAAAATGATTTTATTTGAATAAATAAGTTTCTTTAGCCTATATCATAAAGTGGCATTTTAATTGAATTTATGTTGGTCGCGGTCACTTGCGACAAAGATTGAAAAGTTACCTTAAGGCATCCATTACACGCTCATGCAAGCGACAGTCAATTCCGTCAATCATCAATTATGTTTGACTGATGGTGACTGATGGACTGACGAATAGTATTAGACGGTCACTCAATAATTCTCTTCAGTTTTATGCCAGTCAAAGCCAAAATTTTAAATTTTTTTCCTAGATGTGACAACACTCGCTCAAAATTCGTAACTCATGAAGCAAAAATCAAGATATCCAAATTTTCATCAATCAACTTCATGTAACCGTCTTTCACGCTCTTACACGGTATAAGGTTATCCATCAGTTACAGCCATGACTGTGGTAAAACTGACAGCAAACCTACCGTGTAATGGATGCCTAACAGACAGTAGACGTGAACATGACTGGAACCAAAGTTTCCGCCGATGTTGAATGTGGTAGAAAATTTATTCAATAATTCGCGAAAAAACG
Source organism: Aricia agestis (assembly GCF_905147365.1). Classification (NCBI taxonomy): domain Eukaryota; kingdom Metazoa; phylum Arthropoda; class Insecta; order Lepidoptera; family Lycaenidae; genus Aricia; species Aricia agestis. The sequence goes on along the minus strand of NC_056416.1, from coordinate 1,304,202 downwards.
AGAAAAATGTTGCTTCTACATTGTAGTAATTTTGTATGCGCTCTATATTTTTACAGGAATGCTGGTTTTCAAGTATTCTGACTAATTGTAAATACGTTATTACTAGGAAAATGGGTGGATAGGAATGTAAATTAAGTTGAGATTTAATTTATGGAATCTGGAGAATCTTGAGTCGTAACAGTTATAAGATCAAAAATTATACTTTGTCTAGACGTAAAAGGTTAGCTAAGTATGAAAGGTTAGCTAGTTATAAGATTAATCTTAAAGTTAGAAGTTAAGAATGCTGGTGCACCCTAACTTGACTACATACTTAAACCTAGATCTCAAAATCTATAAGGTCTAGAAAACTGTTTTTTACACAAGTAACTTCAGTTCATGAAGATTAAATGTTCAAGACGAAAACACGACTACTGAAAAAATGCTCGATAGTTTATTTTTTTACAAAAAACCTTGTTTTAGACACATTTTTGCTTGGATCTTCGAAGTTTGCTGTCTTTTCTATAATATATTTTAATATCTAAAAAGGCATTGATAAAACCTAAATTTGCTGAAAATACTTTTTTCAAAATCATTATAGTTCGTCTTTTATTCATAGTAAAACTAACTTGGCGATGATTCCGCGTCGTCCTTGTTCACCTGGCATATGAAAGACGGGCGTGAGTGTGAAGAGAGAAGGACGATGTTTGATTGTATGGTTTAGTAGCGCTCTTAAATACGTGTTTAGGGACAATTTTATTTGCTATTTACACGAAAATCCTACACGTATGTTCATTTTTTTCATATAAAAATCTACTCTATATCCGCGCCAAATTAACCCTTCAGTAAGTGCCAAAATCTTTGCAAAAATGTAGGGTACGTGGTTTGCAAAAAAAAATGGCACCCGGCCTACCCCTTTTTGTACAAATAATGTAATAACCTTACATCTAATCCATATTTTAGGTTTGTGTGAAAAATATTATAATATATGTTAAATTTTCTATCTATCAAGCCATCATAATATAGTATTTAGTCAGATGTGATATTTGTCTCACCACTGTAAACTTTGAAATCTATGTTTCTAACTATTTCGCAACAAATATATTAATACATTATTATAATCTCAATAACACAGAGCTATACAAACTGTTTATGTAAACAATTCTTTGAAATAACTTAACTTGTTATCAATAAACAGATAAGAGATAAGAGTAATAAAAACCGGTTTTGGTATTATACACAAGCAAACTTCGTCCTTATTGCTATACAAATAAAGTTCAAAATGGCCGCGGCCGGCAAAAAGCCGTTATAAATAGGTAATTTTTATCTTGATTATTTTACTAAAACGATACTATTATATACTATTACTAGGATCTAAATCGTTTTGTACACGATAATATACGCTTTTAACGTCAATTATTTACAAAAATATTACACAAATCGCGTTCAAATCCCATAAATAAAAACCAAATTTTCTCGTGTAAACTAGAAGTTATTACGATGTAAGTATTTCTTTCAAATGATTATCTAAAACTATTTATAAATTATAATCAAGAAATTAAACTATTTTACTACTTACATTCGTTAAATCCATCAATAATATCAAACAAACAACACAACATGGCAGAACACACACGAAAAATTCACGATTTTCAAATGACTGACAAATATTCGTCGACCACAGATTGTATAATATTTTGCATTCATAATGTGGCAAATTTATCGTAGATCATAACTAACCAAACTTCTTCATACAAAAGTAGTCTCTAAGTCGACGAAATACGTAATTCAATCGAACGAAAGAGCGCGGCCACATCCGGCCGCTTGGGTGTAGACGGAATGGCTGCAGTATAATCTGTGGCGGCCGGATCCGGCCGCTTGGGGATTAAAAGGTTAAAATTGATGCTGTAGTTTCAAAGAGATTAGCTAATACAACGGGATTAACGTTGCGTTTAGGTATTGTATATTACTAGATGACATTTGCAACTCTGTTGAACCGAAGTTCACTCAAAATCCTCAAAAATACTTGTTCAACAATAACTGTTATCCTATTTCCTTTCCCCTCTTTCAAACTTTTCTTTCTCGTCTCTTGACTGTACTGGCTTATCAGCTTATCACTTATCAAGTATACTAGTGATGTGGCCCCGTTCGTGCCGAATGTATGTCAATAAGATGCGCGCGCGCACGCCCGTTTGTTTGCCACTTATGTCAATTATTCATTATTGACATTGTAGCGATAATCGCGAAAAAAGAAGAAAGTAGATGCTGCCGTTCAAGTGATCTAGAAATATCTGGAAAATATTCCAACGTTTTATTTCCTTGTTCCTTTTATGTACATTGTAAGACTTCATAACAAAAATCACACCTTCTCTTTCATATTTCTATGGAAAATGAGAGAGATAAATTTTCGTTTCACCTGCGATTATAGTTTAAGCTAGACTGACATGTGTCAGTGCTTTTATCAGTTGAGGTGTTCGTGAACAAATAAATAATATGCTTTAATTTTTGGCATCTCTTAATTAAAAGTAGACGCCAAAAAAACTTTTCCCTCGGTAGCAATATATTTTCCCACCTTACCTATTTTCGTTTTTTACTGGAAAATCCCTCGAAACTAGACAAACTCGGTTATACCGGTAGTTCAATTGGTGCCTGCAGCAACATGCGATCTATAATTAATTTCCATAGATCAATTAAACTAAAGTAGGCGATCTTGACGATTTGATTCAGTTACGCCCGTGACTTTGTTCATTAGTAAGATAATATAATATCATTGTTTATTAGCAAGCAGAGAATTTTAAATTAATGATTTATTCGAAAAAATATCTCATGTGTGAGTTGTGACTCTCCACAAAATATGAACTTGGCCATTATAATTATTTTTTATGAAATAAGGGGGCAAACGAGCAAACGGATGATGGAAAGCAACTTGCGTCGCCCATGGACACTCGCAGCATCAGAAGAGCTGCAGGTGCGTTGCCAGCCTTTTGAGAGGGAATAGGGTAATAGGGGAGGGTAGGGATGGGAAGGGAAGGGAATAGAGTAGGAAACTGGGCCTCCGGTAAACTCACTCACTCGGCGAAACATAGCGCAAGCGCTGTTTCGTGCCGGTTTTCTGTGAGAACGTGGTATTTCTCCGGTCGAGCCGGCCCATTCGCGCTTCGCATGGCTCCCACGTTAAATTTATTAATAATTGCATGGGAAAATGACGTCGGTATTTCTTTTTAGTTTTACACTCTAATTTCAGTGCCGCTAGATTGACATTGAACTCTATACAAGGAGTCTATACAATTTAAAGTTAATTCACTTACATTTGGCACAGCCTGTACATAATGTCTTTTTCGAATATTTCAATTACTTTTCTGTCTTTTTAGACTACGAATTTACAGTAAATATTTTTTACTGTAAATTCGACGATTTACGAATTTACAGTAAATTATACGTGGGAGAGCCATGCTTCGGCACGAATGGGCCGGCTCGACCGGATAAATACCACGTTCTCACAGAAAACCGGCGTGAAACAGCGCTTGCGCTATGTTTCGCCGAGTGAGTGAGTTTACCGGAGGCCCAATCCCCTACCCTATTCCCTTTCCTACCCTCCCCTATTCCCTTCCCTTCCCTACCCTCCCCTATTACCCTATTCCCTCTCAAAAGGCCGGCAACGCACATGCAGCTGTTCTGATGCTGCGAGTGTCCATGGGCAACGGAAGTTGCTTTCCATCAGGTGACCCGTTTGCTCGTTTGCCCCCTTATTTCATTAAAAAAAAAATAAGTAAATTACCCATAGTTAAAGTGTACTAGTTTCACATGTAGTATTGGTCTGTTACCTCCACTTCGATATAGTATCTGTGTGCGGTTTCGCGGTTGATTAAATTACAAGTATAATGCTACGATACTAGTCGTCACACCCGACTACACACGCACATAAACTGATCATAAACACAACTAATATAACCTTTTAACCAATGAGTTTCTAAAATACTAGAGTAGCAATGTCTTACAAAAGATTCTCAGAAATGCGTAACCACTTTTTTGTTCAAAAGACAATGTCAAGTCATATATTCGTTATGTCATTAGGTATGTGAGATATGCCTGCAGGCATCTTCGAAGAGTGGCAACGCGTTGCTACCGTAAACTTCCAATCTAGTTACGTAAGTAACATAGAATATCATTGCTTTTAACCGACAACGTCACAGCTAAAAAGTAAAAAACCAAAGTTTGGATCAGATGCTAGGTATGTATAATGTAACCCAGAGTTCAAAATTAACTGTCCTAGACCTGTCTACCGTGTAAAATGTTTAGTAAACCTGTTCAGTAGTTTTTGCCCGGAAAAGTAAATAGAAACACATAGCTACGCACAAACTTTCGCCTCATATTAGTGCTTTAACTTTTACTGATGTATATAAACTTTTTCCCTAAAACGAACGTTTTTATCAGGCGCACAACAAAATATTATAATTTTGTTGCTATAAATGCAGAACTTGTTATAGTAAATCAGTATTCACAGTGAACTGTGAAGATGTAACAGAATTCGGCCATTTCCGTTTCCACGATAATGTTTGATTTGAGAGTTTCGCTTGCTTTAAAAAAAAACACTTTCACTATTTTACATTGCACTTTTATTACTTTTTTCTATGACAGATACATTATACATACATACAGAACAGTCCAGTAAGAACCGTGAATTCATCTCAATATGTATACAATGTGCACTATTTACAGAACAGTCCAGCAAGAAACGTGAATTTTACTTAAAAATTGAAAAAAAAATGTAGCCCATTTAAAAAAAAAATGAAAAACATGTTCAATGTATTTTCCTTATTTTTGAAGATTTGGGCAGTTTTTATAACCAGAAAAAATAACTTTCAGACTTTTTAAACAAAAACAAGTTAAACATGCCTTGAATTTTTGTAACTGTTAAAAACCTAATACATATAGTTACTTTAGAGGTAATATAGTACATATATTATGTACTATACTATTATACTCATATTTTTCTTTATTAATAGAGAGTTTTTCTTTTATTAATGCATGGACATTAAATTGCTAGTAACCACGTAATGTTATTATGTTAACATTACATTATAATGGTCATATTATGTTAATAGTATTGTGTGTGCTTAACCGATTAATGTGCTATTATTATAACACGGAACTCTAATAATATGATGTATTGCCATTTGCCATAATATTAAAATTTATCGAAGAATTTCATCTTACCCTGTATATGAGGTCGTTGGCGCTACATTATAAAAGTATCATAATAAATAATTTTTAAGCCATTTTAAGACTATTTCTTTCTCTAGAAAGTAGATAACGCGTCTTATTTCCAAATACATAAGATTTTAGATTCTAGCTCTATTTTTGTTCTACCTACCACGACTACCTTGGGTAACTAATCGGTAAACTTTAATTCTAAATCTATATTGTTTCTCTTTTTTACAAAATAAGGGTGCAAACGAGCAAATGGATCATCTGATGGAAAGCAACTACCGTCGTCCACACTCGCAACATCAGAAGAGCTGCAGGTGCGTTGCCGGCTTTGCGTTTCTACGAGAAATGCCCGACATTATGAATTTGTCAAAACGATAGTATGAAAACTAACTCTATAAGCGCTGCTTCTTTTACCGACAATTCTATACTTTATAAGTAAGGGTAAAGGGACACATACTCCGTTGGTCCTTTACCGGGACTCAAAGTATCTTCATACCAAATTTCAGCCAAATCGGTTTGGGCGTGAAGAGGTAACAGGCAGACAGACAGACATTATTAATATACACTTTCGCATTTTTAATATATTAGTATGGACAAATATTCAAATAAGTGCTTTATTCTATTCGATACCAATAATTATTATATTAATAAACTACAATACATTATCGGAAAGTCATAAATCTATCGTTTACGACAAACGCTCGAGTGGACAAAGAGCAAAAACCGCATATGTGGAGCAAAAACAGCCTATCTCCAACTTTCCGCATTACACGCTAATTACAAGAAATTAATCGCAGTTTTGTTCAGATCATCTCGTTACTTATTTCATGTTGAAAATATTAGCTACATTATAATTAGTGGTCCTCTATTTAGTTATTAATAACTGATATTAAACCTAATGGCGACTCATAAGTTCTAATTAATATGTAATACTCATAATAGATACCCATCAATCAATCAATCAATCAATCATTTATTTGCATTAAAAGTGGTACATACTAACTTCACGCTTGAATCGCTGAAATCTGAATCGCATTTGCTGAAATGTTGCATGCAGAATGCAGATACTTGTTGTCCTTGGTGTTGTTGATGTCCGGGAAATGACATAAGATAGTTTATGTTGGCAAAATGTACGGCTCCATCGCGAAAAACGAATTCTAGCACAATAGCGTTGCGGGCGACATCTATACTCCACTGGGGCTAACTTGTCGCTAGCGGTCATTGACTCCCTATCAAAAACTTGTCATTTTCCATATAAACCGCGATTGACAATGAAGTGTCAGATATTGTCAATCGGAAATATGGAAAATGACAAGTTTTTGACAGGGAGTCAATAACCGCTAGCGACAAGTTAGCCCGAGAGGAGTGTAGTCGTTCTAATCAAATACTTAAGAGGCCGGGTGCCATCGAAATTCTCATACATACGTAACACCAAAATCATTTTCTCATACGATAATATTTAACATGTTTGAGTTATTTTTCAGCTCAAAATAGTAATTACCTAGGTTCCAGCACAAAAATTTACTACAAAATATTAAAATACTAAAAATATTTTTTAGAGTAAATATTTGTGCAGGAACCTAGGTAATTACTATTTTAAGCTGAAAAATAACTCAAACATGATAAATATTTTCGTATGAGAAAATGATTTTGGTATTACGTATGTAAGACCATTTCCATGGCACCCGGCCTCTTAATAAGAGAAGTTCAAGATAAATTCATATCGTTGTGGAACTCCTGTTCTAGGTTTCTTACGGGCTTATCTAGCGTCTTCTTATTAGAAATGACCTGTCTATTCTTCACCTGGCAAATGATATGACTAACGGCTAAAACATAGCATTGTCAGCTGCTGATATGGTTAGGGTTGCCATGCATCCGGAAAAACCGGACAAAGTTTAATTAGTATTAGTTAGTAAACCAGCTAGTGTAAAAACAAAATTATACATACCTAAGTTATGATGCCCCCTCACTAGATACGAATAACAACAACTATTCCGTTACTTATAAAGAACTAAAAAGTTAAGCAATAGACGTGTTTTTTCTGACATTTGGGTTTGCCTTTGTTTTGACATTGTAATGTATTTGTAAATATTTTTATAAATAATCTAGTACAAGTAATATTTTGTGGGATGATAGGTACTTATATCCAAATGTTGGGCCAAGATGGCTGGTATTTAGTATTTACCCTGTTACGACTTTTTTGTTGACCTGAGTAGTGGCAAGTGGCAACCCTAGTCTTGTTCTACTAGCAGCTTATCAATTTCCTTGACTACTTACAGGCAACAGCTTATCGCTAATACGATTGTAATGAATATTTAATTATTATTATTATTAAATTAACACTTAACAGTGTTGCATAACGTTATTTAATATTAATTAATTGTTGCCAATTTCTGTCAAGCAGGTTTATATCGCGCAGGGTTCGTTTTTTTTTGCGATAAAATACAAAATTTCTAATACAAATTCCGATAAACTCTGCAGAATCTCTACAAAAATAAATCAAAATTTGTTCAGCGTCTAAAGCAGGGGTTCCCAAACTTATTTTGCCTACTGCCCAGGCCCCCTTTGTGAACAAATTATGTTGCAGCGCCCCCCATTGTTTAAATTTAATTGCATTTAGATGAAATGAAATTACAAATCACCCCCCAAGCCTCTACACAACGCCCCCCTTTTTTCTGGGTCCCACCCGCCCTGCCTTCAGCGCCCACAAGGGGGCGTTATCGCCCACTTTGGGAAAGGCTGGTCTAAAGAGAGAAGAGGTTTTTACTTCTTTCCACTGCAGACATAACTACAGACACTATAATTTTTTTTAAATGAAATAAGGGGCAAACGAGCAAACGGGTCACCTGATGGAAAGCAACTTCCGTCGCCCATGGACACTCGCAGCATCAGAAGAGCTGCAGGTGCGTTGCCGGCCTTTTAAGAGGGAATAGGGTAATAGGGGAGGGTAGGGATGGGAAGGGAAGGGAATAGGGTAGGGGATTGGCCCTCCGGTAAACTCACTCACTCGGCGAAACACAGCGCAAGAGCTGTTTCACGCTGGTTTTCTGTGAGAGCGTGCTATTTCTCCGGTCGAGCCGACCCATTCATGCCGAAGCATGAGTCTCCCACGTCTAAATGCATATTATATTTATAATGCATATTTAATAATTAGTGTACAGATTACTTATAGAATTGATTTATATTTCAAAAAAATGTGTAAGTAGATAGCATAGAGATTATATTAAAAGAAAACCTGTCCATGTGTTCAAATAAAATGTTTGTATGCACTGACCATTAAGTTTATAACCCCAGTGTTTGTATGTGAGTTTGTAATATCCGTGAACCGTGAATACTATAATATGTACCAAATTATAATAATTTTATATTGTAAAGGTTAATAACCTTTAATTTGACATAATAACAAGTGTGATCTCAATCTCACAACAATGGAGGGAAAACAATGTGATTAAACAATTATGTTTATCAACTTATTAAATCACAATTTGACACTTTAAGTTATTGTTATAAATTATAGTAATTATTACACTATTATAAGATATAAGTAATATTAAGATACAACAATTAGGTTGGGTTGCACCAGAGGCCTGGTAAAAGTTAAAGTTACAGTTATGGTTATACTGGCTGGTGCAACAAGGTTATAAATGAAAGTGGACGGGGGCGCTGCTGGTAAAGGAGAACTGTCAAAAACGGCGTTTTTGTATGATGACAGCGTTAGTTCCTTTTTTCGCCGCGTGCATAAACCTTGTCGAGCTCTATGGTTATGGTTAAATATGGCGTATTGATGGCGTCCATTTTTAATTTTAACCAACGATTTGACATTTTGCATTGTAGTTAAAGTTAGAGTTAAAGTTAGTTGGTGCAACCCAACCTTTAGTATAACTTGTAATATTGTTAATTGTTTTATTATAATAATTCTTATAAATAGGTCACAGCTAGAAACCAGTGTATAGATTAGACATCGCTTAGATTGCTTAGTTTAGATCTAACTTAACTAAAACGTAAAAATTACAATCAATATGTGCTATCGTCTTTTGCTTGAAGAAGAAACCTAGAATCATAGTAGAATAGGTACTCCCTAAAAAGGAGTAATGTGAAAACCTGCGATAAAATAATTATTTTAATAAGTTGTTATTCTGTTAAAAACTATTTTTTCTTGTTTCAGCGAGGGTTTGTTCACGAGTCCCGTCAACGCCGCTCCACTCGACTACGCCAAGGTCGGTTACTTCTTTATAAATATAGCATTAAGTATTTCATATTTGTTTAAAAATTTTAGCAACATACAGTCGTCAGCTCGAAACTAAAATATTAATATTATTAACTTATGGTGATCACAGTGACCTCTAGCGGTGGCGCTGATAAAACCCGCTAGCACTTTGTTTATGGCCGCGCTGTAAAGAGTTGCGCTTAACTACCGCTAGATGGCGCTTGTCAGTCGCCTCGATTATTGTTGATTTGACTTCAGGAGTTTTATTGAGGTTTTACGAGCAGTAAATAACGTTTAAAACGCGACTTGAAAGCACAACGATAATTCGATTATATGTTTACATACGTAACACAGGAAATAGAAGTAGTTTACTTAGGCGGGTCGTTGCCGCAGTTTATTGGTGCGGATGATAGATTTAGGTGGTCCGACCGCGAATGCTCATTACTGAAAATACTTTATTGGCCCATAAAACTTTCACTTAAGGAATGATTTCTTGTTACAAACGGTTAAGGCAATCGCACACGTTAGGCAAGCATAACATTTTAAACTTTCGCGTTGCATTATAATTAAACTTTTTAATCGGGACTTAACGCGATTTATTTAAGTAGTAATGCTACTACGAGTACATACTTTTTCTCGACGTTTCGGCCGTGTTGCAACGGCCGTGGTCACGAGGGGACTGCAGGAGCGCGACGTCTTCGTTTGCACCGGGCGGTCGGTTCTACGACTACCCTCGAATTGTCCAATATTTGTGTTCCAATACACTGAAAGTGTATTGGAACACAATGTTACCTAAAAGTGTTACCTAAATATGTGTGGATAAAACCGCGTGATGACATAGCGTGTTCGAAGAGGATTCTAACGTCTGCGAGTTTTCGTTTGCTTAAACAACTTATACGGAACAATCACATTGAACTGAGTAGGGTGGTGAGTGAACTGTACACAGTGCATTTGGAATGCAGTAGGGTGTTGTCTACTGAAGATTTTGATAAATGTGATCGTGTAACGTTCCATCAAGCGTTGCGAACATACGAGTTATGTAAAGTGAGCCACGACCGCAAATTTAATAATTTGTGTACCCACCAACGTCGTGATAAGCCTCGGATACCCACTAGTGATGGGACTCTTAACTCTGTGTCAGACATTGAACGTGTGGTGATCAATTTGTCAGATGAAGTGCTGGATGACCCTACAAAAAGTATATTGGCCAAAGGAATGAATTACGCATTAACACCTCAGCGAATTCCTTACGAGGAAATAGTGTGTAGCGTGGAGCAGGCTATTTCACGTAATAAAGTTCCAACCGCGGATGCAGAAGTTATAAGGCAGGATATAGCGGTGATATTACGTAAGTCGAAGCTGCCAAAGAGTAACATAACTACAGAAGAGCGGCTAGCACTTAAACAGTTAAGAAACAACAATGACATCTTAGTGCTAAGGGCTGATAAAGGAAACGCTACTGTAGTTATGAGTACCGAAGAATATGTGCAGAAAATAAGGAGTTTGCTGTCTGACACAAATGTATACAAGCCAGTGTCATACAATCCAACGGCCAGAGTTACTCGGCGCATTCGAACTTTGATCCACGAAAACAAAGATGTCTTCACGGAGGACGAGTACAATTTTCTACACAAACCCAAACCTGTGCAACCCCCTAAGCTATATGGTCTGCCTAAAATTCACAAAAGGAACATTCCTCTGAGGCCCATTGTGAGTCAAATTGACTCTCCGACATACAACTTGGCTAAACATGTTGCTGGAGTGCTGCGACCATTAGTTGGGAAAACACCGTCTTTCGTGAAGGATTCGGTCCATTTCAGGGACATAGTGAAGAGTATAAGGTTGGAACCCGGAGATACCATGGTGAGTTTCGATGTTGAGTCACTTTTTACTAACGTTCCACTCAAGGATTGCATCGAGGTGATTAAAAACAAGCTGTGTGACCATGAGTTGCCTAAGGAATATATTGTTCTCATTGAACACTGTTTGGACGGTAATTACCTTCTCTTCAGAGATCAGTACTACCTCCAGATCGATGGCGTTGCAATGGGTAGCCCTCTGGCACCGATAATTGCAAATATCTGGATGGAGCACTTTGAAGACCTAGCTTTAGCTACTGGACCATGTACTGTGAAGCTTTGGAAGAGGTACGTTGATGATGTTTTTTGCATTATTAATGGAGGTCAACAGGAAATAGAACAGTATGTTAATTACCTTAACTCAATCCATCCAAAAATAAAGTTCACCTACGAGATGGAGAAAAACAGATGCCTCGCATTTTTGGATGTGGAGATCAAAATGAAGGAGGATGGTACATTATCCCACACTGTGTACAGAAAACCTACACACACTGACAGATATCTACACGCAGATTCTCATCATCATCCTCGGCATCTTCAATCTGTTATATCATCATTAACAAACAGAGCTCATAACCTTTGTGACCCTGAACATTTACCCAAGGAGCTAACACATGTTCAGGAGGTACTTAGACGTAACGGGTATAAGGTGTCGAGGGGATTGAGAAGACAGAAGGAGAAAACGAGGTATCCAGAGGTGAACCGTCAAGCAGCATTTTTACCATACATCAAAGGCGTAACGGACAAAATTGGAACAGAGCTGAGGAAATACTCCATTAAGACTGTGTATACTCCGTTACGTAAAATATCACAAGTACTTCGGTCACCAAAGGATTCCTTACCTTTCCAAACTCCTGGGGTTTATAAAATAGATTGTAGCTGTGGTAGTTCGTACATTGGCCAAACGAAACGGACTATTGGCGAAAGAGTGAAAGAGCACATAGCCGCAGTGAAAAATCGCCAGACAAATAAATCTGCGGTAGCAGAACATCTGCTTGATATGGGGACTAATCACTGGATGGAGCTACACGACCCTAAAATCCTCTCTACGGATCGTCATTACCACACGAGAGTAATACGTGAAGCAATTGAAATTAAAAAGTACAAAAATTTCAATCGTGAGGACGGATTTAAATTGTCGCCCGCCTGGAATCCAGTGATCAATAAGTGCAAACCGCGTGTGTCACCTCTGTCTATAAGTGTAAACCCGGATACAGTTAGTGTTGTGTGTCGCAGTGAACCTACTGACTTTCAGTGTATTGGAACACAAATATTGGACAATTCGAGGGTAGTCGTAGAACCGACCGCCCGGTGCAAACGAAGACGTCGCGCTCCTGCAGTCCCCTCGTGACCACGGCCGTTGCAACACGGCCGAAACGTCGAGAAAAAGTATGTACTCGTAGTAGCATTACTACTTAAATAAATCGCGTTAAGTCCCGATTAAAAAGTTTAGTTAGGCAAGCAGTTTTGTCCGGTAGCTTCTGAACTCTACATGAGATTTCTATTTGGAATGACTGCACTCGACGAAAATACAAATAAAAAATACAAACAAATAAAAAAGTTTCGCAGAGTAAATTGACGACAAATCCAACCACTGATTAGGACCACGCCATAATTAATTATATGATATATAGGTACATTTTATGTAATGCCCCATTTACGTGGAGGCCGATCGGCCTGCGGAAGGATTTGATCAGCCTCCTCGTATTTGGGGTCCTTTCGTAAGCGATCAGTTTTATTTTAGCATTAAAGACTCCGAAAAAAAAAAAAACAACAAATATTGGGTTTTTAGTCTCCTAACTTCCAGGACTTGGCCAGTTAAAAAATCTAGAAACATGATCAACATTGCTATGCAAGAACAGTTAGTCTTTCCACTCCTGCTTATAATTACCAATCATTAACCGAATATAGTTACTTACTTTGCAAATTGCAGTCCAGTTAGTCGACAAGCAAGATAATTCTCGATATGCAGACTCGAACGGAAATATAAACATTCCTTTACTAAAATCGTTCTCGATTTTTTGTTTTCATATAAATTGGTCATGTCGGTACAGGAAACGCTTATCGATCGCTATTAATGTCATCAATATGGTTGAGTATTATTGGCGAATCGCAATTTCTGTAAGACAAAGGCAAATAAGTACTAAACATTTACTTAGTCCATTGTCGATGGTGGTGGTGGAGAGTCTTACCGAAGGTACGAAATGACGATAGCCCGGACAAAATATCTATAAGTACAGTTTGATGAGGCCAATACGCGCCAAGTCTATAGAGATATTTTTTTTGGCAGGTAGCTTTTCCAACCTAGCATAAGACTGTCGCACCAAACTCCAAAGGCGAAACTCAAGTCTCAAACTCTCACAATATGCGTAAATGAGTCCTTTTTCAGTATTCAGATTGAGATTTTTCTTTTTTTCTTCCCAAAGAAATACACAATCACTGTTTTGCTATGTTCATTGTATCGGTTACATATTAAGGTCACCTTAGACGTAATTAAGACGAAGTCACACGCGTGTCTCACTCGTGAGTCGTGACTATTCGATAGCGTTAAATACGAAAATGATTCACGTACTTGTAAAGGTCGCTACGATATTGCCCGTTCACACGCACTGGCAAATCGAGATGAAAACTATTTGTCGGCAACATTCTTTTAAAGTTGGTTCATAACCTAGATGAGTTAGAAGTTGACAAGTCCTAGGTTCTTACAGCGTATTAACAGTCAAGGCTTACATAATACTTTGAAGTTGAAAGGAAAAAAACGTGTTTACAAAGGCTAAAAGCTTGAAAAACCTACAAAGTGGTAAAATCAGTAGTAATTACTCATTAGTATTAGTCTAGAGCTAAATTTTGCTTATTTACTTAATAATTTCATATCCTTTCCGCTAATTATTTCATATTACATTTCTGCAAAACAAAGCCTTACCACTAATTTACTTATCATACTCTATAGAGTCCTCTTTACTGAAATAGAATGAATAGCAAAGTACGCCACATATTAATATGTTAACCAAACCCACGACAGTTGCTCTAACAGTTGGTCCTTCGTGCCGGATCCACAATCCGCCACGGTTGGATCTGTTACGGTTGCGGCAAGGCCGTGATTATCCGTTAATTAATCGATAATCGTGAATCGCGATTGTTTTGGCACGCAGCGGTGTCAGTCACCCTGCGGCCTTGCAATGCCGTCTCGTTCTCGCAAACCGGTTGCCGTTTCTTTCTAGTTCTTGTATGTATAGATAGCCGTCTCTTTCTTGTTGTTTGCCAATAGACGCGTAGTTTTCACGCGCTGACGCTAGATGGCTAGATTTTTTGTAATGAGTGAAAGCCTGGATTTAAACAGAAACGTAGCGTGCCTTAGTGGGGCCCCATATAAAATTTGTTTCGGGGCCCTTAAGAAAGACTGCCTTTTTTACATTTCTCATATTTTGTAAATTTAATAAAAGAAATGGAAAGTTTCTATTAATTTTTGCTAAGGCACTTTGGGGGCCTTTGTGGTCCGGGGGCCCCGTATAATTGATACGGCATACCTATACGGCAGTAGCTACGCCCCTGGATTTAAAACAATGAATGAAAATAATAAACACATTGTGATTGGTGACATTCAAAGCCTATTTGGATTTAGAATACAACTTATTTTTATTATTTTATGGCAGACAATTCAATTAGTATGGAAACACGTGTATCTAATGTCTAAGCATCAACTCGTGAGAAACATTGAACAACGGGCAACGGCGGAATTAGTTACACCTCTTGGCTCACCGGAACATTGTTAAGATTAAAAAAATACTTACAGAGAAAAAATTTAAACTCCGGAGTGTGAAAAAAAAGTTTCGAAAGACGTTGTTTGTACTGAGCCATTCGTAAGCTTTTTGCTAACATAATATAGTAAAAACAATCGTGTAATTTTTCCATCAAGAAGGCTGTTTATACGTAATGGTACTGACTACTAATATTATTTTGATTAAAGTTTACTATAAGTAATATTTTTATAGACTTGAAACATTGTCAGGCTCCTCTCCCCTCTTGCTGTTCAAAATATTGCTATATGCTGAGGACTGTGTTAGCTTGAGAGCGTTAATTATAGTTAGAGCCATTAGATAGATTGTAGGGACTTAGCTTACTACTGCTGTACTAAAGCTCAGACTGTAAGTACAAATAAAAAAAAGCGGCCAAGTGCGAGTTGGACTCGCCCGTGAAGCGCAGTAATAAGGTTTATTTTAATGAAATTAAAAGGTTTTTGATTTATTTTTATATTTCAGTTGATTTAATGAAAATTAATTTAAGGTTTACCATTTATGACGTATAAAAAAACTACTTGCTAGATATCGTTCAAACCAATTTTCGTTGGTAGTTTTTATAGTAATGTACATCATATATTATTTTTAGACTTATCATGATACTTTAGAAGTTAGAGGGGGGGGGACACATTTTACCACTTTGGAAGAGTCTCTCTCGCAAACTATTCAGGTTAGAAAAAAAATGACATGAGAAACCTCAATATCATTTTTGGAGACCTATCCATAGATACCCCACACGTATAGGTTAGATGAAATTTTTTTTTGTTTCAGTTGTACCTATGGGAACCCCTAAAATTTCAAATAATTTTTCCATTTTTGTATCAAAATCTTAATGCGGTTTACAGACTACATCTACTTACCAATTTTCAATACTATAACTCTTATAGTTTCGGAGGAAAGTGGCTGTGACATACGGACGGACAGACAGACAGACAGACAGACATGACGAATCTATAAGGGTTCCGTTTTTTGCCATTTGGCTACGGAACCCTAAAAAGTACTCGCTCTGAGCCTAAAGGTGTCAATCTAGATTATATGGAACTTAAAAGCTTCTATTAAATAACACAATATTTCCGTTCTATACTTACAATAACAGCAGGTTATTTAATTTTGAAATTCACAAAATATAAAACTTGAGAGGTGTCATGGAGGATGGAACGAAGTTTTAAATTTCCCGCCAGTTGACGTCATCGCCACATCAACGCTCTCTGCCCTAAAATAAGTGTCGTTACAACTTTTTCCGTCTAGCCCCCTTTCGCAACGCGCGATAAGGAACTTCGTTCCAATAATGTTTTCAAATGTGGATGATAATAGCGACCTAGAACAACCTTGTAGTCAGCACAACAACAGTTCCCATTGAGTAGCCAGTGTGTTATTACATCGCTGATTAAATAGGTATGTCACATAGCTGATATACGTCAAGTTATGATATTATAGCAATGTTTTTAATGTCATAATATAGGAAGTAAATGTTTTCAAGTTTCGAGAATTTTACACGAAAAAAGTAAGCTCCTAAGTTGATGATTCACACACACATACGGATACAAAATTGTACCAGTTGTACTTGGTTTTTTACTTTTTTAATTTTTGGACTACAAAAATATTTTGCTTGAGTGATACACATTCTTTAAGATATCTGAGTAAGAAGTCATAGGAAAAAAAAAAAAACCGTTGTACCTATTGTGAGGAATTTGTTAAAACGCATCAGATAACATGCATTGTAGAAACTTGATATGGACTTACAGAAGACTTTACCATTCTTTAGAAAACATGATTTGGGCCCATCAACCCTTTTCTAGTTTAATGGCTAGGAAGGGCCTTTTAAAATGGTATAATTACGACGTAATAAAATACTTCTTATTCATAAACAAATAAATAGGGCAATGTGGCGTTGGGTTAAACTGGTTAAAGGGAAGTGCTTCCACAGAGTCTGGTTTAAAATAAATTTAATCCTTGGTTACATATAATAATAATAGATTATAATTTTATCTCTTTTGCTCTTCATATTATATGAATAATAATTTAATACTAATATTTTTTTGTAAAGTGTGTATTTCCGTCTAAGTATCTGTTATCTAGGCTTAAGTCGCTGAACCAATTTCCGATATCATATTAATTGATAGGTACATTTTAGTACTTTGTGTTTCGGGAAAGCACATAGAAATTATTTTGGAAAATATAAGCGCAACGAATTTGAAACGAAAAGTAAGGGTGAAGACTTAAATTAATCATAAGCTATGTCCACACTATGCGCTTTCATCTTCAATTTTCGTCACCTTCTTTCATTCAACTTTCGTTTTGGCGCATTCAATAATTGAATGCGTCAACGAACGCAACGCCAACTGTCAGTTTTAATAACAAAGCAAAAGTTTTGGATACGGCCAGAGGGCATGCGTCGCGGGCATGCCTCACGTTCGCTTTTGACTGCGCTATAATGCATGCCCTTGACGAACAGAAAAAGGCACGGTGTGGACAAAGCTATAAGAAGAAGACCAATAATTAATCTAAGGGTGAAGAATTAACAGACAAACATAAAATTTTATATATACTTATGCCTTATTAACTCGTGTTTCTTAAAGAAATAATTAAAACCAACTTATAAAAACACATTCCAAACAAATTAATTCCATCCAAAAGTCCCATGAAACATGCCAAGAATTTGACACGTCGTCAGTTCAAACAACGAAGGTTCATCTCGAGGGTTCAACTGGAGCATTAATTTGTTATGTATCTGAGATCTATGGGATCTGGGTCCCTATTGATAATAAAAACGGCCAAGTTCGAGTCGTACGAACACCGTTGGTTCCGTAAAGGCTAAAACATCGTTGTTTAGGAGCTTCCTATTATTTAATTAAAAACTTCGACTTAAGCGACATTATGAGCTTTTTTGGGATAAGTAAATTGTTTAACTTGTGCCAGGATTAGTCCTGATCAAAAATTCGTAGAGAGGGAAATAATGTATTTTATTGTACCGCGAGACGAAGTCATAAATTTCTTTGCGAAAATGTCATGCCTGCATTGCTGTAAAGTTTTTACATCTGCCAACACTCCGGCGTGTTTTTTACTTTTAGGCACAGAACCCTAAAAGGGCCTTCACAAACGTCGTCTTGAAGTTGGTTCTTTGTGTTGTGGGCATTTAGATTGGGGATTAGCTGACCTGGGGTCGATGGCCTCTGTTTAAAGGACCTTATTTCTAAATTCAACCCGGCGCACACTAAAGACACTAATATTATTGAAGGCGAAATTTAGTGAGTTTGTATGTTTGTTACTTCTTCACGTCTAAACAGCTAGAGCGATTTTAATAAAATTTTGTATGGAGTTAGTCGATAACCTGGATTTAACACATAGGTTACTTTTGCAGTGCGAAAATATCACAATTTATTTTCCATAATAAACCGCGTGTATTACCTCGGAGTATAGCTAGTTGAAAACAAAAACAAGATGATACACCTTGATAGAGAGATATATGGCTCAACGCTAATGCACCCTACTATTGACAAAAATGAAAAACTGTAAGATTGAATACTCAGAGCATGTTGAGTTTTGGTTTAAATAGTATTCTACTAAGACCCCAGCCATAATGCTTTCGCTAATTATCGTACTCTCGAAATCAAAAAGTTATCGTATCATATTTAAGAGCCCACCTGACTCTAAAAATCAAACATCGTCCTTCTCTCTTCACACTCATGCCCGTCTTTCATATGCCAGGTGAAAAAGGACGGCGCGGAATCATCGCCGATTTAGTTTTACTTGAATAAAAGACGAACTATAATGATTATGAAAAAAGTGTTTTGAGCAAATTTAGGTTTTATCAATACCTTTTTAGATATTAAAAAATATTAAAGAAAAGACAGCAAACTTCGAAGATCCAAGCAAAAATGTGTCTAAAACAAGGTTTTTTGTAAAAAATAAACTATCGAGCATTTTTTGAGTAATCGTGTTTTCGTCTTGAGCATTTAATCTTTATGAACTGAAGTTACTTGTGTCAAAAAATCAGTTTTCTAGACCTTACAGATTTTGAGATCTAGGTTAATGTATGTAGTCAAGTTAGGGTCATATGGGCTCTTAACACATAGGAATTAATGAATTACTTTAAATATCGAAACTTACACATTTTTATTTACATTTCTTTGATAGCGAAATTCGTTTGATTTCTTAATCAGTACCTAGTATTAGTAGTGGTAGGTCAACACGTAACATGAAAATATTTGATTCAAATTTACTCAGAAATAAAACATTTTTTATTAATTTTTTAAATGTACTCGTAAGGAAAGATGTAAATTGTAAGGTAAAAGATAGCTGAAAATAATCAAATTATAATATAAAATGTAATATTTATCAAGATGCCGAAACAATTTGGTAAACTCTCACGTCTATAGTGTGCGTGCCCTACTTAATATTAAACGATATGGGTTTCTATTTTAATGTAAATCCGTTTTAGACAACACGTGAGGGAACGCGGGATGGGCGTTATTAGATCTTTTGTTGTACACAATACTTTGACTACCTTTGTAAACAGAAGGTAGAAAAAACGCTTATGAAGCTTTTATATAATGAACATTGATAGGCCAAGAGATATTAAGAATGTCATTTAACATATTATTTTTATATAAAAAAAACTACGAAGTCCAGCCTGCCTAGCATACGAGAATGAGATAACTCATTCTCGAGATAATTAAAAACTACTCGTCTCATAATGTCAAAATCTCGACATTATCTCGACAAAACTCTATAAAAATGTGTTATTTCGATGATACGAGTAGATCTACGCGAGAAAAAATGTTTGTCATGCTAGGGTCAATATAGATGAAGCGACAAACCATCAAACATCGAGAAAACATGTAGAGTGAGATATCTCGTTGGCGTATGCTAGACAGGCTGATCAATAATTATTATAGATCAGGATAGACAAAACTGTCATCTTTAACGATCAAACTACTCAAACCGCTGAATTTAGTATGAATATATATTGAGTCCCGTGAAAAGTCATAATATAATAGATTTTAGGAATAAATTATGATGTTACGTGTGGTCAGTGGCCAACTAACATAGGCGATAAGATTTGATAAGATCAATAGTAGGACTTTCACACTAGTGCATAGTGTGACAGTCCCGGTGTCACGGTCGGTAAGATTTTATCACCTCTGCGATTAAAATATGATATAATTTGATAGACAGCAGAATTACTACAGCGTATAATAATATAATAGTGCTCTATACCAGCGGTCGGCAACCTTTTAACAGGCAAGGGCAACAGGGTGAGAAAACAAACTAAAGGCGGGCCGCAGGCCTCATACTGGTATTAACCCTCGAAGCTCAGTATACCTGTATACTAAACTTATTTCCCTTCATTATGTGTACGTAATGAAGGGAAATAAGTTTAGTGTTTGTTATAAAATGACACAAACAGCTACGTTCTTAAGAGGTAATTACTACTGGCAATATCAGAAAACACTGTTTTTGATACGCCATATAACTTTTTTATAACACATTCACGGGCCGCAAGTAAGACGTTCGCGGGCCGCGTGTTGCCGACCGCTGCTCTATACCAATAAGATAATTTAAATATAATCTAGCTCCTTACTATTAAAAAACGTTGCAGAAGTCATTTGACAGTGTCAATTAATTAATTAAAAAAACAAACAAGGACATTGTAGAATATTATATATTTGATACAGTCCCTTTTGCTAAACTTCTAAATACCCTGGAGAGGCTTGGTTTACGAGGAAATCAACTGTCCCTTATAGCTGACTACCTCACAAACCGTACACAGTGTACTAAGATTGGTAGCACTATGAGCTCAGACTTACCAGTTACATGCGGAATCCCACAAGGAAGTGTACTGGGACCTACCTTGTTTCTCTGCTACATTAATAACTTGTGTAAATTAAGATTACCAAACTGTATGATTACATGCTATGCCGATGATACTGCATTGACTTTTTATGGTAAAACATGGACTGATGTGTACAATAAGGCACAATTTGGGTTAGACATGGTTGGAAGATGGCTTGCAAATCACCAATTAACTCTTAATTCGTCAAAAACGAAATTCATTCCATTTGGTATAAAAAAATCCTCGCTGCCGCAAGAGCATAACTATTTTAAGCTTATTGTCCATAATTGTGTTCCCCAATCTGATTCACCGTGTGACTGTAGCCAAATCGAAAGGACAGAAAATATAAGATACCTGGGTGTGATTATAGATCACAAAATGAATTTTGCTGAACACATAAATAAATTGGCTATCAAAATTCGTCGTCTTACTTACATATTTAAGCGCCTCCGTTATGTAGCCAATAATAATTTGTTAAGATATGTGTATACAAGTCTCTGCCAATCTATAATAACTTATGGTATCACCGCATGGGGTGGTGCACCCAAAAGTCTCATGATAAATGTTGAAAGGGCGCAAAGGCTAATTCTAAAAATTTCCTTTTTCAAACCAATTTTAACTCCCACTAAAGAACTGTATGAGCTCTGTGATGTCCTTACAGTTCGGCAACTCTTTGTGCTCTACTCCATCATGTGTACACATAAGAATACTCCCTATGACCAGCATAATCCTGTACTTTCTGAAAGAAGGCATTATCGAATTTGTAATGTCCCATCAACTAACACATACTTTGCACGAAGATTTTCCTCTTATATAGGTAGAAAGCTATATAATATAGCAAATAAGAAATATAATATATATCCTTTACCTTGCAACAAAGTTAAATACATATTAGTAAAGTGGCTAAAATCGTTAAACTATGATGAGACCGAGAATCTCTTGGTAAGGACAGAGTAGGACTATTGGTATTGTAAGTGCAATTTCTGCTATCTTTGCACCCTAGCAGTAGTATAACTGATCCCAAGACTTCTGTCGTAGGGCTAGGGTGTTGTAGCATTTGGCATACTTCTTGTACATCAAAGACGACAAACTTTCACTTTGTCACAATGCCGTATTTAATTATACCCCAGTGCACCCCAGCAGTTTTTTTTTTCCAACTGATCCCAAGACATTAGTCGTAGGGCTGGGGTGTAGGGAGTTAACTTAATAGATATACTGAATAATAATAAAATAATAATAAACACACACACACACACACACACACACACACACACACACACACACACACACACACACACACGCACGCACGCACGCACGCACGCACGCACATACACACACACGCACACACACACAATTTATGATTAGATATCATTAGAAGATGCTCTCACAACTAGTGACTTACCTCTAAAATATAAATGATGTTAGACACGATTTAATACCTTCTGAGGGGGGGCCTGGTGACCCCTTAACACAGGGCAACCTAGTAAGTCTCCTACTATAATTTTTAACTAAGCATCATAATGATTGTATATGTGTTTTTTGTATTGTGGGAGAAATTAATAAAGATTTTTGATTTTTTGATTTTTTTTTTTTTATTACGTTTGTACTTTGTACACAACGTGTTGTATTATCTATAGATCTCACACTTATTATGTATATATACATACTATTTCAAAATAAACACAAGGAATGTTAACTTTGTTGCTCTTTGACTTAAAAACAAAATTGATTCTGATGAAGTTAAAGTTACAGAATAACAGATATTATTCTTAATTAGTAGTCAGTAGAATAGTAAGTAGATAGTTAAGTACTCTCAGAGTTATTTTGGCGAGTGCGAGACTTTAATGTTGCAAGTGTCCATGGGCGACGGTAGTTGCTTTCCATCAGGTGACCCGTTTGCTCGTTTGCCCCCTTATTACATAAAAGACAATACGCATACCGCTGTCGGCTTACTGACTCACCTGTGGGTCGCCGTTGCCTCACCGACCGTGGGACACGTACATGTTGTGTAATGGCTGAAGACCGTCCTCCGAGCAAAAGACCTTGAACATTTGTGTATGCTCAAGGACTTTTACTCAATGTTTACATTATCAAATCTTTATTAATTACTACCTGACCGGCAAACGTTGTTTTGCCATAAAAATAATTTCTAGTAGCAATATAAAATAAGATAAAAACCTATTCTCAGGCCCAACGAATGTACAATGTAGTATGTACATAGATAAAAAATTTCTTTAAAATCGGTTGAGCCGTTTTGGAGGAGTACTCACGGACAAACACTATGACGAGACGAGAATTTTATATATTAGAAGATAATAAAAGTAGATGTTTCCTGTAACATATTTTATAAAACAGGAATCGCACATTATGCCACAGTAAAATTTCATTTTTTAATTCCATAAAATTTATTCAGAACTTTCATCCGCTCTAGAAATTTCAGCGTGAAGATGTAACAAACAGACACATTATCTCATTAATATTATTATTATGGATACTCTCCTTATCTCTAAGACCACAAAGGCCAGTTAAACCATAATCATCATCAATTAATCACGTGTATTTAACCGTGATTAGTTCGGACTTGACGTAACGACATCGGTAATTTGGTCTCTTCATATGAACGGCCCATTATGTGTGATGTATTAGAGTTTATTAGACGCATATTTGATGGTGGAGTGACCAAACGTTTGGGGATTTGAGGGATAAAGTCCAGAAAAGTCTGACTCTTGACACTAGACTTAATATTATGGCACTAGACGTAATGCTTACATTATACTCAATATCAAAAATTTTTAATCTTTTTTTCTTTAAAAAAAATTCGTAACGAGTCTAGAGAGAGAATAAGACAGCGTTTTTCAAACACACTGAGAATGCCTGTGATAGAGGATCAGAGTTTGAATGCCAGATATTTAGAATACTATTTCATTTTGACGACCTCTGTGGCTCAGTTGGTGGGGGTCGCGGGTTCGAATCCCACCGACGGAACAAAAAATTTTTCAAAGTTCCTGGGTCATGGATGTGTATTAAATATGTGTATCATATAATAAAAATCTTAAATATATGTATATTATAAAAGTATTAAATATATTTCCGTTGTCTGGTACCCGTAACGTACTTACCACGGGGCCAGACTGACGTGGTGTGAAGCGTCCATAGATATTATTATTATTATTATTCAAACGATGCCACTTGCAAAACTGTCATAAATAGCACAGACAGTAATATTATAATGTCTATCAGCTTATGAAAACTACAAGAATATTAAATAGCAATCGATGCACTCAAAGGTCACCGACCCCATCGGGATAGTGTCCCAAGTATGTCACAATCATGGTGCACCTATTGTTTATGAAACATTATGTGACAATGTGACCTGCAGCACGTCTGATGACCTCAAGATATTGATGGGGAGCACTTAGTTACCGTCGCGGTGTTAGCTATGGTCAGATGGGATTAATCATCGTCAAATAGATTAGGTTTATTAAACTAGGTTGTATTTTGAGGTTATTTCAGGTCGATATCAGTCCATGTAATTTATTAAGAGGTGTATTCAAGGGTTTAAAATATAATAGTACTTTAAAAAGATAAAACCGACTTCAAAGTGTACGTAATTAAGAATTGAAATTCCCTATCTCAAAAACTACTGAATTGATTTTGATGAAATTTGCAGAATTCCCTAAGTTGAACAATACCTGGTACATTTAAAAAAATCAGTTAAATCGGATTGGTAGTTCCAGAGATATGCGTGCACAAACATAAAAACATACATACATACATACACTTGAAATTTGGTAAATTTCTTCAGAAGCTGATATAGATTAACATATTATGCAAAAACTGGGCAATTCTGGAAATATTGCATACATACAACATGAGGATGTATTTTTATTAAAGCCTAAGAAAATACGAAATATTCTAACTAAAGCATATTTCACCTCTAAATAGAAAATGTTATAGAATATTAATAATACAAATCATGGATCGGATCATAGGTAATTCTATCATCTGTTATTAAATCTTTAATTCGTATTTAATTTTTAATTCAGTTTCATATTACAGAGTGGGTTCGTATTTGCGGTGGCATATTATTTAATATTACTTTCTACTTTATGAGTAAATTAAAATTTTTAACATCTAATATCTTTGGTGATGTTATAATAATTATAGAAATAGGTAGGTATATTGTATTATTGTAATTGCTGTTTCACATCTAGCTTCTTTAAATTACTATTCATAAGTGGAAACTTGTAAATTGTAATTGGCATTCAAAATTCTTATTTAAATAATTAATGTTATTGTTAGTATGCTGTAAGTTTTCCGAATAAAATAAAATAAAATAAAAAATAAATACGCGTCGAATTGATAACCTTCTTTTTTTGAAGTCGGTTAAAAAAGATTAATTGAATTTTCATTTACTAAAAGGTAAATGAAAATTCATGAAAAAGTCGTTTGGCCGGTTGGTTGAATGTGTGTTGAACAAAGAATTTGAATTTGAAAAGAATTTTAAAAAATTGAGTTATAATATCTAGGACGCATCTAACTCGTACTACTTATGCTTATATTGCAATACGAAAGTTCAAAATGTTTAATTTTTAATAAATATACGAAACTAAAACACATAATAATAATATACATAACAATACATAAACCGTATCATACAAGAAACAGTTCTGAAGCAAAAGACATCAACGCGGTCGAAGCTTATCTTTATATTACACTTTTAATATTCTCATTCGGTGCTATTACAATTTTTTATTAATATAATTTAAATATCATAATTATTTTATTATTTATTTTATCCTTCTTTAATAATATCCACTATTTCTTACTTCTACAGTGTGTAACAAAAATAAGTGATTTTACTTTAGGGTGTGTACGTGTTCCTTGTAGAGAATTCACTGTGAAAGTAGCAGCGCTGAAAGACGAATTTTTTTTCACTTTTGTATGTTCAAGGGCCCGAGCGTCACGAGTTTCCCCATATAAAAGTGAAAAAAAAACTTTTGGTCTTTCAGCGCTGCTACTTTCACGGTGAACTCTCTACAAGGAACACGTACACACCCTAAAGTATTATCACTTATTTTTGTTATACCCCTGTTTATATTAAACCATAAAAATATGCTACACATAAAAAAGGTCAAAATACTTTGCAACAATTTACAACATAATATTGCATAACTTTTTATCGAACTTCCAGGCTTTTTCCCCACCAACAGTCTGTATTAAAATGCGTTTGAATAATTCAACGCGTGCGCAGCCGGGTGCGTGCCCTGAGGTCAGATCGCCGCGTTATTGATTTGTGGTATACATAATTACCGATTACGACGAAAAACGGGAGGGTAATGATGTTGACTGTATATTTACTACTGTTTCTATTTTAGAGGTATCAATAGATTCCTAACACTCCGGGGGTACTGGCAGAGGCAAAAAAGAAACAGCAGAGGCTGGCATTTATTTTCGCAACGCTGTAGAAGTGAGGAGGAAATTTCTGCTTCTAGATCGTCTACTCTCCATACATCTTACGATTTTTTTAATCAGGTCACATAATCCTTTAACATTTAACTATCCTAGTGGCTAGTGCTTAGCGTCGCTAAAAGAGTTTCAGCCAATATTAGGGACAGTTTTAGTTTAATGATTTTATCTAAATGTCAGGTATAGTCAGGCACGGTCCGAAGGGGACATGACCCCCCCAAAATCTAAGATAAAATTGTAAAATATCAAAATCTTTCTAAATAATAAAAGGACATTTCTAGATATCCTATAACAGCCATAAATTAGTGTAGTGACTATAGTGAGTGACCCCCTCCAAAACTTCAGGCTGCGACCGCGTCTGGATACTGTCTTTTAATCTGTAACTTTTAATTATAAAATTATGATGAAAAATAATACTTAATTTATTACTCGTCACATAACATCAGTAACACAAGCTGAGAGTTGAGCACAATGGTCGATATAAAAAGCACATAACTTTACATCAATACGATTTAAAACAAGCTTTATTTATTATCTCAAATAGATTTCATATTTCAAGCCATATGCAACTTTAAGTTCTATATTTGTGGTGAAAAAGATGATATTCGTATACTCAAAGTTTCTTATCCGTATTTTACAGAACTTGATGAAATTTTATACCCTCTTCTCTACACAATAAAGGTAATAATCCAGTGCATTAGCCTGCACGTGCTGGGACCACCTTGCGCCAGCTGCGAGGCAGCTGGTCATCAGCTAAATCGCAGCACCTTTTGGACCAACCTTTTATTTTTACCACAATAAGATCCCAATTTGGAGCACCTTTCATGATTTCTGTGGCGCGTGTCCGTGTGCGTGAAATTAAAAATATTTATAGCTGTATATTATATTATAATTTATAGCTCATTACTGAAGTTGGTCAAAAATACTGACGATGATGAGGTGCCTTCACCTAGTGTTTATGCACTATACCATATTATACATGTATGATGTTTTATTATTTTTCAGAAATCGTGATTTTATAAAATATATGAATATACTAAGCTCATAATAATTATAATAAATAAATAGTTATAAAATTTTGAGCCTTCATGTTTACCATCTTCACGAATCACGGTAAATCTCTTGATATTTGATAGAGATCAGACCTCCAATAATATTATTTAGAGTTAATTAAAATTGTTATACATTTGCATGCTACTTATTTTATATACTTATAGTTAAAAGTGTTAGACTATTTAAGAACCTCATTACCACCTACTGTATTACACTTTTAGAGCAAATAAATGAATTGAATTGAATATTATTCTTATCTAGCTCTTTTAAGAATAATATTCCCTTTCAAAAAAATTCTCCCTTTTTTGCTTAAGTATAACTTTTTAAATGTTTACTTTAGGGTAAAAAGTTATATAAACATATTTGTAGGCAAAATAAGTTTCAACAAATTATGTTCATACAAATTTTTTGCTAGACTTATAGTTTCCGAGATATCACGAAAATAGTGTTGCACCCTTTTTTCAAGATGGCGGCCGGGGGACATGTGTGGCGACCCCACAAACTTGAGGTTAAGCTTCTATCGACCCCCCCCCCTAACACATTTCAAAAATAAAATTGCGTTCTCTAATAAATGCAATATTCGGTCCTAAAATTGTAACATTTCAGCTGCCTGTCGTTTTGGTAACAACAACATAATATTTTCTATCCATTTCGTTGCTGTTGATTAATATTTCTTGTATGGACTGAACTTTCAAGTTTAAACCATGTCATCGAAGTAATGTGTTTGTCAAGTTACGTTTGGACATGTCCTTTGCAGATTGCATCATACTATGTTAGTAGCTAATAAGAGCTAGAAACTCGAAAATGACTTCCACGAGGCTGGAACGCCAAAGATCCATATCACCGGTGTCACCTGCCGCTGGCCGTTACCGAAACTGGTCAGCGACAGGTTGTGACATGTAGCAACCTTGCCCATACAGCTTGCGACTTGTATTGTATCTTCGTCGTATCCTTTCACCCTTGGTCCTTCGATTAATTGTTAAACAAGAGCCTTATTAATAAAAATGTTTAATCCACGATTAAGCTTAAGAACATGTAAGACAAACACAGCAACATTTAATCCGTAATGTACCTTTTGGATGCTTGCCGAGCCTTGGCAAGCTTGGAAACGCAGCATAACAGTAAGTGGTTGATTATTATTATTATTAAGTTTTGTAGTAAAGTAGATAAGAGTAGTGGGCTTCCTAGTTCCTACTGCTCTACTTCTTGATAGTTGCAAGGTTACGTAAATATTAAGTATATCAATTTTGAAACTCTATTAAATGTGGCACCGTAATGTGGCTTTCGTAATTTCTAGTTCTTTGCTAAAAACTATGTAACGTAGTACTAAAATATACGATACTACTATAACTTTACATTGCAAATAAATGCAGACATTGCATAATAATATTCCGATACGACTATTAAATCATCACAGACCGATCTAGCCTAGACTCTAGCGAGTGGAGTGAGGGGGCGAGGAGGGCAGGTGGGGCAAACGGCCGGCCTTGCGGGACGGAAACGGCGTACGAATGCGGATCAGTATTGGGCCAATATGAACCGAGATGAATATTTCCCACATTTTTAGGTTCGTGTGAAATGGGTTAAATAGTTCCTTCCTTTTCTGGTTTTCTTTCTAAGCATTAGTGCTTCCTACTTAGCTCTTTCCCACTTTACGTAGCTCCTCTTATACATTTGCGCCAAGAAATTCTATCCTGGCTTGTCGATTTAGGCAGTTCATTTCTAGTGTACGCGATTCCGTTATTAGAATAACCATACACGGTTATTCCCTTTTTTAACGGGCAAAACACACAAGCAATCCAGCATCTGTCAAGACGTGTCATCTAGCAACACAGAAAGGCTGGCAACACCGGACTTCCTTCAACTTAGTAATCTGTGCTTCAACTTCACACTTCCTTCTATGAAACCACCCACCCCGGCCGGGGTGCAGCAGTTTCTTTTATTCAACGTAATAACCTTTTTTATATATCTTATATTTTTACATCTTAACTTCTAATAGAGTCCACAAGTAATTAACACAAACAGCTAGTGTTTTTGTCATACTGGTGACCTGGTCCTCCACGTGGCTGGACCACCTCTTAGCTTCTGAGAAACTCAATGCCTTCTTGACAATATAGTTCCCACTTCCCGGTAATCAAAATATCCCCATAGTCCATACTCATGCATTTCGTTCTGCGGTTTAAGCATAATTCTCATAATTATATTAATATGAAGTAAAGATGTGAAAAACTACATACACCAACCGTAATATGAATAGCAAAAAATAATTATTAACGAAAAGCTCTAAATACCAATAATATTTACCGACGACCGTTTTGTGTTTTCAAAACTGGGTAAAGAATTGTAAATCAATTAGTTCCACTGTCCACACGTTCGAATAAGAAGTCCCAGGTAGACAAGAAGAATCGCAACCTAAGAAGCCATTATTAACTTTAAGATAAAGACTCAACTTTTTAAAGGGTGACAAAAGAACAGTAACAATATTTTTTGCACAAAAGTGAACAATAATGAGACAAATCAGTAATAAAATTTCGCTGTCAACGTAACTGAGGTGCAACAATATTTGATTGTTGGCAAACAAAAAACGGTCAAGATCGAGTCGGGCTCGCGGATGAAGGGTTCTTAAATGACTTAAACACAATGTTAGAAAATGTGCTTATAGTAATTTAAGCGTTTACAGCTATTATTTATTTTTATTTACTATTATTTATTATTATTCCTTAAAAATATCAGGCGTCTAAAATCTATATATATATAACAAAACGACAAAATATATAATCAAAATGTCATGTTGAAACCTCAAAGTCGTAGTAGTTTAGACACTATTTTAGTCGAGACTCAAGCTTAAAGGATAAACCGCCTTGTGAGCCCTGTAAAAGTTCTGTTACTAAATAGTAACCATTGCGTACGGAACCCAAAAAAGATAAAAGCCAACACGATCATTGTAAATTCCATAGAATCGCAGGTGGCCTAAGACCCTAACCGACCGTTACGGCGTTTGT
Source organism: Aricia agestis (assembly GCF_905147365.1). Taxonomy (NCBI): domain Eukaryota; kingdom Metazoa; phylum Arthropoda; class Insecta; order Lepidoptera; family Lycaenidae; genus Aricia; species Aricia agestis. The sequence continues at coordinate 1,273,792 of NC_056416.1, read as the reverse complement.
CACTGACAACTGATTAAACCTTAAACAGAGGTTACTTGTCACCAGTAATTGTAAATTATTGATTCCTAGCTTTTTTAACTAAACGAAATTAGACGTTTTCTTATTGATTCGAATTTCTTTAGTTGTCTAGTGAGCTGTTATTTCTGCTACGATAAAATGAATTGACTTTTTAATCAAGTTTAGCATGTAGCTAGTTTGAATCCTGTAATAGGTATAAAATGGATAATTTAATAGCTGACTGAATATAATATATTTTATCACGTTTTTCGTTACAACTAGTAAAAACATGTTTTGCTATGAATTTTTAATACAAAATATTATTATACTTACAATAAAAATATTTGTGAATAAATTATGAAAGCAATTCATACTATTTACGATTTATTATAGCTCATAAGCAGGTAAAAGTTAGAACAAAGAACGACAGGAAAAATTTATCAAATCTACTGTAGTATTGTTTACTTAATGACTTGAAAGGGCAATACAACAAGATAACAACTGAGGTTTACGACTCATAAGTCATAGAGTTGTAAATACCTCAAATTTTAATCACTGATATTTTAACTGACTTGAAAAAAAAATGTTATCCATTCGACCCGTATGTATAATATAATATTTCCAGAACTGCCAAATTTTCGCAGTCTATATTTGCGTCTGCACAAATTTGCTAAATTTCAAAAGTGGTTAAAGTATGTTTGTTTTTGTTTGTGTTCGCATATCTCTGGAACTACAAGTCCGATTTACGTAATTATTTTTTGTTGTACTAGGTTGTATTGTTCAACTTAGGGAAGACTGCAAGTTTCATTAAAATTGGTTCAGTAGTTTTTGAGATAGGGAATCACGAAGTCCGTTTTAATTATTTTTTTTCAATATTAATATTTTCTTGTTACTAATTATGTCTAGGAATATAGTTTTTTAAGCTACACAATATATGCGCCTAGCCTAGAATTTAGTTTAAATTTCGTTTCGAACTTAATATTTCATTATTATTTTTTGTTAACCCCTCACTACATTTTCGTTGATGTGATCGATAATCCTCGTTTAATCCGCATTATTCTCCCAGTAGCTTTTCATAATTTGTCTATCTATCAAATAAACAGCTTACACTTACTCTCCGTACCCCCTTTGCAGCAAGGAGCTCAATTGTTTTGGTCTCGGCACCGGCGTCGAAAAGACTCCGCGCGCCTCTCTTATAATTTTATAGGTAGTTTTCATATAATTGAGGCAAATTCTATGTTTATTTATAAAACTCAGTCGTCGTTGACCGATAACATCGAATGTTATTGCTAGATGAAGAAAAAATTTGAACTAGGATAAGAAAATTTCGATCACTTTTTCTGCCTCTGTTCACACAAGATAAGCTACTTTGGGTTTTTTAAGTATATTTTTTACTAAGAATACATTTAATTTTCTGGGTGAACTGATTACTAAAAAGAATAAGTAATCATTAAATTTATAAAATAATAAATAATGTCGAATGAAAAGTGTTTTATTTCCCAAATTCACCCACAAAATAGCGCGCGCCCGCTTGAAGGTTAAATTTTAATAGTTTTTTTGCCGCTTATAGGTGTTACATTTGTACATTATATTATCATAATTTAAAATGATTAGCCGTATTGATAGTATTTAATTATATCTGTATAATTATAACATCTTATCAATAACATTACATGCTATGTGAGATTATAAACGCAGCTGCAGTCACCGGATATTGAAACTAGTAAAGTTTTAATAAACTAAAAGAGAACGGACGTAGTGTATTAATATCAATTTGCTGTTAAACTTGAAATTATTAACCGACCAGAAAGTAGGAGGAAAATTCAGTTGTGGATATATTTTTTATGTATAGTATATTTATATGTATAGTATAACGCCTCCGTGGTCTAGTGGTATAGAGCGCGGCTCTTGACTCGGAGGTCGTGGGTACGATTCCCGCGTTGGAAACGTGTTATTTCCAAGTTTGGTTAGGACAATCCAGGCTGATCACCTGATTGTCTGACAAGTAAGATGATCCATGCGTCGGATGGGCATGTAAAAAGTCGGTCCTGCGCCTGATCTCTCGCCAGTCGTGTCGGTCGTCCGTCCCACTGGGTTATGAGAGTAAAGGAATAGAGAGTGCTCTTGTGCACTGCGCACATACTTGGGCACTATAAAATTACTCCTGCGTAGCTGGCCTGGTTTCAATGAAACCGGCCACCGTCACCGAAACCGGTGTGGGAGCTATTATGTATAGTATAAAATTATTAAATATATTTCCGTTGTCTGGTACCTGTAACACAAGTCCTTTAGGTACTTAGCACGGGGCCAGACTGACGTGGTGTGAAGCATCCATAGATAATATTATTATTATAAAAACAATTTTTTTACTCAGGATACAGAACAGTTAAGTTCTGTATTCTAAGATTTTATTCATATTTGGAAGCACAACAATTCTTTCTGACTCTTACAGATTTTAGTGATATTTATCATGGACATACTTTGAGTAATTTAACTAATTTTTCTGGCGAAACGCTTAGTTTTTTCTTTTTTACCGTGTAAAATTTAAAGTGCTGAAATGATTACGATGAAATTGGGCATGGAGATGATTTGAGTCCCGGGGAAGGACAAACGATGGTATTTATCCCGAAAAAGTTCTCAAGTCATAAACTAATTTATACGCTGTTGCGTTCAACATCGAGTAATAATTAGGCCGTGTTCAAACCAAACTGACCGTAAGTCGCCGAATGTGAGCAGGCTCACTGTGAGCCCAGTGTGAATGTAAAAATAAACGGTATTGAATGTTGGCACCTACGCCTAAACGTATTGTCGGTAAAGGTGTAAAGGATAAAGTGAATATGTATTAGGGACATCGCAGGCGGCACACTTTTTGTGCGATCGAGTCTGCGGCGCACATACAATCTGCATGGCGCGGCCAATAAGGCCATGCAGATTACATGTGCGCCGCAGACTCGATCACACAAAAAGTGTGCCGTCTGCGATCTCCCTTATGTATGGAAATACAATAAACTGCGTAACGTTCGCTCACTTTCAGCGGCTGACAGTCAGTTTGGTTTGAACACAGCTTTATTGTTATCGTTACACCTGAGACGTCAAATAAAAGTGTCTTCAAATAAAACGCCCAATACGATGAGTCACGCTCAATTCGAACAAGGCGGTGCCTTTACAATTATATTGACTTTAGATGTCCCCGGCCCAGATAATATCGTTACCCCGAAGACCACCGCTGGGCAAAAGTGGGCAAACCACCCTGAAGAAGCGGCATCATTGGCAAAAAGTGCCACACATTAATATGTTATTCAAAAATAAATTTTATTGTTGGATAGTAAGGTTTAATTTAAATTGGACATGAAATAATGTGTCGGTCAAGACACAAGCTAATAGAGATAAAAGCAATCCATTTAATCGTTATTCCTAAGCAATAGAGTCGATTTTCGCATTTAATTGTCGCGGTGGTCGTTGACAATTTAAAATATTGTTGCCGCTGGTGTAAAGTTTTTTTACGGTTAAGTTGTAAATTGGTATCTTTTAAGCGATAAAGTTATCGAGCAATATAGAGCCTTTATACAAATTATCGAATTTACAGCCAATAATTATAAGGATCAGAGAAGCCGCCTAAAAACAAAATAAGAATTTAACGATTTCTATATTTACCACTTAATTTTTTTTGTTAAGTAATTAGTTAACTAAGCCGTGTTCTAAAAAGATCATTATAAATATTCTTAACGCCTGAAAATTCTCTCAAAAAAGTTCTCTCAATTCTCACGGTGTCCTTGTCACATAGGCCAGTGTTAAACTTATTTATGACGCGACCACCAAATGGGGCGGCTTTTTTATCATGTATGTATTTTTGGCGACCCTCCTACAGAATCTTCGCGACCCCCCTGGGGGTTGGGACCCACAGTTTGAAAAACACTGACATAGGCCATAGGCCACAGCAAAGAAGACAATGATAATGGCATATTATAAAATATTTCATCACTTTTATAATAATAAGAAGAAATATAAGGATTTTCCACAACCGTAGAAGTCGCAAGAGCGCTGCACTCCCTAAAGGTTTTCTGATCAAAAACGTTTTACTGATGAGCTTTACTTTTCAATTTCTTCAAATCAACCCATAAAACATTTTAGTACCCCAAAGATGAATTTACAATGTGTGCCGGTCTATCGGTGTTTGTACATTCCTACACTTTTATTTTATCTCTGACAGACCTCTGTTACGTCCACATAAGGATCATTATTTAATAAACTGCATTATGACTCACAAAGCACCGACTCTGGGCGGTCTCTATGTAGTCAACATTTGGTGTCACTATTAATTATAGCTTATTGAAATTCTTTCTGGTGATAAATAAGATATTTTTCAGCGAATTTCGTTAAATAGGGATATTTAGCCTTTAAGTTATAGCGTAAAACTATTTATTTATATTTAGAACGAAACCCCACGCGATGTTGCAAAAATTGTATGTCTGTAGCATCTGCCAAAGTTGTTGTTTTTAGTCCTAATTTCTCCTAAACTTGTAAATCTAAAAATATACGAATAGCATGATCTCTTCTGCGTACGCAGTTCCAAAGAGGTAACAAGAAGTTTGATGAACCATTAACTTTAACATAGGTAATTAATTAATTATGTTATACTACAATCTAGATTCTAGATGATGCCTGCAACTCCGTTGCGCCTAAATTAGTTTATCGCGCGGAAACCGTACATTTTTCCGGTATGAAAAGTATCCTATGTCCTTTCCCAGGACTCAAGGTATCTCCATACCAAATTTCAGCAAAATCGGTTTAGCGGTTTGGGCGTGAAGAGGTAACAGACAGACAGACACACTTTAGCATTTATAATATTAGTAAGTAAGTATGGATCTATCCTACTTCCTAGATTAGACTTATTTTTAATTAAGGACCTCCTCCTTAATAAATTATATGACTATCACAATTCACAGCTAACAGAATCCTCATCCTTTTAAAAATCGGTTACAAATCACAAGTAAAAAGTTTAAAATCAGCTGTTGTCGGTTACAAGTTTGGCCTATGATCTCATATGGCGGTTGGACCGTTGGATCTATCAACCGGTCATGGGAGTGTCAGCTGATCCGGCGACTGGTTTGTCTACTAGTTGACATTTGCATACCCGGTAGGGAAGATGAGGCCAGAAGAAAGGATTGAAAAGTAAAACTATTTTATAACACCCTAACTATAGAAGAAATTCCCGTGAGATAGCAAGTTTAACGAGAAGCGACCGCTAGATTTTTGGGTGATTAATTTTTTTTAAATATGAGGGGCAAACGAGTAAACGGGTCATCTGATTGAAATCAACTACCGTGGCCCATCGACACTCGCAAAATCAGAGGCCTTAATTCTATTTCATTTAAATTAATTATGTTAGAAAAAGAGGTTACCGTGGGATAGAAAAATTTATAAGAGATCGCTAGACTGATTAAATTATACAGTCCACTTCGGTAAATCATCGTCAATATTAATATTAAGTTAAGCGGCTTAACTATTTTTAGAATATCCATCAACAAACAAAGAAGCGACGTTAGAGGCGACGGAATGTTCGATGTACAATATGACAAAAGTTCAAAAATGTAGAGTTCTGTTACGGTTGGTGGTTTGCATTCTGCTTCAGTTGCAGTTGAAGCTATAGCATACGCTTGCGAATAGCGAATACATATCTAAGATATAGTAAACTTTAACAGTCTTACTACAAAAGATTTAAACACCTGTTGAACAGTTGATTAGAGAAAAATTCAGTACAAAATGGACTCAAAACAACTGTTCAACATTTAGTTTTTGTGGTAAGACCGAAATTAAAAAAATATTAATGTATCTGCAGGTAATTCAAATATTTCATAGAATAAATTAAATACATACAATACAAAATTCTACGTATAGCAATTCGCATCGCAGTGCAAGTGTTTTAACAGGCATTTTCAGACACTCAATTAACAAGAAATTACCTAGTAATATGGAATTGTTCATCCAATATACCACTCTTAAAAAAACCGTCGGAGTAACTAAAAAAATACCGCCTTTAAAACTATTTTCGTTGGTGTCAACCACACCTACCACACACCGAATACCAACCACACAGTAACTGACATATAATTGACGGAGGTCAGCATATTCCTTCCCTATGGCCCATCCCGGACCACCCGGCGCTAAACAAATAGCCCATAATTGGGCCACAGATTATCCGATAACGTCAAAAAGAGAGTTAAATATTACGAGCGTGTCGATTTTTTGTTGTGTCACGCTGTTGAAATATTTTGTAAAGTAGCCGTATGAATCATAAAGTGGAAATAAAATAACATTAACGACCGCATCAGAAGATATTTAGTAATTACTTAACTTTAATTTAACCAAGATTTCGACGCTCCATTTATTTTTTTGACAAACTCTTCATTAAATTAAAGTTAACTATTTTGAAGAAATTTTTATGTAATTTTTTTTTAATGAAATAAGGGGGCAAACACGCAAACGGGTCACCTGAAGGAAAGCAACTTCCGTCGCCCATAGACACTCGCAGCATCAGAAGAGCTGCAGGTGCGTTGCCGGCCTTTTGGAGGGAATAGGGTAATAGGCTCCCCTATGTATATGTAGGTAGGGATGGGAAGGGAAGGGAAATAGGGGAGGGTAGGGAAGGGAATAGGGTAGGGGATTGGGCCTCCGGTAAACTCATTCACTCGGCGAAACACAGCGCAAGTGCTGTTTCACGCCAGTTTTCTGTGAGAACGTGGTATTTCTCCGGTCGAGCCGTCCCATTCGTGCCGAAGCATGTACTTGTACATGTACATGTACTAATAAAATACTTTTAGCCCTGCGAAAGTACATAGCATACTTTTTAAACCGGGTAAATGTACGGTTTCCGCGCAATAAACGTATTTCTGCGCAACAAAGAAACTAGTAACTAGTATGTGATAATATAATTAGTTTTTTTTTTAATGAAATTAGATTTAAGTTGTTAACCATTATAATTTATAACACTTAGGTCCTTTTTCACCACTTTCTGATAAAGTGCCGAATAGCTAGGCTATTCACAGCTTTTTTGACAGATTCTCCATACTTCATCTGTCAAGTTATGTGGATAGCCTATTCGGCACTTATCAAGAAGTGGTGAAACAGACCCTTAGTCAACATTCAACAACATAATAGAGATATTTCACCAGCACAGCAACACCATACAAAAGTAAAGTTATGTAAGACAATAATTACTTATGGGTTATCTTTGTGGGATCCATTGTATGATTAGATCAGACAGTGTAATACAGTTGAATCCCATTTCGGTATGTGGTTTTGCTTAGAAAGTAACTTTGTTTCGAGTAGTTTTTACGTTACTTTAAGTGGCATTGGAAGCACGGTTATAATTTGCTGATGCAGCAATTGTTGTTTTGCCATATATTTTGTGGAAATGACAGCCTTAAAGGAAGATGTTGTAAAGACAACTTCTTTCAGAGCCAATCTCCAACTTTGATAGAAGCGCACAAATTTCATGCTTTTCATTTTATTTGCATTTCATTTCTAATAGGATCAGCCATTTTAAAAAGGTTGGATACAAACGCCTTGAAGATTTTGTATATTAGATGATCCATCAATAGCTCTAATAACTCCAATATATCTACGCACTTTATGCTCATACGTTACTTAGATATAGCCACATTACAGTAAAAGCAGCATTTATTACTTAATACCTAACCTAAGATAACAGGAGGTGTTAAGAGCAGATTGTGAAACCCAATAATAATTGTTATGGTAATGGCCAGATAAGTTCTCTAGTTCCTAATGTACTGTTTGGTTTTGAAATGTGAAAGCTAAAATCCAGTAGCATCGTAATAAAGAATTAACGTTTTTAACGTACGAGCTGTGACAAGTTAAGTAATATGCCGTAAGGATAGGGCCTCTTGAAGAGATACACGTGTACGACTTTGGGGCCATCGCAACTTGTCCTCGGATATGGAACACTAGATGCGCAAAAAAGATGCAGACATCGTCACACTATTCTTTAAAATAATAATATGATCCGCTCAATTTATTATGCCTTTGTATTTTTTGAGAGCGTGAATATTATGTGACATTAAATTTGGTAGCAATATGGTGCAAGCAGAGCTTTATTTGTAGCCTGTCAAGAAACTGAAGAAATTAAAAAATGGTAACATCGTAGGGTCATCCCTTTCAAATCAATTTAAGAAAAAAAGGGTGACACTACGATGTTGCCACTTTTTTTCTTGAATTTTTTTGACAGACTACAAATACATAGTTTAAAATACTTTAAAATGAATCAAAAAGTGTTGTTGATGCAAAATACCCAGTGTGTGTTAAACGAATTCCAAACATTTTATTGTAGCAACTAGCAAGGTTTTAAGCTCTAGCGTCATGTTTGTCAGCGTCCTACGTGCTCATCCTTACTTTCTAACCATCAGTGACGGCACTAATAACTGTCACCTTGTCAGTTTCGTCTCTGGTTTACGCGTCATCAACGTCACTATAACTCAAAGTTCCATGCCCTTTCTTTGTTCGAAAAATGTGACGTTATGTTGTGTAAGCTCGAAAATAGAAATAGAGGGTGGTTCGACAAATAGTCATAATAACAGTAACGTGACAGTTGACTTATGAATTGGCTATTGTGGGTAGTTCTACAGCTGAGGAATTCTACATATTTATAAACATTAATCCGGGGCGGTGAAATTAATGCTCCCTGTTAAACATCAAAGTTTGTGATTTCTTTCAAATCGTGAGATATTTTAAGCGCAGCGTATGGTAAATATCAGTCTTTGATCCGTGCTAATTTGGTCGTTTAACTTTTGGTCTAGTCGATTCATCAATAAATCTAAGCCTAATTAAAGTCACAATACGCAATAAAGAATCTAAGGCAACCAAACAATCATGTGACTGAATGAGAAAACACAAAATCTGCAACCTTAATCTGGAAAGAAGCTTTGTTTTGGTCTTAGCCCTCAAACGGTTTCTCTATTTGAGGGCTACTTGACTATCAACATTCGTGTTAATGAAATTACAAACCGAATAACGGTCATGGCGTGAACATTTATATATTAATATAGTATTGTCCTCAAATCAGCGAATTGAGTTGGTCACGCGTCGCGCGCGTGATGGAGGAGTGAGGACAATCAAAAAAGGCGCCAAGTCAATTAATAAAGTGATTCCTGGAGGCATGCCGCGTGCGCACGAGCGTCCATTGAGCACACGTGGTTATGTGCATATTGATGCATTCATAGTCTTATGTAAGTAGCAAGCTGCATCGGATAGCTAGTCTATGAATGACTGATGTCCAATTGCCTGCAGGAGTTTATCTATTCATCAGGTTTGTGGGCTAATGAGTAGTAGACCTGTTAAAAACTTTAGGAACTGGGGATTCTTTTATAAAATGCAGGACCTAAGGTTTTTAAAGCAGTCTTCTGTTTTAGTCGCTTTCAATGATATTCTACATACTTTTCATGTAATATCATTGATCGCTTTACACTTTAAGATACCACTTCTCCAAGCATCGCTTCTCTCTAATAGAGGAGCCTACTGTGCAATGTGCATACTTCTGTAAGTACTCAAAGAGATAAACTTATCTCTACTTATCATCCACAGCAGCTAGTGGTTTGCGCAAAGTGCGCCGGAAGTGCTGATAAAACAAAAAGCACCCCAAACAATAGCAGATAATAAATTTGTTTTTTCACGTTGTAAAAAGGATCTTAGCAAAGGATGTTCAGCCATATTTATCCACATGTTCTACGTCGGGGCGGGTCATTCGCTATTATTTTTTTCAGGCCGCGTCACATATGGCCACTGCCACATGGGCCATTTGCAGCTGCAATAAAACAAAGCATTATGACCCATTTGGCGAAGTATTGTGGGAATATTGGCAGTATAGGACGCGATATGCAAAAGTGTTCGGTTGACTAAAAAGGGTGTTACATTAATTTGAAGACTGTCGGGCCGTTTTCACCGACCACCTGCAAGGGTCACGTTTTTCAAATCTAACGACCGCATTCAGAGACTTTTAGTGATTACTTTACATGATATATTTCATTAATAATCCTTTCATTTAAGTAATCCTTTAATTTCTTTCAGTGCGGCCGTTAGAGTTCTTGTCGTGAAATTACAGACACACAAGAAGTCAGATTTTAACCGACTTCCAAAGCAAAGACTTTGTAATTCCGTTTGTTATAATAACAAAACATGTGTGTACATATTATAATATCTTAAGAATTTATTTACCTTGAGCTGTTAGAAATATAGGCACAGTGAAAAGTTTTGCACACACTACGAGTATGTAGAGCTGATTATCACGACAGTGTGATCTAGGCTATAATTAGCGTCACTTTTACTTTTCGCAAAGTAAATCTTCATAAGTTCATACATACATTGTACATACCCACCGACCACACAACCACTACATACCTAAGGACGTAAGATACTTTTTATCCCGGAAAAATGTAGGTTCCTGCGCCATAAACGAATTTTGGCGCAACGTAGTTGCGGGCGTGACTCCGTTATTGACGCCTGCAACTCCTAGTTCCTCCTTCCTATTAACTAATCGTTCCTATTAGCTAATATCATAACGATACTTACCAATTAAGCATATTTCCGCTGCAAAATGCAATATGGGCACCCTATTTTCATAAACTTTTATCATTATCAGCCCACATAAAGTAATTTATCTGAATAACAACTTAACCAGCGCTTCCCCACGCTGTTCAATAATAAATTTATTAACACTAATACATATAAAAACAATTGGGGTGCCTTATATCCTAAAATACACGTGTGGTAGCCCTGTATAGGATTTTGTTTCTTATCTTCTTTAGTATAAAAACTATATTCGGTGAAACACTTTCAATGGATATGACCATGAATTTTTTATTTCTGGTTCTAATTGATATAGCAACGGTTGTGGAGATAATACGTTTAATTTATATGAGAACTGTAAATATTGCTGGGGTAGACGAGAGCGCGTCCTGTGAAACATTTTATACTCGTAATAATAAGAGTAGAAATAGAGTACAAAATATACATTTTCATACCAATTAATATGTAAATCTTAAAGTTAAAACTGAAAAGACATACTTACCACATACCTATTACAGTAGTTTCTTACAGTCTACAAATAAATTGAACCAAAAGTTTAGTAGTCGGGCTTGGAAAGACTTTAAGAAAAATAATATGATTTTTTATATTTTCCTAGCGTATAACGTAGAGAATAGCGTAGCTTACTCTTATATTGGAAAAGAAAAAGTACCTACATAATATTGAAATAATTTTAAAAATTCTTTCGATGATTGAGCACTGTATAAATAACCAAAGCTACCTATTTTAAAATATTGTAGTCCTCAAACGAGTACACGTTAGTTTCACGGTAATGAAAATAATTAATACGCGTGTTAAAACAACGTCAGCGGTGCTATGATTGACGAATGAGTAATTTGGTGCGTTTAAACGAGGCTTAAACTCGGTTTAAACTCAGCAGTAACTGTCACGTGTGAGCAACATGCAAAGATGTTGAGTTTGTGAACTATTGTCACTAAACTAACAAGAAAATATTGCTAGTTTCATGTATATAGCCAAATTTTAAGACCTTTGATTTCTTTAACTATTTGCTTCAAAAGTTAATATTATAATACATAGTAGGTATTTAAAGTAAAATTGTAGGTATTTAATTAAGAATTAAAATTCTCTATCTCAAAAACTACTGAACCGATTTTGATGAAACTTGCAGTATTCCTTAAGTTGAACAATATCTGGTACAATAAAAAAAGAATCACTTAAATCGGTCTTGTAGTTCCGGAGATATGCGTGCACAAATATAAAAACATACATACATACATACGTTACTTATGAAACAAATTATACACTTTTGAAATTTGGCACATTTGTTCAGAAGCTGTTAGAGATTACATATACAAAAACTGGGCAGTTGTGGAAATATTACCTACGCGTCGAATTGATAACCTCCTTTTTTGAAGTCGGTTAAAAATCGTCGAATAAAAATATCTTATAAATCATATTAGGTAGCTTTTTGAAACAAAATCCATCCAAATTATACATGCGACATTTTGTTTCTGTCCATGTGACCTCTTCATGCTTAAACCACTAAACTGATGATGACGAAATTTGAAATGATTACTATTATGTCCCGAAAAAGGTCCAAGGATAGTTTTTAAGAGGATACACCAGGGGCTAGAGAAATGAAAAAAAAGTACTTGTAATATCTATAGCTGTCTCCCTTACCTCAAGCCTATACCGCAGAACGCGATAGAGACAACTGCAGAAAATCCAGAAAATCAACGATTCGTTGTCCCCTGATTCCTTCTCCAAAACTGAACCGATTTAAGTAGTTTTTTCATTAAAGATTAAAAAAAGGATTGAGCTGTGTTCCTATGTTTTGCTTTTTTTGTATAATCTAGCCAAATCTGTTTTCTGGACGTTTGAACACAGCGGAAAATCTGGCCATTTTTTTGGGTTTTTGAACGTTCATATCTTATTTAATGATTAAATTATGAAAAAAAAAGAAAACATAGGGACATTGTATTAGTGGCCGTAGATATTCAGGAAAAAAATTATAACTCTACTAGCATTATCCAGGGAGGAAACAGGGGACAACGTTTGTATGGAAAAAAGGGCGGTGTGGACTCCTCTTAAAGCGGAAAAACGGACTGAACTAGCGCAATGAACGAATCACCTTTAGACCGCATTGTATTATGCGTAGTATAGTGTAAATGCACCTTTAATGAGCAACTCTCGTGTTAACGACGCTTTACGACTATGACTAAACGCCTTATTTCGGGATGTACTCGTATGAGTACACTCATGGATTTGTAAATACACACGAGACAAGCAACGACTAGATACTATAGTATTCTTCCTTTTTTGGAGCTTGACTATAGGGCATATTATGCAAAGGTTGTAGCAGAGGGCGCTGCTAGAATATACAGTAAATAATCCGACCAAAATTCGACATGCTGCACACGTCATATCAGAATATTGACAGAAACGTTGTGAAACGTCGAACAAAACTTTTTGTTTACTGTTGTGGCGGTACCCACAATTCGCCTAACATTCCTGCATCGCGCTATCGAAGTTTTCTGAGCGCGTCGGTATATATACGACAGCTGATATGTATCATGTGGGCTCCGGCCTGACCGAGCATAACACCTCGCTCGGTCGGAAGATCTTCCTTTGTGGCGGCCACGCATATTCTACATTGATGACCCTCGACAGAACTCGCCTCCATCATCATATAGTATCACGTATTAATATATAGATTTTATAACTTGTAGCCATCAATCTGTATGACATTTTAACACCGCGCTCACAATTTTATGACAATAGTTTTTGGGACAGAAATAGTTTATTTATTACCCATAACTATGTAACAAGGGATAGACAAGTTAACTATAAAAGTTTACTGCTTACATGTATTATAAATTATTTCTAATTTCCGTGCATCCAAAATAGTTACTAGTATAGTGGTTTACAAACATACAGCGGCCTACCGTCGCGTCGTAGCAAACACAGTTTTGATCTATTATTTGGATTTTATCAAAGAAGAAAATGGTATTCTGATAGTTTTGACGTGGGAGAGCAATGCTTCGGCATGAATAGGCTGGCTCGACCGGAAAATACTACGGGCTCACAGAAAACCGGCGTGAAACAGCGCTTGCGCTGCGTTTCGCCGAGTGAGTGAGTTTACCGGAGGCCCAAATCCCAATCCCCTACCCTTTTCCCTTCTCTACCCTCTTCTATTTCCTTCCCTACCCTCCCCTATTGCCTTCTTACCCTCCCCTATTACCCTATTCTCTCTTAAAAGGCCGGCAACGCACCTGCAGCTCTTCTGATGCTGCGAGTGTCCATGGGCGACGGAAGTTGCTTTCCATTAGGTGACCCGTTTGCTCGTTTGCCCCCTTATTTCATAAAAAAGAAGTATAAAATAATGATTTTTGGTGTTTTGATTAATCACAACGGTAACAGTAAACAGATGGACAACAAGAGAAAAATATGTGGCCTATAAGCATCCACAATTACTTACAACATAATGCTGTTTACAACAATAATACTGCATTTATTATTACCTAAGCAAGAAATGAGACAGAAGTAACAAATCCACGTTGCTGTCATTATCTATACTAGCTATTTGAATGATACGAGCTTTGCTCGGTATCGATAACACACGAATAAAATGACATTTTCTAAAAATGCTAGATCGATTTATCGCCCCCGAAATCCCCTATATACTCATGAAAATCGTTGGAGCCGATTCCGAGAAACCAATTATATACATATATTATATATACACAAGAATTGCACGTTTAAAGATATAAGATTTTCCAATATACATATATTACACAAAGACAGAAATAATTTAGTCCTGTCTTATTCTTTGTTTATTAATAAGGCTAAATTATTTTAAAAGAAATTGTAACACAACAATTATACTCAATAACCAATTCTTATTTTAGTTCCACGATTACACCTAGTTAGCTAATGACCGCTCCGTGTCCAATGTTCCCGTACATTTGTAAACACCAATTAACTAATATCACATTAACTAATTACTGTAACAAAGGCTTGTTAAATTCTCGAAATTAATTTGCTAAAGGGAGTTAGCCTTATCTAAATTACGTTAAGCGCGATAAGTAGACCGATTTTGCTAAAATTTGGTATGAAAGGACTTTTACGAGGACTACTTTTATCCTGGGAAAATGTACGGTTCCCGTGCGATAAACGAATGTTGTCGCAACGAAGTTACCTTACTAATACTAATAAAAAGAACCAAAATAGTTTTATACCACGTTTTGTTTTTGTCAATCAAGCCCAAATCGTTGTATCAGAAAGGAACCAAACATTGTATACCATCAGTATAACCAGTGTGGATTCATTTGAGTGTGAGATTCTTCTTTTATTTTTTATTGAAAGAGGTAAGGACTACGATTTAGGTATCCTAATACTTAATGATATCATCTCACTCAAAACTAATTTGAATTAAGCAAATCATAATCAGTGCCGTAAATAGCCTTTTTTGCGCCCTGTGCGAGTGCGCCCTTGTTTTTTTTTTAGATAAGCATTATTATAGGTACCCAGAGCAATTATGCTATGTATATTGTATAGGCCTGTTTTATTTCATTCAGGGACCAGGGTGATAAAATAAAACATGATGTTAACTGTTGGTAGACCAATATTATTATATAATTATATGAATTATACTAAAATTTTGGAAAACATACTTTTTTTAAAGAACTGATATGGGCGAACAAGCAGGCGAGCCGTCTGATATTAAGTAGGCCTTTCGCCTGTTATACCACCCACACTGTGCAGCACAAGGTGCGCAGTGGGAACTTATTGGGAGCAAAGCGAAAAAATAATAGTCCTGCCTGGTCTGGCGATTTTTGCGCCCCCCAGAGTCTACGCCCTGTGCCAGGGCACCGGTGGCACCGCCCTATTTACGGCACTGAGCATAATATACATAAGAAACCGGATGTTATATATCTCAAAATCATAATAAGTTTTGATAATAAATATCGCTAATTAATACAATTTATACTTGACGGAGTCGGTAGAGCGCATCCAGACAGGTTATAAGCTTATGATGTTGTAGCTTGTAGCTTGTAGTCTACTTGTCTTAACATGTTACTGTAGGTCCTTACAGGATCACCATAAAGAGGCTCTTAAGACAAACAACCTGTGGTCATATTCAAGCTATTATTATTTTGATTCGTAGCAATTCGATGTGGGTTAAGTAACTCTTTGCATAGGCAATATTTTTCTAGTTACTCTAACTTGGCACGGGCCGCGAGTATAATGACAATCATATTAAAGCTTTTATTAATAATATAAAGTTGTTATCTATCTCTTGAAGTAAATAAAACAAAAGTAAATAAAATAAATGTTGTACCTGTGTAGTACTTTTTATATGTTTGCAATATAAATAAGTACAACTAAAACTAAAAATAAGAACGTTTTAGGGTTCCGTAGCCAAATGGCAAAAAAAACGGAACCCTTATAGATTCGTCATGTCTGTCTGTCTGTCTATCTGTCTGTCCGTCCGTATGTCACAGCCACTTTTCTCAGAAATTATAAGAGCTATACTATTGATGGTTGGTTAAGTAGATGTAGTCTGTGAACCGCATTAAAAATTTGATACAAATATGGAAAAAATATTAAAAAGTTTAGGTACAACTGAAACAAAAAAAATCCATCTAACCCAGGGGTTCCCAAACTGTGCGCCGCGGCGCCCTGGTGCGCCGCGGAAAGGCAAGATGGGCGCCGTGAGTCGATCCTCCATTAATCATTATCCATAACCACAAATATTATAAAATAAAAATATAATATAAATTATGCAAAGCAGGCAAGTGATTTAATATTATTTGTTTATTATTATTTACCTGCTTAACCTAACTATAATCATTAAATGTGTTTATTTATGTATCTTTTTGTAATAGCTATAAGCTAGGTAGAGTAGGGCACCGTGACAAAAGATTGACTTGTAAGTGCACCGCAGGCTAAAGAAGATTGGGAACCCCCGATCTAACGATCTAATATGTATGGGGTATCTATGGATAGGTTATAAAAAATCATATTGAGGTTTTTAATATATTTTTTTTCTAACCTGAATAGTTTGCGAGAGAGACTCTTCCAATGTGGTAAAATGTGTGTCCCCCCCCCCTCTCTAACTTCTAAAGTATATTATAAAACCTTATTGCTGCTGCGGAACCCTTCATGGGCAAGTCCAACTCGCACTTGGCCGGTTTTTTCTGATACTTTAGATGAGTAATTTGACAAAAAGATACTTATGTAGCTGTACATTAAAATTTAAAACTAATCATTGCCTTTAAGTTTATTACTTTTTCTACTTCCACCTCACCATGTTAAAGTTAAACCTGGGTATTATTATGCGCAAGAGGGCGTAAAGGGGCTACAGTAACGCAATAAGTAACGCATGGATCGGGCAACAATGTTCGCGGATCCTGTCGCGACTTCCGCGGGGCACGTGCGCGCGCAGCTGCCTCGCCGCGCCGACCGCCCGCAGAGCTTAGACGATGCAAGAGCCCTTAGACAAAAAGGGCATTTCGAGATGCAGGGCTCGTAGGAAAAAAGGCACTTTGGAGGTGCCGGAACATGTAATAGCAAAGTTTTGATGTCGAAGTTTCTAAGTTCTAACTCTATGCTCTCAAGTGTCTGTATAGTTAAAAAAAACTTCGGCAAAAAGACTAAGGTAGAGTTCTTGGTTTGATATCAGTTTATGCAAATTTTGTTATAATTTCCTAAAAACGAGGGGTTCTATGTTCGGTCGCGGTAATCTCTTTTTTTTGTATCGATTTGATGCAGAGTTGAGATATTAAAGTTATAATGCATAGAGTAGCAAAAAGTAGAGTCCGCTTTTGAACTGTTCTGTTAACGGTTGGTTGCTGTTACATACTGCAAAATGGTGATGCTTGAGTATGATAATTTGCTCTGGAGCTCACGCCAGAATATACGAATCTACTTAGTCCCCAAATTGAACACATTAAACCTAAAATTATCAATTTATTGTATGATCTTAGGTGCTGCAAAATACTAAAAGTAAGCTACAGCAAAATATTTTACATTTACAAATGTCCACGAGTACAGTGTATGAATTTCTATTAAACTGTAATATAATTATCAACAGATTTATTAAATTAATTTTAATTTTTTAAACTTAAAATAATACATCGTATACATAAGAATATTAACTCTATTATATGTAACAGGCGTAAGATCTCTGCATTTATACTAACTGACAGTTTAATACTTTCGATAGAGAACATTATCAACATCCGGCCCTGCACTCCCTTGTGTTCCCTTTGTCCTTGCCCTGCGGTACCCCCATCGCGAAACAATCGACACTTGCGCTAAATGTAGAACAATTTCATTATAGAAATTGAACTGTTTGGTATTGATAAACGAAACTTTTCGTAACACTTGTTACAACTAAGGATGTAAAATTTGTATGTAGACAAAAAAATAATATGGTTAATAATTTGGCACTTTAGTTTATTAGGTATTAGGTAGCTAAGTTAATTTTGACCAAGATAACTCTTGTAAGTGAAAATGAAGCTGAATAAATAAATGAAGACAAATAAAAATTAAGTTTCATAATTCTTGGAAACTTAGAATACTTTGCAATCATCAAAAACACCACTTGAACTTATTTACATAATAATAAATATTATTTTGTATTTATATCATTGTAGCTACTAACTGGCTTTTGAACTAACTTTACAAAAATGTACCAGGATCTCCTAAATTTCGATAAAGTTATTGTACTCAGATCTCTACAATTTGAATGTAAGTCAGCCATCTCCGTGCGCAGATGTAGAGGGTGCGACCCTCCTGCAGTTTCCATGGATGTACCGTTGCCAATCCATCATTGATTATTTATGTGTGTGCTAGTTCTGGCGGCTTCGCCCACAAATACAAATATGTAGTAGTAAAACATGAGTTATGGCTTTAAAGCTCAGAAAAGTACGTTAAGCTTTGCAATTGGTGTAAACTATAATAATGATTAAATAATAATAACCATAAATAGAGTCAATAACTAATAAAATATAGAGAAAATCGAAAAGCTCTACATATTTTCTTTTGTTTATAACTTGAAACTCTTCAATTCTAATTAGTAACCAAAAATACCTAAGTTTGTTTATGTAAAGTAGCGCTTAAATATCATAACAATTGTGCACTATAATGATTTCATACTCTATAAGTTACCTTCTTTTGAATATTGAAAAAGTGATAGCAATAATATACTCATAGAGCTTTTTACCAGTAAATTGTCAAATACAGTAACTCATTTCTTAAAGGCGAGACGTAAATAAAAACGCTAATGATGCTCTTACAAATAAAAAAGCTCAAATTAGATGCAGTAAGGTTGCCGCCCCTTCGATAAACAAAAGATCGGACCCAGAGCCAGTCCAGGCGAAAACGCACACATACACACTCAACAAGTCGCGACTTGCATAGGCTGTATTCCGCAGTCGAGTCATTCGTCCGCCGGTCGTCCGAGAGAGCGCACGTCGCGCGTGAGTTCAGTGAGCGTGTTGTGCATGAACAGCCAAGATGGTGCGTAGCCTGTCGCAGTGGACGAAGACCCTCAGCTTCCCCTCGAGGCTGTCCCCCAACCGCACGTCCAAGGAGAGCATGGTCAATGTCCAGCCCGGCTCCCCCGGGGTCTCCCCGACCCCCAGCGCCGCGTCTCTCCCGCAGGGGTCAGACAAGACCATCTCGCCGATACCCATCACAGAGATCAGCCAAATCGTAAGTTATTTCATATGTAGAGACATTGATATGTAGAGTCGGTAAACTTTAGAATGCATCTGAATTCCTCGTGTGTACGTTTGTGCGTTTTAGAATTCCTAAAGTGTCTGAAGTGTTTTGATGCTTATGAGCCTATTATAGAGCTTTTAACACAGCTAGTTGTAGATTTAGTTTCTTTTAATGAGTATTTAATTGTCAAAAATGTAGAGCTTTTAAAATACCTTTGTTGTCCTGAGTTTAGTCACAAAAACAAACTTCAGGCTGAAGGTAAACCGTCCGTTCGCGGATGGCTCAAATAACAGGTTCTATAGTTAAAATACGTGTTCAAAATGCGAATCGACTATATTAACGAGCCATTAAGCTGTGTGTTTTCGAAAGGAAATGAACGATACGTGTCTCGGTTCCCACGTTGAAAGCTGCCAATATGAGCGGTACGCGTTCCATCGCTGGATTTGTTCGGTTGCTACACATCGGTGAGGCTCTAAGCCGGCGATGGTTACGTAGCTGTGGTGTAATGTGATTTAGTTCGGTGTGAGCCGGTGCCGTGCGGTGCGCCCGCGCAGCGCACCGTTATGTCCCCCTTGCACTTACCTTGACAAGGCCGCGCCGAGATGCGAGTTTTTGCGAAAGATAGCACACGACTTTCACCTTTTCAGATGCCTTTCTAAATCTTTGAATATCGACATATCGTGCGACAAGTACTCATTACAAATCTAATTAGACGTATGACCTTGTTCTGGGCCTATTGCTATTTGCTACACAATAATAACATAAAATATGCTAACTAAACAGTAAAGTAGGCTCATCGAATTTCAACAGACTTGGTATTATGCATTTACTAATGTAACATTTTAAACTTTCGCGTTGCATTATAATTAAACTTTTTAATCGGGATAAGTCGCGTTAAGTCCCGATTAAAAAGTTTAATTTACTAATGTAGATTGTACAGTAGGTAATTTTATCAAAATGTTTGAATTGCTTCTCTGTGCATAAAAAGTTCAAAGAAAATGCAATAATATTAGGAATTTAGTCCATCTAGTAGTAAAATTCTTATTGGCGATTATTCACAAACAAAAATGTATTGACTACTCGTTGTGTTGCATGGAGTACATCTATGAAACATTTTATAGGCAGCAACTGGTGGATTATATTTTCTAGAAAATTCCCTTCAGAATAATGACCCTTTGTTCGAGTTTATGACACAGTGTCAAAGCGTCATAAAATAAGCACTAAATTAAGAAACGAGTAATAAATATAATTCGTTATCGTAAAAGTACGCGAACAATCTTTATGGAGCGGTGTTTTGCGACTTATTTTAGGCGCGAGAGTGACGAACATTTAACTGACAAAGTTTAGTGCGAAAAGAAACGACAACGAAATTCATGACAATATTCGAGACGGAATGTTGATTAAGTTTTCTCGTAACAATGTCTATAAAATTTTATTCATCACACATTGCGTTGAAGACATAATTTTGTACAACTTTTTATTATAATCTTGGTGCTTGGTTTTTTAAAGTTCAGGAATGCAAACTCTTTAAACTACTGGTACAGTGCTAACTTCAACAATTATAATTGTTGATAAATATCAGGATTACTTCTATGATATAAAGTTGATAATATTATAAACTTAGAAAACACAGCAAGGAGATACAAAGCTCTATTTGCACTTTAAAACACTTTTTATTCATTGAAAGTTTAAATGTCAGTTATTTTTACTTTCCTGTACACTTGCAGTCATAAAAGCTAGTACTTTTAATGACTCTACAAATATTTAGATTATGTCAACATGTGCAACAGATCTCTCTCGTTCACATTCAGTGCTCTCCTTTCAATTTACGACATGTAGAGATATTATTGCTAGTGGTAGAGCTCTTGACTGTTTCTACATTTTGTAAATATTTTGTGGCGCTTACGTTTTAAATACCCTACAATAATCTCAACTGTAAACTGAGCTAGTTATACTTAAATTAGCTGCCAGAATTGCATTTAAGTGTACAACTATTGCAATAATTTTAGCTACTTTTGCATCTGAAAATGTTAGTCCATCTAACAGATTTAAATAATTTAAATATTTAAATTAAACAACTTTAAGATCCATCTTTTAGGAACCAAGGAAGTTAAGCCGATATAAAATAATTATGGTGGCGTCACATAGTTTTATTGTGTCTGTATAACATCTGCGTGTCAAATTCCTGAGTGCCATGTGCAAGCTACTGGTGAGTGGTGGGAAGCGAACCGTGCATGACTTGAAACATACTAACATTAACCCCACATATAAATATGTGAAGTTCCGGCTATGCTTAGCCCTGCATGAAGAGAAAAATATTCCAAAATATTACAAATAACTTTCTTATCTGCCCGCCATATTAATATGTAGAGTTCCAGCTACGCATGAAGAAAAAGCTTTTGATATATCCAAAATATTACGATTATTTACTGTATGCCTTATAAAAAAGGAGTTAGTTAAAATAAAATAATATCACAAAAATTGAAAGGCTCCAAAAGGGAAAAAAATTTGGAAAAATTTAAACAACTAAGTTGTTTAAATTTTTCTACATTTTCTTCAGAGAAACTTCTGGATTACAACTTGTACAATATAAATTTATTTTTCTTGCACGGACTTTGAAAAATAAATTATAATAAAGACTTTCAAACAGTACAGACAGTAAATTGAATTTCAAATATATACAAATTAAAACAATTTATTAATTTATGTTGTAATCTAGAAGTTGCAGTAGAGTCAAATAAATAACCACTTGTTGCAAAACACCCAAGGTATTTCAGCCTACGCTTTTTTTAACTAAAACTAATACTACGAAACTAAATTTGGCATGGATGAATACAAAACCTAATTATTACATGTAATCCAGACGTATAAATTACATATTATATTGGTCGAGTCTACCTCTATTAATTTGCTTGACGTCTTAAACTTTTATGGTTGTTTCAACTAAAACATTATGATAGTGCTACGAATTGTGATCAAATGATATTAATAATCATTATTGTGAGAAGTTACATTGGAAATATTATTTAATACAAAAAAATACATTTATGTGGACGATCTCACGTGCATTTTGCATTCAGACCTTTACAAATGTAAAAACATTTGTGTGTTTTCAGTTTTGTGTTCGTGCATATGATTTTATATATCTAAGTTATATCACATAATATAGCGATTTTTTTTTCGTTTTGTATCAGTATACTTTGATAAGCCATTATCAGGCACAGACCCTTTGTCCCATAAGTAATAATAGTGTGTCTGTTTTGCGTTTGACGTCAGAATGTAATTGTAGAGTCGAACAATTTCTACGGGGCGAGTGTTACATACTTGAATAAAGGAAGAGGGTCGTTTTTTGTGCCGTCAGCTGTTGCCACAGGGCGTCCATTCAAAAGGTTTGCAGTACTGGCTCTATGTAGAGTTATTGTAGACATTTCGTCAAGTTTATGAATTGATAGATGAAATCATTTTTAAAAATTAATAATTTATGTAGAGTTCTTGTGTACATTTCGCTGAATTAGGGAGTTGTTAAATATGTAGAGTGCCCAAAGTTATAGAATTTACCTACCGAAAAAATCATTGATATAGTATGTGCTAATTCTATGAAAGTAGATTAATTAGTATTCTAACATCTTTCAAGCCTATTTCACACGCATGTTACCTTCTTTAGGATAATCCTATTAGACATAATATTTTATGGACTTGTTTCGTCGTATTGTTATTTGTGGCAAGACTAGTATTGATTTGCCTAATTCCTTGACAAAACAGTTGAATTCTTCAGATTATTGGCAATTATTCCGTGTTTAATTAACATGATGATTGTTTATATATTGGAATAGTTAACTATCAGTTCTCTGGTATTTATTGGCAAATTTACAGCCAAGTTGTGATGGTTACGCCGGCCTTGTCAACGATGTCAAGGTGCAAAAGTTGATTAATCGCCGATAGCGCAAATAACAATGAATTTAGCGTAGATTTTACTATTTTTTGCCGGGATTACATTAACGATAGATAGGAATTTAAATTACTTCTCTTATAAGATTTATAAAAATGTGGTTTGGACGCGGTTAAAATACTACTTTGCACATTTGTGGCTTTGATAAAAAAGGTTTAGGATTATTTGATACCTAATTATTTCTGTTGCTTGTTATTGACTTCAATGTATAGTACATAGAAGTCATAAGCCCATACGAATTCATAAACAGTTGACGAACCTACGTCATTTGGTCGGCTTATGTCAATTCAATGTTGGCTGCGATCGGTCGGATGACGTATCATGTAACGCGACCAAAATACTTGGGTCCTCCATTTGCGTAGGAATCAACTTCTCTGATAGATACTACAATAATTACAACAATTGTTTAACATATTACCTACATCATTATAATGTTTGTCATGTTTGTTACCATGATTTTACAAGAGGGCGAGCTATCATATCGAATTTCATAACGGAAATTCTTCGTCAACGGGTGCGGATGCGAAAAAAAACGAGATTTCATACCGATATCACCTCCGGATACATTTAGTATATCTGTAAAAGTATACTTATCTGTATACAAATATACGATAAACTCCAAACGTCCTTGTATAACGGATCTAGAAAAAATAAGTGGACATACTAATACTGGTTTCGCAGGAAAATGAAGGTTGGTTGTTATGATGCTTCTTATTTTTAGATTTAGAACAGAACTGGACTGCAACTTTTTAATTAAATGCAATGTGTTTCTGAGACATTATCGATGTGCAACAATTAAATCGCCAAACTATTAGAATAAATACAGCTAGAAATGTATATTTACTATCTCAAGATGAACTGTACCTACCGTTCTTACATTAATTGCCATCATTTATAGTCAATAGGGTTTCGCAGTTTACTACCAAAGTATGGAATTTGCCATCGAAACAATCAGTAAAATGTTATTTTTTTAATTATTAAATTATCTTCGACTTTAAAAATATTTGAAGTTACCAAAAATTGTCGTTGTAATTTTATAATCATTAGCATTAAGCCCAAGCTTATGTAACAGCAGATATGATATTTGGAATTTCAATCAGCAACTGTAGCAGCTGGCTGTCAAGGTCGAAACCTTTAAATTTTGATAAAAAATTAACATTCCATGGGGCAGGTGCCAACGCAGATGTTTGGGGCCACTTTGGTCCCGAAATGTTTTGGAGATTGAACACACAACAGCTGACACACGAAAAATATAATGGCACGGCTGATAACAGATGTCTTTGAATTTTTTTTTGGCCGCGGATTTTGGGATTTTACTTTTGGATTTCGTGGCAAAAACTTTTAAGGTGTAGGAAATGCTATTTATAAATAGAACGGCCTATTCAAGGATAAGTATCACGTTTTGAAAACTTTGATACGAATGTTTTGTTAAAGGCTCAATTTTTTTTCTATAGGCATATATTATGATATAGCATAACTAACAAAAGTTGCAATAAATAAAATTTATCATAATATATACACATTAAACTCAGACTGTGAGGGACTAATTAAACATTAAATTACAAAATATTTCATAATGCAAATGAAGGTAAAACAAAAAAATAAAGTTAAAAAATGTATTACTTAAATCAAAATAATATTTAACCCGTCAGAAGAAGCGCTACGCTATGACTTATGAGTTATTTTGAGGTATAATTAGACAAAGTTTACTCAAAGCATAAATATTGCTCCTTCCATACCTCTACATAAAGTTTAAAACACCATTACTTTTATCACACAAAAAATCTAGTGGACCAAGAACAGTACTTTGGTTTATTTATAAAAGTTCTAAACATCAGTCCCTTGGCGTCTGTTTTGTATCGACCCGCGTCTGTTTATTGATTCTTGTCTATGGCCCTGTGCCCTTTGATACTGCGGCCCTCTCCCTTTATTACTGAGCACTCTCCCTTGATCTTGTTGGGAAAATAAATAATTTGAGTGATGTAATATAGCTTCATGAACATAATCGTCAGTCGGTTGAATTTTTTTTAATGTGACCCTTTCTTTTCTTGTATAAAATTCTTTTTTTGTATAAAATCCTCATTTCACTGGCTAACTGTTAACGTAATTATACGTTAAAGTTAATTTGATTTAAGGATTCTTAATGAATGGACTGTATAGTATAGTGTCCCAAGTGAGCAGTAGCCATAAGAACTAAAGTTACAGCGAATTTACCAGTCATTCCTCTGGATGTTATGTTGTGAGGATGTATAATATATTCGGCAATAACACGAAATTTACAGTTAATACTAAAGTATTAAATAACAATAAAAACTAACAGCTATTCCAGTAATTACGGTCTCATTTGAATGAACCTAAACAGGCACTGAAAGTAAGTATAGTAATAAAAGCGTAGGCGAGACTGGGGCTAAAAAAACCATTGACAGGGCTTCTTTATGGTCTAAAAATGATAGGGTCCATAACCCTTCGATATACCTGTAATTATGGATTTGTGATGGCATGGATGGATACAATGGCTACTAATTCTACTGATCTGATGGTTGATACTGACCGTTTTATTGTTAAACCGATTACTTTGATGTGGAACGGAAAACGATCTTATGTTTACACCTTAATTGAGTAAGATGGTTAGATAAAACTAAATTATTTGAACTTTAAAAAGTTAATAACAATTTCAAGCATTCAAATAAATTGTTTGTTATGGAAATTAGAAACTTTTTTAGGTCAAATACTTTTAAGTAACATTTAAACTAAAGCACGAACTAAAAATTTACTTAAAATTAGCCATGCATAATGCAGTATGCTGTTTGCACCTAGCTCTGAAACATAATATATTACGTGATTTCTGTTATTACAATTATCATGACAACTTGATCTAATCAATTATCTAATCAAGTATCCAAAATCATATTCATACACCGAAATTGATTATAATTGTATGTATTGTTGGAGACTAAATGATTGACGCTAATAGCCTCATTTCTCACGTAGATCATGATCTATCGACATCTATAGATCTGATGCGTCACGTAATCCGTTTTATAGATCATAATTGATTTATAACTCATGATTAGGCTAAGTGATCTTATTGTCTCGTTACAAAAGGGATAAGGAATTTTAACAATGATTAATTTATATAATGACATAATATAAGTATGAAATTAGTGATTTAATTTAAAAGAAGTCATAAATGCTATTTCGGCTGACGAAATAAAGTAATAATCTCTTGTATTGTTAGGGTTTAACAAGTAGTTTACTTATAACAATTAAAGAGGAATCAAACGCATTTGATCCATCATGGACTAAAAAAAGGAAAAGGTTTAACAATAATAAACTTCAATTACCCAATTGGTTAATAAGTTACGACTTTTTTTTCTCCCACTATTTTCTTCTGATTAATTCCTTTACGGACCCAAAGACAGCTTAGCATGTTTTATTGCGCCTTCTGGAATAATATCTAAGGGTTTTAGTGGTTGGATACCTAGTATATTGCCTGTTAAAAAAGTAACATCGATGATACTTTAACTGTCCCTTGTTTTAACTTTAATGGGATCTCGCATGTTAAACTGTAGTTAATGAATGCAGGTCAAATAACATTTTATGTGGGGTGCCTAAACACGATCCTTATCTCCTAAGTAATTACATTTTACCATATGGAAGCTTGAATTTTGTTAGTTGAATTATAACTTCTGTAATTAACTTGAGTAACCGCGTCAATTTTGAATATTCTGATGTTATTTTTACTAAAACTATACCAGAATTATTATAACTGTAGGCACAAGTTAAATGTGTACTTCTATTAGAAATAAAAATACATACATTGTAGTGCGTTACAAAGGTTCTAAAACCTTAAAAATTGGAACAGATGTGTTAAATGTATCTTTGTAGTCTGTAGATCCTGAAGACTACTTTTTACCGACTTTCAAATAAGAGGTACTATAATATTCACTTAGTGGTATTTATAGTTAGTTCTATTAAACAGTCAATTAACGTATATTAGTTCTCTATTGACCGGAAGAGCATTAATTTATTACCAATGACCAATTTAATTCCATGGTATAGACATCCGGTGTCCTTTACGATCCGAAATAAACTTTAGTACCTGAAAATTAAGCAACAATTTTGACTGTCACAATACTGCGGGCCTTCGGTAAATGATTATAGTGTTTAAGAATATGGAAATAATGACCAAAATTGACTACAAAGGAATTAGAAATACCTAATAATCCTAACACACAATCTGTGAGAAAAATCACTTGACCGGAACATCTTGCTTGTTCGATAATTGTGGCCATAACATTGACAATGTTAAAGTACAGGCTTTGACTGGTAGTTAAAAGAAATCAGCATTAGGTAGATAAGTATTGCGACAGGTTTAACTACTAGTTATTCTAACATCAAAATTGGTTAGTTGTTGTAGTTAACTTTCTGTGATTGTTTCTGTCATTGTAGAACTGCAAAACTTGGTATTGAATATTGATAGAATAGATAGAGATACTGGCATATCCAGTCGTGTGTATGTATTTGTAGTTTTAGTCACTTGAAAGAATATTTAGTGTGGGTATAGGCAATTTTAAGATTTGGATTTAAAAATAACGTACCTAGATGACGTAACTTGTATACAAATCTCATTGTAACTTTTCATAATATATGCCAGTTAAGTTCGCTTTCATTAAGTTTATAGCCTAAAGTCCAGTGTTTATCCAAATACTAAATCTGACCGACCGAAGACGTGGTTTGAATACTGATGGGTTCGCCAATATTTCGTGGTACAAGGTGTGGGATATTGGTTAGTCATCCTCGTGTAATGCGTACGCGCATGGTAATATTAGGAGCTGGTAGACGAATTTAAAAAATTAAGGCCTTTCGCAAAACCATAATTATTTGGACGCTGTTAAGCATTTGTGTACCATCCCTATTCCCACCCAAAGCCAAAAAATACGTTTGAGTTATGAATGCAGTTATGTTCTTTAGATCATGAAGAAAAATTAACTAAAATAAGACATTCAGTCACAGTACCTCACGATAAGGAGATAATATTGTGATGCCAGCAGACAAGAATGCACATAATTTCCGGTTTTAGCTTGTGATCTTTATAAAAACAAGGACTTTACTATGTTATAATGTCGCCAAATTATGATGATTACAATAATAACAAAATTGTAGTTAACTGTTAACATTTTGGCGGCAAAAAGCTGTAACATTATTATAAACTCTGATTTCCTACGTGTTCCACTGATCAATTCGAAATTCGAACAATCGTGTTTTTTTCTTTTTTGCGCCAGTATTCCCACGGAGGCTGTCAGAGGACGGCCTTAACGGGTTCCAAAAAGGTTTTATATCCGCGCCTCGGGCTGCACAGGTTTAAATCTTTGCCTGATTGCAGGTTTACATAATTTATTTCCGAGACTGTAGCCATTTTATAAGCGAATTCTTCGGTAATTGCATTGTTGTGCATAATGAAGAATTATCTCTAAAATGTCCTGTTCGCTTAATGACAAACTTTACTAAGAACTTGTCGGGTAGTCTAAATTCCTGTCGTCAAAACAATGACACATACCTTTTTCACTTCACTCGCCTTGGAAGTGACCTCTGGTAACTTTTAGTACAGTAAATAAGTTGGACGATTAGAAGATAATATCATTGATTATTGCGAATTATTGTAAATTAAAGATAGGTCATAGGACAATATAGTCCTTATAGGATCGGATTACACCTTAACGAAATACGCGACTTAGGCATAAAATGGCATGACGCCTTGACATTTCAATTTTGTATCGCTCTACGCATCGTTTCGTCGCCTATTGTTTCGGTGTGAACTAATCCCAAGTGTGTTTGTATTATATTGTGATTTGTATTGTCTATTTACCTTATGTAATGTTTACATTATTGCTGGTGTCGATTAGGGGTAAGCACTATTTATATTATGCAATGTCATAATCGTTGACGATCATCTGTCAAAATGACATTGTAGCGAATGCAATAAGTTAGAGACCAGTGTTTCTTAAGTCGTTAAAATAATGCTTTTAGAGACAGAAGTAGCAATTAAGTAGGCAAATTGACTTCCTATAATTCAATTACCCCCATAATAATAGCTATATCAAAAATGTATAACTATGGAGACGTTATGGTGATACAATATTTTATCCTTGTCTTGTCAAGCGGCTTTCCTGACGTATCAAACAGAGATAAAACATTATAATAGCCACAGTGCAGATCTTAACAAGAAAACAGTGCAGATCTTATAAAAAGGACTTAAATAAGATCTGTCTTGTTTGAATAAAAAAGATGTAGGTACGCAACTTCGTAGGTAAGGTAGGAAGTATGTATTGCAAGACCGGTTCGGAGTTTCGACCCAGCGCGAAGTTTATTAAACTTCTATTTTTGCAAAAAAGCATTAGCACAACAAATGTCGCGATTAAAGGTCGTTGAACTCGAAATAGGTACTTAGCAACTTGCATTCGATGTTTTTGATAGAGTAGAGAGAAGAAATGATTTGATTCGACACAAGAATCGCTAATGTTTTAAATTTAATTTTTACATTTTTAATATCTGCTTTGCTCTTTAAATTATCGAATGTAATTTTACTAAGTACCCAGTATACAGTACACGTCTGCGCACCTTCACTGACTGGTCTACAGACTACATCTACATATAAAAAACTTTGACTGACCGATGATAACACATCTACATATAAATAAAAATTACTAATATATATATATATATATATATACGGTGTCGCTGCGTTATTAACCTAGCACCGTCTCACCTTCATGGTAACGGACACTTCAATAAATGGCATTGGAGTCCAAAAGCGGTAAAATATCATAGTTGATGACCATACAGAGCCGGGTCACGAAGTGTAGGTGGCACAGGTGTGGTATGTTAGGTAACTGTCTAACGTCTGTCACTACTGTCAGTTCGCGCCTTTTAGTTGTGTGTGCAGTGTGCCTACCGAATGATAAAAAAAAAACAATGAGCTACATGGATTTCTTGTACGATCTGCTGGAGGTATTTTTTTTTTTAGTTTTACAGAAAACAGGTATTTTCAAAATTAAATTGAACCTAAGTGAACATTAGTTCAAACTGTTTTATTTACTTAACTATTTTTATATCATAGAAAATAAGGTAGATAAAGGTCACATCTAACTTACTTTTGACTTGTTAGTTATTGGTAAGGTAAATAAAACTATTCTTCAGATTGTATTACTTAACTTGATCGTCTTTATATTAAGTGAAGCTTATCTAGTGAAAAGCTCTAGAGTTAAGCAATTCCAAGAAGTTACCGCCGACTAACTCGCGTGGGAAAGCACGTTTAATTATGTAACTAAAACATTATTAAATTAAATTACACGATTATACTTCCTATGAAGAATACTTTAATGTCATGCCTTTATGGCTTCGAGCTTCGCCTTTATTATAAAAAGTAACTTCATTATGAAAAAATATCTTTAAACGTAATTTATGCTCTTTTATATTTATTATAATTATCTTATTTTGTGAGTATTTCATTTATGATTTTAATAATTATTTATCAGAACTATTCTAAACCAAACATTACGCATAAAAATTGCATTATGTTAAAGATAACTTTGTTTTTAATATCTAGAGTAAAGATTAAACACTTACAGATGCAAATCATAAATATTTATCATTTCACAATCAGTGTTGCCTCTTAAAATATTTTATTGCATTAATAAATCGATTAGATAAGTAGTAAATATTGTATGTAGGCCACAGGCAGCAAGGAACCTTGCGCAAACTCAAGAATTATATGTTATGGACTATGGATTACTAGACAGTTGACTGTTGAACATAGTAATAGGTCAAATGATCAGTAAGCTAGCAGATGGCAAAGGTTTGTTTGACTATAATAATAGGCGTTGAAATGTGCTGATTATAAATAAGACACAGAAGTTAGAACACGGGGTAGGCTACATTTAGTACATCAACATGTTAGGCTCAGCAGGCAGCACTTTATAATAAATAGCTAGTCCGGCTTAAAAACGTTAAATTCTTAGTCATATTTGACCATTTCACTACGAAAAATCATATTGGAAAGTGTTTTCCAATGTTCAAAACACAGATACGATATAATAGTTAATAGAGTCCAACAGAAAACATTTTAATTTTCACTTTGATCTTCCAAAAACCGAATATCAAGCGTATACAGGGACGACTCTAGGTACATTTTCTAAAAATATAATAGATTCACTTATAAACTTTTTTGTGTCTGGTGTTGTGACTTGTGATTCACTCCGTTGTTACACACATAAACACACAAACACATCCACACAAACATACACACAAACACACACACACATACACGGAGCAACGGTAAATTGTGGTAAACTACAATTTACCAGCTCTATTACTCACTCACATCAATGAGTTTACTCATTACTATTGTTTTTGTTAAAAACCTCAATTCATTTTACTACAACATCAAAAAATAATCGGCCAAGATACCATTATAGAGCAAAATTAGGCCAATAATTGTGTTTTTTGTATGGGGGCCCCTCATAATTTTTCATTTAATAGTAATATTGTTATTAAATATTAAGGTACACATAAAACTAAGGATTGTGTGAAAAATTCAAGTATCTGCTGCTATTATTGATTTAGAGCAAAAAAGGCCAAAAAATCACGTTTGTTAAATATTATTTTTATTTTGTTTTTAGTATTTGTTGTTATAGCGGCAACAGATATACATAATCTGTGAAAATTTCAACTCTACCTATTACCGTTCTTGAGTTACAGCCTGGAGACATACAGAAGGACAGACGGACAGACAACGAAGTCTTAGTAATTAGTAATAGGGTTTTTACCCTTTGTGCACGGACTACGGAACCCTAAAAACGACAATTATTGTGTTGAGATAATAATATATCAGATTTTATAAAAGTTATTTTTGGTGGGCATCTCTTAACATATAAAACATAGCTGATAACAACAACTAACTGTTTTCTTGGAAGTTGGTTAAAATCTTCACAACTTAACAATACAGCTGGGTTATAAATTATAATAGCCGATTGCCGAAGTTGTTATAGAAAAAACATTGTTTTGCAAGTTTTTTGGCAACTTGTACAACAATAAGAGATATCAATTTCATAACATATTGCAAACATAGCACATAACAATTTGGAAACATCTCTATTGGATGTTTGGAGTTGATTTTATTGCTTTAATCATTGATATACAAATAAAAATCGGCGAAGTACGAGTCGGACTCGCGCACGAAGGGTTCCGTGCGGTCATAGAGGGGAAGGGAGATACCTTTGCATAAAAGGTATCCCCCTAAAATTAAAAAATCAATTTTTTTATTTGCAACCACCTAAGTTTATATGAGTCTGGTGACCCCCTTCTTGTTTTGCAAGCGGTGGAACATCCAAACACTGTCACATTCAAGTACTGTACTCGCATACACGCACGCCCATGCATGTGAGTTGCATGTTACTAGCATGAACATACCTAATTAACACCCAGTACTTGAGTATTAGCAGAATATTCTAGACCAGGGGTTTCTGAACTTGAAAAGTCACACAGCATACCAAGCAAGCGGGGAAAAAATATCATGGATGAATATGAATAGTCGATCTTCAAAGCAATATTTTTAACGTGGTTGGTAGGTTATATTCCAATTCTAAGGGGCGGCCATGCTGACTGTATGGGCGCCGCAGACCCGATCATACAAAAAGTGTGCCGTCTGCGATCTTCCTTATCCTATCTACGCATATCCATTTAATAAAATTAGGTATGCCGTATGGAGAAACTTTGGATTCCGGAAAAGGACATAGCTATGTTTTTATTTCGGAAATAAAAATGGTGATCTATGTAATGGTACAGACCAAAACGAATCTCAGCGCCACGAAATTGAGGTGCGCTTGTTTCTTCAGGATAATCCATTTTCTGGACTTTACATAATATATCTTACAGGATGGATGCTTTTAATTGAAATCTGTAGGTGAAGTAACCCTTTCGGTGAAAGCTAATGCCGCTATCAACTGTTGGGCTGCCCAAATTTTGTGGTCTTGGAATAAATTTTGTGGTAACTGGTAGGTGTAATGGGAATAACACCACGTCCTACCATCATTTGGTTAGATGTGGAAAGTTTTTTATCAAATTGCTTATATTGTTCTATTATTAACTAACACGAAAATAAGATCAATTTTGTTGGCAACAGCTTCTCGTTCATAAATAAATGAGAGGAAGTTACCTCTTATCAGTTATTTAAGCATCTGTTAATGATATTATGTAACAGTTGTAACAGAATGTAATTTTTTTTATGAGCCTAGTCTTCCATCTGTCTCGCTCCAACGCCACCGCGGGCCAGCCTGGCTTGTAGGCATCCAGTTCATCTCGCCATCTTTTTGGAGGCCGTATACGGCGGCGTCGTCCGTCCACTGGTACCCACTCTGTGGTGACCTTTTCCCAACGGTCAGGATGCATGCGGCTGGTATGACCCGCCCGTGTAATATGTAATAACATAATGTAATTACATATTATAATTAACAACATAACAAACAATGGAGTCGGGAATACTACACTGTTTAAATGTCGATCTATCTGTCTAAAAGTTTAGTATTGGCACAGTACGTAAGTCAACTTGAAATATCACTTAACCACTCAGCAATGACATATCAAAACTATAAACGATAGATAACTTTATCATCTCTATCGGTTCGACTACACCTACCGAGTAGATTGGCGAGACAGTGCAAACAGACAACCTAATAGGCCGAGAGCACTGACTCGCCAGTCACCACTCTACTCGGTAAATGTAAAAAGCCCTATTTCTCTCTATTGTTCTAAGTAACTCTCTCGTGTCCTTATCGTTAACATTTCTGTAGACACGTATAAATCGTATAATACAAGTGTTCCACCGCGGATTCGTCTGTTAAACCGCTCAATCACTTAACAAGTGTGACCTCTCAAACAAGTCACTAACCAATTCAACTCAATAGGATAATTTGATCTACGGGTTCATCTTTTGAAACCACAACGCGATTTACATCGTTATTATAATGCAACAAAGTAGGAAATCCCGTAACTCACAATCTGGGATACAGTTACATAATTTTAAGGCCTTCTGCTTATTAAATAAGGTTTAAATTCGATTGTGTGAAGTTGGGAGTGTTTATGTATGGGAGCCGCGCAGATTGATCGATCACCGGAAGCCGCCATTGCGCGGTTCCTGCGGGTTTTTGCGGCATTGCCATTTGCCTCATTGTAATTTGTCTATGACCAAGCTAATTTGGCATGGTGTCTAGGAAAAACAATTGAAAAGTCAGCGCTAGTCAGAGCTTTTAGGAATCTAGGCATTTAGACGTGGGAGAGCCAACGTCGCCGACGTCATTTTCCCATGCAATTATTAATAAATTTAACGTGGGAGAGCCATGCTTCGGCACGAATGGGCCGGCTCGACCGGAGAAATACCACGTTCTCACAGAAAACCGGTATGAACAGCGCTTGCGCTGTGTTTTGCCGAGTGAGTGAGTTTACCGGAGGCTCAATCCCCTACCCTATTCCCTTCCCTCCCCTATTCCTTTGCCTTACCATCCCTACACTCCCCTATTATCCTATTCCCTCTTAAATCATAAATGGGTCACCTGATGGAAAGTTGCTTTCCATCAGGTGACCCATTTGCTCGTTTGCCCCCTTATTTCATACATAATATACTCATCTCCTTTACTATGACTATCACTTCTTCCTAATAATTTACTCGTAGTTTACCTTTATCGGTAGTTACTTAGTAAGTTGGATGTAGGACAAAGTTAGGTTCGGTCATTTGAATTTTATAGATGGAATCTATCATCACAATTTTATGCTACGTTATCATTTTGAAACCTTTGTTCATCTGCATAAGCTATCTCAATCTTGCACATTTTGTAACAGTGATTATTATGCAAAACTTAATTTGTGGCTAAATGATCAAGTAAACAGAACGCATCTCCGCTTTAACCGTTAGCAAAGTTATTATTAAATCTTATGCAGTCATGTCGGTCATATTCTTGAATAAATCTTGGTGAATCATCTTTATTATATTCCCTTCCAGTGTCATTATTTCTCTAATGCAAAAGATCTTTGCCTTCTTTATTCCTTTTCCATCTTCTCAATATTTCTATTTCTAGTAACAAAAAAAATAGGATATCAAGAATAGATTCTATGATGGACAAGCATTTTAATCAATGTTTACGCAGACTAGTTTCTGTTTACACAGTGTCTGTCCGATTACAGACATCGAGAAATTGGCGTCAAATATGTTTGTAAAAGTTATTTATGGTTTGGCTTAAGTCAATTTTCTTCTTTTATCATAATACCATCAAACATACTATTAGTCTTTGTAAAAAGCTTTGCCTATCATATCTAGATAATATTTTTAATTAGTTCCTACTTACTTCTTAATACCCAGTCAGTAAACATAATTTAGCTGTTAACTTCTATCTACTTGTATAAATAAAATCCCATGAATGAATGGCTTAGAATTTAGATAATTAAAACATAATGAATGAAAACAGTTCGCCGCCGATTTCACTCGAGATTTGTCTCTATTAAAAACTTGTTTTCATTTCAAAAATAAACCACTCTTTAAATTAAAACGAACCTGATATCAATTAGGTTGCCTATTTGGTTGTCTGTTCGTCTGTCATCACGCTGAGAGGGTGTCGGGTTACGTTCAAAAACTCCAGAACATCCTACTCTTGTAAAAACAGATTTTGTTTCTTCTGACTTCAACAGCAGTGGCACAAAACAGCGTGATTAAAAAAAAAGATCCTTGCCTTACACTTTTTATAAATAGCTGTTTTAAGAACCTAATTTATGACTATTAACATGGCTAGGCCTCCGTGTTCTATTGTGATTAGCATTTAGAAATGTAATTAATTATATTACAACGAATACAATAATTTTCCTGGCAATTTTTGGCGGTTATAGGATTTCCTGTTCTGCCCTACCTATGGAACCTGTTCGACATTTGAATAACTGCCTAAAATTTGAATAGGCTGTAGTTTTTGCCTCACAATAGTTAAATAGTTCATTAATAATACCTAAACTTTCGGCAGATTTTCCTTACAAAATATTTATAAATGTGTTGAGGTTTTGTGATAATTTTACCTTCCAAAACCAAAAAAAAAAAATAGAGTTTCAAACATCATTACATTTAAGTCCGTCATCGAAATTCTGAACGGACATCTTCCGTTTCAAAGAACAATCAAATGACCACAAATATTAAATGGTAAGTCTCCGGCCATCGAACCCGCTATGTTATGTATAACATCTATATAGACCATAACTGTTATACTACGGTGGATGAACAGGCCCTAGTAGTTACTTAATAAAAAAGAAAAATGAACGCTAGTGCAAATTGTAGATGCAATTTTATGAGTAGATTACGTTAAAAGCGGAAGTTAAGAGAATTCATAAAAACAAATAACGAGATGTACTTAATAAAAATATTATGGATGACAATGCCATAGCGCTTTTAAACCAAGAAGATTACGGTAAGGAGAATGAACTCAAATTGAAATTTTCAAAATCAAAAATATTTATTTCCAAATAGGTTAACAAAGTTAACTCTTTTAGAACGTCGTGTCTACATGAGGCCTGAGGTCTTTTAATAGTTAATTACAACTTACAGGTAATAAAAATACTTCAGTGCCAACAAATAAATTCGAACTTTATAAATAGTTCTTCAGTTTAATTCCAAGCCCTTGCCCTTCAATTGGATTTAACTTTATCTGTTACGTTTTTATCACAGCTAAGTTTATTTTCTCACGTTGATACTGTTATCCGAAGTTTATCCTATAAATAAGTTTATTTTGGGTGTTGGATATTGAGGTAGTTTACAAGTTGCACTAAGTTGTCGATAAAATGAATCCGATTTACCTCAAACTTCCTATTCTATGTTTATCGTGGTGGCCGATTCTAATACCAACCTCGAAGCTCGGCTCGTTAACGTGACATTACAATTGAGTGAAGAGCGGTGGTACGAGAATTGACTCCTAGAAGTTACAGTTGGTAACTACATAATAGTAATTATATCTTCACTTCAGATCCGCTTTCCCATCTAGCCTATCAATCATATTGTGATTTGTGACGTCACAGCCCATCATTGAGCTGTCTAGGAGTCCGAATGAATGAACGATAACACCCACATTCATTCATTAACTCACCCACACCCGACCTTCATGTGTTTTGAACCTTGGCTTTTAATTTCGAGTAACTAATTACGACATACAAAACAGGTGAATGGTTTTAACGGTATTGATAACGTCTTGAATTACTTCTTGCAGGTGTCCACTTGACTTTCTGTTATATGTAGCCTGTAACACAAGTTTGAATAGTATAATGTTAAGAATTTTATATATTTTTAATAAATGTGGACCTATAATTAAGCCTAGCAGAACTCCTGGAACGGACCACAAAACCAAATCTTGTTGTGCTTATTTTCTTATTGGGAAAACATTTTTGTGCCGGTTAAAATAGTCATGCCTTTTATTAAATTTAAAACGTTAAAATGCAACAGTATGAACATACGACTGCTTTAATATTAATGTTGTGATGGTCATTGGCCAAGTGTTTAATATGTTTCTAATCTCGCAGTTTCCAAAACATGTCACCGAAAACGAAGATCCGACAGATCTTTATAATTAAATTAGAAAACAAGCGACGTATTCATCTTGCTGATCGTATTTCGTGTTTCAACGTCACGATGTCATGTAGCGTAACATTTCAACTGGGTGGATAGTGAAGCAACCAATCGACTACAAAATCGGTATTCCTAATCACATACTCGTACCTGATACTTCTCCAGATTTTCGGTATTGAAGATTAAGACGTATTTTATTTTCATAGTTAACTATAAGCTTTAAATTAAAATACACGCAAAAAATAACTAATGAAATATTAAGAAATAAGCTTGGAAATTTCTTTTTTTGATATTTTAAATATTTAGTCATCTAGGACTTGATTTTCAATGTCTTCAGACGTTTCAGGAGTCGAGATTTTTTGGACTTCCCATTTTCCATCTAAATCGATATTGAATCGTCTCATGCATTCGATATTTAAAACCACTTGTTTGATATTCGAATACGTCACTCCCGAGTATTCCTGTGTTTACGGTATAACGCGGGCTATAAATGAACGATGCGGGAGAGTTCAACATAGAGCGCCATCTTTTTAGAATACGACACAAATAACGTTCTATATTTGTAAATTATACTGCTAAATGCGAGAGCATCAATCCGTCCGCTCGTCTGCGGGATAATCGCTCCTGTTACCTGTCCCTTAGGGAGCAAATTGGATGCTATCGACTGACACGTTTCAGTTTATAGCGTAATCCTAAGGTGGTTATGCAGCATCGTGCCGATGACCACATGCGTCAATGTTTGTAAATAGAAAGCACCGTACAATTTTGTTATATCAACGCAAACATCCACGCATCTTTTGTTGGCGATGTTCCTTTTACTGCCTGTTCCTCTTCATTATCAGCATTAGGTTTTTTCGTGAAATGTCTCTGAAAATACATTAGACTGTTTAAACAAACATTAGGAGCGTTTTTGTAGCAGTCGAGTAGAAACAAATGCACTATAGTTTGTTTACCGAGGGGAGCGATGCGAACCATCTTGGGTTCAGAGAAAAATTAACTTGGTGCTGCGAAGCGCCTTAAAGTATCTAACAAGTTTATTTGCTCGGCACATTACCCAGCTGGTTTGGGAAGGAAAAACTCACGCTTATCTCGTCACAAATAAGGAACAGTGGTCTTGGACCAATGATATTGCATCGTAGATCCACATCGTATTACGCAATCTATTAAAATGTTACCAATTATTATTATTGGTTCAAACCATTGCTGCCTTTTAGAATAAAAGGCGTTTACTTTATCAACTTGTTTTTCTTCCATTATCAGGCTTTCTTGTATAATGACATTTTTCTTAGAAGTCCCCAATCAATTCCTTTTACGCCGCACCTTGTTAAAACCTTTTTAGTAGCAAATTATTAACCTGACAAACAAAGAAGTGAGTCATTACTTAGACAGGGTTGATTCATAATATTTGATGAATGTTACAGAATCAGTCTAGAATAAGTAAATGAAAGTAAATTAAGTTGCTTAAGATTGAGACGTGATGAAGAAAGTTTTATTGGAATGCAATGTATACGAATTGAAAGTGAAAGCTGAAAATCAAGGTCATGAAGTTTTGGAGGCTTTAGTGCACGGCCTGAAAGGATCTTGAATTTTACCTTGGGTTCCTGGAATAAAAAAAATACGAACGATGCTATCAAAACGTAGCTAGTGGAGGACATTTAAGGAATGCTTGTAGAAATGAATTCAAATAAGAGCTTGGAAGTATGCACTAAGTGCATAATACATAATTATTGTGATGTGTCTAGGCGTTATTTCATATGAAGGAGCGGCCATCTGTTCATTGCACTCGGAGATAACGAAAATGTTGGAGCGCATTAAGTATCTGTCTTTTGTTGTGAACAGTTGGTGCGCGCGAAAATACGCCATTTTGAATAACCACGATGTGTTCCATATTCGAGCGAACGGTGCGCACGCGCTTATACTCGTTTTTTGGTTTATTTTTGATCGCGATGTCCTATTTAATCCGTAATGCGCGGGCTTCCATCAGTCTTAACTACACTCGGTCCATTTCACGTTGTGTTTGAAGATTTGTACAATGTTTAAATTCATAGTAAATAAGTTAAAAGTGTCAACCAATCGCATTTTCAACAAAAATGTTACCGTGCGTGTTTTGTTTTTAAAAATAATATATTTTAATCATTAATCATCATCATCGACTTTCATCTTTAGAGTTCTAAAATTAGGTTTATTTACGTTATACATTTTTTCACGAGGCGTGCGCTTGTTTGTTTTCATAAAAATATTTTTGGAGATAGTTATAATTTTTTCTTTCTTTACAGATATATCCGGATCCAGAGTCGGAGAAGACGATTATGGGTTCCGTGGTCTACTGCATCCATCGTAAACAAGGATGCCAGTGGTCAGACGAACTAAGGAAACTGAAGGTAGGCGAATATTTTTGTAAAATTTTTCATTACTAAAAATTGCATTTTATGAGTTAAAATTTTATTCTCATTAATATTACTATTTGAAAGTACGTGGAACCTACTTATTTCTTAAGCTTTTAAGTTTTTTCAATAGCACAATATTGCTTTTTACGATCAGTATAGTCGAATAGCTACTACTTAAGTAGGTACTTACACAGTTAAAAATACGACCGCGTCGCGTTCGCAGCGCCCTCTGTAAACAATCGGTAGAATGCGCTCGCCGCGACACATTTATCTCCAAATTATCGCAGATACGTCGCTCTCGATGTTTATAGTTCAAACTGTGTCAATAATGTTGAGTTACTGTGATTTAGATATCGTGCTCTGGATATTTTGACTTCGGCTAGTCTCGATTGCATATTATATCTAGTTATTCCCACAGTTTTATTCAGGCAATTACAATAATGATACCAGATCATTCTGAATACGACGATTTCCTTACATCGTCTGCCTTTTTTATTCAATAGCAATATGGTCTTACATTGCCCCCTTTCAGTTTCCAGGCGAAAAGTCACTACCAAAGTTTCATTGCCAGCTTTGCTTTTCCTAACAGAGTAATATCAATTTCCAGGCACATCTGAACACGTGCAAGCACGACGCGGTGCTCTGCTCCGCGCAATGTGGCGCCATGATCCCTCGCGTGCTGATGCAGGACCACCTCCGCTACACCTGCCCACTGCGGAGAGCCAACTGCGAGCACTGCGGGAAGGAGTTCTCAGGAAGTGCCTTGGAGGTAAATGCTCGTTCTATCCTCTTTCTTTCTTGATGACCTAGTTGCTTTTCGTAACTTCTAATTGAGATCTCAAGAATGTCCCTTCGGAATACTTGAGATTTAATCAACGCATTTAATTTACTGTGGTGTAAATAGATTTTATAAGTACTCTAATTCTTTGTAGATTTCATTAAAAGGATCCCATATATCTTGACGACAGCAAACGCATAAGGACAAACTCCTCTAATATTTACAAAAGATGTTATTCATCGTATAAATTCCTCCACATAATGGCTAATTTCTTGCTTAATTTTTCAGGAGCATTCAGGCAACTGCGGCCACGAGCCTGTGTACTGCGAGAACAAGTGCGGAGCGAAGGTGCAGAGGCGTCACACGCAGCAGCATCTACAGCAGCACTGCAGCAAACGCCTGGTGCCTTGCAGACATTGCGGACAGAGGTATACACAGGTAAGAACACATTTCTTCACACTTTTCTTGTTACTATGTCCATGATTCAGCTACAAGGTTATATTGTCCATTCATAAATAATATAGAAGTGATAATTTTAATGTACCTCTTATTAACTGACCTTGATTCATGTAAGAGCCCTCTTGTCCCCAACTAAATCGTCTTCTCTCTGAAGAATCTACAATCTCTCTTCTTCCAACAGGACACAGTATCAGCTCACGGTGCCTTATGCTCCCGCGCGCCCGTGCCGTGCCCGCAGCGCTGCGCCGCCGCGCCCGCTCGCGACGAGCTCGAATCTCATCTACGAGACTGTTCTAACGGCCTGCAGCACTGCACGTACAGAGACGCGGGATGTAGGTTTAAGGTGAGTTAGTATTTTAGGTTATAAATTAGTATGGTTAGCTTAAAAGTTCTATAATTAAAATTAAGCTTAATTGGAAACTTAAATTTAAATTCCTGGAACTTTAAAAATCACAATAATGATTTACGTCATCAAGAATGATCACTTCAAACGTAAACAGCAAATCTAACCTTAAATCTCGTTTGCAGGGCACAAGACAGCAGCTAGAGCGTCATGCGGAAGAAAGTTGCGCGCAACATGTTGCAGCACTCGCGGCGTTAGCACGAGCACAAGCAAGACAGCTTGAAGCACTCCGAGGCGCGTTGGCTCGGCTCGCCGTTACGTGTTCCGGCGCGCTCGTGTGGCGCGTAACGGACTTCGCTGCCAAGATGGCGGACGCGCGAGCGCGGGAAGGCGTGGAACTCGTGTCACCCGCGTTCTACACGAGCCAATACGGATATAAGTTGCAGGTTCGTAGTTTGTTTTATGTGTTAAAAATTGCTGGTTTTATTGTATTCGCAATACAAAATATCTTTTCAATCAACTTTATCCAATCAACAACGCTATTGATAAACCCTGACGAAAAATATGAAAATCGGCATTAGTTTTACAAAATATTATGTAACTTACTTTTCCTAAATTTTTTGCCCTAAAGCATTTCTGTTTCCATTTTCTCATAATCTAATTATTTAATTTATTTCAGGCGTCACTATTCCTGAACGGGAACGGAGCCGGCGAGGGTACGCACGTGTCGGTCTACATCAAACTCCTGCCTGGTGAATACGACGCCCTGCTCCGATGGCCCTTCGCCCACTCCGTGTCCTTCACGCTGTTCGAGCAGAGCGCGAGCCCGGAGCGAGCGTGCAACATCGTCGAGAGCTTCGTTCCAGACCCCACTTGGAAGAACTTCCAGAGGCCCTCCAAGGAGCCCGACGCGCTCGGCTTCGGCTTCCCCCGCTTCGTCTCCCACGAGATGCTCAAGAAAAGGAACTTCGTTAAAGACGACGTTCTATTCCTCCGGGTCAAGGTCGACCCGAGCAAGATCGTCGCAGTCTGAGTCACATAGTCATAGCATAAGTTGTAAATACGGGTTATCCCACTAAGGTAGATGTAAATAGCTAGCCGTAGAGCGCAAACGCTGATTTTTGTCCTTTCACTGAAGATCTCTGGAGTTTCGTTGCCGTCGCGAGAGTAACGCACCCGTCGTGTTTCGAAGGACCAAAACCATAGTAAAAGGAGGGGAAATAAGTTATCTTCATTCAAGGCACCGCGCGCGGCTTGTATGTGTGCGCCATAGTATCAATGCGTCGCCACAGGGCACACAACAAAATCTCGGCCAGTTTTACTAGGCTGGTACCGCCGAGATTTTGTTGTGTGCGGTACGTGGCGATACTATATGGCGCACACATACAAGCCGCGCGCGGTGCCTTTGTATGAAGATAACTTACTTCCCCTCCTTTTACTATGCCAAAACGTTTCAAGATGGCCGTGCCGTGCCATGGTACACACATTTTTATAGGGCACTGCAAAAACTGTGTGTTGTAAGACTTATGATCGGTTACGCGTTTTTATTGGCCTTACGATGTCAAAAGGTTGTTACAAGAACGCGCATTCGGAACACGTCCGGTTTCGTTACATCGACGGACCCTTGTATATATGCTTATTTACTGAATTATTTATCTCTATCCTGTATATAACTAGTGCTAGGTATGTAAATAGTCGATCCCGTGTAATGAGCTGGAGCTAGACCAAAGTGGTTTGAATACTCCGCCTGCGATTTGTAAAGAATTAAGCAGTGGAGTAGATCAACATACGTTAGCGGCTAAAGCTGTCTAATTATATTTATTTGTAAGCGTTTGATGTTCATGTTTTAAATAAGATTTTCCATATATTGGATCTCTCGAAAGCTAAATTCGTAAATCTCAAATTTACATTCCAGACTTAGCATAGTTCTGTTTAAGTCTTATGTTTAAAATGTAACCAAATATTTTATTAAACCATTTTATTCTTAACTTACAAATTAACATATCGTTATCTCGTTTACCAAAACAATTTTAATGTAATTACTAACAATGATTTCTATAAGTGCAAATACTTATTCTTTTCAATGTGCATTTTTTTCTTAACTTTTCATTTGAATACTCTAAAGTCTGAAATTTTTAATTTTGTTTTCTGTTAGACTCGCCATTTAGTAACCTAGATGAAGATGTATTCTTTTAAGAAGTATTTATTTACATTAAGGTGCAATTTATTTTAATTTACTGAAAGCCTAGTCAAGATACAGTACACACTATTTTCAAATATAAAAATATGGATTCTACAACGTGTTATTATGGTGTTGTGTATGATCCATAATACTTTTCTTTTTATTTAAATTCTATACCAAAATGCATCTTGACTATGCTAACATAAATTCATCATGTAACAAAAATAAGACTAACGAATTAGAATAAGGTTTTCATGTATGCGTCTACGCAACTAGCTGTAAGTTATTATGTACATGATTGACATAAGATTGAAAATATATTTTTCTCCTGGACTTATTGTTTCATTGATATAATAAATTTTAATACATAATTGTTAAACAGATTTGGCGTATTTGCCACACCTATAAACAAAAAATAAGCCAAATAGGTTAGCGAATGATTTTGGTCTAAACATTAGCAATGCTCAGATTTTTTTTATGAAATAAGGGGGCAAACGAGCAAACGGGTCACCTGATGGAAAGCAACTTCCATTGCCCATGGACACTCGCAGCATCAGAAGAGCTGCAGGTGCGTTGCCGGCCTTTTAAGGCCTCGTTTCCACTAAGCAACAATTCACGCGCAACATGCTGGACAACAAGTTGCCCAACATGTTGAAAGTCAGCGCGGGACTTTTGATGAACAACGTTGTCTGTCTACGCATCTACTTTACGTCAGTCGTCGCCAACATGTCGCCAGAGGAACTTGTGTTGATTTTAGTGGCAGTGGTTATAATTTTTTTTATAGTATCTGTGAGCAGTATCCCATAGACGTTCATAGTTTTGGTACAGTTCGCTTAATTTGAGCACTTGTTCGTTAGACCACACTACGGACATTGTTGCGCGCGTCTC
Organism: Aricia agestis; assembly: GCF_905147365.1. Lineage (NCBI taxonomy): Eukaryota > Metazoa > Arthropoda > Insecta > Lepidoptera > Lycaenidae > Aricia > Aricia agestis. The sequence goes on along the minus strand of NC_056416.1, from coordinate 1,228,875 downwards.
CACTTGACGACAATTGATGCAATTCTCTTTAAACAAACAACAAGCCGCGCGTCATGTTGCGCGTCAGCTGGCAACATCGCGCGCTGTTGTGCAGCGTTGCCGTACATGTTGAGCGTCACGTGTCGCGCGCTAAATGTTGCCTAGTGGAGACTCGGCTTAAGAGGGAATAGGGTAATAGGGGAGGGTACTGAAGGGAATAGGGTAGCCGGTAGGGGATTGGGCTCTTCACTCACTCGGCGAAACACAGCGCAAGCGCTGTTTCACGCCGGTTTTCTGTGAGAACGTGGTATTTCTCCGGTCGAACCGGCCCATTCGTGCAGAAACATGGCTCTCCCACGTATAAAGTTATTATGAATTATTTGTCAAACACATTCATTCGGCACGAATAGGCATGGCTCAGAATGGTGCACTTAAAGTGCAGCTGTACTCAGAGGGATTTAATTATTACAAGTAAGAAGTTATTTACCTATCAGAAAATATTGTGGACTTCATGCTTTATGTGTATTGAATTGTGTCTGGGTGGTGGCCATTATTTAACTCATGATGCAAAGTTATTAAATTAATTAGTTATGTTTCTATTAAACAAAATCATTTTTCTCATAAAAAATATATTATTTACATATTAGGTAGCTATACAGAGTGTAACAAAAATAAGTGATAATACTTTAGGGTGTGTACGTGTTCCTTGTAGAGAGTTCACTGTAGCAGCGCTGAAAGACCAATTTTTTTTATTCACTTTTGTATGGGGAAACTCATGACGTTCGGGCGCTTGCCTTATCACTTATTTTTGTTACACCTTGTATAGCTTATAAATTATAATAATATACATTGCACTTATTAGGAATAGATAAAAGTAATGTTACAAATCTAGATGCCTTACTTTTATAAACCCTGTGCAGTATGATAGCTTGGTCTTTTACAATTAAAAATAATTATACAATGGCTAAACTACCACAGGCAACACCTTGCTTTAATAAATTACAAAATTTAATTTACTATTAGTTTGTCAACAAACTAATTGACAGACTATTATTAGAGTTACACTAGATGCCTAATCTGTACGTAGATATTCTTTATTAGTTAGCACTAACATGCATTTTACACTTTTGTTACTAGTGTGTTATTTTCGTAGTACTGTTGCACAGTACTACGAAAAAAACATAGTTTTTAACATGTTGGTTGACTATACATATAATATATGAATGAAAATAAAAATCTTTGATTTGACAAGCAAAGGAGATAAGTACCAAATATGAAAAAACAGGATTAAAAGATCATCAGAACACTTGTTATCTTTATGAATCAAAATTAGTGTAAATCAGTCATGGAGAGTATTAAAACCTCATAAGTAATAACACCTTACCAGTAGGCTTTCAGTTAGGTCTTATTCCATACATAATAACTCAAATGTTTCATACATTTTGTGAACTCGATGATTGTACTATAGTGGATGTGTTTAAACTGCTTGCCACCTGCTTCTTCGTTATCTGAAATAAAAAATAATTTTGTCACAAAACATATAAATTTTGGTATAAGTTTTCAATAATGCATTACCAAAGACAATATTTATCTAAATTTAAGAAGAGGTTTAGGATGACAACAAGATTTAGGAAATATATGATTCTGTAAGTCTCCATAATAAGGAAATTGATGCATACCCATCAAGAAAATTTTTAAATTTTGAATCGTGAACTTTGAACACCAGTTAAACATGTTTTATGGACCATAGGAGCGTCATGACATTAGCATTTGGGGCTAATAATAATAGTTTTGGGTCTAATCATAATAGTTTACCAAAAGATAAAAATACAATATTACCATTTTGATTTTATGCAGCTCGTCCATTGCAGATGGTAGCAATGGTTTGACAGAGTTAATTTCTAGCATGGTCAGATGATCCAATCTACCATATGAGCCTCCGGATTTCATCATGGCATCCATTGAAGTCCGTAATTTAGACATGCGGATGTCCCAAATGTCTTTAATAATCGTTTTGATCTCTGCAGCTGATGGTATGTCTTCTGCCGCTGCTCCTAATATCAGCTTCGCTTCCACCATGTAATGCTCATTAGGCATTTTTGTAAAGAACCTGAAATGTTAATAAAAACTTGTAAATATGTATTTCTTATGGAAGCTCAAAATAATCTTGCTAATACAATAAAATATAATATGCCTAAAATGGTAGATTTTTAAGTTTCATTTAACTACTTGATATTTTTCATAGGTTATTACTAGAGTTATATTCTTAATTTTATGCTATTGTTTTCAGCAGAGAAGTGGTTGGTTCTATTAAAAGTTTATTATGTTCTGGTGAAAATTTTAAATTTTTCATTTTAAGTACTTAAGTAAAACAATAACTGTATGGTAATTAAAATAAGACTGCTGGTTCGTTATAAGCTAGGATTGAGGTTTACCTAGATTTCTTCTCCTCTTCTTTGATCTCTTCCAAAACCTCTATGTCCATCCATTCTGGGGGCACAATACGGCACTTCTGTTTCTGTTTCAGCATAACCCCCAACCATAATGGCACGTTTAGTGGCAATCCAGCTCGGAAGGGCCCATATTCGCCACAAATTAGGTAAAGTTTGTCGTAACTAAAGTTTGGTATAACGCTCACTATACGATTTTCACCAATGAACTCAATTTCATACGGATCCATTGCGATGCACCATAGTTCGTATGATATAGGAACTTATGAATTTACGATAACAACTTTTAAGTTTTATAATTCAATTTATTGGCTAATTTTCGCATCCAAAACTTTATCAACTTGTTTGTGGACGTCAAAAAAAAGCGGGAAATACGACAATTGATAGTTTGACACTCCACACATGACATTTACAAATGGCAGAGCGTGTAGTGCCATCTATGAAACGTAAATAAAAACACAATCACCTAATGTTTACTCAAATGCTTCCATTTATTACCGTTAGATGTCGTTATTCAGAATTCAGATATTTTTTTAATTTTAAAATAATATTAAATTACTTATTTTAAATCTAAAAGTAACTGTCCATATTTAAGGTGGCCTATGACTATGAGAAATATACTTACCTATTAAATATTAAATTTTGAAGAATTGCACCCGCCAGCCCGCTTACGCCACCTTGTTTGTTATTTTCCGACACCACTAAACAATAAACATATCTAATTATCTAATATTACATACAAGTACCTAATTTAAAGAAAAACCTGGTACGGGCTAAGTAGGTATAGTACCGGGTTTTTCTTTCGAAAGCGAAATAACATTTTATTACTCCTTCTTAGATCGCTCAATCTATCTCCTGAGGCAGTTAACTGGTTCCGCAGCTTCCTACAAGGACGCCGGCAGCGTGTTAAAATCGACAATAAATTTTCTTCATGGTGTGATGTATTTGCCGGCGTGCCCCAAGGTAGCGTGTTATCTCCTCTTCTATTTTCCATTTTCATAAACTCTGTTACACAAACAATTTCTTCTTTCTACCATATGTATGCAGACGACTTACAAATCTATAGACAGGCCTTACTTTCCTCACTTTCTAACGTGATTGCTCAACTTAATACTGACTTGTCAGAAATACTAAAGTGGAGCAATTATTACGGTCTTAATCTCAACCCGAAAAAAACCCAGTGCATCATTATTGGTAGCAGGCAGCTTATTGCTAAAGTCGACTGGGCTAACTTACCAAAAATAATTCTTGATGGGGCTATCATCCCCTATAGTTCCTCCGTTCGCAACCTCGGTATATACTTTGACCGCACTCTTTCATGGAACACCCAAACTCAAGAACTCCGCAAGAAGCTCTTCGCTGCCACTGCTTCTCTCAGACGCCTCAGTTACTTCCTTCCTGTACCAACCAAAATCTCATTAGTTCACGCTCTACTCTTCCCCATCCTAGATTACGCAGATGTCTGCTACAGTGATTTAAATGATCAACTTCTTTCTTCCCTTGAACGCCTGCAAAATCTTTGCATCCGATTTATCTTTGGTCTGAGAAAATACGATCACATTTCTAACTACCGGACAGAGCTAAAGTGGCTACCTGTTAAGTTGCGTCGGAACTCACATATTCTTCATCTTCTTTTTAATATTCTATTTAATCCCAAATCTCCTGCTTACCTGAAACAAAACTTTACCTTTCTTGGACACAAGCATCCTACACTTCGCTCAGCCAATAAGTTAACTCTTGCCTTCCCTTCCCACAACACTAACTTCTACGACACTTCCTTCACCGTCTCTGCTATTCGTCTGTGGAATTCCTTACCCGAAAGCATATATAAGTCCAAATCTATTGACACTTTTAATAAAAGACTCAAACAATATTACTTAGATTTAGCTGCTAATTCTTAAAACCCTTACGATTTCTCCTCTTCTTCGATTCCATGTATATATTATATATGTATTTATTTTATTCGGCATAAAGTATAAGTAAGTATCTATTAAATTTATTTGTGTAAGTATTATATTTATTTATTTATATTATTCTATTAGTATCTTATCTTATTATTTTTCTTTGATTTTAAATATTTTTAGTTATATTTTATGGTTGCCTGGTAGAGACTTCTTCCAGCAGTAAAGCCGCCAATTCAAACTATTTCTGTTTTTGTAACTTGTGTAAACTGATCTGTTTTGTTTGTTTGAATAAAGAGTTTTTTATTTATTTATTTATTTATTTATTTAACATTCGAAGCTTGAAAATCGAGCCCATGATACTTGATAGTATAACATTATTGAACTCGAATAACGTCTTATAATAATGAGATGGGATATATAAAACTAAAGTTCAACAAAAATACAAAACATTTCCAAGAGACCATAAAAGAGAAGTCTTTTATGGTCTCTTGGAAATGTTAAATCATTAAATAAAGTCATCTTAAATAATTAAATAAAGTAACGAAACAAAAGGACAAAGCGCAAGGGCAAAGTTGTTAGTCATCGTAATCAAAGTTAGTGCGATCGATGCAAATCGCTTTGGCAAAGTGCAAACTCCTAATTACTGGCAGTAAATTAGGGTGGCCGGTGACACTGTCTTCAGACGGTATATTTATTAGGGTCCGAAGCGACACTGTTTTATGGACGTCAAGCGTTTATTAAATTCCGTGATTAGTTTGGATGTTTTAGTTTTAAGATGCTATTATTATTCAATGTTAATGAGGCATGACGGACTATCGACCCATTTGATGAAAAACTAATTACGTTTCAGAAAAAAATTAAAATTATAAAATATAAAGTGACATCTGTTGGTGAGTTTTAGAACTGCTTGGAGGGCTAGGTTCAATACTTTTCCAACAGATGGCAGAAATATATTGAAGTTTAAAAAATATATTATATAATTATTAATAACTATTATGATCAGTTTTTATACTTACATCATAATCAAACAAAACATATTTTTAATTTTTACTTAAGAAAATTTAATCATTAAAAATAATAATCACGGCATTTTGTGAATCCGTATCCATATGACGACCTCTGTGGCTCAGTGGTGAGCGCGTTGGTAGCTCAAGCCGGGGGTCGCGGGTTCGAATCCCGCCGACGGAACAAAAAGTTTTCAATGTTCCCGGCTCTGGAATAATATAATATGTATAGAATAATATAAATATAATATGTATAGTATGAAAGTATTATATCGACGGTGGAAAGGCAAAAGTTACCAAGCGACATATAGCTATTTTTACAGGAGAGCCGTTTAAAGATTCATTTTTTCTTTAAAAAATCGTAGAAAATTAGCTATTAGAGATATTTTAAAAATCCAACGGATTTTTAAAGTATTTTAATGCCTTTATTAACTGGTTTATTAAAAAAAATGTATTTCTGTATACTTAGCGTATAAGTGGCGTTTGGTTACAATTTACCTAAATTTACCAACCGACAAAAACATTTTATCTTTCAATCTAGTAAAGATATCTAAAAATATATTTTTTTCCAAATGGTTCGAAGCAAAAAGGGTTAAGTAGAGATTTTTTTATTAATTGAACTAGCAAAGGGGTCTAAATTTCATAATATTCCATTATTATAACAAGCAATGTTTACTATACGACAAATAAAATTCTGTTAGTGTAAGTAATTATTGTACAAAAATTATCAAAAACTAGCTGTACTACGGAACCCCATATTGCGTATCGCCCGACACACACTTGGCCGGTTTTTTTTCGTGTCCATCCCAAAACATTTTCATTTCAAAAATCATTTTCAGATTTCGGGGTCAATTTTTGAAATATGAAGTTCTACAGTGGAAAAATACGTTAGAGTCCAGTGCCCCGCCCCCCCCCCCCCCTTTAATCGTGGATGTGTCTAATGGAAATGTGAAAATATTCACGGGAGTAGGAAATATGCTGAATTTAAAAGGAAAACTATCCCGGCTAAGTAGACTTAACAAGTTATTTAGTAATAGTCGATGACATAAACAAAATGTATGAAAAGTATAAAGGAATTTTTCGTTAAAATTCCTTTAAATGTTACTGAGACGGTGAAAAATTATCAAAAACTAGCTTTACTACGGAACCCTATATTGCGCGTGGCTCGATACGTACTTGGCCGGTTTCTTTTTAGTTATCTAGATGTCTATTACGCATATTGTACGCAGTCAGTGGTGACTGGTGGATAATTTTATCTAAGTGTATATAACTACCACAAAAGTTAACTGTACCTGGGTGTATTTAAAAAAATACACATTATTTTGATGTGATTGATTTATGACTATGAGAAGTACCAATAATAGGGTCATGAATGACGGTGCGTGCAGCGTGGCATAATAACTTTATGGTGATGATGATGACAATTGACCACATTTCAAAATGTTTAAGCCTTAAAATAAAAAATACCGTTTCTTTAGTTTCTTCGCCTGATATCAAAAAAATATTCAAAAATTTTTTATATTGCTTATTTACTGAGAAAATAAAGAAAAACTGAAAATTAATACGCTGTGACGTCATACTTACGGCATAATATCATACAGTTTGTTTGCTTGATGTAAAATAGTTTTAAAAAGACAACATGAAGCATAAAAAAAATAACGTCAGCACTGTCACCCACTTGTCAACAATGACATTTCTAAAAAATAACATTACCTCATTGGTTACCTATCCGCCAGGTTGACGATGACATTGACAGACGTCATAACAAACGTAACAAACTTACATTGACAGATTTTTTCTTTTGATAAAGTGTAATGGAATTAACCGTTCAGACGTAAGTATGACGTCATTTGGCGCTTACGTCTCTTTAGAATACGAAGGATTAAAATCTATTTTTTAGGTATCATAAAAACATAATTTTGAAAAAGCAAGAAACACGTGTCGCCTTATTTCAAGTCTACTTTCATATAAAATAATAAAAAAGCCATGTCGCCTAAGCGACAGTGGAACTACGACTGATCGAAAAAACCCTTACTATCCACCATATTAGGTATGATTTACAGCGGGGACAAGCGACAATGCGTCAAGTGTTTGTTTGGGCTAACCACATTTAAAATTAAATAATTATTTTAGCAATTGGTATCCAAGTAACAAAATTTATAGATAAAGCGGCAGGTAAAAGGTTACCAAGCGCCACATATTATCTTAGTTTCGGCGAGAAAAATTTGCCATATTGAATTTTTGATATGATTACGGTTTGTTAAAAAATACTTAACGACAGAAAAAATATCTCAAGGGTTTGTAAAAGAGTCCGAAATACCATAAATAAATAAGTGTATTATAGGTAAAACGTCCCAAGTACCTAATTGATACCATCAGTGGAAAGGCAGAAATTACTAACTGTAATTTCTTGGCTTTACACGTTTTTAATTCAGGCAGAAATTACAGTTAGTAATTTCTGCCTGAATTAAAAACGTGTAAAGCCAAAAAATACCACGTAAAAAAAAACATATAGATATTACCAAATGCCTGCTTTTTAAAAAGGTGTCAAAAAGTTGTAGCTTGGTCGCCGAAAATAAGAAAAATACCCGTTTCCACGGAGTTCCTAAGCGACATCAAAAGTGCTCGTAGAGACATGGGACTAAGACCAATCGATAGAGAAAAATTCGCTGATTCCGAATATATAAATAACTCATTTTGACCCCTAGTGTCGCTTGGTAACTTTTGCCTTTCCACCGTCGATATAATATATTTCCGTTGTCTGGTACCTGTAACACAAGTCCTTTAGGTACTTAGCATGGGGCCAGACTGACGTGGTGTGAAGCGTCCATAGATATTATTATTATTATTATTATGTTTGTGTAAGGTATTCCTTGCTCACGGGCAATTAAATCCCGGACCTTTGGAAGGCATGCGTGGGGCCGAAGCCAACACGTAAAGGCCCGTTACACAGTTTTAATCTAAATGTTATGTGACACTGGCCGGCGACTCTCCGAAGGAGAGCCAGCGGCCAGTGTAGGACTATTACAGGGAATGGATATTAGAAATGATACCGGGCTATGGGGTGAGGTGCTAGTGGACTGGGTAACTGGAACTATGGAAGGACTATGGCGTCTGCCGATACAACGTGGAAACATGTATCATAAAGTTGGCAGACGGTGACTCGCCAACTCTTTGAATGGGCCCCTCAAAATGGTCGCACGCACGGTGCACCGAGGCGGCAACATTGACAGAGCGGCTTGAGGCAGGAGAGGTGTCGCTGGACTTTAAACGCCGATCATTTGCACCCTCAGAGGGTCCAATCACGTCGCCCACTCACCACTTACGCTTCACATCCTTCCTCCGAGCCGAAGCTCTTGCGACTCCACTCTGACCGGCCGGTTAAGGCAAGGCAGAGGTAGGGCCTGATTCTCCGTCAGTGTTCACTCCGGCCGGCCGGTGAAGGCAAGCCGGAGATGGAGAACAGGGGCTTCCCTGGGAGCACTCGGGTTCGTGGGGTCGCTACTCCCCAACAGCTCGCCACAAGCTGCCCTGCGGGCTTATTATTATTATTATTATTATATAGATATTATTCACTTTATTCCTGAGTCGATTATAAAGGGGTGATTTTTTAGGTGGTAATTATATAGAATTTGTTTAAAAAAACACAAAAAAAATTAAAAATATGATAAAATCTGTATTGGAATAGATAGTACGATCAATATAATTTAATGTTTAAGGATGATTTCACGCAAATGTTGGCCGCGGCTCCGCTTTAGATGGTCCATGCGCAAGGTCCAATTTTGGCACACTCTCCAACATATCGACCGGTATTTCACGAATAAATGCTTCAATATTGGCTGCCAGTGTGTCAATCGTTGCTGGTTTATCCCTGTAGACCTGAGCCTTAACATGGTCCCACAAGAAATGTCTAAAGGCGTTAAATTACACGATCTTGGCGGCCAATTGACGACCTCAAAACGTGAGATAAACATTATTATAATATTAAAAGTTTTCAGAAAGCTTCTAGTGATTAATAAGACGTACTTATTTAATTATTTTCATTTAGAAACAAGGCCGGCAGCTTCCACTCCTCTGGTGAATGGCGTTGTATACGTGGATTCTGGATATCTTTAATCGATTTCTATCACATGATCCCTTCCAAGTGTGCCTCCTGTTTTTAACCGACTAAAAAAACGAGGTTATTTTAATCACTGCTGTACCTATCTTCCACGTAGGTAGGTAGTTACCAGACTTACCAGTAAATAAGCTGCGTTCATCAGGTGCCTCTGACGCACCCCACGTCGTAAACTGCCGTAAGCTCCTCGTAAACACCCCACCCGACAACACCCGATGTCAGATTTAGCGCCAATTAATGCAACGTTCATTTACCTAGCTTAATCGTTTGCCATTATAGTCGCAGAACTTTGAGATTGATCGGTGTAACTATAGAGAAGTAGGACTTAGGAGGTGCGTGTAAATAATATTACACGTACAAAGCTGCCAATAAAGTCTTTTAGGTAGAATAAGGGAAGCCCGATCGTTTTGGTCGGACTGATTACAAGCCCCGTGTATAGGGCCTCCAGGAATTGAAATATTTTAAACAGTTTCTAGCTTTACTATACCTGCTCGATCGAAAGGCTTTTACATAATTTCCTAAAGTTCTAAAGTGAGGATGTAACCTAAAATATTATACTTTGGAATCTAAACAGCGTAGCCGGGCCGTAGAGAATGTACAAAAATTAGTTTGGTGTCTCATGGTCAAATGTCATCTACCTATTATACGAGTTTACGGCATAGATAAAGTGTTATAGTAATAGTATCTCGATGGTTCACGGCGAGTAGTGACAAGCAATCACAAGTAACAAAAACGCAAACTCAGCCCATCAAAATATCATTCTTTAGTACCTGACCTTGACTATAGGTCTACCAGAATCAGATGACAAAAAATGGAAAAAAAGAAATTGACGCTACCAATACTAGAGAAATTGGAGCCAAATGATTGATACTTTTTTTTCCATAAAGCGGCTGATTCTGTTTGTGATATTTGCAAATGTAAAAAAATATCCAATGATTAAGGTTGGGTTGCACCAACTAACTTTAACTATAACTGTAACTTTAAAATGTAAAATCTTTGGTTAAAGTTAAATATGGCGTCCAAGGACGCCTATCTATTTGTCGTCCAAGGACGCCGTATTTAACCTCCGCTCAACGTATATCAGAAAATTTACTACATTTTACAGTGTTATATTTTTCGTGTCGATTTTTACGGATGATTCAATTTTTTATACCCCCATACCAGTTACCTGTAGCATCAATAAAAAAATAGACTCAACAGACATCTGTGAATTTCTCCGATTAAAGTTAAGGTTAAAGTTAAAGCTAAAGGACACCATATTTAACTATAACCATAACTTTAACCACGCCTCTGATGCAACCCACGCCTAACCTAACCTAACCTAACCTAAGGATATTTTTTGAAAATCTCCCATCAAAATTTGCCATATTGAGATTTTGGTAGACCTATTCAACCGTAGTCGTTACGATAATTTCTCGAAGTGTCCTAGGCCAAAAGTACTGTTCGATAGCCCAACAAAGTGAGCTAGCATTAAGCCTTATCGTCTCCTGGCCGCGACTGATAATGCAGTTCATTACCGAGTGAGTTATGCTGATCGCCGCGACCTGTGCCTACTTTAACTACTCATAATAATGCAGGGGTATACAACATTTGGCAAAGAAGGGGGTGAAATGTTCGTAAAACTGTAGGAATATCTTGGTATAGCCTCGATGGTAGGGCGTACCAAAGTAGCGAATGAAAGTTTTCTCTACTATGAGTCAAGGTTCAATAAATGCGGACAAAAACCACTCTTATTGGGAGATACCTATAATTACTACAATTTAGAAGACCCTAGATGCCACCTACAACGTCTCTTAGAGATTCGTTAATCATGCGGGAACCGTACAATTAACCGTGAAAATATCGTACGTCATTTTCTGGGCCTCAAACTATTTCCATATCCAAAGAAAATTAGTGGAAAATGAAAGAAGATTTAGACAGAATGACACACTTCCTATTCGCATTTTTTAGGCATGGTAGTATTATACCTACATTAAGTTATTTTCAATTTTTCATCAACACTATTTTAGCCAAAGGTTGTCATCCTCTGCCGAAGTCAGGAGTAGCCAACCAGTTATCATCTCGAAGACTCCGGTAATTACAGCGCGGGGCTGATAACAACTCGGCTTATTTGCCTAATTACTTATATCTGACTAAAGTTAATGAAACTAAAGAAATAACTTTTTTGGCGGAGGTTGAAAATTAAGATTTCAGCAGGGTCTAGTTACATCTATGATCCATACAATAAACCATCACTAGATAACTTAATGGTAAATTTTAAAATGTAAGTATGTGCAATTTCGTGACTTCGAGCCTCAAGGGTACTGTCCACAGGCCCATTCTATCTCATTGAGATAAGATCAAGACTTGAGTAATTGACATAATCTCAATAAGTCAAGTCTTGTTTTGTTTTAAATTTTGACAATAGCACTGTCAATGTTAGTTTACTACTTTTACACTACCCAAATTTTTAGAAGGGAATCTCTTTACATTTTAACGTTATGAATAATTTTACAGAAAAGATTCTCCCAGATATTAATTCGTTTGACAAGTCGCGAGCCGACACTTCGCCAATAACAAGAGTATAATTAAAGTCCTCGACTTAAAATCATCCCTGGAGTCCCATCAAACTCATAAAATCCGCCTAGAACCGGTATAATCCGCCTCAAACTGGTAATATCTGGTCCAATTGTTGTATAAATCATCTCCGGCTGGTGTAACACTTGAATTTATTGTAATCGTGCAAGTTGGCCGCGGAGGGGGGGGGGGGGGGCTTAAGGGGGCCAGGGGGTCATAGGGGGGACATAACGCGTGTCGAATATTATCGCCGAAGTTATGAGATCAATGAGTAATCGAGTAATCGCACGCCGGTGATTGGGGTGTCCATACGGATGGGATATCGAGGAAATTAATTTCTACAATAAACAAAAATTTATCAAATGGACAATCCACATTAATTAATTGTAATTTATTACAAAAAAATGCCAAGCTTGAACAATGACCATAATATTGTATCACCAATTAGACTTTTTAAATTAATAATTTTATTTACATGACACGTCCTGCCTTTGTTGACATCCCGTTAATATCTCATATCTGACGGTGTACAATACATTATTTACTTGAAATGCATAGGTTACAGTAACCTATAGTGCGTTGTGATGACGCAGCGCGCCGTGTGAACTGTGAACACCTTGGTTATTTGTATGTAAAACAACGCAACGTCAGCGCTGCGTCGACGCAACGCTGAAGCAACGCGCCGTGAGGACTGGATCTTATGTTAAGAGTTAACAGACAGAGAGACACTCACGTTCATTATTAGTATGGATATCCCGGACCTTTACGTGAGCTGGACACCCCACAGTAATAGCGAATTGCCGTCATTTGACGTGCTCTGTTAGTTTTTAATGGTTTTATGAATTTATCGCCCGTCGTTCTCTATTGAAATATAGACCCGCCCCAACCCTTTCGAACTTCAACGAGTTATGGAAGAAAACTTAATAAGTTGACGAGGAATAAGTAGGTGATTGGTGAAAAGTTATTTTTTAAATTAAGGATTTCGTGTTGAAGTTAATATATTTTTTAGCACTTTTAATGCGTCGCGATGTTATAGCAGTTCCTAAATTCATTGAAAATCATAAAATTAAAATTTAAAATCATTTAAAGACGTGAGTGGATGAACTTGATAAGTAACGGCTGGTCAATCGCTCTAGGCCACTGCAGGGCCCGTACCACGAAACGGTTTTGAGACTGTTGTGTCAAACAATCGTACGAGAATGTTGTGTCCTACTATTAACAAAATATAGAATGACGTTGTTAGAGCAGGACGCGGTATTCTCGTCCGATTGTTTGAGTCTCAAAACGGTTTTGTAGTAGGCCTACTGCTTCGGGACAACGCTAGATCACACACTGCACAACAGACGGCCGCTAAACTGGAGCCGCTGCATATCTGCGACATCCACCGTATTTCCCGGACCTTTTTCCAACAGATAACCATTTTTTTCGGAATTTGGATAACTTCCTACAAGGAAAAAATTCAACTCTGATGTGGCAGTCCAAACCGCATTCAAATATTTTATTGACTCTCGTCCCTCCGTTTTTTAGTAAAGGGATCAACGAACTACCCTTAAGGTGGCAAAAATGCATCGATAACAATGGTATATACTTTGATTAATTAAATATATTATACAAAAAAATCGACTTTATATTCCTCCCATTCAAATCGCCAATTTCATATAATATGTAAGTACCTAATACTTTAAAGTGTCCCGTTTATAGAGTTTACTGTCAAAGTTGCAGTGCTGAAAGAGCAAATTTTTTTTGATTTAAAAATAGTTCAGCTTTCAGCGCTGCTACTTTCACAGCAATAATATAGGGAAACCATACACTCTAAAGTATTATAACTTAGTTTTGTTACGCTTTGTATAAATGGCTTATCAAAATTAACTTGTGAATATTTTTGTCCCTCTTATTTTTCTCTGCTTTCTCAACATTTAGGATTTCACCAGCTCAACTGAAAAATTCACCCTATAAAAACATAATGCCCACCAAACTTAAGTGCTTCAATAAAACTAATAAATATACACATAAAGTCCCATACAACAGTAATCGTCCATTTGTATGATAATATCGAGGGTTATGACTTACAGACAACACTGCAATCAAAACAATGGTATATATCAAAAGATTAAACTAACGTTATATCACTCAACTTGTACAAACAAAAATTTACAGTTCTTTAGTTAAGTGACTACAATGAATTATGTTTTAATGTGGCAATTCACTAAAGGCCGCGGTCCGTTTTTGATGTTAATTAAACCTAATTTAATGATAGACTTTGACGGATGCGGGATGAGATTATGTATGGGACGTATGTCAAAATCTTCATTTAATTACAATTATTTACTTTTATTTATTTATTTATTCAAATATATAATTAATATTCGTCTCTCAGTGCGGCAGTGAGTGCAGCCGTTGGTATTCGTCTTTTGTCTAATATCAATAAGCGGACTTTAAAATATGGAAATTACTAAAAGACATTGTGGCAGACTCTTACAGAAATAGAAAGCAAAAATATATTCTTTCCGAAAAAAATGGTAATCGAAAACTCCAACTCCGGCGAAAATGTAAAACGATCAAACGTACCAAAATTCGCTTCCATCCGCGCATATTGACGCGATGTTTATTTCGACGGGGAACTTAGTCAAATAACCAATTTGAATGCATACTTGTCCGTCACCGATATCGAGAGGTGAGGAGCGCTTACCCCGACCAGCATACCCTGAGCCCTGGCCTTCCACGGGAGCTCCCAATACCGACCAAACGGCATAGTTCTCTCGCGCTGGCCGCCGATTCCAACGACCCAACTTGTCACATACGCGATTAACTCTGATTGTGATGTAGGCTCACAGGATAACTGTTGATTTGATTTTATGTTACGCCCAAACGTCTGTTTGCGCGTTTATAGCTTATAAACTCTCGTTCGAACTGTACCGCCGGCATTGGGTGCTAACGATTATGATTTTGTTGATCGTTTTCAAAGCCACGGTTTAGACGTTTTGAATGTTAGATTTTGTGCGTTAGGTTTTGTTTTGTTGTCAAATAGTTCACGAGAAAAATCATCACGTACAACTCGGAAGGTTTTTTCTTAAAATTAAATAGAGTACTACAATTATTGTTTTTAATTTTGTATACATACTTGTACATATTTTGCAGTAAAGTAAAGGAAGTAAAGCTAAGTATATATTTTTCTTGTGTTTCAGAATTTAAATAATTACAAGATACAACCGAAATTTAATGAATATCGTAACACCTAATTTCGTTGAATCTCACGAATTTTCTCCATACTCAGACCGAATCATAAAAAATTCAGTGGCGGAAAATGCGCGCGCTAAAAGGATGTTCTAATGAAAAGTCTTTTAAAGTTTCAAATACGTATGCAAACGGAGCGCCCTCAAACGTGCTATAAATAAGGGGGGCACAACAAAAACTCAGCATCACCTCGCGTCACCCTGCTCAGATTTCATTACCATAAAGAACTGGAGGCCTTAAAACCCCCCGGCAGTAAGGTGACGGACGGCGACCAGCGTAGGGAGACCCCTGGAGTTTCAGCGGGCAACCCCTTCGCTCTCTGTGTTCGGGGGGGCGCGAGGGGGGGAAGATGCCAGGCTAGACGGGCGACCGGTCCCCGAGCGGGGGCCCGCGTCGAAATGTGCCGTAAATCGTCATAAAACTGTCTGGATCCATGATGTGACGCTGCCCGGGGGTAATTAAAGGACAATTTATAGTTTCGCCCCGAGCTGGGGGGAGGGGGAGGGGGGTGCTCCCCACATCCGTCGAAACGTTTGTTTAGTTTTTTCTTCTCTTAATGTATTTGAGTTTTCATCTAATTTATGTTGTTGCCATGTATCATCGAATTCTGCAATTCTTTGAAGATTAGAATTTTTAACCGGAACTCTGAATTTTCTGTGTATTCTTTGTTTTTAGTACCTATTTAGCTGACGATTTCGAGAACAGGAGAAATTTTGATTGAACTATTTAATTGTCATTATTTTTAATAATTATTTCACGTTACCACTTCTTCATTCGTATTTTTCCGAATAACATATTACTCGTATTAAACCACAACACCGTATATTTGTAAAAAAATATCAGTATTTTTTTTAGTAAGTAGTAGTAGTAGCCCGTTTTAAAAAAAAGTATATTGAGGTCAGCCTCAATATACTTTTTTTTAAAACGGGCTTTGGCCCACCACACATTCCCACCACTGTATCTCCTGTGTCGCCAGGATCGACAGCGGTATCCAACCACGAAAACCCTTTGGTATGATCTCAGGGAGCCCGAGGGACATGCTAAAGCTGTCTTGGGATCCGCAACGAAATTAATCAGAAGAAAATAGGTGGAGTAGGAAGAATTCCAGATTCCCTCCCCATATAAAGCGGGAGACAGCACAAAGTTGCAGTGACCGAAAGTCAAAGAACTGGAAGGGGGAAGCACCACGGGAATAAACGCTAACCTCAATATACTTATTTTTATTTATTTAATATACGTCCTTCCCGCAGCACCATTACGCCGTAACTCGGTAAATTCGTAGCAACGCGACGAAGCCCCGTAACAACGTAGTCTCGTAGCTCCGTAGCCCCGTAGCCCCGTAGCCCGTAGCGTCGTAGCCCGTAGCCCCGTAGCCCGTAGTGTCGTAGCCCGTAGCCCCGTAGCCCGTAGCGTCGTAGCCCGTAGCCCCGTAGCCCGTAGTGTCGTAGCCCGTAGCCCCGTAGCCCGTAGCGTCGTAGCCCGTAGCCCCGTAGCCCAGCCCCGTAGCCCGTAGCGTCGTAGCCACGTAGACGTGCTACATCAGTATCCAATTTCGAAGGCGCAATACGAAACAAAATCATTTTAATATCGGCTCAATATCGGCGGCTCTTGTTTATGACGTCATAACAGTAATGACGTCGCCAGCGTAACTTGACCCGTGGACACACGTTTGTTTCGATTCATTTTGATCTAACGCCCGGACACAGATATTTAACGATTACTTAACTTTAATTTCACGTAGATTTTGATATAAACTATAAGACTTTTTTTATTAAACTCGACTCTAAGTTTAAATTCAGGAAATATTAATCATGGGTGGCCAGAATGCTACTAATTTAAATACCACGTATTAACGCTATATGATAATGTAAAATTAGAATGATACGTTAATTATAATTATATAAACATTTATCGATTTAAAAAATCGACGTCCTTTTTACTAAATTATTATTAACACATCATCGTGGGTATCACAGATACAATAGATTTTCAATTGTTAATTGTTAACATAGATTTTCAATTGTTAATTGTTATACGGCAGCCGGCTGCCGCTTGGGGATTGATGAGTTAAATCACTATAATACGCTTCTCGTATATGCCTTCGTTAGATAAAATCTTGCAGCAACTGTGATTTTTTCACCGCAACAAGCCTATATCCTTCGTGACCTACTAAAAAACTTTTATCAACATCATCCTAGTAGTTTCTAGGCTTCAGTCCTAACAAACAATAAAACTATCAGGGTCTGTATGTCTGGTCGATGGTGGGATTTACGGCAGGCGTTAGGATCAGTTCCCCGGTCACGCGCGCCCATCACAGGACCGCCCCGCGATGACGGACGGACGAGTCCTTTATTAGTTGCAAATAGGACAATGCGATTCTATAATGCGAACGTGTGTTTCTCTTATTTTTTTTTCAAAAAGTTTTAACACGAAAGTTATTACTCGTTATTAAAATAGCTGATCAGTTTTGATGGAAATACTTTGGCATCCCCGACACGATATAAAATGATGATTGAAAACGTGAGAGGATGAACCCGATAACTAAAACTTTATAACATTGGAACAATTACTCATTTTTTTCCTTATAATTTGAACAAACCTCGTAACTTATTTTCTTCATCATCTGGCTCATCTTTATATAAAATCCTAATTTTTTTATTTGAAATCAATGACAATTTTGTAACAGTTTAACTTAGCTGCTTCATCCACTAACGTCTTCAATTTAGTACAATATTATTATTAGGTACACTAGCTTTATTACTTTGAAGAACTAAAATTAGTGACTGTAGTACAAAAAAGAGCGCATTTTTCCTTCAAAAAGTTGTTTAGCGAGATAATTATTTTATATTATGTAATATTATATTTTTTGTTAATATTATATCACGGGGAGTGCTCTGAGGAATTGTTCGTAATCATACCACCTGCAACTTTTCGCCATCGTCCCACGCGAAAAACATACCATCCTCATCACCTTGATGAGTGGCAGTCTTCCAAGTTCCACAGTGCGTTTTTCGCGTAACTTTCTGCCGCGCACTGTCACCAGCAGTATTTCCGGACCGATACGACCTGCAAACCTTCAAGAAAAGAGCGTATTCCCTCTTAAAAGGCCGGCAACGCACCTGCAACTCTTCTGATGTTGCGAGTGTCCATGGGCGACGGTAGTTGCTTACCATCAGGTGACCCGTTTGCTATTTGCCCCCTTATTTAATAAAAAAAATATATATATTACGATGAATAAATATACACAGGCGGGTTTTTCACCTATTATTAAAATTTTATTCTGACAATAGCAGTCTGCAAATCCGCCATCGATATCTCACCTCCCAGACACCCATTATTATGAAATAATGGTGTTTTTAAAACTATAAACATCCTCCCCCTTTATAAATCAAATTAGGCCACCCTCCCCCCTCTTTCCCCTCTCTTCTCCCTCCGTCATAACTGTCACCGGGACGACCATAAACAAGTGTAATGCGCGAACTTGGTGCATATGCATATCTTAGACATGGGGTATGGCTGTTTTGATTCCCCATAACTTAAGGGTATTATGGGATCAGAATCAAGATACTTTTTAAGTTAGCATTTAGGGCTTTCGTCAAAGATTTTAAAAGTTAGAAGAGGAGACAGCATAATATATTTGCCTAACGTACGTATTTATGGAAGAAAAGTTTACGCCATCTACGCCAATTCTCAACAATACCTATAATAAGTGTATCTGTCACTTGTAAATAGTCCCAAAAGTAGCCCATAGTGGAGTTTTAAGGTGACACGTTTGTTCTGTAATGGTATTTAAGGTGTATTAGAATCTAAAAACGTCTGTCTGAACTTCTTTACACTAACGTTTATAAAAAGTCATAATCGACAAAAATAAAGGCTAAACCAAAGTTTAGCCGATACCCGAAAGCTGAATATCAGTATATTGAGACTTTGTTATCTTTCTGTCCGTCTCTAACCTAATAACAACTTAGCCAGAAGTCTACAACAAGTATAATATTATATTTTCATTACTCCTACTGCTTTTAAGGATAAGCTAAACATCTTTATTTGTTTTGATAATTATTGTACCAGCGTTCTCTCGTTATTGTACCATTTTGAACCTCCCCTTAGTTTATTCTGTTTTGCCGCCAGAATTCAAATGTGTAATTAGTATAAGATGGCAAGATGTTCCCTGCAAATGACAGCAATTGCTAAACAGTTTAAATGTTGGACGTTTTTTGGAACACGAAATTAACTGAGTTTACTTTGAGAGTGTATTTTATTAAGAGTCAAGTTTTAATACAATGGAGCAAAAGCCAGACCTTTGGATAACCGACCTTTACTATGATCTCTATTATACTTTGTATACAATTTTGTATATTTTTATTATTATTATGTTGATTCATCAGGAACTTTTAAAATACGTAATCCCAGTTTATGATTCGCATTTAGTGTAATTTTTTTTTAACAAATAAAACATTACGCACACTAAAACACACACACTAGGAAATTTTGATTGACAAGCCTATAAACACACGAATTCTTTTATATTTTATGGTTGAAGTCTGTTGTCAAATTGAAAATTAGATGTATATAACCAATAACCATACTTTCTAATACTAATAAAAGGATCCGCGCTGGGTATACCCATATTATTGTTAGCGGGCCCTAATACTATTAGACTTTATTTCAAATTAAAATTATTTCCATAACATTCATTATACAACTTTAATCATTATAAAACAAGGTGCGTATTAAGTTCATAATCTACTTTACGATTCACCATAATAATATTATTATTAAGTAACTATCTTTCGTAACAATAATCATGACATAGTTAAACATAGTTATAAAACTATATTTACGAAGAAAGTTACGAATTCAGTAATCTGTGGTGACAGGAAGTCATAAGTTAACGTAAAACTTGCCCAAAACTTTTGTGACTCAACCTTCAGCCAATAGATGGCGTTGGATGTACAAAATTGGAACTTCAGAAAACTTCGTTAAAACTATTAACCTGTAAAATAAATAAAAAAAACACGATATGAAAATGTTGTTTTAAAATGAAATAGTAAAATAAGTTAGCTGTCGTTAATTTTACCAATTTATTATGATATATTTTAAGATTCCAAATTAGTTTATAACATTATTATTCAATAATTAGATAGGTAACTACATGAAAAAGTACTTTCGGATTTATTATTGATGAAGTAACGTTTTAAGTTAATAGAGAACAGACAATATTAAGGGCCTGTTTCACCACTTCCTGATAGGTGCTGAATAGGCTATTCACCACCACCACCAACTTGACAGAATATAAAGTATGGAGAATCTGTCAAAAAAGTTGTAAATAGCCTATTCGGCACTTTATCAGAAAGTGGTGAAACAGTGCCTAAATATAATTAGGAAAGCTTATATTTCTTTTTTAAAGAGGTATTTTTTATTATTATTTCGTCGGTTTGTGTAAGCTAAGTTTCGTCCATGATTTGTCTCCGAAAATTATCATCAAAACAAACGTGATATGGTAATAATCTTTCTAAAGAAATGTTAATCACAGAATAATAATATTGTGATATTTTCATCCAAACATCAGCAGTAAGTATAGTAGTTTAGAAAATAATAATCGTAAAAACATAAAAAGCAAGGAGGTAGACAGGTACGGCATGTTTGTTTATATCCGTAATTGAAAGCCTTGTTTTAAGTCGTTCAAATTATAATACCAATCTAATTACTAATTTGTTCCTCTCAAAAGCGTGTTTCAAACGTTTTAGTGTAATTTCCTCGTGCAATACTCATATTAGAGATATATAAATTCACCGACAGATGGCGCTAATGGTAGCCTCGCTTCGTATGTTTAATGTTTATCGTATTGTATAATATCATTGCGTTATTATTTACATAACACTCCTGAGGATATGATGATTATCCCGAAATTACCGGAGTAATTACACGCTGTAAGTTTTTAAGAGCTATTAAGAATAACTCGAATAAAATAGGCTTACATATTCTAATTTGAGTTTTATTATCTTATGAAACTTATGAAATAGGGGATGCTTGTTTAAATATAATTTTTATTTGATAATTTTGTCTGAATTTACAATTGTAACTACACTGTCGTCTGTCAATCACATAATATTAATAATATAATACGAAGAGTACAAATTAAGATCTATAGAGTATAAAGATTAGCAAATCGCTAATGTCAAAAGCTCTTGAATAAATGCATGAACTGCGAAAAACCTCGAAAACACAATATAAGAGACACCACAAACGGAAAAAAGTGATGGCCTAAAAATATAATGAGCGATACCAAATAATCGTACACTGGGCCATAAGCATACCCATTGTTCATAGAGTACTTTAATTTAACAGATAATAAGCTAACTATTGAATCTATTATTATATCTATCGTTTCGTCAAAGTTAACACCCATTTTGGCGCCTTATTTTACATTTGAAAATAATCAAAACCTATATTTGAAAAAAACTAACTGTAACATCACTGTCACAACTCACAAGTCACAACCCAGAGAAATGGAATAAACACTTCAAGATGCGATTTACGATTCAATTTAGCTATAGAGTGTGCCACAGAAATAATTATAATACAAAGGAAACTTAACCATCTTTGGCAGTCATCATGGTGAACAAACCATAAATATTTTAGATAGGTAGATAGATACTTCATTGCTCACATTAATTTGAGTCCAACCGTCAAATTGTTACTAAAACTAAACTTAAGAAAAAAAAATGTTAAACGATTTTCAGTGGCTTAAATTCTTAAAGTGCCAATAATAAAATGTTTAACCTTATATTATACTCTTAAAAAACATTTAAACCTTCTGTTATCTGACTGCCCTAGCAGGCCGGCGAAGCTAATAATATTTGTTCTCCTAATCGTCTATTCTACAGAATGTGTTTCGTTAATTGCGAGAGACGAACGAATGTATAAATCGAAGCAATAACAGTTCGAGCCGACATTAGGCCCAGCACATTACGCCTCTAATTTCCAATTAGCAAGCAGGTAGCGTAAAAAGACGCCATTACGATTTCCCGCCAAAACGCCGCGGCCATCTTGCCGCGCGTGCGGATTATTGTCTATTCCTGCATATGTGATCTTGTTTATGGAATTAATTTCGGTCATCCTGCTTTTGTATTTTCAGTTATTTATGGCGTTATTTCCTTTTGTGTCCCGCTTTAATTTGATAGTCGTAAATTATTGACGATCGCCGAAACGAGTTAAGATATTAATGGAGGCATAAATTAGACTAATGCGATGTCCAAATTATATTATAATTTGGATTTTACAAACAATTCGGACTCGTTGATTTTATGTCATATTTCTGTTTAGATATCAATTTATTATTGTAGCTATGTACCTACCTACACGTTATCAAAAAGAGGTCGAGCTTTTTTACACTTCATTTTCCCTACATTTCGCCATTAATATAATATAATAATAATAATAACTTTATTGGTGCAGAAAATATTTTTCTTTATATGAAGATTAGTAAGATCTACGTTCTGACAAAAATATCTTAAGGTACCATCTGGGAAAAACATTGAAACAATGATTCTAATCATCCCAAGACCTCTTCCCAAACTAATACTGTGAGATGAAATTATAAATCTCTTGTCCAGGGTGGCTAACGGCGCTAACGGCGCTAACGGCCGGTCACGATATAATTGGCGAAGTTGGGCATATTCGGTGCGGAATTATTGCACGGCGATCTCGAAGAAAGGAGATAGGCAGTTACAGACATACTGCCACACTCAGAGACGAATATTATCTTGAGATAATATTCGTCTCTGAGTGTGGCAGTGTATTTATTTACTTCGTTACATTTAAATGTAATTAAGTAAATAATTATACGTCTCTTTTCTGATTTAAAGTTTCCTAATGATCATACAAAAATTTTGTAGCCCATCACAAAACACATTTCAATTCTTCTCTTACGCTCTTTGGCTTTATCGCACTCGCATAAATTGTCCATGGGCGACGGTAGTTGCTTTCCATCAGGTGACCCGTTTGCTCGTTTGCCCCCTTATTTCATTAAAAAATGTAGATCATGTTGATTATTTAATTAATCGTAAACGTCTATGTTACTTCGAATCTTCAAGGTAAGGAAACTTAAGCTTAAACATAATTCAGTAAGAATGAATAAATTCACAAATACTCCTAAACGTCTAAATGATTTCCACCGGTTCTGGAACCAGCCAGAAGCGAAGAACCGGCATAACAAACTCGCTCGGGGCCATCTTTGTTCAGACATTAAGGGCCTGTTTCACCACTTCCTGATAAAAGCCGAATAGGCTATCCACCACTTAACTTGACAGATGAATCTGTCAAAAAAGTTGTGAATAGCCTATTCGGCAGTTTATCAGAAAGTTTTGAAACAGGCCCTTAGAGTGTTGTATTGTCTAACAGAGGTCTGTACTTCGTCGCGGCTGCGTCCAAATCCAAATGTTATTCTTTATGGCCCAGTCTCCTCTAATTGCATAAACCCTCGTCTGTCCCTCGCCTCCTCTAAACGACAATTTATATGAAACATTACCCAACTAAATCATATACAGGCTGATCCTAATTACTAATAACATAAAATGGTTTGTCACATAAATCACACTCTTTATGGGTCGTTAAATTATTGTTTATTTAGTCATTATGCTTAACGTCAAAACTTGTGATTGTTTATAATCACAATATCAGTATTTTATATTGATAGTCTAATTTCTAATATTATATAAAATTCTCGTGTCACGGGGTGCGTGGTTGAACACCTCAGAAACGGCTCGACCGATTTTCGTGAATCTTAGCGAGCATAATATCGACTAGGGTTGAGAATCGGACAGCGTCTACTTTTTATATTGATAAGTGCATTTGTTGAATAAATAATAGTAAATTATTACAACTCGAGACTGACGGCGACCATTGTTTGTGCGACGGGATAATGATGGACGTTGCCATGGTGACATATTTATTTAGTCACTTCAATAAAATTATAATATGGGAGAAATACTTTATATAGCAAAACAACGGTTACCGGGACAGCTAGTATCTTTATAATAATTTAAAATTAATTAACCAAATAGATGAAAATGAAAAAATCTATACTGGCATTATAGAGAAGTAACGTTGTTTGCAAAACTACTTGAGCAATTTTGATAGCCACACAGTTAACCACGGAAAGGACATAGCTACTTTTTATAAGAAAATGACGGCTTCCGTGAATTATATTTACGCGGGTGTCGCCGCAGGCTGAAGCTAGTAATTTTAAGAAAAATCAATTTAATATTTATATAGGTATGTTACTAAAATTACAATGTACTTACAAATATTTCGAAAAAATCAAAAATATCTTAATCGTTTTATAATATTCATCAATATGTAACAACATAATATAATGTTAATATTTAAAATATCCTTTTATTACCCATTTTGGGGGCCCAATAAATATCGAACTTATCTAAACGGGATCACCCTGTACGAGCTTACAGACATAAATTAAATGACAAACTATTGTTTAAAATTCAGATTGTACGCGAAATCTTGTTCGGCTTAATTTTATTGACCTGGAGGGGGGAGAGTGGGGACAGTTCGTGTGAGGAAACAATAACGCGGTCCAAGGGAGCCCGGTCTACCCTCCTAATGGCTTTAATAAAGGTACATCGCTATTTATGATTTTATTCCGATGTATGTAATTAAGTTACCGATACACGGGTCGCTGGCGGAATGTAAAGTGACGGGTAACTTCTGTCTTTGATTTGATACATAAAGTACTAGTTGACCCCGCACGCATTATTTTGTAACATCTATATATTAATACGTGAGCCAAAAACGTTGTATCTCTTTTGACGAAAAATGGGAAAACGTAGGTGAATGAAATTTTGCACAGTTATGGTTTATATGGTGAAGGAGTGCATCGAGCTAATATTATTTTGAAATTATGCTTTTATCATACATTTTTTTAACAAATAAAACATTACACACACTACAACACACACACTAGGAAAAATTACAGATTTTTGAGTGACAAGCCTATACATACGAATTATAGTCTTTTATTTATGGTTGAAGTCTGTTGACAACAAGGTGACAAATTAAAAATGGATTATAGTTTTTTTTTATTGAATCTTAGATACTATTAGACAATGCTTACACGGCCAGTCTGATATCAGCTGAGTCCCAGAGACAAGAGTTGAAAAAAATATGATAGTCAATATTTTTTTTACAAAATATAGGTACCCTATTATATAGGTATAGGTACCCTAATGTCATTGAAACTAAGGTCGAATTTCGACGATTGGGCGATCTCTAGTATACTTTAATTAGGGTATAAAATAATATACTTCATCGCCGATTCTCAGACATTATCAACAGGCAAAGAAAATTTCAGTCGCGGTAATCACGATCCTGTCAGAAATTCGATTTTTTTTAAATATAGGTAATATTAAGTATTTTTTATTGCTTAGAGAGTTTCTTTTTGGTAACGATGAAATAAATAAAAAAATGATCCATTTCAAATACAATAAGGTTGGGTAGCACCAGAGGCGTGGTTAAAGTTAAAGTTAAGGCTTCTAGTTAAGGCAAATTCAACTTTAATCGTTTTATAATATTCAGTCAGAAGACGTTGCTGGTCCAACAAGGCTTTATAAGAACGTGGGGGGCACTGCTGGTAAAGTAGAACTGTCAAAAATTGCGTTTTTGTATGATGTCAGCGTTAGTTCCTTTTTTCGCCACGTGCATTTAAAGCCCTGTCGAGCTCTATGGTTATGGCGTCTTGATGGCGTCCATTTTTAACCGACTTCAAAAGTACGAAGATTGAGTACAGAAATAGTTGAGGTTTAGGCGAAGTCTGAAGACGGCACTATAATAAATTAATAACGAATAAGAATTATTTGATTCTTTTTTTTAGATTATTTTTAAGAATATTACTTTTGTTTTTACCTTGGAAGTCGGTTTTAATTTTTTGTTAAAAAATAATTTTAACTTTAACCAAAGATTTGACATTTTGCATTGTAAAGTTAAAGTTATAGTTAAAGTTACAGTTGTAGTTATTATTATTATTATTATTATGTATTTATCAAATTAGACATACAATTATTAAACTAAATTTAAACAGTATTAAAAACCAATGAGGTTTGTGCAATGCTGCGATACAGTCCTATTCACAGGTGTAAAGTAAGTTGGTGCAACCCACCCTTAGTATTTTTCTTACGTAGGTGGTCGATCTACGTAGATGGATGGTCTTCGTCTAAAAATTGTGAAACATGTCTAGAATTCTCTCAATAATAACAACTGACAATATTTGTATTATAAATGTAAAAGTGTATTTGTCTGCCTGTTACCTGTTCACGCTCAAACCGCTGAACCGATTTTGATAAAATTTGGTATAAACATACTTTGAGTCCCGGGAAAGAACATACTATACTATTTATCTTGGAGAAATGCGAGCGATAAAAGAATTTTGGTGCAGTGAAATTGCGGGCCTCGTCTAGTTTTAAATATCTCATCTCTCTACAAAAAGGTAACTTTTTAACCCATTTACATCTCCAGTAAACTTTTCAACTATATTTAATAATTTATCACTTCCGACAACACCCTGTGCCGATCATTTTAACATTAACGAAAAATATGAATACAGGATGTTCCACGTTTAGCCGATAAATAACAATGGACAAAACCGATGCACCGTCCTTGAGTTACGGCTCACACACACGCGGGCCGTTCCCGACACCTGCTCGTTATCGATGGCCGACATTAACATGGCCGATGCCGACGTATTTACTACACGTCTTTAGTTTAAGGAACCATCAAACTTCATTATGGAGTTGAAAATCGGCGTACAAAAACGACGCGTCTGCTTAATAGTGTTATTAACTTCTAAATAGTAAGGGCTCCCACACTTAACTACTATATATTTCGTGTTGAAAATGTATGTGTGCAATAAATAGTGAAATAAATAAACAAACTACGAATTTGCATCGCATCACATCGTAATGTCATTTTGTCGCAAATGTTTGCAGATAGTGTGGGAGCCCTAAAAAGTGCTATGTTGAAAACGTTTTTGCAAATGCAATGATAAGAATATAATTAAAATTTGTGCAGTTGTTTATGATATACATTTATGTTTTCTCACAAAAAATACACATGCACATAGTATAACATAATACATATTATGTTATACTATGTGCATGGGTTAAACACATAATATGTGTGTTGTGTGTTGCCGGTGACCGAGACACAATAGAAATTCTATTGTCTCGTTTTTCCACGATCGACGGGTTAAAAAAGAACAAGTTCCTTTATTTATAAAATGTGTTTTAATAATGATGAAGCATCACATTTGCCTAATAATTGAGCATTCAAATGTAGCGATACTAGGTAGTATCAAAAGTAACTAATTTGATACTATAATAATAATAATAATGTTAAAAAATTACTGGTCAATTTGGTGTAAAACAAACATCACTAACATTTTTATATTACACAGTGACCTGTCGCATAATGATCCTACCTTTTTGTCAAGCTATTTACATACCTGTATCTTTATACCCACAATAAAGGACAACGGCTGAACCCAAACAAAAAGGGACTCGACTTGATACACATCAGCGATTATATGTCATAAAGCGAAAAAGGTTTTAATGAAACGTGCTAATTGATACAAACACGGTCGACCTCCCCCGACCTACCCAGATCAAACATATTTTCAATTCTCATCAAAAAAGTGGGCAACATTACGACGGCTAATAAAAACCGGGCAATATCCGGGCAGCAATACCGTAATGAACACCCTGTGTACACGGGGGCCATTTAATCTCACACCTGTATCACGCCGTATATCGATGGATAAGGCATACGCTTAAGCGAATATCACATTTCATTGAACAAAGACATACAGGTTTTAACTATGGGCCCAACTAACACAGAATAACTTATGATCGAGAAATACAAAATTTCAGTAAACTGTACAGAAAAAAACATTTTCATTGATTTTACGGTGTTTATTTGTCGATAGGTTTACAGACATACACTAAAATATGCTAAAAACTTATCATAATTATAACTGTCATGTTTTACTTCATGTGAATCTAGTGTACAAAATAGAAATCGAAGTCCAAAGAAATAACAGTGTATAAAGGCTCGATTCAATATGATTTACTTAACAATAAATTTGAAATAAAATACAGGTCAATGGTTTATAATTTTTGTAGTTACAGTTTTGACTTCAGTGCGCAATCCGCTTCCGCCTATACCTTAAGCGTTAAACGCTAAACGGGTGCCCGTTAGGCCTAAACAAATACCGGCGATCTGCGTAAGGGATCGCTAACCGTTGTTTAGGTGTCTACGCGCCGTTACGCCGTTACCGTCGTTACAGCCGTTACCGTTACAAAGTTTTACAACTACCCTCATGTAAAACATTGTGGTAACAAAATTTTTGTTATGTAAGGCTTTTTGACTGACTTTTAAAAGTCTACTTAGAATTTTAAAAAACAATATTATATTAAATAAATTTTATATCGTATGATTGGTAAAGTGATAAAGCTCTTAATTAGTATGCGTAAGAGTTTTAGGCTTTGGTTTTTTGGAATAGCGATAAGCCAATATAAAAGCTTATCTAGCTTAGCAACTTCAACGTAGGAATACACCCGATATTAAATACACGATTTTCACCCAGACTCGTACAAAATGAAATTCGCTTCATATCTAGACGACCTCCCCGCAACTATTATATTCTAAATTCAAAATCTCGTCTTTATCTGTCGAAGTTTCCCGCCAATCGTGACGTCATCGTCTGAGAAATTAAAAGTTCGTCAGACTGCCTGCAGCGCTCGTCGGCGACGGACGCCTCGGGGTATATTTGTTTAATATTTGTTGAATATTTCAATAGATATAGGAAAATTAAGGATAATATTATACGCCATAAGTATTACATAATATTTTGACGGAACAGACGACTGCTTTAAGAACAAGTTACATGCTGTCTTGATCATTTTCGAAATGTTAGTTTTATTAGCAACACCAATATAACTATCCAATAATATTGTAAAAAAACAGCACAGAAACGTAATATAAGGAATTTATAATACTACAATAATTAATCATAAAAACAAAGCAATATCAAAAGAAACTCGATAAAAATCCTAATCAATTCATATCAAAAGTTCGCTTATAGAGTAATAATTTGCAGTGGTAATTTGATGACTTCCAACGGGTTCTTCGGAAGTTTTTACGTTGCATGAATATTTAATGGGTGATGTTGGCGCCCAACGTGGGGCCAGGCCCACCGGGGCCTTATTTTTTCAGCTTATTTTCCTCGCCAGTTACGCCACTGATTTGAAGAGATAAAAGTGTAATTTAATCAATGCTGCCGAGAATTTTGTCTCTCCTTTTTGGTAGACTTTAATCGATTTCGAAAAAATGGAACAGGATTATATGAATTAGTTTTTGTTGAATAGATCGAATATTGATCAGGTACTCGTTTAATATTTGACGCCTTTATTCTGTTAGTTGGCTTAGTATTTAAGTACCTTTCCTTTTCTATGAGTAAGACCTCAAGTTAAATTAATATACATTCTTTTAATTTACAAAGTATGGAAATTTAATTAAATGAATTAGACGATCACATTAATTTGTAAGGCAAAAGTTTGCGTATGTTGACGTTTATTTCTTTTTCACACAAAAACTGCTATTCGAATAATTTTGATCTTTGGTGTAGTAGTAGTTTAATTAGTTAAGATGTTTAGAATATATGTTACATTTTATATTGAATATTACTATTATATAATACTATCAGAGAAGTTGATTCCTATGCAAATCGGGGACCTAAGTAGTTTGGTTGCGTTACGTCAAACCCAGCTGACGGATCACAATTAACATTGAATTGATATATTCGACCAAATAACGTTGGTCTGTCAATTGCATAGGAATCAACGTCCTCGATGGTAGTTATATACTAGCTAGGGATGGAAGCCTGGTATCTTAAAATACAAGCAGGACACTGCTTAGTTTGAGACTTCAGTCTCCCTACAAATACTAAACTAAATATCTATTTTATTCTAGTGATATAAGTAAATGTAATATTATTATTGTGGTGAGAGAATAAATAAATAATTATTATCATTATAATAGACATAGGTTCAATTTTCAGACTATTAATGATTTCAAACTATGTGTCGCAGATATTATATAAAAAAAACAGACATTAAAGTCTAAAGTTTTGGGCTCTGAATTAACTCATAGTTTACTTTACACCCTGAAAAAGTGTAAAGCTCCTAGTATGAGATACTCCATTATTGCTTGAATGGTAATACTTAGTTGGTATTTATAAAACAAAATTGAACAAAATAGCACAATAGACATATAATTCTGTCTACTCTGAAAATAGTATGCAACAATGATTGATATAATTATAAAGTTTTTCGACGTAGTATGTAAATGAAATGGAAGAAGCGAGGCGGAAGCTGAATGTAGGTTTGGCGTTCTCTGGCACTGCGTCTTGTCTTGGCACGCGGGCCATGAAAAACGCGATTAGAATATTAGCTTATAACCAAAATATCATTGCATTAATTACTTGTAACATGCTTGTAACTAAAACCTTATGGAATCTTTTAGTATCTTTTTGTGATTTACACAAGCTAATATCAATAGATTTTATTTTTTTTAATGCTAAAAAATGAAAACTTTTAAAAAATAAAATAATATTGACACAGCCAACTATAATACAGGGTCTGCTGTTTTTGTCTGTCATAGGACTTTTTGATTGTACGTAACAAAATCAGCAAATATTTTATTTCTGCTATTTTAGGTTTGCTGTCTTTTGATATTTTAGTAGGTAATGAGAAATAAAATACTTACAATATTTCCGTACATTACGAATTTAGTAATGTCTAACGTCCGTGTTCTGTAAAAATGCTAGCATCCGGTCATTGGCCTTCCCATTGGCCTCTCCCAGTCCGCGCATTCCCTGGCCTCATCTTAATAAAAGTGCCCGTATTGGGCTCCATCAAAGTGTAGCGGGGCCCTGGAGAAATCAGGCGCGTCGATATGTGCTGGCACCCCCCTGCGCCCCCCGCTGCTAATGAGTCCGCCCCTGTTTGTGTACTTATAATTGCTTTCTTACATTACCTCGTATGAATGTTGTTTTAACTTCCACTTGTTTTACTTCAATAATGGAATTTCGAATATCATCAGCTTCTCTTTGGATTTTTTTTAAATCATAAAATTGGGGCCGTCTATGGACTGTTCGCCCATATATATCCTTTTTTGTTATTTTATTATTTAGATTTTTCGCACCAAGGATAATAATTATCATTATTTCAATTATTGAAATAATATTATAAATTTTAAATAGCTTGTCTTTGGTTTGAATCAGTTATAAATTATTTTGTCTTTATTTCTAGCTACTTTGCCCACGTACTGTCATACCAAAAAAATACAGTTCCCGCAAATTTTTCGTAGAATTTGATAAGCAACTGAAATCTGAATATAAATAAATAGGTAATTAAAACAACTGAAATAGTTATGAAAAAAAAATTGTGGTCTCTGAATACTCAATATGCGTTTTTACAGTTACGTGTCTTTTGCTACGGAAATGATTCCTAGCTAGAAACCTAGAAAGAATAGAAGCCGAAACCCCCTATATACTAAATTTCATGAAAATCGTTGGAGCCGATTCCGAGATTCCAATTAATATACATATATATATATATATATATATATATATATATATATATATATATATATATATATATATATATATATATATATATATATATATATATATAAAGAATTGCTCGTTTATATACGGTATAACATACCATTATGACAATAATGATGTCATGACGGTCCGCTAGCGGCTAGACGCGTAGCCGCTACGGTGGTGCTACGAGCTGCTACGACATTGCTACGGGCCTACGCAGTTTCGCCTTGAATATTATTGATAGTCAACAAGATGTGTTTGTCGCGCTGAAACTGCATATTTTTCGAGAAAAACACTAACTATGTACTGTTGCCGCCAGTGATACGATTACGATATACGATACGATTAAGTGCGAAGAAAGTTAGTTTCGACTGATTTTCTACTGCAAATATAGTAATTTTTGGGAGAGAGAAATAATACGTCTAGCCTCAGTGATAGAAATTTAGCGTATATTCAAAATTTTACAAATGTCATGGATAACGGGAAATTTGGGGAACAATTAGCCAATCATCGACCATGACGTCCGCACGTAAATTTAAACATGCCCGCATCGATCAGCTGACTGGCGTAGGTATATTGACGTTTATACATACTAGCCGTCTTTAGTCTATGTCACGCACAGATTATAACACCCAACAGCACTTAACAAGGACTTAGAGTATCTCTATACCAAATTTCATCAAGATCACTTCAACGGTTTAAACGGACAGACTTTATAATATTGAAATATAGATCATCTTAAAATAAATTATAGTGAATGATTGAAAATGAAATAAATAGAAAGAAGCATCAAGCAGAGGTATAATAAATAGTCGAAGTAGTAGACATCAAAATCGTCCAAATCACTCTATAAAGAAACAAAGCTAAAAAGGAACGTCAATTGTGATTGTCGCACACAGACATATCTGTGTGTGTGTGTAGAGATAGAGGAAGAGGGTGCATTTGCACAAGGTACAGAAATATGTGGCCGGTGCTAAACATTAACGATTATAGTCGCCAAGTCACGTCTAATTGCAAGTGCAGCTGGCGGTATGCGAGAGAGAACCAACTTCTTAATATTTTTTTTTTAATTTAGATTTTTGCCTTTGCAAGATTGACATTTTAAAGGCCGAAGCTTTTCGAACGAAAATAGCTCAGGTCAATAAAGCCGTCATGCCAAATCCGAGCACCCAACGTCTAAATTTCTAAATTTCATCCATCCATCATTATCAGCTAATAACTAATGGTTAAAAAAATAATTTTAGAATCTTTGTTAACATTTTGGCCTCGCCATATTGAAAATATAAAATTTGATAACTATTTCAGATTAAATCATCATTTTCCTGCTGCGTTTTTGTGTTATGCAGTATACTATACAGCTTTTGTTTACAAACTAAATAAAAACTATTCCTTATACTATCAACTTTATTAAAATCAAATGAAACAAATAGAAACATCATACATTTTTACAATTATGCTTTTGTACACGAAAAATCCGACTATGTTCTTCAAAATACTCCACATCTAGCATACACCCGTCCAGACTAATTGTAAGCGAACGTTATCGCGAGACAAACGCGTTGGTGCTGCAACGCATAACCATTACCACTTTTTGGTTTCGAGAAATTAGCGCCTTTTTGCATACTCCCGTCCAGGGGGCGGCGCGCTACGGACTTTTGTTCTTTAATACTTTTTACGCCGCACGATTGATTGGAACTTTTATTGCTGATTAAACGCTGGACTGAGGAGATAAGTGACCGATTTTAATTAAAAATTTTAATTTGAGTTTGTAAATCTTTGAAAGTTTCAAAATTTTTAAAGTAAACCTTTTCAGCAGGACTCTATTATCAGGAGATACGTCTGTTTCACATTTTTAAATCAGATTTTTTCCGTTTTTAGAGTCACGCAGTTTTTTTTGCGTACCTTTATCTTCATTATAATTCACATACCTTTGATGTGGTCATACCTTTAACATTGTTATAGATACCGTAAAATACGACATGATATTATCCTCACAGATGCAGATACGGGCCAATCCTTATGTAAGCAAATCTCCGTGATAAAACGCCCTAAATATCGCAATCCGAAGTCCACAAGTCCTCCCGAGCCTCGTCAATAAACTGTCACTATTGGAATCGTCAAAATCCAATTAAAAGCGATCTATAGAAGTTAGTTTTTAAGTTGGCGGGTCGGCCATCCGTCTGCCGTTTAATTAACATTCCGACACACCTCCTCCGACCTCCGACCTCCGACCTCCAACCTCTGATCAGACAATGATTAAATTGATATCAGCTTTATTGACAGCGTAAGGGTTTAGAACCAATGAGTTTTATGAAGAGAAAAGGTTGAGAATCTGTGAGTGTCACAGATTCTCAAGATTATAAAAGGTCGAGTTCTTCAAAAGTTGAGAATATCTGCTGCCACGCTGCGAAGTTAGGTTCTTCTAGGTTCTTCTTCGATAATATAATCAAATCTTCTTAACTATGTTATTCTATAATACCTATAGTTAAATAACAGGCATAATAGAAGATGACTCTCAAATCGTCATAGTCTTATCGCAAGGGGTGTCGTTAAAAACCCAAGAAATATAGGTTACGATTAAGTTATTAATAGAGCATGACAATTTTTGTCGAAATAATAATTATAAACAATAAATAAAATTGTCGTTTTTCTGAATAAACTTGAAACAAATATTTTCAGAAAGCCTACCACCCGTTGGGGAACTAACCCGGCGAGATTAACCGGCGTAAGAAACTCGCACGGGGCCCACTTTTTACCAAAAAAGTGGGAAAATTACTGCTTTTTAAATAAAACTACTTATGTTTTTAAATTTAATTTTCCACTTTAAAGTGTGATAGCTCGGTGTATCTCCCGCCTGAAGAGACGAACCTTCGACAGGCTTCGACTGACGATAGACGGAATTCGCGCCCACAGTACACACGATCAATGGTAGTGCAATTTTCTTAAAATAAATTAGTATTCATCGTTGTAGGTTATAATTTGTTTCTAAAATGTTTGCAAAATCAAGTCAATGTTTTTTTTATTAAATACTATTAGACAATTATATCTCTAAGCATTAGTACAAAATAATAAAAAAACATGTTATGTTCGTTAACTGTCTACATTCTAATTAACTGATTGTTCAACTTGCAGGTATTTTAGAGCAGATCAGAGCTATAAGAAATTTAAAATTTTACAATTAGTGTGATTTTCTTGTGATATTGGCGTCTACTAAGCAAGGATTGAAAAAAGTCAAACCTAAGCGGGTAAAAAAAGAAAAAGAAATAGCTATTATGTTATTTTAAGCGAGTGCCGTCGCAGACTTGAATATAATAATAAATATTATGTTTTCCTTGTACAAGAAATCCCCTTTTTAAGATCTTATATGAAAACAAAAACTTATATTGGCAGCTTCAAAAATCGTACACCCATTCAGCGCACATCCAATCTTTCTCAGTATTAATGTAGCCAATTTGTAAGAAGGCGCGATCGTCTCGTTTATCCACCGCGTCGACCTTACGCCTCTCGTAATAAGAGCGTACGCTGTTAATTATCACTAATTCAAGTTTAATTAAACAAACGAACGGCTAAATAATGCGCCTAAAGAATTCGAGTATCGATAATGAAAAAACGGGGGATATTTATAAGAAAATTTTAGTATGAATAGTGCAAAATTTTAAATAAGCATAGATTAAAACATTATTGTCGTACGTAGAATAGATACACAGGAATTTTTCATACCGATTTCACAACTCCAAGCATGCACAATGGATACAGTATGCATGGGCTGTATGACTCTCGTGTGAGTTATAGGATGCATGTTTACACATCACCTATGCTTGTAGCAATGAAAATTTTATGTCAGCTTCCTATGGTGCTATGGTTTTAGAACAGCATAGGCTTCAAAATACGTCATGACAGATCATGTAAAAACTAAATATCCCTAAATTAAATTGAGTATTTCTCATCTTAGTATAATAGTGCAGCTTACGTAGTAACTATTTGGTAATCTGTGGTGCAGTATACAAGATGTTAGTGTAAACACCGTTATCCTTGAAACCATCAAATGAGCCCGTCAAAATGAACAACTTTTTCTATGAGAACAATGCTGGGAACTCAAAAAATCTGTCTTCATACCCATACAAATTGCCGATCCGGGCATCCGTATGGGTATGAAGACGGCATTTTTTTTGAGTTCCCAGCATTGTTCTCATAGAAAAAGTTGTTCATTTTGACGGGCTTGGTTGGTTTCAAGGATAACGGTGTTTACACTAATACACTGTATAATAAAAAAATACAGTTACAACTGATAATATTTTAATTCACAGGCAGCATTAGCATTAATGCAAACGTCGTTTTGATACGAAGGTTGCAGAGGCACTTTTAAAATGAAGTCGCCCCTTAAGGAGGTATTAATGACAAGAAGTTTGAAGATTTCAAAACAACAAGAATCCTATTAAAAGTCATTAGATAGGCATCTCGCTAATGGCGTTACGTCTTAACAGGTGTAGTCTGCACAACGGTAACAGCAACGACATCAACAAACTCATTTATCCACCTCAATACAGGCAGATACCATCTAAATGTCATCAGCGAACTCATAATAAAACGCCCGAAATGCCGATATGACGCGGACTTAGAGATTATAGACGAGGCTTGCTTTTGAAGCTAATATTTGAAAGGTGGGGGTTAATATTTTAAACGTGGGAGATGCTTCGGCACGAACGGGCCGGCTCGACTGGAGAAATACCACGGGCTCACAGAAAACCGGCGTGAAACAGCGCTTGCACTGTGTTTCGCCGAGTGAGTGAGTTTACCGGAGGCCCAATCCGCTACCCTTTTCCCTTCCCTACCCTCTCCTATTCCTTCCCTACCCTCCCCTATTACCCTATTCCCTCTTAAAAGGCCGGCAACGCACCTGCAGCTCTTCTGATGCTGCGAGTGTCCATGGGCGACGGAAGTTGCTTTCCATCAGGTGACCCGTTTGCTCGTTTGCCCCCTTATTTCATAAAAAAAAAGGTTTGATTGATAGAGAGAGAGGTGTCTTACGTATGGTAGTAATTCCTTTTCTAATACACTATAGATCTTTGTAATTTAGTTAGGTTAGTCAAGCTTTGCCGACAATAACGGCTAACAATGGCTGCAGTATAACCTGTGGCGGCCGGATCCGGCCGCTTGGGGATTAAAAGGTTAACATAACGCGACCATAAAATAACGCATATTATAACGTAAATAGGTACATACTACATAGTTCCTCTATAATAATATGCCTATGAATCCATTACTTTGATGGCACAGATCGACAGACGAGGACATAGACCGCCGCGCCCCTCGTCTGAGCGAGATGCCATATAACGCATTGCCGTGTGGCGAGTGAGATAGCAAATTGGTTCGCCGCTTTTTCGCTTTTCGCAGCGTCGGTGTACTGGAGGCGTAAATATTTACAATGGTTGTTCTATTGCACCCACTAAATGCTTATTATTTTCAATGGAGTAGACATTAACATCTCATTAGCAGAGTTTAGTATGAAAAAAATATAATATAAGACTTTAATATAGTATCTATGGACACTTCACACCACCAGTCTGGCCCCGTGGTAAGTACCTGAAGGACTTGTGTTACAGGTACCAGACAACGGAAATATATTTAATACTTTTATACTATATATATTATAATAAATGTAAGATTTTTTTAATATCATACACATATTTAATACACATCCAGACCCGGAAACATTGAAAACTTTTTGTTCCGTCGGCTGGATTCGAACCCGTGACCCCCGGCTTGAGCTGCCACACACTCAACCAATCGAGCCACAGAGGTCGTCTTTAGTTAGTAACTTTTCATAAAATAGCCTATCCAGCGCGTATACCTATCAGTGTGAGCATTATTTTATCAGGTACAGAGCAGCCGTTAATCCGCGCGATATGAGGACCAACAAAGAGATCCGCGATACCCGGTGACATCCATGTGCGAGTATTGTATGTGGCAGTTTCATTATGCCACACGATCTATCAGTAACTGACAAAAGTATTTTCAGTTACAATTATGTTCTTCCCGTCTGGATCTTGCAATTTTCGACGTGGAAAAGAGTTTGGCAGTTTAATAATTGTTTCGCTTTTTAATGGCAAATGAAATATTATTATGATATCTATGGACGCTTTACACCACGTCAGTCTGGCCCCGTGCTAAGTAACTGAAGGACTAGTGTTACGGGTACCAGATAACGGAAATATATTTAATACTTTTATACTATGCATATTATATTTAAGATTTTTATTATACACATATTTAATACACATCCTCGACCCAGGATCTTTGAAAACTTTTGTGCCCTCGGCGGGATTCGAACCCGCGACCTTGGCTTGGCTTGAGCTGCGCACCAACGATAAAAAACATCTGTAAAAACAAACATATTATTATTTTGAATATAAATATAACATACTTTGCACATTTAGATAATATAGCTGCTATGGTTTGAAATAAGGGTAATAATAATATCTATGGATTAACAGTTACAAAATAAATATTATTGTGTATACAAATCACAATCAGAAGTCACCTGTCTTTGATTTAATTTTCTGATGGTATTTTACTTTTCGAATATGATTTGTTATTTTACACTGCGTTAGATGTATGAAATGAAAATCTATACATAAAAGAGTAAAAAAAGAGTATCTTATAATTATTTGGTAGTATTTTACTTCTTCGTTGCCAATTCTTCGTTAATTTCATATTAGGTACAGTCAATATTCAATAACTTTTTTTTCTTCCAAATTCAGGCAATCTATTTGTACTTAAATAAAATGAAAGATTAAGGATACCTCCTCCATGTTTCTTAATCCTTAATCGTCAGTTAACAAGCCATTAAGTCGAGTTTAGAACAAATCCGCGAGCGATAGTACCTTCCTACTACGACTATCAGATCAAATATCTACTCAATGTTATGGCATTGTTTACTTGGTTATTATAGACTTAATGCAAATTTTGATGGGGTTCCTAAGAAAATTTGATTTTGTTTTAAGTACCTACTTTAATAATAAGGCTTTTATCCTGTCGATTGCTATTAAATATTAGTCTGTATCCTAATTAAAAGTACCTACTCAACAAAGTTGAAAATGAATTCAAAGCATAATTATTGCTTGTGGACGTCTTTTATAATGTATTTCCCTTAAAAACATCTGAATAGTTTATTTTAAACAAACTTTCAAGTTAATCATACATTTAATTTATTCTCCGAACCACTTAATTTGTTATTATGATAATTTTATTGCTTTATAACCTGACTTACTAGCCTACTGAGAAATTCGACATTGTTAAAAGTTTTACTACAAGTCATCTCCAATCACACTTAATATTGTTCGTGAATCTGGCTAGTACATTATTTATATCCTCAAGTTAGTCTTACTCGATTACCTATGTATGCTACAAATCAAGGTTTATAATATCGAACACTTTCAATAATACCCCCGTATGTCATAGTTAACTCGGTTAAGTTAAACAATGGTTAGCGTGAGTTATGCTGGAAGTTGTCTCATTGTTTACCTTGTCCCGGCCCGGCCAGTAAGTGATTATGAATGCTGTGTGCGCAGGAGAACTGTGGAGCGGCTTGCAGTGATTTTTAGCTGTCTTAAAAAAGTCTCATGGTGGCACCTCACATGGCTTGTATTTGTTAATGGCTATTTGTTGTATTTGAGAACATTATTGACGTATACAAAAATAAGCAAATAAAGGCAAATAGGTGCTACCTTCCACACATGTCCGTCAAATACCAAATTTTTACTTACTTGCCTATTTGAATCTTTCGATGTGCGTCGAAAACCGACTAAGGTACGTGTATTTGGTATTGGTCATATATTTTGTCAAATAGGCCAATAAGGCCAATACTTTGCCAAACATGCCGTCGAGTAGTAATTGTTTGCCGATTACATCAAATACGCAAATACAAATAGCCATGTGAAGTGCCACCATCATTTTTATACGACAACCTCAGGGCCCTTTTGAGTTGGGAAATGAGATGTTATGTACCTCGCATTCCTCGGTTCATTATATCCCCTTAAATATTGAATAACACAACAGCCTTAAAGAAGAAGAGTTTATTGAGTTTTTTTATACGTAAAAACTTTTCCAGTCGCCATTTTGTAACTAATTTTGCAGTGTTCTTGGCCCTACCCTCTTCCTTTTATATATAAATTCACTGACAAATATAAGTTTAAAAAATAGACGAGTGGTATCCTATGCAGACGATACTGCAATTACCTTCACAGGCAGGACATGGGAATCAGTTTTTCGAAGCGCTGAAGATGGCCTTATAGTAGTTTCGCAGTGGTTGGCTAGCAACCTCCTAACTCTTAATGTTACCAAGACCTATTATATCTGTTTCTCTATAAATAATAAAACGCAACCTAAAAGTAACCATAACTTAAAAATTCACCAGTGCCAAACAAATAACACTTCAACAAACTGTTCATGTAGTGAAATAAATAAAGTAATATCAACTAGGTATCTTGGAGTATATTGAGACCAAAATCTAAATTGGCACCGCCAAATTGATTATACTAGCGATAGGATTAGAAAAATGATATGGGTTTTCAAGAAACTTAGATGCGTAGCTTCAAATAAAACAATCAAACAAGTGTACATTGCTCTAGTACAATCTTTAATAAACTACTGTGTCACGATTTGGGGTGGTGCAGCAAAAACAAGATTCCTAGAAGTTGAGAGAAGCCAGCGATGTCTAATAAAAGTCATGTACTGTAAGCCTTTCCGCTACCCAACTGACGACCTCTATAAATCTTACCAACTATTATCAGTCAGGAAACTTTACATTTTAAATAGTACCCTAAGACTCCATAAAACATTGCCGTATAAATCTAATGATAATATTAAAAAAGGAGACCAGAAAAAGCGGCTATACCACCAAAAGTTCGCACACAATTCGCTCAAAGACAGTATTATTCACAGACTGTCCACATATACAATAAACTAGATAAACATCTTAAAATTTACCCACTAAATCTAAATAAATGTAAAAATGTAATCTTACATTGGCTATTATGTCTGTCGTACGCGGAGACAGAATCAATATTGCAGTATATCACCTAAATATTCAAATTTTCACTTACCTTTTTTTCTCCCCTTTAAAATTATAAAAATATCTGTTCTAATCACACACATACGCAATATACACACTTACACACATACACACACTCACACACATAAAATATTTTATACATACACTGGCATGTAGTTTCCTAGATGTTAGTTTTATAAACAAAAATTGTAAACAAAATTTTAAGTTACTTACCGTTATATTTTATAGTTAAATGTTGTTATGTATGCTATAGTTTATGGAAGAGCGGGGCTGCCTAATACAAGTAAAATACTTACCAGGTGGTCCCAATCTCTGCTTTATTTGTTAAGTTGAAACTGTAAATTGTAAAAATAAATATTTTTGATTTTTTTTGATTTTTGATAATTTTAGGTTGGTAAAATTTTTGTTGGTAAAAAAATTTGAAAAAGTGCGCATGATTATGCAGACTATTTTCAATCTGATTAGATACAATTTGACCAAGAGAGAGAGGAAAGAAATATAAATATATACGCATTAACAACCTTCTTTCTGTCTCAAATAAAAAAAATATAGCAGCGGCTCCACTCCCGCTGCCGCTCACGCGAACTACACAAGATACAGTTCTCAAATTCCAAGTTAAACTCAAGTGAATCGGCCGATCGCCTTTGTAAGCTACAAGGCAATTATCATTAATTATTATTAAATGCGACAGTTTTGATAAACGGGGGCCGATAACTTGGGCAAATAATTCAGCGACGTTCCCCGTTCCCCCGTCGTATTTCATCTTTGATAACGATTTTTTATCTCCACCAATGAGTTCTGGATGTGATTTATATGACGTAAGACCTGTTTGAATAAGTTTGACGCATGGCACAGATTCTAATTTCGAAAAATGTTTACCGAAAATAGCTGTTCCGTTGTCCTTACCGCTAGTCCGGTGAAAAAATCCGAATGCAGCTTAACTCGATGCGAAATAAAATTGCTAAAAATTATCTTACCGCATAACCACGTATACATACGTAATGATATTATCTTGGTTCTATTATTTAGTTTTATTTTAATAAAATATGATAAAACTAAAAAAAATACTTGCTTGACGCCGATCCATGTTGCACATTCCTAAAATCTTACCACATATACATGTAGGCACCACATAATAATATGAGTAATCATTATTCATTTAAATAATGTTAGGTGATTCTCAAATTTTCATCAAATCCGTCCATTTAGTGCTTTATCACACTATTTGTACACACAGATTATTATTATAATTATACAGGGTGTAACAAAAATAAGTGATGATACTTTAGGGTGTGTACGTGTTCCTTGTAGAGAGTTCACTGTGAAAGTAGCAGCGCTGAAAGACCAAAAATTTTTTTTACTTTTGTATGGGGAAACTCGTGACGCTCGGACCCTTGCCCATACAAAAGTGAAAAAAAATTTTCGTCTTTCAGAGCTGCTACTTTCACAGTGAACTCTCTACAAGGAACACGTACACACCCTAAAGTATTATCACTTATTTTTGTTACACACTGTATAGTAGACTCGTCTAGGGAGTGACGTCAGAATCCATTTTGCTGCTGAGTGTCCAAAACGCCAAAGGCAAGCTGCGTGCACGCCGCGCAATCGCGACGTCATCGCGGCGTGAGCGCTGCGCAATCGCGTCGCTTTCAAATCGCTCGCTAATCACCAGTGTGATAAGGCCCTTATATCTTGGGAATTTGACAATAGACACGAGAACTATTCATAGCTTTAAAATTGAAAATATTTGTTGAATGTTTTGCTATAGATTTTTATGTGTGCAAATTTTGGC
Source organism: Aricia agestis (assembly GCF_905147365.1). Lineage (NCBI taxonomy): Eukaryota > Metazoa > Arthropoda > Insecta > Lepidoptera > Lycaenidae > Aricia > Aricia agestis. The sequence continues at coordinate 1,186,088 of NC_056416.1, read as the reverse complement.
ACACCATTTTGTACCTTAGTAGTTAGTACAGGCTATAATGACACCTGTCAAAATCATTAGGAATTATAAAAGTATTATACTGCATATTTTGATATTATAAAACCTCTCTCATTCTTTTCAACATCATTTTCTTACGAATTAACGTCAGCGCATACTAATCCCGAAATAAGCAATAAACAATAAATAATATTTTAAATTAATGCTAATGTTCCCGCAGTAGGCAGACAGGGGGGAGAGGGGGAAGGTACATTATCCGTTATTTATTGTGATTACGGTCAAGAAACCCGGGTATCCGGGTAATTGATATCCGGATAAACCTGATTTATACTAATACTAGCCTGTTAGGTGTTATGAGGCCCTAAAACGTCCCTGTGGCTGTGACAGTCACTCAAGTAGGTACCTAATACCTAATTAATATTTCTTTTTATACAGCTACGGCAAAGTTTTTCGCCATGTACCTTATTTCCGGTACTTAAAATAGACGTCAGAGAATTTTAAATAAATATTATAATTAATGAATATGCCGGCAGGCAAAAAGCCCATAATATTTGAAATACCTTATACACTACATAGTACATACATTTTTTACCCGGTAAGTATAAAAAGTTACATCAAAATTTGACCAGTATAGCCTAGCAAACTATAGAAGCATAGTATTTAATAATATAATAGATACTAACTAGATCGTAAATGCATAAAATATGTATATTAAATCCAAAGCACCAAACTTTAGGATTTTAATTAAACTTCCCACTAATTTGTAACAAACATCCAATCATAATTGGCACGCAAAAAGGTTGCACTATCACGATCAACCCCCTTATTATTTACGAGTGATGTTTTAAAACTATCCCCATTCCCCCTTCTGGGGTCTGGGTATACCCCACAGATAACGCCCATGAGAAGCCTTGTTTATTGTGAGGACGTCAATATGTGGGCCGCGTACACACTGGGGCATAATATATTTTAGTATTTATTATTATCTGGTATATATAATGTTACCAGCCGTACTCTTAAACGAATATTAATTACTTCACTGTAATTAAATTAAGATTTTGTCATAAGCCCCATACTTACATTTTTTTTTAATGAAATAAGGGGGCAAACGAGCAAACGGGTCACCTGATGGAAAGCAACTTCCGTCGCCCATGGGCACTCGCAGCATCAGAAGAGCTGCAGGTGCGTTGCTGGCCTTTTAAGAGGGGATATGGTAATAGGGGAGGGTAGGGAAGGGAAGGGCAGGACTCACTCGGCGAAACACAGCGTAAGCGTTGTTTCACGCCGGTTTTCTGTGAGAACGTGGTATTTCTCCGGTCTAGCCGGCCCATTCGTGCCGAAGCATGGCTCTACCACGTATAAAGTTATTATGAATTATTTGTCAAACACATTCATTCATTAAATTGAAGTTTAATCACACTAAGGGGCTGTTTCACCACTTTCTGATAAAGTGCAGAATAGGCTATTCACAACTTTTTTTGACAGATTTTCCATACTTGATCTGTCAAGTTAAGCGGTGGATACTGGATAGCCTATTCGGCGCTTATCAGGAGGTGGTGAAATAGAGATTCAACATTTACTTCCCAAGACTTTTACGCACACGGGGAAAACCGCAGGATAACGTTAGTACCTCATAATATATACATCAGTGTGTACACAGCCTCACAAATATCTGATAAGACCATCTCAAATACAAAATAGGCTAAATATGTCCGACCTACTCATATTGTAAATTAGGTTTGGACCTTGTAGGTCTACTTTACCTTTATGGCTCAGATACACTTATAATTTATATTATAACGAGCTTTTGCCCGCGGCTTCGCTCGCGTTAAGAAGTATTATTATATACAAATTTCATCCCCTATTTGAACCCCTTGGGGTTGGAATTTATCAAAATCCTTTCTTAGCGGATGCCTACGTTATAACATCTACCTGCATGCCAAATTTCAGCCCGATCCGTCCAGTGGTTTGGGCTGTGCGTTGATAGATCACTATGTCAATCAGTCAGTCACCTTTGAGTTTTATATATATATAGATATGTATACATATAAGTTAAAATTATATTAGGCACTTAGAGACAGTATCATTTTCTGTCCTATCTGCATATAATATAGGCCATAAATTAATATATTCCGCTAGGTATATATTAACTTTATGATATAGGCTCATAAATAGTTTAATAAGTATGTTACTTAATTATTGTTAAAGTCACAATTAACTATTTTTTCGTTAAGGTAACGCGGCTGGATTGAAAGAAAGAAAACCTGTTTTATAGCGTATAATTAATCGAAATTTTGGAATAAAAGAAAAATGCAGATGTGACAATGTTGGCACAGCATAAACTACAAGAAGCGACTAGCAACAAAAATACGAATGGACAAATATTTTTGCTATTAGTGCTATTACTAACAAAGTTTACAAAAGCAAAACTCAAAAGTCCATCAGAAACAGTAATGTTCAATCAAGGGTTACCTGCAGACCAATAAATAGCGCAAGAAAAGCAAAACGTATATCGGCAAAGCCCCGTACAAATCTAGCGGGCCGGAGACCGGCTAGTCGGTGCCGGGTCGCCGGCTGATCGACAAATCCGCCAGATTACGCGCTGATACCGGCCCATGTTTATGAGACAGACCGGCCGGACTCCATTTCTGGTAGGGCTGTGCTAAAACTACAGAGCTAGGCATAACATCATTTAGACTCGATATTAAAGTCTCAGGCCAAACACACGTAAAAACGGTTCAATTCAGTTTCGGGGTAGGAATCCTGTTTGAGTACAGAAAAAATCTTTTTTAAAAATAAAACAATATTTCTTGCGCGTAGTAATATATCAATCAAAGATATTAATGTCATAAAACGAATTTTACGAATGCCTACGCTAACCTAGTGTTACTACTATTGTAAAATAAGTATATTTAGCATTCTAATCGTATTGTTTTCTAGAACTCCATCGCAACTACACATTTAAATCTCAACTAACCAGATAAAACGGAATAAACATTCGGAAACTTTAAAAATACCCGAATATTGGGGAGCGATAATAAAATAAAAATGGTAATTCGACAGCCCTGGCGCGGCTCCGAGATAGAGGGTAGTCGAATAATATTTCGGCTTACTGAACGAGTCCAAGTTTTAATAGTGTACCGTCATGTTTATGATACGGCCCGTGATATAGGGGAAGGTGTTAAAAGGTATTCTTTCGAATTGGATAACATTTGAGTACCTGATGTTTTGTTATTGGAATGGTAGTATGTTTTTAGTTACGTAGTTACTTGGTAATCTGTGGTATGAATGTGGAATGATGGATGTAAATATTCATACGAATATTATTTAACTCGTAAATGTAAAGACTTACCTACCTGTTTGTTGGTCTGTCTATGTCACGCTATAACGTCTTTGATCATCTGCTGGGCGCTGGCCTGGTTTTTTTTTATGAAATAAGGTGGCAAACGAGCAAACGGGTCACCTCATGGAAAGCAACTTCCGTCGCCCATGGACACTCGCAGCATCAGAAGAGCTGCAAGTGCGTTGCCGGCCTTTTAAGTAATAGGGGAGGGTAGGGAAGGGAAGGGAATAGGGGAGGGTAGGGAAGGGAATAGGGTCGGGGATTGGGCCTCCGGTAAACTCACTCACTCGGCGAAACACAACGCAAGCGCTGTTTCACGCCGGTTTTCTGTGAGAACGTGGTGTGGCGGTACCCACAATTCGCCTAACATTCCTGCATCGCGCTATCGAAGTTTCGGAGAACGGCAAGATATATACAACGTCTGAAATGACGTCAGTGGGCTTCGGCCTGACCGAGCATGCTATCTCGCTCAGTCGGAAGATCTTCCTTTTCGGCCGCCACTAACAACGTTAAAGTGGTATTTCTCCGGTCGAGCCGGCCCATTCGTGCCGAAGCATGGCTCTCCCACGTATGTGTTTAAATGAAACCGGCCACCGTCACCGAAACCCGGTGTGGGAGCTATATTATTATAACCTCTGAACCGATTTTGATGAAATTGGGAATTTGAGTATAGAGAATCTGTATTCTACATATTATATTTGTATGTTACTTGCCGGACAAGAAAATGCGTAAAAAATCTGTGCGATAAGGTTGCGTTTAATATCTAGTAATTACCTAATACCTAGTCCTATAGTCATTAACGTCGTGATCAACGTGCTTACAATTTACATCTAATTAACATAATATTATGACTTAACAGCATGTCATTAGCTAGATGGATAGGCTTATTATATTTGTCGACCTCTGTGGCACAATGGTTAAGAGTGTGTGATAGCTCAAGACATGGGGTATCGGGTTCAATTCCCGCCGACGGAACAAAAAGTTTTCAATGTGCGCTTTTGTAATTTTGCACGTGGCGGTAATATCGTGGACATCCGCGGTAAAACGATAACATAGATAAGTAAAATAAAAGCGTCCATAGATATTATAATATAGTCATTTAAATATACATTTTATAACTATCTACTACATTACTAGGTACTTACCTTATTGTTGAGAATATGACGAAGCAAAAATTAGACCGTATATTTTGGCCATATTATTCAATTTTCTGCTTATTCACGACATTTAGGAAAAAAGTCAAACAGTAATAATTCTTCCAGTAGGTACATATTATAATATGATTTTTTTTTGCTTTTTACTTAATTTTACTGCTTAAACTTTTATACATCTTAAAAAGAATTATAATAATTTTCTTAGGTCCAAAGTTTCATTACATTAATTGTAATGTAATGAAACTTTACCTAAGAAGTTAATAAAATTCTTTCTTTATTAAAAAAAAAATAAAGGTGGCCATTGGGCCACCTTTATTTTTTTTAAACCTATTAAATACTCCATTATCCAAATAACTTGTTTTTTACCGTTCAAGATTTTTGAAAAAACATTTTTAAGAGGATACACCAGGGGCTAGAGAAATGAAAAAAAAGTACGTGTAATATCTATAGCTGTCTCCCTTACCTCAAGCCTATACCGCAGAACGCGATAGAGACAACTGCAGAAAATCCAGAAAATCAACGATTCGTTGTCCCCTGATTCCTTCTCCAAAACTTAACCGATTTCAGTACTTTTTTCATTAAAGATTAAAAAAAGGCTTGAGCTGTGTTCCTATGTTTTGCTTTTTTTGTATAATCTAGCCAAATCGGTTTTCTGGACGTTTGAACACAGCGGAAAATCTGGCCATTTTTTTGGGTTTTTGAACGTTCATATCTTATTTATTAATTAAAGTATGAAAAAAAAGAAAACATAGGGACATTGTATTAGTGGCCGTAGATATTCAGGAAAAAAATTATAACTCTACTAGCATTATCCAGGGAGGAAACAGAGGACAACGTTTGTATGGAAAAAAGGGCGGTGTGGAATCCTCTTAAAGTTATCATGCAAGTATATTAGGCTAAGCACAAACAATGTCACGTACGCATTCTGATGATGAATAGCGGCATTAACGAAGATACCGGGCAATAGTCAATTTGGCTAAACAGGTTAGCAATAGCCCTTAAATCAATAGGTCTTTGTGCAGGTGGAGAGGCCTGTTTGATTTAATATAATGGCCGTGTGCGCACATTAGACGATCAATTGGTCGTCAATTGTTGGGTTAATTTGCAGTAAACGCACTAATCTGCAGTACCTAGTGACATCCACAATCCACATGTGAGCATAAACTTGGGCTTACCTTGAACATGGATTGGTGGAAAATTGCTTTGGGAGGTTTGTTTGATATATATGTGTATTCGTTATTGCTTACCGTTTTTAACAAGCTTGTATTCTTTATTAAGTAAACATTTTACGCATTTTTTCACCAAACACCAAATTCAAGTTCTCCGCTTTTGGTAAAGAAAAATACACTTCCGAGATGGATACTGCGCAGTTTTTCTTCTGCGGTCTGCCAGAGCAGAATCCGACAAAAATGAAGCGATATCTAGAAGAATCCGCAGTGTATCTGTGACGGATTAGCGCGGACCAGAACATTATTTTAGAACCCACTCTTTTAAATTTATAAAACAGGTAATAAAACACAAAACATTTAACACTTTAATCGATGGCTCAGCAATTAGTCGGTGCGTTCTTCCAATTGATTATCAGTAATTGAGTCGGGTGCGAATTGTCGGCCATATCTCAAGACGACGGGCCATCCATAAGGCGGCTTACGTCGTGAATTAAGTCCGCAGTTAGGCCATTCCGGTTTGCCGTATGTCTGTCACAATGTACATATTGACTGTACAATTACTGCAACTGTAATTGTATGACTTGATCTACATGAAATTGTAGCTGCAGCCATAAATGCCTTACAAGCAGTTACTTAAAGAAGGATGGATAAATAACGAACATAAAGAATCAATTAAAAGTATAGCCATCATACCAACAGTACCGAAAAACTACTTAGCAGATTGAAAGACCTCGGAGGATCCCAATAAGCCTCAATTCCATTGCATCCTCGCCAAAATGAGGCTGAAACAGTGGAAACAATACGATAATACCGCTAATACGCTCTAAACACGGATCTCACCTGACTAACTGCCTCGAACCGGTTTTAACTGCCTCAAACCGGTTCTAAGCGGTCCCAGGCAGTTCTAACCGCCGGAGACTGGCGGTATCCGCTGTGATCCAGTTCGCTAACTTGTGCGAGCTAGGTTACGTGTTTTCGTCACGTGCCTAATCTGTTAACGAATAAGGCTTACTTCACACTAGATTCAGACTTTTGGATTTTAGTAAAAACGAGGTTATTGATAAGTAATTGAGCATTTTATAAAAGATGAAAGTCTACAAAGTTTGTCGCCTCCTGATAAAATTATAATTATTACCATCATGAACCATCGATCTACTCTAAAAACTTCCAAACCACTCTTACCTCTTAACTCGCCGTAGTATTGTATATGTATTATATATGTATTTATTATATTATATAGGATAGTAAGTATTTATAGGTAATTTTTAATGTTAAGTTTTTTATGTTTTATTTTTTATTACACTTATACTTTAAGCACAACACCCTTTCTCCAGCAATTTGTTCCTTTCTTTCAAAGGTTGTCTGGAAGAAATTGCTATTTACTATTTAGTAATAAGGCTGCCTTTGTGTACTCTTATCATTTTATGTGTTTTTATTGTATGTGTGTGGTATTGTAAAATATGTGATTGTGCACAATAAATTATATTTTCATTTTCATTTCATTTCACCCGTTAAATCATGTCAATATTTTGTAGATTTTTGGCTGGCTCTTTCATCACAAGGCTCAAATTCATCCAGCTCCAATGTAATCTTCCTCATCAATATTCACGAGCTGTATCGAGCTGACCACTTTTTAAGAGCTCGTCCACCGCATGCACTCACTGATCCAAAACTAACACAGCACGCTGCATTAACCCCGCGATCTTTACGGCTCACATTTGGGACATTTGTGACCCGATCCCGCTAAAAGGGTATCGACTGATTGTTGTTGTGTTTATGTAAAATCATCGATAAATACGGAAATAAACTATGTATGAATGTACGGAAATAAAAATTTGTATTTATGTTGTGATTCCTCAAAATCCTTTAGCATCCGTTTTTGTTTGCAATATATTATAGTTTTGCCACTAACGTTGTAACTGGCTCGCGCGACTAAGCGGTTTGGTCGTAACGAGATTACAAGCAATTGTATGTAACGATATATTTAAACAGCGGCGCGGTGAATTTACCTACAATTGCTAGTCATTTAAGGTAGGCTGCATTTAAATCGAGCCTTATAATTTCGAATTAGATATAAAAATGTCTAAAACAATAATTGTTAACGTCAAGCACGTGGGTAAACACTGCACTTAATTAGAGACCTAAGTCTAAAACTTTATGTTAATTGAGCTTAAGCCGGCTCGAGAGAGCGTAAACCGGTTTAAGGCGGTTTGAGCCGCGCAAGTTTGTTTGTCACCTCCAGGTTGGCGTTTAGCTAATCTAATTTAAGAGATTTCCATTGAACCCACCTGTGCGTACACACATGATAATACCGTTCCGAACACTTGATATTTACCGATTTTAATATTGATTTAGGACTACATTATATTTTATAACAGGCGCGACAAACATGTCCAAAGGGAAATCGAGATTTTACATTTCAAATCATGCAAGGTATAAAAATAAACAACAATATAGCTACTATTAACATAATGTGGCATTAAAGATGAGTTTATTTAAAATATAACAACACACATAAATGCGGTATCTGAAAAATTGATAATATTAAAATATGGTTTTAGGTATCATCTTATTTTAACCAATAACCTACTCTTTTTAATTTGTACTTCAAATTATAAAGAAAAGGAAAACACATTAGACAATTCTGATTTCTTACATATTTATTCCTTTAAATCGTTGTCGCTTATCATATCCCCGTAATCCCCGTCAGTCGGGGTCCGACAGGCCGCGACAGGCGCCGACGGGTTGACGAAGGAACGGCCTGACACTTGCGTCTTGGTCAAAAAACAATGGGGTAAGATGGACCCTGCGTCTGTTTAGATTTCAATGGATGATTAATGTTGACTCGCTTTGTTACCAATGATTTAGCTATTTTTAGAACTATATCTAGAAGACTATGTCGAAAAATATAACTACTGCAGTTACTGCTTTTTTTATTATTATAACTATTAAAACCATTTTTAAGTGAAGGCTTCTTTATCCGCGTTGTGCCTTTTTTCGGATGGGTAAAAAGTCTAAAACTCTTAAGAGTCAACTCACAGGACCTTATCAAAATGTCTTATGAGATATTCTTATTCGTAAATTAATTTTTCTTCATCTTTCTTCCACGCAGCAAAAATGTATGCCTAACTGCTGTTTCGGTTTCACCCTAACTAACCCCATGGAAATTTGTTGATCTCAAGACCAAACTAAATCACACTGGTTTTCTATGAGATTTATTCCGTCAAGCCAACCCATTCGTGCCACGCTCGCTCACGCTTTTATTTTTTATATCAATCTGCTAATCACCGTACACGGTTAATGAAATCGCAGTCAAATTCGATCAGATCATCAATTCAGGGGCCACTTAAATCTGAGTGTGAGCATTAATCATTACATTGTTGGGCGGCGTTGGGCGGCGAAGGGCGGGCGGTGACAGGGATCAGGCCGCGGACTTATTCTGGATAAGGGACTGTCGAGCTCTGATCTCTGGCCGACTGTTTTGGATTTATTGTTTACAATTTTTTGTATAGCTACAAATCATACTTCCATAAGTTCCATAGTAATAGTAAAAATATGAAAGTGTGTATGTCAGTCTGTCTATCTGTTACCTCTTCACGCCCAAACTGCTGATCTGATGTTTCTGAAATTTGGTATGAAGATACTTTGAGTCCCGGGACAGGAAATAGGATCATAATATCTTTACAATATAAATATATTATTCTACATCCATATTAATATTATTAAAAATGTGAAAGTGAGTCTGTCTGTTGCGCCTAAAGCGCAAAGCCTATTTAGATAAAATTTGGTGTAGATACTTTAAATTCCGGAAAATGATATAGAATAGTTTTTGTTCCTGGAAAATGCAGTACAGTTCTCGAGCGATTGGAAGGATGTTTTTCCGAAAGAAACTGCTAGATTTTGCACAAATTCTAACACTATTTTTATTACACTTAATACCTACTACGCTAACAGAAATTTACTACGTTTTCAATGTGATACAGTTACTCTTATATTTATTACAGCATTAAATCCTCAGTCCAAACAAATCATAGCACCAGAATAAGTCGGGGCAGTTGTGTAGTGAACAATCACAAGCGTCCGGGACAAAAGGCAGCCTCCTTTGTGCTAATGAAGAATGGTCATCCCGTCAACGATACACGGCACACCTCCTGCACCAGAATTACCGAGGAAATAAATAATTTGGCAAACATAAATAGTATAAAGTGGAATAACTCAGTTAAATTAAAATAATGAAAATAAAGGTATAACAATTTTATTATTCAATTCAATTCCTTTACTTTGCTTACGTATGTTACATAACAGGTCTTATAATATTATATTTTTGCTAAATTATTTTACAAATCTGACAACCATAAATAGCTATGTTGCCATTCGGAAGTGTTGCAAACGGATCCGCAATGCTGGTTTTCGTGAAATTATGCTGATCAACATTTTTGCGCTTCCAAAATGGTTTGATTCATCTCTAGTCGCCACAGTTTTGTTGGTCCTGCAAAACTATTCCAGCTAATCAAACTCCGTGTCGGCTCAGCCACTGAATGATCGCCACAAACCCTGACTCAACCGGTCCTGATTGCGGGGTGTAAGTTCGTCCCATAATTAATATGTGGGATGAACCGGCGAGGAGACGAATCGTTGTACCTGATCAATCTGCGACGACTGCACATAGGTATGACTACGCTCTAAGTAGGTTGATCAGCAAAATAAATTAAAATTATATATGTTGCTTAAGGTGATCGCACATTTATCAGCAAGCACGCGCCGTACGCGCAAAATTTTAGAATTCGCATGAAATGATAATAATATGAAACTTTGCACATTCGTACCGTACGCACCACATTTCGTGTACTATGCGGTGCGTTCCACACCTACGCCGTACAGCGCATACGGTGCTGACTAATATGCGATCAGCTTTAACCAGAAAGTATATAATATCGAGCAAAAGGCCCACCACACATTCCCACCACTGCAACTCCTGTGTCGCCAGGATCAACAGAAGGTATTTTAAGCTCTTATCTCACTACATTAAAAGACTGTGTTGTTTAATTAGAAGGTATTATCTCGACTATGGTACGGTTACCAAGGTTTTTTGACAGTAGTTTATCTGTCTATACTCCATAACATCAAAACATTAACTAATCTACTATCTGTTGAATACATTAACTTCAGCCAAAAAAACTGGACTATGTTGTCTTCGTTTTGTCGTGGGTAAAAATTGATTAGAAAGGATGAAATAAGACACGATTAACTATTTTGCAATTATCAAGAACATCTAATTATTTGTCTTTTAATGGTTAAGTAGGTACATAAGGTTTTTTATATGTAATGCGATATGCGTGTAATATTATTATTGAAGGCCGTATCAAAAATTAAATATGAAGAAAAGGTATAAGAAAGGGAACATTAAAAACCTGGTGTTACAACGTTATGTGCTAAGGTTCTTTGAATTAATTTTGTCATACCCAAAATGGTAGTTTCTAAGAAATATTAATTAAACCCAACTCCAGACAATGGTCGCCATTTTGCTAATATCAATATATCAAGTGTTATCAATTTACGGCGCCGCAGTATCGAAACTTGTGCATGTGCATCACAACTTGTGTCGTAAATACCCCACCCCAGTCCACCAGACACCAGACTGCCATAATACAGAAGGTTCTATACAGTAGAACAACTAAGTACTGCCACCGGAGTCGAGACGGTATCACTGGGGTCGTCGCGGAGATGTACTAGGAGTAGCGAGTTGAACTGCCGAGTTTTACAGGGTAGGGCTTCAAGTTGCGTACATTTATTACACCGCCGGGTGCCGCGAGCGAGTCCTAAAATAGCAGTAGGAGTCTCCGATCGAAATGTACCAAATCCCCTGCAAAATGCCGAATCCCATTTCTCGGCAGAAAACTAGACTGACCAAATCATATTATTATGTTAGTACATCTTCTAATATATAAAATTCTCGTGTCACAGTGTTTGTGCACGAACTCCTCCAAAACGGCTCAACCGTTCTTAATGAAATTTTGTATGTACATTCGTTAGGTCTGAGAATAGGTTATTATTAATTTTACTTTTTATATTGATACTATAAGTAATTTATATGGCAAAACAATATTTGCCGGATCAGCTAGTAATCTTATAAGCATGATTTCAGATAACGTCCAGTAGAAAAATAATGTTAACTGAGATTTAAGATGCGTTAGATTTAAAGAAGCATCTTGAGTTAGTCTACTGGATGTTCTTTATATTGTGCCGCTGCTTTGTTACATTTGAATTTGATAATATGCTATAGTTAGTGTAGTCTTTAACGTATCACGTAGCAAAAACAATTTTTTCATAAGTGTTAAAAATACCTAAACAAAATTGGTTTTGCAAAGACGACAAGTTGTTATATACAGGGATATCAACCAGAATCCAGAAGTATTTTAAGTACATATACATAAATATAATTATGTTATGTAATTGCAAAAATATTATCATCAAAATGCTGGAAACGCACCTACAACTCTTTTGATGTTGCGAGTGTCCATGGGTACAGTAGTTGCTTACCAACAAGTGATTCACTCGTTTGTCCCCAAATTTTTTGAAAACGGCAATTGATAAATAACTAATATATAAATAATAATAATAAATTTATACGTGGGAGAGCCATGCTTCGGCACGAATGAGCCGGCTCGACCGGAAAAATACCACGTTCTCACAGAAAAGCGGCGTGAAACAGCGCTTGCGCTGTGTTTCGCCGAGTGAGTGAGTTTACCGGAGGCCCAATTCCCATCCCTATCCTCCCCTATTCCCTTCCCTTCCCATCCCTACCCTCCTCTATTACTCTATTCCCTCTTAAAAGGCCGGCAACGCACCTGCAGTTCTTCTGATGCTGCGAGTGTCCATGGGCGACGGAAGTTGCTTTCCATCAGGTAACCCGTTTGCTCGTTTGCCCCCTTCTTTCATAAAATAAAAATAAAAACTAAGTACCTACTGCCTACTGTGCCTCATTCTAAGGTCTGCTAAGATACATAGCTTAAATTTTATCACACTTATGACATACAGCTTATAATAGCCTACATCTATAAGTACTCACTTTATAGATAACCACTGTGGCCATATTTTTATGACGGTGATCTCGCAGCAATCAAAAATTGTAATGGATTTTTTCACGGCGGTGAGGCGCACGCAAATGGCTGACGTCGCCCATATTGAATTAGTGCGTGGACAGCACAGGTACTGCCTACACAGAGCGGGAACTGTGGAGTGGCATCGCTTTAAATATTTTTTTTCATGTAATTTCCTGCCAGAATTGACAAAACATACACAAACGTTCTAAACAAATATACAAGTAAGTTTAAGGACTGGTGTTTAATACAATTAATGTCTCGAAACGCTATTTAAATTCGGAAGATGTAATCTTATATATTTAAACGAGCAATTCTTGTATATATATATATATATATATAATTGGAATCTCGGAATCGGCTCCAACGATTTTCATGAAATTTAGTATACAGGGGGTTTCGGAGGCGATAAATCGATCTAGCTATAAATCATTTTTAGAAAATGTCTTTTTATTCGTGTTTTATCGATAATCGATAAATTGAAAAATATGACTCTTCCTGACATCTATTGGCGATTAATAATACTATTTTGTCAGCAACTAATTGCTTTAATGACACAACAATACCTAAAGCTATTCCAGCAGATGGCGTTTTTAAGTAACACGAAGTCAATGAGTGTTTGCTATACCGAGCAAAGCTCGGTCATCCAGGTACTAAATATTTAACAATCTACAGCTGAGGAGTTTTGCTTAATTTATTGTAATTATTATATTATTTAGTATTTATTGACTTTTCTGAAGCCCAGGAGCAATGAATGACGAAGCTCTACTAGAAATATTGAAATAAAATTCAAGAAAATGCTCATAAATTGTACTCGTCTTCTCCACATATTTTTGTCCCGTGTCGCTCACTCATAAAATTAATTAAAAAACACTTCACCCCGGTGATTTCCAAATTGATGGAGCCCCACCCCCTAATGGACACTGTGTAAGAAAACTTGCCTTTAACCAAAATGCCATAACAAAATTAATAATATAATTCTATTAATCACTAAGACATTTTTTGGCTAAATAAAATCAATACAATGTAAACGAACTAATCTTCTTAGTTAAAGCGTTTCTGCAGGTCTACCTAAATTAAATCTAAGTTTTCAAAATATTTGTGTACGTCAAGATAATATTATATCCGATAAAATATAAGACTATTTTTAATTTTTCACATTTTAGCATATTTTTGCACAACATTCCTAGTCTATTGCAAGCAAGCTATCACTTTGAGGCAAAGATTGATTGTCTTGAAACTAATTCTTAGACAGTATGTCTCGTTCGACCCTTAGGCAATCTCAGACTTAGGTAATAAAGGAGCTAGGTGCTCATAACGGCTAACTCAATTAACCAAAACCTTCCGCTTGTGCCGGCCATAAATTGACAAACTGTCCAACTCTCATGAACAACACAACTTTCTGCTTACGGTCAGTGCGTGGGGACACACGGGGGAGAAGTGTGTGCGAAAACGTTGCGTTTGTTACATTGACGGACTGATTATCATTTTATTATACGTACTGTATAATAAAATGATGATCAGTCCTGTCATCAGTCTGGCGTGAATCTCAGACTGATGGACTGAACTGATGCCAGTCTGACCGTGTAACCGTACTCATACTAAATAAAAATTCAGTGTCAACACAATATCATGAGTGATTGTCTTTTAATATTTATTGATTACATTACAAAAGTAAATTATTAAATCATTGATAAGTTTATCAACGAATACCTTACATATTTAAAACATTGATCAAAACTTTATTTTGGCACAAAACATTATATTAATTTATTGGGTTATACAATATACATATTATTAATTATTACAACTATTCGTTATGCTTGCTCTTAGATTTTTTAAGTCAGGTAAGTAAATCTGGTAAAGTAGGTAAGGCCGAAGGCGTAGCGAACAGCACACAGTTTTTTTAATGAAATAAGGGGGCAAATGAGCAAACGGGTCACCTGATGGAAAGCAACTTTTTTTTTTTAAATAAGGGGGCAAACGAGCAAACGGGTCACCTGATGGTAAGCAACTACCGTCGCCCATGGAAACTCGCAACATCAGAAGAGCTGCAGGTGCGTTGCCGGCCTTTTAAGAGGGAATACGCTCTTTTCTTGAAGGTTTGCAGGTCGTATCGGTCCGGAAATACTGCTGGTGACAGTTCATTCCAGAGTTTTACAGTGCGCGGCAGAAAGTTACGCGAAAAACGCACTGTGGAAGACTGCCGTGCCGAACTTCCGTTGCCCATGGACACTCGCAGCATCAGAAGAGCTGCTGGTGCGTTGCCGTCCTTTTAAGAGGGATTAGGGTAATAGGGAAGGGTAGGGAAGGGAAGGGAAAGTAATAGGGGAGGGTAGGGAAGGGAATAGGGTAGGGGATTGGGCCTCCGGTAAACTCACTCACTCGGCGAAACACAGCGCAAGCGCTGTTTCACGTCGGTTTTCTGTGAGAAAGTGATATTTCTCCGGGCGAGCCGGCCCATTCATGCCGAAGTATGGCTCTCCCACGTATAATTTAGTTTAGAACTTTCAAAATAATTATATTACACATCAAATACTTAATTATTTATTACGCCTTTTAAGGATTTTATTGCGTATACATTGTATTGATACTGTATAAATAATAATTTGTAATTCTAGCTTAAATAAGTAAGTAAAATACGTACCGAAATTGTACTTACTCATTTGTCATACACATGTCATAACTTACTTATTCCCGTGTGTTTCCAGAGGTCCGCAGGCAAGGTCCGTGATTTAGCGGGGAACTTGGACTGGACGAGCTCCTAGGACCCCTCGTACCCCTGCACCCCTGGACCCCTGGTCCAGCAGCTCGGCTAATGAACCATGAATTTCTATTTGTTAGCTTCAGGTAATTAACTAATAGCTGTTTATCTTGTTTATGCTGTTTAGAACTATTGATATTTCGCACAACTCCGGAGTGCAGTATAATGACGTATAGTTTAATCCCTAGCGTTGTGTGGTAGATATATTACCGTACGTTCTATTTCTATAGAATGTTCTTTATATAATGTGCTTAATATTGTTTATATAATGTTATTTTAAATGTCATTAGAAAATGTTCCATTAAATGTAAGTAATTCTTGTCAGGAAAATTTCAGTCTAATATGAAGAACTGAATTAAAAGTTCCTAAACTTATATTAGGTACAGTTTAAAATTATAGTGATACTATTTTGTTAACTCATAATTCATAATCTTCATTTGCCAAAATATGGTTTACAGTACATTAAGATGTGTGTGTTAAAAAGTGTATTACATATTTTTGTCGTTTTAATCGACATGCAAATGTTTAATGAACATATTTTGTTATAATAATATTAGTTAAGAAGGAATTGTATGTTCTATAAGCCTATGATTTTACAGTTTATTATACAATATCACATTTATTTCCATTGCAAAAAACAACATAATACATATTGTGTTTTGGATAAATAATAAAATAACAACGTTATGCCATAAAATAATTTATTTGTCAGAATATGTAATATAAACCGAACCGAAGTTTAAAATTATAATAAAATTAATTTATATTAATCAGAATGACTCTAAACCTACTTACAATAATTAAGCATCAACTGCACGCTTATTCCAAAAGTCTATCAACTCTTTGAACTTGTCACAACACTGTCGTTTCTTCTTTGGACTCCAATTGTAGGTCACCACTGGACTCCTCAGCACGGAACTAAACTTCTGGACCAGGGCAGTCACGGAAGCCAGGGTAGACTGGTCAATCTTCTCAATACTAGATATGGTGGACCCAAACTGATCTAACGCCTCCTCGATATGTCTGTCTATCTCGCTGTTATAGACAGAACTCTTCTTAGTATCGTCGAAAGATAGGTCGTCTATGGAAATACTGCACTGAACTACTTCTGGAAACTTCTGTCCCTTTCTAAGAGTGCTCGTAGCTGAAGATAACTTCTCGATCGATTTGAACACGTCATCAATCTCTTTACAGATCTTCTCAACGGAAGCCGCAGTAATGATCTCACTGTTCACCACGTAAAAGTTATTCGACGACTCCATATTGCAATTCTTCTTTAAGTCATCAAGAAACTCGGTGTAGTCCAGCACAGAAGAAGATCGTTTCGACACTTTTCGGCCGACCTTTTTTCTGATCTTCTTCAAGAGGACGGAAGAATCGAAAGTGGATCCGATCAGGTCTAAAGAGCTGAAGACTGGTCGTAGCTTGAAGTCGTCTTCTGTGTCTGCCTCCAGGTCTACAGGAATGCCCCATTCCTCGTCCAGTCGCGACCAATGCTCGTTCTCCATCAGAATACTTTCGGCGTCGATTATAGAACTCATTGTGATGACAATTCGAATGATACTGAAGTGTGCACGAGTTGGCATTTGCTTAAGTAGGTAAATGACGGTAAGTAAAAAAGTTGCTTTTGAAAACAAAACACTTAATTATTTTACTGAACTAATTATTAAAGTCAAATTACCTTTAAAGTGATAAGGAAATATTCGGAAAACATAGTTTGATTCTAGTGAACAATACCTGTTTGTTTGTTGTATTTAGCTAATTAGCAATTACTGATTAGGTAGTGATTATTTTTAAAGAAGGGAACAATAATAAGACGACTATTTTCACCAGATTAAGCCGAGAGCATTATGTTTTTCGAGTTTAAATATTCTTTTTCGAGTTTAAATATTCTTTTTCGAGTTTAAAGTCTTTGGTTTTTCGAGAATGTAGTTTATTAAAAATTTGTGTTCAAGAAAAACTATAATTTTTTTTAAATTACTTTCTGAACTTTTTGCATGGACTCAATAAATATTATATTAATTAGTAGACAATATATAATTTTGTTAATGTGATTGAAATCATCGATTCTCTGGAGGGAAGATAATTTCATATTGAATTTATTCCTGTTTCACTAATCAGGTTTTGGGAATTGTAGTTTGTGATTTTTTAATTATATACTTACAACTAATTCTGAATATATACTTACCATAAGACTACAACAAATAATTAATTACTCCTTTAGCCCGGAGAAAATTTTAATTTTCTTTTTGTAAACTTGCATAAAATAGATGTAATAAACACCTTTTTAGCTCGTAAATTGTCATAAAACATTTAGCACAGAGAAAACAATGGAGCCGTATTTTGCGCTTATTTTAAGATGTACGGTCTCATATTCAAATGCACCTTAATCTTATCATATTTATGTGAGCTTCTCGAGTGTTCTAGATGGTTGTAGGGCAATTAAACGCATCCAGTGCCGGCCGTGCGTCATCCGGGGACACGACGATAATAACAAAAAACAATAAAAATAACGAATTGCCCCGCGAACTGAGCCCGTATTGGGACGAATGTGGCGAACAGGGGGGCGGTGGAGTCGCTTTCTTTCAGCATAGATATTGTGACAATAAATTATATTGTTTTACGGAGATATATTGTATAATATTGGTTATTTTTTTATCTAATTGATAAATAGCTTATTAACCTTTTATGATTCAATAATAACAATTACGCAAAACAAAGCTTAAAATTACAACCGTTGGTTTTGGTAGAAGTTTAAGTTTTTTAGTTCATAAACGTATGAGGAGAATATATTATGTTATATGGCTCATTATATATTATTGATTGTGTATATTTATATGTAATGCCATCTCGGTGCAGTGCTATAGTGGCGCAGGAGGAAGTACAATGTAATACCTTAGTAAGTATACCTTTGAGGGAGGACTTTGCCCAAAATACATCTACCTAAACAGTTTAAATGAAATTTTATGTATTGTGAACTCTTTACTTGTGTGTTATTTTTATTCATGCATTTTATTATTTTGCAGTTGCATTTTATTATGAAAATATTAATTAGTATTCGACTCCATGCCCCGCGACCTTCGTCTGTTTACTGTTAATATGGGGCAAAACTGTTGTTCCTCCAGTTGTATATTTTATGTTGTGTGACGACATAACTCAACGTGACTGAGCATACTTATTTATATGGGGGTAGTTATATGGGGGTAGTTATTTTTATTTATACGCCAGTTTTATTGGTTTATCTTGTTCTGCGCTGTTGGCGCTGAAGTCTCCGGAAAGTATCCATTAGTATGAGCTATCGTGTAAGATGACCTAGATATAGAAATTTATTACTGCAGACAGTAAGTACAGAAAGATTATAAACCAAAAATAATTCGAAACGAAAGCAGACCGTTCTTTTTGTGCTTTCACAGATGATTCAAACAACACTTTCATTTTTAAGCGGTCATTTTCTTTGGTCTGAACTTGAACGGTCAAGGTGTCAAGTGAGCTGGTCAATTCTGTGTTGGACAGCCACTCGCTGTAACGATATGCTAGGCCCCTTAGACAAAGTATATTTCGTTAAAAACGAAGATGAAATTCGTTATCAAAATGTATGCGGTTTGACATAAGTCATCGCTAAATGATATTTCGCTTGCGAAGACTAATGTCAAATCCCATACATTTTTATAACGAATTTCGTCATCGTTTTTAACGAAAGGGACTTTGGCTACGGCCTCTGTGCATGCAGTGACCAGCATCCAACAGCGGGAGTCAGAATACGGCTGTAGCAAACATTTCGGTTATTATTACGTCGACGTGTGAAGATCTACCGTCGAACGACGGCCTTCTACCACGATAAACATTTTATAGCTTAACCGACAACTGTGTTTCTACGTCAGCATCTCACCCCTGTCGTTTCCAAGCATATCTGGCGATAATTTCTGGCTGCAGACAATGCCATCATTTTCCGCATTCTGCAGTAATAAAGTATAGTAAAATGCGCACTAAATCACACCCCTCATCGCATTATCGCGGTATAATCAGCCGCGCTCAGATTTATACCTCTGTGCTGATGAGCCCCTAGTAACGATATGATGTTATCGGCTAATTTAGCTTATACTGGTTTAGATAGGCTATAAACTGAAGCTTTATTTTCAGCTTTATGATCAGTGATAGTTTGGTTAGCGTAGTTCAGCTTAGTTAAAAAACTAATGTATGTAACTATACATAAGTACAAATTAGCAATTATTCAGGTTCATGAATTGAGTATTGAGTATTTAATACATGTGTATAATATGGTTAAAATACGATGGATGTATAATATATATCCATCGCATAATTTCACAAGTACATTAAAAGTAGAATTTCATTGACACAGTATTTAAAAGTGTTAATAATCAAACTAAAAAGATGAAATTAAACTAAAAAGATATTCGTAAATTAAACAAAAATATATTTTTGACACGGCCACTGCACTGTTATAGCCCACCACACATTCCCATCAACGCTTTTCCTATATAAGCTAGGATCGGCAGCGATAACCAAAGCAAACCTTTGACAGGATCTCAGGGACCTAGGACTAAAAATACAACACGGATGTTCTAAATGACGCTTGCAATTTTCCTTAAATTATTGAAACCAGAATGTGAGAAAGAACAATTTTGGAACCGACCATTGAAGTATTTATCCGAACGACCAATGATTCATCCGTTTATATACCAAAGCTCACCGCACATAGCAGCTAATGCCTGCTTTATAACCTAATCACTAAATCATATTTAGTGCACCATTATCGGGCAACGTCATCGACTGGCCGATAATAAATAATGATATTCTACTAAAATTCAAATTTAAACCATATTATAACGGCCGGAGCCATGATCTATGCCAATACAATCTCTAATTTCTATTCCACGCAATGCAGTGTTTGGCTAATTAATTTCATAATTCTTGCACTATTTAAAGATGGAAATTGTGCCAACCAGAGGTGAAGTCTGGTTCTTCGGGCTAAAGCAGTAAATACGTTCAAACGTTAGTAGAAGAGGTAAGAGAAGCAAGAAGGAATGGGGTTATGACAACCCACGCCAATGGTGCCACTGCCCACTCTATATGGGGCAATTAAAACCTTTCTCGAGTAGAGGAGGAATCAACCTAGCAGAAAGGACGTAACTTCCAAAATAGTTCTTTATAGTTGGGGAGGGGAAGAGGGGATTTCGATGACATGACAGAACAGACTAATTCAAATCGCAATAACATCGTGCTGCAAAGCGGTATCAAAACTGTCAATAAAAAAATACTTAATTGTAACTTTCTGCTACCCGTCGGCAAGGCGTTACTTGGGTCCTTGTAAATGCTTTCAGATGTCACAAAGTTAAAAAAATATCTGAAAATAATTATCATACCGTAATTTTCAGAGGTAGGTAAATTAGCAAATGGGTGCACATTCGGTTTCAACAAATTCCCTTGAGGCATCATAAAGTGCATGCGGCCCTAAATCCCGTGCGTGGCCGTGGCGACTGGCGAGTAACGGCGGGCCAGATATTGCCAATACTGAACAGATTTAAGATGGCCGACCTGGACTTGCCTTGTTTTAATTGCTCCGACTGTCCGGATGTATATAGAGCTGCTTTAATTGAATCACTTCCAAAGGTTTCCGAAAATCAATTCATTCCAAAAAACATGAGGATACTTTTACTTTTACCTGTAAAATATTTTCCGTAATTTCTGTTAAAGCTAAATTTTAAAGACACGAAACATTCAAAATATCTTAAATGTATTTCTGCACTGAATTAAGTCTGTTGGGTAATAAAATATATTTTACATGAATAAGTAAATTATTACCTATTTATATGAATATACTTGTAGTTAAGGCCAACGTAACATCAACTACTAAGTAGCTTTTTGTTTTCCTACATTTCTTTACAGAAAATTTAAAGCACATTTTCGGGTATTGTTGCCGTAATTAAAATCTTAAAACATGCTTGGCTTATTTTAAGACACTGCAAAATTAAGACGTTCCATTGTTTAAATACCTTATGAGTTTTCTCAAGAAGGGAATTGGCAAAATTACTGCTGGGATAACTCTGCAACTTATTTATTTTGTTTCACCGATCGCTATGTGTAAATGATCGGTTGCCAAGAACTCTTATGTCTACGAAATTAGTCACCTTTATGTAACGGTGATGCTTTCGTTAGATGTTCTATTTTATCCTTTCCTGTGAGTTATGAAAAAGAGTGTCTTTGCGCACACATCGGGCACTCAATGAAACCGGTCACCGATACCAAATCGGTGTTTTTATCCAAAAAAACACAAGTACGTTCAGCTCCATACAATTCCCAGGCTTGACCACAGGGGCAAGTTACGGCGCAGGGGCGTATTGCCACTTTATAGCGCCCATACACTTGACTACGGGCCTGTGTTTACCATGTACCCGCTGCAATGGAGGACGTGTTTTTACGAAATGTGCACATGTTTACTGCTGCTGAAATAGCCAGAATTAGATTAAATAATGTGATAACATGATATTTGCGCGATAATTTGCTTTTAGTATGTGCGCCTAATATTTTTCTAGGTAGCCACTTAGCCAGCCAGGCCCCATGGGTTCATTTTACAGTTACTTGGCTACCGATCTTTATGAAGGAGTTCTAGCCGACTGGAGTCATCTACGGTATATTTCAAAGACAACTGGAACTCGTCGCGTCTTGCAGCGTAAAAATTTACGCGATTAATATTAACGTGGGAGACGTGGGAGAGCCATGCTTCGGCACGAATGGGCCGGCTCGACCGGAGAAATACCACGTCCTCACAGAAAACCGGCGTGAAACAGCGCTTGCGCTGTGTTTCGCCGAGTGAGTAAGTTTACCGGAGGCCCAATCCCCTACCCTATTCCCTTCCCTACCCTCCCTTATTCCGTTCCCTTTCCATCCCTACCTTCCCCTATTACCCTATTCCCTCTTAAAAGGCCGGCAACGCACCTGCAGCTCTTCTGATGCTACGAGTGTCCATGGGCGACGGAAGTTGCTTTCCATCAGGTGACCCGTTTGCTCGTTTGCCCCCTTATTTCATAAAAAAAAACTGTTAGGTATACTTGAAAATTGAAATAGGTATTATGTTTATTTTATTCTGTAGAGAAGTGTGAAAGAGATGGTATTGTTTAATTTAAAATCCATGCTGCCGTATAGATTTTTTTAAATAGGTGTCCCCCTTAAATGGCGTATTCCCTTAGTATTTTAATGCTCCAGAGTCCAGTCCCATCAGTCATTGTATATTTAACAAAGCGGCGTCCGCCAGTTCATCCTAATTACTGATAATTATCGTTACGCCGTGGATTGGATGCAGTTTTAATTCCGCCATTTTGCCAATTCGCCCATTCGGGTTCAACGACCGGCGCTGATGGGTTTTTGATAACACCATTAATATGGGGCCAGCCGATTGTTATTGTGATGAAGATTATATTGCGATTCTTCGACGGGACAGACGTTTTTAGGTTGTTTAGGATGCCACAAAGTGTTAAAAAATGTATATTAGCATTTTTATTTACTACTGACTGTAGCGTACTTTACGACCTATACCAGCTTTTTAAAAAACTTAGCTGGGAGCTGGGAGCTGGGAAAATATTTACATCTCAATTACTTTTAAGAGATAAAAATGACCAATTTTATTTAAAAGAGTTTCATCTACATTCTACATAAATATCATAATATTAATACGCGAACGAAAAAATTTGTAACCGTTTTTACGGAAAATGGGAAACGTAGGTACATGAAATTTTGCACAGTTATAGTTTATATGGTGAAGGAGTGCATCGAGCTAATATTATTTTGAAATTATGCTTTTGTCTTACATTCTTTAACAAATAAAACGTTACACACACTACAACACACACACACACACATGAGAAATGACAGATTTTTGAGTGACAAGCCTATACATACGAATTATACTCTTTTATTTATGGTTGAAGTCTGTTGACAACAAGTTGACAAATTGAAAATGGACTATAGCTGTTTTTTTATTGAATCTAAGATACTATTAGACAATGCTTACACGGCCAGTCTGAGATCAGCTAAGTCCCAGAGACAAGAGTTGAAAAAAAAAAATCCACAGCCGAACATATAACCTCCTCCTTTTTGGAAGTCGGTTAAATTCAAATTCAAATTCTTTATTAAGTATACAATAATATACAATAGTATAAAAGCTAGGTAGCGTACATCACGTCGTCTAATCCCATGCTAAGTAAAAACTTGTGTTATGGCAATCAGACAACGGATGCACGCCGAACAATTTTATCCTAATATAATATACTAGCTGACCCGGCGAACTTTGTTCCGCCTTAATGGCAATAAATAAGCAGTTTTTTTTTTTATTTTATTCGAAAAAATACAAAAAAAAATTAAATAACTACATTAATCATTCATTATTATTTCTGTATTTTAGTACATAGGTTGCTCTTCACTTAAGCACCTTGTGATACACGACATTTTTTGTTTTATTATCAGGCGCAAAAACAAACAACGCAGATGGTCTTCCGACCCGTGAACATGCCACGTATAATTGACCATGGCAAAAACATGAATGTTCTAGATTTAAACCACAATCTTTTAAGGATTGGCCTTGTGATTTGTTGATTGTCATGGCAAATGCAAGACGTATCGGAAATTGAAGTCTTTTAAATTCAAACGGCATATCGGTTGGGATCATCGGGATCCTCGGAATGAGAACTTCCTCACCTTTGAATTTTCCTATCATTATCGTAGCGTAAATTACATTGTTCATCAATTTACTAACCACCAAACGCGTACCGTTGTACAGTTTTGGTTGGTTTATGTTTCGAAGCATGATTACTACGGAGCCAACCTTTAGGCGTAAATTTGCAAGAAAGTGGCGTGATTCTTGTGTTTCGCCGCAAAGCAATGAATACAATGGCTCATGTGGCGGAGTCAACACTGGCAATTTCACTTTACCATTAACGCAGCATAATCCAGGCGTTTCTCCGGAAAACTTTAATGCACCACAATACTCGCAAACAACGTCCATTTGCCCAATGCAAACGCTAGGATGCAAGCTGTAATCATTGCTGCAATCGTATCGAAACGCAGCTCGATTCAAATCAGCTAAATATCTTGTTCTGCGTCGCAAATTATCTATTTGTTGACTTCTGTTGTTCGCTCGACGATTCTGCATTGCCAACCGAGCTGTTTCACGGGCTGCTTCACTTTGCTCTCGTGATTGAGAAGCACGAAGTCGAGCCATACTATTGCGGCGCTGTTCACGTGCAATTTCTTGTTCTTCTTCAGTCCTTTCATTTGCAGTATTTTGTATTCTTCTTGCATTACGGCTTTGTCGGGAAAGATTCGATCGTCTTGGTCGCGGCATTATTAATTAAACTTCACTTCACTTCAATCCACTTGTTAATTATTTATTTAATAGAAATAGTTTTAATATTGATTTCTTACAAATATCAAATTGTCATCCATACGTCATTACATAGCTGTCATTTTACGTCAATTACATAGCTGTCATTTTCGTTTTGTTATTCCAAGTCTGATTCTTTTTTGTTATACCACGTTTTATAGTGACTGACGTTTCATGTCAAGTCACACAGGAACGCTGTCGAACGGGATAAAAAGTATCCTATGTCCGTCTCCTGGCTCTAAGCTACCTCCCTACCAATTTTCAGCCAAATCTGTTCTGCCGTTCTTGAGTTATAAGTGGTGTAACTAACACGACTTTCTTTTATATATATAGATATTATTTACACATTCACACACACAATCACACTACACTTCATCACGTAAAGTCTCTTTCGGCGACGTGATGCGCGCTTCGTTCGGGAGCCTCCCCCGGAACCTCCGGTAAACTACACCGGCGGGCCAGAACTCCTCCACCTCGAAGATGGATAAAACTTGAGTCGGCACTCTCACCACAAAGGAACTGAAATTCACTTTGTGACAAGAGTGCAGACGCTCCACCCTCAAGGTGTAGGTGGTCTTCTCGCGGATGTAGTTTACGATGTCTTCGACCGTCATGGACCAGTGCAGGCGCGACACGTACTCGTAGAGCGGCGTCGCGGGCACCTCGCTCCGCAGGCGCAGCTCGGGCTTCCTCTTCTTCCTCCT
Source organism: Aricia agestis (assembly GCF_905147365.1). Taxonomy (NCBI): domain Eukaryota; kingdom Metazoa; phylum Arthropoda; class Insecta; order Lepidoptera; family Lycaenidae; genus Aricia; species Aricia agestis. The sequence continues at coordinate 1,160,460 of NC_056416.1, read as the reverse complement.
CTCCACCAGAACGAAGCCCTCCTCATCGCACCTCCTGCTCTCGTCCCTGTCGAGTCGAAGATGTTCCTTTGATTGAAGATGTGCCTTTGCCCGCGGGGGCCTCAATTTCGTGTCGACGTCATGCGGTGACGCGGACGGCGAGCTGACGGCGGCGGCTGTTGCTGACCCACTTGATTTTGCTGACGTGGAAAACGGCGAGTCGCGTTGAGCTCCGCGACGCATATTTATCGAGTCGATCGGATGCTCGGGTGACCTACATAATGAATTATTACTTTTTAATTGTGATAATTCACTACGTAACTCACTGATGGTGGATTCCGAGGCATCCAATCTACCTCGCATCTCGTCCAGCTCTGCCCTCATGATGTTGAACTTCTGGAGCAGGCTGGAGACGTTGACGTGGTCCGTCGATACCGCCGGCAGTTTGTGGTGCTGCTTGGCCACAAACATTGGCAACTCCGCAGGATTAGTCTGCTTGAGCAGGGAGATGATGTCCTGCAAGCTTCGTTCGCTTCCGTCTCTCCTCCGGGACGTCATCTGCGCTGTCTTCCCGAGCGCTTCGTACAGCACGAGCCTGCCCTTGCAGATCTCCTCGTTGGTGTAGGTGGACCTGCATAGCTGCACGATGCCGTCTTCGTCCATGGTGTTGACGACGTGTTGTACGAATGCCAGCAGCTCGTTGGATAGAAGCGCCATGGTGTCGGTGCAGCGGCTGTGAGCCGCGCGATTCGCGAAATATTAATTAATTTTATTAATATTTGCTACGTGTGTTGCTGAGCGGTGCGCGACCGTTCGCTACCGCGATGAAAACAACACATACGTATAAAAATGATAAAGTCGATATTATTTTTTACAAAATATAGGTTACAGTAGTCCTAATGTCGTTGAAACTAAGGTCGAATTTCGACCATTGGGCGATCTCTAGTAATAATTATTTCTATAATTTATAACAATAATAATTATATTCGATTTATAAAGGAGTAAACTCATATTTATGAAAATATCTACTTATAACAGATTTCCTCAAGATCTTAACCCCGTGACCCCGGGCGGAAAACGTGAAACAATCAAAATGAAAAAAAAAAAACATTTTAACCGAACGTCCCCGCCGGACAGATGCCGAAAAAACCGGCTGACTGACAACCGACTGTCCAGATAGTGACGGTAACATCGGCTGACTACAACACACGCGTTATGAACCCTATCGCAGGGGTATAAGGTTGATTTCAGCAGGAGCAACGGCAAACGTACAACAGCGAAAACTTTGACAAACAAACTTTTCTGGTGCGCTCATAACAGGTTTTATTCCGTTTTTCTAAAGTCCAAAATTGCGTAGCTGTATAAAAATGACTTTTGGTTATTTATGGGTCCACAAATCTGTCACTGCGGATTTCGTAGTTCTTCTACCGTTGTGATAAGGCTGGTTTTTGGGTGATTTTTTTAGAATTGAGTTTTTGGAGCAAGTCAGATAGTGTGACATGTTTTGCTTGGCGGGACACAGTGTCAGTCGTGTACAATGAGTTATGTTATAAGATAGAATCAACTGAGTTCACCATTTTGACGTTGCACTAAAAACGGTGAAAAATTACGCGGCCCATGCATGGGCCTTTCAGGTTTGCATACACTGGGAGTTACGTGATATAGGGATTTTTAAGCATCAGCCTAAGGATGGGTTGCACCAACTTACTTTAACTGTAACTCTAACTTCAACCATAACAAAATGTCAAATGAACTGTCAAATCCATAGTAAAAGTCCATAATGGACGCCATATTTGACGATAACCTTAACCTTAACTATAATTACACCTCTGGTGCAACCCACCCTTAGTGGACTAACGTTATTTTGTCGTGTAATGTCCAATTGTTGGCTGCCTATGAATAAATGTATCTGATGGCACACATGGTAGTGGTACACAACCAAATAAAATCTGCAAGATGAAGCTAGCTAACTTCGTCTTGCTGATAATAATTTTATTAGCCTCAAAATCTTAATACCTACTTAATAGCCAATAGGTCAACAAGGTTAATACTTACTACATTTAGACTTCGATATCTTCATGCACCCAAGCGACTCCTATGGGTTTCTCCGAGACAACGGAAGGTTCCAATAGCTTGAGGAATATTTTCCACTAAATACTGATGTTGGCTGCAACATTGTCGCGTAGATGTTTATCACTTCATAAACTCGGGACTCAAATAGGTCTAACGTTTGAGCTCTTCGAGCTTAGTCCTTTGAATAGGTAACAGACAGACACAATGACAGATAGACAGGCCAAAATCTAATTTATAATATTAATATGCACTATGTCTGTGGACAGAACTCAAGAGCTGTCGAATACTTTTACTGGGTTCAGATGCAGATGTTATGATATCAAACAATAAAAGTTAAACAAAATGTTTTAAAAGGAATCTTATGCGGAGCCAATAGCAAATCGCATTAACACAACTTTACTGCGGCCGAATCGCCGCCATATTGTATCGTCCGCCATTTTATCGCCGCGATATACGACGGAATTAAAAATACATAAACATGTGACGTTTTACGATAATTGCACGTGCAACTGTAACTGGTAGGTTTATAATGCTTTTACATAAATACCGTTTCGGCTATTTAATTTCGGCGTAATGCGTTTTTAATACGATGTATAACTTTTGATATGACAATTAAGTTTGTATTGGTTGGATGGTGAAATATAGCGTTGTTTCAACACTTGTTTATCACACATTTATTTAACTTTAACGTATACTTATGTTTAATTTACCATGATGGCTGTAGGTTAATTAATCATAAGCTGAGAAGTCACTACCCACATGTTAAAGAAAATTAATACTTTTTAGGGTTCCGTACGCAAAAGTTAAAACGGGACCCTATTCATGAGACTTCGATGTCTGTCTGTCCGTCTGTCTGTCTCCAGGCTGTATCTAAAGAACTATAGCTAGAGTTCTGAAATTTTTACAGATTGTGTATATTTGTTGTCGCTATAACAATACAAACAAATACTAAAAACAAAATAAAATTAATATTTAAAAAGGGCTCCCATACAACAAACGTTATTTTTTTGGCCTTTTTTGCTCGATATCAATAATGGCAACAGGTAGGCACTTGCTATTTTCACAAAGGCCTTAGTTATATGTCTACTTCAATATTTAGGAATAATATTAAAATAAAATAAAAAATAAGGGGGGCTCCCATACAAAACAACAATTTTTGGTCTATATTATTTGCTCTATAACAGCACGGAACCCTTCGTGCGCGAGTCCGACTCGAACTTGGCCGATTTTTTTCTTATTACATATTATTATAAATTTCTAATTATAAATAAGGAAATATTTCTTAATACATTCACAGTTAAAAAATCTAAATTGCTTATTAAACTCTCTAGTACCAACTAATATTTTCTGTGCCAGTACGTTAGTAGCGAAGTAGTTTTAATCAAGCTAATCAGTTATTTTTGAGAACCCGTAATGTAATAGGTTCTGTTATAATGAGTAAGTACCTGGATGACCGAGCTTTGCTCGGTATAGCAAACACTCATTGACTTCGTGTTACTTAATAACGCCATCTGCTGGTCGTTAAAACAATTAGTTGCTAACACAATAGTATTATTATTCGCCAATAGATGTCAGGAAGAGTCATATTTTTCAGTTTATCGATTATCGATAAAATTTTTTTCGCAGCTAATCACAACATAAAATAAAACAAAGTATCTTTTTCTACCCTCATGTCCCTTTGTTCCCTTTAATCTTTAAAACTACGCAACGGATTCTGATGCGGTTTTCTTTAATAGATAGAGTGATTGAAGAGGAAGGTTTATAAGTACAATAACAATAATTAAATAGTGGAGAAATACTGTTATTTTTGAGGTTTCTAATCTGATGTTGTAAATAATTACATTTTTTTCCGCTTACATTGCAAACGCCGGCTGAACCATACGAGATTTATCAAAATAATGTACTAAGTATTGTACACAATGAAAAGGTCTAACTTCGCGATGGTATAATATGTCTATCGTGAGTGACATAGTATATAACATATATTGTATACCCGTGCGAAGCCGGGCGGGTCGCTAGTAGCTCTATAATTCTTGATCGAAAAGTAGGCAACAAGGCTTTGTTGCCTACTTTTTGATCAAGACAGCAAGTGTGTAGCAAGCGCTAGTGAGATTATATTATTTTTTCTTAAGAATATGCATAGCAATTAATGTGTCAACATTACTGGCATGGCTGGCTATTTAATTTCGGCGTAATGCGTTTTTAATACGATGTATAACTTTTGATATGACAATTAAGTTTGTATTGGTTGGATGGTGAAATATAGCGTTGTTTCAACACTTGTTTATCACACATTTATTTAACTTTAACGTATACTTATGTTTAATTTACCATGATGGCTGTAGGTTAATTAATCATAAGCTGAGAAGTCACTACCCACATGTTAAAGAAAATTAATACTTTTTAGGGTTCCGTACGCAAAAGTTAAAACGGGACCCTATTCATGAGACTTCGATGTCTGTCTGTCCGTCTGTCTGTCTCCAGGCTGTATCTAAAGAACTATAGCTAGAGTTCTGAAATTTTTACAGATTGTGTATATTTGTTGTCGCTATAACAATACAAACAAATACTAAAAACAAAATAAAATTAATATTTAAAAAGGGCTCCCATACAACAAACGTTATTTTTTTGGCCTTTTTTGCTCGATATCAATAATGGCAACAGGTAGGCACTTGCTATTTTCACAAAGGCCTTAGTTATATGTCTACTTCAATATTTAGGAATAATATTAAAATAAAATAAAAAATAAGGGGGGCTCCCATACAAAACAACAATTTTTGGTCTATATTATTTGCTCTATAACAGCACGGAACCCTTCGTGCGCGAGTCCGACTCGAACTTGGCCGATTTTTTTCTTATTACATATTATTATAAATTTCTAATTATAAATAAGGAAATATTTCTTAATACATTCACAGTTAAAAAATCTAAATTGCTTATTAAACTCTCTAGTACCAACTAATATTTTCTGTGCCAGTACGTTAGTAGCGAAGTAGTTTTAATCAAGCTAATCAGTTATTTTTGAGAACCCGTAATGTAATAGGTTCTGTTATAATGAGTAAGTACCTGGATGACCGAGCTTTGCTCGGTATAGCAAACACTCATTGACTTCGTGTTACTTAATAACGCCATCTGCTGGTCGTTAAAACAATTAGTTGCTAACACAATAGTATTATTATTCGCCAATAGATGTCAGGAAGAGTCATATTTTTCAGTTTATCGATTATCGATAAAACACGAATAAGAAGACATTTTCTGAAAATGATTCCTAGCTAGATCGATTTATCGCCCCCGAAACCCTACTAAATTTCATGAAAATCGTTGGAGCCGATTCCTCGTGTTTTTAGAATTGCTCGTTTAAAGATATAAGATAACGAGTGAAGAACAGCTACTAACTTAGCAACAAAACTTCATAAGTTATTCATCACTAGTTGAAACAGATTCTACATATTTTTACGAAACGGGGTAAACGGACACCACAGGAGGAACATAAATAACAATGTTTATCGGATTTGTCCGTAATTTTGTCCGTAATTAGCCAACTTAACGACTACGCCGGTCTAATGCACATTATATTATATGCGCTGTTTAGGAGATAAAACCTAATTGACATATAAACATTAGTTAAAATAATCACCTGCGCGAATTAGTTGGTAAAATTCTGTTCACTTACAACGATACAGTAGCGGGTGCTAGCATGCATGCATGGCAGCTTCACTGGATTGGGCTGGCAAGCACAGGAATGTAAGCATGTAATCCAGGCTAGTATTCTTTAGGTACCGCAGTTAATGGCTATGAATTTTTTTCGCAGCTAATCACAACATAAAATAAAACAAAGTATCTTTTTCTACCCTCATGTCCCTTTGTTCCCTTTAATCTTTAAAACTACGCAACGGATTCTGATGCGGTTTTCTTTAATAGATAGAGTGATTGAAGAGGAAGGTTTATAAGTACAATAACAATAATTAAATAGTGGAGAAATACTGTTATTTTTGAGGTTTCTAATCTGATGTTGTAAATAATTACATTTTTTTCCGCTTACATTGCAAACGCCGGCTGAACCATACGAGATTTATCAAAATAATGTACTAAGTATTGTACACAATGAAAAGGTCTAACTTCGCGATGGTATAATATGTCTATCGTGAGTGACATAGTATATAACATATATTTTATACCCGTGCGAAGCCGGGCGGGTCGCTAGTAGCTCTATAATTCTTGATCGAAAAGTAGGCAACAAGGCTTTGTTGCCTACTTTTTGATCAAGACAGCAAGTGTGTAGCAAGCGCTAGTGAGATTATATTATTTTTTCTTAAGAATATGCATAGCAATTAATGTGTCAACATTACTGGCATGGCTGGCTGGCGCAGAATTGTACTAATGTAAATACTAAATATGTTTTATTTTTCACTAGAGCGTCCGTGGCCTAATGGGCAGACCTTCGGTTCGCATTCCTAGAGGGTGCAGGTTCGAACCCGGGTTGAGGCGTGTACCTATGAGACATTTTCTGACCTCAAGTACATAATACGGACGCTCGTACGGTCAAGGAAAACATCGTGAGGAAACCCACACATAGTTGGTCCCAGACGTATTGACTAGTTCTTTCCTCTGGACTAAGCCGACTAAGTATGATGCGAGAATGCCGTATGCGCTTGGGCAACCATACGGACATAGTAAAAGGAGGGGAAGTATCGGCGGTACCAGCCTTATAAAACTGGCCGAGATTTTGTTGTGTGCCGTACGTGGCGACGCATTGATATGGTGCACACATACAAGACGCGCGCGGTGCCTTTGTATGAAGATAACTTACTTCCCCTCCTTTTACTATGATACGGACATTTAAAAATCTTGTCCCAGGCACTACAGTATTTGAGGAGTGGTTACTTCGCTCTGAAAAATACTGTATAAATCATCCACAACGGATGTAAAGGCCTAGTTTCCAGACTTCATTTTCAGACTTCATCCAGACTTCATTGTGTAGTACTATGCTGTGTTGAACCATCGTCAAACCAATGCTGGCACCACCTACTGTATCGATATAAGTCAAACATTATGTTTATTATTTTTGGCAAGTCCGGAGATCTAAGTTTAATGTTATTGTATTGTAAACTACGCTATTATACCATAACGAGCTTTTGCCCGCGGCTTCGCTCGCTTTGTATAAAATCTTTCATCCCCTATTTAAACCCCTTGGGGTTGGAATTTATCAAAATCCTTTCTTAGCGGATTCCTACGTCAAAAAATCTACCTCCATGCCAAATTTCAGCCCGATCCGTCCAGTGGTTTGGGCTGTGCGTTGATAGATCACTATGTCAATCAGTCAGTCAGTCACCTTTAAGTTTTATATATATAGACGAGCTTTTGCCCGCGGCTTCGCTCGCGTTAAGAAGTATTATTATATACAAACTTTCATCCCCTATTTGAACCCCTTGGGGTTGGAATTTATCAAAATCCTTTCTTAGCGGATGCCTACGTTATAACATCTACCTGCATGCCAAATTTCAGCCCGATCCGTCCAGTGGTTTGGGCTGTGCGTAGATCACTATGTCAATCAGTCAGTCACCTTTGAGTTTTATATATATAGATATTTGTTTATATAAGGTGTAAAAAACAATAACAAAAATTTTGAGTAAGATCTACTGGTAATAGCTAGAAAAAATATTTTCACCCAAAAGCTACCTTTATACAACGGGTTTTGAAAGGATGTAGATTTTTTTAATTTTGAGTAGTAAATCATATTATTATTATAAACATAGTCAATAAATAAGTGTGATTGATAATAATTATTATTAATGGTATTTCTATACCATTAATATTAGGGGAGAGGGGGGCTAGATTTAACAGGGGTAAGTATTAACAAGCTTATAACTACTAAATTAAATGACGATACGTTAAGACGTTCAGTGTTATAAGTTCGGGCGATGTCGGCGAACAATTTGCGACAATTGAGTTGCCCATCGGTCGCCGCGTTGTGAAGTTATTGTACGTCGGTGCAAAAATACAGGTATTCGGACTTTTTTACGTCTCGAATTTTTTGATTCACGGGGTAAGTATTAACCCGTTAATATTTGGTATTACAAGCCAGTTGGAGCTGCCACATCTGCCGAAAGAGGTACGTCGATCACTCTGGCGGCAGCAGTACACGCTGTCAGCAACACCATACCACCGATGTTCATATATCCGAGGATCAGATTCAATTTTTGTTGCAAGCGGTCCACCAGAATACATAGGGACTGGAAACAGCTCAGGGTGGATGACAGAAAAGGAAATTTATGTTATTTGAGAGAATTTTTATTGTTATTTAACATTTGTATGTCAAAAAATAAATAAATTACCATTTTATTGTTTTGTTTTTTTACTTCCATGGTTAAATGAAATTCTGACAAGTTTTGCCAGCGTTAATACTTACCCCGTCACTGTTAATATTTGCCCCCGAAACGGGGCAAGTATTAACCGCTGACTTTTTTTAAAAAATGCGTCTCCCTTTGAATCCAAGTAATTTAGGTGAATTTTTAGCTTAGTATATGCAAGTCATATAAATTTCCGTTACTCTGGTATAAAAATAATAACATAAGGTTATCAAATTAAGAAGATAAATGACAATATATAAAATGGCTTATAATTAACTGATCACCAGAAATAGTAACATTTCCCAGACAAAAATAGTAAACGATCACTAAAATACAGACCACCATTTTAATCTAAAATGATAACCAAAGATTTAACATCTTAAAACCAAAAATAGTAAATGATTACCAAAATTAGTAAATGATGACCAACATTATACTAGCATTTTAATGTAAGATGATCGCCAAAGATTTATTATCTCGCTATCCTATTTATGCAAAATGACTCCAAATAAATTATTGTTACTTAAACCAAAAGTAGTAAACGATCACCAATATTAAATACATTAGCATTTTAATGTAAAATTATAACCAAATATATTTTTATTTAGCAAATATCCGATTAAAGAGAAGAAGACATATAGACGGACAGACAGACATCGAAGTCTTAGTAAAAGAGTCCCGTTTGTACCCTTTGGATACGGAACCCAAAAAACGGGACTCTATTACTGAGACTTCGATGTCTGTCCGTCTGTCTTTCTCTAGGGCCTAGGCTGTATCTCAAGAGCCGCTCCAGCTAGACTTCTAAAAATTTCACAGATTGTGTATATCTGTTGCCGCTATAACAACAAGTACTAAAACAAAATAAAATTATTATTTAAGGAGGGCTCCCATTCAACAAACGTTATTTTTTTGGCCTTTTTTGCTCGATATCAATAATGGCAACCGGTAGGCACGTTGATATTTTCGCAAAGACCTTGATTATATTATGTTAACTTCAATAATTAGGTAATAATAATAATAATAAAATAATTTAAAAGTGGCTCCCATACAAAAACACAACTTTAGGTCTAATTTTGTTCTATAACGGTACGGAACCCTCCATGTCCGACTCACACTATTTGGCCGACTATTTTGTTAATAATATGCTTACATGTTTTGTCAATCTTAGTGATTTATTTGCACAGAAATATCGCATTGATTTGCTCACAAGGATTTGTTGATCATTTACTATATTTGGTGATCATTTACTATATTTAGTGATCATTTACTATATTTGGTGATCATTTACTTTATTTGGTGATCATTTACTATAATATTTGGTGTTCGATTACAATTTGAAGTGTTGTCATGACTAAAATAGCTGGTAGTATTGCAATTTTAGACTTTATTTTTTTGGTATTAATTATCTTTTTTTGGTAAACAAGTTTAGGGTATCAGTGCTTTTTGTGGTGGTCATTATATTTGTTCCCATATAAAATCTGTTAGAACTAGCCCCCCTCTCCCCAATTATACTTTTTCTACTTACTTACTTACTTCATCGCAATGAGCATTTACTCAATACTGTTGAACTAGTCATAGATAGGTAGTTTTTATTGCAAACAAGGGTCAAATTCACAATAAATATTTGTTACAAAATGTAACATTTTAGTATTTTGTATTAAACTATATCCATTTGTGACGGGCTGACATGAAGGGTCTGACGTCATAAAGAGAGATTGCATCTGAAATCGCATTTATAAACTTATGTAATAACATAAAGGATGACAGAATTTGGATACAAAATTGGATAAGTGACGTCCCAATCGATTTCCAACCTTAACTCGTTAGTATAGAGTTGAAATTCGGTTACGCGTGAACATAATGGTTGATACAAATGTCCGTTTTGTGACGTTCAATCAGCTCGATATGGCGTATCGGCTATGAGTGACAGGCGTATAGGGTGGTATCGGCCCGCCGCAGCCCGGCCACTCCGGACAGGCCGGACAGGCCCGACGGTCCGGCTCCGGATTGATGTTTTCGGCGATGGCGTCAAATGACCGCGGATTTGGATTTGATCGCGTGAAATACGATATTGATATGGGGTTTTGAATTTTATTACCTGCAATTACGGTAGTTTATCGCGTGCCGGGCGGAATGAGATAGTGACAATCAAATTGAAGCGGACCTCTATAAGCGGAAATAAACAATGACGACTACGGCCAAGCTAAAAAGGCGATTTTGACTGGGTAGCATTATATTATGTGTATGTTTGTTACATCAAAGCGCTTTTCTCATAAACATTATCTACGAAGAATTATCATAAACATTATCAGACTTTTTCAATGAGATAGGTTTAACTCTTAATTTGGACGATTAATAAGGAAATAAAATCTGGAAACGTTTTGTTTAGTTACACGATACAGTAACTTCGTTTCATTTATATGTAACTTGCATAAAATAAGAAACCTATTTATTTCAGCTATAAACAATACTAGATCTACAAATTGATGTTTATTTGAACGCATTTCTTGCAAGTTATTCGTGAAGTTTAATATAAACAAAGTCGTTTACTTAGCTTAACTTATCATAAGGCGGGTTGGTTATTAGGAGTTAAAGAAGGCGCGGGAGGCGATTTATTCTTTCGATTACCGTCGAGGTACAAATGAGAGGAGGGAGAGATTACTGTGGACATTCCAATAGACATGTCTGTATTCATATAAATATTAATCTTTCAAGCCTCAAAGAGCACTGGCGATCGCGACAACAATAGAATACAATAGCATTTCCAAGAATCCGCGATCCAAGGATTAAATAAATTAAAGTTAAAAAAGGTCAATAAACTCATGAATTACTCCCTAATTATAAATAGTGAAGTAAAGGTATATACTATATAGTGATACCCACTGCCCACATCACAGTGGAATCGATATTTTGACAATCGTCGTTTTCCTACTAACTGTTGAGACTATAATAAAAGCCGTACCTTTAGAAAAAAGTGGGAAACTAACTTATCATTGACTTGGTTCTGCTTTCATTCCTTGTTTCTTCAACAAATTTTAATTTTTTTAAAAGCCACAGTATGTCTTATCCACACCATCCTAACAAACATCTCAAGGTGCAGGCCATTCGCTATAATAGCTGTTGTGTATTTGAATGTACTATCAAACTCGTACTAATTTGTCGTACTCGTACTGTTCGTACAATAAACCAAATTATTATTTCGTACGATTCGTAGAACTTCTACGAATAAAATATCATTTCGTAGCCGGCTACGGATTTCGTAGCGCCGCGTAGCTAATAACAACAATTTAAGGGTTGTCAACTGTAACTTTTTAAAGTAATTTAATGTCTTGTTTTTGTTTGTAATTGCATAAATATAATAAGGGTATTATAATAATAATAATATATAATAATAATAATATCTATGGACGCTTCACACCACGTCAGTCTGGCCCTGTGGTAAGTACCTGAAGGACTTGTGTTACAGGTACCAGACAACGGAAATATATTTAATACTTTTATACTATACATATATTTAAGATTTTTATTATATTATGATACACATATTTAATACACATCCATGACCCAGGAACTTTGAAAACTTTTTGTTCTGTCGGCGGGACTCGAACCCGCGACCCCCGGCTTGAGCTACCAACGCGCTCACCACTGAGCCACAGAGGTCGTCATTATTAGTGATCGAGTTAAAAAATTAAAATACTCTCAATAATAATTTATAGCTGACGTTAGCAATTATAAAATTATAATGTAAATTGTACCAAAAGTTAACAGTTAATGTGTTAGTCATCATAATGAAAATACTACTCACGTATTATATAAAAGTTTTGTGTCTCAATACGCCCTTTGGATTCTACTAAAAAAAATCTATGAAAGTTTGAGAAATTACAATGGAAACTCATAAAAATTCACCGCGCTGTTTCTTAATTAAAATTCCGTCAATATTGTAAAATCACGGCTCCGAAAGTTCGCAACTAAAATAATCGCAGTCATCGAGACCCGCGCCAAGGAAATCCTCTTAAGCTGAAGAAAGTTAAAAAATAATTAATGCTTTCGTAAATATTCATACCGGCCGGTTCACTGTTAACGGTCGGTGGACACACGGGATAGAATTGTGTGCGGTTTTTGCACTGCGTTTTAAAAAAATATACTAAATTAATTACAACTTGACTCTAAAATGCGTTTACCATGGTCGTACGTTCTCTCTCAGCATATGTATATCCATGTGGAAGGGTATTTTGGATATTGCTTTTGCATTGCCGCGTGGCTATCAATCAAACTGAACTTTTTAGTTTGAAATCGATTCAATTAATGAAACTTATAATGTTATCGGAATATTTTCCAATTGCAATTTCGTTTAACAGAAAAGTTCAAGTAAAGAATTCGTTGCGTCTTATTGCATTATTTTAAAGACTTGCTAGAAAGAAAATTACTGCTAGTAATTTTTTGTAAGTATTATAAATTAAAAGTTAGAAAATTAACGAATGTTAAATATATTACCTATGACAATTACAATGTTACATTCTCCATATTGTCTTTAATTATGGCATCAGGCTAATTAACCTCAAAATATACACCCGTTTTTGACGCAGCATCACGCTAGCGGGTATTCCCCCGTGTGTCCCATCGCAAGGGTTGGGTTTTGGCGGTAATTTAGTCGGGCGTTATCGGCCGCCGGCATTGTTGTTCTTCACAATTTCACGGCTCATTTGACGCGTTTTTATTCCTTTAAATTTAATTAGTCAGCGCATTGTTCGGTGCCCATTAAGTATTGGGTATATAACCACAGTTAAATATAATATAACGGCGTAAAATGGCATTAGGGAATCGGTTTCCATCTGTTCAATTATCACTCGTTACACCTGTGACTTTCGGGCCGGCTCTCACGCTATAGTGGCAAATTACACCGACAAGTCCGTAGATTAACTAAGACATTAAAACATAGATTTTGTCCGTTACATTTGTTAGTATTCTTTCGTATTTCTGCTGCAGTCATTCTAAGTAGTAAGTAAATCTGCTCTCTTATCTTTGTCATACAACGACCATCTTAAAACTCTTAAAGTCAAAATAACACAACACAGAGACAAGCTGTGTCTCTGTGTTGTATTTAAAATCTTTATTTGCTGGTTCGTACGATCTAGCATAAATAGTAGTAGATATGAGAATGGCCTAGAAATACATATTACTGTATATTTTCTACATAACTACTATGAGCAGCCGTTGCCTGTTAGTACGTCCGATCGTCGCAGAATAAAGTTTGTATAGTTGGTAGCGGGTTTGCACCAACTGTTACCCACGACTTCGTCAAACGAAAATCCATCCCACGGCCACCGTTTGTTACTGAAACATAATTCAAGCCATAAACTATCTCAACTTCAAACGTCAATGCAATCAGTTCAATTCAAGTTTTAAATTGTGTAGCTATGCTTTTCTAGAATTGGTTTTTATAGTACTATTGGGATTATAACGGATTGATGTATGACTTAATGACTAGTTTTTGGGTTTTGGGCCAGGAATTTACCATTTCTGTAGCGATGGCGATAGGTTTAGACCCAATTTTACCAACGACTGTTAAAGTTAATGCTCGAATTAGCATGTTACCTCTTTAAGTTCCTCATATGAATGAATGGGAAAACATGACATTTTAACAAGCTATTAACACTAACAGACAGTGAAATTGGGCATATGCCGTGTTTGCGTTAGCCAAGCAAATGTGTCATATAATGGATAGACTTCCGTCAAAGAATCTCAAAAATCGAGCGTGGCATTCATTGACCTAGAATTGAGGTGCAATAACTCAAAAAATTAAGAAATCGACTTCGATAAATTTTTTAGTTATGCCAATTGTAAAGAAAGTGCACTACGTTTTACCTTAAACTTTGAGTAAATTTAATAAGTCTTATTGGCCAATATTTTTTAAAGTTAGATACTTTAAAAAATATTGGCCAATTGTGTTTTAAATTATATGGAATGTAAGTAGATCTTACATTCCATATAATTTAAAACACAAGAAAGAATAAGCCTGACAGAGCGCAGCTTGAGGGAGAAGCGGTATATCCCAAGATATTGGCGTATGTTGACATATTTACGGGCTCCTCGACTATTAAGTGGTGATTTAGTGCAGCATATCGGGATGGATACGTTTTTATCGCGCCCATACATCCCCACATCCTCACACGTCCTTAAAGAACCGTCAAGCGGACTTTTCGGAAACGCTGCGTCGCCACAACTTTGGTCTGTGGTTTGGTGTTGCTAGCAAATAGAAGCTACAGACGACGGCAAACTCTGCACAGTTCTCTCACAGTTTTAACATATTATAATTCTCAAATATGTTTCAATCATATAATATATACTACATTTAAATATTATGATTAAATACTGGAGATTATAACTAGGTACATTCATGCCAAACATTAGTAACTTTGAAAATTGATGAAACATGATTTTTGCATAGATGTTGTTTGATGTTACAATCTCCAGTATGTTGTTATAAATATTTGAAATCTGTTTTTTCCCTCACACCTAACGGGTATAAAAAAACAGTTAGAACAGCTGTTTCTTTTTAACGCTGTACTCTTGACTTCTTCTTTCACCCCTAATTTTGTATTGTGTTACCACGTGACGGTTGTCCGTTCGGTGTAAGTAAAAGCATTTTCTTCGTAAGCGTTTTCTCCACCATGTTTTATTAAAATTGCGACCAAAAATTATACTTTCTTTACGTTACAAAAGATAACGTTTCATCGCCTAAGACCAGGTTCACGCGACACAATTCTGCACGTTTCCTACTTTTTGTATAGAACCATTCACATGTCGATTGTACTGGGCGATTTGTTGCAGTACAATCGGCGTATGAATGTTAAGACGTAAACTGCAAAAAAACGTGCATGATTGTACCGTGTGAACCTACTCTAAGTTTAAACGCAGCATTAACGCAACGCACATGTAGCATCTGTGTGACAGCACCCGCTACAGACACACATACATCGACACATCCAAGGCTCCATTATGGCTATTGTGTTTACCGCGAGATATATTTACTTTTAATATAACCAATGGTTTGGATATATAATTGGTTTTTGTCCAACTACGGGCAAGTAAAAAATAGGTTATGATTTAGACTGTCTAGTGTCTACATACCTACGTAGTATTATGAATTATGATCTTATTACTTTAACTACTATTTCGTTTTTTTCATAAATTATTGAGGTATAATAATATACAGATCAACAGTAGAATTAACTACTATCATTCTTTATATTGTGTTTAAACTTATTTCGTTTTGTACTTTGCCTACTTTAGTATTAAGACCTTAAAGAACAGGGGCCTATTCCTATGAAAATTTCATCTTCAAAACATAACGGCTGTACAAAAGTGTTTTGACACTTTGCGATACGATATCGGATATCGCACCTTTAACATTATAAGAAAGATAGGACTAAAGACTTTAATATGAATCAAGAGGAAGACAATTAATTTTAGATTAAAAAGCTTTTAAGAACGATATTTGGAAGACGTTACGCGACTGTGTTTTTATTGGTCACTCACATATCAGGGTCTTTCCTGACAGCTTTGCAAACTTTCAAATTAGGAAAATATACCCATGTGCGGTTACATTCCTAAATTTTCTAATCTAACACCAATCGAATCCAAAAAATATTTTGTAGATTATTTTTCGGAAATTTTCGAGATTCTAATTACTTTTACAATATTGTAAAATCGTACTTATCCCAAAGACAATAAAGTATTTGCATTTGTTGCTATCCGATATCGATTTCGTATAATGTGAAACGGCGCAAGGCGATTGTTAGTCTAATATCGCAAACTGACGCTGAGCAGATGTTAAGCCGCTTTCAAATGGGGCAGAAACGGCTAATAACGGCTTAATATTTTGACGGTTGTCTTAATATTTAAGATACAAGGAAAGCTAGGAATGAAACCATAGTAAAATTTTAGTATGATGAAACGTTTAGTATTGTGCGATTTAAAAAAAAAACATAATACGAGTATATTTGAAGAAATATATTATAATTCACTTTATACTTTCTCCAAACTAGCAGTCTCGAAACATAATATAATGTAATAAACTATAGAATTTAATATTATATTAATCTTGTGTTATTATTTTCTCTAAATGTCTCTAAAAATTTAACACAACACAAAATCATGCAGATAACTTTAAGAGGTGCGCTTCTATTCGATTCGTCTACAACGTCCAGAAAAGTAATCTCGTGATTTTTAAAGCAAGGGGACGTAATGTAGACTCAGTACCGACTGTGACGCTGAATGGGATGGCTCTTACGAGAGTTTCGACTTTCAAATACCTTGGTCACATTGTGACTGAGGATTTGAAAGACGATAGTGATATGGAGAGAGAGCGGAGGGCGATGGCAGTCCGATGTAATATGTTGGCTCGCAGATTTGCACGGTGTAGTGCAGAAGTTAAAATAACTCTTTTTAAAGCTTTTTGCCAAAGTATGTATACGTGCAATCTGTGGGTCAACTACACGCAGCGGGCTTACAACGCCCTCCGAATTCAATATAATAACGCACTGAGAGTGATGTTGGGGCTGCCACGATTCTGCAGCACATCAAACATGTTCGCACAAGCGCATGCTGATGGCTTCCAGGCCGTTATAAGAAAGCGGGTTGCCTCCTTGATGAGTCGAGTTCGTGACAGCACCAACAACATTCTTAGTATAATAAGTAACAAATTTGATTGTCCCTTTATGCGCCATTGGGTACGTATACATGTACACGTACCTAGTGCAGCAAACAGGCTACACAGATATTTAAATTAAAGGAATTGTATTATTATGTCTACTAACATAGTTTTTAAGTATATTATAATATTGTAAATTACTAACTAATTACCGTATGGACTTAGTCTGAAATAAATGATGTATTTATTTATTTATTTAGCCTGTAAGTTTAAATATTGCATGTTTTCAGTATCATTGTGTCAATCCAATTGTATGTCTATCTATTATTATGTTCAATAAAGAATTTACAATAAACAATTCTTTCAAAGGACATCGCAACGCGACGTATATATAAGTATCATGTCAAAACCCTAAAAACCCTTAGTTAAAATGGTTATGGATTTGTCATGTTTTTATGTCTATCTATGAAGCTAATACTTTGTTTTAGCTTCGTGTGTCTATCCGTCCGTATATCACATTTTTATTATTTCGACGAATTAACGATTGCTTGGCTAGGCTGATGATGGCGGAATACTTTAATGCGAGCGATAAAGGGCGATTCTCTACCACCTTGAAGGTGTCTCCCCCGCCATAACTCTTGCGGCGACGACGAGGAATTATTATTACGCGAATAAATACCGAATGTCACGTCTAAATGTCCCTCTCCCTTTGGGGGACTCCCCCTTAAGGTCAAGCCATACTGACGAGTCGCAGACATGTTTTGAAAACGTAAATGGAATCTTAGTTTGTTTGGAAAAAAAATTTAACGTTAGGACATATTATGAGGGTTTTAACGCAAAAGGCCGAATTTTCAACATCCCTTAAAAGGACAGATTATTATTACTAAACAATATTATATTATATTGGTGCAATATTATATTCATTTGTATTAAAAAAAACGTCGACGATATGCAATATTATAGACAAAGTTTAGCATATACTTTCAAAGTTAACATATTTTGCACATTTAGATAAACTTTAACACAAAGAACGGGTACTTAACATTTTTTTCACGAGTGTGTCATGTATGTGATTCAACGGCACTGTAGCTTATCTCGAATTTTATATTGTGCGTAAGAAATAGACATAAAGTTGAGTTTGCTATATTATTCAGAATGTAGCAAGTATGCAGTGACCCTAATCCAGAGGCCAGGCCGGGACAAATGCCTCTCGATCCGCCAAAATGTTCGCATAATAGTTTTAAAGCGGCAGCCATTTTGTTTGGGTTTTTTGACTGATGCCTGTCGAGTGAGAAGAATATATTTAGTCATGCTTTTAGGTAGCTTGTAGTGGTTTATGATAATAACTATTATGCAATTAATTAATGTATCCAATTTCTCGAATGTCGTTGCATATACAATATAAATATTTTATTATAAGTAGTCTCGCGATTAATATAACAATAGCATCATAATAATTAATTAATTAACGCTATAGCTTTTTGACCGTGTCTCCGCCCTCATTCATTTAAAAAAAGTAATCCAAAGCTAAAGCTTGAACATGAAACGTGGGAGAGCCATGCTTCGGCACGAATGGGCTGGCTCGACCGGAGAAATACCACGTTCTCACAGAAAACCGGCGTGAAACAGCGCTTGCGCTGTGTTTCGCCGAGTGAGTGAGTTTACCGGAGGCCCAATCCCCTACCCTATTCCCTTCCCTACCCTCCCCTATTCCCTTCCCTTCCCTTCCCTAACTCCCCTATTACCCTATTCCCTCTTAAAAGGCCGGCAACGCACCTGCAGCTAATGCTGCGAGTGTCCATGGGCGACGGAAGTTGCTTTCCATCAGGTGACCCGTTTGCTCGTTTGCGCCCCTTATTTCATAAAAAAAAAATAATGCTCAATGAATATAGTTTTTGCGTACAAGACTAACAAACATCTCTCCAAACTTACACATTACACAATCTCACTTTTGTAAAAGCGAGTGATACACTGTTTTTTTAACCGACTTCAAAAAAGGAGGTTATCCATTCGACGCGAATATATGTAATATTTACAGAACTGCCCCATTTTCATATTAGTCTATACTCTATATCAGCGTCTGAATAAATGTGCGCAATTTCAAAAGTGTATGTATGTATTATGTTTTTATGTTTGAGGTCGCATATCTCTGGAACTACCGTTCCGATTTCAGTTATTCTGTTTTTGTTGGACCAAGTATTGTTCAACTTAGGATATAGTGCAAGTTTCATCAAAATCGGTTTAGTAGTTTTGGAGATAGGGAGTTTTAATTCTCAATTACTTACGTACAATTTTGAACTCGGTTTTATCTTTTTAAAATACAGTTATTTTCAAAAACGTTAGTTCTATATCGTTTAAAAATTTTTATACTGGCATGCCTCCTGTCAAACTAGATTATACCAAAACTCTGCAAGCACCTGTCTTCTACAGCCAGATCAATTTAATATTCATTCATGTTATGTATCATGTAAGAGGACAGACCGTCAGTCAGTCCCTTAACCCATAAATGTATATTTATAAGGGCAAATAAGGGTAAATGCATTACCGAAACAAATGTAACTCCGAGGTAATACAAGGGACGTCTTTAAGTCCCTTTATTTGGGGTTCCTTAGATCGAATTTGTTTGTTTTGACCACTGTTTTGTCAGTGATCGAATGTTGAGTAAGCTTTGCGATGATCTACGACAGTGTTTTTATAAAATCTTACTTCTTATTTATAAAATATTTAACAAGAAGAAATAATACAGTTTTCTTGGAAAATGTTAAGTTGAAAAGTAGGTTTTTGTAGAAAAATGTATATCAAAAGTCTAGGGTTATTAAAAATAATTTAAATACACGGAACAGAAATAAAATATTTATACCATAAGAGAAATATTGATTCATAGGAAGATGTTATTTAGTCGGGTTATGTCAAGCTCAATCGACAAGAATAATTATTATGGACCTGATGTAACCCGATCAAAAATAATATTGGATAGACATAGCTAATTAGTTAGGTACCTAATCATACACAAACTAAAAAAAATCTCTTAAAAGAAAATTGTGCATTCAAAGGTTATAAAAATGAATATCTTAAAAAGATTATGAACATCAACGAAATTTATACATCCCTATTTCCTTCTCACAACGGGAGACGTTGGGGGGTTAACGTCTTGCTTAAATCAAGCGGGAATGATGGCTATAACAGTTAACCCGCGAGTGATGGGGCCCGCCAGACCGCGCGGTCTAACGTACAGACCCCACGTTATTGTTAACGCGGTATAATTGTTTGTTTTTGTTACTGCCTTCGTTTGATAAGCTTGTAAGGTATTAGTTATTCTGTGTGTTTGTCATCTTTGTCCAAAAGCTGTTGGAAAAAGTTATAAATTTGATTCAAAACTGTAACCAGTTTATAAAATTACCAAATACAATTGCTAGACTTCGGTTAAATATTCATTTTTCTATGAAAAACAATAACTAATAATAAATGAATATACTTACCTGCCCAAAATAACTTCACTGTACCTTTATTTTAAAAACCTTTTCAAAATTATTAAACCTGTTCTTTTTCTATTAGGTAATTTTTGTCCAATTTGGTCCAAATTAATAGAAATGGGGGTCAAAAATCACCCGCCACCTAACTCATGTAACTTTTTACTTACCATTGAAATCAACCCTTCATCACCATATCTATCGACGTGCCGTCTTCCATACATCATGCGACCGGCTAAGTTACCAACTTTTCCGACACCTTAGGCCATTAAGGCTTAATGACTGGCTGTAAATTGGCCATAATTCAGGCCAGGCCGTAAATAACGCGATAAGGGCTGCTGAGTCGCTCGTCCGAATGTGTCTATCTTAGTTTAGCATGTGGGATTTATGTGGGGGTTCATTTATATTGTGTCAGCGCCGGGTCCTTCGCAAGTTTTGAGCGTGCGGAATGTAATTAAGATGTTTTATTCATCATCAGGCTGAATGTTTGGACTGTTATTCATTGCGTGGAAGCACAAGGTACTATACAATAATTGTATAATATTTTATTGCAAAAAAGGTTACTACTTTTACACAAATAAGAAGCTCACAAGAATAACGACTACAGAAAAAAGGTGATTTGCTTAAAACGCAACAAAGGTAGTGTGGCGGTACCCACAATTCGCCTAACAATCCTGCATCGCGCTATCGAAGTTACGAAGAACGGCAAGTTATATACAACGTCTGAAATGACGCCAGTGGGCTTCGGCTTGACCGAGCATGCTATCTCGCTCGGTCGGAAGATCTTCCTTTTCAGCCGCCATTAGCAACGTTAAATTTTATAAAATATCTTGGATACTGGTTTCTAATTGCTAACGTCTGATATTGACAATAATTTTCGGTAGCTCATCAGGTGGTAAATTGACTTGACAGCTAGGAAGTTTCTCTGCCTGAACTGAGCTAAGCTACACTGCGAGAAGTATGTTTCTTAAGATCCAATAAAATCGCTGTACTGAGCAAAGTCAGGCGATTTTATTGGTTCTCCAAAAACACATTCCTCACAGCTTAGCTCAACTCCTTCTAAAACGATAGGTGCATTCTGTACAACATAAATTCAAATGAATTACAAAATAGTTGCAATTATGACGCGTAAATCACCCGCAAATCAGTGTAAAAACTATTTATCCACTATCCCGCTGAAATCGCGGATTCCGCACTGACAATCGCGGGTCCCGCACTGACAATGGCGGTATTCATTACCGTGATAACCTCATCCGGGAGTCAAACCCGCGACAGAGTTATTGTGACTGCTGGCACTTCGCTGTGGCAAAGGGAAGGGTGTGGAGTGGTTTGATGAGCTTACAAGTTTTTTTCTTCTAAATAATTCAAATCACGGAATCAGGAAGGATGACCCACATTTATATTTATTTTCATAACTAATTCGCTAAAATTGAATAACGCGCTACAGAACAATTAATGTACAAAAATATCTGCTTACGAGGAACGATAAAAATAATAATATTCCTTTTTGTTTGCAGTTTTTGCAGCTTTGCAGTAGTGGGCTAAAAATATAGAATTAAATTAAAATTTCGTCGATTTCATAACACGGCAAAGCGCTAATTGATATGGGACAAAAAACATTCCCTAATTCATTGAAAATGTTTAGAGTATGTATTTTGTTGCTGTTGTGTTGTTGCTTTGTTCTTTTTACCCTTTTGATTGATGTGATACAAAAGTTAAAGCGCTAGCGTACAATTCGACAAGGCTTTATTTGAACGTGGCAAGAAAAGGAACTAATCACTTCTATCATAGAAAAACCTCATTTTTGGCATTGTGTTTGACAGTTCTCCTTTACCAGCAGCGCTCCCGTCAATATCACCCACGTTCAAATAAAGTCTTGTCGAATTTGTTTCAATAGATTTTGTTTTTTGATCTATCAATAATTATCACAGAACCAAAAAATAATAATAGAATGGCGAGTCCATGGCTTCGCGAACGCAAATTTAGCATTATCGCGCGTACGACAGCGGATGATATACCGCGAACGTATTATAAAAGCTATAAACAAATAAATCCACCAATTTAGATCTGTATGACGTTAATGGCGTCCATTGTGTGTGGCCAATAGATATTAATTATGTTACTGAGTTTGTTGGTTGATGGTGAGAAAATATGGTGACGAAATATAAGAATGCATTGTCTAGCAAAGTTAAGAATCTTGTATAAAAATTATAATTGAATGCGCTACTTTACGGTAATAATTACAAAGTATATTATTATCAAAACCTAGGCCGGTATAAATAGTCAGTACTCAAGATGTATCTCGGTCTCAAGACACGGTTCAGGCTCTGTGATTGCTTGGCTGCCAAAATTTGGACCAATCACAGAGCCGAACCGCGTCTTGAGACCGAGTCGCATCATAAGTACTGACTATTTATACCGGCCTTACATTCTACTCGAAGTTTAAGTCCTTTTCGATTGGCTGATCAAGTAAAAGGTACTGCTTTATATCCCGTCTCGCGTTCGACGCACTCTATTGTTTTTTTTAATAAAATTAGGGGACAAGCAAGCAAACGGATCACATGATGGAAAGGAACTACCGTCGCCCATGGACACTCGCAACATCATAAGAGTTGCAGGTGTGTCGCCGGCCTTTTAAGGGAATACACACTTTTCTTGAAGGTTTGCAGGTCGTATTGGTCCGGAAATACTGCTGGCGACAATTCGTTCCGGAGTTGTACTGTGCGCGGCAGAATGTTACGGGAAAACGCACGGTGGAAGACTGTCACTCATCAAGGTGATGAGAATGGTATACCTCTAAAAATCTCCAGAGATGGTGTAATGTGATCTTAAAAATCTTCTAAGGGTGACTACTTTTCTTTTCTAGAAAATAATATAATACGACTATCTACAGCCTATCGAACTTTCCAAAGCAGCAGGTTTAGTACACGTATTACATAATGCAGATATATTATCGACATGAGTGACATGGATAGGGGACATCACCGCTATCAAGCTTGTCGTGACACCGCCAGGCCGCCGCACAGTGGAAAATTTGGGTCCTTATCGGATCAAAAATCTGTAACTTCAAGGTTTTTCATCGTATTGTATTGAGATTTGGCACATGTATACAGTGATATACAAAGATTTTAAAAATAATCAATTTTTGTATTTTTTTTCATTGTATACATATTTATTTTAGGTTAAAAAAAAAGAAAAGATAAAAAAGTAATACGAGTAGTTTATTTTTTATAAATAAGTACTAATATGAGTAAAATTATACTTATCACACAAGCTTAATAAAATACATAAAATTATAAAATCGTATAGTAGATACCTATCTATGCCTCACACCAAACTAATTTATCTTAGATTAGACAAATCTTATAATATTATTGGTTTTATTCTAGGTTTTAGTTACTTATAATGTTATATCTAATTGTTATTATCCTCGCTAATTCCTAACTAAAATTACTTCCGGTGTAAATGTAGGATCACCTTCAGGTACCACCTTCAAAAGACTTAGTGCCTCTTCATCAAGATCCTTCACATTTCTCACATAAGGTTTTCTTAAACTTGAAACGTATGGATCTGAAGTATATAGAAGCGTTTTAAATACGTCTTCATTTGTAGCTATACGGGAACATTTTCTGGCATGGTGCAGGCGCATATTTCTGTAGTCTTTATTGCGCGACTCTAGTGCATCTTCCGACAGTTGCCCAATAGGAAGAACAGAAAAATGTTTGATCACGCTTTCTCCGTGTATAAGTAATTTGTGCACGGAGGATGGCATGTAGTACCAATCATAGTTACTAACATATATTCGCGCAGTTTCTACGGCATAAACTCCAAATTTTTCGGGATCGATCATCATTCCAGAAGATAGAGCTTGTAAAATAATATACAAGCGTTTAATCAATGTTTCATCAAGGCCTGTTATGTTCGCCGAGCAAGTGTAATTGTAAAAGAACCTTCGTGCTGTATTTCCATCACTTGAGTTTACACTTATCTTCTTCGTTCACCAGAAGTTGATGGCAGTGAATGTGCTTCAGACCCCGAAACTGTACTGAATATCCTGACTCCAGCCAGCTTGTATTATTCCGAATAAATTTGTCCTTTTTCCGTGATGCTTGAGCCCAGCGCTTATTGAAAGAAGGCAGAATATGTCTTTGAATGTCACCAATTACAAAACACGAGTTGTTTTCAGAAACATTTAATGTTTGCTGTAGAACTATGGACAACGATTCCAAGGTTCTGCCACGCTCGATATAGGGAATGATGAAATCGCCCTTAGTACAGTTGAAAGTTGACATTTTAATGGAAATAACCAATTTAAATAAGTGTCACTCAATATGAAATACACGCTGAAGTGTGCAATTTGAAGATATTTGCTTCCCCTTATATACTGGTTTTTTAGATATGAAATACGTACTAATATGAATGTTATGCATATTTACTCATGCACGACGAGTGCAAAATAGATGATAAGCTATTGCTATCAAAATATTGTGGTTAATATAGTTTTTGTAAACTATGTCAGCAGTAACCGCAAAAGATACCGAATTATCTACTCCGACCGCTATCACATTTTTTCCCATAACTTCCAGGACCGCAAACTTCCGCAGCTGATTTTTTTAATTTTTCATTTATAAATAGTTAGGCTATCAAATAACACATAAAGTTGCACGTCGCGAGCCGTCGGTAAATGTGAAAACCTTTGACGAAAAAAAAAGAAAAGTGAAAAATAGGGTATGTCAATTTTTAAGTACTTACTCAAAAATAAAAAGCATATTAAAAAAAGTTAATAGCTCATTATTAAGAACATAAAATATCATTTTTAAAAATGTATAAAACCGCATGCATGAGCTAAATACTTTTTTCACAATATTCATTTGAATTACGTGTATGCAAACATTTGAATGAGCCATCCGCTACTTCAACTTACTTCAACCTATGAAAAAAAAATATTTATGCAGTTTTAGAACAAAAAAATGTCTGATTAGGATTATTTGGTTATTAAAGTATCGAATGCAATAAATATTTCATTCAAATTGTGATATTTTTAAAATCCATTTATGATATGCTCTAGTTCTACCATTTTCCATAGTGCGCCGTTGTGACACGGCGCCGCAAATAAATATAAACTCATTTTTGTTGATAATGAATCCCGTTTAATGCGCATCTGCACTTGACTGCGGTTCTGTTTGTCTGTCCCGTAATTATTTTAATTATAATAAGGACAGTGTTCTGTTTTTGATATACCATAATTGTCATTATAATTTAATTCCAATGTAATTACAATTAATTGGGGGCTTTTCGGTTTGGGTTTCAGTTCATTTTGGCCGGTGATGGGTTAGTATCGATAAAGTAGCATTGATTAGTTTCAAATTGTTTGGATTTAAATCTGCGTTTATTGTTATGAGTTATGACATTTATTTCGATGTGTTCAAAATTAGACTTTTACAGACTTTAATGTGTGAAAATATTATTGTTGGAATTAATGATGCGAAAGCCTAGACTGATAGAGACCGATAGGGTGTTTTTGTGGCGCGATGATTGTTGGAATTAATGCTGCTAATTGTAAAGTGTCACTTGATTGACAGCTGATCCGGAGCATACAGAGTTGCGACACTTTAATATGCCGTCCGTGACAACTTCAGTTCAGCAGCTGTGCCACAACTCACAAGTTAGATTATATTTAACTAGCGACCTGCCCCGGTGTCGCACGGGTATAAAATATATAGCCACTGAAAAAATGATTAAAATCGATAGCCTATGATCCTACACGTGGTCTACTTCTTATCTGTGCCAAATAACATAAAAATTGCTCCAGTAGTTCGCGAGATTTCCCTTTCAAATAATTTCCCCCGTTTTTCCACATTCTCCTATTACTCTTAGCGTGATAAAATATAACCTATAGCCTTCAGAATTTTTCAAATCGGACCAGTAGTTCCTGAGATTAGCGCGTTCAAGTTAGCCCTTTCAAATAATTTTCCCCGTTTTTTCCACATTTTCCTCTATTTCTTCGCTCCTATTAGTTTTAGCGTGATAAAATATAGCCTATACCCTATAGCCGTCCTCGATAAATGGGCTATTTAACACTGAAAGAATCATCAAAATCCGTTGCGTATTTTTAAAGATTAAAGGGAACAAAGGGACATGAGGGAAAAAAGCGACTTTGTTTTATAATAAGTAATAGATATAAAGCCGGTGACGTCCTCTGCATTCTCATTCATTTCATTGGTGCATTGATAATACTGGATTGGTATGTTTGTTTTACGAAACGAAGGATGCGGTTTTGTCCAACAGAACATGGCTCAAGCTACGTAGTCCGAAGGCATGCAGTTCTTTTAACTTGGTAGTTAAAGCTTATTGGTTATTATGCACTTCGGTCCACTATATCATAGCTATATATATTATATTATACTTATTGAACATGCATTCTAGTCCGGCGCAGCGTGAGTCAGGTCGTCTGTCCGTCGTCGGCGTGCGCGGGCGCCGACGGACACTGCTCAGTCAGATTGTACTGGGAATCATTGCATATGGTCGACCTATAGAGTTGATATTGAGAGGTGGCCGATGTGATTTGAGATACATTTGAGGCTAAAATTGTGCATTGCACCTATATTATATTATTCATCAAGTAAGTTTGAGCCTACAAGGTACCAGATACAATTTCGTTGCACAAAGCTCGATAGCAAGAAACCCGTATTTTTTCTTGATACAAATGTATTATTAACCTAGATCCTACTTTCGAGAACTCCAAATATTCGTACCTTTTATTTTTATAACAGTTTTGTATTACTACTACTTAACTAACCCGCCGAACATAGTTTTGAGATATATAATATAGTGGGAATTCTTATTCCCACTATATTATATATCGCAAAACAAAGGCTCTCAATCTTTTGAGAGCCTCACGGGAAAACCTTTCGGACAAGCGAGTTGTTATTTTCAACTTAAGTTATGGCTTATGTCACGATTGCACAATTATTCAGGATAGTGTGTTTGGTCCGCTTTTCTTTTCTTTCTCCAACATAATTTGGCGTTGCTGATACTTAGACTTAGAATAAGTACACAAAATTAAGTTTTAATTTGCCACATATTGGCCATATCTAATCGGTATGTAAGTCTGTATCCCCGCGGGAGTAAGTGGTGAAGGATTCATTCTCGTCATGACGAATTGTCGGCCGATCTCACGCTGAGTATAAACACCACCGTACGGTGGCCATAAGGAGGTGTATCTGAGGACACGTCATTCTTTTGTTATTTCGTATTATAAGTACTAAAGCTGCCATCGTGCTGTTAGAGCATAAAGCCCTCTTTGAGCTTAAACAATACGACGAAAATAACTTTTTTACAGTTTCTCGCCAAACTAGGCTTGAATATGGTAGCTTAGTTTGCTGACTCACCACACTAGCTTTGGGGATTTTTAATGTTTTCTTCCGTTTGCAACCGATAAAACAGGAAAATAGATCCTTAAAAACTGTTTTTAGGGTTCCGTACCTCAAAAGGAAAAACGGAACCCTTATAGGATCACTTTGTTGTCCGTCTGTCCGTCCGTCCGTCTGTCAAGACCCTTTTTCTCAGGAACGCGTGGAGGTATGAAGCTGAAATTTATATCAATTACTCAGGTCTACTGTCCCTTGAAGCTGTGAAAAAATCAAACTTCTAAGCCAACGCAATCAAAAGATACAGCCGTTTATGCCGCAAATTTTCGACACTTGCAAGGGAATCAAAACCTACAGGGTGCTTCCCGTGAACTCAGAATCTTGAAATTTGGTACGAAGCAACGTCTTATAGCATAGATAAAGGAAAAATTACGAAAACCATAAATTTTTAGTTACATCACATAATATATATTTTTTTAATAATTTTAAACTTACTACCCATTTCCTCATAAACGCGTAGAGGTATTTGCAATAAAAATACCATAGTTATGACTCGATTGTCGTAATGAACGAACTTTGTAAACCTTGCAGGTTTGTACGGAACCCTCGGTGCGCGAGTCCGACTCGCACTTGGCCGGTTTTTTTCATTTGTGCTTGATCCGTTAATTCAGAATAATTGCCTGGCAAACTTTTTCCTTAAATTTATCAAAATATATAATTAGGGAAAGGCCCGGAAAATCCCCGCATCATGTGCACCCCATGCGCGGGCGCACGATCTGATTTAGCGCCGGTACAATGTAGCGGGGGGCGGGCGGCGGGGGCGGGGGCGGGCGGCGACGGATTTACGCTGCGCCTGATTCACGCTCGCACCGTACTTTACGACGTAAACATTTGTACTAATGTTGTGCGGGAATATTGCTTTATGGGTCATATTTGTAAGTTACTTGTAGGGTGACCATAGGTGAGTAAAAAAGGTGTAGATAAATATTATGTTTAACCGTCAGATGTGTTAGAAGTTGGCTATGAAGTGTTAAAAACTTATTAAATAAACTTTTACTGTTTGCTTGAGAAATTTATAAAATTAATACAAAAAGATAAAGAGTAACGGAAATTTAACAAGTAACATCTACAGTCTATTTCCGATCAGATAGTGAATATTATATTAGTATATTATAGACTTTGACATGATGATTAACGTTTTCAAAAGTACCTTTTACTGTCATAAATGATAACTTTTGTGTCTTAAAGGTTTTGTTCATCACTTATCAAAACAAAAAATTTACACCTATTTCAGGTATTCCATAGTCCATTTATATTCCGCTCAGGTGTCTAAACTCCTACCCACCCTAGCGGACAGTTAACAAGACTCGGCTCAGGTCTATAACAATAAATCCACGTGTTTGTTTGATCGTCACGCGAATTATGGCGCGCCTGCTAGATGTACACGTAAAGCATCCCGGTGTAAACAGGAAAAAGTCCGGCTAATTGTGGACCAGAAAGCATGAGGTGCCTCACATGACCGAAAAGTATACTCAAGAGTGGTAAAATTGTAGTCAAACTCCTTAAACTTCTAAGGCTGGACCGACTGTGTTGATGTATGTTTATAATTTTAGATCTGAGAATCGAGAAAACATAATATACATACATGGCGCATAAATCCGCATAATATAATATAATTAACTATATGTATTTTGAGTTCAATCTAGTTTAAAAAAAATCTAGGATAAACTACAAAACTAGTGTACACAATGATTAAGAATGGTTGTAAAGCGAGTCATTGACTGTAACGCGAACGTAATAACCATAATTGCCCTACCTACCTACTTGAGAGTTGGGACCATGGGCTTTCGTAGAAAATAACATACATGCATGTCTGTACTTTAGTAGTCCCTTCGTCCATCATACTATATCTATTTAGAGAGTATATACAACGTATAAGAGGAAAATTAAATATAATCCTCTGGAAAACACAAGAACTTTCTGAATCCACTAGCATCAAACATTATAACCCAGTAAAAGCGTTGTGCTGTGAAATATTCTAATGTTGCAAACCAAAGCCGGTACAGGGCGAATTTAATATCTGTTTAGTTGCGCTAAAACCTCTTATATTCTGGCGCTCGTAAAGAGGACTGTACACTTGCAGTTTTTGTCTCGGACCTCGTGGTCACTGCATTGTTAAGGCGAAGCCTCTGAGTTTTGCTTTCTAAAGTGTATTGAAAATGAGATAGTTCTAGTGTGTTACGACTTACGTAAACGTAAATGATATTTTTGTTGTTCCTAGTTTTGTATAATTTTCTATGTCTCAGGTCCTCCTGTAAAATTGTTAAAAAGTTTTATATTTATAGTTAACAAAAAAAATCACAGCTAAACATAGAACCTCCTCCTTTTTGGAAGTCGGTTAAAAAGACAAACTTTCAAGAGTACTTGCAATAATTATGTACAATAAAAAATTTTAACAGCTAGGAGCAAGTATAAAAATGATTGACAAAAATATAAAAATAAGAATATCTGAAATAAGCGAATCAATTTTACAAACCATCAACTACAAAATAAATAAATACTTACTATACTTACTGCAGCTAGTTTATTAAAACCTCAATGAAAACTAAAAAACATTTTTGTTTGCTTTCTCTAGTTCCTCTCACGTTTCAGTATTAACAAAATTACTAAGCAACTCCGATGTCGCTAATATACTTTGGTGTCGCTTACTTCAGGCACTAGCCTTCCCCTTAACACCGGTAGCAGGTATTTAGGCGGTATTTATGCGGGCGACGGAGACTCGATCTCGGCTGATATGTGTATGTGAGGCTTACCTGCTGCTCCCTGCCGCTACATGCTGCTTAGTGCAGCTGATAACGTTTCGTTTAGGTGAATGTTTAAAGTTGATTATGTAAGTGTTGACTCATTAGAGGATGTTGTTTTTGGTGTGTTGCTGGAAATTTTTGATTTTACTGAAAGTGCTCTTGTTTTTTTCGTCATTCATTTAGAAAAAAAACTTATGTGTGAAATCCCATCCTTTTGCCACCTAGGTAATACAATCTACAGGAATCAGGACTGATATCTGATGGATGGTGTACGCTTATGTCTTATAAGAAATAAGTAGTTATCAAACATTTTAAAAGTTAAATTAAATCAGACATGAAGGAAGAAAATTTATACAGGTTGTAAGAATTAACACCGTTGTCCTTAAAACCATCATGATGAAATGAGCCCGTCAAAATGAACAACTTTTTCTATGAGAACAATGCTGGAATTATCATCGTTTCATCATAGAAAAAGTTGTTCATTTTGACAGGCTCATTTGATGGTTTTAAGGATAACGGGGTTAACCCTAACACTCAGTATATTTATTTATTTCCTTTCGTAGCGCTTCAAATTTTTTTCTGACGCAATTCAAATAAAAAAAAAGTCCTTCTTAGAAAACCTCGAAAACCGGGCATCCGTCTTCTTTAAATAGGTCCCAATTGCAACAAGGGAAATCGATAACCACACAACTAAATCGACAAATCACTACAAAAAAAGTGTCAAACACATT
Source organism: Aricia agestis (assembly GCF_905147365.1). Classification (NCBI taxonomy): domain Eukaryota; kingdom Metazoa; phylum Arthropoda; class Insecta; order Lepidoptera; family Lycaenidae; genus Aricia; species Aricia agestis. The sequence continues at coordinate 1,129,030 of NC_056416.1, read as the reverse complement.
CAAAATTTGACTGGCCACTCACACAGACTTAAAAGGGAGGGAATGCAAATATGAAATATGAAAATGAAGATGGCATGTAATAAAAGTGATATAGTGGGCTCCGTAGAGCCATTCGCGTCGTCTCGTCAGTCGCCGTCTATCACCGCTCCTGGGGGTGCCCGGTGCTGCAGATTTATGCGCGCTCTGGTGACGCGGGTTTTAACTGTACTTTGGCTTTAATGAAATGCGAGGTTATTATGCGACCTAGTTTTTTAGGGTTTCTATTGTTTAATGACCTATTAAATTCTCTAACGTATAACCGTGCTAATATTATAAATGCGAAAGTGTGTCTGTCTGTTACCTTTTCACGCCCAAACCGCTGAACCAATTTTTTTTAAATTTGGTATGAACATAAGTACATTGAATCCCGGCAAAGAACATAGGATACTTTTTATCCCGGAAAATTTTACTTTTCTTTGCTTCTTGAAAAATGTGTTTTCAAGAAGGAAAGTTGCCGCAACGGAAAAAACTGCTAATATTCAAGAGCGTATTCATATCACTGCTTATAGTTATTATAAAATTATGTATAAACCAATATTTAATGTTTACAAAAACTCCTAAATCACATTTTACAGACCGCAATAAATATTTTTTCATGTGGTTTCTCCTACCGAATACGCTGCCAATATGACATAGACAAAACATTCAATACACAATAATTCATACACCCACATAATGAATTACCCAAAAATACACCCACCCCATATTTTACGGAACCAATATTTCAGAATCGGGGTTCCCCGTGACAAACGTCATACAAGACGTAGATACGGAATTAATTAACTCACGCCCATCGCAAAAACATAATTAGAGAATAAGTTATGGTTAGGTACATTTAAAAAAGGCATAATCATAGAAGTATACGGATTATAAATTATTTAAAAGTTGAAACAAACTTTTCAGTTTTCACACCCAAATTTTTAACTCCAGCTGGCCTTTAATAACGATGGTATGGTAGGATGGAGGCCAAAAGTTTAGAAGTTAAGTATGGCACAGTTAAAGTAACAGTCAAAAGTAAAAAACAAACTGATAGAAATGTTTTCTGCCTATCATAGCAAATAATATTCCGTATACCTAATTAGTCATCATCATCATTCAATAGTTAAACCCCCCAAAATACAGGTCACATTAAAATAATGTAAAGTGATTATATCACTTGGCCCGACACCTCACACCCCTACACCCCTGCAGGGGTGAGGGGCGAGGGGTCCGGGGGAGAATTATAAAAGGGTAAATAAAACACAAAGCTTACACAAGTCATAAATTTGATTTATAGAGATTAAAAAAGGCGCTTTAGAAACGGCTCGAACGAAAATTTTCGGTGGGACGAATCGGGAGACGTCGATACTGCCAGCAGAAACATTTTAATTGATATACTTTCTAATGATTAAAAACATTGAAGTACTTGTATAATAACAATTTTTACTACTCAGGCTTCTATGACTAGTAAATACAATAATATAGTAAAGACAAATTAATACACTTTAGCGTCTTAATTAATAAAAGACAAATTTTATTCAAATGGCTCAGTAATAAGTTTGTTCAACACGATTTACGAAGGTATTAGATGGCCATAATCACAAGTAGTCAGTAGGCAAAGATTACGACAAAACTTTAAGTTTAATTAGTTAAAACCGTAAGACGGAGCACAAAGTTATAATATTATGGCATACAAGTTTTTATAAAGTTTTTCGGCACGTCTCATAGTTTTGACTACAATAAATGCTTTAATCAGAGCAGGCGAAGCGAGCCCTAGTATATCCCACAACCTGAGTACTTTTGTGGTACACTTTACGGAAAAACTATCACGCCTATTATTTGTGGTTATTTAAATATAGATGTGTTATCATCGGTCACTCAAGGTTTGGTTACTATTAAAATATAAAAAAACGTCCATAAAGATTATTACCACGTAGAAAAAATACGCGAGCCCTCACAAGCGTTTAGCTAGTTCTAATTCAAGTAATCGTATGCACTTATTACTTGACTTTGAGATAAGCTTAATTTTGTCCAAAAAAGTCCCACCCCGTCTGTTCTGCTGTCGCTACCCTTCAGCGCTGTCGATGGGCGTCGGGGGTAAGACAATTTACCGCCACCGACATATTTCAGCGCTAATACACCGTAATGTCTCTCTGTTTACCTGCCCGTTGCCACCATCCCGCCGCGCCGCCGCTGCTGACCCAAGCGTTAATGGCTACTAAACGCGCGAATTTGGATATTTGAAAATTTTGAGTTTAGCATGATATACGATATTTTGGTGTAATTTTTATGCCGCGGCCGCATATGCGTATTGCTTCGCGCTAAAATCGATACTATTGGACGATCTGCGTGTATCGTCCAATAGAATCGTCTCATAGCGCGAAGATATACGAAGATATACGAAGCGATATACTAATACGCATTTACAGGGTGCAAAAAAGTTTTTTATCAACTAGTTTGCTTAGTTGACCTGCTATTCCTGCTGACCCTACGCGCATAATGGCTACAAAACGCGCGAATTTGAATATTTGAATTTCTGCGGAATCATATATAATTATTATTGTGTATATTAATGCTACAATTTTTTGTTGTTTGTGCAAGTCGCAACACCAATGGTTTTCATTCACACACCTATTGTTTTTTTAATGCCAAAGACTCTTCCTTCTTCTATCATAGTTTAAACTTTTGAGTAAAAGACCTGCCCCCGTAGACAAGTGGCAAAGCGCTAACGCTAACGCTAGCGCTACAAAATGTATGGATTTGACATTAGTATTCGCTAGCGAAGCGATGACTTATGTCAAATCGCATACATTTTGTAGCGCTAGCGTTAGCGTTAGCGTTAGCGCTTTGCCACTTGTCTACAGGTCAAGGCATTCTGAATAAAAATTAAATTCGAAGTATCGAATGAAGTATCGAAAAATCCTAATAGGTAAGTATTAATATTAGCTCACGTAAAAGCGCCAAATTCTATTAAATACTAAATCTATATAACTACCATAATTTTAACAAAAAATGGTCTCCTAATACAATCTTACAAAGACCTTTGTCGGTCTATTAAACAGGCATCAACGTTTAAACTTACAAAAAATAGCAAATTCCAATTATTGTGAAGTGACTTTGTCAACCTGTGATGCTGACTCTACGTCTAGCTAACGGCTAGTTCATGGTACTAAACGCGTTTTATCAACGTTTTTAGATTTTTTTCTACCATAGGAGCTTCTTTTTCAATATATAAATACATCATAATATAATGTATATACTTTTAATTCATGCATGATAAACAATCAGAAATAAATAACAAAACTTGCTTCCCATAAATGATACTAGATGGCGCTACACGTATGTTTCCGTCGTGAAAGTTACAAAGTAAATCTTGATATTGTTTTTCTTTCGTACTAATTATTGTAGAATATATTATTATAATGCATTTTAAATTTAGTGAAATTATAAGTATTGCGTGTACTAATAAAACAAGAATAGGATTTCTTGTATGTAGACTTTCCTAACTTAGCTTCATAAAATATGTATATTATCAAAGTTAATATTAATAAATAATTTACACTTAATCTCAACCTCCTTACCTACTTTTCGAAATGAAATGAAACGATATAGCCCGGCTATTTAGGACTTCCACAATAAGTTTAAAAACCGTTTCCATGCAAATTGTAGAGAACTGTTTAGCTCAGTTTTCGATTTGGCAACCGTCGTCGGCCATATTGTGCCATCATCATATAAACAATGCAATAATATTTTTAAGCTATTTATTCAGGGTTAAATCACCACAGCTTCTCAAAATATTGGGGTTGTATTTCGTTGTTTAGAACGTCATTGGGTTTTTGGCAAGCAACCTTTTGGATTGGAGCAATGAGCAGTAAAATATATTATTATACTGAAACGTATTACGGTTCTTAATATTATAATACTAGCTATTTGACCGAGCTTCGCTCGGTATTCGATAAAACACGAATAGAATGACATTTTCTAAAAATGATTCCTAGCTAGATCGATTTATCACCCCCGAAATAAATAATAAAATAATAAATGTTTTATTTCTGAGTAGATTTTAAGAAAATACTTTCAGAATGTTAATATTAGCTACGGTGCCTACCACCGGTTCGGGAACTATCCTGGCGAGAAGAACCAGCGTAAGAAACCCCTATATACTAAATTTCATGAAAATCGTTGGAGCCGATTTCGAGATTCCCATTATATATATATATATATATATATATATATATATATATATATATATATATATATATATATATATATATATATATATATATATATATATATATATATATATATATATATATATATATATATATATATATATATTTCATTTGCTTATGCAAATTTTAATAAAAATGTTTTCAGAAACTTACAGCAACCTTATAACATTTCTTGTAGTATGCATCGGCCTACCTACTGCTATCTGTTATCTAGAAGGTTAAAAAATCGTTACGGTACCATGGAATTTGGATGACTACTAAAGATTTTAAAATATGTGTTATGAGAGTTATGAGTTAATTGTGACTTACAAGGCTACTAAACGCGCGAATTTGGATATTTGAAAATTTTGAGTTTAGCATGATATACGATATTTTGGTGTAATTTTTATGCCGCGGCCGCATATGCGTATTGCTTCGCGCTAAAATCGATACTATTGGACGATCTGCGTGTATCGTCCAATAGAATCGTCTCATAGCGCGAAGATATACGAAGATATACGAAGCGATATACTAATACGCATTTACAGGGTGCAAAAAAGTTTTTTATCAACTAGTTTGCTTAGTTGACCTGCTATTCCTGCTGACCCTACGCGCATAATGGCTACAAAACGCGCGAATTTGAATATTTGAATTTCTGCGGAATCATATATAATTATTATTGTGTATATTAATGCTACAATTTTTTGTTGTTTGTGCAAGTCGCAACACCAATGGTTTTCATTCACACACCTATTGTTTTTTTAATGCCAAAGACTCTTCCTTCTTCTATCATAGTTTAAACTTTTGAGTAAAAGACCTGCCCCCGTAGACAAGTGGCAAAGCGCTAACGCTAACGCTAGCGCTACAAAATGTATGGATTTGACATTAGTATTCGCTAGCGAAGCGATGACTTATGTCAAATCGCATACATTTTGTAGCGCTAGCGTTAGCGTTAGCGTTAGCGCTTTGCCACTTGTCTACAGGTCAAGGCATTCTGAATAAAAATTAAATTCGAAGTATCGAATGAAGTATCGAAAAATCCTAATAGGTAAGTATTAATATTAGCTCACGTAAAAGCGCCAAATTCTATTAAATACTAAATCTATATAACTACCATAATTTTAACAAAAAATGGTCTCCTAATACAATCTTACAAAGACCTTTGTCGGTCTATTAAACAGGCATCAACGTTTAAACTTACAAAAAATAGCAAATTCCAATTATTGTGAAGTGACTTTGTCAACCTGTGATGCTGACTCTACGTCTAGCTAACGGCTAGTTCATGGTACTAAACGCGTTTTATCAACGTTTTTAGATTTTTTTCTACCATAGGAGCTTCTTTTTCAATATATAAATACATCATAATATAATGTATATACTTTTAATTCATGCATGATAAACAATCAGAAATAAATAACAAAACTTGCTTCCCATAAATGATACTAGATGGCGCTACACGTATGTTTCCGTCGTGAAAGTTACAAAGTAAATCTTGATATTGTTTTTCTTTCGTACTAATTATTGTAGAATATATTATTATAATGCATTTTAAATTTAGTGAAATTATAAGTATTGCGTGTACTAATAAAACAAGAATAGGATTTCTTGTATGTAGACTTTCCTAACTTAGCTTCATAAAATATGTATATTATCAAAGTTAATATTAATAAATAATTTACACTTAATCTCAACCTCCTTACCTACTTTTCGAAATGAAATGAAACGATATAGCCCGGCTATTTAGGACTTCCACAATAAGTTTAAAAACCGTTTCCATGCAAATTGTAGAGAACTGTTTAGCTCAGTTTTCGATTTGGCAACCGTCGTCGGCCATATTGTGCCATCATCATATAAACAATGCAATAATATTTTTAAGCTATTTATTCAGGGTTAAATCACCACAGCTTCTCAAAATATTGGGGTTGTATTTCGTTGTTTAGAACGTCATTGGGTTTTTGGCAAGCAACCTTTTGGATTGGAGCAATGAGCAGTAAAATATATTATTATACTGAAACGTATTACGGTTCTTAATATTATAATACTAGCTATTTGACCGAGCTTCGCTCGGTATTCGATAAAACACGAATAGAATGACATTTTCTAAAAATGATTCCTAGCTAGATCGATTTATCACCCCCGAAATAAATAATAAAATAATAAATGTTTTATTTCTGAGTAGATTTTAAGAAAATACTTTCAGAATGTTAATATTAGCTACGGTGCCTACCACCGGTTCGGGAACTATCCTGGCGAGAAGAACCAGCGTAAGAAACCCCTATATACTAAATTTCATGAAAATCGTTGGAGCCGATTTCGAGATTCCCATTATATATATATATATATATATATATATATATATATATATATATATATATATATATATATATATATATATATATATATATATATATATATATATATATATATATATTTCATTTGCTTATGCAAATTTTAATAAAAATGTTTTCAGAAACTTACAGCAACCTTATAACATTTCTTGTAGTATGCATCGGCCTACCTACTGCTATCTGTTATCTAGAAGGTTAAAAAATCGTTACGGTACCATGGAATTTGGATGACTACTAAAGATTTTAAAATATGTGTTATGAGAGTTATGAGTTAATTGTGACTTACAAGTTTTTTTTTATTAACACTCATCCCCCCTAACGGTGTCAGGGCTTGTTGTTAACAATTAAGTTTCGTATGCAACATAACAATCAATTTACATTAACCATGGAATTTGGATGACAACTAAAGATTTTAAAATGTGTTATGACTTATGAGTTATGACATAAGTTATTACACGTGCACTTACGATGAATAATAGTCAAGCTATATTAATAAAACACAAATTGACGTAAATGTAAAGGCACGCTAAGGCTTTCACCATTGTCGTAGACAAGCAACACTCAAGTCTTAACCCAACCCAATCATACCTTCCGTGATCACCTCTTAACCTTTGAAATTACATCACTTTAGGTCCAATTTCATCAACGATTGTTAAAGTTAATGCTCGAATAATTAGTATCATGTTACCTCTTTCGTTTTTCTTATGAATGAAAGAGAAGACATGACATTTTAACAAGCTGTTAACAGTAACAGACGTTGATGAAATCGGGCCTTAAGATCATAAACGCTGTCAACCCAATTCAATAATTTATTTACTATATCCTTATTTACTTCTTTTCATGACTTCAAATCTTCTAATATTTTTTTTATGAAAGTAGTAAAAAAAAGAAAGGTACGTTAGGACTAAAATACACTAGTCAGCGCAAAATTCCGAAATGACTGTGAGTCATTTCAGGATCACTAGCCTGTCCAAAGTGGCAAGTCCAATTTACCATCATGTTCCCACACCAATAATGAGCATTGGAAATATTAACTTACCATCATGTATTAAATTATGTACTGTGTAATATAATGTCATTGAATTAAATTATGTACTGTGTAATATAATGCTTCTTTAATTTTTGAATATTTATAAATTTAGAATTAATTGTATACTTAACTTTAATTTCATTTGGTTATAGATGTGTTTTAATAAAATAATGTTGTGCATGTCTGTAATTGATATAAGCACTAAAATGTAGTTATTAATGTAATCAATGTATATGTGTGTGTTTATATTGTTGATATGCCTAAAAAATAAATTTAAAAAAAATGTATTCCCACCGTTTGAACTTTTGGAGCCTGTTCCTCTGCCGGGCCAAGCTATCCCCCAATTAGTAATTACTCCCAAGGTCTTCTAGGTAGGTCCCACTCTAACGTAACTATAATGCAACCTGGTTTATGTCTAGCTCATCGTACTATATTTATGACAATAATTTTATAATACAACACTACAAATTAAATATTCTTAAAACATTTTTCATGCTACCAATTTATGTTAAAACTCCCGAATATATTTTCAACTTTGTCATTATATAGTTTTGTGATAGGATTTAATTATGTAACGTATATCCGGATCCGGACGTATCCGGACATCGGCACAATCGGCCGATAGAATTTTACGAGCCCCGGGACGCGGTAAGCAGCCGCCGTAAATACTGCCAAGGATGTGTGCTAGCTGGATGTGTCTTGGACTTATAATTAAATATCAAGGCCCATTTGTTTAGTCTAATAGCAGGTCTCAAAGATAACTTTATGTTAATGAATAAAGAGTTTCACAGAAGGCGTATGGGGTTTATATCAAAATTTCCTAAATTAAATTTATTATTAAAGCACTCTGAGCGCGGCCGTAAGTTTAGCTGTTTGTTTTATAAAAAAACAACGAAATGCAAAAAAACATAGTATTAAAAAAGAGAAGTCCAAAACTACTACTGATACCAATCTGCAGGTAAGGTAAGGAAGGTGCGTACAATACAGCCCAACCCAACCCAACTGCGTAAAAATTGGACTCCAATTATTATACTGGAAGACACATTATCCTTATCTAGCGCTTTCCTTGGTACAAGTCCTCACTCCGAGGCATATCCAGCTAATTTTTTCTCGATATCTACGTTACATTAATGCAGTACGCTATACTATTACAGTCTGAGTTGTGGCACTGTTTTGGCCCAACGTTTGGAAATATGAAAATCAGTTTAACTTCCAGATACGAAGCGAAAATACTTGTATTTATTTTGTAACTTCCTATTTATTTGGATCTGTGAACAATTTTATTGTGTTTAGTTCGGGAATCGGCAGAGAATTCGCTAAAATTGGCTTTATTCCTTCCTTCTGTAGAAACTTACTGAGATGTAATGCATATGCAGTATGTTTACAGAAGTTACGTACCAGCCATCAATAGTTCATACATACATATTATACTAATACTAGCGACCCGCCCCAGCTTCGCACGGGTATTAAATATATAGTCTAGGTCACTCTCTGAAAAAATATTTTAAAATCGATTCAGTAGTTTTGATTTATATTCATTACTACCCGTGTGCCGTGGCCAGCGAAAGCTAAGTCCCGCAATTTTTAAATCTGTAATAATATATTCGAAAATATTCATTAAAATCATATGCTGTAAAGGGATCTATATTAAATCAGAAATGTATTTAAAGTATTTAATTAAATAAGGATAAATGCCGTATTGGTTAAAATCGCTTCGAAAATTAGCCATTATTTGTAGTAAAAAGTAAATGACAAAAAAATGTTATTGTGGAATATCCATAAGAGATAGAGATATACCATCGCGACGTTTTCTGTAGACCTTTTCATTGTGTACAATACTTAATACAATATTATTTTGATAAATCTCGTAGGGTTCAGCCTGCGTTTGCAACGTAAGCGGAAAAAATGTAATTATTTACGACATCAGATTAGAAACCTCAAAAATTACAGTATTTATCCAATATTTAATGAATGTTATTATACTTATAAACCTTCCACTTTAATCACTCTATCTAATAAAGAAAACCGCATCAAAATCCGTTGCGCAGTATTAAAGATTAAAGGGAACAAAGGGACATGAGGACAGAAAAAGCGACTTTGTTAGTATGTAGTATGTAGTGATTATAAAATTTGCGATAGGTTCTTTGCACCTGACACTGAACAGATTTTGATGGATACAGTTACGTCTTTGAAATTTATGGTTTTTCATAATCTATTTCATTAAAATCGGCTAAGTACGTGTCGGGCCAAGCGCAATATAGGGTTCCGTAGTAACGCTAGTTTTTGATTAATTTTTGTATGTTCAATAAATGTACATTTATAACGAGTTTTACACTACTAACAACATCATCTCAGTTACGTTCATAACTCAAAAACATATGAAGTTTTTTTAGCCGTGTGATAGTTTTCCTTTTAAATTCAGCATATTTCCTACTCCCGTGAAATTTTTCACATTTCCAGAAGCAACCGTTTATCTGGTAGAAGGGGGACGCTGGACTCTAACGATTTTTTCCACTTTAAAACTTAAAATTTCACAAACGGATCCCTAAATCGAATAATGAAACGAATAATGAATACTCATAATACTTTCAAAAAACCTATCCAACGACACCCCACACGATGGGGTGGATGGATGAAAAAAAAAATCATCAAAATGTGTAGGGAAGGTACCATATTTTTTTTTTTTTTTATATTTCATGTACCATTTTGTCAGCGTCATTAATATATGCATTCATGCCAAATTACAGCTTTGTAGGTCCTATAGTCTCTGAGCAAAACCCCGGACAGACAGACGGACGGATGGTCAGACGGACAGACGGACAGACGGACAGATAGACGGACAGACAGATCGAAACTATAAGGGTTCCTTGTTGACTACGGAACCCTAAAAATGTAGGCTTTTCCGCGGTAAATAAAACTCCGTAATTTATAGCAAATCTAGTGGGTATAATATAATCGTCTAGACTTTCCCATATAATTTATCCTGTAGGTATATAATTTTCTTGCCAAAAAGAAACCCATACTTAATAATATTTTTAAAAAAATATATCATAAATAAAATATAATAATATTTAGGAGGAAAATATTAATATTACATTTAGAGGAAAACCCTGTAAAATGATTCGCTTGTCAGTTGTCACGCAAAATACGTGATGAGTGACAAGCTGTCACTCATAGTCATCTACGTCGGGGTTGCCATGGCAACCGAGGACGGAAATATTTGAAAATCGAACCGACTCCGACGAAATTATTCGGAAAAGTAAAAATTAAGATTCAGTCATTTCTTTTTCAAATTTTTTGACTCGTGGTGACCTTTGAAACTGAGGCTGAATTGTCACGTTATTATATGAACTGTCGGCATCATACAAAATAAAGACATTGAAGCCCCATGATAATGCCATCCAAGTGCCGTAAGATCCGTAGAAACGTAAAGTAAACTGTATCGTTCTCGTGGTCTGTTCCCCTATTTTGTTGAAATTTGGGGCTATGTATTTTCCAAATTTCATCACAATCGGCCTGGTAGTTTCGTAGCCTGTACAATATGATAACGTAACTTTTTTTTATTGAACTACCACCTACAACCAAAAAAATACTAACATTTCTATTGCATACATAGTTTGTCGTTATACAATACGGATCTATAAAACTTTACAAAACTACATCGCACAAGTCCAGCAGACATAAGTGCAGTAAGCTGTAAGACGGAAGGGCGCAGGTGAAGGGTCAAACGGAATCGATCGAGACGTCCACTCCGCGTCATATACAGACAGCTCGCAATCGGCAAACGAGCGGGTGTATTACCTGATATGTACGGTGGTTTCAATATAAAATCAAATGTTCGGATTAAATGAATTGCTTAGTTACTCGGCGATGCTTATTATGACAAAGCTCATGCATTTTTGTTCTCGACGTTTTTAAGTTCATCACTATTAAAGAAACCTAAGGTTTACATAGAAAAATAATATTATTATTGGCTACTTTTCGATAGATAATAGTTATAAGCTGGCCATTGAGCCGAAACTTTTTCGTTTTCGCTTCGTTATAGAATCGCCGCTCAAAATGTATGGAATTGACATAAGACGAGTCGAACTTCAACGTCATGTTAACGAACGCTTAATATGTCAATTCCATACATTTTTATCGACGATTCTATAACGAAGCGAAAACGAAAAGTTTCGGCTCACCCCCCCCCCCGTACTTAATACTAGATCAGTACTTAATATTGCGTATTACTCAGACACTAGTGCCACAGAGAAACTGTAATAATAATATCTATGGACGCTTCACACCACGTCAGTCTGGCCCCGTGGTAAGTACCTAAAGGACTTGTGTTACAGGTACCAGACAACGGAAATGTATTTAATACTTTTATATTATACATATATTTAAGATTTATATTATAATATGATACACATATTTAAGTAACTATAACATAATATCTAATGCAGGTGCAATAAGGAGGTCTCTCGCGGAATGCCGGGACATAATGTGCAGTATTTTAATCATCGTCTCCGGGGCTGCTGCATGTTTAATAGCGGTCACTTTGTGAGGACACACGTCGTTCCCCGAGGACGTGACTGTGTCCATTGTTAGTGAGGGAACGAGACCTGTGGATAAGGCAATAAGCAATAGGGAGACTTAAGTAGATGACGATTAAACCTCAATTTAATGAAGAGCTTCACAGATAATATATGTTGCTTTTAAGTCAAAATGTTAATTTAATTACAATTATTATTCGTCTCTGAATGCGGCAGATAGTTCAGAGAGGTGATCCTCACCTCTCTGAACTACTATATCCTAGAGAGTTTAAATAGTTAACAAGAAGTGTCCGATTTGATGATGCAGCAGAGTCGGAGCTATACATAATAATATACAGCCTGCATCAGAAGTTAAAAACTAAGACCCCACAACGAAACATTTAGTACGTTACTTTTATGAACTTATTGACTCCTGATTTATTTAAGTTTGATTAGAATATTATAAGCTACGATGTATCATGTATGCTACGGTGGAAAAAAACATGCGCTGTAAAATAATAAATTAAGGTTGGGTTGCACCAACTTATTTTAACTATAACTGTAACTTTAACTATAACCTGAACTTTAACTACAATGCAAAATGTAAAATTTTTGGTTAAAGTCAAAAATGGACGCCATATTTAACCATAACCTTGAGCTTGACAAGGCTTTAGATGCACGTGGCGAAAAAAGGAACTAACGCTGTCATCATACAAAAACGCCATTTTTGACTTTTCACCTTTACCAGCAGCGCCCTCGCCCACGTTCATTTAAAGTCTTGTCGGACCAGCTGTCATCTGTCAAATATTGTAGTCAAAGTTAAAGTTAAAGTTAGCCTTAACTATAACCATAACTTTGACCATAACTTTAACTTAAACCACGCCTCTGGTGCAACCCACCCTTAGTATTTACTGCCAAATTCTATTTAGAAGCCAAAAGACTTCAAATCAGTCTGGTAAATAGAATCTCGTCCCAGTAGATACTAGGAAATAACTCAAAAATGTAACTTGTATTCTAATTGTCCAGAAAATGAAAATGTACGAATTTCCTGATTTTCATAACGCCATGCCGTGCCGTGTGACAGCGGGCACACGCGGCGGCCGCAAGCACGAAGCGTCTCCACACGGAGCGACTGTCTTACCGTGGCTCCTTTGTACAGGTCGCACTCAATACCACCTCTGCATATTTCAAACTACCCGCGACCACAGCTCGCTCCGTAAACGCTATCTTTACTTTGACCGCCCAACATACATTTGCTGTTAAACCGACCGAGGTTAAACCGATATAGACCTTACTGAGCACACCATAAGGTGAGGTCATGCGGTTGTGAGTCCAGGATATACTTGGCAAAGAACCGAAAGCCGAGCGCTGGTCGCGCTTGAAATATTAGCAGCTTCAGTTCAGATGTGTGCATTACGGGACACCTACGTGAGATATTTGCGTTTTGATAGCAGCCTTTGAGTCGAGGCTCTCGCCCCAAGGTTTTAGCAGATAAACCTTATGATAATTTATTGATGCCTTTGACGCCTTTGTAAATGGGAGTGGTTGATTTTATCGGCGGTCGCAGACGTACTCCACTATTAGTGCAAAGGGGAATGTGGAATGGTGTATTTACTGCCTAAATAGCTGGAAGCCTGAAATTACGAGTGCCACCACATTAACTCTTTTGTTGCTAGATCTTTCCGATAGGCGGGCTTTCTATAACTTATCTAGTTGTCTACACTTACCAATATTGTGTATTTAATTGCTTGCATTGAGGATCCTGACTTTGTTAAGAGTGATATACATAGAATAGTACCACGACAGGACATAGACTTCGAGTATAGCTTCCCTGGCATTTCCTTGTCCATTCTAAGAGAGGAAAAACCTTAGAAACGTACGCAACATCCACGTCAAGCAGACACATTAGATCCACGAAAACAATGGTAGCTAATGTTTTGTTCACATGGGCATTATGAAAAAACTAGCGTAAATGACGTGAACACAGAGCAGACAAATTGCAGTAGTGGCATTGTTCCGGCTGACGAGCCCATCGGCGTTGTACTGAAAACATGCATTTTTGTCAAACCACCGCCGCCACGCCGCTGCCCGATAGGGACGGGATATAAATGGAGATTATATTTTAAGGATGAAAAAATTTTTATTAATTTTAATTTTTTGACGTGGGAGAGCCGTGTTTCGGCACGAATGGGCCGGCTCGACCGGAGAAATACCACGTCCTCACAGAAAACCGGCGTAAAACAGCGCTTCCGCTGTGTTTCGCCGAGTGAGTGAGTTTACCGGAGGCCCATTCCCCTACCCTTTTCCTTTCCTACCCTCCCCTATTTCCTTCCAAACCCTCCCCTATTAACTTCCGCACCCTCCCCTATTCCCTTCCCTACCCTCCCCTATTACCCCTTAAAAGGCCGGCAACGCACCTGCAGCTCTTCTGATGCTGCGAGTGTCCATGGGCGACGGAAGTTGCTTTCCATCAAGTGACCCGTTTGCTCGTTTGCCCCCTTATTTCATAAAAAAAACCCCTTATAGTGCTTATTGGCACTATATATGGGAATATACACCGTGTTTAAATGTTTAAAGACGTTAAAGTTATGCAATGTTTTGTGTCTGTCTGACGTGTTTGTGCACAGCATGCATTTTTTTATTGAGAAGCTAGCAGTACTTGCTAAGAGTTCATTTACACTAAGTCTATTTAATACATTATATTAAAAAAAAAACTGTTCCCAATAAAAACAGTTTTATGTAAAATTAACATAAAACTATTTTTCATTATAAACAACGATGTAAACAAAAATCTGCTTCACAACAGTCCTGGATTAAAAAGCACAGAGAAAATTAAAAATATAAAAAGTAGTATAAAAGGCACATCACTACACAAACTAAGACTCTCATTACTTGGGAAATGACGTCCTTACAACTATTCTTGTATTGTTGTGGACAACAGCTAATTACTTCCCTTTGGTGCTGGAGGAGTTAAAAATTACCATATAATTAGCCATTGTGGCCAGTGACGTCACGCGTCGCTGATCGGACTTGGTCATATCATATTGCTGTACAGGATGGTCTGTTTTGGAAGGACGCTTTTTGGGGTTTTCGGGGGGAATTTGGATATTTTGTTTATTGTGTTGGTGTCGAATTGGGCTTGTGTTGTGTTAATTTATGGATAATTGTACAGAAAAAGTATTCAAAAATATAAAAAAATGGTAAAGATGAAAAAAACGAGAAGAATACTTCATGTATTCTTCTCGTCTTTTTCATCTTTAGACACTAAATAGAAAGTATTACAGCACAAATTAATTGAATTTTTTTTAAATAAATTTTAGAGATTTCAGAGAGATTTAGAGACACAACTTCCCCAAAAATGACATAACTACATCGTTTCACTTGAAAACTTTATTAAAAAAGCTCATAAGCGGGCGTAGCAAAGGCGAGCACCCTGTATCTATCTTGTAGACGGCTCGGCGTCCGCCATGCGAAAAAATTAAAATAAACAAAGGCAACATTCGTCCCACACCCGCGGGCGGCTCGTAATAACGCTTTTGTCTTAGATTAGCTTTTAAGAAAGCTTTCATTACAGTGTAGTGTGACGCTGGAATTAGTGAGCTTTTGCCGGAGCTTTTGTTTAATAATGTGACGGGTAATCAAAAGTAAGATGTGTTTAAATTTTTGTGGTTGCAAGTTCCTTTGTGTTGGGAAGTCTGCTTTGCATTGTCTAAAGCACATGTTATGAATATGATTATGATATCATTATATTTGTTTTACTATATGTACTTATTATCTATTTTAACTTGTGTTACCAGATACAATAGGTTTATCTAGTAACAATCGAAATAAAAACAAAATCAAATTTTAACTTCCTAAAGGAAATTATTAAAGATTTGGAGCAGGCTTATTTTGTAATAGAATTAACATACAGTATGTTACTCTGACCAGTCAGAAAAGTTCAAGCAACCTCATGCGATGCCAACGAGATACCATCAGACTGCAGACCGCACGCCTCGAGATACCATCAAAGGAGCATTAGCGGATCTACAAGGAATTAATGCAAAACAAAAGTCGCTATCGTGGGCCCCGGCGGAGTGGGGGTGGGAAGTGGTGGGGAGTGGTGGGCGTGGTGGGCGCCGTAAATTACGGCATGGGCGTCAACCCACCGCCATGTATCAATCAGGAGCGGATTTATGGGACAGGCCGCAATCGTTAGGCTTCGCGACGAAATGTGTTACTGTTATCCGAAGTCTTCCCCCTGTTTGCTACTAATTTACCGATGGATTTTCACAAAAAAAGAAATGTTCTTATCTTCGATTAAAGCCAACGCGTGAGAGGCGTTTTACTGTAAATGCCTTGAAATTTTGGGGGCTACGGCCAAGAACTGATAATTTAGGCTCTATGACTGAGATGCTACAGTAAGAATATAATATGTGTCGTAAAATTAATTATTCATCATTGTTAATAAGCAATTTTGGGTGTTTTTCAAACATTATCAATTAAATATAAGGTGCTACGGCGTAGCACTAAAACCAGCTACGGCGTAGCAGTTACTAAATTTAGCAAAGACTGAAAAAACGTAAGTTTCTTTTAATATGGTGCAAACGCAATATACAAATATGTTTGGACTTTGGAGACTATGTAATTTTTAATAATATCTACTAATATCTATGCACACTTCACACCACGTCAGTCTGGCCCCGTGCTAAGTACCTGAAGGACTAGTGTTACGGGTACCAGACAACGGAAATATATTTAATACTTTTATACTATACATAATACATATATTTAAAAATTTTATTATATGATACACATACTTAATACACATCCATGACCCAGGAACTTTTTGAAAACTTTTTGTTCCGTCGGCGGGATTTGAACCCGCGACCCCCGGCTTGAGTTACCAACACGCCCACCAACTAAACCACAGAGGTCGTCGAATTTAGAGGTTATTTTATATTTTACAAAACAAAACGTATTTTGAAAAAAATTCTATACAAACATAATATGAATATACAACATATTAAATTGTGATGAAAACACAAATAGTACAATGAATAGCAAGTAGGACTGCTTCATTCGCGTTTTAGATATCAAAATTGTCCTGAATCCTCAAGATCACATTAACCACAGAAAATCTTCTGACGTATACGCGTAGTTCACTGCCTTCTTAACACGCATACTATAATTGAATCCATGAATCATAAAACCCATTATCCTACAAGTGCGGGCTGGAAAGGATTCAATGGACGGCCGTCAATAGCTTTGTTGCATTGTTGTCACGTTGAAAAACGCCGCGCCGCTCATTTCCCGCCGTGAAACGCTGCCGTGACATGTGACAGTGACGTGACGCGTGACGGCTGACGTGACGGATCGCTAGCTCGATTTATGGCGGAGGTTTTGACGGGCGTTTGAAATTCAGCGGGAATTCTTTGCTTAGTATTCAAAAATGGAATTGGTATTACGCTTTTTAGGGTTTCGTACCCAAAAGGTAAAAACAGGACTAATTACTGAAACTTCGATGTCTGTCCATCTGTCCGTGCGTCCATGCGTCTGTCTGTCTCCAGGTTGTATCTCAAGAACCGCTATATTTAGACTTCTGAAACTTTCACAGATTGTGTATTTCTGTTGCCGATATAACAACAAAATACTAAAAACAAAATTAAGTCAATATTTAAGGGGGGCTCTCAAACAACAAACGATTTAATTGGCCTATTTGCTACTTATTTGCTAGTAATCAATAATGGTAAGAGCTAGGCACTTGAAATTTTTACAAAATCCTTAATTATTTTAATTGTACTTTAATAAATAATAGTAAAATTAAAATAAAATAAACATTTAAGGAGGGCTCTCATACAAAAAACACAATATTTTGCCTACTTCGGTACTTTCGCTCTATGACAGTACGGAACCCTTCGTGCGCGATTCCAACTCGCACTTGGCGGATGTTTTGCAAATTATACTATCAGCTAGCTATAACAATTCCTCTAAATATTAATAGAAAAAATTAAGTAATAGCTGGAACCAAAAAAATGTTGTTTATGATTTTGTTAAGACAATGCTAGTTGACCTGATTTCATCAGTTCTATGCCTGATCGTTTGCCAGTCATATCGGTCATAATTCTTCCTACTTGAAAATTAAAAAAGAGGGAATTCTCTTGTGTTTTGTGCAGTATGCATATATTTGGACGTACACATTGTAAGTTGTAATATTAACTGTGATGTTTACAGAATAGACTATCGATATATAAAACTACAGTATAAATAAAAAAATAGTAGGGTAAGTAGATCTCCTCGCTAGACCACTTGAAACTGTTACACGCACCATAAGCGTGATTTCATATTATTTTAAAGATATGCAGCATAGCTTCGTGGAGGCGTAAATCTCTGAGGTGCTGCGAGATTTTTTTTTCTGACTTACACTACTGTAATATATTTACACTGCATATAATAAAACCGTGAGTCTGTCCATAAATCTGTCATAAGTAACTGGCGAGCGATGACGTCATAGTAACCGGCAACTTGTGACGTAATAACTCGTTAGCGATAGCAGTAAATCGAGCTAGACAGGCCGACATGAAGAAACAAAGAGTTATAGTGTAACTTTGGCTTTTGTACTATTTAGGCCCTAATATATGGGGAGGCCGATCGATCGAACTGATCGCAGGCTGATCTGACCATACCGTGATCAAATAATGCCATGCACATAAAATTGCAGCAGAAATTTCGGTTGTGCGATTCTCAGACGTGCAGGATTAGCAAACAAAATTTTAATAAACTCGGTCCAGCCGTTTCGGAGGAGGCAAGAAAGACCGCGACACGAGAATCCATACTATAATTATAATTACGAAAGCGTGTCTGTCTGTTAGCTCTTCAAACCCTAAACACTGAACAGATTTATCTGAAACTTGGTAGGAAGATACTTTGAGCCCCGTAAAAGGACAAAATATGATAGTTTTTATGCCGGAAAAATGTACGTTTCCCATCGCCCTGGAATTTTGGCGCAACAGAGTAGCGGGTGTCACCTAGTTTTATTTGTAACCTATGATGCCCGCACCTCCGTTGCGCCAATTAGTTTATCGCGCGGGAACCGTACATTTTTCCGAGATATAAAGTATCCTATGTCCTATCCCGGGACTCAAAGTATCTCCATACCAAATTTCAGCAAAATCGGTTCAGCGGTTTGGGCGTCAAGAGGTAACAGATAGTCAGACACACATTCGCATTTATAATATTAAGTATGAATAAAAACAAACATCATCACAATAAAAACAAACATACTCATAAACGATGATAACGTTTTATTATCTAAACATAATTGTTATTCAAATGTAGATTGAGATAAAGATTTAATTACTACGTCGGTCTACGTCGGCGTTACGTCTCTACGTCGCGTCGCGTCACGATGGATGGCGGCGACAAATCTCGTGGTCCGAGAGTTAGTGGCGTGTAACGCGTCGCTTTTAATTAAGCCCGTGATACACTGTCGAGATTATCCACAATAATCTGCTGTCGGCATAAATCGTCGCCGAGACGAATGTCTTTTAAACTACTGACCTGAGTATGAATGTGCAGATTACAGTTACTATCAGAGCATTACACAGAAATAAGATATGTATGTACTGATACAGCAACATTGATGGCTTCTTTACCGGTGGCGGTGACGGTGGGCGGTTTTATTAACCGACTTCTTAATATGTATACCAGGCCCTTAAGCCAAAGCTATTTCTTCATCGCTTCTTTGTAGAATCGCCAATAAAATGTCTGGAATTGACAAAACGGTTCGATAATATGAAGTTGACGTTCGACTCGTCTAAATTAAATACACTTTGATCAGCGATTCCATACAGAAACGGTAAAAAAACGTCTTCGCTAAAGGGCCGGGCGAGCTACGCAGAAGTGACTTTTATAATGCCACAAGTGTGTGCGCAGGAATTGCACAAAATTGATTTTCAAGCAGCAAATTGCTTCAGGTTTTATTTTTATGAGCCACCAAGTTGCGTCTCTTTATTTTTTGGTGTGACCTGACCCTTGAGCTTAGCGATAGTATGGATAAAGATGGACGTTGAACATATTTTGTTAGAACTTAGAAACAACCTTAGTAAGTTTCGGCATGAACATTAAATGTAATGACGAAATTCAAAAAAGTAATTGGCTGGTAATGTATTATTAGAAACCTGAGGCGGTTTGCATTACCAGACTACTATTTTTGTCTTATGTTCATTGATAGTAATTTCACTTTATATCAGGCGATCCGTGCAACCCTTATAAAAAGGCTTGTCCTACATGCCGTCAAAAGTTAAATTAATTTTAGTCTTGGTTGACCAAAAGTGGCGTCAGCGTTTTAGATGTCCGGCCATCGGGCTGAACAGTTAATTAACGGACGAGAATTAGTCAACTTGTAAAGTCAGCATAAACACGACATACTTGAAGGTGGCACTTTGGAGACTTAATTAAAAATTTTGACGTTCCCGGCAATATACTCGGCAATTGTTAAATTACTCACACGATGCGAAGCTAGTTGTAAATCTAGGTTCTTTATGAAGACAGTTTGTAAATGTCATAAAACTTAAGTTTATGCATTAAAGTCAACTTTAGACTCAAACACTAATCAGCTTTTCACCCTCAACTGAATCAATTTAGACAGCTGTAGTTATTAATATTATTATATAAGTAATTTCTTCAAAATTTTAAAAAGAAAAAACAAAAAATGAACTTATCTACTTTTACTTTTCCTTATGCACGTTTAATATGAAAAATTATTACCATTACCAATCAAAATTATTACCTAGGTACACGTTTTTTTAAATAAATTTAATCAATTTTAAACTTTTATTCCGATTGATTTCAGAATTGCAGTTCTAAAAATAGTCCAATATCGCACGTCGAATGCATAAAAATCGCGGGCATAAAAACCGTCAGTCTTAATATGGGGCGGTTTGATAGTCAGATTTGTCACTGGCCAACTACTCGGTTTTCGCTTTTATTTATTTGCCAAAAAAAGAAAAACTGCCAGCCGGTATCAATGGCGCAATCAGATTTTTTTTCTTTTTTCCACTATTCATAGGGATATTTACGATGGTGTTTCGGCGTATGAATTGTCATGATTTAGTTACACGGAATGGGAGTGAAAACTTTAGGTATCTAATAAGTTTGATATCTAATAAGTTTAATCACTACATATTATAAAACAAAGTCGCTTTTTTCCCTCATGTCTCTTTGTTCCCTTTAATCATCAAAACTACACAACGGATTTTGATGCAGTTTTCTTTAATACATAGATAGAGTGATTAAAGAGGAAGGTTTATAAGTATGATAACATTCATTAAATAGTGGAAAAATACTGTTATTTTTGGGGTTTCTAATGTGATGTCGTAAATATTTTTTGATTTAATATAGATCTATAGGTATGGCCCTTTACAGCATATTATGATTTAAATGAATATTTTTGAAGATATTACAGATTCTAAACTTACGGGAAATAGTTTTGTGGCGGTATCGACCAGTGCGGGCCACGTGTAGTAATGAATATAATTACACACTACTGAATTTAAAAAAAACTATTTTATTTGGTTGCTAGTAATATTAATATCATAGAAGAAGGCCGAAATATATATCTCGCCAATTAGAAAATAATAACACAAAATTCACATTAAATATTATTTTGAATGAAAAAACTTGAAGATCTCAATTCGACTTTGTTTGAAGTGGAAACAATTTTTAGTTTTTAAAATATTATGTTTTCCTTGAAATTTTAATCAAAGTTTTGGATTGTTTCGTACATTTAATTAAGAACGCTATCGGCTATGTTTCTTTTTCTCTGTTATTGTGGATGACGTGCTCATCAATGTAAAAGAATATCCGACAAAATTATAAAAGCTATGTTACATTATACATAAAATAATATTATAACAATTATTATATGTTGTTGCAGTAGAATACTCATAATATAAACCTTACAATCTGATGTTTAACCTTGTAACCTTATAAATCTTTGGAACAATTGCGCGAATCTGGATGAATGTTAACCCTATGACCTCTTTCGTTTTACATTTGAGATGATCATCATGAAAAACCTACGTTAATCATAAAAAATCATGAAAAGCCAGACCTTTTATAAGTAAGCCGTACAAAATAAGTGATTATTTGAATTCGACCATCATATGACCATGTTCCCTACTTATTCTCCTAGTTCCCTGGTAACTTTCCTTTATACAACAAGACAGCCACAAAATTTTTCTCAACCATTTCTATTAGCCGCTAAAATCCGGTGTGATAGGCGACCGCATAAATCGGGTTCAATTAATCCAAAAAAATGAAGTGTGGAGCTCTCGGGGCCGCATCAGTTACATTTGGGCCTGTCAGCCGTATTGACAGAGAGCTCGGCTTTAGTTTTCAGAAATAGTTTGCATTTGTTTGCCTATCTATCAATATCTACTGCAGGTTGATTCTTTTTAGAACAACAATGAATAGCTTGTAATATACCTATAGGAA
Source organism: Aricia agestis (assembly GCF_905147365.1). Taxonomy (NCBI): domain Eukaryota; kingdom Metazoa; phylum Arthropoda; class Insecta; order Lepidoptera; family Lycaenidae; genus Aricia; species Aricia agestis. The sequence continues at coordinate 1,106,430 of NC_056416.1, read as the reverse complement.
TTCAGGATTGCAAATAGATGTTCCTAACTTCGATGACGAAGGTCTATAATATTATACTCGTAATATTATCCGACCTATTATAATATTATTGTCAGATTGAAACTTATAGGTACTAAATTCTATCCAAATTGGTTTAGCGTGGTATAGGCGTAACAAGGTACAAAGACAGAACACTTTTGCATTTTTAAAAGCAAGCTCATAGTTCGGACGTATGGTTAAAAACGTCAGCTTCAGACGTAGTGATGGTCAACTCGCGTTAACTCGAGTTGGGCGTAACTCGAACCCACTTGAGTTGAATTCTCTCTGACTCGAGTTCATAAACCGCCGAAAATACATAAATAAATGATTCTATTTCAAACAAAAAAATATTTTTTACTTACATCATTAAAAATAAATGATGTAATATTTTTTTATGAAATAAGGGGACAAACGAGCAAACGGGTCACCTGGAAAGCAACTTTCGTCGCCCATGGAGACTCGCAGCATCAGAGGAGCTGCAGGTGCGTTGCGGCCTTTGAAGAGGGAATAGGGTAATAGGGGAGGGTAGGGATAGGAAGGGAAGGGAATAGGGTAGGGCATTGGACCTCCGGTAAACTCACTCACTCGGCGAAACATAGCGCAAGCGCTGTTTCAGGCCGGTTTTCTGTGAGAACGTGGTATTTCTCCGGTTGAGCAGGCCCATTCGTGCCGAAGCATGGCTCTCCCACGTATATACGTATAATAAAAAATGAAAGAATTGAAACAGATAAAAATATCATTTGTCGGTTCCAATTTTTTAACTATTTATGCGAAGCTGAGGGCATAAACTGGTAAAAATTCAAAAAAGCATTCACTTATCCATCCAGTTAACTCGAGTTACGTGACTCGAGTTTAACCTGAGTTACGTGAATTTTAACTCGGGTTAAATCGAGTTTAGTTTTTTCCGAGTTGGCACATCACTAAGCAGACGTAAGGTCGGAAAATGTCAAGCCGGAAATGTATTCAGAATTCAACTGTACTTCTAAATCTATTGCTATTACAAGAAGCACTATATTTCAACTACTGGTCTTACATTAATATGTATATCGTTCCTAGTCGTATCCTCATGGCTGAGGAACGTGACCACCAAAATTTGCTTTCCGGGATAGGGCTCTCCACTTGTCTCTGTTTTTGGCCTTATGCAGTGCCTCCTGGAATGTGCAGTCAGCAGCCTTGACCATCGTGTAGCCACTCTGCCTCTGCCTCTTTTCCCCTCTAATTGCCCAGCTAGTATGAGACTCTCCAGATTACTAGACTATCGGCGGGCTATGTGGCCATGTGGCCATAATATGTACTTATATAAAATATGTAAAATATCGGACAGATAGAGGAGACGATCTGCGTCGGACACACGAAGAATGGAGCGCAAAGTACATAATTAGTTGCCGCCAGCGCCGCCAGGGGGAACTACGATTTTTGTTTAAGTGTCTAATAGTCGATATTTTAATTAATTATAATAACTACTAGCTGATCCTGTTGTTATGCCATATAAATTATTTTTACTGTGAGTTGTGACACGAGAATATTAGACTAACTATAAGCTGATATTTAGAGGGTATACTTAGCGGTCTTAGTGTTTTCTAAAGTCTGATCATAGAACAAAATTGACTTGATCGACCAAAATATTAATCTGACATCACGTCAAGAACTTTTCTCTATCACTTCTTTATAGAATCGCCGATCAAAATGCAATCGATCATCAGCAATCGTTAGGTAGATTTGATATGATACCAAATCTTCCGACACGAATATTTTTTAAATTAATTTTTTTCATTTTTTATAAAAGTGCTGTCTATACGAACAAATTAATTATTAGAAAGGCGGCTAAACACCAAAAACCTGAAGTGCAGGGTAAAGCGCAAATGATTGTACTGACATCTCATTAGCTTAGCGGGAACAATGCGCCTGGGGCCGAGTTGGGGCTGGAGTAAGGCTTAAGCGGAGGTGGGTGGCGCATGTTAGTTAAATTAAAGTTAAAAAATAATTGCCAAGTAGTCTGACAACAGATTAAATTTGATTTTGAACTGAATTCTGCCTATAAATGTGAAGTAAAATACATAACCAAGATCCAAGAAATGTATAATGTCTATATAATATGTAATGTTGATTGATTAAAGATTGGCATAGCTCAAATGTTAAATGAATCGATTTATAATATATTTTTTAATTTAAGACACAAAAAAGTATATTTAAAACATGGTTAAATAATAATTATAGGTCATAAAATAATATAGCTCCGGCTTTCAATCAACTTTATGAAAATATGTTTCACAAAAGTTTATAATTATTGCAAGTAGTAATTTAGTGTTGTAAACTCCAATTAAACTATTCTGGTATAAATTTTGGGCAATCATCTTTTTAATGCAAGACGACGAATGAAAAACTAAGATTGCCGAGCAGAAAATCATACTATACAACGTACAACAAAACGTCTCGCTTATCGCCCCCGCCACTGCTCATGCCCTGTTCCCCAGTACACGGTAGGTTCAGCACACATCTGTATTTTTGCCCGATCAAAGGAAACGTTGTGTGTGACGGCCTTTGAACCGATAATCAAATTAGCAGGGCTTCCTTTTGAGCGAAAAATATGTCTATCACGAGACTGCGGTTTGATCTCTCATTACCTAATCTATTGGGGGCTTAAGTTTGTATTCCTTTTTCAAATTCAATCTTTACGATTACTTTGTTTTTTTTCCGAAGATGATCGAAGTAAGCCTAGACATTTTAATTGTTTCAAGTTTTTATTAATTTGTATGACTTTCTTAACAGAATGATAGCAAGTGCTTAATTATTAAATTATCAAAAAGTAAAATCAGAAATTTTTAGTGCTATGCAATTATTTAGCTTATTTCAATAGAATTTTTACTTACTTAATAGGTATGTCCAAATTACTTTTAAAACTAACATAAAAAAACCTCAAACATTTTTATATACTACATATACTATCTACAATTGTTTTATTCATCAAAATTCTCAGCACAGATTTGAATCACAGTCACACACCTAACATAAACAATAACAACTGAGCTATCGGCGCAATCTTTACCCCAACTTAATTTGTTTTGCTGATTTAGTGACGTCACATGACGCCCTCTATCGAATGTCAACTCATAACACGTCGCGAGCTATAACGTCACAACTGAAACACCAATTGAACTTGCACCTTATTATTTTCGGCACAAGGTTGAATTTTAAATGGCGTTTCTATACTTTAGGGTTGTCAATATCTAGTATAATACATATTTGAGTCACGATTCCATTTTATGAGTAATTCCATAACTTTGTATGTGAATTCGGGATCAGGTAGACAGTTACAACGACATATCTCAGCCAAATCTCAGGCAGGGATGTACGTAATCTTGGAGATTGGAGGATTTTAAAATTATTAAAAGTTAAATTACTAAGTAAGAATATATTATTTGGAGGAAACGAAAAGTATTGTCAATGAATTATTGGGCTAGATATTATTATTTCTTGAATCTCTACTAATATTTTATATTAAATTACTAATTAGAAAATATAGTTGTCCAATCTGGGGGCACGGGAGTGCTCCCGCCAAGATGAGCCAAGCGAAGCGCGCAAGGGCACTACCTACCTTTTCTCGAAACGTTTCGTCGTATTTTTGAACCCTCGTAACTTTGGTTTGAATAATGCCAGATAGTTGAAACTTTTAAGATATAGTGACATGGGTAAAGTCATTAAATGCGCAAAGTTAGAATATCGTAGCTATTATACTTTAGATTTTACAGGTGTCCAAAAATCCACAATTTGGTCACTGACTCACCGATCATCAAAACTGTTAGGGTACTTCCTGAAGTCTTAGAAAGCTGAAATTTGGTATGTAACATGATATTAGTACTAAAACAACAAAAAAATTATCAAACCCAACTTAACCTATATGCGTACCATTATAGAGCAACATTAGGCAAACATTTGTGTTTTTTGTATGGGAGCCCCCCTTAATTTTTTATTTTATTTTAATATTATTATTAAATATTAAAGTAGATATATAACTAAGGACCTTGAGAAAAATTCAAGTACCTACCTGTTGCTATTATTGATATAGAGCAAAAAAGGCCAAAAAATCGCGTTTGTTGTATGGGAGCCCCCCCCCTTTAATATAACTTTTTTTTTATTTTTAGTATTTGTGGTTACAGCGGCAATAGATTTACATAATTTATGAAAATTTCAACTCTCTACCTATTACCGTTCTTGAGTTACAGCCTAGAGACAGACAGACAGACAGACAGCAGGGCTAAAATGGTCGCTTTGAAGAATCATGATATGAATTATAATATGATTCATTTTTCTAAAATCGCAAAATGCAACTCTGCTTGCAATTCATTTCTGTATTTTTGTACCGATTTGACATTTGTCAGTTTGACAGTTTTGACAATTCATTTGCTGAATTGATTGAGAGGAATTGCTAAATGTGACCATTTTAGCCCCGCAGACGGATAGACGGAAAGACAACGAAGTCTTAGTAATAGGATCCCGTTTTTACCCTTTGGGTACGTAAGGACGTAAGTTCAAAGAATAGTCGTAGTCTTAGCATTTCTTTGCAAATATTTAATATATTAAGAATATTTCATTTATTATAATAATAATAATTAGTTACTTAACTATCAATTTATTTCAAGTTTACTTAACTTGAAACAGATTAATTAGGCAGTTTAGGATAATTAGTATAGTACGTCTTAAAATATATTTTTTATGCTAACAACATGGGTTTACGATTAGTTATGTACATAAAACTTCGAAAGTTAAACGGCTATACCAAACATCTTCGCGTCATCGATAGTGCGATGTAGGTGCCCAACAGTGACATCTCTTGTCGATTAGAGTGCATTAACAACTATATGAAACTGTTCGTGCAAGCTATATCGCGATTATTATTATCAAATATTTTGCCGCGCTTCAGTGTAAAATTAAGGTTTTTAGATTTAGGGCTGAGTATGTAAGGTTAGAAACTTGGCTCTACATGAGATCTCACTACTTTTTGACACGACGAACTATAAAATTATTATGTTCTCATCTTGGCAACATTTTTACATGAAAATGTTTTTGGTGGGATTATTTCTCTTCCTGTTACTTTTCTCGTTGAAGCTAACTTTTAAGCCAGGTTTCAGGAAAAATGAAAGGTTTTCGTGTGATAAACCTATTTTAACGCAAAAGAGTCGCGAATAAAATCTAGTTCTTATATTACACGTATTTTGAGGTGTTTGTTTTTAAGGTCTCCAAACGCAGACAAACAAATAATAAACATAGATCTATATGGATTTAGTTTTTTATACCTACTCAGTATTCTGTAGAATACTGAGTAGGTACTGAACCCTATAAACATATTCAAATGCGTTCACAAAACATTAGAATGCAAACTTCGTTATGTATTTTGTAACATGACATAAAAAACATAATGCTCAGAATATTTTTACGCATAGTAAACAATGATGCAAAATTGGCAAAATTACATAAATTTAAATGAGATTTATTACAACATTTAATTGAATAAATGCAGAAATTAATTATTTATTACCATATTTAAAATGTTTGTTGCATAAGTCTATTAAGATTGTAATTTATTTTTCATCTTATTAAAAATACATAGGTGTTATAAGAGTAATCTTTTTTGATTATAATATTAATACTTTGATTTGGTGCTAATTAATTTTACTTTACCAACAGTATTTAAAAGCATTATTCTGCGTTTTAACTTATTTTGATGTAAATGTAAAAAAAATCGGCCAAGTGCGATACGGACTCGCGCACGAGGGGTTCCGTACCGTTATAGAGCAAAAAAAGGTCAAAAATTGTGTTTTTTGTATGGGAGCCCCCCTTAATATTTTATTTAAAGTACACATAATATATTTAAGGCCTTTGTGAAAATTTCAAGTGCGTAGCTGTTGCCATTATTGATTTCGGCCAAAAAGGCCAAAAAAATTACGTTTGTTGTATGGGAGCCTCCCTTTAAAATCAGTATTATTTCGTTTTTAGTATTTGTTGTTATAGCGACAACAGAAAATAAAAATACACAATCTGTGAAAATTTCAGAAGTCTAGCTATAGCGGTTACTGAGATACAGCCTGGAGACATACAGACAGACGGACAGACATCGAAGTCTCAGTAATAGGGTCCCGTTTTTACCCTTTGGGTACGGAACCCTAAAAATGTGGTTTGTGGTTAGTAGGTATGTGACTTTTGAAATACTAACACTACTCAAAGACAAATATTAATTAATTATTACTTAACTGTAATTAAATTATGATTTTGATATAAGCCCCGTCCTCTTTATTTAATTGAAGTTTAATCATAATCAAAAGTCTATGAGTGCGGCCGTCCATTATAGAACGAAGAAGAGTTTTTAGGGTTCCGTACCCAAAGAATAAAAACGGGACCCCATTACTAAGACTTCGTTGTCTGTCCGTCTGTCTGTCTATCTCCAGGCTGTATCTCAAGAACCGTTATAGCTATTTTGATATAGATTATGTATATATGTTGCCGCTATAACAACAAATACTGAAAACAAAATAAAATTAATATTTAAGGGGGCATACAACAAACGTGATTTTATCGTCCTCTTTCGCTCTATATCAATAATAACAAGAGGTAGGCACTTGAATTTTTGACACATTGTGTACTTTAATATTTAATAGTAATATCAAAATAAAATAAAAATTTAAGGGGGCTCCCATACAAAAAACACCGATGGCCGATTTTTGTGTTTTAAAATTGATTAAGTCCAGACAGAGAAACCATTGTACTTATGTCTCTATGAAATTGAGTGTTTGGGTTGTTTTCTTTCTTTCTTTGAACTTTAAACAAAGCTCAATCTTAGATATAATGTATATAATGTTGAAATTAATGAAATTAATTATCATGTCGGTTGTAACTGAAACAGTTAAAGTTATCAAGCCTGATAAACTCCCGTTTGTGACACGTGTGCCGCACCAATGGTTCTGTATAATTGAAATTCTGATGATTTGATGTAATATTTTAGTTTTATTGAGATCTTCGTTCATAAATGGAGCCATGTTAAAATATTTATTTGATCACTCCGTTGCATGGAAATTCGTTTACAGCGTAAAACTGTACATTTTGCTTTTCTGTACATTTTCCGGCTTGTCCATTATCCAAATAATGCATTCCTAGTTCCTTATTATTTTTGTTTCCTTTTCCTTGGAACACCTACTCTATTAGTTAGTTATAATTAAAATATGTAAACTTTTGTATTTAAATATTTGGTGTATTAGTTTTCATAAGAAAAGCAACAACGTGAAATACATTCCTCTTATAGTTATAGATATTATTTACTACTAGATGTTACGCGCGGCTTTGCCCGCGTAATTTAGGAATGTCACGGAAACCGTATATTGTTCCGTTCCGCAAAAAAGAAACCTATGTCCTTTCACGTAGTATATTCTTCATGTATGCCAAATAACATAAAATTTGCTCCAGTAGTTTTTTAAGATAATAAGCAATTAAAAAAAATCCTCCTTTTTTCCACATTTTCCTCTATTTCTTCGCTCCTATTAGTCTAAGCGTGATTAAAATATAGCCCGTAGCCTTCCTCGATAAATGGTCTATCTAACACCGAAAGATTTTTTCAAACAAACAAACAAACAAACAAACTCTTCCGCTTTATAATATTAGTATAGATCATGGTATTACCAAACTATTGACCAATGATGAACTGATCAATTTCGATATACATCTCACTGATCGGCATTAATGATATAACTTCTAATCTACCAAACAATAGGTATATAGGATATCTTACCCATTATAACAGTCACGAGTCTTGCACAAATTAGGTTCGACTTCTTTATTTTCCCTGTATCAATGGGCATTGGGCAACTTGTGCTTTCTATGAGGTGATCTGTCAGCTTTATAAAAATGTATATGATGGTTAGGTAATAGCTATATTAACTGACACCGTGTCTATATATCTTTACTACTTAACAAATTAGAATCATATGGAATTCGTAATGAACAACTCAAACTGTTCCAAAGCTATCTGACTGACCGGCAACAGTCAGTTAGGATCTTAGGTGTTATAAGTGACCCTATTTCCACTGAATATGGAGTGCCACAGGGAAGTGTGTTAGGACCCACTCTATTTCTGGTGTACATTAATGATATAATAAATACTCACTTTCCTAATGGCAAAATAGTGGCATTTGCAGATGATGCAGCTATAATATTCAGTGGATGTACTTGGGAGGATACCTTCACACAAGCTCAAATCGGATTTCATTCTATTCAAGAACAACTTTCTGTTAACCTTTTAACAATGAATGCTGATAAAACAAAATTTATTACATTTTCTATAACTAATAAAACACAGCCATCACTATCAACACACACTCTTGTAGTTCATAAAAATAACTGTGACACAAAACTAGATATAAACTGTGGCTGCCAAACATTGGAAAGAGTGACCAATATAAAATACTTGGGCATCAAACTGGACTCCCTTCTTACCTTCACTCCACACATTAATGATTTATCACAAAGAATTCGCAAATTGATAATTATATTTAGAAACATAAGGCATGCGGCTAGTCAACACTTATTAAAAATTATCTATAATACCCTATGTAAACCGTTATTAACATACTGTATAAACGTATGGGGGGGAGGTCACAAAACGAATATACTAACACTTGAAAGGGCTCAGAGAGCTTTGCTTAAAGTAATGTATTGCCTTCCCTACAGACATCCTACCTTTAAACTATACAATGATTCAAAACTTCTTACCGTACGTCAATTATACTATCTACATATTGCACTGAAACAACACCCCCTAACAGATCAAGAAGTAGTCACTCTTACCAACAGACGCACCCCCAAACCTTTCGATGTTCCCAAATTTAAAACAAAATTTTCAACTAGATTCCAACCTTTTGCTGGTCCCTTTTTGTATAACAGAATAAATAAAAAACTAAACATACTACATAAAAACAAACATCAATGTAAAACCACTATACATGATTGGTTATCATCCATGGACTACACTACAACAGAAAATCTACTGACACTTGCCTGTTAATGTTTACCAGCCACTCGAACAAAACCTTAAAATATAAAGTAACACACAAAAATGAACAGACACACAACCCATTACACAACTCAACCCCTAGTGGAGCTTCTTCGAGAGGAGAAGCTTCCATCCCAAGATATGAGATATCGTAGGGCTAGGGCTACACAGTACACAGGGTTACACCCATACACAATAATTCATACCCCCTAGCGGAACTGGATCCTATAGGAAGCAGTTACCATCCCAAGATTACTCGCAGGGCTAGGATCATATTTTCCATACACGACACACAGACAGACAACACAATATCCGAGCACTAACATGACTAAAGTTAAGTACCTATAAGAACAGGTCATGTGACCTAGTTTAGGTACTTAGTACCATAAAATTGTTTATATTAAAGTTAAGTTAACAATAATTACTGTCAACAATGTAAACAATGTACCTATAATATTGTTATCATCAATAAAGATTATTATTATTATTTAAAAAAAAAAACTATAATAACACTATATTATGGCACCTGCAGGCTGCAACTCCGTGGTGCCAAAATACGCTTATCACACGGGAACCATATATTTACCCGGGATAAAAAGTATCCTATGTCTTTTGCCGGAACTCAAAGTGTCTCCATATCATAGCTAAATCAGTTCAGCGGTTGGGGCGTCAAGAGATAGCAGACAGACAGACAGACAGATTTTCGTCTTTCGCATTTATAATATTAAGCAAGTATGGATTTCTTCAAATTCTGCAACATCGTTACAACTTGTACCCTTATTTATGTCTATTTATCGTGCCGTAACCGTATTTCCAAGTTTGGTTAGGACAATGCAGGCTGATCACCTGATTGTCTGATAATTAAAATGATCCATGCGTCGGATGGGCATGTAAAAAGTCGGCCCTGCGCCTGATCTCTCGCCAGTCGTGTCGGTCTTCGCCGTTCCACTGGGATATGAGAGTAAAAGGAACAGAGAGTGCTCTTGAGTACTGCGCACACACTTGGGCACTATAAAATTACTCCTGCGTAACTGGCTTGGTTTCAATAAAACCGGCCACCGTCACCGAAACCGGTGTGGGAGTTATTATAAGTAAGTATGCATGGTAACAATATTATTGTTATAATACTAGACGGCGCAGGCGGTGTAGGATCTCTCTTAAGTTAGACTATGATGGATAACCAAGATTGTCTCCAGGATTATGAAGCTGTATATACAACGTCAATCATAAACGAATACGTCCATCAATGTACACGTTCGCAATCGCGTGTATCGGTCATATGCCAACATAAGGAACATAATATTATAGCCAGTTCATATGACATACGCGTTACGCATGCGGAGGTAACTGGATTAGGCTATTGTGTAACTGTTACAATTATCAAGATCTTAAAAAATCTAGATATTCGCGGTCCGCGTACTAAGATGGACCTTTTGATTCTTTTAGACGTTGCTCAATTTGTGTATGTAGATTATGTGATAGTATTGTTAACATGTATTACACATTATTTGAGCGCATTCGAGTAAAAATATACAGTTTACTTCAAGTATTATATGCGAAAAACTGTCTATCTGTCTATTATATCTTTACGCTTGAAGCGGTTTAACCGATTTAGGTAACGCTGTATATTTTGAGTCCCGGAAAAGGACTTACTAGTAGAATAGTTTTGTTCTCATAATAACATGTTTCCAACGCGGGAATCGAACCCACGATCTCCGAGTCAAGAGCCATGCTCTGAACCACTGGATCACAGAGGCATTTTACTTATATTATAAATACGAAAGTGTGACTGTCTCTCTGCCTGTCTGTCTGTTGCCTCTACACGCCCCTAGCTTAACCGATTTAGCTTCAAAAGGTATGAAGGTGCGTTGAATCCCGGGAAAGGACATAGGATACTTTTTATCCCGAAGAAATGTACGGCTACCACGAGATAAACTATTTTTGGTGCCATCTAATATATATTGTAGATAGAGGAGACTGCTAGTTTCATATGTTGATCCTTCTCGACGCGCGGGTGTCCGAACCCATATTCTATAAGTAAACAAAGGACTGTTAGTATCAGTTACAAAAAATAAATAAATTTAAGTATTTGCCACCTTCTGGCGCTCCGGGCATATGCACATATTGTGTATGGAGCCGGGTGTAGGCGTCATTATACAGGGTGTAACAAAACTAAGTGATAATACTTTAGGGTGTGTATGAGTCTCCTGTATAGAATTAACTGTAAAAGTAACAGCGCTGAAAGAGCAAAGATTTTTTAACTTTTTTATGGGAAAACTCGTGACACTGGGGCGATTGCCAATACAAATCACAATCTTTCCGTGCTGCTACATTTACAGTGAACTCAATACAAGTAACACATACACATCCTAAAGTATTTTACTTAGTTTTGTTACACCCTATAAATACGAAGCTAAAAAAAATACACACTATCAACTTATCAAAATTAAAATTTATGTAAACTAAACCATATTAAGTACCTCTCAATCTCAAATGCGTTTAATTTTCGGCTCTGGATAGGGTTGAAAGGCGTCCGGATAAAGCCGGACACAGTCAGGCTTTTTGGTTGCGTGTCCGGCCAAAATTAATAGGTGTCCGGCTTTTGTAGAACTTTGAATCTATAATTTTATATGAAAATCCTACTAATTTTAGAAGGTTTTGCACACCTTACGAGATGTAATATTTAATCAATTAGATGTTAAATTGTTTAAATAAATTTGTACACTGCTATACTGTGAAACTAATGTTTCCGGCTTTTTATACGAATGTCCGGCCAAGCCGCCTGTTTTATCCGGCTTTTAGGTTTAGTGACCTGGCAACCCTAGCTCTGGAGGCTCGAAAAAATATACAAAAAAGCTTTATTAAAACATTATCCTCCTTTTAGCGATGTCAAAGTCTTCGCATGGTTTCGTAAATAAATCTCTATGTGAATGCTCGGAATAAGAACGCACTTATATTATGTTACGATAGTATAATGGCATATTTTATTACTGGTCAGCATGTCAAGGTTGACTTTTACCATACAGAGTATTAATATTCTTAACATGGCGCCCACCTATGTTACACGAGTACACACTAAGGGACGTGGTAAAGGTGATCTATAAATCGAGCTAAGATCTTAGGGATTTTAAGAAAAATTAAGCTTGTCAAGAAGAATTGATCAGGAACAAAATAGGGGTAGTCGAAAACATAATCCGTGGTGGATTATGTTTTCAACTACCCCTATTATACTTCACCGTGAGTTTTTCGCGTAACTTTCTGCCACGCACTGTAAAATTCGGGAACGAACTGTCACCAGCAGTATTTCCGTACCAATACGACCTGCAAACCTTCAAGAAGAGAGCGTATTCCCTCTTAAAAGGCCGGCAACGCACCTGCAGCTCTTCTGATGTTGCGAGTCCATGGGCGACGATAGTTGCTTTCCATCAGGTGACCCGTTTGCTCGTTTGCCCCCTTATTTCATGAAAAACTTGAATTTTGAACGGAAGCACTAGATGGAAGCGCATCATAGCAAAACATGGCCGGCTTATATCCAAACGAAAAAAAAGCATAACGGAACCTCTTTGGTGTTGTGACCGACCATTTGATTGACGGGTGTGTTAAAGAGAATAAACTTAGCTTAACAAAATGTAGCGTAGTGTGTACTAAGTATACACGTTACAGCAGATAAACTGTGATCCGACGTGACGCGCACAGATACTCCGCATTAACATACTTCTAGTGTTGGTAAGAGATCATCAGCATGAGCACTACACCCATAGCCCGTAGAGAATTACATAGGTTAGAAAATTAACCAAATAATCTGGATTTGGTTACACAGTTCAATCTTCATTCTAAGTGGCATTAACAGGAATAATCGTGAGCAAGGTGTTTGCCTCATCCGTCCATACTAATATTATAAATAGGAAAGTGTATCTGTCTGTGTGTTTATCAGAGGTAACAGCGGCTTGGTGAGAAGAAGTAACAGCTTCTGTTACTTCTTCTCGTTCAAACCACTGAATTGATCTTGCTGTAAGTTGCGGAAATACTTTGAGTCCCGGAAAAGGAAATAGGATACTTTATATCTCGAAATAGTTACCGCGCTATATACGAATTTTGGGGCAAAATTGTTGCGGGGCGTCATCTTAGTTCTACATAAATAAAATAAAATAAAATAAAAATTGTTTTATTTCTGAATAAATTTGAATCAAATATTTTCAGAATGTTGAACTACATGTTGCCTACCACCGGTTCGGGAACTAACCCGGCGAGAAGAACCGGCGTAAGAAACTCGCACGGGGCCACTTTTTAGTAAAAAAGTGGAAAATTAGTCTTTTAAAAAATAAAATTTACAATGTAAATAACTTAATCTATACAATATGAAAAAAAAAATGAATACACAATTGTAAGTCACATATAATAAATGTAGAAGCAGCCTTGCAAGCAGCCATCCTACTCCCAAGATGTGCTATCGTTTAGGAAATCGTTGACCTACCTCGGCTTTGGCACACAAAAGTTTTTTAATTACTTTTTAAATTTATTAATTGATAGATTTTGAACGTTTTCCAGGATTTTATTGTAAAGGCGTACACATTGACCTTTAAAAGATTTACTTATTTTGCTAAGTTTGATCACTGGTATTTCCAGCTTGTGCCTATTTCAAGTGTTTCTACCGTGACTATCAGTTTTAGTTTTAAATTTAGTTAAATTCTTTCTTACATACAATACATTATCCAAAATGTATTGAGAAGCAACAGTTAGAATACCAATTTCTTTAACTTTTCTCTCAGAGATTCAAAAGCTGACATTTTATAAATTGAGCGTATAGCTCGCTTCTGCAGCACAAAAATTGTATTGATGTCGGCAGCGTTTCCCCATAAAAGGATACCATAAGACAGTCTACTGTGAAAATAACTAAAATAAACTAGTCTTGCCGTGTCTTCATCAGAAATTTCCCTAATTTTTCTGACTGCATATGCTGCAGAACTGAGCTTACCTGCAAGATTAGCAATATGAGGACCCCACTGTAATTGACTATCTAATGTAATGCCTAAGAATATAGTGGAGTCCACCAAATTCATTTTCTCATCATTTACACTTGCCTAACATTGGGCAAAGTAAATTTTAAACATTTGGTTTTCTTAGAGTTTAAAAGTAAGTTATTAACATTAAACCAATGTACTATTTTTGAGAGAGCACTATTTACCTCGTCGTAATTTGACTGCCGTCACTTCACTTTAAAAATAAGTGAAGCGTCATCAGCAAAAAGTACTATCTCATTATCCTTAACTAGATAAGGTAAGTCATTAATGTAGATGAGAAAAAGAAATGGTCCTAAAATGGATCCCTGTGGTACACCTAATTCTATTTTGGTCCCATTGAATCTTTTACTATTAACTTCAACCCTTTGAGTCCTATTTTTGAGGTAAGAAGTCAAAAGGCTGAGAGCAGAGTCTTTAATTCCAAAAACATAATTTTCAAAACTGGGCTAGCTTCGCAAGGGACTATTATTTAATTTTGCTTAACTTTGTGTGCTGTACAATGTACTGTATCTCCCTTGCCTTACTCTTGTAAACCAGCACAACGGGTGACTGACGAGTGACAACTGTATTGTCCTAACCGAACATAGAAACTATTCAGGGATAATTTTATCCCGGAAAAGTATACTTTTCTTGTACAAGAAAAGTATACTTTTCCTGGATAAAATGAAAGCAATGAAATGCATGCAACATCTAGTAGGTAATAAAAACTAGGCCTTTACATCCGTTATGGATGATTTATACGGTATTATTTAAAGCGAAGTAACCACTTCTCAAATACTGTACATAGTGCCTGGGACAAGATTTTTAAATGTCCGTATGGTTGCCCAAGCGCATACGGCATTCTCGCATCATAGTCAGCCTAGTCCAGAGGAAAGAACCAGTCAATACGTCTAGGACCAACTATGTGCGGGTTTCCTCACGATGTTTTCCTTAACGTACGAGCGTCCGTAATTTGTACTTGACATCAGAAAATGTCTCATAGGTAGGCCTCCACCCGGGTTCGAACCTGCACCCTCTAAGAATGCAAACCAAATGTCTACCCATTAGGCCACGGACGCTAGTAGTAGGTAATAACTAATAATGTTATCTTGTACAAACCTAACTTCTCCATAACAAATAGGTAACCGTTTACCATACATTACACAACCGTAACCAGTGACAGGCAAATCACACCCTAAAGCTACCACATAAAACACAAAATGGTTGCATTGTGGTTGTCCACTTAGCACGGGTCAGAAACCAGGTTGCGCAAAACCCTTTCTATATGAATCACCTGGTTGAGTAAGTGGGTATCGTTTTGGGAGCGGCGACTCTCACGGTCAGTTTGCTAGAGTGAATTTCCTGTATCTAATTTCCCCATAATATGTCTCTCAAGGTGAAGATTACGTGTCAATTTTGATCTATCCAGTTGTTAGCGATGGAACGATTTTATCGAATGCGATAAAATCTAGCATAAAAAGTTATGGTAGAGGTGATTTTCCCATTTGTGCCGTAAGCGACCGACAAGAATTCAAATAAATACCACTTTATGTACTAGGCTATAGGCTTCATTTTGCTTTGTGCTACTACAAAGCAGCGGCGGCGTGGATTGCTAGACGAATGTCGGTAGAAAATGAAATCTATAGCTTAGCTCATAAAGTGGCATTTTATAAGGGTTTCGTACTTAAAGGATAAAAACGGGACCCTATTACTAAGACTTCAATGTCTGTCCGTCTGCCCGTCCGTCTGCCCGTCCGTCTGCCCGTCCGTCCGTCCGTCCGTCTGTCTGTGGCAACAGCTAAGCACTTGAAATTTTTACAAAGGCCTTAGTTATATGTCTACTTTAATAATAATTAATTATAATATTTAAGGCAGGCAACGAAATATTGAAGCAGTTCTTTTTCTCTATTTTCAACCGACATTCAGGTTATTATTGAAATATTAAATTGCAATCTATTGACTAGAATGCAAAATAATCCCCAATCAATAAATCACAAGATTTCGATGAATTCATTACTACATTATTGCCACTTTATAATATGATATGTTTATATATAATTATGTTAATTTATTTAAATTAGATAGAAGCCAAGAACAAACGTTTTTGTGTTTATTAAATTAAGTATATCTATAGAGAATAGGCAGAATGTGGGACGGAAGAAATTTAATAATGCCCAGCATGGCAACTAGGGATTTTCCCTCCGATAGAAAAGAAGTGACAGATAATATGGGCAAATAAAATCTTTGTCTGTTCCTAAAATATGTCGATTATACTCTTTTGAATAAATTGAGGTGTTGCTCAGCCAACAGAATGTATGAAATTGAAGCATGCAGAAAATCTTATATGACAACATTATGTCAATCATGCTAACAAACAACCGCTTTTGCTAAACTTCCCGTACAAAACGTTTCCCGCAACGAAAGTAGCCTTTATCCTTTTTTTAGTCTACTTTATATCTGTGCCAAATTACACTGGAATCGGTCCAGTAGTTCGTGATAATTATAAACTCTTCAACTTTATAATCATACTAGCTGCTGTCCCGGCAGCGTTGTTTTGCCATATAAAGTATGGCACCATGGCAATGTCCATCGCTATCCCGTCGCACAAACAATGGTCGCTGTCAGTCTCGAGTTTTAATAATTACTTAACTATTATTTGTTCAACAAATGCACTTATAAAAAGTACCCAGTAGCCGATTCTACTGAATATGAATATAAAATTTGGTAAAAATCAGTAAAGCCGTTTTGGAGGAGTACGGTAACTAACTTTGTGACACGACAATTTCATATGTAAGAAAATAATATTATCTTCTCTTTATAAAAATGTATATGTAGTTTTTTTATAGATTTGTATTAACAACAGAATATAATATGTACTAAGATACAAATTCCTTTATTGTAACGAAATATACTTGATATCTTTAAACCCATCTCTAAATTACTATTTAAATAATTTATTACATCGCTTATTAATTAGAATAACTAGGTCTAGACTTGTCTAATGTCTAGTGCATGAATATTTAATTAAAACGAGCGGCTACTTTATTTCATGTTACGTCATTAATTAAGTGCCTGATAGACGTACGAACTTAAAGTACGCGGGTTTTAAGTTCGCGAACTTACTCGGCTCGCGTCGGTAACAAACGAGAATCGCTCACACTGGATTACCATGCCCGCAGGCTCGCGGCTCGCGGCTCTTTGCTGACACACAGGCGATAAAGATTTTCGAGCCATAAGTCCGCGTACTTACTCGCACGTCTGTCACCCCCTTTATTGCGCTTAAGTGCTTTGATTGGCCTTTACAAATGCATTTTAGATTTTTTTTAAATACTTATATTGTTAATATAATTCAACTGCCTCGCACTTATTTCATCCAAAATATCGCCATTTCATTCATACAATATATAAAAATCGTGACAAATCAGATCTCATGACGTCATCCGCGGCCAACTCGATTTAAGCAAATTCTAGAACAAAACAAAAGAACTCGAGGAAAATAACACAAAACGCTTCAGATGAAAATTATTCGGCACCTACTACGGGACATTTAAAGACATTTAAGTAATTATGGTTGTTTTCCGGCAGTAAAATTATTCTATTAGAGTAATATAATAGATTTGTGAAGTTTTTTTTTATTCAAATCATAAATAAAATTCGGCCGGGTCATTGCCGCTCGCGCCTATCAGCATAAAGTTGTTTGCGATACGTCATTCAAAATATTTTTATTATTCATACCAAACAACATTTTTTATACCTGAAAAACAAAAGAATAAAAGTTATAATATTACTGACATATTATATTATGTAAATTTTTTATTCAAAGAAAACACAATATACTAAATTGACTTTTATGATACGCAAAAACTAAAATAGCATTAAGTTTTTGTATTATTTTTTTTTTAATGACAAACAAAAACGCGACAGATTCTGACGAGCCAAATTAAGCGTGGTCAAAATATTTTTGACCCCACTTCAGGTTTTTTTAATAAAAGTAATTATTGAAAGTTACTTAATCTAGAAGCCCGCCAAACCTTTGGCGGGCTTCTAGATTAAGTAACTTTCAATTCATATTTGTTTGTTTGGGGCCATTTTACAACGGCGTTAGACAAAACGATATTTTCAATGTAACTTTTATATTATTATTAAAATATACACGTAACATTTTGCCACGAGCTATGATTTTATTTTTAATACGAAATATTCCACGGAGGTCAGAGCAGTGGGCGCTACTAACACATACAGGTATCTAATCCGACCAAAATCCAACATGTTGCATACAGTATTTTGATAGAAATGTTGTCGAACGTCGAACAAAACTTATTGTTTTCTATCCGTGCTGGTGCTACCATCTAGCATAAATACATTGAGTAATATATCCTATTCTGATTTACAAAAAGACCCTTCATAAGACGTGATAAATAGGAAACCGAATAATTTATGTCGCGTAAGAACTGTGACGGTGCGCGATGAAGAAACCATTTTGAGACTATTACAATTAAGTTAATTGTGAATCTCATAATTGTTGGCCATTACTTTTAATTAATATCTTTGTGGGTTAGTGTTACATTAAGAACATAATATATTTACAGTATAATGTAACATACAGTAGACCATATTCATACCAGACCGGCCGAATCAAAAATAGAGCGTTATTTTAGATAGCTTGAAATAGCAAAAGTAATGCAGTACAACATCACCCATATCATGTAATACAGTTTGATTTTGTGTTGAGCGAGTTTAGTATCAGCAGAACCAATTGAATTGGGCTTGTCTTGGGGATACCACGTCAGACAGGTAAAGGTAAAAAGTGATTCATGTGTACATAATAATATAATGAATACGTGTATCAAATATTTTTGTAATAAATGACTAGTAAAGAAAATATGGGACTTTGAAACTATCACCATATTCTGGTTGGCATGAGTTACCTGTGCGGAGTCATTTTGATATCGAGATCTCAGTATTTACATTACTGTATGATATTTACACTATAATATAAGAGCAGCCGCGTGCCGCGTTGAGATCGTTTGTACGACGTAATGGCCGAAATATTCGCGGCTTAAATATTATGACATAGTACACTTTTTTGTTACTTAAATTATGTAGTTCTTTAATTATTTATTTATTACTAAAGTAACTCAAAATGGTTCAAAGTATATTTATGCAATACTACTAATAAAAAACCATTTTACTCTATTTGCCAGACTACCACATATTATGTTTTTGAGTGTGCGAAGTAAGTATGCATTTTGTGTACATACATACTATTTTTGTGGCACGCTCAGGAAAACTGATGGTCGGATTCATAAATGCCTAAGAGGTATTATTAGATCCAAGTCTTAAGGGCTACATCATAACTACGTTAGCAGTCGAGTCTTTATTTGTGAAAATTAAATATGACTGATAATTCCAATAGGTACTATATGAACGAGAATAAAAATCGTATTAAGTGTGACAGTGTATGTGAGCAACCTTTTATAACGCGTCACAGTCAGAGTGACCGCCGCGGTTCATTTTTGCAATCCCCCCTTCACTGCCCCTCTTCCCCTGCACTCCCCCTCTCCCCCTTCACTCCCCCTCTCCTCCTTTTACTCCTCCTGTCGCTAGACACACATTCTCTCGAGAAAGTACACGAGGTTAAAGATTTGGACCAATATTCACATATAATGTGTGTTTAAAGTTACGCACTTCGTCACGAATTGGCTGAGGTATCGCGGCCTTATAAAAATCCGGCGGTAAATACTGAAGCCATGAAGCCAATGGGAATGAAAAAGGGCTGTAAAAGTATCCCAATTATAGAGGAACAGTTGTAGATTAGGTATGTCTTAACTCATGTAAATAGTCATAAAGCAGTTTATGACTTTTTACTTTCGATCGCAAAATCCGCTGTTGCCATTTTTAGGGTTCCGTAGTCAACAAGGAAGCTTTATAGTTTCGGTCTATCCATCCGTCTGTCTGTCCGCGGTTTTGCTCAGAGACTATAGGACCTAAACCGTCTATAGTCCGACTATAGGACTATAGGACCGAAATGTGAAAAAATTAACGGGAGTAGGAAATATGCTGAATCACTATCACGCTAACTATAACGGCAAATATATAAAACTATCACGGCTAAGAAGACTTCATAAGTTATTGAGTAATAGTCGATCAACTAAAAAAAATGTATTCGGCGAAGTATAAAGGAACTTTTCGTTCAAATTCCTTTGAAAGTAACTGAGATGATGTTGTTAGTAGTGTAAAACACGTTATAAATGTAAATTCATTGACCATACAAAAATTTAAAAAAACTATCGGTACTATGGAACCCTATATTGCGCGTGGCCCGACACTCACTTGGCCGGTTTTTTGTCTTATGCAGTCGCAAGCACCATATTAATTTTGCTAAACGCGTAACATTAATATTATACAACCAAACATAATTTATAAAGTGTATGATATAATTGAAATACATCAAGTTTTCAACACAATTTATCTTAATGAGACCGAATCATTATATTTTGGGTCGCACGAGGAAAACGAAGCCCTTTATATTCGTCAGGTCAGCTCATTAGTCGATTTTATACTCTTTTAAACACACTCGGTTAAAAGTTGATAAGGTACAAAACAAGTTGGTTACAGGGAATATTTGTTGCTGAAATTATGTATGCAAATTTTTCAGTTTTCTATGCCAGAGGCACCATTTTCCGAACTCAAATGTTGCTTTACGAGAGAGCACTCAAAGTGTTGTTATCAGGCCTCTAATGATTAAGTTTAAAATATGCCTTACTCTGTAAAGAAGGTTTCTGCGATCCTAATTGATACGAAAATCCCCATTCACCCATTCAAATAAATTGCAATTATTCCATCTGAGAAGGACATAATATAATTATTTATTATTTTAATGAAAAGTAGCCATAAGGGCTGGGCTTTCCACAACTTGACTGACAGACTCTCCATACTCTATCTCCATAGACTATCTGTCAAGTTAAATTGTGTATAGCCTACCCGGGACTTATCAGGAAATGGTGAAACAGGCCCTTAGACTTGTCTTCTAGTAGACTTTTTCGTTTCCTATCTAAACTGACTATCAACTTCTTCCATTCATTGAGGGAAGACCTTTCATGTTGAATGGCTTGGATGAATCATAATGTATCGTCTCGTAGTGACCCAAGTGTAAAGTGTAAAGGTAAAGTTCAGGTGTCACAATCGAGTGACGTGACATTGGACGAGTGAATGACCGCGCGTGTCCTACTGAGTGAGCGCACATTGTACACGCAGCGGGGCGGGCCGCACTTTACATACACTTTTACGACCTATTTTGAGGTACATAGATCGTAAAAACGTGTATGAAAAATGTGGCCTGCTACGCTACGCCTAATGTGCGCGATCTTTATGAAGCTAAAGATAGTCGCATAGAAAAAATAGGTATAAGCAAACAGAATTATAGAAGAAAAGATCTGTGATCTGTCCTTTTTTATGTGATCAAGTACAAAAATAAAAATTTTGTTAAATTTAGGGACAGTAGACAAGCAAAAACTTGATCATACTTAAATGTTGACTATGTTAGTACTCAAATCTTTAAACGGCACTAGCAATAGCAACTAAAATATTATATACCTTTCTGTCTGTATAACATGTCAGTTATGTATATAAACAGTATGAAGCATCATCTATCATAGCCGCAGGGTCTGTCGATCACCGCTACCATAAACACCTTGTCTGAGATAATAACGTTCTGTGTTATATTAGTCTGTCATAATCAAAGTATTTATTGATTCATAACAAATTTGTATCAAAAATAACATTCCTGTTTGAAGGTTTATATAAAATTGAAAATAAATAGAACGTAGCTTGAAGAGCGAAAAAACACTCCTCATGGGCCTGAAAAATATGCCCAAAAACAGCACAACAGAAAAGTTGTTTTGTTTTATCGTTTTACCCTAAAATTTTCGTTTTTTTTCTTAAGTTATAATATTTTTGTCGGACTAAAGTAGACTAAGAGGGCGCCTAAATTGCGATCCTTTTTAGTTCCTTTACAAGAAAATGAAAGCTACATTAGTAGATCTGTTAGTAACTTTTGATTTTATCTAATTTACTTCATGTATTTCAACCATCAAAACTAGCACAGTCTTACCGAAACATAAACATAATTATAATTCGTTATTTAAGAATATTAGATAATGTACAATGACGTGGGAAAACCGGCGCCATTACTGAAATGTATACAGAGACCATTTAATTTGAATACAATGTATTAGTAGTACACAATTTATTTGTGGGTCGAGGGAACTTACGAAAGATGAACATCTTTGTGAATATTAAAATTGGTTTAAGCGATTTGGCATTGTGAGGTGGGAACTGGTAACACTGCTTAGAAGTGAGGACGTAAAGTCTGGGCCACCGCAATTTACCAAAAGATCATGCCTGCTAAGTGCTATTTCATAAATACTAAAAATGCCGTTACAATTTACATTTTTGTAATATATTAACTATCGGTCCCGACGGATGTCGTCCCGTCATATCTAAGTGTCTAAACGCACCAGGCCGAAAATACGCGGCCGAAGTACGGCATGATTACGGCAGCAATGCGCTACGCATACGATATAACGCGACGTAATTTCAGCATGGTGTGTCATCGGTAATTTAAAATACATTAATTGCAGGCGGAATCATGCCGAACTTCCGCCGCGGAACTTCGGCATAGTGTGTTTAGAACCCTTTGCCTCTAAACACACTAGGCCGAAAATACGCGACCGAAGTTCGGCATGATTACGTCAGCAATGCGCTACGCATACGATATAACGCGACGGAATTTCGGCATGGTGTGTCATCGATAATTTAAAATACATTGCAGGCGTAATTCTAACTGAGGCCGCGTATCTTCGGCATGGTGTGTTTAGACACTAAAGTTAACGTTCCGAGTTCCGACCTTCCGTCACCAGCATAAATTACGCCACAAGCGGCGGCAGCATGGGTCACTACACAAATGTCAGTAGAAAATGATACCTATAAACTATGTCATACAGTGGAATTTGTCGGTCGCGGTTAACCGCGTCATAGATCGGAAAGTTTATACGTGGGAGAGACATGCTTCGGCACGAATGGGCCGGCTCGACCGGAGAAATACCACGTTCTCACAGAAAACCGGCGTGAAACAGCGCTTGCGCTGTGTTTCGCCGAGTGAGTGAGTTTACCGGAGGCCCAATCCCCTACCCTATTCCCTTCCCTACCCTCCCCTATTCCCTATTCCCTCTTAAAAGGCCGGTAACGCACCTGCGGCTCTTCTGATGCTGCGGGTGTCCATGGGCGACGGAAGTTGCTTTCCATCAGGTGACCCGTTTGCTCGTTTGCCCCCTTATTACATAAAAAAGTCACTTTAAGAAGTTGAAAATATGGTCAAAAGCGGTGAGACGTTCAACGGTTCCTAGTGGAGTAAATGACAGACAGACAGGCAGATAGAGACTTTCGCATTTATGATATTAGTATGGATAATTAACTTCAACACTTGGAAATAAGGTTTGAATCTTGAGGAAGTAACGATTTAGTCATATACTAAATTATTTACCCACGCATATAAACAAAAACCGCGAAATTAATGTTAGGCACGCCAACTTTATTTAAATTAAGTAATCAAGACTTAATCTACACTTAATACGACCGGCAATTAGGGATTTGGAAGAATGACTTCCTAGTCATTTCGTCAGTAGAAGTATCCTTCATAAAATCCTATAATTCAGAATCATCATTTCAACGTCAAAAAAAAACATGTGCACTGCATGGGTCGATTCTCTTACCTCGGATGCCGTTTTCAGGGTATCTCGCGCACGTGCAAAGATACTCTGTTTTACTTTCGAAGCATACTAATTACTATTAATACATATAAGAATCAGCCCCCTGATTACTTGAAATAAATAATTAAATATGTGATTATAATTACAGCTCCTAAGCCATGATCACAGACATAGATCAAGATAGATACCGCATGTCGCTCCATTTGTATGAAAACTAGCGTGCCTCTTTTTTACTACCAACTGTGACGTACCGATGATAAAGATATTTAGGCATTTTTTAAATTCCGATTGACGTCCAATTCCGATAGCAGATAGCAGACTTAAGAAAAAACTTTCGAAAGACGAGTATTGCTCGTCACAGCACGCGAAGTACATACACCGCATGTGTATGTACTTCGCGTGCTGTGATATCTATCTTGATCTATGTCTGTGGCCATGATCAATTTCAACTTTTACACTGATGACTGCAAACAAAAATTTAAAATCAAGGACGCAACTTATTTCAAATACTAGTCGTGACGACGTACTACAAATGACGTCTGCAACTTGCGCTTAAAATCGTTTATCGCATGGGAACCGTACATTTTCCAGGTTAAAAATACCCTATGTCCTTTCCCGGGACTTAAAGCATCTCCATATAAATTTTCAACTAAATCTGTTCAGCGGTTTAGGCTTGAAGAGGTAATAGACAGACTTACATACTTTCGCGGTGTTAATATTAGTATGTATGTGTTACTTATTTAATAGTTAAAACTATATCGGTGTTAAAAATGTACGGTTCTCAAGATAATGATCGCAACGATTGCTTCATAACACTTAAGCTAAATCTTTCTGTAATAAGATCGGATGTGCCAACACATACTTGTTGGTTTCCTTTCGAATTGATCGAAATTTTGAAGAGGAGGAAAAATTTTGGAGGTTGATGCAATTATTAACTAGTTGGTTGCATAAAAGGGATGTTGCCAAAGTTAAAGATTAGCAGACTTTTTATTAAAATAAAGATAAAACGGTAAAAATAAGCATTTCCAAAATTTTAGCTTATCGTAACTTATTTTTATAGGGTATGAAAATGACGTTAGTCACTTATGGACGACACCAATTCTAGAGATCATCACAAGCGATAATTCGCTTCGGTTTTCTATGAGATCATGTTATTCACTCCGTACCGAAGTTAATTCGTGTCGAAGTTCATCCCACGTTAACATAAAAAACTACAGGTGTTAGTTCTAACAATATACGGAACTAAGAACTGTCCACCGCGCAAAGCTATCCCTATTAAAAATGGGGTGCCACAGGGCACACATCTAACCCCTCAACTTTTTACTACTTTCTGCTAATGACAATTTTGCCCTTGAGCATTATGAGTCATATGAATTTTTAAAGCTTAAGTATATCATGCCATAATAATATAATATTCACATAGTTAATTACAAAACAACTATAAGTAATATTAAAATATTATAATATTTCTCTATAGAGAAAACTAATTGAATAATATAATATTATCAGCCACACATGTTTCGGTGACGTTTTATTAAAACTAGTAGTGCCCAAGAGTGTGCGCAGTTCATAAGAGTACTCACCCTTCATTTACTCTCATAACCCAGTGGGACGGACGACCGACGCAACAGGCGAGAGATTAATCGAAGAAATTTTTACAAACCCATCTGAAGCATGGATCATCTTTCTTGTCAGACAATTAGATGATCAGCCTGCATTGTCTTAACCAAACTAGGAAACGTCGAACGCGACTATCGAACCCACAACCTATGAATCAAGAGCCACGCTCCAAACCACTGGAGGCGTTCTCTTGATACAGTGAATGTAGTTATTAAGTTATGAGGCTATAATAATTATCTCATAGTGCATCTATTAAATCTATTTTAGTAGTTATGTAGGTTTGCAGATTTATTAGGCAACCGTAAAATCCGATTCTTAATATCGATTGTGTGCCAAGGCGAACCGAAAGTCGTAAAGTAACAGCATTTTTGACTCGGAATTACAAAATACGTGAAAAAAATACGATATTTGTTTTATTAAAAAGTGAAAATAAATGTTTGCAACACCTGCTTGTTGAGACAACCAGGCAATGAGTCAGACGAAAGACTGCAGTATTTTAAAAAATCGGCCAAGTGTAAGTCGGACTCGCGCACGAAGGGTTCCGTACGGTTATAGAGCAAAATAGGCCAAATATTGTGTTTTTTGTATGGGCTCCCAAAAATTTTTATTTTATTTTAATATTATAATTAAATATTAAAGTACGCATATTATGAGAAAGGAATTTGTGAAAAATTCAAGTGCCTACCTTTTTCCATTATTGATATAGAGCAAAAAAGCCCGAAAAACTCACGTTTGTTGGATGGGAGCCACATTAAATATTAATTTTATTTTGTTTTTAGTAGTAGCAGAAATACACAATCAGTTAAAATTTCAGAAGTCTAGCTATAGCGATTCTTGAGATACAGCCTGGAGACAGACAGACGGACAGACGTCGAAGTCCTATTTTTAACCTTTGGTACGGAACCCTAAAAATATAAAACAGAACATTATATTACATTGTTTTATTACAGTGTTTTCTTGCAAGAAAACTTTTCTTCACTTTCCCAACCAGGTAGATCTAAAATATAGTTTTACTTGTTTTCTTAGAGACTCGGCTATTATACTATAAGTTCTTCTAAAAATTCTTCTTAAATAAACTGCCGACTTTCAGCAGGCAATCGATCAAAAGAACCATTGACCCTCGCACTCTGTCAGTGTTAAGACAAATACTTATTCTCATGTATAGGCATTAGCGAACAAATTTGAAAGGTATGTTACATAAGCTACTCTAGATGCTTCGTCCACATATCTACGTCCTTTCTCTAAATACACGAGGAAAGAGATAGTCAAATTAATATCTATGGACGCTTTTTTTTAATAATATAATTTTTCCTCATTTAAAGAAGCGAAAGGTAGAAATAAAAATGTAAAGTAAATATTAATGAGTTTTAAATAGTGATAATGAATTTTAAATATGCATGTTAGTGTCTAAACAATAAACACACTAGGCCGAAGTTACGCGGCGTAAATTCCGCACTATAAATACAGACGGAACGCGGGCGGGCATTGCGGGCGTAATCATGCGGAATTTACGCCGCGTAACTTCGGCCTAGTGTGTTTAGACACTTATTGTTTGTTCTAATTATTTTGAGTTACAACAAAAGCGTTATAGCAAGCATGGTTTTGTGTAAATGCTAACACAGAATAATTAATGATAATGAAATGAGCCATGACATAATATTATCCTCATATTTAAAAGCTGTTTAAAAAAAAAATTTAATCTATAAAAGTACAAAAACAAATTAACATAATATAAATGTTGTCTTATTAGCTATATTATGATCTATACAAACAAAAATTAACTTTATATTTTGTTGTCTTGAAATATTGGTGGAAGTCCAGGGAAGGTTTATGATCGGAGGGAAACGATATGAAGTTCACCGGGACATCTATAGTCTTTAATAAGTATAATTAAACCTCCTCGCATGCGCCCAATGATCATTGCTGCCGTGGCATTGTAACATAATGTCAAGTATGTTGATACTCCGTTGTATACGTTGATAGATGATAGAGCATCCGTGGCCTAATGGGTAGACCTTTGGGTTCGCACTCTTAGAGGGTGCAGGTTCGAACCCGGGTTGAGACGTGTACCTATGAGACATTTTCTGACCTCAAGTACGGAATACGGACGCTCGTACGGTGAAGGAAAACATCGTGCGGAAACCCGCACATAGTTGGTTCCAGACGTATATTTACTAGTTCTTTCCTCTGGACTAGGCCGACTATGATGTGAGAATGCCGTATGCGCTTGGGCAACCATACGGACATTTAAAAATCTGGTTCCAGGCACTACAGTATTTGAGGAGTGGTTACTTCGCTCTGAAAAATACTGTATAAATCATCCATAACGGATGTAAAGGCCTAATTATTTGATACTTGATATAAAATAATAGAGTAGCAGATACCGCAACGCAGTTGCAACTCTTTCGATATTGCGAGTGTCCATGGGCGACGGTAGTTGATTTCCATCAGGTGACCCGTTTGCTCGTTTGCCCCCTAATTTTCCACCGGCTACTTTTCCAGTACCGAAATAGTTTAGAGCTTTGTTAGATACTGGACAAGCTCACATTGCTACAGAGAACAGTGCTAAGCACACATTCCCTCTCTTTTTAAACCAAGATCGACATAGTCAACGATAAAAAGCGTTTGATATGATCTCATGCCCCAAATTATGAAAGGATGATCTAAAACTGTATAGGCAACAAATGGAACGAGAAGAAAAGTGTTCCAATTTCCCACAAGGTTACTTTCAAGATAATAAAAATACTGATTACAGAATAAAACCCATAATACGATAGATATAAGAGATTTATAAATGAATTGTTATCAACGGCAAACAATATAAATTCTTAGTTAAACATTACTATGTTGCCCTAGGGCAAATGAATTACTAGTAATTCATCTTCATATTTACTATTCCTACACCACATTAGCACATATTTTATCTACAATTTACATGTTAGCACGTGCTTGCAAGCTGAATAAGTTATCTCATCTTCAATGCAAGTTGAAGGTGTGCGAGTGAACTTGCTAGCGACTAGCGAGGTCGGAGGTCAGAGCGCATCACGACTCACCTTCACAGGTCGAAAGTACGGAAGATGCCTTTGTGCCGGCCCAGCAATCCGTACCGTATACGGTACGGAAGTTTTGTAGGAAGTTTATGTCAGCAAACCTGTGTTTACTTCAATTTTTAAGATCTTTATTAAGTTGTAACTATTTTCATGCAAATAAATAAATTAAAATTTAAGTTTCATATCTTATTAAGTTGACTAGATAATTGTACCTGTGTGGCTCTGTGCCTCAGCGGTGAGCGCGTCGGTAGCTCAAGCCGGAGATCGCGGGTTCGAATCCCGCCGACGGAACAAAGAGTTTTCAAAGTTCCCGGGTCTGGATGTGTATTAAATATGTCCTAAATCCTAAATATATGTATAGTATAAAAGTATTAAATATATTTCCGTTGTCTGGTACCTGTAACACAAGTCCTTTAGGTACTTAGCACGGGGCCAGACTGACGTGGTGTGAAGCGTCCATAGATATTATTATTATTTTCAGGATGAAGAACCAAAACGCATAACCCTTCTGCCGTAATAAAATGAAGAGTAATTACACATTAATGTTTCAGATCTCGTCCTCGGAGAAGTAAAAGTGGTCGGCAGATCGGGCGGTATATAAGCGGTGCGCGCGCGCAGCGGCCATCACACAAGCGACATGTCCCGTCTGACCATTGTAAGTGGATGCAGTGCTGTGTAGTGTTGTGTACAGTGATATAGTTACAATTTGGAAAATAGTTTAAGTCTATTCTAAGGCGAAAAATCAGTAGAAAAGTCCCTACTTTGTTGCTACGAAAGGATTTTTCTAAAAAAAATAGGATCTGAAATTTTCAAAAATCGAAATTTTGTGGTCCCTTTTTTTGAGATTAGGGCCCTGGTGTGGACCTTATAAAATATCAATCATCAAAGTTTTTGAAAGCTTACTTAGTTTTTTGGATCATACGCAGTGAGACGTACGCACCCTTGCCCCAGTCTGGGTTAAAGTTAAATGTGGATTTAATATCATGTTCTCTCTCTCTTCGTATAAATAAAAAGGAACCATGATATTTAACACATTACAATCAATAACCTAGTCTGGCGGTGGGCCTAAGTTTCCGTTAGTGACTCTTATTCTTCTTGCAGGTAGCTCTTGCCCTCATCGGGTGCGCAGTGGCGGAGCCCCCAGTGGGCTACAGCTACTCAGCCCCAATCCTCTCCGGCCATAGCTCAGGGTCGGAGCTCAGCATCGGGGGCCACTACAGCCAGGTGCCCGTCGGCTACCAGACGTCGGAGGGCTACCACATCGACCCCCATCTACTGGAGAAGATCCGCCACATCGTCCTGAAGGACGAGATCCAAAACGAGGCGTACAGGTCCGCGCAATCGTCCCACGGCATCTCGTCCCACTACGGCGCACCTGCGCCAGTATACGGTGTTCCCCACGAGAGAGTCGTCGGTGTTGAGTTGGAGTCCCTGCAGCAGGGTATCCAGGTGGCGCAATACCACCAGGCTCTCGGTGGTCACGGTGGCTACGCCGGCGGCTACTCCAGCGGCTACTCGAGCGGCCTTTCTGGTGGCTACTCCGGCGGCCTTTCTGGCGGCTACTCCGGCGGCCACTCTGGCGGCTACTCCGGCGGCCTATCTGGCGGCTACTCTGGCGGCCACGGTTCCATCTCCTACAGCGCCCCGTCTGCCAGCTACACCACCATCAACGTACCCTCGGGGTCCTACGGCATCCCCCCCTCATCGTCCTACGGCTCTCCCCATCATTAACCGACTCGTGATCACTAGCCGTAGCTGTATTATATTTGTTGTTATTTTAAGCTTCTGTAAATAAAAACAAACTATTTTTGTAAAGTGGAATTTTATTTGGATCAAAAAGTTCTGTGAATGGAGCAGATCGTAGTCGTAGTCGTAATCGTAATCTTAGGTCGCAGGAGTCAAGTATGCACCGCCATAACTATTAACCCACAAGCGTAATTTCCTTTTTATTGGCGCTCGCAACGATTGCGTAAAATTAAAATATTGGACTGCGTAAAAACGCGCCGTAAATGGCGCGACCTTAAAACCGAAAGCGATCCTCGATTTCGAAATTCTCGATTCACTTTATAACTTCCAAAAACAAAAGTCAAAACCATGAGACGCGACACAGAACTGCTTATAAAATTATGTAAATAAGAACAGTGCCTCGTGTAGTATCGGTTATAGCAACACCTTCTAATTAGGAGAATAAACTAGGATGCGTAATGACGTAATTTGGCACTAGTGTTACGTAAGTGACCATTTTAGAGAATTAGCGAGATGCAGCTGCACTTTCTCCCGCGGGCAAAGTTGCATAACCCCCAGATGCGAATTATTCCGATATTTAATCGAATATGATATACATGGGAATTGCTTTCGATTATTCAAATTACAATTCTCACGATTATTCTGTCTGAATGTAGGCGTAATTGCAAACATACATTCTAAGTAGAAAAAGTTTTGTCAGAGGAAAAATGTAGATATATTATCTGCATAAGATTAGCGTACTCTGTGACCTCTTCCTCATTGGTAGCACCAGTAACTTTAATTATTATAGTTACAAACTGAATTTCATATTTTTTTATTTACAAAACAAATGTTCTACATTTTGCTCCAAATTATATTACGTATTCGTACCAAAAGGTTGTAAGTAAAAAATAAATTAAAATTATTACCTGAGGTTGCGTAACCTGGGTAACCAGTTACAGTACACATGATCTTAATATGTGAACCGACAGACGCCGCGCAGACAGCGCAAAAAGGTCTCAAGTTACAAGTCAAGTTGTTCCACTTTAAACCTGGTAAATCTTGACATCCTCACCTTCATTTAAAAAATAAGATTCTTTAATGAAGGAGCAAATGTCTATAATTCTAGATACTTATAGAATCTGCAACTTCTATCTGTAGGTATTTAAGAGAGAAAATAGTCTCCTTATGCCTATAAAACTAAACATGGACAATGCCTTTAAGTTTTGGGAAGCCAAAATCAAACTTTAAATTTTATTACGAGTATTTAAAAGCAGATATTTAGATATCTGCTTTTAAATACTCATAATAAAATTTAAAGTTTAAATAAAAATTTAAAGTAAAGATTATAATAATAATCTTTAGAGATTATTATTATAATCTTTAGATATTTACATAAAATACACACGTTTCAACAAAATTAAGTCGTTATACAATCATCAAATTTATAACTTGATTTCAAGAACAGAGCATCACCCATTTTTGCAGAATTTATGGGAATTTATTACATAGTTTTAGCCAACTCTTTCTTCTAACAAGTCTAGTTAATAGTGACCAGTCTACTTCTATGCCATTATTTCTGATGGACGTGCTTCGCGGTAGATACCCATCGATCATTCACTCCCTTTCTTTAGATTGTTGTCCGACTGGTTCCGTCTATAATACTTAAATGCTGTTGCTAATTTTATGTCTTGACTAGTATTAATTATTATCATCATTAATAATTATCAAGTTAAGCTGCAGATGCAGATGTTACACAAGTTATTCCAGGAGGAACCGTTCATTTTTCAGTCATAAAAAACATTTTATGTCTTTTATCGTGATCTCTTTATTTATCTTTGTTTTCAAAATGTCTTGAAATTTCGGAATCCTTCTAATAAAAAATAATTAAACAATAATATTATCACTTTGCCAGTTTATTATTATTAGTTAAATATAAGTGAGGTAGGTTGAATGTGCAATACTTTTCAAAAAAACAGTTAACGTTATATAAAATTAAACAATGATATAACAAAATGTAACGAAAATGATGTTATTGCTTGCGAAATATGTAAAACAATGAGCGGATTCCACCGGCGATGTTTGGGCTTTCTCCATTCAATGTAAATTAACATTTTTGCATGGATCGAAATTGATGGGATTTATATTATCTACGGGCGTATCTTGAAAGTTCGGTGTGGTTACTGATGGGAAACAAATAACGTGATAATTTGAGTTTTATGGATGGCGTGATTGGAGCAATTCATTGGTTGAGATACGACTCAACCTTTGGAACATAAGAAGTTGGCCTTATAAAAAAGTCTGTTCTAACACTGTTATGTCCTTATGGCCTTAAAAATTGCTGATTATGTCTCAGTTACTATTTTATTTAATAAGGCACTATTTCCTGATAAGTGCCGAATAGGCTATCTACCACTTAAATTGACAGAAGTATGGAGAATCTGCCAAAAAAGTTGTAAGTAGCCTATTTGGCACTTTATCAGAAAGTGGTGAAACAGGCCCTAAGTAATAATAACTAAGTAATAAGTTACTTCTTCTGAACTGTTATAAGTAGTAAGACCACCTATTTGAATATACAATGTACATTGTCTGTTGTTTTATCATAATTATCATTGTTATATTTATTGAGTGCTCAAACAAAGAGTTTCCTATTCTACTCCAATTCTTTCTTGCAAGATTGTCTATATTGCAAAATTAGATCCAGTAACATTTCATAATTTCATACGATCTATTGCATCCAAAATATTTATCGCAGATCTAGATCATACTAGATCACTCTGCAATTACCGGGGAGTGAAATGTCGGCTGGAATTGAATCCGTAACCTTTTGTTTAGTCATCTATACCGCATACGTAACCGATATGCGAATTCCGAAACAAATTGTTAAACACAATATGGTGAAATATTTCGTTTTCCTTTCGAAGAACTTTGTTATTATGTATGTGTCTACTACATCTGTTGTACCATCCAGGACAAATTAATTCTACAATTAATGTTATCTATAATTTAGTTTCCACAAACAAAAACAGATTTGTCAGTAAAATATGTATAGTAAAGATACTTTTCTTACGTCGGTTCTTCTCGCCGGGTTAGTTCCCGAACCGGTGGTAGGCCTCATGTAGACGTTTTAAAAATGTTAACTTTGTTAGTCTATTTATTATGATTTACTATTGTCGGTAGTCTAGCGACATTGTAAGAGAAGTTATTTTCGCCTCATGATCCTTCAAAAATAACAGAGGAAGGCATACTGCGGGCTTTTGTACACCTACCGAGTGCAGTGGCGAGACAGTACTCTCGGCCAATCAAATTGCCTGTTTGTACTCTACTTGGTAGGTGTAACAAGGCCTTAAGGGCTCTCTCTTGAGACACGATAATCTTTACTACCTACTGCCATACAAGATATGTATGTGTGTGGCGTGTGCATCTCCATGTCATTTAAATACGCCTGTAGCTGTCGTGTCTCAAGTGAGCGAGAGCCCTAAATGTCAATCAAAGTAATTGATTATATGAATTGTCGGACCTACGTCATTTGATCAGGTTACGCCATCCTCTCTGGTAGCTACAGCAGCAGTTCGCGAGTAGTCAATAGTCAACACACTTATGTGTTACTTACACACTTATGTGCAAGTAACACACTTACGTGTAAGTAAAACACTCGTGTAAGTGGTCACATCTTGATCTTGTTACGTGCGGTAAGTGTGTGATGTAACTGTACGGTCAGCGTGACCAATGGATTACTCTATAACTCTATATTGAAGTTAGCAATTTCGTATGGGATTTGTAAGGACTGTCTAGGCTAGTACTCGTAGCTTTAGAAAAACATTGTTTTCCAAAGTAGATAAACTGTATTTTGTATTTTAAATGTGGTCAATGCCCGTTTATTTATTAAATAATTTCAAGTAGATACATACGTACGCCAAACCTTTAGCCACAAGATGTTCGTATTAATCGCATAGTATGAATGGGCGCGTGAGTCAGCAGATTGTGTGTCCTTGAGAGTAACAGGTGAAAGTGATGACGTCAGCAATATACACATTATTATACATTACTATACAGATTGTAGGTATATTATTATTTGGGTTCCGTACCCAAAGGGTAAAAACGGTCCCATATTACTAAGACTTCATTGTCTGTCCGTCTGTCTGTCTCCAGGCTGTATCTCAAGAACCGTTATAGCTAGAGTTCTGATTTTTTTACAGATTGTGTATATCTATTGTCGCTATAACAACAAATACTGAAAACCAAATAAAATCATCATTCCCATACAACAAACATGACTTTTTTGGTCTTTTTTGCTCGATATCAATAATCTTTTAAAATTTTCACAGAATCCTTAATTATGTATAATATGTGTACTTTAATAGTTAATAATAATTTACAATATAATTAAAATTTAAGAAGAGCCCATACAAAACAGAACTTTTGGCCTATTTTTTCTCGACTATAACAGTACGGAACCCTTCGTGCGCGAGTCCGACTCGCACTTGGCCGATTATTTACATATTCAGCTTTATGATGAGTGATATGAAATATTTTCTTGGACAAATAAAATGATCTAAAAATGGGAAGTTTATTTCCGTGATCTTTTTGCTATTTATGCAAAGGCAGAAATGGCTCTCTTTCCTCTTCCTCTTTCTGGTCCAGAGACTAGACTCTAAAGTTTTATAATTAATATTTAATTGATAAGTATATTATACTTATTTTAATTACAAAATAAGATAACAGAAATCGACGCAGACAAGGCGTAAAATCTAGCATTATTTTAACGGCTTTTTTATGGGGCCTAATTTGCGAAAGTCCAATCACTTGAAGCTCAGCGGGTGAGAACACAAGAGGTGAAAGGTAGCTGCGCGTGCGCACTGACACGATCGACATCGACATAATAACCGCTATAAAATACACGAGCTAATTTTAAATAAATAAAAAAATACATGTTTATATTTATAATAATAATATTATGTATACATCACGGTGCTGCTCGCCAGTTCTGTTATAATTGAACTTGGTTTGACACGCTACCGTGTGTCTAGATCTTTTAGGTTGTTTCTATATATTTTTCAGAATGACCAATGACGAGAATCAACCGCTTGCCATTTTACTATACTCTGTTTTGGTCCTAAAGTAAACACAATACATAGTTTAAAAAATTAATTAATATGATTATATATTCATACTGTATAATTTTCTTCATGATTATGAAGTCATATTGTATAATTTTCTTCATGATTATGAAGTCATATTGTATAATTTTCTTCATGATTATGAAGTCATCTATACTAATATTATAAATGCGAAAGTATCTCTGTCTGTCTGTCTGTCTGTCTGTCTGTCTGTCTGTCTGTCTCGCTTTCACGCCAAAACTACTGAACCGATTGCAATGAAATTTTGTACACAGTTATTCTAGAGTCTGAGAAAGGACATAGGCTACATTTTGATGTGGGAAAATATCTTATTTCCATGAAAATATCGATGAAAATTACTTCGCATTGCGCGTGGCCAGCGCTCATCCCGGGGGTCCTGGGTTCGAGTCCCGCAGGCGGAACAAAAAGTTTTCAATGTTCCTGGGTCTTGGATGTGTATTAAAATAATATTTCAAAAATCTTAAATATATTTTATGTATAATATTATAAAAAATCCAGAAATATATCGACGCGATGCAATGAACATTTTAGTTCTAATACGATTCAACAGATGGCGCTTTTATTTTACTTCGTTGTAACATAGAACTAATCATACTTATTAGTTATTATGTTTTTGTTTATAGTTTTTAATACGTTAGAATATTATGTTTAATAATATTATCACTTGCTATAATAATAATCAATCTATCTGATCTTATAGAACTCCTACTGCATTTCTAAGGAGTTCGAGTGTGTTGTGTTGGCCTATATTCCATCCAGAAAATATTTTTACATTTTAATTCTAATATATGAAAACAGATGGCGCTTTATTTTTTACTTCATTATTATAACAGAACTAATCATACCTACTTTATTATATATTATTGTTTTTATTCATAACTAGCTGTTGCCCGCGACTTCGTCCGCGTGGACTTTAGTTTATAGTGCGCGGTGTCAAAAAAATTTGTGTCAAATTTAAAAACTTTTTAAAACCCTGGTAAGTGGTACCCCTCTTAGGGCCGCGCAGCGCGCTACACCGGAATGGCAGCGCTGAAAGTGCTCGCCTCGCCGCTGCCATTCCGGTGTAGCGCGGCCCTTAATTAATCAAAATACCCAAAAACAGCTGTGCAGTGTGCACATAATCTGTACTAATATTATGAATGCGAAAGTATCTCTGTCTGTCTGTCTGTCTATCAGTCTCGCTTTCACGCCAAACGCCAAAACTACCGAACCGATTGTAATGAAATTTTGTATACTGATAGTCTAAAGCCTGAGAAAGGACACAGGCTACTTTTTTACTGGAAAAAAGGGTTGTAAGGGTCGTAAATTTGTTCAAAAAATTCATAATGGCGTTCATATGGCGCCGTGCGTCTTCTACATGGCGCTGACGCTTGCTCAAAAGTCTTTCTATAAGAGGTGGTATCATCTTACATTTAAGTCTCGATTTTTTTCGATTGTTATATCTATTCTACGGTATTAAATAACTCAGTACTTTATCTGTGCAGGCAGTGACGTAACCTTAAGACCAAATTTCACCAACGACTGTTAAAGTTAATGCTCGAATTAGTATCACGTTAGCTGTTTCGTTTTTCATATGAATGAAAGAGAAGACAGGATATTTTAACAAGCTGTTAACACTAACAGACGTTGGTGAAATTGGGGCTAAACCTATCAATGATAAATAGTTTATGGGTAAAGTTGTGTAATTGGGGGGCTAAATAAGCTTTAAAATTTGGCATAATATATAAAGTTTAACATACAAAAATGAAGTACTTATTGTTTGCACACTGCACAGCTGTATTGATTTAAGGGGTACCAGGGTTTTTTTATAAAAGCTTTTGACACCAATTTTGTTGACATCGCGCGCTATAAACTGAAGTCCACGCGGACGAAGTCGCGGGCAACAGCTAGTATTGTATAATTTTCTTCATGATTATGAAGAAAATTATACAGTATGACGTGTATTACATAATTTGTCTGGTAGCCGTCTGTCTGTTTAAAGTAGTTTTGAATCGCAGGCGGACCTGACGAGACTCATTTTCGTCCGATCAGGCCGACAGAAGGCAAGTACACGTACAGCTAATGTCAAATGCTGGATTTCATTGATTCAATAGGATCCAGTTACAGTACGTCGCTGGAACTATTTATTGCAAGCCGCAACCAGAGACCAGAACTGCTCTATCAATGTAAACTAACCTTAAAATTCGTGTCAGTTAATGTGTCTCTAGTCTCTACTTTACCTAGTAGTGCCTAAGTGCCTATGCAAAATGAAACGCAGAGTTTATGCTACACAATGATGTAACTATTACAGTTAAAGCCGCAAGTCGCGACCTTTGGTGAGTTAATCACCGCACCGGTGAAAGTAATCACTCTTAAGTCTTATCGGATTCAATGGAGGTGATATATCAATTAAATCTGGGAGGTCTGTAAAGTATTGAGTACTTTAGAATGTCGCTAAATACTTGAATAGATATTATCATTTGCCAATGACCGGTGTGATCCTTACATAGTATCTATGCATGTAAATGAAAATAATTTGATATTTATAGCAGGCACATTGTACCCAGTATAATTGAAATCAAGTTAGCTACGACGAAATTCTTTTTTTTATTCCCAAGTATATTGATATAAGCACAATTAACGCCTCCGTGGTCTAGTGATATAGAGCGCGGCTCTCGACTCGGAGGTCGTGGGTTCGATTCCCGCGTTGGAAACATGTTATTTCCAAGTTTGGTTAGGACAATTCAGGCTGATCACCTGATTGTCTGACAAGTAAAATGATCCATGCGTCGGATGGGCATGTAAAAAGTCGGCCCTGCGCCTGATCTCTCGCCAGTCGTGTCGGTCTTCCGTCCCACTGAGTTATGAGAGTAAAGGAATAGAGAGTGCTCTTGTGTACTGCGCACACACTTGGGCACTATAAAATTATTGGGCACAATACACAAGGAAATTTTCATTACTCTAATCGTACGGATAAATTAGGACTTTTAACTTACCAACATCGATATCATGCGATGACGCACTTACATATCTGTATTAATATCTTAGCTATTAATTATATTATTTAACCATTTAAACCAGTTGATCATCTCATATTTCATGTTTCGTCATTCAGATTCCTCTCTCTTATCCTTGGTACAATTTGTATCACAAATATATATCTAAATGTTAAATTTGTGTAATTATGTGTATGTATAATATTTCTTTGTGAAGCTTCGAAAAAAATTCAGATTCGACACCTACACCGAATTTATGCTGTTGATTATATTATTATTATCAATGCAAAAGTGTCTCTGGACATCTTTTTGTGTAGTCCGGAGTCCCCCTTTATTCAGCCTAGCATACAAAACAAGTTTCCACCAAACCAAATTTATTTTCACAGGTATAGTGGTAACATAATAATATATAGTTATTTATACGTAATAGACAAGGATTGTTTCGCTAATATAAAATTGCACGGTTCCATCGCCATGCTTTCTGTCCAGGCGAAGTTGCAAGCGACATGTATCTAGTGTATAATATGTGCTAGTGTAACATAATAAACGAACTTAAGTGAGTTATTATGTTATTACGTTACGTCTGTCTAATCCGTGCTAACCGTGAAAAATATACTAAAGCCCAGCGCAAATTCTAGTCGAATTTTTACTCTAAATAAACTAAATAAATAAAAAATCTTCTAAGATAATAATATACACAAAATCGATGAACTAACTATGATAACTATGATTCTAAAAAAAAGTACAAAAAAACTTTCTTACGGCCATTCCCAATATTTTATCTATCTCTGATTTTGCCCTACTAGAGATAGGAATAGCTCACAATTGACATAAAATATATGTCTCTAATGTCTAATGTGAGCTATTCCTATCTCTAGTAGGGCAAAACCTGAGATAGATCAGATATTGGGAACGGCCGTTAGACATTATAAAGTCGTAATGGCATAGTTTTCATTTTGTGTCCCCTAATATTATGGCAAAATAGTTTCTACGAGTAGTAAGACAAGGTACACTTTTCACTTTGTATGGCAACTTCATATTAATTTAGTACCCTATTTGAATAAAAAACGATCCTCTCCCGGCACTCAAAGTATCTCCGTTCTGAATGTCCAATTTCGGTATAGCGATTAAGGCATTAAAAGGTATGGAACTAATAGACGGATGCACAGACAGATTTATAATATTAGTAGACATGGATAGTACAGATTTATTTTGTCTACAGTGTGCATCACCTCTACTAGAACTCGTTCAAAGACACAATCAACTCCCAAATGTAAGTTAAAAACCCGCGAAGACGCAGTAATGACGACTATAATTCAGGTAATAACTTAATAACCGAAATATCTACAGCTGTGTTACTTTTACTGGACACTATAGCTTAAGTCGTGAGACGAGACACCGAACTTTTAATAAATGACAATATTTTGTTATCTACTCTAATATTATTATAAATGCAAAAGTGTAATCTGTCTGTCGGTCTGCCTGTTACCTCTTCACGCCCAAACCGATTTTTTTTTTATGAAATAAGGGGGCAAACGAGCAAACAGGTCATCTGATGGAAAGCAACTTCCGTCGTCCATGGACCCAGCTGCAGGTGCGTTGCCGGCATTTTAAGAGGGAATAGGGTAATAGGGGAGGTTAGGGAAGGAAATAGGGGAGGGTAGGGAAGGGAAAAGGCTGATTGGGTCTCCGGTAAACTCACTCAGCGAAACACAGCGCAAGCGCTGTTTCACGCCGGTTTTCTGTGAGCTGGTCGAGCCGGCCCATTCGTGCCAATTCCTATCCCGGAAAAATGTACGGTTCCCGCGCGATAAACGATTTTAGCGCAACGGAGTTGCGGACGACGTCTAGTAATATCAAATGCGAAACTGTGTCTGTCTGTCTTTTACCTCTTCACGGCTAAACCGCTGAACTGATTTTGCTTGGCATGAAGATACATTATCACAAAAAATGTACCTGTCTATCAGTATAGACATTATATTAATATGACAAATAGATCAAGTTGCAATAGGCAAGTAACACCTCCAATACCAGTTGCATTAATGATGTTAAATGATGATGATAAATGATTCCAAACCTCTCTCTTAACAGTGATCACCAATTCATCACCCTGATGTATCACCATCATGACACCGTAATGACGCCATAATGATAGCTGACCCGACCCGACTTCCTCCTATTGTGATAGATCATGCAAAATTACATGTTGCAAATTGATTCAGATCTGTGAGAAATGAAAGAAAGTTGTTACAATCCTAATTCCTAATATGTAAGCAAAATTTAACAGAATATATAACCATACTAATGTTATAACTACGAAAGTGTGTCTGTCTGTCTGTCTGTCTATTATCTCTTCACGCCTAAATCACTGAACCAATTTTGCTAGAAATTTGGTACGGAAATACTTTGAGTCCCTGAAAGGACATAGGATACTTTATTTCCCGAAAAAATGTACGGTTCCCGATAAACGGTTTTGACGATTAACGGAGTTGCAGGCGTCATCTTAAGTGCCTGATAGACGTACGAACTTTAAACACGCGGGTTTTAAGTTCGCGAACTTACTCGGCTCGCGTCGGTGATAGACGTACGAACTTAAAGCACGCGGGTTTTAAGTTCGCGAACTTACTCGGCTCGCGTCGGTGATAGACGTACGAACTTAAAGCACGCGGGTTTTAAGTTCGCGAACTTACTCGGCTCGACGTCGGTGACATACGTGAATTGCTCTCACGGGATTACCATGTGCCCAGGCTCGCGGCTCGCGGCCCACGGCAAGCGGCTCGCGGCTCGCAGTCTTGCCAGACGTACGAGCCGAGACAAGCTACGAGTAAAATTCCAAGACGGCGAACTTGCGCGGTACGCGAACTTTAGGCGATTAAGATCGTCGAGCAATAAGTCCGCGTACTTAATCGCACGTCTGTGACCCCTTTACTACGAGATATTTTGTCCTGTTGTTTATGTTTGGATGCATGATATTTTCTTTTACTTTATAATCAAGCTACTGAATTAATTTTGATGTACTTCGAGTGGAATAGCAGGCATTATAATTTATATTGTTACAAAAATGCAAAAATATAATATTAAGAATTATATGCATTGCAAAACTGCTAACTTTCTTATTAGGTATAATTACATTAAATTTGCGATCATCACAATTATTCATTTTATTCATTACTCTATGCAACAACCTTACAAGTTACACCTGATCATCTAAAATCGTAATTAACAACTTTGAAATCATTCTAAATTGCATCTTATTGCGTACATCATAGAGTATATTTTTGTGTGTTACTTCAGTGGTTACGCAACCCGTCTCAATAAGGAAGAGGCCGCTTGCGGGCACCCTGGAAGGCCAACCGATGACCGAATTGCCGACGCGAAAACACTTTAAATGGTTGCTGATATTACTAGAAACGTGCGAAGGATTCCAAGTAAACCAGGGTTGTCACCTGGCAGAAAATTGTAAATTAAAAATTAAAATTCGCATAAACTATTTGTAATATACATATAAAATATTTTTATATTTTTATATATATAATATTTTTATATAAGTTCTAAGTATAAAAATATAAGACAGTAGAAGAATAGTAGGGTATTCTATAAAAGGGAATTATAAAAGCAAATTCTATATTTAAAAAAATTGCAACTTACTAACATCGAGTAATTCTGCTACTACAAACTAGAAAAACGTAGCTCAATTAATTATTATCTAAGTAATTATATTATGTATTCTTAGCATACTTACGTATTATACAAAGACCATACAATGTTTTTCTTCTCTATTTATACATCTTCTCTTTAACTATATTGTGAAAATGAGTAGCACATATCCAAATTTCACCAACGCTGTTAGGGTTAATGGATTGTTAAAACACTAGCCTTCTCTTTCATTAATAGGTACTATGAAAAATAAGAGGGGTGTCGAAGAAGAAGAAGAACGGAGCGCGGGATATTTTGACAACTGTCACTGGCTTGCCGCCTTTTTCACTTCTCTGGAGCTGTCAAAAAAGTTCTAGATAACTTTAAATGTACTTTTATGTTATATGTTATTAAAATGTTGGATAATCTTTCACGTTGTTCTAATTGAGCCATCATCGTCCCCAACAAGGGGCAACTCATTCATAGCCCATAGGGCACATTCCCACATTCAGCCAAATTAGCCCACATTCAGCCAAATTATGACCGGACACTAAGGCTGCGTTTCCACTGAAGCGGAGCGGAGCTTAGCGGTGCCTGAATTGACCAATCGTGCTATTCCAGCGGAATGACAGCGAAGATTTCGAGCATGGTGGTCAATTCGGCACCGCTAAGCTCAGCTCCACTCCGCGCGGGGCGGAGCGGATAGGAGCGGTGAAAAGTGCTCAGTGTTTCCACTGAAGCGGAGTGGAGCGGAGCGGAGTTGAGCGGAGCATACTTTTGGAATTGCGCATTTTTGCGCTTAGTTACATTCAATCTCTCAGAAAGACCATACGTCATGTTGTCGCATAAAGAGAAAGAAGCAGTCATTTTATATCTTTCTCTACTTGACGAAGATAACGAGATCCCGCTCCGCTCCGCACTGCCCAGCTCCGCACCGCCCCACTCCGCACTGTCCCGCTGTCCTCCGCTCTGCACCCCGTTGTCCTCCGCACCACTTCGCCTCGCTCGGCTGCGTTTCTGTGAATATCCGCTCAGCTCCGCTCCACCCCGCTCGTGTTGTTTCCATTGAAGCGGAGCGGAGATTTCGAGCATGGTGATTGGTCAATTCGGGCACCGCTAAGCTCCGCTCCGCTTCAGTGGAAACGCAGCCTAAGGCCTTCCCACTACCTTCATAGATTCAAAATCAGAAACAGTCCCAGCTGCAGATGTGATCCCGACGCAGAAGAAACCATCATGCATGTTTTGAATGAATGCCCGCTTTATGCCAAAGAAAGGCTGGACCTAGAGATACTGTGTGGCCTGGCTGTAAAAGAAACAAATCTAAGACAACTTATAAACTCAGGAAAAACGAGATACGATTTCTTAAATTATGCTACAAACATCATTAAAACTGTAAATAGCTATAAATTATAATAGGTGAGTGGATGGTCAGATTGGCAGGCATATTATTATGATTAGATAATTAATTCTTCAATAATAATCCTTGTCTCAATAAATGTATAGTAATATGTATAGTAAGTGTGAGCGTTAGTGTAAAAAACTTGTATTATTATAATATTAATAAGAGTAAAAGTGAAAGCAACAATAATATAACTATGTAGAGTACCTATGTCTTGTATCTGGATGAATGTATGAGTTCAAATATTGTTAAATTATAGTTGTTAGCTAATAGCTATTACTTATTAGATTCT
This sequence comes from Aricia agestis, assembly GCF_905147365.1. Classification (NCBI taxonomy): domain Eukaryota; kingdom Metazoa; phylum Arthropoda; class Insecta; order Lepidoptera; family Lycaenidae; genus Aricia; species Aricia agestis. Next base: position 1,062,767 of record NC_056416.1, on the reverse strand, counting down.
ATATTAGCTGTAAGTTATTAGTTGTAATAGTGTATTAGTGTTAGTTTGTAATAATATAAGATAGTTTTTAAAACATTAATAATAATTAAGTAATTGTACAAATGTAAAGATGCAAACTTGTTGCAATATCTAATTGCAACAGTTGTATGTTATAACTTATAAGTAAAAAAATATACTTACATAATAAAAAATATACAAGGTCTGCTTGTCGTTGTCTAACACAATGCAAGCGCCACATAACAGACAAGGACAGCGAACCATAGATGCGTGAATACCTTAATTAGTAAGAAGGTAAATCATTTTCTCAGAATCGACAACCCTATAATTTAGATCATAGTCTATTACGCATTACATTAGTATTCACCTGCACAAAAGAAAATAAACACACACAACATATTTTAGATTTTAAGTTCACTCTTTAGAAATTAATTTATTTATTTTATTTATTTATTTAAATCAGGCTACGTAGGCCCATACAATATATACCTTAATGACTAACATACATAAAAATTATATAAACTTAACAACTACACATTATCACGAATTAACGGCGACGTGACGCGCGCTTCATTCCGGAGTCTCCCCCGGAACCTTCGGTAAACCACATCAGTCGGCCAGAATTCCTCCGCTTCAAAGGTCGGGAGAAGATGCGTCGGTACTCTCACCACAAAGGAACTGAAGTTGACCTTGTGGCGAGACTGGTGGCGGAGGGATGTCTTCTTACTGATGTAGTCCACGACGTCTTCGACCTCCATGGACCAGTGCAGGCGAGATATGTACAGGGGCGTTGCGGGGACCTCGCTCCGCAGACGCAGCTCAGGTACATATGGCGCGGTGCCGCGATGGTTGCGGGCGGCGGGCTTCTTCTTCCTTCTCTCCACCAGTATGAAGCCCTCCTCATCGCACCTCCTGCTCTCGTCCTTGCCAGGTCGAGAAGACTTAGCCTTGCGGCTCTTCGTAGCCTTGCTGCTCTCCGTAGTCTTGCGACTCTCCGAAACCTTACGGCTCTCATTTTCCCCATTTTTATGCGCCCACAGGGGAGGTGCGGGGCGACCAGCAACAGTCGCGTAGTTTTGCTGAGTCGCCTGTGGACTCGGCGTCGGCGCAACCGGGCGGGCGGGCGGGGGCGGCAGCGGCGGCGTTCGTTGACCCGTCCGATAATGCTGACGGGCTAAACGTGATCGCTTGTGCGCCTCGGCGATGAGTGACGAATGCGGCGTCAGCTGGTGACCTACATAATGAATTATTACTTTTAAGTTGCAATAATTCATTACGTAGATCACTAATGATAGCTTCTGACGCCTGCAATCTACCCCGAACTCCGGTCAGCTCCTCCTTCAGGAACCTGATGTCCTTCAGTAGGCTGATGACGTCGACGTGGTCCAACGTGACGGGCGGCAGATTGTGCAGCTCTTTAGCCACAAAAGCCGATACCTCATCTGGATCAGTCTGCTTCAGCAGGGAGATGATGTCCTGCACGTTCCTTTCGGTTCCGTCTCTTCGTCGCGACGGCATGTTCGCGCTCCGAGCGTCTCATACAGCAGCTGCTTACCCTTGCAAATCTCCTCACTGGTGAAGGAGGACTTGCAGATCTGCATGATGCTGACCTCGTCCATGGTGTCGATGGCGTGCTGGATAAACGCCAGCAACTCGTTGGCTACGAGCGCCATGGTCACGTGCAGCGGCAATGTGCCGCGCGATTCGCGAAAATATTAATTAAATAATATTTGCGGCGTGTGTAACGTGGAGCACGACCGTTCGCTAGCTCGACGTCGACACATTTACTTATATTAAGTTTTTTAGTGTACCATCGAGGAAGTTGATTCCTATGCAATTGACAGACCAACATTATTTGGTCGAATATATCAATTCAATGTTAATTGTGATCTGTCAGCTGGGTTTGACGTAACGTAACCGAACTACTTAGGTCCCCGATTTGCATAAGAATCAACTTCTCTAATAGTACCTACTTAAAATTAAAGACGAGCACCTTTCTTTCCAATTTCCACTCCCTAATTTTCCAAATTCAAATATTGTCGTCAACGCGTGCGTTCCACCCGCTAACCAATCAGAAGCGCGGAATCAAGAGAAAAAAAAATAATCTGCCAAGTGCGATTCGGACTCGCGCACGAAGGGCTCCGTACAGTTATAAAGCAAAAATAGGCCAAAATAGTGTTATTTGTATGGGAGCCCTTAAATTTTTATTTTATAATTATATTTAAATATTAAAGTAAGTACACATAATAAAGGACTTTGTGAAAAATTCAAGTGCCTACCTTTTTCCATATTATAGAGCAAATGTGTTGTATGGGAGCCTATATTTATTTTATTTCGTTTTCAGTATTTGTTTTTATAGCGGCAACAGAAATACACAATCTGTGAAAATTTCAGAAATCTAGCTGTAGCGGTTCTTGAGATACAGCCTGGAGACAGACAGATGGACAGATGGACAGACATCGAAGTCTCAGTAATAGGGTCCCGTTTTTACCCTTTGGGTACGGAACCCTAAAAAATGGCAGCCTGAAGCACACAAGTTAAGTTCTAGCAAAACAACTGCTTTCTTCCAAGGACGTAGTTTTTCATATCCTTTCAAACTATGTTCCCTTGCTTGCCCTGCCCTTTTTGCTTCCTTTCGCGCCTTGGATCTTGAACTGAATTGAACTAAGATCGAATATCAAGAATAAAACCTATAGTAAACATATTTTGACACTTTTAGAACCTGGAATATACAAATATACAAATTTTTGCGTTAAAGAATTGGCAGATATAACAACTATTTCAATGTATAAAATCATGCTTAATATTTAAACATAAATCATTGACCGACCTACTGTTTGACAAAACGGTTTATGACCATAGATATATTACAATTTAAAACATAATAATATATTATCTCATAAGGAGCAGGTTGCAACAGGTGATAGTTCTGTATCAGCTGTTTTTGGCCGCGTCGGGGCCATGTTACAAAACTATGTCTTTGGCAGGTCAGCAACAAAATATTGCCAATTTAAAAAACGTTTAAACATAATATTATTATTATGAAATTACTTATTATAAAACGAGTTATATTTTCTTATATAATACTATTTTTATATCAACCTAAAAACCTAACCTGCGCTTAACCTGCGCGCCTGTAACTTTTTGACTGAAAAAATTTCTAGACATCAATCATCAATAAAACAGCTTCTAAGGTTGGGTTGCACCAGAGGCGTGGTTAAAGTTAAAGTTATGGTTATAGTTAAATATGGCGTCCTTTAGCTTTAACTTTAACCTTTACTTTAACCGGAGAATTTCACAGATGTCTGTTGCGTTTAATTTTTTTATTGAAGCTGCAGGTAACGGGATTGAGGGTAAAAAAATTGAATTATCCGTAAAAATCGACAGGACAAATATAACACTGTAAAACATAGTAAATTTTCAGATATACGAGCGGAGGTTAAATATAGCGTACTTGGACGCCATATTCAACAAGATTCGTCATGTCTGTCTGCCTGTCTGTCCGACCGTATGTCACAGCCACTTTTCTCCGAAACTATAAGAGCTATATTTCCATTTACTTTATTTCTATGCTAATAATACTCATAAATCTCATAATACTGCTAATAATACAAGGATATTTTGAACTTGTAAGCCCGGGCGCGCACTAGCGGCCAGGCCGCGGCGGCTAGGTCGCGGCAGCCATCGAGAGTATGGTGTGGCCGCTGACCGCGTTGCGGCCAGGTGCACGTGGTCTATCTGGGTTTTATACTGAGGTAGCTCTCCCGATGGCCGCTGCGGCCAGGCCGCTAGTGCGCGCCCGGGCTAAGTTTCTCATGAGTGACTGTTGTTTTGCCAGTATTTTGATATCGTTGGTTTTGCCAACATGACAGTGTCAAGATCCTTGCAGGTATGTGAAACATCTTATTTACGTAGCAAAAATTTTGCAATCTAACTTTTAAGGGTCAATTCAGACCGAAACGCGACGCGTGCATTTGCATGCATGACATGCATTTCTAAATATGTATGGATTTGACAGATTCGCAAGACGTCTCGCGCAGTTGAAATAATATGTCAATTTAGAAATGCATCTATGCGTCACGTTGCTGAACTTGATTACCTACATTAATTCAGTCAATTCTGACCGCTGAATTGACCCGTAATCAAGTTTAGTGTCGCAAGTTCTTCTGATGATAACAATAACAAATCTCTGTAATTAAGAGAGATAGGAACTGGTTTAGCATGTTGAGTAATTAATAGTACACCATAACAATTAGTGTTCTCACGTGTAGTTTAATTAAATTTTCAAATTGACCTACTAAGTACTGGCTAAATGGCTATTATGTATAACACAATTGCTAAATATTGAGAAAATTGTTTGCAATAATTATTGTACATCTTTCATTGCGTTTTGGGACAATAATAAATAAGACGACAATATGATATCGGTAGCGGGGGCACAACAACAAAGTTAACTAGTTTTTATTGTCAAAAATTTGCGTTTACGATAGGAGACTTCATTACATTTAAACACCAAGGAATCCCAAGGACATGGTTGAACTAAAGATCTTGAGTGCTACGTGTACTCGATTCAACGGTATAATAGATTATAATATTAAGCGTAATAAATTATAATATTAAGCGTATTACGACCACGAATCTAAAACAAAGATTACGACGACGACGACCTCTAACGACCTCTGTGGCTCAGTTGGTGGGCTGTTGGTAGCTCAAGCCGGGGGTCGCGGGTTCAAATCCCGCCGACGGAACAAAAAGTTTTATAAGTTCCTGGGTCATGGATGTGTATTAAATATGTGTATCATATTATAATAAAAAAATTAAATATATGTATAGTAAAAAGTATTAAATATATTTCCGTTGTCTGGTACCCGTAACACAAGTCTTTCAGGAACTTACCACGGGGCCAGACTGACGTGGTGTGAAGCGTCCATAGATATTATTATTATTACATTGTCGCTCGGCCATAGACGTAATTTCCAAATAACCAATGATCTAGACCAGGGGTAACCAAATGGCGCAGCGACGTCCACATCCGGACCGCCCGCGCCGACCCATTGTGTGCGGACCAAGCATACAAGATCAACTTCGTTAAAAATAAATTTCAGTCTGGACTTACTGATGAACATCTCTATCAGGATTTAAAATCACCAATTTCACTCCAAACAAGCAACAAAAATTGTCTCTTTTCCTTTGTAATTTTTTTTATGTGTGGACCGCGAAGGTAATTTCATTTCTTAACCCATATAGACCCGCCGTGCCCAAACGAGGACACTTTTAAAATTGCTTAATTTTTTTCTTTTTCAAGTTTATACTTATTTTTATTGTAAGTGACAATTTGCTAAAAGTGTTAAGGACCACGAGCGAAACTGGGTAGTGAATAGTAATAGTATACCGGTCACCAAGTTAGATTGTATAAGCTACGTGTCATGTCATTAATGTTTCCTTATTTACAGGTTTACAAGAAAAAAGACATGTAACTTGATTAAAAAATCATAAAAGCCTATAGTCGTCCACTGCTGGACATAGGCTCTCTCAATGAACGCCAAGATGACCGATCTCCTGCTACTCGAATCCAACATGGGCCTGCAAATAAACGGATCTCCGTTTAGTTGCTGGCCCATGTTGGATGCGTCATGCGAGTGCGAACTAGGTGGGACGACGAGATAGTTGGAGGTCGACCGAAAAAATTCGCGAGAGAGTGAATTTAAAAGGAAAATTATCACGGCTAAGAAGACTTCATAAGTTTTTGAGTAATAGTCGATCAACCAAAAAAAAAATGTATTCGGCGAAGTTTAAAGGAACTTTTCGTTTAAATTCCTTTGAACGTAACTGAGATGATGTTGTTAGTAGTGTAAACACGTTATAAATGCCCTGTCATTGACCAATCAAAAATTATTGGGCCACGCGCAATATAAAGTTGCGCGTGGCCCAACTCGCACTTGGCCGGTTTTATTTTTTTACCTATTTCACTAAAGTGCACAACGCCTCTATAGATGTTTGCACTTCAAAAACTAGGCCTTTACATCCGTATTCCGTTGTGAATGATTTATACAGTATTTTTCAGAGCGAAGTAACCACTCCTCAAATACTGTAGTGCCTGGGACAAGATTTTTAAATGTCCGTATGGTTGCCCAAGCGTATACGGCATTCTCGCATCATAGTCGGCCTAGTCCAGAGGAAAGAACTAGTCAATACGTCTGGGACCAACTATGTGTGGGTTTCCTCACGATGTTTTCCTTCACCGTACGAGCGTCCTTATTATGTACTTGAGATCAGAAAATGTCTCATTGGTACACGCCTCCACCCGGGTTCGAACCTGCACCCTCTAGGAGTGCGAACCGAAGGTCTACCCATTAGGCCACGGACGTCTTGCACTTCAAAGCAGATAATATTATGAAGAATATAAATAAGAAAACACTTGCAACTCTTACATAATAATATTATGAATGGACGCATCTTGATAACACCTGTTGGCCTCCGTAACCATTTTGTCGCCGCAGGGTACACCTTCAATCTCATTATGATTGATTACTTCTATTCTAATTTAATGTTCGCTTCTTTATAATGAGAGGTTCAATAGATGTTTAGCCTACTTCGCCACTGTGGCTAAACACGGGCCGTCCATTTGTAAAGTCAAATACCACGCACTCCAATTTTTTTTATTTTTTGAAATAAGGGGCAAACGAGCAAACGGGTCACCTGATGGAAAGCAACTTCCGTCGCCCATGGACACTCGCAGCATCAGAAGAGCTGCAGGTGCGTTGCCGGCCTTTTAAGATGGAATAGGGTAATAGGGGAGGGTAGGGATGGGAAGGAAATGGAATAGGGGAGGGTAGGGAAGGGAATAGGTTAGGGGATTGGGCCTACGGTAAACTCACTCACTCGGCGCAACAATGCAAGCGCTGTTTCACGCCGATTTTCTGTGAGAACGTGGTATTTTTCCGTCAAGCCGGCCCATTCGTGCAGAAGCATGGCTCTCCCACGTATAGAAATACAATAGTTTAAAGTTTTAGATTAAAGAACATAGACATAATATTGTATGGAATTTGATATGTCTCGTCTCCAGGCAGGTGACAATATGCTCCTGGCCACACGCGTGTTGCCCGCATGACATGAAAAATACTGAGTGGGTCCGTTAAGAGGAGTCCACATCGCCCTTTTTTCCATACAAACGTTGTCTCTGTTTCCTCCCTGGATAATGCTAGTAGAGTTATAATTTTTTTCCTGAATATACAATCCCTATGTTTTCTTTTTTTTCATAATTTAATTATTAAATAAGATATGAACGTTCAAAAACCCAAAAAAATGGCAATTAGATCGGATAAGTTTTGGAGAAGGAATCAGGGGACAACGAATCGTTGATTTTTTGGATTTTCTGCAGTTGTCTCAATCGCGTTCTGCGGTATAGGCTTGAGGTAAGAGAGACAGCTATAGATATTACACGTACTTTTTTTTCATTTCTCTAGCCCCTGGTGTATCCTCTTAAAGTGTAGCAAACGTCATTGTCGAAGCGAATCAAAGAAATCTTAAGCCTCCTGAAGGCATAAAATTCCATTGTTTTAATTCCTCCCTTCCGAATACCGGATGATTAATACCAGCCTAAATATTTTCCATAAGTAAATAACCTACGTTATTTACTCTCCCGTAATTTTACCATATCCCGTAATTTTTCTGTCACGTTAACACGTTAATAAAGTACTTACTCATCGTGATGTATGACGTCACACGGCGTAATTTTACGTGAGATTCGTTCAGGGGCTTTTTACCTCTGATAGAACCTTATGTTGACGACATAAGGGTCATAATATATCGGTATATAATAAGCACCGTAGATCATCCACGCATTACGCGTTTTAAATACATGTTTTATACAAAATTAAAATAACAGAGATATAATACATCGCTTTTTGTAGGCTGCTTATTTTCTTATGCCCACAGTCTACTAGACTACTTTTTTTTCAATATTCACCAATATTACATTCACTAAAATCTAAATTATTAAAGGTAGGTAAGACATTTAGCCAAATACGATAATTTACCTTGGCTCTAAACTAGAATATTTGCCAAACAAAACCAACCTAGAAATTACTAAATAGCAGGTAGGAACTAGCCAGTAGGCACTACGTTCTAAGATCGTGCAGAGCTACAACTTACAATTTCTGTATATTGTATGTATTATCAGGGGAATTGATTCATAATACATAATTACATACATATTTACATATATACATATCACTCTACAGTCTACTGGTGCAGTCGGATAAAAATACAGAGCATCCTGTCATGTAGTGTTTTTCAATACCCCGGCGTAGAGTAGAAAGTGAGTATCCTCTGTAGACTGTACACCTCTCGGGGACATAAACCTACCTAATCATGTGAGTCACCCCGGCGACACCCTGATATATGGCGGGAAAACTGACTGACGGATTAACGAGTAATCTGTGCGTTCTTTGTTTGGATCCAATCGAATGTATTTGGAAACAAAAGGCAAGACCGTAGTATAACTTAGCTTTAGAACCGTGTATCGAATCATAAATTCTAGATTAAAACACATATAGGTAAAAAAAAAAAAACTTCTCATGCAATTTGTTGCCGCCCGCCCCTTAACACATCTGTTTACACAGTTAATAAACAAAATCAGTTTTCACAGATAACACAAGACGAAAGAAGCAATCAATTAAAAAAATAAACAGATAAACCATTCCTAATTACCAGTTAAAGTTTACTCCTTAAGATAATCTCGACTCAAAAGTCATCCGCTAACAGCGCTAATTAATGTAATATTAAAAACAAGCGAGCGGCGAAACGGCACGCGAAATTTACAGCGAGACAATATTAGCGGCGAGAAATGAGCGGAGCGATGCAATAACAATAAATAGCAATAAATAAAAGGATTCAGTCGCTGCTTGTATTGTATGATACTAATCCTGGCGCAGGAGTGCGTGGAGACTTCATGTGTCATACATTTTTTTATTATTGTGAAATGAATTAGTGAATGAATGAATGAAAATACTTTATTGCACCAAAACAAACATGACATACACAACTTAGTAGCTAAGCGTTAAGAGGATTCCACACCGCCATTTTTTCCATACAAACGTTGTCCCCTGTTTCCTCCCTGGATAATGCTAGTAGAGTTATAATTTTTTTCCTGAATATCTACGGCCACTAATACAATGTCCCTATGTTTTCTTTTTTTTCATAATTTAATTATTAAATAAGATATGAACGTTCAAAAACCCAAAAAAATGGCCAGATTTTCCACTGTGTTCAAACGTCCAGAAAACAGATTTGGATAGATTATACAAAAAAGGCAAAACATAGGAACACAGCTCAAGCCTTTTTTTAATCTTTAATGAAAAAAGTACTTAAATCGGTTAAGTTTTGGAGAAGGAATCAGGGGACAACGAATCGTTGATTTTCTGGATTTTCTGCAGTTGTCTCTATCGCGTTCTGCGGTATAGGCTTGAGGTAAGGGAGACAGCTATAGATATTACACGTACTTTTTTTTCATTTCTCTAGCCGCTGTGGTATCCTCTTAAATGTACAAAAGGCGGTCTTATTGCTACAAGCGATTTCTTCCAGACATCCAATATAGTAGGAATTGCACTCATTTAGGCCCGATTCGACCAAACTTGAAGTTACACGAGTATAACTATCATGAGAATAATTTTACTCCTTTAATTTACTGTAGGATATTATCGTTTGCATTTTACCAAGTTACTCAAAGAGTATGAAATAAAATGTCAATTATAGTTCACAATGACACCGACCGTGACAGTTGAACCCTGTTGTGCAACTATTCTCAGTTTAATATTTACTCCACCAAAAAAGCCCGTGTAAATATATTTTACTCCCGTGTAATTGCCTCATTCTTGGATTAGAAGTTGGAAAAACGCAAAACCAGCTTACTCTTAGATTAGGAGACAGTTATACTCGAGTAAAATTTTACTCCAGTTTGGTCGAATCCGCCCTTAAGGGGCTAAAGTTTTATCTGTCCATAGTAAAAGCATCCAGCTTATATTCAGGAGTGTATTATTATTATTATTATTTTATTTATTTAGTCTGCCAACAGGTCTAAATCTTATAAAAAACTTATTTCACTAATATTACAACACGAACCTTATTGAGGTGCAGACCCAATTACATACAGACTCAGCATGCAAATAATATATTTATAGCGAAATTGCTTTTATGAGGTAGATGATGACAATATCGCACATTAAGTTGGGTAGGGGATTTCTGCTAGCACTCGCTTAAAAGGAGCAAGTTTGTGAGCGGTAATGTCAACATCGAACTCCTTGTGCAGCTTGTTATGGTCTCGACATATTCTCGGTAGCATGCTATGATGGCCTAAATTGGTTCTGTAACCCTTTACAGAAAACACCTCTCGCTTTCTAGAGTTAGGTCTTGGAACAGAAAACATTATTCGTGACAGGAAGTCAGGACTGTTATATAAGTTATTTAACATTTTAAAAAGAAACATCTGATCAGATATCCACCTACGATGCTCAAGTTTCTGGATATTGAAGTATTCTAATCGTTCGTCATATGTATTTAAAACATTATACTTTTTTGGTGAATTGTTTAAAAGAATAAGAATTTTCGTTGAACCGCTTCTATTCTATTAATATGGCATCGATAGTGTGGACTCCAGACCGGGGAACAATACTCCAATACCGTTCTCACAAGCATGAAATACAATAATTTAAAGGGCGATGACGTTTTAAAATCTTTACAGTTCCTCCAGATAAAGCCCAGCATCTTGAGAGATTTAGTCACTATGGTATCGATGTGGTTAATAAACGTTAAGTTTTCATCAGTAATTACACCTACGTCTCGCACCCGGGATACTCGATCAAGATTTACATAATTAATGTGATAAGAAGAAGCGATAGTGTTCTGCTTTTTCGAGAATTTAATAAAATTGCATTTTTTAGCGTTTAAAGGAAGTTTGTTAGTTTCGGTCCAAATATGTATTTGATCTAGGTCTAGCTGTAGTTGAATGATGTCAAGATTGCTCGTTATAATTTTATAAATCTTAAGATCGTCAGCGAAAAGTAAAAATTTACAATATTTGATGACATTAGCAATATCATTAATAAAAATAAAAAATAATAGGGGTCCCAAGTGCGAGCCCTGGGGCACTCCAGAAGTTGCAATAACTTGCTTTGATTCATACCCATTTGTAGTTACTTTTAAAATTCTAGAATCTAGGTAAGTACAAAACCAAATTAATAAATTACCATGAATTCCTATCTTTCTTAACTTTACCAATAACAGTTTATGGTCCACCCTATCAAAAGCCTTGATAAAATCCATATATATAGCATCTACTTCTAAATTCTTGTCTACAGCGTTACACAAATCATCAATGTATGAACTAAGGTTAGTTAGGGTGGACATTCTGTTACGAAATCCATGTTGTTCAGATTTTAACACCATATTTAGATGATTGTTCAAGTGTGGACAGACCAGTGATGCTAGTACTTTGGCAAACACGGAAAGGAGGGCTATTGGCCTATAATTTTGTATATCCCTAGAGTCACCTGATTTAGGTACAGGAACGATGTTAGCCTGCTTCCAAAGTGTTGGAAAGATTCCACTGCTTAAAGATTTATTATAAATAAGTGTTAATAATGGCTTGGAAATGGTCTCTGCGCAACGAGAAATAAATATGGGCGGAATACCATCCGGTCCAGTACTTTTATTTAGGTCAAGGTTTTTTATTTTTTTTAATTATTGTTTTATTATCTACCTCTATATTGGTTAGCGTGCTAACTGGCATTGAGTCTTTACAGCCTTCTTTTAGTAAGTCAGTATAATTGATCAGGCTTGTGCCATTAAAAGCTGTAGAAAAGTTTTCCATAAAAGCGTTACAAATGTTAATAGGATCTCTGTACTTTTTATCATTCAGAAACATTTCGTTAAGTAAGGTACCTTTGGATTTTCTTTTTGAGTTAATGTAAGACCAAAATGCTTTAACATTATTACTACTTATCGAAGCTTCGATATTTTGCACATATTTTTTGTAACAAGCATTAATCTCGTTGCGACATCTAGTTCTAGCTAGGGAAAATTCCAGCTTATCTATGGGGTTTTTATATTTTATACTTCGTTTACGTATTTTCTCTTTTTCCTTTAAAAGCTTTATGAGATTTAAACTGTACCAGCCTGGGTACTGTTCACACTTGTACAACCTTTTTTTGGGAACATTCTCATTTATTATTTTGTCTATTACATCATAAAACACCTTTACCATATCATCAACTGATGACTGCTTATTTAATACCGAGTCCCAGTCTATATCTAGTAGTCTCTCATTTATTACATTATAATTAGCTTTATAGAAATTTAATTTAGTTACATTATTATTTTTTAGATATTTATACACAGGGACATTTTTAGTAATAGCTATGGAGGGATGATAACAATCAACCTTAGTAAGTGGTACGGATGCACGTTCTACTGTAACTGAATTATTGTCGCATAGTACCAAATCGAGGATTTTACCATCAGGATTTGTAATTGTATTACATTGGGTTAAGTTATGTAAAGCTAAGAATTCTTTTAATGAATTTCCTATTGAATTATTGGTGTCCAACATACGGGTTTTAGTGAAGTTTAGCTGTACCTGGGGTAGTTCTATCCAAGATATCTGGCTGGTATTAAAATCTCCAACGATGAAGATGTCTCCTTTTTCTATGGCCGTAATAGCTCTACTAAGTGAATCAATTTGTTCTTCAAATCGTGTTCTTGTTAGTGGTGGGGGTATATATGGCACATATATTTATGGATTTTGCATGATTCCCTTTTCCAGTGGTTACTTTAACCCACAAATCTTCCTTATCACTTTCAAGAAAGCTCATGCGATATGCTTCTATGTCTTTAGTTACAGCAATTAGCACTCCTCCTCCGTCAGCTTTACAGCTATTAGTAGTACATCGGTCCCCCCTAAATGTTTGATAATTATTGTTAAGTATTTCACAGTCGTAGATGGTGTCATTAAGCCATGTTTCTGATAGAATAATTATGTCATACGAACAATTTAGAGATGCCAAATTTAGACCTAATAATTTCCCACGAATACTTCGAGAATTTTGATAGTAGATGTTAAGGCCCATTTAGGCCCATAGTAGGCCCATTTCTTTTTCTCATCTATATAAATGACTTACCTTATCTAGTTAAGGATAATAATAATGAGATAGTGCTTTTTGCTGATGACACTTCACTTATTTTTAAAGTGAAGCGACAACAGTCGAACTACGACGAGGTAAACAGTGCTCTCTCAAAAATAGTACATTGGTTTAATGTTAATAACTTACTTTTAAATTCTAGTAAAACAAAATGTATAAAGTTTACTTTGCCCAATGTTAGGCAAGTCCAAACCAATGTAGTATTAAATGATGAGAAGATGAATTTGGTAGACAACACTGTATTCTTAGGTATTACACTTGATAGTAAATTACAGTGGGGTCCTCACATTGTTAATCTTGCAGGTAGGCTCAGTTCTGCAGCATATGCAGTCAGAAAAATTAGGGAAATTTCTGACGAAGATACGGCACGATTAGTATATTTTAGTTATTTTCATAGTAGGATGTCATATGGAATCCTTTTATGGGGAAACGCTGCCGACATTAATACAATATTTGTGCTGCAGAAGCGAGCCATACGTTCTATTTATAAAATGTCTGCTTTAGAATCTCTGAGAGATAAATTTAAAGAAATTGGTATTCTAACTGTTGCTTCTCAATACATTTTGGATAATGTAATATATGTTAGAAAAAATATAAGTAAATTTAAAGTTAAAAGTGACATTCACTCTAGGAATACTAGAAATAAGCACAAGCTAGATATGCCGGTGATCAGACTTAGTAAAGTCAGTAAATCTTTTAAAGGTCAATGTATACGCCTTTACAACAAAATCCCAGAAAACGTTCAAAATCTTTCCATTAATAAATTTAAAAAAGTAGTTAAAGAACGTTTGTGTGCCAAAGCCTATTATAAGGTCAATGATTTCATAAACGATGGCACACCTTGGGAGTAGGATGGCTTCTTGCAAGGCTACTTCTTCATTATTATAGGACTTACAATTATGTATGTGGATATTGTATATAATATTTAGTTACAAAATTGTAAACTTTATTTTAAAAGATTAATTTTTTCTCACTTTTTTTGGTAAAAAAGTGGGCCCCGTGCGAGTTTCTTACGCCGGTTCTTCTCGCCGGGTTAGTTCCCGAACCGGTGGTAGGCATCATGTAGGACTTTCTGAAAACATTTATTTTAAATTTATTCAGAAATAAAACAATTTTGATTTTGATTTGATTTGATTAAGTTGTGTATCTGTTATTTAAGTGGGAACCATACTATTAATGTTTGATGATGTTTGAATTTTTGATCCAAATCGCAGGGGAAGAATCATCCTTTCTGATCATAACGCGACCGTTGCGAACCCAAACGTATTTGCAAATTCTGTATTTTTTTAACAAACGAGCTTGTGCATGTAGGTTTCGTGAATAAGATGAGAGATGCTCCATGACGTATATCGGTTGCTTCTCCCCACCGATACTGACTTGAGAACTATTTAGCTTATCCTGAGGGTTGGCTTTGTTAAAAGCGATACACGCTGCCAGTAAAGTGTCACGTGCACGTGCTGATGACAACTTAACAATAACTGATCTTGGTCTGTGTGATGTAGAATTAGCTTTTGGAACCCTCACACACGATAAAAGATCTTTTTCTTCTAATGGACAGGAAACAGTTTTTAGTAGCTGCGTTATGGTGCTGGTTAAATTTTCGTTACTAAACTCCGGAAGGCACTGCACTTCTACATTGCTTTCTCTTGCGTTAAGTTCTATTTGGTTAACTTTGAACGCCATATCCTGAATACTCTCGCGCAGAGAAGTATTTTCAGCGCGCAGGTCTGCCATCTCTTTTTCAGTTTCCACCATCTTTTTGTCGAGATCATCGTATTTCGTGGAGAGGAATTCGATAGTTTTCAATAGATCAGGAATTTGCTGCAGTCCAGAACGAATGTCCTGAAATTCCGTCTTCATTTTACTTTCGAGAGTGTCGGACAGCATTTTTTGTATTTTAGTAAGCATGGTGCTCTCAAAACGATTGAGATGTTGTTGAATATCCTCGCAGGGGTCAGCAGCGAGAGCAGGATTTTCTTCAATGACGAGTTCATCAGCGATTTTTACTGGTGTGTCGCTATTGTCGCCCTTTCTTTTGATAATTTTGAGTAATTTTCCTTTGTAAATCCAACACATGCAAAGTGATAAAAATTAGAGCACACTGCGCAAGACAATTTTTCCACAGTACTAATTCCTCGTTGACATGCGTGGCAAGAACTCATTTTTTTAAGTTTTTTTAATGCTTCAGTCTGTGCTCTAATAGTTTCAAACAGCAAAAAAAGTAAATGTCACCTGTCAGAATTATTGTCAAATTGACTTTCAAATATGTGGGTAGTTAAAGAAAAAATTACCCTTGAACTTGGTCGTATTTTGATAAAATACACTTTGTTCTAGTGCTAATATATCTCAGTGCTCAATAATTATTACTTCAGTTCAGTATTTACCGCTTGTCTCGGCGAATTAATCACAAATTAAGAGGTAACACCAATTTTTCGTATAATTACTGAATAAGTTTACGGAGAACACAATTACGCTACAATGAGTTTAACAGTTGATATATATAATTGATATTTTAATTCTGTAAAGTCTTGAAACGGTATAAATGAACGGGAAGAAGAAGCCCGCCGCCCGCAACCATCGCGGCACCGCACCATAATATTATGTTCCTGAGCTGCGTCTGGGGAGCGAGGTCCGCGCGACGCCCCTGTACAAATCCCGCCTGCAAGATCTAAGTACTAAGGTAAGGGCCTCTGATGCCAGAAATTAATGATTTGATTTGATTTGAAATATTCACCAGTGAAGAGCAAATTCATAGAACAACGCACATAACAGGCGTTGCTAGCTAGAAACTTGTAATTCTGCTCATGTGTTCTTTTTATACTTTGGACTTCCGCTAAAGAAATCACAACTTCAAAAAACCCTAGTAGGAATTAATAAGGAATCTTTGAATTAATTAAGAAGTCTTTGAATTATTATGAAAGAGAAGATACTATTTATTACAAAATATGCTTAGCAATAACTCAAATAAATGAAAGCTTCCCTGGAAGTTGCACTATCACTATAAAATTTTAATTGCAGTAATAAAAACAAAAACATACAAATAAATAATTAAAGCATTCAATATGTGCAATACTTATAATATTATATTGCGGTTGTTTATTAAGCACTAATTATGAAACCTTTTGATGTAAAGACACTCACGTATGATTACATTCAGCATTGTACATTCTAATACACAAACAAAAACATTCGAATAAAACAACAATATTATACAACGTTGTATTATATTTAAAAAAAAATTATAAAATTAAAAAAAAATCATGCACACGTCACTTTGTTATGAGTTACCTTAACCTCACTACCTTAAGAGCCCATATGACTCTAACTTGACTACATACTTTAACCTAGATCTCAAAATCTGTAAGGTCTAGAAAACTGATTTTTTGACACAAGTAACTTCAGTTCATAAAGATTAAATGCTCAAGACGAAAACACGATTACTCAAAAAATGCTCGATAGTTTCTTTTTTACAAAAAACCTTGTTTTAGACACATTTTTGCTTGGATCTTCGAAGTTTGCTGTCCTTTCTTTAATATTTTTTAATATCTAAAAAGGTATTGATAAAACCTAAATTTGCTCAAAACACTTTTTTCATAATCATTATAGTTCGTCTTTTATTCAAGTAAAACTAACTCGGCGATGATTCCGCGCCGTCCTTTTTCACCTGGCATATGAAAGACGGGCGTGAGTGTGAAGAGAGAAGGACGATGTTTGATTTTTAGAGTCAGGTGAGCTCTTAAACCTATAGTCGTATCATCGTAGAACTCACCTTAGTAACGACGACGTTCGGAAACATTTTTGTAAACAATATACTCTGAATAAAAATTATTTTCATTTTGTAGGTAACGTTCAGTTTCTCATCAACCTGATCCATCAATCTGGTAAAGATTGACGCGAAACTGAACGTCTGATTGATGGACTGGTAATTTTTTGTTTATGTACTTTTTAGCCATCAATCTTAGATTGATGACAAATTGAACGTGTAACCTCCGACACTTATTGTAAACACTCATATTATCCTAGATGAAAAAAATAGTAGCAAACGACTCCACCGCCCTGTTCCCCGCAGAACTAATCCAAAGGCGGCGCCGACTGTAACGGCGATTACTTTAATTGGCTCAATCTCCATTCAAAACCACCTCGCGGCTGCGGGGGTGCCGGGGGGTGTCGGAGGGGCTGCCGGGGGGTGTGGGGGGAGCGGGGGACAGATTTATGGCGAAAGGGTAAGTCGCCTGATCCCTGTTTATGAAGGAAGATAGCGAAAAACGCTCGCAAACTAATTTCCACGAGAGAAAATTTTGAGCGGCCGAAAAATGTTTGAGCTAACAATTGAGTTGTTTGTATAGTTGTTGAATGTTCTGTAGTATACCTAATATGGATTTAGGACGCTATCATATTATAGATAGGAATATTTTAGGGTGAAAAAGTCATTTTTCGTAAGGCTAAAGGATAGCCATGGGGGCAAATATAGGGAGTTAGTGAAGTTACAGATATCAGCTCGAGTTTTCGCGTAACTAACATTTTTTTTTACTTTCTTTTATTTATAGACATAGTTTGGTAGGTACCAATTCTATATACTTAAATAAAAATAAATTTTTAAATTTACCTTAAACTTAATTTTTCCCTAATCATCGCTCCTTGCTAATACATTTGACAAAGGTTTGGGGGGTGTTGAAGTTGTTGGGGGTGTGGGGGTGTCGCGTATTATTTAACATCCCGGCGCAGTCGTCCGTCCGTCCGAACTCTGGCCGATATATCAACATTAGCGCTGTCCCCGTCCGGCCCGGAGACATGTGCACGTAGAGGTAAAGTGCTGGATGGTACTTGTTTTAACTTTTAAGCGAACTTAAAAGAATTGTACGCGATAGGTGAAATTGTGTAGTATTCTGTTTGTTACCACATATGCTATTCTTATGTTGCTCAATTGTAATTTCTCGAAAGATACTTTTCGATTCCCTTTGAATCATATCGAAATAGGCTCAAGTCAGAAAATTTACAATTGTAGCTATTGTTGGATGCTGCTTCAGTAAAATCAGCGGTAACTACGCCAATATTATGAAAGCGAATATAATTGATCGTCATTTTATTAATTGCCTTAAATCAGGCCCCAAAAAAAGGCATGTCAACTATACGAAACCTTTTCTGACACAAAAATTTAACGTCGGAATTTCTAGTCAAGATACATTCTAATAAATTATGTATAATAAAACGAGTCAATAGATTTTCACTACCATCATCCAATTTTCATCTAGTCACTAGCTTCTAGTCACATCCATTCACCGTACATCCCCGTCCACCCATGGGACGTCAAAAATGAAGATTTAGTCCCTCGCCGCGTCATACGTTAAGGCGGACTAATGAAAACACGGCGTGGGAGTGATGAAGTGGCCCGGGTCACCGTCTTGCGCTCCTGTGCGCCTGGTACCTGACCAATGTGTTGATTTGTTAGAGAGGAACTTCTGTTTGCCTGGTAGTGAAAACCGTGTTGATTTGATGGAAGTTCTGACTCTGTAATACTTGGCTAGACTTGGTTGCACACAGTGGCAGTGATGAAGTGGCCCGGATCACCGTCTTGTACCCTTCCGTGCGCCTGGTACCAGTAGCTCTACCATGAGTTTAAAGCTATAGTATATATCGATACTCGATACCGACTGATATTTAGTATGGCGATTTTAGTTCCGCAAGTGACCGCTAGAGGCGCTGTAAAATTTGTCATACTAAAGTTGGGTTGCACCAGAGGCGTGGTTAAAATTAAAGTTATGGTTATAGTTAAATATGGCGTCCTTTAGCTTTAACTTTAACCTTAACTTTAACCGGAGAAATTCACAGATGTCTGTTGCGTTTATTTTTTTTATTGAAGCTACAGGTAACGGGATTGAGGGTATAAAAAAATTAATTATCCGTAAAACTCGACAGGAAAAATATAACACTGTAAAACATAGTAAATTTTCAGATATACGTATGAGCGGAGGTTAGTTGGTGCAACCCAACCTAAAAATTTACAGTAGTCGGTATCGAGTATCGAGAAATACTACAGCTTTAAACTCATGGTAGAGCCGCTGACCACCGTGTTGATTTGTCAAAGAGGGGATACGACAAATGAAAACCTATGAATCTATAAAACTGGTTATACTGTATGTACTTTGAGTCCCTAGACAGGACATAGAACACTTTTTAATCCCGGAAAAATGTAAAGTTCCTGTGCGATGTGATTGTAATAGAGTGTGAGTGATCAAGTGGCCTGCAGAGTCCTGTGTTAATCTGTCCTTCCGTGGCCCTGGCCACCGTATTGATTGGTCAAAGAGGGGTATAGCAGCAAATGAAGTTTCCCTGTTATAACAAAGACTTCTTGTTATAAACCTCTGCTCTAACACTGGAAATTTTTGACTTTTTTTGTAGTGTCCTCTCTTTAATACAACCGCTTCATAAAAGTGTGATGCAAAGTGGCCCGAATCACCGTCATGCTTAAAGCGTTCCTTTGTCCTTCTGTGTGCCTGGTACAATGTACCTGACCACTGTGTTGGTTTGTTAAAGAGGGGGATTACAGCAAAGGAAGTTTACCTATCAGTCTATTACTCGTACTGGCTATCCAGACTAGTTAAGAAGTGTAAAACTGTTATAGTCAGACACGGACGTAAAAAAAATTATGTCCGTGTAGTCAGACAGCGAAATTCCAAAACTTTCTAATCTATCGTTTCAGTCATTATGTGGCCACAAATTAATGTCAAATTCAGGTTGAAACCTCCTTATATATACAAAATTTTGTCGTTTAAAAAAAATTGTGGAATATAATACGTGTTTGTAGGGAAACTTGCCAATTTGAATTTTATTTTCTTTTATAAGTTAGGTATATGGCCAAGCTCAATTTAAATAATTTAGCACCTGTAATTTGTAAATATGAGCCAAGTCCACAAGCATGGCTCGCTCAGCTCAGCCTGCATCAGCGACGTCCCACGAGAGCCGTACATCACTCACTGCGCGCTGAAAATTCTCTAATTATACACACGATAAACTTCTAATGAAAATTTTACGTAAATCTACGTCTTTTATGTTAATAATTTTAAGTTATCAAGAAGGCAAATAAAAAGCAAGGGTGTGAGTTACTTTTGTGTGCTATTTATATTGTAGTGTTATTTTAGCACTCAGTTTTAAAACTTTAGTTTGACGCAATATTGTGAGCACCACTGATTAAGGGCCTGTTTCACCACTTTCTGATAAAGTGTCTAATAGGCTATGAAGCGGTGAATCAGGCCTTAAGAGGATACACCAGGGGCTAGAGAAATGAAAAAAAAGTACGTGTAATATCTATAGCTGTCTCCCTTACCTCAAGCCTATGCCGCAGAACGCGATAGAGACAACTGCAGAAAATCCAGAAAATCAACGATTCGTTGTCCCCTGATTCCTTCTCCAAAACTTAACCGATTTAAGTACTTTTTTCAATAAAGATTAAAAAAAAGCTTGAGCTTCCTGTTTTGCTTTTTTTTGTATAATATAGCCAAATCTGTTTTCTAGACGTTTGAACACAGCGGAAAATCTGGCCATTTTTTTGGGTTTTTGAACGTTCATATCTTATTTAATAATTAAATTGTGAAAAAAAAAGAAAACATAGGGACATTGTATTAATGGCCGTAGATATTCAGGAAAAAAATTATAACTTTACTACCATTATCCAGGGAGGAAACAGGGGACAACGTTTGTATGAAAAAAAGGCGGTGTGGACTCCTCTTAAGTTTCTAAACACACCTGTCAGTGTCCAAACATGATTCCGTCTGCAATGTATTTTAAATTACCGATGACACACCATGCCGAAATTACGTCGCGTTATATTGTATCCGTTTGACATTATAATAATAATAATAAAGCTTTATTGATTTCCATAAAAAAATACATTATATAAATTTGCTTTAAAAACATTTGATTTTTATAGAAATATTTCGTATACAATTTACTACATAATAATTCTATTTTTAAAGGACTTAATCAGATTTTTATAAATTTAGTACATAATATATTAATTCCTAATAAGTAATTATATTTATTTATATTCTATTCTATTATTATTTATTATTTTTCTATGGACCCCCTAAGGGTAAAAGCCTCCTCCAAGGTAACCCATTCGTCTCTTGCCTTAGCGATGCTCGGCCAGTCTCTACCCGCTGTTGCTACTATTTCATCCGACCATCTAGCAATCGGGCGGCCTCTAGACCTTTTTCCTTTTGGGCCAATCCATTCTGTCGACCTTTGAGTCCATCTGCTGTCGTCATATCTCGCTATGTGCCCTGCCCACTTCCATTTTCTTTGTAGCATGTAAGTTAGAGCATCGCTAACTTTGACATTGCTGACGTTAAATCATGCGGAACTTCCGCCGCGGAACTTCGGCATGGTGTACTTATTTAGGGCTTATAATAATTAACTGATCACCAGAAATAGTAACATTTCATAGACAAAAATAGTAAACGATCACCAAAATACAGACCACCATTTTAATGTAAAATGATAACCAAAGATTTAACATCTTAAAACCAAAAATAGTAAATGATCACCAAAATAAGTAAATGATCACCAAAATTAGTAAATGATCACCAACATTATATTAGCATTTTAATGTAAAATGATCACCAAAGATTTACAATCTCGGTATCTTATTTATGCAAAATGTCTCCAAATAAATTATTGTTACTTAAACCAAAAGTAGTAAACGATCACCAACGTTAGCATTTTAATGTAAAATTTTAACCAAATATATTTTTATTATATATTTTTTTTTTATGAAATAAGGGGGCAAACGAGCAAACGGGTCACCTGATGGAAAGCAACTTCCGTCGCCCATGGACACTCGCAGCATCAGCTGCATGTGCGTTGCCGGCCTTTTAAGAGGGAATAGGGTAATAGGGGAGGGTAGGGAAGGGATGGGAATAGGGGAGGGTAGGAAAGGGAATAGGGTAGGGGATTGGGCCTCCGGTAAACTCACTCACTCGGCGAAACACAGCGCTAGCGCTGTTTCACGCCGGCTTTCAGTGAGAACGTGGTATTTCTCCGGTCGAGCCGGCCCATTCGTGCCGAAGCATGGCTCTCCCACGTATATAATAAGTAGTTAATGGGGCTCCCATTCAACAAACGTTATTTTTTTGGCCTTTTTTGCTCGATATCAATAATGGCAACCGATAGGCACGTTGATATTTTCGCAAAGACCTTGATTATATTATGTTAACTTCAATAATTAGGTAATAATAATAATAAAATAATTTAAAAGGGGCTCCCATATAAAAACACAATTTTAGGTCTAATTTTGTTCTATAACGGTACGGAACCCTCCATGTCCGACTCACACTTGGCCGACTGTTTTGTTATATGCTTACATGTTTTGTATATCGTAGTGATTTATTTGGACAGAAATATCGCATTGATTTGCTCACAAGGATTTGGTGATCATTTACTATATTTGGTGATCATTTACTATATTTAGTGTGATCATTTACTATATTTGGTGTTCGATTACAATTTGAAGTGTTGTCATGACTAAAATAGCTGGTAGTATTGCAATTTTAGACTCTATTTTTTTGGTGTTAATTATCTTTTTTTGGTTAATAAGTTTAGGGTATCAGTGCATTTTTTGGTGGTCATTATATTTGTTCCCCTTATTTAGACAGTAATTGTAGTTATAATAATATTAAGCTGTTCTAACTCCGTGGTTATATGATTGCCTTTTGATTTTATAAGGCGCTACGATTCTTCTTTACTTGGTATTAAATTATAATTATTGTGATGCGGCTTCTCAACGTTGGTTATTGATGGGCAAATGAAAGCGGTTAGGAAAAATAGGAAACTGTAAAGTTGTATACACGTCTATAACATACGTCTCTGCTCGTGCAAGCATTGTTATCATTGCCTTACGTTTAAGCTATTTAAATATTATTATGCCAGTAAAATAATCTATAATTCGTGTTCATTTAACGCGAATAGACTGTAAGTAATAAACATTATGAATTGAACCTACGCGATAATAATTCAGTTCACAAATCCCACTATAGGTCAGGTACTCACTATTTACGCAATGTTAAGAAACACTCAAACCGGGAAACGCACTCACAATGTACAATTATCGTTTTAGTCATCACTTACATTTAGGTCAGTGTTTTGACTCGAAGATTTATGGACGTAAATAAAGTTGCGCGCGCGCCGCCAGCGCCATCTATCCGTCAGTTGCGCGCATTACCGCCGCAAGATAGATGGCAACACTTGTTGATGGACTAACGGCGCGATGAGAGGTTAATAGGCGATGTAATAACATTAGCGGGCATCATTATTCGGCAGGTTTTAGTGTTTCAATTTTTAAGATGAGTTTTATAATCGAAACAGATAGGGTATAAAACTTCATAACATACACTAATAAGTTTTGAAGGTTAGCACTTAGCAGGAGCTGTTTAGGCTGGGTTGCACCAACTTACTTTAACATTTTGTTATGGTTAACATAACAAAATGTCAAATGAACTATCAAATCCCTAGTAAAAGTCTGAAATGGACGCCATATTTGACGATAACCTTAACCTTATCTATAACTACGCCTCTGGTGCAACCCACCCTTAGGTTGGGTTGCACCAGAGGCGTTGTCAAAGTTAAAGTTATGGTCAAAGTTAACTATAACCAGTTAAGGCTAATTTAACTTTAACCTTAACTTTGACCACAGAATATGACAAGACGTTGCTGGTCCGACAAGGCTTTAAATTAACGTGGGCAGGGGCGCTGCTGGTAAAGGAGAACTGACAAAAATGGCGTTTTTGTATGATGACAGCGTTAGTTTCCTTTTTTCGCCACGTGCATTTAAAGCCTTGTCGAGCTCTATGGTTATGATTAAATATGGCGTCCTGATGGCGTCCAGATTTGACATTTTTCATTGTAGTTAAAGTTACAGTTATATTTAAAGTAAGTTGGTGCAACCCAATCTTAGTGTTTACATAACTCATTGCTCACTTTTCAGTGCCAAATTTTTGGGAAATGCCAAAGTTCTTCAAATTGTGTTAGTGTTTATTGTTTAATATCCTGTAAGTGCGACTGGTCCTGAGACTGGAGCAAGATTGCATTTTTAATAAACTTAGTATAAAAATAAAAATAAATAAAATATCTTTTTATTCAAAATGGGTATCATGATTCACTTTTTGAAAGTCGAACGAAGAAACTACGTTGCCTACCACCGGTTTTTATTCCTCTATGTTTATTCCTCTATGGTAGAACTTGCCTTCCGAGATCGAAAAGATCGATCACTTTCTATTCTTCATGGTAGGTGAATGAAAGAAGAAACTGAAACTTGATGGCAATTTCAACAGATTCGTTTAATAGAATATATTATTGCCTTCCATTTTCTCTTTTCACTGGTGAATCAATAGACGAATCTTACCGAAAATCAAATTCATTAAAAGCGGTACAAACAGCGATAAATTCACAAACACACACAGAAAAACCGCACTCACAAAGGATCGGCCGTATCTTTGGAAAATGGCTAATTAATAAAACTTAAGTCATAAATAAAGTACGGGGTGGCTGTTAGCAAAAACTGTTAGGATCATAAAGCTGTCAGCGATGAGGTAGTGCCTTTGTTGCGATGTTTCGTCGCGACCCGCCGATAAATCTAATGGAACAATTTCGACGCCGTTTCTTTTAAAATGGAGACGCATTTTGGGGTTGCTGGTGAGATGACGTGGATTTGTGTAAGGTGGAGGAGTCAAGTTATTGACGGATAGGAATTTTGTTGTTTGATTCGGACTGGATTTGAAAAGCTTCATTGTTCTTGCAATGGGGTGGTAGAATAAGGGTTCTGATTTTACAACACGTCATCTTTTTGAAAAAGAAAAGTGAAAGACATGGGTTGTGTGAGTAAAACGTAAATATTTTTAACCTAGGTACCTAAGTTAGGAACCTCTATGTGTCAAAATGTAAACAGTACCTACAGTCGATATGAGTTATTAATAATAAAACTTAATTTATAGTAAGTATTTGTAAAGTATGTTCACACAGCATCACCACGATTTATTTAGGTTTTTTAGACATAGTAAATAGCCGTGTATTTCAAAATTCTTTATGTTGCAAATAACTTTATTTATCACCTACCTAATATACTTAACCGTGCGTCAGCTCGTAATGTCCCATTACACCATCTAATTACAACATGAGCCAACCCTCTGCCGCTCCGGGAAAAACACCCCGTATCAGCCTCGAGGCGGCCGATCCGACCCATAAATAATAAATACTAGCGGTGCGTCTGCAGATAATGGTAATTTACGGGTTACGCCGTCAAATCTTTGGCAGCGGGCAGCGAGATCGATTGGGATACAGCGTACCCCATGAGTGTTTACATGTCGTGTTGTGCGGAGGGTTAAAATACGCGACTGTACTTGTGTTAGAGTACTGTTGACCACTAAGCACTGTAGGTACAGTCGGCTACTGAATGTTCTAAAGTTTACCACTTTTTTATTTTGTGGCAAGCTGTGACAGCTAAGTTCATTCGATTATTGAATCTTTGACAGTTTAGGGTGGTTGCACCAGAGGCGCGGTTATAGTTACAGTTATGGTCAAAGTTATGGCTATAGTTAAGGCTAACTTAACTTTGACCACAGAATTTGGCAGATGTCTGTTGCTGGTCCGACAAGGCTTTAAATGAACGTGGGCGGGGGCGCTGCTGGTAAAGGAGAAGCTGATAAAGAAGCTGCTAAAAAACTAACCATAACTTTGACTATAACTGTAACTATAACCACGCCTCTGGTGCAACTCACCCTTAGTATCTTTAAGACTTTAACCAAGGTGTTAAAAATCGTATAAATTGCTTAGCTTTTTTAACCACGTGAGTTTTTTTACTACAAAAACATCACGTGGTTAATGGGCGACCTTGTAATGTAATAATACATTTTATAATTGTCAAAATAATACGTTTTTAAATAATTAGTTACATTAATATTTTAGCACATAAAGAGCTTGGGTTAGACTTTAGACTTTAGAGGATCAAAAGTAAAAGGAAACGGAAAACTTAATAACCGAAAACATGTCTATTCTAATTCTAAAGTACCAACACTTATATTTCACGTGCACTTATAAATCAAGTGTTAATTTTCCAGTTTTCTTTATTTACAGTTTCTTTTGAGCAATTTAATTATTTCAGGGACTTGGCCGGGAGTCGTTATCAAATTTTAATAACAATGTATCTTTGTAATTTATTGGACGTCTAACGACTACGTTACTCGGATTGTTTGATATATGCGTGGTATGGAGCGTTATTTTATTGACATAGCTAAAGCTTTATTGGTTAAATAATATTATGTAGTTTAAGGGTGGGTTGCACCAACTTATATAACTTTAACTTTAACCTTGACAAAATGTCAAATTAACTGTCAAATCCCTAGTAAAAGTCCATAATGGACGCCATATTTGACGATAACCTTAACCTTAACTACGCCTCTGGTGCAACCCACCCTAAGAGAAGTTGATGAATAGACAGATGGCATATTGATATTGTTTTTTTTTTTTTGATGGCATAGGCATTATTTAGTTTTGTCAAATCTAGCCGATAGATCACGAATAAAATTTACCATAATCCGACCAAATTGATTAAATCCGCGAACTGCCTAAAAACAATTTTTTCGATGGTACTGTAAGGTTTTGCCTCTTTAAAATGGCGTCCGTAAATTGCAAGCTTTTTGACGATTTTTGATTTCTGTTCCCCAAACACCTTGGTCCTTGAGGTAAGGTTATAATATCATCAGATTCACCTCGATTACAACGCTCATGAGATTCGGTAACTTGACTGGACTCGATTCACCCCCTTGCGTAATTTTTTACAAGGGGAAATTTTAAAATCTAATTTATTACTAAAATTATTTTAGTAACAACTTTAAGATATGTCCATTCAATCGTTGAAGTCTGAAGAAAAGTTGTGACAATAATATGAACTCATTTAACCAAAATTTTCCACCTCAAGAAAATATATTTCATTATAATTGAAAGCTGGTCCAATAACTGATGATGTAGGCGCCGATAGCAGAGGCGTCTTTAGCATGATTTACCGTGAGCGCCTATCAGATCAGGGGCGTACTATCAGCCCATCGCACGTCCTAGGCGGTAATACTGTAATGTCACAGACGTGCCGCATTCTTATTTATTACCCTTCATAAATATTGCTTAAGTTTTTAATTTATGTTTATTTGTATTAATGTTTTTTTTTTTGTTTACTCAGTAACTCTTAGATTAAATTGATTGAGGTTGATAACTAGCTACACATTATGTATTTTTTTTAATAATTAATAATAACTTAGTAGTGATTTTTATTGCACATTAATTAAAATTATATTGGAAAAAAGGTTTAAGAAATGTTTATGCTATTTAGCGCCATCTACTGAATTCCCATAACATTAAATCGATATCGACCCACGTTAATATTATGGTCTATGACCATGTATAGTGCCCTCTGTGTCGTTTCTCTATAACCTTTTGATGTGCACAAGCAGCATTGAAATATAAAAATCGATATTTGATCAGTATTCAATCGGTATTTCAAGAAATAGCTTATGCACAATATTTTATGGCCTCTTATCTCTCTTTTAATAAATATTATAAAGTAATCAATAAGCATAATATCCCTATTAAATATTATATTTAAATATTTGAAATGTTCTATGACCATACTAGTAGCGACATCTGTGCTACTGTTGAGAAAACTATATTCGATCGACTCAGCTTAATATCGAACCAAAAGTACATCTAGACAGATTAAAAATGTTTTTATTCACTTTAATATAACACGCTATTGTAATACTACGTTAAAAATCCAATTCCATTACGGCGATAAAGGATGATTTATGTTACAGTTGTCGCGCGGCGCCGCTAGATGGCGTTGATCGTAAGTAGCGGCGTACTTAGCTGACCGCGTTATTTATCGCACCATTTGCAGAGGCCCTTAAATCATCAGGCGACGTCTCCTGTACGTGCCCTAATGAATGGCGGTAGTTTTTTTCTTTATGAAATTGTTCGGAGAGCACTTAGCGCGGAATCTATTAGACAGGGTGGCGTATGAACTCCATTTGGTGGATTGTTCCCCTGTTGTTTTATTTTTATGACGGTTTCAACATGTCTTTCTGTTTACCTATCATGAAGTGGCATGAAGAATGTCCATGTGTTTTACCGATTACATTGAAACCAGGAGGCCTAGCTGGCCTGCAGGTAATTTTTTTGAGTCCAAATAATATGTGCAATGTACAAGAGAACTAACTCTCTTTCTTTTCTTGTTATGTAAGGATTATCCGAGTGGGGCAGATGACCGACACTGATTTTTTACACGATGCAGGGACCGTGTCAGAGCATCAGCCATCGGGTAAATAGCCTGCATTACCCTTAGCCTTAGATGCTGTAAGCAACATTATTTTAGAACGCGGTATCCACCACCTCAGAATCAACAGCCAAAGTCTAAAGTCTTAACCACTGGACCACGGATGCCAAATATAGTCCGCTCGCGATGGGTTTGTTTGGTACTTGGTAGACTACAACTTAGACTTACCTTGGCCTAATCTCTTTTACATCATAAATCGATTTTCAAGATTCAAAAACAATTTGTTGGTTTGACATTTCATGGAAATACCATTTTGTTTAATTACGCCGAAGCTGCATCGAAACCCTATCAAAACTATATTACTCCAAAATTATTTGACCTACCTGATAATGATGATGTTACCGCAGGCATACGCGGTAGATCGGTCCAGTGATAATAGTGATAAGACTACACCATAATTACTGGACTTTGATTCACCAAGTTTGTGAATAGAGGTGACGGGACTTAATCAAAGGACAATACTGATTGTATAGTTATGTGTTGAGATTTCAAGTTAAAACAATACTTGCTGATCCAATTTTGGTATAAGTAATAGAATTATAGAACAAGTGAGATTTGAGATTGGGAGATATACTAGTCATAGATTTGTTTTAAATTAACGATAAGGACAGATAAGAAGATGACAAAGAAGCTAAGTTTGCATAGACCCTCCCTATATAACATATTGTGTGAATAAATGATCTTGATTCTTGATTCCTAACATCAAGCAACATTCCTTCAAGGATCCTGTGGCACTTAGATGACATTGTCCTGGGGCGTGTATGCAAAGCAGATGCCAATTCTCAAAAAGCCGGCGCTAGTAACTAGTAAATTGACCACACTAAAAGATCCTTGTTGTAGTTCAATTATAATTTAAAGATAAATTTACTGAGTTTAATTTTCGTATTTTTGTGACATGAGGCATTTATTTCGTTCAAAGCTATCCTTTCCAATTATTCGTACTCGTATATTAAATTATACTTTTTGTGATTGTAGACCTTATTATCCATGCCCTAAAGGGTTTTAGATCAAACGAAAGATTTCAAACGCAAGGAGCAAGAAAGAAACAAAGGTAACAAACTGACATATCCACAAACGGCCAATTAGAAAATATTATGATAAGGGACAACACAGGGGCGTATTATCGTCTGCCCAACAAAAGGTTGAAAAGTCGCGCTCCGCACGTATCTGTTATCACCGAACCCTTACGGGGGGCGCCCAAGGTAGAGGATGAAGCGAATACGCACCTGATGTAATGGATAAATTATATGTGCCGACCTGATGTAATGGATAAATTATATGTGCCGACCTGATGTAATGGATAAATTATATGTGCCGACCTGATGTAATGGATAAATTATATGTGCCGACCTGATGTAATGGATAAATTATATGTGCCGACCTTATGTAATGGATAAATTATATGTGCCGACCTGATGTAATGGATAAATTATATGTGCCGACCTGATGTAATGGATAAATTATATGTGCCGACCTGATGTAATGGATAAATTATATGTGCCGACCTTATGTAATGGATAAATTATATGTGCCGACCTGATGTAATGGATAAATTATATGTGCCGACCTGATGTAATGGATAAATTATATATGCCGAGTATTTGCCGTATAACAATAATTAAAACAGACTCACAGGACTTCTTTATCTCTTTGTCACCTTGAATTACTACTTGAAAGTACAATTACTAACACAAACTGGGACTGAAAAATAGCGTTAGTTATCATTTCAGTCAACATATTTTAACTTGGATGACAGTGTTAAGAAATCTAGACAGACTGAACAATATACCGACGTAATAACTTTTGTAACAGTAGTGGATCATGTCTCCCATAGAAAGAAATACATATAAAAATAAAATTAGCCTTTATTGCTGTAAACTTATAAACATTATTTTACTATAACTTAATCTCATTTTAACTAAACATTTATTATACTTAAATTATTCTAAGTTTAACGGCGTTCGGGTGTTTTTTTTTTTTTTTTTTTTTTTTTTTTTTTTGCAACAGCTTGTCTTTCGACATAGGCCTCCTCCAAAGATTTCCATTTTTCTCTGTCCTTTGCAACTCTGATCCATTCTGTACCAGCTACCTTTTTTAGATCGTCTTCCCATCTTTTCGTTTGTCCACCTTTGCTTCTTTTACCGTCTCTTGGATACCACTCTGTTATTATACGGGTCCATTTCTCTTGCCTTTCTCTTAACATATGCCCTGTCCATCGCCATTTTAGTGTTCTATATACAGAAGGTGCCTGTTTGAATTGTGTTCTGTTTTTTATGTGTGTTAGTTTTACTTTGTCTCTTCTATTGACTCCAATGATATTCCTTTCTATACTATTTTGGCAGACGCTTAGTTTATTTGCTTGGTTTTTTGTTAATGACCATGTTTGGCTACCATATGTTAAGCAGGGCAGGATACAGGTGTTGTAAACTTTTCTTTTAGCTTTCATAGGCATGTCTCTGTCCTTCATAACTTCGCTAAGCGACCAGTATCTCTTCCAAGTGTTGGCAATCCTCCTATCTATTTCTTTATCCATAGTTTTTTTGGGCGATATTAGTTGTCCTAAGTAGATGTACTCGTTAACATATTCTATTTTCTGCATATTTACTATGATTTCATGTGTTTTTGAGGAGTTAGTCATGGCTTTCGTCTTGCTGATATTCATTGACAGCCCCGCCTTCGCGCTCTGATCTGATAACTGTTGTATCATGAGTTGTAGCTTTCTTGGACACTCGGAGAACAGTATCAGATCGTCTGCAAAGCGCAGATGACTTAATTTTTCTCCATTAATATTGAGACCATTCTCATCCCAATCTAGGTTTTGAAATATCCTTTCCAGGACTGCCGAGAATAGTTTGGGTGAAATAGGGTCGCCTTGACGGACGCCTCGCTCTATGGGGAATTCTTCGCCGGTTTTCTCCAATCTCACTTGTGCTGTGCTTCTAGAGTATATATTCCTCAAAGTTCTTATATATTTGTGCTGTATTCCCTGACTGTTTAAGGCTTCCCAGATGTAAGCGTGTTCTAACGAGTCAAAAGCCTTATTAAAATCTACAAACCCTAAGTAGTAGCATTTATTGTATTCATTGTACTTTTGTAAGATTTGTCTCAGGACATGGATATGGTCAATCGTTGAAAACTTGCCACGGAACCCAGCTTGTTCTTTTGGTTGGTTTTCATCGAGTGTTGTAGTGATTCGTGATAGTATGACTTTTGAGAAGACCTTATAAATATTGGACATTAGACTGATGGGTCGATAGTTACCGATTTCTTCTTTGCTACCTTTTTTATGTAGTAATACTATCGTCGATTTTGTCCAGTCCTCTGGTATTGTTTCGGTCTCCAGGATTTCGTTAAATAACTCTGTTAGTATTGGAGCAATCACTGGTGCAGTGGATTTAAGTAACTCATTAGTAATTTGATCAGATCCAGGTGTTTTATTTGTTTTTTGTGTTGTAATAGCTTTAATCGTTTCCTCTTTCAGTATTTTCGGTATAGGCTCAGCATCCATTAGATTAAATTTCTCTGTGGCCGCACTTGGGTTCTTACTTTTGTATAATTCCCTGTAGAAGTCCGTTGCTACTTTCAGTATTTCAGGTCTTTTTCTCGTGTTAGTTTTATTCTTTGACTTAACTCCTAGTATCCACTCACTTTTTCCTTTAACTCTTTAATAGCCTTTTTTATTCCGCCAGTTCTATTTATATGTTTTTCTAATGTCTGCCGTCTCTTTATTTTTCTATCTTTTCTTATACTTTCGTTTATATTTTTACTGATTTCTCTTATTTTGTTCATCTTCTCTTGATTTTTTTCCTTTATTTGTAATAGTTTTTTCCTTTCTTCTAGTAAGCGCTGAGTTTCTAAAGAGATTTTGGTTTTATTCACTTTTCGAGTTTCTGTTTTAAGTATTCTCAAGGTTTTTTCGTATTTCTCTTCGATAGATATGGTCTTCTCTCTGATTATGTCTATTAATCTTGTGAGGTTATTGATAAGATTTTCATTGTTTCCAGTACACGTCAGGGCCGTGCTCTCATTTTGCCATCTCCGGTTCCTTCTTATAGGTTTTCCTGTAAGTGTAGCACGAACCATTCTGTGATCTGAGTTGAAATTTAGATTCTGTATGACTGAAACATTTTTGAAAGCCTTCAAATTGTTGGACATAATAAAATCTATTTCATTTTTGTAGATACCATTTGGAGAGGTCCACGTCCATCTTTTTAATTCCTTTTTCCTGTAAAAGCTGTTAAGAATGCTAAGTTTGTTTGTTAAAGCGAATGTGACTATCCTTGCTCCATTTTTACTTCGTTTACCCTGTCCATATTTGCCAATTGTATATTCTTCTCCATTGCAGCATGTTCCAATCTGGCCGTTAAAATCTCCCATCACTATGGTATTTTTGTGTGCTTTTTGTATTGTTGTTTGCAGGTCTTGGTAAAACTTTTCTATCTTTAGTATATCTTCTTTTTTGTTCGATTCTGTAGGCGAATACGCTTGAATAATTGACCATTTTTCTTCCTTGCCAACCGGTAATAATATGTTTAAGATAGCTAATCTTTCTGTGACTCCTTTTATTTCAATTATTTTATCCGCTAATCTTTTATTAATGAAAAAGCCCACTCCGTATTGTCCGGGCGTCATGCCTATGTGGTGTAAAATGTAATTTCCGTAGTCTTCTATCTTCTCCCCGTATCTTCTCATTTCACAGAAAGAAATACATACAAAAAATAGAATCAAGTCTCCCGTAAAAAATACCGAGTCAAGGTAGAAACAATTTCGCAATTTTTAGATATTATAATTATTTATAGCTTTAGCCCCCGAATCTGAAAAAGTTATAAAAATACACCTCTCTTCACTTGGACCATTCATTTACTTTGCTTGGAGAATTATCAGGAGTCGTTCAAATGATTTATGTACACAATTATTGGGTTATTCAGGTATACCTATAGGTAGAGGGGTAGAGGAGTAGAAGGGGGGAGCTACCGGTGGAATTTGAGACAATGATCGTTTGAGTCATGAGCTTATAAGGGTTATATTTTGAGTATTCGTTCGGTTTTTAAGTGTTTTTGAATTTGGTTTTCTTCTTCGTATATTTTTCACTGAGTTGTAAGGGAAACCTTTTGCATTTTTTTCTTATTTACTTATATTATTGACGAAATCTAACTTAAATGGGTAATATTTGTATTTAATTTTTTTTTCTGTTTAATCTATATTCATAACTTAAATTGTGTACATTTTATTATGAAAAGAAATGTTTTGAACACAGGTACTTTGGTTAAATTTGTATAAAGTTTTTGAATACTCTAGTACCAACTTTTAGAATGAAAATTGCAATTTTCAGATTGAAGTTTTATCAGATACAATATTTTCAAATTAAATTGTCCATTGACAGGACTTATCAGTCCAGATTATGAGATGTATGGCGGACATTCGCAGGCATGCAAATCTCATCCATATTGAGTGGGGTTATAGATCATAATCGCATAAACAAACCGAGCCAATTTCATAGAGCACCTTAGGTACACCTACCGAATAAAATACGCGACACAATATGTAGTTGTCAACAGTTGATAGAACCTGTCTCTCAAACTATCTACAGCTGCCACGGTTATAAATAGCCTATTACCAAACTAAGTTATAGTAAAATGGAATCTACTGCTCGGTTGTAAAGTTAAAATTGGTTTGCACTTACGTTGATATAAGCTCTTTTGTTGCACAGCCGCGAAATCGTGTGCATTTGCAATATTGGCAATGATATCGTCGTATCATTCATACATTGCGCGTTATCTTCCACTAACCCCTATTCATCTCCCACCCAGCCAGCAATGTATAGCAAATGGGTATCTTCATGTGGTTGTACCGTGGTTTTGTGTCCCAGTGGTATAGTTGGTGTTGAGATGGTCGGATAGATCAATGGTGTGTCAGAATTGTATTCGTGTGGGAGCTCCAATCTGACACTGACAGATTCCACCTGGCTGCTCCCGGCCCTGATTGGATTTACAGATTCCTAAACTTTATCTTGAATATCTAGATTTATCAAGATTCTAGGTCCCGTCTGACTGTCGGGAACTATGACAAACTAGGGTTTGATAACTTTAAATTATTTCATGAATTCGTTTATAATTTAGCAGCTAAATAGATACAAAGAATATTCGAAATTATGCTATTGACAATAACTCATTGTTTTAACTTCCTTACTTATATTAAAGCTTCTTGTAGATAATCATGATCAAAACTAGAGGCGACTGGTGAATAAGCGACTAAAACAAAGATTTAGAACTTGTAAATAAAATGTTAAGTAACAGAAAAGTAAAAAAATAATAATACAGGGGAATTTTGAAAAAGATATTGCATGGTAGGCGAGATCCTAAACTATATTTACAGGTTTTTTTTATTCATTGAAAACTGGATACAAGTTCCTTGCTCCAAGGAGATGTTTTTTAATTATTTTTTTAATTTATTCGTGACTATGAAATTATGGATACAGGTCCTTCAGTCGTAACTTACGACTGAAGGACTCGTAAGGAGATGTTAATTGAAAAGTGTCCAAAAGTGTTGCCCGATTTTTAATAAGAACTCAAAATTTTAGATTTTTTAAACTAAACATGAATAAAACGAACATTTTAAAGAACACGTATTATTTTATTCGATGGCGTTGCTGATAAACATTTCATACAAAACAGAACACAATCGATCATAATTCCATATTCGAAAAAACTAATTTAAATTAAAAATAGAATAAGGGCTGAGCAATGGCAGATGGGTGAAAAAGTAGCAATAAATAACAGTTATCAAGATTGGGCGGGGCCGATAAATAACTCGTTCTCAAATTAATAATAATGTTAAATAAATCAATACCAGAAACATTCAGACCTTCGCTTGAATGATTTGTTGTAAATGCACAGCCTTGAATCTTGATACTTGCTACAAACGTCAAAAGCCACTTGTATAGATTTAAAATAAAAAATATTTAAGCATCGCAGCCTTTGTCCACAATGGGCCGTTTTCAATGTGCCATACAAAGACCGGCAGAAATGTATAGTTATTCGATATCCAATTACATATATAATTACTGGTAAAGGGGTAAAAAAAAGAATAGGAACTTATTTAAGGTCTTGCCAGGGAAATGCTTAACTAATACATAACTATGTAACTGCTTTCAAATCAGAAAAAAACATATTAGACTGACTTACTTATTGGTTGTTATTGTCTATCAAATTTATTATCCAGCATACGACTCGAGACAGACACATTAACCCGGCGACAATGACGCCGGGTCATATTAACCCGAGGCGTGTTTACTTCGACATATTTTGTCCTTGCGCCAATTGAATGTTTTCAACTTCAGTATAGCTGGAGCTACAACCCCCTTACACCCGCCTAACTGTTACAGCTAGAGCTACGCCTCGTGTGTAGCAAGATACAGGCGCGCCAAGTAAAAACGGGTCAATATGACCCGACGTCATAGTCGGTGTAGTATTTTCGTGACTAACTTTTATCAGTATTTAAATATGATTTTGCCTTATTTTTTACGTTTTGAAGAAGAATGTCAGTAATTAACAGTCCAGAAAGGATTTTAGAGTTATTAGAAGAGTAAGACTTTGACGATAACGAGTCTCAGGTTGCTTTGGGCATTGAACTTGAAGACCATCTAGGTAAAAGTGAAAAAATTCCTGGAACTTACAAAAGATATGAAGTATTTCCATCTAAAAAAGATAAAAAAAACACTTCACACATGCACAGATGTCGAATTTTGAAATGCTAGGGAATGATTACATATTGTTTATCTGTAGTAGTTCTATAATTCTTAATGAGGAAGTAGAAGACTAAGTTCTTTTTATTTTCATGTTAGTGAGTTATATCAACCTCTCCTTAAATTCATCAATATTTTTTTTTTCTTTCATAGGTAAGAAAATTTTGCGAAAATATAAAATTAACGTACACGTTAAGTTTTCAAGGTTGATTTTGCATCTGCCGTAAAGAAAGCTAATAACAAAAATATTTATTTTATAATACAGGTTTATTTTTATTCTATGCACAATTAAAGTTCCCTTTTAAATAAATAATAAACAAAATTGTTGTAGCTTACTTAGTTTTATTAAATTTTTTCTACAAAGTTCGGGTCAAAATGACCCGACGTCATAGTCCATGTAAATATTTTCGCGTCATTGACGCCGGGTTAATAAGTTACTTCTCTTATATTCTAACCGACGTACTCAGAGACACTTAATTACGATTAACCTTGAATTTAATTACAGATAATGTATGGAGCTTATGTCAAAATTTTGAATTAATTACAATTAAGTAAATAATGTTCCACTCTGAGTGCGGCAGTTAGCTTATTACTAAAACCGTAACTCGTTAGTGTTAAACAGTTTTAAAATGTTTATGCTACTGTCATTATGAGTGTGCATCACTTTCAACTTTAATATTAGAAGTAAACTCTACATTTGCTATCATTTGTACATTTTTCATAATATTTTATTCTTACGCCCAGCCTACTACTAGACCCTAGTATAAAGTATCAATAACATTCGATCCACTTGTCAATAAGTCATAGTTCTGGCGTCCGTCAAGAGATGGCACTACCTACACCAGTTCAGCGTTAACCCTACCGTACTGTTGTTAGTTCAGTTAGGTTTTCCCAGCAGAAAACCAGTGCAGCAGACTTGTAGTCGCTGCTAATGCTGAGCTGGGTCCAGTCTTGACGTCACACAATTTAATATTATTGTATTTTTTGTGTTCTTTATTTCTTTGTGTATTTTTGTAGTAATGTTATATTGTGTTGTGTGATTGTCAATTTATTTACAATTTTCAAGTAAGTATTACCATAGAGGAAATTGATTCCTAGGCAGTTGACGGACCTACGCCATGTGGTCGGTTTATGTCAATACAATGTTAGTTGTGATCGGTCGGCTGG
The DNA here is from genome assembly GCF_905147365.1 of Aricia agestis. NCBI lineage: Eukaryota > Metazoa > Arthropoda > Insecta > Lepidoptera > Lycaenidae > Aricia > Aricia agestis. The sequence goes on along the minus strand of NC_056416.1, from coordinate 1,025,293 downwards.
GTTTGACTCAACACGACCAAATTACTTAGGTCCGCCATCTGCCTAGGAATCAACTTCTCTGATTGTACAATGTACATAATTATTGTATTTAGATTGTAGCTGGTGATCATGTATCCACAGTCCATGATAAGCTATAAAATCTTCACTCATTAAGTGATTATGAAAGAGAACCACGTTAAGGCTCTCTTATTTTATTTTACTTATTCACTATTAAGTATATTATTATTTATATTTTGTTATTTATTAGTTTATTAAGAAAGATGCAAACTATAGTATACCTACATTTTTTATCACATCGAGTATCAAATAGAACATAAATTAACCTCACATCTGTGATATCCATAACTTTTCCACATCACAGCAACATACAATCAAGTTGCTCGAATAAATCATACTAATCGAAATACCTGGGCACCATAAAACATAGTCCGAGAGACGGAGATATTATCTGCGCCGGCGCGGGCGCAGGATCTCGGGCTAATACGCGGCTCGCCGACTAATGATAATGCCAGCCCAACAATTAAACCCCATTCGTACTGGGATGTACCTTGTCACTGTTGATTTGTGATTGATTTTATATATTGAACACCTTATTCGACATCCCACGGGAAAATAAACTTTAAAACAAGGTTGTAGAGTTGAATTTTAACTAGTGCGGCGAGTAGTGCGTCTGTTTAAACAATATTGAATGATACGACCACGTTCTAAAGTATATTCTCGTTTTGTGATCCTTAAACTCATTAATAATATACACGTTTCGATAATCGACCTTATCGCGTCCGGATAGAGTTGATTTTCGATCGATCATTCCGTTTTACGATAATGCCTCAAATCCTTTAGCAATAGCCCCGGGATCCTAATATATTTATGCCATTTTAAACTTTATAAATAAAGAAATAAAGAAGTCGGGCTATTTTTTTTCTCGAACATGATATTATATGATCGTTATATGTTACAAACACAACTCTATTTTCTTGATGGTGACCATAATTTAAAACAAGTACAGCGAAGTAATATAAATTGTAGACTACGGGTGATAAAAACTGTTATAGACACCTTATTTAAGATTATTGTCCAACCAAACCCTTAAAAACTTGATAAAGCTAACCTAAAGACCATTTCAAAGACCTAAGTAGAGTATTTCCGGACCTATAAGACCTGCAAACCTTCAAGAAGAGAACGTATTCCCCCTTAAAAGGCCGGCAACGCACCTGCAGCTCTTCTAATGTTGCGAGTGTCCATGTGCGACGGTAGTTGCTTTTCAAGAGGTGACCCGTTTGCTCATTTTCTCCCTTATTTATAAAAAAGAATGTATAATTTAGATGAGAAATAATGAAAACACACTGACGCAAATTTTCTGAGGTTCAGGATATTAAAATAAGTTCTTGATTGCAGAAAAATCTCTGCTTATTACTGCACCAACTACCAAGATTAGGCCATACAAACTGCGATTTTTTTTATGATTATGAAGATGATTTTTTTATGATTATGATTATTGACGCAACATTATTTTGCCGCTAGTAATTGTGCCGTGTGAATTTGCCGATGATCGTCAAAATTTAACGATTTTTATACGGACGCCATTTTGACACCTTGGGATGTTTCCTTTTGCTGTAATGTGGTGACTGGGTCCATTTTACGACGGTGATCATGATGATGGTCATCACCACTGGGTGATGAAGATGTTATTTCATCACCACTGGGCACTGAGTCATATGGTGGTAGTGAATATCGGACGATCACAGGGGACATGACAAATTGAAAAATCCCAAAATCTTGCCAAATAATAAAAGGAAATTTCTAGTTATCCTATAACAGTGATACATTTTTAGTGTAGTGACTAGTCAGTGACCCCCTCCAAAACTTCAGGCTGCGATCGCGCCTGGGATATTATTGGATTTTCAGGCAATTGCATCAACTTTCCCATGAAGGTGCACCGTGCAATGGAAAGTGGCGCTGCAGGCAACGTTTTAATGTGTTTTTAAAGTGATTTTTAACAATAATTGTTATTGTTTTGAAAAGTGTTAAAATTCACAGCTATATCAATTTAAATCAAATAAAAAATTAAGTGTACAAAACAATTACCGGCTAATAATATAGACCGCTAATGGTCAATGGAAATAATAAAAAAACTATAAATTAGCTACTTAGCTTTCGAAAGTGATAATTGTTATAATAATCATTTTAGTGTTAGTGATTTTTGCAATAATAAATTATGTAAGAATATCATAATGACTTGTATCCGTATTAATTATGCAAACAAAATTAAATATTAATGAAACAGAGAGAAATGATTTTTGAAGATAGATTTTACATACCTAAATGTAACATCTATACGTCTACCTACCTATACTTAGTTGCAGACAGACAGACAGGTGTAACATGTTATTGAAAAGTTTAGAAAACTTGATAAATAAAACTATGGTCCTAAAATTATATAAGTAGACGCATATCCATCATTTAGTATTAAGAGGGCGACTAACCCCAAAAATCAAACATCGTCCTCTCTTCACACTCACGCCCGTCTTTCATATCGACTGCTCCTAGGTAGACTATCGTAACATCAAAAAGACAACTTTACAGGAGGAGAGTTTGAAGTTGCAATTTTGAATCACGACTTCATTTTTTAACCGATTGTTCTAAAATTTGGCATAAGCAACAACAATAGTGTTAGGTATTAACTAATGCAATAAAATACTAGATTATATGCTTGGTTTAGCTAGAATTGTTGTTGCGATATTATACTTTGGAAAATCTATACCGAAAATTATTGCAACTAATACTAACCACAGTTTACGTTGAAATTTATCATTGATAAAATATCGTAACGTTTACTTACCACACTATACGAGGGACTTTTTTAACGTTTTTTTATGGTATGTAAGACTTAACATAATTTACAGGGGAATTGCCAAATTCGAATTTATAGTATGTTTGAGAAAGTAAATTAATATTTAGTATGGTTTCTGAAAAAAGTATGAAATACTTAAAAAAAAAGTGTTATCAATTTAAAAAGTAGTTTGTTGACACGATTTATACTGTTAATATGTAAAAAAGTGCTAAAATATTGTAAGTAATCGACTAAATTGGCTTGCAAAACATCGAGGCCAACAATTATAATAAATTGTATTTTGTAACATTATTAAAGAATCATAATATTATGATATACTGTAAAAATTAGAGTATTTATCACAATCCAAACTTCAATACCAATATAATAAATGCGAAAATGTCTCTCTGTCCGTTACCTCTTCACACCCAAACAAAGAAAATCTTTTGATTTTGATTTTCCTGACATTTGGTATGAAGATACTTGGAGTCCTGGGAAAGGACACGTTTATCCCGGGATAGGAAATATCCTATGTCCTTTACTATACGGTCGCAGCGAGACAAACGAATTTTTGGCTCTACGGAGTTGTGGGCATCATCTAGAAAATCTTAAACAGCTGCTAGGTATATTATTTCATGTTGCTAATTTTTGTGGACACTGTTATAAATTATTTATTTATCGCTATCACTTGGGTCCACTATTACAAACAATGGCTCCTGTGAACCAGAGACACGTTGAAGAATCGGGATGGCTAAGAGTGCTATGTCTCAAATGCCTTAAACCTTGAGTGACAAAAAGTTTTCTTTAAAAAGTACCTAGGACGAAATTGATCCACACTTTAGTATTCTCCATTTTCCTTTACGGATCCAAGACATGGACTCTGAAATCTACAGACCGAAGACATATCGACGCCTTCGAGATGTTGTGGGATAAGCGCGGCGGCCAAAGGAAGATCTTCCGACCGAGCGAGGTGGTATGCCCGGTCAGGCCGAAGCCTACGTGATACATTTCAGCTGTTGTATATATACCGACGCGCTTAAAAAAATTCGATAGCGGAATGCAGAAATGTTAGGCGAATTGTGGGTACCGTCACATCACTCCCCCCCGAAGACCGGAGGTCGAATCTTGAAGTCTTGTCGCTTGATCCGCCAGTGCCAGTGAGTTCCAGTGAGTCGGAACTGTTGCAGTGAGTCCCAGTGAGTCGGAACTGTTGCAGTGAGTCCCAGTGAGTCGGAACTGTTGCAGTGAGTCCCAGTGAGTCGGAACTGTAAGCTGCTGCACGGGATTCCAGTGAGTCGGATAGCTGCCGTGCGGGGTCGATGCTACGTGCTGACCAGGAGAGATGTGCTCTGCTTGCTGACCGGTCGGTGTAGTGAGAAATGGAGATGCGGAGTCGCCCAGGCCGCGGTACATTGCGGCTAGTGGACGAGGTACCCGATGAGGCAATGCTGGCTGGCGCGGTGTGGAGGGGCGGGGAGTGATGATGATGAAGGAGGCGTGTTCTGTCGAGGGTCACCAATGTGGAATATGACGTGGCGGCCAGAGGAAGATCTTCCGACCGAGCGAGGTGGTATGCCCGGTCAGGCCGAAGCCTACGTGATATATTTCAGCTGTCGTATATATACCGACGCGCTTAGAAAACTTCGATAGCGCGATGCAGAAATGTTAGGCGAATTGTGGGGACCGTCACAATGTAATATAATGGAGGAAAATGCTCCAAATTTCATAGACAGCTTTCAGAACCAACCCGTCCTCCTTCTCTATCCTGGCTAAGCTAAAAATAAAAACGAAAATCTTCACCACATTCCTGAAATGTATTTTAGAATATTACTATGGACTCATATCCAAGAAGAAAGGAGACAATATTAAACTAGTCATTGGCAAGACTGAGGGAGAAAGACCGCGAGGCCGCAGTCCCATGTATTAGTCCGATCAAATCCACATCTCAATCTCTTCGAGTGGCTGAAGATAGGAAAAGCTGGCGTAATAATCATTAGAAGGAAGGTTATATAAAGGGAAGGTTACGACTCACGTCCCTCTGACATGAGGAATACGACTTTAGCAAAATGGTCGCTTCGGATACTAGTAGGTTCTTGAAAAACTTTCAGGACGAAAAAAGAGAAACTGAAATATATAATAATAAACTGAAATACAATCTAAATCCTTATATTTTGTTTTGTATCTGTATATGGGCATGTTGCTTTCTTACGCCTAAACCGCTAAACCGTTTTTTCTGATATACTGTATGGGGATACTTTGAAAGGACATGGGATACTTTTCATCCCATTGGAATCTCGGAATCGGCTCCAACGATTTTATATAACGACACTGAAGGGACCGTGCATTTTATGACGTTATATGGAGTTTTCGTTAAATGGAGAGAAGAAAAATCAATACTTTTTCGTCATTATACAGTGATTTTCTTTTACTAACCGTATTTACAGTTTGAAAGTTGATGTAACTATAACTGAGAATATTATGATAACGAATAGATATTAATAATCCATGACTCCTTATTATTAGTTAGGGACTAGGGTCTAAAAAAACCTACACGTGCAATCAATCTCAATTTGTAAACAAAAGGACTAATTTCTTAGAAAGTTCTGTATGCATGATGCCGAAAGTCGAATTTATTGCGGGCTAGGATAACAATGCGACAAAAAAACGTACACAGCTGTGCAGTTTTTACTTATTTTAGTAATTTTAAAAGGTACTTTTTATTGTTCAATTGTTGTAATGCTGACGTTATTGAGAGTGGGTGTGATGCTATGTAGAGTGTACCATTGTACGGTAGGCAAGCTAAACCAACCAAAGTCAATTGATTTCGACGCTTTAGAGAGTTTGTCGTTAAATAGAGTGACGTTACATGGAGTTTACACTGTATATATATATATATATATACAAGAATTGCTCGTTTAAAGATATAAGATTCGTGAAAATTAGATGCATCTTTGTGATTTTTTTCTATCGAGAAAATTTTAAGATATCGTGTTTTTGCTCAGATCGAATTCTCGGAAATATAATGTAGTATCTAATTTTAGAAAATGAACCAATTCGGGGCTTATTTTCAACTATAAAAATCAATTATAAAATCGACACTTTAGGGTTAGTCGCCTTAAGTAAGAGTCAAATTTCTTACTATCGAATCACAAAATATTAAAATGCACATCTCTGTCAGCGTAAAAATTAATATTCTACAATCTACAGGAACATAGCACTTTATCGGGATAAAAAGTAGCCTAGATTTTATGTTAAGGCCCTGTATTCCAAAAAACGACGTTCAAAAAACTATAAAATAGCAGGCGAAAAGGTTTGGCTGGTACGCTTTCAGTCACACACTTTGAGCCTGCTATTTTATAGTTTTTTGATCCTCGTTTTTTTAAACATCAATTAAATCGAGTCAAAAAACGAAACGCCCTAGATATATTCTTTGTCTTTAATTCAGTGCAAAAATTATCTGAAAATTCCAAATAATTTGGACATAGTATGGCAATTTCGTTAAAAGAAGAGGTTACTTTGGAATTTTTTTCTATCGAGTGAAGTTCATGATATTGTGTAATGGAATATAAATTCCACTGTGTTAGATCCTTAACTAACACATATAGTTTTTCTGAATTTAAATTACTATATTTTTGTGTCTACTGCCACTTTTAAATCTTGAAAATCGACCGTTTCTGGGAATACAGGCCCTTAATCCGAAGCCTAGACTACCATACCACCATGGCAAATTCCATCAAAATCTCTTCAGTAGTTTCTAGTTTCCACATGAACAACACACACATAGGTACTACACGGTCAAATTAACTTGACGCATCGAAATCTATATATTAATATGCAAGCGAAAAACTTTGTATCCTTTTTGACGAAAAACGCGGAAACGTAGGTGAATGAAATTTTGCATAGCTGTTATAGTTTATATGGTGAAGGAGTGCATCGAGCTAATATTATTTTGAAATTATGCTTTTATCATACATTTTTTTAACAAATAAAACATTACACACACTACAACACACACACTAGGAAAAATGACAGATTTTTGAGTGACAAGCCTATACATACGAATGGGGATTGTCCATTTTTTTTTAATTTTGCTCATTACAAAAACATTTCGAGGAATAAGGTCAGGGATCGTTTTTCTGTACATAAACGAAAAAAATACCCATTAGTTACTTATATTTTTGAACAAATACCTTTAACCTTTGTTTGACCTTCAATGGCGTTAAATTAGCAATAAATTCGACCAACGTTACGTTTCCAACTTTTGGTGAGCTTCTCGTATCAGCTTTCACATAATGAGAACTTGCATTTGACGAACCAGCCATTATAAATAAGATTGAAAGGAAATTTAAAACATATGCAGAGGTCGATTGGCGGCCGATGATGACGTCAGAGCGAAACTTTAAAAATGTATTGAGAAAAAACTAGCCAATGAATTTCAAAATTATTTAATTTATATTCTTAAAATACTCTATTTTAACGAAAAAAAATATAAAAAGTACATGTGATTTTTTTTGGACAATGCCCATTATACTCTTTTATTTATGGCTGAAGTCTGTTGACAACAAGGTGACAAATTGGAAATGGATTATAGTTTTTTTTTATTGAATCTTAGATACTAGACAAATGACAATGCTTACACGGCCAGTCTGAGATCAGCTGAGTTCCAGGGACAAGAGTTGAAAAAATATGATAAAGTCAATAATTTTTACAAAAAGTAGGTTACTCCTAATGTCGTTGGAACTTAGGTCGAATTTCGACCATTGGGCGATCTCTAGTATATATAAAGATGTTAGTGTAGACACCGTCCTTGAAACCATCAAATTAGCCCGTCAAAACAAACAACTTTTTTTATGAGAACAATGCTGGGAACTCAAAATCCGTGATGTTTAAAATAATGTGTAATGTTTAAAATGGTGGTTGCTGCACAGTGGGCAATGTCCAAATCCTTTTATGAACAATAAAGGAGATTCGGAGTGAGACGATAAAGCGACAGTTTAGATAGGTAGCGGGTTCGGTGCCCGGTTGATGTACGTAAACTGTTATTGACGCGATTGTATGTGTATGTATTTTATTTCTTGAAAATATGATGGCAGCGGTATTTTCAGTGAGGCGACGGTAGCCGCTGCCCCTAGTCCGCATCAATAAAAGTGTCCATGGGAATTTTTCGGGTTAAAAACTATGAAAAGCCTTATGAACTAGCTGTCCCGGCAAATGTTGTTTTGCCGTTTATAGTATTTCGATTTTCGTCCATATTATTTTATTGAAGTGACTAAATAAGTAGGTATGTCACCATGGCAACGTCCATCGCTATCCCGTCACACAAACAATGGTGCCGTCAGTCTCGAGTTGTAATAATTTACTATTATTTATTCAACAGATGCACTTATCAATATAAAAAGTAGATGTTATCCGATTCTCAAGTCTCAACCCTAGCCGATATGCTCGCTAAGATTCACGAAAATCGGTCGAGCCGTTTCAGAGGAGTTCAACCACGCACACCGTGACACGAGAATTTTATACATTAGATTTTGTCGCAGATATTTGCGATGTGATTTCGCAGTTATGTGGGAAAAAAGTGATTGACAATCTGCAATCCAACAAATAATTTGGGTAGACAAACAACTCTAACTTCTTCTAACACTCCTAGTGGACTGTTGTCACGTGAGTGGTGTAAGGCGTTATTTATAGGCAATAGAGTGTCCGAAAAGGCCCGCGTCAGCAGTTGAGCTCTAAATCATGGCCGCTATCAGCGCCGCGCAGCACCCCTGTTACTTCAGACGGGCGTTGGCACATTGTTGGGGACGGCACGGGAGAAGCAAGTTTCGTGCAGGGAAACGGCTATGTATTGTGGAAAATTCAAAATGGCCGAAATTGGATGCGCTGGTTCAAATATTTGTAACTGTTTAGTAGCGAGTAAACAACACACGGAGTTGACGAAAGATACATATTAAATTATTAATAAGAGAATCACGATTAAACGCTTATTTATTTTTATTATAACTATGACTGGGTGGTTAGAGGACACTGGGTCTTATAATGTTTAGAGTTAAGAAACACACCTTTTTCCTTGCATGTTTTTTTTTGTCAAATGTACTTAACATTGTTAACAATGATTGCGGAGCTGTCTGCACAAATAACGTCGATTATTATTATGGGCAATCATAGACGAATATTAAACGAATATTTGCTATCACTTGTATTGGTACATGATGGGCTCTAACATCAAACATGTAGAGGCTGCATGCGAGCACGAATGCCGTACAATAATGAGCACGCGCCCAAGTTAAGTGATCCGGTACAAAATGATATATGGAGACACTCTCACACATTACAATATGAATTTTTCGTGTAAGGGAAAAGTGTCCACTGCCAGTTGTCACCCACAGGATTACTAAAGTCCGTTGAACTACCATTGTCCATTGTCCAAATTGTTTAGATTTTTGCTCAGTATGTACAACGTGTTTTAAAGGTTTGGTTAAAAAATATGTTTCTAAACTTCTTGTTGTGCGAAAAACTTTGTACCCCTTCCATTGTTCGATACAAGTCGAAATAGGAACCTCCCTGACCTCTTGAATTAACGATTTACAAAGACCCTTTCGTTAAACCCTTGGTATCTTCTAGTTCTAGGGTATTAACTGTTCTCGATCGACTAGGTTTCAAAAACACACCACCTTTTTTTACGTCCGTGCACACCACCTAGTTTTTGGTTGATGGTGACTCGCGACTCGCGATTTGGAACGAAGAATGACATAATGATTGACGTTGTCAAACAGAAAATAATATGTTATTCAAAATCCGAAGTCCCCGCTCATCTCCAACTAACAGTAAAGATAACTAACTATACGTCAATATCTTTTTGACGATCATGATGATGTATACGTACACTGTACAGCCAGATCGAAACAAGGATCGTGTTCGCGAAGCTTTTCATTACCGGCCGCATCATGGTATAATGTTTCATTAAATTGGGTACAGCCTCCCAGTGCTCAGTAATAAGCTGCTCCATACTTTATAGTAATGGAATTTGAATTGATGTCAGTACTATGTTGCCTAAGAATGAGTTTCGACTTAACAAGAATGGTCGACAGTAATGATTATAAAAGATACGACTCTAGAAAGTTCTTTCGATACCCAACCAAAATTACAACAAGTAGCTGGTACCGCCACATTGTAAAATGTCATTCAAGATGTACAGATGTTTCACAATTAGTTCTGAATTCTGACTATAATATCATCCAAGCATTATTTTGCATTTGGTCGAAACGATAAACTATAATATGTATATGACGCGCCCATAATTTATTTAATTTAATAATTCTCTAATTTTTTTTTCTTTTTAACATAGTACGTCGAAGTGAATGCAATGAATATATTAAAATTAAAAAAAATATATACTTTTTGCGATTCATCATCTTTTACCGAGAACACATTAAGTTTACATTAAAAAGTGGAGCTACCATGTCACGTGTTTATGTCCTTTTTATTGGCCCCTTTACACGGTACCGTTTTTCCGATATGACAGTTTTTGTCCACATAAAGTGACACATACAAAGTGTTCCAATATTATATGACGGACTCGTTACGAACATTAGCGTCATGTCGTAAAAAATACATAAAATCCGTTTTAAATTCAACAAAAAACCGAAATGTAAAGTCAAAATATACCATGATAAAAACGAATTAAAAAGATATAAAATTTTTACGATTCCTGAATAAATTAGTGACAGGAATCCGCGACGAGGGAGATAAATAGAGAGAGACAGAGGATAGTCAATTCGAATCCAGAAAATATGGAATAGGCGGCCGATGCGATCAACTCTGCTGTGTGTAATCTGTCGAGGATAGGTTAGTATAGAAGGAGCTTTTTACCTTTCTTATTATTTGTACTAGCTTTTGCCCGCGACTTCGCTCGCGTTAAGAAGTATTGTTACAATTATAAACAATCTTACATCCCCTATTTTATCCCCTTGGGGGTGGAATTTATCAAAATCCTTTCTTAGCGGATGCCTACGTCATAACACCTACCTGCATGCCAAATTTCAGCCCGATCCGTCCAGTGATTTGGGCTGGGCGTCGCGTTGATAGATCACTATGTCAGTCAGTCAGTCAGTCACCTTTGAGTTATATATATTTAGATAACTTCGTCAAATCAAAAAAAAAGTATTTAACTAAAATATAATATGTTTTTTGTAGACCACCTGTTGAATTGATAATATAAAGAATTTGTTTGATTTGTCTCAAATGATAGAAAATAACTGAAACTTTTATTGAGGCTTTTGGGTCTTAGCAAAGTCTTTTGCGAAGTGACCATCTTGCTTATAATTTGATTTTTTTTGTACTAATAGTATTTTTTATTGAAAGAATTTGCCTTAACAGGGAAACACTTCACAGCTGTACCTGACTACGTCGAACTTCGACGGTCGAAGCCAAAAAAAGGGTATTTGGTTTTTGATTATGTTCCAAAATTTTATCGTCATTACATTAACTAATAAACAATCTTTAAGTTTATAATTTAAGTCTACGAACTTTCAAATTTGAATTAAAAGTCCGCCGCCATACCTGCACAGCGCGATATAAAATTTTTATGAAAGCTACTAAATAGTGATGTTTATTGGGCGGTTAGGTTGCATCAAACCGATAAATATATCACGCGGCTGTTGTGATCCTGTCGCAGGTTTATCACACGGATAGTCTCCCTCACTCTGTCGATATATGTCTCTCTATAACGGTACATACATTCAAGTTTATGTGACATTATATTTTATGGTTTACATGTCTACTATAAAGTCCTTATTAAATCGTTACTAAGCATCAGTAACCTCAAACCCTTTCGAGAAAATATTACACTCAAGTTATTTACAAAAGTTTCCTAATATGCATTTACGAAACTTTTTCGTAACCCTTAATTACAGTTTCTGAAACGAGAGTTACTGAAACCTGCCGGTTCAGTAACAAAGCACATCAATCGGGCAACTTTATGGGGCGGAACTAAACACGGTTTTTTAGTATTAACAGAATAAATTAGATTGAAAGCCGAATGTTCGGCTTGTATACGGCAAATGTATCGCGTAAATTCAAAGTAAAAACTCGTCAACTCCGAGTGGAGCGTAGTGTGGATACGCCTTTATCACCGTCTTTCATTCAACTTTAATACTACTTAACTTCGATATGAATTAGGTATAAAATGTAAATGTTTAAGTTATTTTATGAAGTTTCAATTGGATTTAATATTATATACATAGCTAGTAAGTATATATTTTGTGTACTACAAACATACATAAAAAAAATTATTACTTTTAGTAACTACGTAGCAAAAGGTATAAATTTTACAATAAAGTTTTTTAAAGGTAAACTGTAAATCTTAGAAATATCCTAAAATCTAAACTGTGGGACTGTCAGTTTAGGTTGCAAGATATTTCGTCTGAAACAGAACTATTAAGTAATTTAGTATCTCAAACACATTCACAATTTAATCAACCCAGTTTTTAATAAACAGCTTCATAATAAAATATAATACCAACCAGAAATTGTCGAAATAAAGTCACGTCCACACTACCGCGGCCAGTACACGCAATAGTTAAGGGTACAAAATTTATTGTTTTTCATCTTTGAAATCTTAGCGGAGTCAAGTTGTATAAATCATGCGTTAATGCCGGCGCATTATACAAATTCAAATTTATAACCCGATAAAATTACAGAATGGCCGATGGGGTGTCTGTCCCCCTTCCCCCCGGGCGGCAGGGGGGTGGGGGGTATCATTACCGACAAACTAAATGCGGCTTTAATTCATTAGCTATTGAGGGCCGTGGCGGGATGTTTTTTGACAGTTATATTAAATTTAGAATATATTGGCGTTCGTGTGGATGAGGGTCTATGTGTTTTGTGTCCATCATCATCATCGGAGCAGTTTTTGACGTTAGTAAAGTATATTTTTGCTCATAATATATCATTTATTTTCTTTCAAAAACTTGGCCACTAACCAAATGAAAATATTTTCAGAAACTTTTCAGATAAGTATTTTTTTTCCATAAAGTCAGTTCAGAAATAATGCGGAAATATTTTTGAAACTTCACAGACGTTCCGGTAATTTACAGAAACCCCTTGAAATCCATATATTTCCCATTATTCCCAGAGATTTCCGAAACAATAAGTAATCACAATCGGTGCGGATTTTTGATGTTTTCAGGCATTCACGTTAAATCGGCTGGAGATCTTTTGTCTCAGACCAAAAACAATAGAACCGATCACGCCAAGATTTTTAATCTATAGTCTATGGCACCTTATTGAAATCTGTTTTGTCTTTTCCTTAACTTCGACGCGAATAGGTCAGCTAGAAAATTAACTAGAAAATGCTTCCGTTGTGTCCGCAAAGTTTCTCTACGTCTCTACTGCAACAGTAATTCCTCTTCTTATTTTTTAATCATGCTCCTCGTTTGTTCTTACCATCAGGCAATCTATCTGCTCGTTTTCCGGTCCTTGCGTTTGTTTAAAAATAAATGCATTACCATCAATCAAAACTTGTGTGTCATGTAAAAAGGGCGGTTGAATTTCCCCAAATCGCCAAATAAATCTTTGTTTATGGCTAATTTAAATTTAGAACGTGTCAGTCGCAGACGAGCTTCACACACCAATTATGGCGGGAATCAGCAACATGAAAGACATTTGGCTCGCGTATTCCCGCGCTTAGACCCGACGACGCGATAACGACATCGTTGCGAGATCGGACGTCGTTTGTTGAGTGTGAAAAATAGATTTTCATTTACGAAATACAGCTTATGAATTATAATTTTGTGAATTAGATCTGTTATTAGTATAGTATGTTGATTAATGAGACTCTCAAAATTCACATCATACTACGCAATGAACTAAAATTAGTACCTTACCTTTTGTAGTTGGCATTTTCTTAAGAAAAAATTTAGCAGCAATCAAACAAAAATTAACTTTGTCATATTATGGCAAAGAACGTTTCACATTTCCTCTTTTTTCTATCTTAGAACTTACGTTTCTATATTTACTTGAATAGTCAAAGTCTTATAAGTTTAAACTATATAATAATATGTAATTACTTAATATCCTGAGTTCGAAAATTTCTGGTTCTACAGCAATACCTTAATATTTTTTAATTAACAAACAACTTCCATTAAATAGCTACTACACAAACCACAACATCTGTCCCCACATCGTCGGTCGTGTCGTGAGGTGTAAGCGGACACATCAATACTGTGCAGCGCTAATCCTCCGTGAAGGAAACGATAAATCACTTCATTAAGTCGAAAAAACCGACTTGTGTGAGTTGTGTCGCAGTGGCCATAGAGTAGACATACGAATAGAGGGACATGGGTGTACTATTGTAACTAAAACTTATTAGAAGTTAGAGATATTATATTTTTTGTCCCTGAATATATTTTATCTTTAGACATTAGTCTAAACTAGACTATAGTCTAAACTCTAAACTACTATCTATTTCTAATACGAGTATCTATGAGTATTTCCGAACTCCGAAGTGCTTTTTACTAATAATATAGGTTTCATAAACTATTGAAAATTACTTTAAAAGTTAAAGATATTTAATACTTTTTCACATAAATTTCCCGTCGATCGTGGAAAAACAAGACACAATAGAATTTCTATTGTGTCTCGGTCACCGGTGACCGTATGGGGCTTGATGAATTAAAAATTAGGTACATAAATGTAGTGTCTATCTTAATAATTATTATATTAATACATAATAATTAATTGTAGCTGGTAACATAGTTACAAGTTACAGCTAAAAAGGCACTGTAGGGCGTAGGCATGTGTCTAAAATTCATTTGATATTGTCCTTCTCTATCTCTACGTACTCTCATTCTCTATAACATTGTGCGTGGACGATGCTCTGACGCATGTCACTAATTGGACTTATTTATACCGGGGATGTGCCCGCGTCTCATACTATGTCATATTCAGTATGACATACTCAGGGTCTGTTCCATAATATAACATAGTATGCCAGTGCTCATGAGTCATGACGTCTTCAATATGACGATATGTCGTTCTTGTGACGTCGATGTGTCACTGGTGCGCTACTGGTGAGACAGGTGTGACGTGTTATAATGATATTCAACAAAGTCGTATTATACGTAATTTGCTAGCGTATATTTAAAACGAATCAACAGTATGGCGTCAATCACTATACTGGGATATATTTTGGAACGTACACCCTGTAAGTCATACACCCTATATACTCGTGTAAAAACAAACAGGAAATATTTGACAAGACGAACTTGTATATTTTATATCTCAAATCTTCAAAGCGATCGTAAAATTTCGAATAATATATTAATCATTATTAGATTTACGTTGATTTTGTAGTGAGGTAGATTATATGACTCATAAGACGTAGATATACTGAAAAATAATCTGGTAGAATTTTGAATTAAAGATCAAAGTCTCACTCTTAGTCACTCTTTCAGTCACACTTTCATTCATTCAATCTATCATTCACTCGTCACAACGAATGGGTTGGTCGAAAAATTGAAGACATAATTAACTCAAAAATAGATTCAGAAGATTCAGAAGCATTTTATCCGACTTCAAAAAAAGGAGTAACAAATCAAATAGCACTTTTTCCCCCGGCGCCGTCTGTTCACAAATCAACAAGACGGACGCTTTCCGGGACTCGAACGCGCTAATGGCTGGGATTTATGAACCGACAGACTAACACGGTTATATAGTTAGCCAAAACCACTTATGTTTGGTAGATTTGGTTATTTGCCACTCATGCCATTAGAATTTAAAATCAATTTAACAATTCGTAACTTTTTTGCCATATTTACTAGGATTCAAACTTACTTTGGGACCTTTTTACCATTGAAAGTAGATCATTAGGACCCTGACGGCTGCACTGCATACCTTATAGGAGCTATTGTGCATCTAGGACTCAATTTTAACATTCTTTTTTGAGAACCAAATCCAAGAATCAAGATGCTTGCGAAAATTAAGATGTCTAAAAATAAGTTGACGAAATATTAAAGACGCTATCACAAAAATTATTACAAAAATTAGCAGGTCAGTACGAATATCGACGTTAAGAACATTAAAATAACATTCAATATCAGCGCGCCTTGTACAGTGGCGGTTACGACGCGACGCTCGCCGTGTTCTTGATAGGGCGAAAATATATGAAGAAATTTGAGAGCGTTTCTTATTTTTCTTTTAAATGGAAATATTATTTATTTTTATATAAAATATTTAGCTATTCGTACAAGGCCAGGGAATAATTAAGCAACAATTTTTTTGTATATTTATTTTCCTTAGTTCAGTGTATTTAGCTATAATGGTACCTAATCAAACCCCATTTTTTTAATCTTTTGCGATGGTTATTATGATGGTTAAAACATGTTTTGTGCGTTGTGGATATTCTCAAAACTACCAATATATTAAAATATCCACGGTTTTGTAAGTAAATATTTTATTGCAGTTGTACGGAATACATGATAGGAAAAATTCTAACAGTAAAAGTAAAAAAAATCATAGAGAAAAAACAATATCTCTTTATAAAATCCACTACAATGTGTAAATTTTGTATGCGGCTATAACATTTTTATAGTATATAAACGGGGAGATGCATATAATATTATCTTTCATTTGAAACCACAATATCCTCCCAGTGTGACTCCAAATTCTTTAAAATGGTACCTGAAAATCGCTGATATTTGTGAAAAAATGTGATAACGTCCTTAAGTTTATGGTTAGACATCTATATAATAATTGAAATTAAGAAAAATCCGTCTGTGTCTTTGACGTTGCGGCCAACTTCTTGGCTATAAGATAAGTTGGGTAAACTATAAGTAGCAAATAAGCAGATTTCACATTCAAAACAGAATGCTCCAATTTCTTTGCGGCGACTTTGCCGACAAATATGAAGACCGCCTTTCACAAAAACCGCCGTATCTGCCACTCGAGCTCTTATCAGCACATCTGAGGAGAGAAACCAAATAGTACTTAGTGTGGAGCTTTCGGCGGCTTTCGACATTATTTACAAGAGATAATGTGGTGGATGTCGGCAGAATTTCAAAACGACATAGTTTTGGCCGATATCGCCAGCAGATATCCAGACCTATACGACCTGCAAACCTTTAAGAAGAGAGCGTATTCCCTCCTAAAAGGCCGACAACGCACCTGCAGCTCTTCTGATGTTGCGAGTGTCCATGGGCGACGGTAGTTGCTTTCCATCAGGCGACCCGTTTGCTCAGTTGCCCCTTATTTCATAAAAATAAAAAAACGCGTCGTGGCCGTTTTCATTATTTTTTCGCTTCGCTTTTCCGCGAATTTCGCGTCGTGGCTGTTTCACTGTGACCACAACGCGTTGTGAGCTAATTTTTCGCTCACTGAGCGATTTTGGTCTTTGAACGTGACATATTATAAATAATAATAAATAAATAAATTTTTCATTAATTGACGTCGATTGTTTTATTTGAGCATTTTGTAACTTCAGTATAATTTTAGCAATCATAAGTATGGTTATTTACTGTTTTATAAAAAGAAGGGCTTTCAGGGGCTCCTGAAAGAACATGGGCAAGCAAAAACGTAGCCAAATAAAAGTCCCCCTCTTCGGAGTTCATACTTCATGATTCTATGTGGCCTTGATTACATAGGTCACAACTCATACATAAGTAAATTATATTATGTAGTAAATTTACTTCGATGGCTTTTCTTTGGGTGTGTTACGTATTGTTTTGGTTACAAAAATTAAGATGGTTGTAATTTATATAAGCAGTAGGTATACATTAAAATTTTGACAAAAATCTGTCCAAGACCACGGGGTACATTAATGACTAACCGAACAGTTAAAAACAAAGGGTTGGTGCGATTTCCCTAAACGTCGCGTTTGATTCATTTCACCCCCGTTCGGACTTGGAATTTTTTCACCCCGGCACTTAAGACGGTCTATAAATTTCAGTCTGTCTGTTTGTGTATCTGTACACTTATTTATCGTTTTCCCCCTATAAAGTACATAAAAAGTCTTTTAGCGACTGAAAATGGTAGAGACAGAAAATCGATGTGATTTATAGTAATTCATTAGTTTTTTTAAATATTTATTCAATTGTTTTTTGTCTGTCTCTTTTGTTGTCTGTCAATGTGTTTCCGTCTCTCCCTCTTCGTTCTCAAACCACAGAACTGATTTCAATGAAATTTCCGGGAAAGAACTTAAAAATACACTTTTTTATTGCTTAAATGTGGTACAAAAAGGTCTTAAATTGTTTTATCTTGAAAAAATTGTTCCCGCGACTTATTTCAGCACATCAAAGTTTTAGGTATCATCTAGTAGCCCATATTGTATGCTAAAACAAGATCCTACAGAACATCAAGCCTATAACATCCCACATTTTCCTCCGCGGGTTGATTGGGCCTAAATAATAAATTCAATTTCAAATATTTTCCCTGATAACGTCTCTATATTTGGCGGGGGCGGGGGTCGGGGGAGTAATGGCGTTATTTAGAGTCTTGCAATATGCTAAGATAGTAGCTGCCGGCATTAACAAGTCAAGAGATGGTTGCGCTGGATGCCGCACAATGGTGGCGTGGAGTGGCTTGCTGTTCTCTTTGTGGAGACAAAAAATTAAAATAAAAGGTGATAAAGGATCAGGACCTTTTGCAATGATACCTTCGATAATGACTCTATCGAAATCCTCGCTATATGACAAGCCATTTATGAAATTTTGTCCAATACGAATGTCCAATACAATATGAATTCAACGACAATTAGTTTTATTTTTAAGGCTAGGTTATTCCAAATTCACGTTTCTAGAATGAGTAATTTTTAAAGCAAGCGTCATTAAAAAAAACTGAAAAATATATACATGTATAGATACATCTTTTAACTAGTGACTTTTACGGTTAGAAACACAATAAAGATAATTTTACTCGATAAAAAAAAATACCGAAACAACCTCGATTTTAAAAACATTTTCAGTTTTATAGGACTTACAGGGACTTAATCAAAAAATAATTTGGATAGTTCGATTACTATTAAAATTTTACAGGGAAATGTACGGATACATGTTTAGTTTTACTATTTTTTATCTAAATAAAAAGGTTTTTTCTCCTATTTCGCCCTATCATGGACGCGGCGATCGTCGTAACCGCCACTGTACAAGGCGCGCTGATATGAATGTTATTTTAATGTCTTTTACGTCGATATTCGCACTGACAGAAATCGGCCTGCTAATTTAGGAATAACCTCCCCTTAATATATTTTTAGATACCACCGTTTTGGATACCAGTCTCCAGATTTGCGAGGCTCAACTCTTGTATTTCCTTAGTTTTTTCAATTGCAAGGTGGCTCTGCTATTTCGCAGGAAAGACAATAAATTCGAGATTCTGGAGAGATAAGAATTATCGCCCTGTTATCGTCATCACGTATCAAATACGTGGGAGAGCCATGCTTCGGCACGAATGGGCCGGCTCGACCGGAGAAATACCACGTTCTCACAGAAAACCGGCGTGAATCAGCGCTTGCGCTGTGTTTCGCCGAGTGAGTGAGTTTACCGGAGGCCCAATTATCTACCCCATTCCCTTCCTTACCCTCCCCTATTACTCTATTACCTCTTAAAAGGCCGGCAACGCGCTTGCAGCTCTTCTGGTGCTGCGAGTGTCCATGGGCGACGGAAGTTGCTTTCAATCAGGTGACCCGTTTGTTCGTTTGCCCCTTTATTTCATTTTAAAAAAAACAGCTCTTATCGTAATGAAGAAAAGTAATACACAATATGAGTCCACTCCACACCTTTGTAGAACAATTTTTACGACATAGCTGAGGCGCGGCGCTGCCCTCACAGAGCCTGCTGCCGCCCGCGCCGCGCGCGTTAAAAACACAATGAATAATTATATCACCCCGATAGCGCTCATTCCCGTACATAAGGTGCATGGCATCCTAAATTCTTAACTCTGTAATTGGTATCTGTTATCGAGTTATCAAACTGCAAGAGTTCTCATAAAAAGTTAATTTTGTTGCGTTGACATATTTTCGTAATGTTCATTTTGTATTTTGTAGTTTCATTCATTTAGGGAATGAAGTATGCATTAATGTTCCGTTAAAATTGTGGAATCCGGGTTGTGCTATCTTTTACAATTTTTGACTGCAGAATAAGGGGACCAGCAATAACGTCTTAGGTAATATCAAAAAGGCAAGAGCAAATATTGATTTTTATAAGAATCAACAGGGCTCACGCTCAGCTGCTACGTCATAAATCTCAATATTTCAGTCACATATCAAACTCAAGTTGCAGGCAAACCCTCAAACACGGCGACGCAGGAAACGGCCGATAAATCAAGCGCCATACGCTAGACAAAATAAAACAGAAACAAAAAAATGTATAGCGAAATTCGCAAAAATAGGCAATAACAAACACGCGATTATAGTTATTATGTAGTCGTGATAGGGTCGGTGTGTAGGGTATCGGCCGTCGGGCTGATTAATGTCGCTAGTAAATCAACGGATTACGACAATGCGAGAAATGACGAGTCGCGATCGAGCAATAGCTGTACTTGACGGGCGTAAGACACACGACACAGCGACTGTTACGTTCTAACTTGTTTTATCTCCAAACTTCCATGAGAGTGTTCATTACGTCGACGACTAAAAGGTCCTAACAAAAGTGAACGTAGTAAATGTAGGTTTTGTGTATTAGGCGTTATATTCGACAAACTAAACTTTCAAAATATATGCTTATTTCTTTAACAGGAAAAAATTGCTTAGAAATAGGTTGATAGAGATTGATAGTGCACGAAACGTTCATTTTGTAATAATCTTAATTTATATTAATGTCAAAAGATTTTTTAACTATTTAGCAGCAAGGAACCGAAAACGCTACGCTCCTGTGCTTTGAAAAAGAAATCAGTCGTATCGAATTATTGAGTAAACACGAGGCATAATCGCGATCGTTCCCGGCCAGGGGAACCGAACATATTGCCACACATATCTCACGTCAAGTGTTGATTGCCAGTTATAATGTATCAAAAGAAAATGTAATAAATGCGCTAACACTATACCCGTGTCCGATTTTTACGCATTCGTCATAAATTATAAAAAATTACAAACGCCATTCAATTTATTTTTTTATTACAATAGTATAGTTATTTATTGTTCTATGTTGGGGTCTTGACTTAGATACATTGTCGTAAATTACACATTGTATAATTTTTTGTTTAAATAACAGTTTTTGCAATTAAGTAATCATTCACACGTCCTATGTTTAACACTAGATTTTTATCCCGTAGCACACTTAAGAGGATTCCACACCGCCCTTTTTTCCATACAAACGTTGTCCCCTGTTTCCTCCCTGGATAATGCTAGTAGAGTTATAATTTTTTTCCTGAATATCTACGGCCACTAATACAATGTCCCTATGTTTTCTTTTTTTTCATAATTTAATTATTAAATAAGATATGAACGTTCAAAAACCCAAAAAAATGGCCAAATTTTCCACTGTGTTCAAACGTCCAGAAAACAGATTTGGCTAGATTATACAAAAAAAGCAAAACATAGGAACACAGCTCAAGCCTTTTTTTAATATTTAATGAAAAAAGTACTTAAATCGGTTAAGTTTTGGAGAAGGAATCAGGGGACAACGAATCGTTGATTTTCTGGATTTTCTGCAGTTGTCTCTATCGCGTTCTGCGGTATAGGCTTGAGGTAAGGGAGACAGCTATAGATATTACACGTACTTTTTTTTCATTTCTCTAGCCGCTGTTGTATCCTCTTAAGTAACTTGAACTTCTCAAATTTTATCAACAGAACAATAATTTTAAATACATACCTATTGCCATATTTTATAGGATAGGTAATTTAAGAACTATAAAACTTCTTGTATTTACATTTTACTATACACTAAATAAGACATTATATTGTAACTTAAAACAATAAACAACGCCTTAAAACGTAAAACACCACCAATTAACACATAAAATAATTCACAAGCTACAGGTGGTACCGAATGTAGATAGAGGCGCCTGTGTCAGAGAAGACCCTTCACTTTGTAGTTTATTTCGAACGTTACCACTTCTTAGTTGTTACGTATTTCAAGATGATCAAGACGAGTTAAGGAACATACAACTATCGAAAAGATAAAAAAGTTTTCATGTAAGACATTTGAAAAATAAAGTTTGTAAACTGGTTCATAACTTCGCAGAACACTTCTTACTAAAACAAAGAAGCGGGAATCGCCAAAAATCAGCATTTGGCACACATAGCAATAATAAAATTTCAAAAATACATCCCGACGACAAATTGTCACACATCGTTCACTGGATTATTTCGAGATGGAATAAAAAACGCATAAAAGTGTTCGAAAGTGTTGCTCGAATGTTGCCACGTCGGGGCGCAATGACAAATTGATTTATGTACTAGGGGAGCTACACTAGCAACATATAATAGACAATGTGCGTACTGGCCGGCCGCGCCCGCGTCCTGCGACATCGAACTAAGAAATTAATTGGTCTCAAGACGCGATACTTCATATGACAGTATTGTTTAGGTCACCATATTAATATGCTCTTATCAGATGCGACACGTAGGTAGCAGTTTTGATTGATTTTCAATGGTATACGGTTTCCTAGTGGGAAGGTGACTCGTCTGTCATATTTTTAGATAGTGATTTTGATATTGTAGCCTTCTGTAGCTTATTGTTGCTGTTCTGTTTGTTGTACTCAAATATGTTAAAACATAAGAAACTTCTGTAACACCTCGAAATAAATATAGAGTATAACTAAGCCTCGCTGTGTCATTAGTCATTAGTTCATTATACAGTTTCTTACACACACAACTTCTCCCTTTTATCTTTGCAATAAATCGAGCCAACTGACGCCGTTTTCATATATGCCGAGCTAAGCTATACGCACACTACCTTTAAAAGTTGGCTTCACTTCATGTTTGACAAAATTGTCGTTACTCCCATAGAGTTTCAGTTGTAACGTACATGAAATAAAGAAGTACATAGAGTTGTAACTTTTGACCTAGGTGAAATAAAGTACATCGGCGTCACACGCCTCATCTCTTGGGCGGTCAGCTAGTTGTGTCTCATGATCCACGCAATGTACAGTGCACGGCGATAAATCACTGTTTTATTACCACTCGAGATTTTTATTACTTATGTAAATTGTAGCGCTTTCTTTTTTTTTTACATGGCACTCGAGAGTACAAGACTTTTCCCAAATACCTTCTTACTTATTTAACTAACATAGCACATACTACATTAAAGTAATGATTATAAGATCCTGTGGAAATTGGAATCGTTAATCTTTGAAGTTTCTTAACTAACTTGAAATCGTCTTTATATTGTAGTGTAACACTTCACAAAAATTCATTCTTCAGGCCTAACGTGACATGTCACGTTAAGCCAAGAATGACTTTTTCAATTATGTCCGGCCCCCGTATCACGTATCTTGCGAGAGCAATGCGATATCAATTATTGCGCGATAATTGCTCCAAAAATCGCAATTTCGTATTACGTATCAGCCAAAACAATACGATTGCAATCGATCACTATACATGACACCATAATTGTTTGTGACATTCATAACACCCAGCAATCGCTCGCGCGATTATTGCTAGTAGATTGTTGATTGTTATTTTTACGTGATAAGGTAGCCGTTTTTAAGTTTTCTGACGGCAGTTTATATATTCTACAATCTACAGCGTCGTTGATTAATGTTTTGATGTTAGCCAATCAAAAGCGTTCGTGAATAGCGCTCTAGAGGAAGAAGCTGAGAAACCATCCATTAGTGGCGTTCTCCATTCTTATAATCTCTTTTACGCGAACCTCTTACGTTTTTAAGATCGACTTTATCCAGGTCCTATTCACCAGCTAGGGCTTTCAGAGTACCAGCCTTCGCCACTGCTAGCAATAACAGAGATGACGTCTTGCCCATCAACGGAATTTTATAAGCCCTGCATTAAGGGGGGTGTCAAAATATAAAAACGTATAAAATCCCAAGTAAATAACGTAATCCTATAACCCATAAAGTTGAGATTTATAATATCTGAGGCCGTAAATCATTGGTGCCATTAAATTTTAAGTAATACGAACGAATCACAGGTTCGAGTCCCATCAGTTATCTAGTTTACGAGCCTGTGGGATTGGTGGTGGGACCGGCGCGCCATTGGACCAGGCCACTTTATAGGACCATAAAAGTCGAGGTGTCAATTGCGTTTGGACCAGTTTTTGGGATGTAATTGGTTTTTGGGACTTTTGGTTTGGGTTGTAAGTTTTAATTGTATATTTTTGTGGTATCTTTTGAGTATGTACAAATAAAAAGCACATAATTCGTAATAAATTGTATCATATTGTATCGTTTATAATATCCAGGATCAAAGACTTTTAATTGTAGCTACTTCCTTCTGTGCGTCTAGCATGCGCGTACAACGAGATATCTCACCATAGAGAAAAATAAACATACATCTCAGGTTCACTCTCGAGTGTTGTCGATATCTACGTAGTGTCAAAATGATCTTTTGACATTATGTCGATAGATTGTGACGACAGATCTACACGAGCAAATTTAAATTGTCATGTTATGGTCAATAGAGATGAGGAGACAAACCATCAAACATCGAGAAAACATGTAGACAAAATTTTATCGTTATGCGCATGCTAGGCGCACAGGTCAACTCAGGAGGCGATGTCACAAAACTTTAAATTTTATTTGACATCGTAACTTGCCTTATGAATTGGACCTAGTTGATATCACCCAGGTATAATACACATATAATACAATAGGTCATTCGACTTCACTATATTGTCATTCGGTATGACACCTAATTGATCACTACGTGACGTCATGTCACGTTAAAGGTCACAGCACACAAGGGATCGGCACCGTATCGCCTCGAGCCGTTCAATATTGTTTGTATGAAACTGCCTACTGCAACGCACACTAAGCAGAACCGTAAAGTAATCGCCTCGCTTCGGAACAGCCGAACCGGGATGCGACGCGTGGTCGACGACTCGTCGTCCACCCGCTTAGGGCTCGTCGTCCACCCGCTTACGGTTCGTCGTCCACCCGCTTACGGCTCGTCGTCCACGCGCTTACGGCTCGTCGCCCCCGTGCTTACGTCTTTCCGCACTCAAGCTTACGTTTCTTCGTCCACCCTTGCCCCTTTCCCCTTCCCCGAACCGTAAGCGGAGGGGTCGCCTAGCCGTAGCCAAGATGACATGCAGGCGCTACTGATACGCTTTGATTACGTGCATACGTTAGGTTGACGCCTGATAGTTGACGGCGAGGCGAATGGCGATACGGTGACGATCCCTTTCCGAGTTCATATGTGTGCTGTGAGTTGTGACCTGGCTCGGCCGGTGGCGTCACGTTACTCACACAGACACACCTTACTACTGACGCGATTACCAGTACTACGAAGCCTAAGGTGCTATCAGAGAAGTTGATTCATACTTCATAGGCAGACGGCGGACGTAATTTGGTCGCGTTATTCTGGTTGGACCCCAGCCGACATATCACGACAAACAGTAAATTGACATAGCCCGACCGAATGACGTAGGACCACCATCTTGCATAATATTGTACTTGTACCAGCAAAGAATTTATTTATTTGCTTGTACAAGTACAATATGTACAGCAGGGCTAGCATAACAACAGTAGACATGGGAAAGAATCGACATACTGACAGATTTTATCGACAAAATGGCGGATTTCCATTGTCTAATTGTCACTTTGTCTTGTCTAACTGTCACTTTGTCTATTCTTCCGTAGAAAGAAACCATTTCTGTGTTGGCAATGCTACGCCTGCAGGCGTTTTCATAACTTGGTAGCTTTCGCGGTTTTCACTTGAAAAAGATGGGTCAATTAGATCTAAAAATGTTAAATAAAGGATGGAATCAAAAGAAGTTCGTACGAAGACAAAAGCTTACAAAAATAACTAAGAATGCAGGATTATAACAGATCGTCATAAATTCAAATATCGAATGCCAGATGTATGGGAGCTGTCTTTCATACAAATCATTTTCGATAACGTTATCTACTATTGCTATAATCATGAAAACCAAACGACCAAGGACGAAAATATAGTACTTATTCACTATTCCTCACAGAAATTGAGAATTAAAAACATTACGAGATTACTACAGCTTCTGTGCTTTCTATTTGGTTTAAGTAGATTTTATTTGGCCTGGTAACTAAGTTAAGGCGAGCCCTTACCTCAATTCCAAAACGATAACCTTGTACACAAGCGAAGTCGTGTACGCATCGCAATAACATTCATTTTAGCTTAGCATAAACTTGTAGTTTCGAGGGTTGGATCTTCTCTGTGTTATTTTTCATTTGATTTTTAAATATCTTTGGAAATAAATATTAAGAAACAAAATTGTTCGGTTTAGACCTTTTTAATATAGATTCACTAACAATTTATTCAAATAAAATGTATGTTATCCTAGTTAATACTTATATTTCGATGATAAAGATTTTTGTGGAGGTGAGTTTGTAAACTAATTACAGCCAAAGAATTACGTTTTATATAAAATATGTTTATGATTTAAACCCTTTTAAATATTGTGCTTTATATCTCATATTTTTTACATTTCGTTATAATATTGGATTTAGGTAAACCAGGAGTCAATAAATAACAAAATAGGGTTTGTCCTCGCCTTAAGAATGAATAAAATAACTGAAGCAAATTATTGTACTGATAGCCTGGTTAAGGTTTAAAAGTATGGCTGCCTAAGTGCTGTGTGTGTAATAAGCGCATTTATATTTAGGCAGTAAACTTATACTAAGAAAGGTACCTACTACCTACTACCTAGATTAATTATGTGCAGCACTGCTAAAGTAGGTACTAAGTACGCTCTTTTAAAGTACCTAGAAATATTTTTGTGTCCTGGTGAGTGATGACTATTTTTGTTACTTTCTTGGTACAAAACCACAGAATGGTATTTTCAAAAACAACAAATCAACATCAATCACGCTCTACTGTATAAGCTCACGTGATCCCGCGGCCCGCCTAGGGCAAATAGTGGAGTGCCGCCGAGTTTTTAGGGCCGAGGGTAGGGGCTACGTCCACTACCATCTTTCGGGCGCAGCAGAGACCCACATACTTGCGGGCAGGACCCCCATCCCCCGCAAGATGCTTAAAAGCATTTACTTGGCGAAAAACAAAATGGTCAAAACTCCAAAACCGCTTGACACAGAGACGCATAAGAGAATATTTTGTTTAGGTATTTATTTGTTGATGGGATCTGCATCAGATCGAAGCTACATTAACGCTGGATTAAAATATCAGAATCTGTGTACAATTTGACGGACGGTCGCGTGATTGTCCGGCCGTCCGTCATAGGTCGGTAATTAATGAGATTCCCGTCCGAATATTATGCCGGAATATTTTGCCCGCATTATGTTAGCTGATATCGTTATGGCTGATTTTAATTTATAGTTTTAATTTTCAGTTTCGCTGAGACCGGATTTATATTGCGGGTTTTGTGTTTTATGGGGTTGCAGTTTCGAATTGCTTGCACCTTGATACAGAGTACAAACCTACAGGGATTCTTTGATAGGATGACATTGTCACGCGTGGATGCTAAGTAGTTGTCACTCACAATGATACCAGCGATAATATTCATAAATCGAACACATGTAAAATGATACTTGGATGACATTTCCGGGTGTAAGTGTAAATAGCTCTGTCTCTTTAGTGACGCTTTACAAGATGGCAATTTTAATTCGAGATCCGGGAATAAATCACCAAAACTGAAAAAGGTGGATATAATCAACGAATAGAAATAAAATAGTTTGCTAACACAATACAGTTCTTGAGTAATATTTGATGTTTTGTATTATGGGAAGATTTGGAAAAAATATTGATCTTGCCACATAGCCGCGTAATAAAATACCAGAAATGTTGAGGAAAATACTGCTAGATGCAGCTAGCTTTTAAGAATTCATCAAAATATGAAATAAGTATGTTGTTTAAAAGAGAATTTTGAGTTTTATGGTGACGGCGTCCCAGCCCACCTCCCATCGAGTCCTTACGAAACCCTAATCCCGTCATCAACTTTAAATCACCGCGACATTATCAAAAACAATACCGAAAAAAACAGTATCAGTAACAGTTCGTAAATCCAAAAATTATCTCGACGCGAGATACCGGCTGACATATTTATGGGTTCAGCTCAGGACGTAAAACTAATCCCTGGGGGGGAGCCGGGGGGGGTGCAGGGGGGAAGGGACCTTCTACATTCGTCACATAGCCGCCGTAAATTATCATACTCGCTATGATATGACGGGGGCCGCCCATTAAACGCGTTTGATTTAGATGGGCCCATAAAATTGATTTATACTCTCACGCCAACAAAACCCGTGGCTGTGAAGCAACTATTATATTAACATTTTCGTGGATAACCTTTTTGGGGGTGCAAGGTTGTACGTGGAGGGCTGCGCGAGGTGAAACCGACCCTGCATCACCACTTTAAAGCTTAAAATCCACCGCAGCAGGTTGTATGTTGTGAGTCCTTTTGGTGTTGAAAAAGAATTCACTCATATAGTTGCATGGAAGTTAAAAGTGTGTCAAAATGTGCTCTAGTCCGAAAGTAACATGGGCGAGTTTTCTCTGACCGCCGCCCGTATAAAACCCATTGTTTTTGGATATGTAATTTCGATTATTTTATGACCTAATGTTACATAGAGCTTAGTTACAAAGGTATATGCTAGATTCATATTTAGATAACGATAATTAGCTTTTCATCATAGCTTTAACATGTAAATTGTGGCAATCATTAATAATGATTGTTGTAGTCTATAGTTTATTTTTAACCAACTTACAATTACGTCTATTGTTGAGTCAGAATTCATTTAGTACATACAATAAAATATGTACGTCTTCACCGTTTTATCCACATATTTAGTATAAAGTATTTACTCATAGCTTTTTCAGCTCTAGGTATTTCTTCTAAGTATAATGTCATGTTAAATTTTAAAATGATTCTCTACTCTCTTACTTTGGTCACTCTTATTTCATTTAGCAAACTCTTGTTTTGACATATCACTATTATCTATTTATCGAAAGTTGTTAAGATATCAAAGATTTTCAAGCTTAGTGATCTACTTGTTTCGTGTTCAGAAAGACTAGGGTTTCAGTCTTGCAGCAGTCCCAATTACAAAATTCACACGACTGGACCGTAAGATTTCATCTTTCAGGACTAGGATTGCAGGAACCCTAAGAGATTGTTGGCTTCTATGAACCTTCGTACGATAGCAGACACTTTTTTCACTCAAAATAGTAAAAATGAAAATCCATTATCCAACACGCAACAATTGCAACGTGAAATAGAATACATCGAAAATGTCGATTCATGTATTTCCACGTATTTTATCAATCACAACCGTTTTTATTTCGCCATCAGCGTTTGATAGCTGATGTATAGTCGGGTGAACTTTTGAACCCTATCCCCTTGTAATAAGGGCGACGAGTCGCGGCGTACTCGACCGTAGATCAGAGGCCGAACCTGACGGTCTGTCACAAATAAATAATACACGCCTGTCGATCGCGGGACGGGCGATACGGTAGAGAGCCATCGGGAAAGGTTGGCGAAATAAAATCTAATGGCAATAAAAACGCATTAATTCATTGTCACTATTTTTTATTTATTTAAATATTAGGTACACAAATAAAAAAATGCGACTTTTTACATAGAGCCGTTAAAGGGAGTCACAAGTCTAAACGCCAAAAACGTTTGAACATTTTACGTTATCTTCCTTTCATTCATCCAACCATAAAGAGTTTTCTGGCCATCACGATATAATTTATTTTCTCTCTTTTTACTAGCCGTTACGAAGCGGGTGCAGAAACTGTTTATCATGAGTCGGAGTTTGTGTCTTTATAATCGTTTTCCTCTGAACCGCCTTCAAAAGCCTGTTTATTTACAAGATTGAACTACAATCAAAAATCGTAATTGCACAATCGCACATAGCACCGTCCGTATAAAATAAATCAGTGGATTGTTTCATTTCATTTTATTATGCCAGCGAGATCCACTCTTACGGACTCTCCATAAAAACGCTATTTTACAGCGCGGCCCGTCCTCAATGATATCAATTTCTGTCCGTAATATTTATCGGCCGTGTCCACCAATCATATTAAGTCTAATTAAAATTAGTGGTAACAGTTTGAATAAATCAGTCGCTAAGTGCAACCTGACCAATGACCATATTTCAGGCTTAAAAAACTTGAATCTTTCATCATTATTTTTAATCCTTCTAAATGCTCTCCCAAGCTCCAATGCGAAGATTTCAAGAGCTGCATACATTTTCTTGCAACTGCAATTGGTCGCTGACCGCTGTTAAGCATTAGTGTACCCACAATTTTTTTTGTTGTTAAATTTTGAATGCAGTCTTGTTCTAAATCATCTACAGAACATAACTGCATTCATAACTCAATACGTAATTTTTATGTGGGTTAGTACGCGAATGCTTAACAGCGTCCATTATTTATTATTGGTTCCATAAATTCCATAAATTTTCTGACAAACTCTTCATTAAAGTTCAATCAATAAATGCCTCTTAGTAGGACCGTTATTTTCCTTTATTTTGAAGCCTGTGAGTAACCTTGAACGCTTCTACGAAGCACACAAGGTGTATCGCACGCCAGCGAACCACCCTCGCAATATTTGGCCTATTACTCGGGCGATCCATTGATTTATGGGTTATGAATCAACTCCCCCCCCCCTCCCCTCCGCGCCATTACCCGCCTGATATATAGGCGTGATAATGAATCTAGTTCTTTCTCTCGTGATGGAAATATGACGGTCCGTGAGTTATGGGTGCCTGGTGGAAACGACTTGCCGCTTTATTCTATTTCCGTTGTACCTCTTAAAAGTGCTGTGAGTAACTGGACGCCTGGTAGTTTTAGGGTTGGCTATTATATATTATAATTTAAAGTGGGGAATATTCCTTCTTAGTTTTAGAGCTCATTTCTATATTATATGTTATTGACTAATGACTGTCAATATTTTAGCAAAGAAGATTTTTAATCATTAGTCCTTAGTGGGCTTGGCCTTACTTCATAATCTTTTGACATTAGTAATAATTGAAATTGAAAAAAAAAATACTAAATAACTAAATAAGCTGCAGGATTAAGTTAATTACTTACTTATATTAGTGCATTGATTGAAATTATTTAATTTATTAGTTTTTATTATTCGTAGAATTTATATTAAATAAGTATAAATTTTAATAATATGTAATAAATTATTTTTAGATTATGTTACCAGGAGCGACATAAACTGTTAACATTTCCACACCTCATTGAGGTAGAAATTGTAAAACGTAGACCTAAGAACACCTAAGTATCAATTTCTTGGAAATAAAGAATATGAATATGAATATTATGGCCTTACTGGGTTCAAAGTAAATTATACCAGGACAAAATCTATTTAATTATTACAAATTAACAGATAATTAAATTTAACTACCATCGGAAACATGAAGTATAAGTACATTGATTCTACCTTTAACTTCACTATCGAACAAATGCCAAACTGTAGATCAAACTTATCGAAACTTAAAATTGGAAAATAAAAATCCATTAGTAGACTGAGAATTGACATTTCATTGAATCGAGTGACGTCTGCCACTCCGCCACTCTGCCAGATAACACACCAGCTGACATTTGACGAAGGATCACCGATCGCTAGATACCGTTTTCTGCTGACTGTACCTGGTGTTATTCAAAACTGTATGGCTATTGTAATAGAAGCTAAATTGGAGTGACATAGTTTGGGGTTGTAACAATAAAGGATTTTAAAATGGACTCGTCTGAACATTGTTCAATCTACGGCGAGATGTATTCAAAAGACAACCTGTCTAGTGAAAAGTACATCATCTAAAAGGGGCAGATCTATTCAAACTATTAACTGTTGTGTTTTCTTCTTAGACTTTTTAAAATTTCCTTAGTTTCTCTGTAGTGTTTTATCATAGATTTTTTTGGTTCTACGAGTAATAATTTTATGATCATTGATCACTTACTCTAGAGTCTAGGACATTGACGTTTTACAAAATTCAAGACTATTTTTGTACTCTTTCGTTGTTTTAATTATATGCAATAATATTTTCAGGAAATATTTTAAATGTACTGTGGCTAATTGCCGCTTCCCTTACATTAAATGCGTTATATTTTAGGTTTTTTTTAATTATTAATTTTCAGTATTCACATGAATTATCACGATAATGATGTGCTGTTGAATGCGCCCAAAAGACCTTATAGAGTTATTAAAAACTTTGTACTACAAATTTGGACAATAGCGAGGGTAATTTACAAAAGGAATCGATATGACGCCGCAAAATCTATGACATTTAATCATTTTTAACAAACAATACTCCGGGTCATCTACATCGTACGTCATCAGACAGTCAAAGAACGTGCCAGTCACCGCTGCATCGTTACAATAAAAAAGTTGGGCCTTAGAGTTTCGCGCGCGTCTGACATTTGTCAATCATCTCTCCCGCGCTGTCAGTGTCAGCTGTCAATGACAATTAATGGCCGCCTATACAGAGTTTTATGGCTTTTATTGGCGCATTGTGCGAGATGATTAATGTAATCGCTAATGCAAATCCTGGCGGCAGAAGCACGTTATTGTATTTTTGTAGTTCGTTGATTTATAGTAATGTTCGTGCTCGGTAATGATTTTGGGCAGCGAATGTTGTTAATGTCGTGGGGACGCTCGCAAAAAATATCCGGTCATTTAAACTACCGGACGAGTATGTTACAGAGGTTTATTCTTCGCGATTAATTTTTCAAAATATTTTATGCGCAGCGGTAACAACGCTAACGGCCTTTGTTTACTCAATTGGAAGTTACACTATTTGGATTTTTTTTTTTGTTATCTGTTGTTCTAACTAAGCGTGATGTTTAAGTTTGATTAGTGTGCTTCTGTTCGTGTATAAAGTTCGCCTTCTAATGTGCCACATGTCATCGAGGCACAAAACGTCATGTAAAATGTAAAAATGTAATCTCGGTGAATCCGTTCAAATACGATACAGACACAACTGGAGCATGTAAGTAGAGTGGTAGAGCGTTTAAAAGGGTTACCTTTATATACCTCTACACTAGTCTATACCATAATTTTATAGTTCCTAAAATACCTTTGATATTATGATGCATATTGTTAAACATAGAGCGTCCGTGGCCTAATGGGTAGACCTTCCGTTCGCACTCCTAGAGGGTGCAGGTTCGAACCCGGGTGGAGGCGTGTACCAATGAGACATTTTCTGATCTCAAGTACATAATACGGACGCTCGTACGGTGAAGGAAAACATCGTGAGGAAACCCGCACATAGTTGGTCCCAGACGTATTGACTAGTTCTTTCCTCTGGACTAGGCCGACTATGATGCGAGAATGCCGTATACGCTTGGGCAACCATACGGACATTTAAAAATCTTGTCCCAGGCACTGCAGTATTTGAGGAGTGGTTACTTCGCTCTGAAAAATACTGTATAGATCATCCACAACGGATGTAAAGGCCTAGTTTTGTTAAACATAGAGCGCACTCTACTTAAAATTTTTCAAGCCATTAATACAAGTTTTTACATTTTTAGAGTCATCACTGTAGAGACTTATATGAAACCTTGGAAATCTTTTTGTCTAAAAAAGGCAAAAGCCATTTAAAATATATTGTGTAATTAAAAATCACGACCAACTCTATACGTGAGCTCATTTCTACAATATAATTTGTCACAAAGTTTATTAACAACATTTTCCTCGTATTCGATTTCTATATCGAGTTTCCATTCAAAAACCCCTTATTTGACCCGCGCCGACTTGTCATTAGCGATCGCAAACTTCTAAACGCGACCCTCGTGACGTTTATTACCGGGGTATACGACCCAAATTGGCGCGGAACGGAGACCTGTCACCGACACAATTTCATTACCGAAGCCCGTCAATGTCACGTCACGTCAGCTGTCACCTGTCACCCGTCAACGTCACTTACCTGCCAGCTCGCGGGCCGACAGATTGTTAATTAGAGTGTAACATAACGAAGTGTATTTCTGATGGTGACAGTCGTAATGACGGCTGATTTGGAAACTAATGCAATTGTGACGCTGCCGCGCTGTGTGGACATGATGAGTATTGTGCTTCCAAAATCGAAGCTGTATTAAAATCTATACTAACATTATCACTGCGATAGTGTGTCTGTCTGTTACTTCCTGACGCTTAATCCGCTAAACAGATTTTAGAGAAATTTCTTATAGAGTGTAATGGAAGAAATACGAGTACATAGAGTCCAAAAGATATTTCGTCTCCCCAAAAAAAATAAATTTCCCCTCAACAAACGAATGTCGGCGGAAGTTGTGGAAAACATCAGCTAATAACAACATAATTCTATGTTTTCCATAGCCTCTATAAAGTATTATAATCTAGTAGAAGGCTTTTCTGGTAGAGTTACTACGAACTTTTGTTGCATCAACCTATAAATGGACTAAGAACTACTTCTTAGTCCGTTTATAAGTTGATGCAACTGTCTGAGCATGATAAGAGTTTTCTTTGAGGAGGCTCAAAGAGTATGGTTTAAAAAAAAACAATTTTCAAGAAGTGTTTTTTCGCCGACCGTACAAATTCGCTACAAGTGTCACAAAGACAAATAAATAGAGTGATTAAACCTTGAAACAGCCGTGTCATTACCGCTGAAATTATGTGAGACGTTTTTAAAAACGCAATAAAATTTGGTCACAGCTGGTAGGGATTATCTTGGAATAGATCGCGAGGAGCTCTCCCGCAAACTTTGTATTTTTGAGGTTATGATTTATTGACAATGATGAACGTGTAGAGAAGACACTCGGAGGACGTGACGGAATGTGAGTTACATGGTAGTAGATAAATAGATGCCAACGTGTCTGATAAACAAAGAGGAATAGAGAAAGTCTGATAGGAAATGTCCAAAATCAATTAAGGTGTACTCGGGGAATCGAGACAGTAGCGGTCATTGACTCCCTGTCAAAAATGAAAATGACAAATTTTCATTTCATCAGATTATTACTGATTCATCGGAAAACCAAAATTGGTAACTCTTAAAATGATAATCTCCAACTTTTTATGAGTTCGAAGTGAAATGCTTCATATTCAGTTCACATCGAGTATACAAAATACGATATCGCCCTTAGAATTGACACCGTTCTCTAGGAAACCGCGCCATACCGCCCAATAGACAACGTTCTAGTGACGTCATTCACCGCTGTATTGCGACCGCTGCATGACGGCACCGCTTTTGGAGGAAACCAGAGCTTAAACTATAGGAACATCTGACTCTTCATTGTCAATCGCGGTTTATATAGTTCAAATATTATAATGTGTCAGATGTTCCTATAGTCTAAGGGCGATGTCGTATTTTGTATACTCGATGTGAACTGAATATGAAGCATTCAGTTCGAACACATAAAAAGTTGGAGATTATCATTTTAAGAGTTACCAAGATGTTTTCCGATGAATCTGTAATAATCTGTGTCTTTATAAGAGGTGAATTTTATTCTTAATATTCTTCAGAATATTTAAGAATAAAATTCACCTTACTCTCCTGTATAATTACACCTTGCTCGCACTGTATAAATACATACCATTCATGTATTTTTACAGTGCGAGCATTTTTCATTTAGTGCCTAGACTAAAAAGGTCATTAGCTTTGTCCACACTGTGCCTTTTTCTGTTCGTCAAGGGCATGCGTTATAGCGCAGTCAACAGCGAACGTGAGGCATGCCCGCGACGCATGCCCTCAGACCGTATCCAAAACTTCAAAAATGACAATATTGGCGTTGCGTTCCTTAACGCATGCAATTATTGAATGCGCCAATATGAAAGTTGATGACGAAAATTGAAGATGAAAGTGCACAGCGTGGACATAGCTAATGACCGTACATTTATAGCAGTATTAAAAGTAAGTTGAAAGACCTATTAATATTTTGTTACTCATACGCGATAATTAAGTTTATAGATTAGACAGGGTACTGTTCAGTGTTCATCCCAAAAAGTACAACTTTCCCAGGAAATACTGTCATTTACGAGTGGAAATACGCGAAAAATTCGTGTCCGGGTTCTAGAGGTTGTAATAAGACTATTCTAGAAATATGATACTTTCCAGAAAATGCTTTAAAACTTTGTATTCAATAAATTGATAGTAAAACAGGTGCGGTCATCCCTTCAAGGACAAAACATATGTCCCTTCATCTTCTCCCAGAGACATTAGTTATCCTCAGCACTCAGCACAAACTCCTTTAAAAGTATCAGTAAATTACAGCACAGCATAATCTTTGTTCGATCCGGCGCAGATGCGCGCGCGGCGTGACGGCTTGACGGGCATAAATCAACTGTCACTGGGTCCGGGGGACTGTCAGCCGGGTGACGCTGTGGACACGCTTGTAGCAAATGAGCAGATGAATTTGCCTCGTGGTAGGATACAGAAAATACAAGTTGTATATTCAAGCCCTTTATGTCTCTAACTCTATCGTAGGTAGATGTTTTTATATATGTCCTAGGATGAATTGATAGATCGAATTTTCGCGAAAATTCTAGGGATTTAGACAATGGTGATTACATTTTATATAACACCTATATACAAGGTGTAACATAACTAATTAAACTTAAGGGTGTGTATGAATGTATGGGTCTCTAATATAGAGGTAGAGTTCGCTTGAAAGTAGCAGCGCTGAAACAGTAGCTTTTTTAACGTTTGTATGGCAAAATTCATGACCCTGGGGTCTTGCCGATACAACTATAGCCTTTACGTCTACACAAAAATTTGTTTTCCTTTTCATTCCACGACTACCATACATTTTACTTCTACTAAATGCAGCCTTTGTCCATCCCCATGGTCTGCTCTACATCTGTGCCTAGTGTCATGAAAACGGTTCGGAGCCTCTTCAACGTAAACAAACAACCTTTCCTCTTCATAATATAAGTTTAGATAGAGTCTGAACACAGTATAGTTTAACACTCTCTTTGCGTCTTTAGAATCTCTCGGGGCCTGGTGTCACCGAGCCATTCGTGCCGGGCCACGGCTCCATTTGTCCCGTCAGGCGGGATTTATAGTTTATGGACACGCCTCGTCAGCCATCGACAATGTCTGGGAAAGCGGCGACTGACGTGTGAGAACTGCCATTGTCTGGCTGATGTTTTTATTGTCTTCAAGATATTGACACTGGAGTTGTTTTTGCATTTAATTGCGGAGTTATGATCTAATTACTTGTCAAGTTTCGGTTTTCTCACAAACGTTTCTAGATGTTTAATTTTTATTAGCATTGGCACTTTTTATGTTGAATGGTTAACCATTTTGTGAGCTTTTCAAATACTTTAGTGGATTCTGGGGGGCTAAAATGGTCGCATTTTGCAATTCCTCTAAAATCAATTTAGAAACTGAATTTTCAAAACAGTCAAACATTCGTCAGGAATATCAAATTAGTACGAATTACTAGACATGAGTTGCAAGCAGAGTGATCATTTTGTGATTTTTAAAAAAATTATCATATTATGATTCCTAATATGATTCTCCAAAGAGCCCCCCAGATCTATTGTTACTTTGACAATATTAATGCTGAATATGTTACTAGTTACCTACCACTTTACAGGATAGTCTCAGGTCCTCAAAAAAACTAGATTTTTGTTAAAGCTTTACTTACGTCTTACATTTTCAAGACCGCGACATCCCAATAAAAACTTTAGGCTTATTAGCAAGTTATCAAGTATCAACTTTCCGATAAATTAATGTTAGTCCTATAATGTCAATCACTTTTAGCTTTTTCATGTTTATTTCGACAAGACCTTCCATAAGAGTCAAAGATGGCGACACGTTACTATACCACGACTTATCCATAACCTTAAACAGTCTTATCCCCACAAATCCATCCATAGCCAGTCTATACGCGGCGCTTATTAAGACCAAGTGGCGCTCCGACATCACAAAAACTGTCGTTAAACTGTACTATCAGCTCGCAAGCGTCTACCCAACTCGATAATACCCCAATCGAAAACGACCTCTATCTCCTGGCTAGCAGAGGCGATATTCCGATGATGGAATTATGTGATATATATAAATCTGTGTGACCGTCTGTGCGGAGATCGTGGGAGCCGATCGATTAGAGCGCGCAATTAATACAGACATGAGACAAGTGATGTCATGTGCAGACGGATCCGTGTGACGCGCTTGAGCTGCTGATAACAGAAACAGGTGGGGGAAGAAAGTTATACTCCGTCGTATTTAGGTTCTGTAGTCTCATGTTTTGACTAGATGATTCTTCGCTGTATTATGCAGGACGGTATCGCAGTGAGACTTTTCGATGAATGAATTTCTTTTGCCACCAGCAGGCGTAGCATGGTCACCATAGAAACGGTTTCTTTGTACGGAAGAATAGACAAAGTGACAGTTACGGAAGAATAGACAATTGAAATCCGCCATTTTGTCGATGAAATCTGTCAGTATGTCGATTCTTCCGTAGAAAGAAACCGTCTGACCGTGACCATACTACGGCTGCTGGTAGAGCTATGTCGATACTCTACCTAAGGACGATTCTTTCGTGTCCATGACGAGGAAGGACGAGGGTGATTGATATTTCATTTGCCACCAGGTGCCGCTATGTAGCCTTAGGGTCTGTCGTGTCACATAGACATATTATCGTGACACATGACAGCTATATCGTGACACATGACGGTTTTCGACTTACATAAATAAACAAGAGGATACAAAATATTTTGTTTGTTTGCTTCGAACGGTGTCCGAAATTTGGCGCCGATAAACCGAGTTTTCCCCTTCTTTACATTAGACTTAGATACTTTTTGTCGCGTACTTAACTGTCTTTATAAAATAGGCTTAACAAAACTCTGAAGCGAACTCTCAGCAGTATTTCTATTAGTATTCGAAGCTTTCTCTCAGTGACCATCAGAAAAACTGGAGGTTTTCCCGAAAAGCCTACGGTAAACGATACAAATACACTTTTTCACTTTATAAGAATCCATACTAATATTATAAATGCTAAAGTCTGTTTGTATGTCTGTAACCTCCTCACGCCCAAACCGCTAAACCGATTTTGCTGAAATTTCGAATGGAGATATTTTGAAAGGACATAGGATACTTTTATCCCGAAAAATACACGATTCTAGCACGATAAATGAAATTTGGCGCAACGCAGTAGCGGGCATCGTCTAGTAGTTTACATTAACTCAGTAAACAGTAAGTTCCATGCACCAAGAACACACCACCACACGAGGGGTAAAAATGACCGAGTCATCCAAACATCCGGACTAAATGATAAGTGCCTTCAAACAGAAGAATCAACCCTTTGTCGCCGGCGGGGGTAGAATCGTCCAGCTCACCTTGTACTGTTTACGTAACGTGGGCTTCAGGTACGGCGCGAGTTATGAGAGATCAGCAGTTTGGCGCGTCTGCAGTAGAAATGTGAACGAATATTGTCTAGTAATGAGTATTTGTCTAGTCTTATAAAGAACCTACTGGATATTGTGGTTGCTATGCTAAGCGTTCAGCCCCTCATTTGCGAGGTTGGATATTCGTTACTCTTTCACGCAAGTATTTAACGTATATGACATTTCCAATAGTAGAGTAGGCTCTGACATAAAAATTAAAAGAAGTTAACTAGTACGTCGTCCTTTTAAAAATTACTAGAAGTTAGTTCTCGTACAACCCTTGCGAAATGTTTCTTTTATTTTATTAATTACTCTACGTCAGAAGTCAGAACACAAAATATTTAAATTATCTAACGGTAGATACCGCGTATTTTGTATGATTCATACTATTTCCCCCGCTATCGCTTATCGCTTGGCCTCCGTCCCGTGCACACCCTACTTTCGTGCACACGTCAGTCAGCGGACATCAATCACTGTTGGCGGCGACTGTACTCATATTTTAACCAGCCACACTCCAATATACACCTTAAAAAGGTATAATAGAGTTGAAATTTCAATGACTCGGTATTCTGAATACGGGGGTAGTTGTAACGTTTTCCATCGATTGTAGTAAATTAGGTGGTTATGAATTTTTGTTGTGGGTCATTGATTTTAATAACAGCAGTTTCAATTCACCTGGATAGACCGCATGTCAGGCTGTTTTTGAGGTTTAGCTATACGTTGTATTTCACCAAATAGCTATAATAAATAGTGAATATTATGTGCACAATATTATCTTATTTCTTAGGTTTGGTAAGCCGTACAGAAAAACAGTTTTGCCTTGACCTTACACGATGTAAAGTTTTTTTTCAAAGTTCAGACAACCGTAGTATTTTAACAGTCAAGCAAAACCTTATTTTTCCAAATGCATGAGTTTTATTAATCAAAGTGTCTAACGTAATCGTTCTAAGGTACCTCATGTAAAAGTTATGTAACTTACAAAAATAGTAAAACGTTATTTGTACAAATATTAACAAAAGACGCTCGGTGAAACATTTAACCCTTTGACCGCGGCACCTGATGTCGCGCCGACCCCACTCACCGCCCGTCACCCGTCACCTGTCACCGGGCTGTCACTGTCACTGTAGTGTCACCGTCATCGTGCCCGCGATAATGATGTTTACCGCGAGCCGCTTTGTTTGAGACGCCTTTGAGATGTGGGGACTTCTTTTTAGACGGCTTTTGAATTTGATTAGGTGCATTTGAAGATGTGGTGCAGTTGGGCAAAAAGTGTTTGTATTGTTAACGGCTGTAGTCAGAGACATAATAATTATTACTTATTACTTAAACTTTATTTAATGAAGAGTTTGACATAATAATTAATATAATGTATGGTCATGTCAAAATTTTCATTAAATTAAAGTTAAGTAACCATTACAATAAATGTCTTTGAGTGCAACCGCTGGAATACCTATTTAAACTATAGTAAAAATTTGCTAGTTTAAACTATCTTGCTTATTGTATATAAATTACTACAAGATGTATTAGAATCCAAAACCATGAAAATGGCCGTGTAAATAGCTAGATTGCAGTTTTCGCGTCTCGTCTGCCCGTAACATGAGCTGTCAGCGCCAGACGAAGACATTTGCAGAGTGAACAGCTCGGATGCAGGTCACGTGACATCGTGGAAATATCGACCAGCCCGTCGGCGATTGATGGACGGGTATATATCTGAAGCGGGTCTCCGCGTCCCCACGCGACGGGCCGCGCTATCCGTCACCTTCAAATGTGCAGCCGGGGGTTGACAAAGCACTCGGTTAGTTCTCGACGCGAGGATTCTTGGCGGAGTGCTGCTGACACGTTTCGTAGTAGGGTTAAATTAAAGCTGTTTTGGGGTTAGATAATTCTTACTAATATTGTAAATGCGGATCTTTCTGTCTCTTACCCCTTTACACTTAGTGTAAGTACTCACTTACGGTTTTGCTCGATCGAGCAATCACGTAGAGTAAAAACCACGGCTCGGGCTTTCGTCCATCGTCCGTTCCGTCGTTCGAAGGAAATTAGCTACGAATAATAAAAATTAGTGTCAAAAAATTTGTCAAGCCGGCTCGATTCGAGCCTTCAAACTGGCTCGATGCGAGCCTTCGGGCTGTGAGTTTTTCGGTCCACAAGGTGGTTTTTGCTCGATTTCGAGTAAAACTATCGAGCAAAACAGTATGTGAGTACTTCGCATTAGTGTCGATTCAGACCGCAACGCCACGCGTAGATGCATTTCCGTATGGATTTGACAGATTCGCAAGACGTCTCACGCAATTGAAACCTGTCAAGTCCATACTTTATGCCGCGCCGCGCCTCGCCTCGCCTCGTCACGTTGCGGTGCGAATTGACCCGGGGTAAATCAAACCGCAACGCGACACGCAGGTGCATTTCTAAATTTGTAGGGATTTGACAGATTTCAATTGCGTGAGCGGTGAGACGTCTTACAAATCTGTCAATTCAGCACAAATTTAGAAATGCATCTACGCGTCGCGCGCGTTGCGGTCTGAGTTGACGCTTAGAATGCTGAACCGGTTTAGATGAAACTTGGTATGGAGATACTTTAAAAGACCGGGAGACAATATGATGGTTTATAGAGTACCTATAAGAAACAAATTGCGCAACGGAGTTTCTGTCGTCACCTAGTATTTTATAGTAAAAGTTTCATTAGAATAGTAGTTGTTCGGGCTGAAATAATTTCAATAATTTACTAAATCGGTGATTCACGTGTTTTGTACGTTGCGGCACTCAATCAACTGTCAATTTGACTGATACTAAATTTGATGAAGCATAATTTGAATGTTTATAGGCAATACATAATATATTTAATTAAACTTTTGTATGAAATGAATGTAAAATAATTAGAAATATTGTAACATACAAAAAGTATACTATCTGCAAAGTTATCTTTAGTACGATGAAAGTAAACCCCTTTAAACTTAAGTAGGTAATCGTACTAAAGGGGTAACTTTCATTGGAAAATCGCTAAAAACAGCGAAGTTGTTAAAAGATATCGGCTCTACTTTTCTGGTATTAAGTACTTATTTAGTAGTGAAAACTTCAACGTCTGCAGCCATTGCGGTCACTTCTTTCATGCTCAAACATTCTTAGGTAAAGAAGTTGTTGTCCTAACCTCTTATTAACGTGACTGAGAATTGAACGATAGAGTGACTGAAAGATTGTTGTTCGTAAGAAAAACATAAGCTCATGACAGACAAATCTGTCAAGTAACTTTTCCAACGTATCAGACAAAGACTATAAAGTTCTGTTAATTCGTCTTATGTAGTATGTTTTTGTTAAGTTTAAATTTACTACAAGGGCGATTATTATGCGGTAAGTCGACTGACGATTTTTTCTCAAAATGAGAATAGTTCGGTGCAGTTAATGGTTTTATATTGTGTAGAGATCATTTGCAACAGTTTGACACATGCCGAATCTATGACAACTTCATGAGATTGTGCACGTTATTTGATTAATGACTGTCGTTTGTGTGTGTGTGTGTTTTTGTGTGATCGTGCGGGCGGCGCCGGACATG
Organism: Aricia agestis; assembly: GCF_905147365.1. Lineage (NCBI taxonomy): Eukaryota > Metazoa > Arthropoda > Insecta > Lepidoptera > Lycaenidae > Aricia > Aricia agestis. Next base: position 982,533 of record NC_056416.1, on the reverse strand, counting down.
TGTCCGACCATCCATCACTGGACAGATGGCTATGGATACTAAGTTAAATGTACATTTAGAAGCAAAAATGGGAATTTTATAACGAATAAGTCTAGGTTTTGTTGGGGTAGCGGTAGTCCATAGTGTTTGTTTAAAAATCTTCATTCCCTTAAAGTTATCATTTAATTACTAATACTACTGTGTAATGCATATTGCCTTAAAAATCTAACCTAACCTAACTTATAAGAAAGCTTTTAGTACTGTACTATTTTAAATATGTTGGTTTTTTTTGTGCAAATGAGCTAACGGGTCACCTGATGGGAAGGAACTTCCGTCGCCCATGGACACTCGCAGCATCAGAAGAGCTGCAAGTGCGTTTCCGGCCTTTTAAAAGGGAATAGGATAATAGGGGAGGGTAGGGAAGGGAAGGGAAGGGAATAGGGGAGGGTAGGGAAGGGAATAGGATAGGTGATAGGGCCTCCGGTAAACTCACTCACTCGGCGTGAAACAGCGCAAGCGCTGTTTCACGCCAGTTTTCTGTGAGAACGTGGTATTTCTCCGGTCGAGCCGGCCCATTCGTGCCGAAGTATGGCTCTCCCACGTATAAAATTCAGTTGTGATTCAATCTTTCAATGAGTTTTCAAAATAAAATAATTTCACAGTAGCAACTGAAACCAGGAAGGAGGAAAAGCTTTCTTCGGCCTGACAAATGTCGGGCCGCGGACTTACATCAATCTACTTATTACCGCCGACTAAATCATTTATTGTGCGATCTAAATCTGGCTATTTACTCAACGACGGGTCAAAGAGGCCCATCACTCCCCGACGGGTTGAGTACCGGGTGACATTATTAGCCGCTGGCCCTCGCGACTAATACACTTTTGATTCCGTCCTGAAGTTGAAAAATAGATGTTTCATTGAATGTTTTTGTGCGTTCTATAGAGGGAAAATGTGGAAAAGCGTTAGAATAAAGTCGAGCGCTTAGAGTCCCGCCACAAAGTGAATTTTAGCTCTTTTGTGGTGAGAGTCCCGACGCACCATCTACCGACCTTCGAGAAGGAGGAGTTCTGGCCGATTGGAGTCTACAGTCTACAGGAGGTTCCGAGGACAACTTCCGAACACGTCGCGCCCCACGTCGCAGACAATACGTGTTTAGTGTTTTAGTGTTATTGTTAGTTTTTAGTATAATTGTATGTATGTTAGTCTATAAGGTATTTATAATATGGGCCAAGATGCCTGCATTAAGTAAATAAATAAATAAACGTCAGATCATGGTGGAACGTTACATGCCGACGCTATGTTAAATAAGCCATTCATAACTTAACTTTGTTTACTACGCAAGGAGATACATAATATAATGGCAGAGTTGCTTGGTGTTTAAGTGTCAAATCAGACCCTAACGCGCCTCGTAGATTCCTTTCTAAATTTGTACTGAATTGACAGATTTCAATTGCGTGTGACGTCTTGCAAATCTGTCAACTCTAATCCATACTTTAGAAATGCGTCTACGCGTCGCCTTGCGGTCTAAATTTACCTTAAAACTTCATTGCAATGCCTCTCGACACCGCAATATGAACGGGCTCTAAGGCTTTTCCACTTGTAGAAGTCTTGGCTTGTCTAGTTGAGTACGCAGAGTCATTTATACCTCAGACATGCAATGTGCTATCATCCCTTATCAACGAAAGGGATGATAGCACTTTGGCCTAGTGGTATCATCCCTAAACAACGAAAGGACAATAGAAATGAAAATAGGTGATCAAAGTGCTTATTTTAAACATTCAACTTAGTTGATACTTTCGCAGCAATCACTCATATATCACAGTATATCTACAATAGATAATTAAAACGATATTTTGTGTCCCCCCTCCCCTCCCCCCTCAGCCCCGGCGGCGGATTTATGCGATGGCGGCCGGGATATGATGGATAGTTTGATTTATTCGCCATTTGTACCGTTTTTGCGTCCGGCCGATACAGCTATAATTATACGTTAGTAATTAATTTATCGCCGCCATAATGATGGTCTAGCCGCTCCGGCGTTATTAACAATGGGACGTTTAGATCCCATCGCGTTTTGGGGTTGAGTGCATACTTTTATGGATTTTCCGATGAAAGTTGATAAGGCTTGAATCTACGTAAAAGAAAAATATTAAATACTAAGATACATAAGCTTATAATTTTCTTTTATGTTAAAATGTATAAGTTATAACAGTCGAACAAGCAATCTCCTGTAAGTATTTGAGTTGTTGAAAAATTATTACGGTCCAAAATGTAGTAAGTCCTTATTTAAAATAAATTATTTTGCCTTTCTACCGTGGCAATCCAGAATTCGGACTACCTACTCAGTACTCAATGCTGAGAAATTTTTGTGTTTTATTTCAATAGCCCAAAACAGAAGGTCTGTTTTGAATCAAAAATCCTAGAGTCCAGCCAACTGAAGACTCTACTTTTTTTTGTTTTGTTTGCTATTTCATTTGAGAAGATATATTTTTCTTTTGTCCAAACAACTGTTATGTTACAATATCACATGACATTCATTATTGTATAATTAATAATAATTACTATCAGTAACATTAGTAAGTAATAGCGTGATAAAGTATTATTAGCTATGATCTATCAATCAATAAACCATCAAGTGTTTACCACCTGATAACACTATCGACGTTTTACAAAAATCATTGGGTACACAATAAAATGTAATATTGGTAATATATAGGTATAATGCGTGGTTGAAAATGAAAATTTTATACTTTTAGGTTGGGTTGCACCAGTTAACTTTAACTATAACTGTAATTTTAACTATAACTACAATGCAAAATGTCAAATCTTTGGTTAAAGTTAAATAATATGGTGTCCAAGGACGCCATATTTAACCTCCGCTCATACGTATACTTATCTGAAAATTTACTATTATATTTTTACTGTCGATTTTTACGGATAATTCAATTTTTTTATACCCCCAATCCCGTTACCTGTAGCTTCAATAAAAAAAATTAACGCAACAGATATCTGTGAATTTCTGCGGTTAAAGTTAAGGTTAAAGTTAAAGCTAAAGACGCCATATTTAACTATAACCATAACTTTAACTTTAACCACGCCGCTGGTGCAACCCAACCTTAAAGTACCAGTCACCAGATGATGCCCGCAACTCCTTTGCGCCACGTGTCGTGTATCACGCGGAACCGTGCATTATTCCGGAATAAAAATTGTCCTATGTCCTTTCCATCGGAAAATCGGTTCAGCGGTTTCGGCGTGCAGTGTCTTATGACAGTCGCTATTAGTACCTACGGATATTTTTTTATAAAAATGAAACATTAATCAAGTAATCACTCATGTTTGAATACTCATTAAAATATAAAGTAAGTATTTGCTTTCGCCTCTGCATCAATTTATCGCTAGTTTTCGTATGTAACGCGATAGATGGCGCTGTACTGTGCTTCCCAATCAAAGGTGTCTAATGTCTTTTATATTATATTATTATTATTTTGATTCCAAAATTTTAATTAATTTTAAATTATAAGTGTATCTATCTGTTGAATCCACTTAGAACCTTATTTTATTGTGAACAATCAGGCAAATATCTGACTATAATAGTTGACTATTATCTATATTATTCGAGTGGTTTCAAACATCTTGACTTGTTACTTGTTAGTTATTTACTTTTCAATCCAAATCAAATCGATTTTCTTTGTCGGCGTCTATTATTATTATACTGATAATAGGTAATATTTTACCTGATATAAAATCCTACTTCAAGACTTTCATCATCATCAGCCTATCATCGTCCACTGCTGAATGTAGTCCTTCCTTAAACAGCGCGAACTACCACAATCTTGGGCAGTCATCATCCATCCATCTTTACTTATAGATCAGTGCATTATTTTTTTCTTTCTCAAAATTAGCTAATTCCAGCTTTAAGATAATATTATACTTACAAATAATATTGTTCCATTATTTTTTATTATTATCAGCCTACAGTGTCCCACTGTTGGGCAAAGGCCTCCCCTCTTTCTTTCCAAAGTCCGCGATCCTTTGATGTTGTTGGCCACTCTTTATCAAACGCCATTATTATTATTATTGTTTGTAATTTTTGATTTTGTAATTATAATTATTAGGTAGAATAATAGTTTGGTAAGCTAACTAAGGGTGGGGTGCACCAACTTACTTTTAAGCTATAACTGTAACTTTAACTATAACTACAATGCAAAATATCAAATTTTTGGTTAAAGTAAAAAATGGATACCAATAAGTTATCTGGCTTTCTAGCATTTTTAGCAGGAAATACTACAGGCTTGTGTTTTGTATTGAATGTCTGCATTAAGATAAGGCTTTGTGATTTGTTTAACATTAACTTCTTTTTCGTGTGCAAGAATGGAGTCATAAGATAAAATTAATTTTATTTACTGACGTTCTTGACTGTTCTTGACTGTAGGTACGTTAAAAATTGCAAACCTCGTATGTTATAATATTTTAGGACGGCGTCCTGGGGGTTTCAGAAATAAATAAAATAACCGTTTATAGTATTTAACATATATATTTCTTTGAGCTTTTAATTGCATTTTGAAATACAACATAAAATATTAAATAAGATTATTAAATTTGGTAAAATCAATATTTCAACACCATTTTAAGAATGAGCAAAAGTCTCAACAGAGTCTGCGTATACATCGTCGTATTATCGTAAGTGTCGGCCGCGGCGGCCCCAACCCCCGCGGGCCGCAGCCCCGCGCCCGACGCGAGCGGTCGGCTGCGGTCCCGCGGACCCGGCCCGGGACCGACGCGAGCCGCTGATATTTCGAATCTTACATTATAGTGTACATTACTATATATATAAAAGAACATTTGACTCACAGTAACCGTATATACATCTCGTATATCATGTCGTATTTGGAAGATATAGAAATTTAACGTATACGAATGTCGTCGTCCTCCAAAGTAAAATTGTATAATTATCACTTTAGTGTACGGGTCCTCGCGACCTCCGCGGTACAATGGTATACAAGTTTTCACAGTAGAGTCGCCTAGAGTACTCACTTAACACTAAATAATAAATAGCAACCTCGCGTGAGAGCGTATCTATGCGAATTTACACTAAAATGTTCGTTATATTGCGTCACTGACGGTGCGCCGAACGAGCTGAGATTGAATCTCTGAGATTACAGCGTACGGTACCCACGGGGCTCGACAAAAACGATTCAAAATATACATACACAACTAACTAGAAACGATTTACGACTAAATCAGATTTACATAAGAATTAAAAATAAAGAAACACGAAAATTAATATTGCAACGAATTTTAAAATACTGACGAACCTGTCAAGTCGCGGGAGCCGAACGCCGCTCCGTCGATTACGATAGCGAATTACAATATGATTACAACGAGCGAGTCGTCTTACAATATTTAGCAAAAAATATACATTTACAGGAGATCGAATCGAATTTTTAAAACTTACGTGAATTATATTTACAATTATCGAAATGGAATTACATCGTAGAGTGGAAGATGAGCCGCGGCCTGGGGGACCGCGCGACAACCTTTACTCGAAGGCAATATTTCGAAAATATCTCCTTACATCTAAACGAACGTAAGACGTTTGGCGTATACTTATGTCGCTAGTCGATAATTACACTAACCGAGCTCGGCGGTGTTCTCTAACGATTACCTAATTAATTAAATTGGCAAAGAGTTTGAAATACTTAACGTCGCGTCGCGACTTAACCCTAAACTTTCAACGTAGCAGGATATGGTATCATCACATCTGATAGCCCGCCCGACCTCCGACGGATTAAACGTATTTACTCGATAATTGCTTCGCTAGCTCCGTGTACTTCAGAAACTTGGAGTGGGGGCTCTCGTCGAACGGCTGCGAGGGGCTCCGCGGGTCCTGCGGGGAAGCGGCGGCGGAGCCCCCGCTCTTGTGCGTGCCCGGCGACGACGCCGTCGGCGGCGCCTTCATCGGCACCGGCTCCGGCAGGGCGCCGTCCTTCACAAAGTGCATCTTGGACAGGTGGTGCCGGTACGCGCCCTTCGAGATGAACGGCGTGTCGCACAGCGCGCACTTCATGATGGAGTCCGTGACCACGGCGTCGTTGCACGCCCAGCTGAACGTCAGGATGCTGGGCGGGCCGGCGGGGGAGGGGGCGGGCGGAGGCGCGCGGGCGGAGCTCGTCTCCGTCTTGTCGCACAGCTTCTGGAGCGCCGCCAGGGGGTGGCTGCCCCCGCGCCGGGAGGAGCCGGGCTCGGCGGCCGACGAGCCGCCCGCCAGGTTGTCGAACATGGAAGACAGTGCGCCCAGGCTGGACGCCGGCTTCCGGTCCGCGCCGGGCGTGGGGGCCGAGCGGTCGCTCGCGGGGCTGCGGGGGCTGGGGACGGGGCTGGGCCCCTCGCTCTCGCGCTTGGGGAGGGCCGGCTTGACGTCCTCCTCGGCGGAGCTGCCGGGCCGCGCGGGCTCGTCCTCCTCCTCCAGCTCGGTCTTCACGCGGACCGGCCCGCCGCTCAGGTCGACGCCGTTCTCCCTCTCCTCCTCGTCCGGGACCTCCTTCTTTATCCGGACGTCGGCGGGGCGGTCCTCCGAGGCGGGCGTCCGGGAGCCCCGGGTGTCGGGAGTGGTTCGGGGGGTCATGTGGTAGGAGTCCAACTTTCTATCGGGGGTCAGGGACTCTACCCTGCTGCCTCCCCGCTCCGACATCGAGCTAGATTCGCTCCCACTCCGCTCGCGGCGGCCGTAGCCCTGCTGGTGGTGGTAGTTCCGCAGCATGTTCATGGTCTGCGGGTCGACTAGGGGCTTGGTGTAGTCGACGCTCTCGTCGATGCCGAGTCTCTTGAGGATGCTGGAGCCGATCGGGGCGTGGGCGGCGCCGCCCGGCATCCCGGGGACGGAGTGCCGCGAGCGCGTGTCGAAACTCTTCTCGATTAGTTGCTCTATAGCGTTGAGAACGGATGGGGACGAGCTCTTTTCATTGCTAGCGTTGGGGTCTTTGGAACTGGGAGACGCGTCGTTGACCGACGAGGGGGACCGATGGTGGACCGAGCCGGGCGACGGAATTTCGTCGTTGATGCTCTTGCGACCGTCGCGACCGGTGGGGGTGACGTGACCGGGCACGTCGGGGGGGATGACGTTATTGGAGAGTAGGGCGCTCTTTAGAAAATTCCTTTGGCTGTTCGACATAGGAGCGCCTATACACTGTCGGATGTGTTCGACGAACACGGCAGTCTCGATTTTATCACCACATTTTTCGCAAGTAATCCTGCTCCCGGAGCCGAAATCTCTCATCGGTTTACCCATCGGAACCCCGTTGCCCTCCCCGTTTTTGAACTCGTGCTGAGCTCGCTCCAATTCTAGTAGTTTTCTAACCGGCAAGGATTTCTTTCTTTTTTCTCGCGTCTGTCTCCGCCTCCCCCCGCTTTCGGTAATGGAGCGCATAATATGCTCCTTGTAGTGAGAATTTTTAACCATATGATTGCTGAGCTCCTTGAGCGAACTGAAGGCTTGGTCGCAAACTTTGCAAGTCAATACGGCGCTGACGTGGCTGCTGGTGCCGGTGGCCGGGGGAGCGGCGGCGTTGGCGCCCGGGGCGCTAGACGAGCTCTTGCCCTCGTCGGACGATTTCCACGAAATTATTTGCTCCTGCGATATGATATTCGTATAGTGCTGGGTGCGCTGCATGTGGCTGGTCATCTCCGCCAGGGAGCGGAAACTTTCGGCGCACCACATACATTTTAAAATTTGCCGAGTCTGCTCGGCGCCCTTACCTAACCAGACGTCCTGGCCGCGAACTAATTTTCTAGGAATAGGCATATTCTCTTTGATGAGCATATTTAAGTCGCTATGATTATTCTTATGAGACGAGGCACCCGACGACGACGAATTGTGAGACGGCGTCGACGGCGAGCTCGACGGCGGCTGGAGCGACGACGGCACGGGGGCCACGGACGAAGGCGGCACCGGCACGTTCACGCTACAGTGCTTCGCCTCCTTCATATGGACCGTCAGATCAGCCAGCGAATTAAAACTTTTCTTGCACCAAACGCATTTCAAAACGTCCTTAGTTTGGTCCGCACCCTTGTTCAGCCAGTGGGACTGCCACGCCGAGTGGCGCGCGGCGGCGTTGGGGGTCAGCCCCGCCCCGAGGGCCGCGCTCTGAACCGATCTGAACAGCTCCTCCCCCCCTAACCTGCTGAGCTCGCTCATTTTCTCTAGGGCTTTAGTGGCATCACTGGGCGTGGGCGCCCCGTGCTTGAGTTTTCCGTTCCAGTCGGGCGGAACCCCGCCCTTCGGCGATAGACTGGCGACAGCGGCGGCGAAGAACGGGAGATGGGGCGCCACGGGGGTCGTCCACGGCGATGCCAGGGCCTTGTACTCGGCCGACCGGGAGCTCTTCCTCGTGGGGACCGGCGATGGGGAGTCCTCCGGGCCCCTCTTCCTGGTGCCGACCGACAAGTCGAGCGGGCCGTTCTCGTTCTTGGCGAGGTTCACGACGTCGTCGCCGTCGTCGTCCTCGGTCGGCGACTCGCTCCGTTTCGTACTAAAGTCGAGGACCGCGTCGGCGCGCTCGGCGTCGGTCAGGTCCTCCTGGCAGGACATGAGCAGGCGCTGCTGGGCCGCGGCGGCGGCGGCGCCGAGGTAGGCGGCCACGGCGGCGGAGTGCGGGGGGAGCAGCGCCGCGGGCAGCGCGGCGGGCAGGGCGGCCTGCAGCGCCGCGGGCAGCGGCAGGCTGGGTGCGCTGCGCCCAGAGTACACGGAGTCGTTTGACGGACATCGCGGGGGGCCCGACGACTCGCGTGACAAACATCTAGGACTCTCCCTGCGAACAATAGAAAATATTCATAAATAATAAAGTTTACAATAATCAAACAAGGACCAACATAGATGCATTAATGTTGCATTTAGTAGCAGAATCTGGGTACTAGGAAAAAATTACCAAGATTTATGTTAGGTATCTCGTTATCCTAATTTATAAAATAGACATCATGATATTTAACCCAGGGTTAACGTTGACCTAGTTCTTAAATAATTTTTCCAGTATTCGACATAAGGGGCGTCCACAAATTACGCAAATTACGTAAGGTGTTTAGGGGGGGGGGGGAGGTTTTAGTCAATTCTCATCTAATCTTACGTTGGAGAGAGGGGGTCTCGGCAAATCTCGCGTATTTTTTTTCTTATTGTTCCAAAAAATACTATTTTGTCCATTTCATCCAGATTGTACATAATATAATATTATGCTTAAGATTTAATCGTAAGCGTAATCCTAATACGATCATTCACTAATTCCTTCGACAGAAAATAATTTCATTCATACTTTATACATCTAACTGTCAAACAATCCAACGCGTTTGCGTAAGAAGCCCACATTTTGAAAAATCTCACGTGAGATTGGGGGGGAGGGGGTAGAATAAAATCTCACGAAATCTCACCAGGGGGAGAGAGGGTCAGAAAATTAAAAAAATCACGTCACGTAATTTGTGGACCATATTTTCCAGTTTTGTCATAAGGTACAATAAGCAACTGCGGGGCTAAAATGGTCGCTTTGAAGAATCATGATATGAGTCATAATATGATTCATTTTTCTAAAATCGCAAAATGCAACTCTGCTTGTAATTCATTCCTGTATTTTTGTACTGATTTGACATTTGTCAGTTTGACAGTTTTGACAATTCATTTGCTGAATTGATTGAGAGGAATTGCTAAATGTGACCATTTTAGCCCCGCCGATCATTATGATCTACACTGTGGAGTTGCAATTTCTACACATCCAAGAAACCCACAGAGGTTCTCTTCTCTCTTTTTCTCTCTTTTACAGCATTTTTGGGTAAGGAAATTAATTTCACAAATTCATGAATATATTTTACAGTTTAGTTCATAACTCAGAACTTTTTTTACTATCTTATATCATGAACAGGGGTGGCCCACAGAGTTCGATACATCAACTATACCATTGCCATTGACTGAGAATGATCTAATAATTGATGTTTTCCTTGATATTTTCTACAAGGAAAATATTATCAGGTCAAATGCGACAAACAGATTATGATTATATCGCCAATCAGATTAAAAAACAACGTTAAGTGATTGATTGCAGACGACCGCATGATAGAAACAGAAACATCTGTGGAAGTTACCAACAATAATAATCAAAAACACATTAAATTATAGAATCATACATGAACAGTTTTAAATTTTATTTTCCAGTTTGAAGTGGTCTATAAAAATGCATTGATTGTATGTTAAGAAATAAAAAAATAATTTCAAATGTTCGACATACACAAGAAACAACCTATGATCATGATCCCTACAAACACTCATGAATCACGATTGAGTTAATAAAAACAGGTTATATGAATATTATGAAACTAATAATAAATGTAAAAGTGATACAATTTTGATTATCAAATTAAGTATATTTAGAAGAATACTTAAAAATATAAACTCAGCAGTAATTCAATCTGTAAATCATGATAATCCCCACACGCTTGATAAACAACCAGTAGCTAATCCTGAGCAGCTATTAATGGAGTCAACAAGACTATAAATTTTGGGATGCTTAGGAGACTAGAATTTTAATTCTCTAACCAACAATAATATTATAATTATGAAGTAAGTAAATTGTTTCCAAACGATGACTTTATAAATATAAGACAAAGTTTTTGTAAGTGACGTCCATAAAATTAGCATATATTTTCCATAAATAACATAAATTATAACATTTCAGATAACGACTACTTATGCATCAGACCAGAATTAAATGTAAACGATAAATGGTTACGTTTTTGTTCACTTTTATAGCGTTACAACTTACAACAGGTAAATGTGTTAACAATTCCAGTAACACATTTAACGAGCCCGTTGTTGCTTTAGATAAATCTAACTGAGGATACGATTCGATTAAAACTGGATTTCAATGACACTTGTTCAAACTTCCTACCTGACATGGTCGTGCTCGACGATCATTTTGGACGAAATGTTTTCAAAATACTGCAGCTCTCGAAACACGAAATGGTCCTCGATCCATTAAACGACACAATACAATCGGTGGCACAATTCAAAAGGACAATATTGAACTTCCCAGTAACAAGAACAGAATGTAAACACGTCGCGAAAGACGCGCCGTATTGACGGCGGTCGGCAGGGAAGTGCGCGGTGCCTGCGGCGGCGGCAGCGGTCCCGCGTGGAATGAGACACCGCGTGATTTACGACCCGCCTGCAGCGCCCCCTCCCCGCGCGCTCCCGCGCCAGACAGAGATAGCTGCCGGTCGCCCGCGTGTACGAACGAGAAAAGCGAGACGGCTATAGGCGCTCGGTTTCGAGGGGTGGTGGCGTAATGCAAGCGTGCGTGCCGTGCGCTAGGTGGACTTGCAATGACGGGTGATCGTTTTGATGACAGCCACCCGACAGCGCCGGCCGCGCCGCATCGCTGACTCACTCTCGTCACTCGAGAGATCTTTGATGAAGTATTGACGATGTGTCAATTTAATAACACTTTTTTACTTTTGGATTCGGAGACGTATTTCACTCGACGAATTTTGTTGTAACTTGTAACGTAAATGAAAGCGACGACAACGTTATGGCGAGAGGAACTAGGGATCAGAGATCGTCTATTTTTAAAATAGGCGTCCTGTCTAAGCCTAAATTAAAAAAAAAAAACAAAGTAAACCATGGAAAATTATGTAAATTGGTGATAGACTGAAGTAACAAGAAGAGTTACATGGTAACTCAGCAAATTTAAAATTCCAATTACAAACGATGCAGCGTATTACTCAATTTTTATATGAATAAACAATTGAAATTGTCTGGAAATAAAACGAACATAAAAATCACATAAATTTTAAAAACAAAAAACATAACACACCTAGTTTCAACGGAAACAGTGTGAACAAATAAAAATGAAATGTAAGCTATTATGAAGATTGCAGTCATCGCGATAATTCACAAAGAAATGGTGAGCCAAATATTTTTAAAGCATAATTTATGTCAGAATCGCCAGCTGCTAATGTTTCCTATAAGCATTAGTCGGCTGCGGGTCAATCAATCACTCGTATTTATGTGTCACGTATCGTGCTCCCTTTCCCCCGTGCATACAAAACCGTCCGAGCCACAGACAAGAATACTCCCGAACGATTTTTAAGCCGTCCGGCCGTACGTCAATTGATTTCCACCGGAATGAATCGCTCTGCGACTCCGCCGTGAGGGCGATGGCTCAAAATTTAGTTCCACGTCGTGCGGGCGTATAGGGGACACCTGACACTGTTTGAATAATTTCGCAGTTACAACGTGAATTTTAAAACCGGCACAGATGTCTTCGAAGCAATAAAAGTGCGGAACGTTATATTGGGTTCGGCTAACTTGATTCACGCCGGGGCTACTGTCACATCAAAATGTCCGACCGAGTCACGTACGGCCGTTTTGTTTTCCTTATTAGCACGGATGCGTTCTGTGATAATCGTACTGAAGATAGCAATTTGATTATTTTGAATATTATGTTGAAGATATTATAAACGATAAATCTTTATAACTGCAAAACATAATCCAAAAACAAATTCCAACACAACTCCAAAGCAGATGAAAATATGAAAATAACAAAATCACATTCAGCATCCAGTCCTGATGTCAACGATGATGGATATTTAAAAGTTGTTAAAATATATACTGAGATCCAGCGGACCCGGAGGAGCGGTCTGCAGGATGTATGATGGATCGCGTCTCACTGCACCTAATTGACAGTGATGGAACGTGAACCAGCTAAATTTGTTCGATAAAGTAATCTTTGATCATCTTACTATCTAAACATCTAATTTAATCACGGATTTTCAGTTTGTTAAAGTTTTTTAAAGGAGTTTAAATTGTGTACATCCTTTAATTTGTTTTGATTGATTGTTGTCTATTTTCTTATTTTTATCTTGGTCATTGTTTTTAATTTATGTGTTACTGTATTAATATATCGGACTGTATACGAATAGAGGAAAACATTTAAAATCCACTTTAGATCTTAACGTTTTTACACGTTTCTCTATAAATTTATAACATCATAGATAGACAATGATCGCACTAGAACAGATATTGATGGAGTGTCAGATGGGGAAGTCTTGATCATTTTTAGTGTCACTACCTACTGCCCGTCACTATCGCGTTTCCATTCATTTCTCTGTTCCGACTATTTGCATCTGAGACGTCGGACGTTAGATTATCGCCTCTATCGCCCCGTAATAGAGCCTCGACGAGGTGTCACGGAGCGGTCGCGTCACGGACGCGGACACTAGTTGACAAGTGATCATCGAAAACAATGGGATCGTTAAAGTGGACACCGTGGATTGAGGAGACCACCGCACACAACGTGATAGCTGCTTATGGATCTATTGTGTATATTTGACGATTGGATTATTGATCGCTTCCTAGCTCCACGTGACTTTGACTATTCGTGTCAATTGATTCTTTGGGTAATAAATTGAACGGTCACTCAACAAATAGAGGTCAGCGGCTTACGTCATTTATTTGGCGAATTTTATTATCTAATGGCTAGCAATCAATCATCTGCCAACTGCCAAGCAACCTGTTAAACTTGCAAGGAGTCGATTCGTTTCTTCAAAACTTGACTTTTTTATTATTGATACGAGTATCGAATTTCTCTACCTAATTCGAAGCTCATGTACACTATCTAGTCATCATGATTAAAGCCTGCCCTAATGCCATCCTACTAATTACCATCTTTTTCGGGATTAGGTTCTTAATCTGTCCTGAATTCGTGCTGGTGTCAACTCACCTCTCGGCATTGGGGTCCTGTATGAGCGTGGCCGGTATGCTGTGCTCGATGTCCCTGTCGTCGGGCGCGGGGGAGGCGCGGGAGGGGGGCGACGCGGGGGACGGGGGGCTGTCCCCCTCCTCGCCCCGCGCTCGCCGCTCGCCGGACTTCACGCCGCTCTCGGGGCTGGTGGCTTCCTCTATGGACAAGAGAGAACTTCATGAGTCAAAGAAGACTTAAAGCGGAAACAAAAAAATCAGTACGAGATAGCCTAAGAAGAATCTTTAATACAATGCAATTAAGATAAAAAAATTATAGCGATGATTTTAAGGTAAAGATTTCTCAACTGCATCGAACGAGAAAAGAAAAGAGAATGAAATACAAAGAATAGAGCCTCATAATCTTAGTTGATATCTTTAGAATTTCATAAAAGTTACCGACAGATAATACACACTATTGCCATTGTAAGGTCAACAAAGAAATGTTTTATTGGCGAAGTACCGCAAGCCTGATAACGACCGACTCAGAGATAGGAAAGTAATTGGGTCGAGCGAGTCTTTGTAAGTTTTGAGGAAATGTTTGACAAGTTACAAGCAAATTTTATGAATCGAGAACTTTTGGTTTGTAAAATTACTGTTGGGAAGAAATTTTTGTGTAAAATTAAAAACGAATAGTTTTATAGTAATATGCTCGTCGACAACAATCCAACAATTGGTTGTATTTTTTGTTAAGTTCGGCGAGAAACAGGTAAAATTGAAAGTGCTGAAGAGCTTTTCAATTCTTTGTGGAAAATCGGATTGTTTACATATTGCACAACCCTGCGAAAGTTAAAATCCTGATCGAAGATAAGCGAATGTTGAAACTTGTTATCGATTTATCGGAATTATGTCAATTGATAATTTCAATAATTGATCCGACCGGCTACACTAATATAACAATCAATCAATCACTAATCACATTGTTTGCGTAAGACTGCTCACTGCCCTCGATTTAGGGACATTTTCATATTTGTTTACTACGTCTGTAATGGCTGGATTCGTTTCTGTTCGTATTACATTATCATTTTGTGCCCATTTATTCATGTCAGTATTAAAATCGACCCAAACCTGTCACTCGTCGTCATGAGCCGGTCGCAGGGAGTACACGTTAGACCTACTTGTTGAAGGTCGATTATCACTGCATTTTTAATTGGTCTTAATTCTATCGGCATAGGTACTCATTATATGAAGCCAGCGAGGCTTCAGCGTTTTCTTCTCAATATTTCCGAGACGTTCAAGAACTTAGCTTCTTTTATCACCCATCTAAATGAATAATACAAAATGTGGCGGTAATTTATCTTCAAAACAGGATAATTATTTTATTTTTTACTGAATGACTGAGAGCAGCGTCTATCAATAACGTTGATAATTGACGATTTACTCATCATTTATTGGCTATATTATTTCGGGGACATTTACATAATGGCCCGCGTCGATGATGTTTCAATGTCACGCGGGTTCAGAGTATTATCTTACGCCCAAAAAACGCCCGGGCGAAACCCACGAGCTGTAAAATCAAAACAAAACTTTCGCTCCGATTATGAAGTTATCATCCGAAAAATGGCCGAAAAAACGGTCTGAAATACGAGAGCGGTCGAAAAGTCGGCGCCACGGTGGCCCGCGCGGCTTATTTCACTGCCCACTGGCTCGTGAACCGCGTTCTGCACGCTAATTGATTAAAACGCATCGCGTCAATCCGCCGGACGGCAAAGATGCGCCCGGAGCCGCCGGCCGGGCCGCCGCCCCCGGGCGATCGGATGCACCACAAATGGAGCAGACAAAGCGGAGCCCAGGCCCGACGACAATTTACATGACGCGTGCTAGCGTGATTCGAATTAAACAACAAACGGAATCGCCGCGAGCGATCCGACCGGCGCTCATAATCAGATGAGTTTCACCGGCCCTATCGGTCATCTCGGAGGTGACGAGCGGGCGGGACGTGAAACAATAGATTTAATTTTACCAAAATCCACCGTGAAATCGACGAAACTTTCGATAATCGACGGTGAAGTATCGATCGGTGATACGGATGACACCGTTAACGAAACGGCCCGAGTCGCAATAAGCGTTATAAATCTTGATTATATCGGAATAACATAAATAGGTCCGTCGATAAGGTGGTCCCCGGCGGCCGAGTGTGGACCGTATCGCGCGGGCACAGCTGCGATTATTGAACGAAGCTATCGTTAGTGGTAGGTTCGAAATTAGATTTTTATTAGTACTTAATGCTGGGTAGATATAGGCAGGAGTTATCAGTGGCGGGTGTAATCGATGTAGCCCTGTCATGGTTATCTAATGATCAATCAAAAGGCAGATGGTAGTGTTAATCCACGTATCTGATATGATGGACGTTTTTGCAACTTGATTGCTTATGATATTAGATATTTGGATCACATGGGCAATAAATAATATTCAAGCCGTTTTCTGCTTGTTTCCCTGGTCAGCTATTTTGAGGAAAATATTGTTATAATTTTAGTTCGTGGCATTTTATGAGTGACAGATCCGCAATAAATAAGAAATCACACCAAATTTTGCAATAAAGGATACACTTTCTAAATGATACGTCATGATTTTACGAAATGTTGGATAATTGGTTCCAAATTCTTGGACGATGAATGATACATTTTTTAATTCTTTTGATTTCTGGAAATTTTGCGACACACAATATTAAATACATCATTAATTTATTGTATTGAACACAGGCTAACATTTAACATCCTTGACAGCACCAATACATATTTTTATAAGTCTTCTAATAATTTTCGGTTAATCAATAGCGGCTTTTGAATTTCAATCACAGTGGTCGTAGACACTTCATTTCCTTCCCCTTCCCTGCCTTTTCCCCCTCAACCCCCTCGAGCCTGCAGCCGACGTCACAAAGCGGAGTGCATTCAAGAATCATTCAACTTTTATCAGGACCTTAGTTTTAATAAAGCGTATGAAACAATTTGTAAAGATGACAGAATATCCAAATACCAGTTTAAACTTTAAAGAAAATAATTTGGATAGTGTAGGCCTTGTAAAGATTACGAAAGTATTAAGTGTCTTAGAAAGAAAAGATTTCGGAATTCTTCACATCACCTTCATTCACGGCTTTTATCATGACCAACGTCCCAACTAATTCAAGCTTATCATTTATCTTTAATTTATATATTGCTGATAAGTGCCAAATTTTTGTAATGTCTTACGAATGAATAACCCTTAACAAAGTCCATGTTTTACAATGATACTACAATTTATTATACGTATTAGATCTATAATATTATAATGTAAAATTAATTTGTCCATTTTTTGTTTCTCCGCTTGTTCGTTTCTCCTACATCTTTGTATTCCCAAAATGTTAAACTTCTCTTATGTTTTTTAAAAGTTCTAGAAAGTGTTACTCTTTCAAATACGTAAAATCCTCCGAAAAGCGCCGAAATTCTAGTTTTTTAAATATTCTTCCGCAACGGCTAAATTCAATAGACAATTACAGTATACAACAAAATATGACGGATATTACGTAGATATTAATAGGGGTTATATAATTCTCATGAAATGCCGTGTGCATCGATTATTTATATTTTTTTTAAGCAATAATAAATCATTAATTAATTACTAACGTAATCTATGATTTGGTCGTCGACAAAAAACATATTTTGATTGATGTGGTCCAACGAGTTACGAGCAAAAAATATGACTTCAGAACTGGCTTCATTTGGAATATCGCAACTTTGCAGTATTTATGCTCCTCAGTTTGATTTTATACATATTTGCATAAACGTGTACCTAGTTGATAATTTTATAGACTGTAACTAACGTGTGTTTAACATGTATGCAAATTCTATCGCATTTTTTGCAGCGGTCTAACTTAGGCAACAGCAATAATACGTGGCTATCGTAACAAAAAAAAGCGATGAAATCCAGAAATTGTAACACCTTTATTGCTTGGATGAAAAATCATAAACGTTAACAGAATATCCGTTAAAAATACGTTTGTAGGAGTCGGGTCCATTTGGCGGGACAGGAGCTTGTTGGCGTGACAAATGGATCGGCGGGCCGGCCGTGACGCCATGACGGTGACGTCACGTGACGTCACGCGCAACAAGTCCCGTCACTTCGCTCGATGATCTTCCCTCCGCGCCGGATTAATTTGCTGGTCATTCTCTGATGTAATTAATTTAATCGATTAATTTTTGACGTGTGATTTATTCGTAGTGAAATCCTTGATTCGCTGACATCATCATCATTAAATCAGACATCATGTCTCATAAGTCATATCTGAGGACAAACAAACAGAATGTAATCTTAAACAGAGTAAATTCCTCTAGTAGCTAACCTTTAGTTCAAGAACACCATAATAAAGTAGACATCAGTAATAGATTTAAAGTTAATTTTATCCCCAAGCAGTAAATCAAAGCAGCACTAACACTAAACACCGAAGTGCAAACCCTATTTGATGAAGTGCGTCCGAAGCCAAACGCTTAAGTAGGAAGTGATAACAGTTTCAGCGCTGGCTTGATTTACGCTCGTCCAAAATGCGAAGCTGTATCATTTCATCAGTCTAATGAGCTTGCGTGTAACAAATAGTCCTGCGCTGATGCACGCTGATAGTTGATACATGCTGACACTGACAAGTATAAATGTAGACCTGTTGCTTTGGGCTCGCTATTGCCAGAATTCAAACGCAATTTAGTCCTTTTAAGGCAAAGCAATAATCGAACGCAAGATAAAGAGCAAATGACACAGCAACATTGTAATATTTTATCAAATTGTACTTATTTTTGGAAACAAAGATATTTTTAATCACCAATTTTTGCCTGTTGAATCGAAGTTGCAACTTTCAAGAAACATGATTATGTAAGTTAAACATGTTGTTCAGGCCTACAATGCCTGACCTGATTTTGAGAACATTGAAAATCCGCAAGATTGCTATTTAATTTTACCAGGCGTTTTAATTTTTATTCGTAGTGTCCTTTTTCAATGTCATTCTTTTATACACTCTGTTATATACACGCAAGTTTATACTACGGGCTTTCATTTTGCTCCCCAAAAGTAGAAAAAGCTCCAGTCCAGTCCTAAAACTGAACATTTGGTGGCCCATGAGGGGAACTATTTGGGAATTTAAGAAGAATAATCGCAAATTACCAGCCAAAGGATAATTGGATTATTGGAAATTGGACAATCAGTGGATGCAGCCAAAGTACCACATTGTTCCGGCGTGCTTCGACAAAGTTAAGTGCCCTGATATTTCCTATACCTAATCTAAATTCCCAATTGATCCCTTATTCCTAATAAGTGTTTGCTAAAATCCATTTGTGCAAATTAACAACTTGTAATAGGTAATTAGCACGTGTTGAGGTTAAATTCTATTGTCCGACATCTTGTTCTAAGTTGTTTTCTTCAATCATTTAGTTATTTTTCATACAGTTTACCAAAATTCATTGTGGTATTAGTGCCTACAGCGTAAATATTTGATTTTAAGATAGTTTTGCCGACTAATTTCAGGCGCCACGCACCGGTAAGTGGTAGGTGCTTACCAGCCATCAGGAAGTCACAAAATATTGGAGAAGCTGATATTCCATAAGTACCTGCTGGTCTGGGGTGGTAGATGTCACCGTCATGAGGAGCGTGAGCCATTTTTTTCTTTATTTTCCGCAAATTTACCTATCTTAAAGTAACAAATTCATAGTTTTCATTTGGTTATTATAAATCGATACTTACAATGTCTAAAGAAATGGATAGGAAGCAGCATATCAAAGATTTGATTACTAGGCGTTCGTCCGCTAAGGGACAAATAACAAAATTTGGTAATTATCTAAATAGCATTTCTGAGTTGAAAGAATTAACAAACATACAACTCACAGAGTTAAATCTTAAATTAGCTAAGTTTGAGGCATTGTCAGTCCGTGTTGATGATTTGCAAAATGAGATAGAAGTTTTATGTCCGGATAACATAGCTAATGAGATAGAAGAGCGTGACAAAATCGAGCGCGATATTATCATCAATATGGCCACAGCCAAAACCTTATTAGATCAATTTAATAAGAAAATAGAATCTGAGATTAGGCGTGCTTCTGTATTTGAGAATTCAATGCAAGTCGAAAATCAGGAAAGTTTAAGTATTAAACTTCCTCAAATACAGATTGCCAAATTTGACGGTGCATATTTCCGTTGGTTGGAATTTCGGGATACTTTTGAAAATTTAATACACAATAATGCACGCATCTTGCCCATACACAAATTTCACTATTTAATTTCATATTTAGAGGGTGATGCATCGCGAATAATTTCAAACCTCGAAGTGTCCTCGGCCAACTACGCCGAAGCTTGGAAGTTATTATGTGGTCGTTACAATAATAAGAGAATTCTCATTAACCATCACTTAAATTCATTATTTAATATTAAGCCGCTTTCACGTGAGTCTGAACGATCCTTAAGATTTTTAGTAGATCACGTTACTAAAAATTTACGTGCCCTGCACAGTCTTGGTCAGCCGACAGACAAGTGGGATGTTTTAGTTATTTTTATGTTGTCATCTAAATTAGACAGTATCACCCTTTCAAAATGGGAAGAACACAGAAGCTCTTTAGATAGTGATACTGCTACTTTGGAACAATTTAACAAGTTTATGGTCGATCGTGCGGATGTTTTGGAATCCTTAAATAGGAATAAATCCCACGAAAGTGTCAATAACAATTCTAATTCAAGGGGTGCCCTTGGTAACTCACGTGGCGCGCAAATACCTAACTCCAATAGGCAGTATTCCCATACTAAATCATTTGCAACTTACCATTCACCTATTAAACAAACAAAATTACAAGCTAATAATAATATTTCATGCGTAATATGTGATAATAAACATAAAATTTATGATTGTCCTACCTTTAAGGCGATGTCCATAGATCAGCGTCTAAAAAAGGTTCAAAAATACAAACTTTGTGCTAATTGTTTGAGGCAGGGTCATTCTATAGATCAATGCCGCATGGGATCGTGTCGAGATTGCAACAAGAGGCATAACTCGTTGCTCCACGAGCCAGTTTCGTCTGCCAGTGAGCATGGTGCTCTGGAGGCTGAAATCCCGGAACAGATTCAGGTACCAAACCAATCATCTGTATATTTTGCAAAACAATACTCAAATGAGATATTGCTCTCAACTGCTGTAATACTAGCCGAGAATCCAGTGACTAAGCAAAGGGTCAAGGTTCGCGCATTATTAGACTGCGGGAGCCAATCCTCTTTTATATCTAAATCCCTTAAGGATAAAATATCATTGAAATCTATCTCCATCAACTGTCTAAAGGTTGTAGGGATAGGTAATACGAGTTTTATGAATGTACTCGAAAGCTGTAACGTTGAAATAAAATCTCTAACTAGCAATTTTAGTTTGACAGCTTCATGTCTAGTATTAAAGGAATTAACAGGAAACATTCCAAAACAATTGATTGATACTAAAACAATTAAATTACCAAAAGACATAATATTAGCTGACCCACAGTTTTATGAACCGGCTCCTATCGACCTATTGATAGGTGCTGACTTGTTTTGGGACATCCTTGGTGACGAGCAACGTTCCCTCGGTCCCCTAAATCCCAAGTTAAGAAGCTCCAAGCTTGGCTGGATCATATCGGGTCCAGTTCATTCAAAATTGATCACTTATAAAACTACTACATGTAATCACTTAACTATTAATTCAGGTACAAACATAAACGAAAATATAAACAAATATCTAACTAAATTTTGGGAGATCGAAGAAGTTCCCACAAAACTCTTACTAAGTACTAAAGAAAAGGCATGTGAGAGACATTTTGTTACTCACACACGTAGAGATAGTAACGGTAGATTTTGTGTTAAGTTACCTTTGCTAGATAGTCCAGATTGTCTTGGAGATACTTACAATTTAGCGAAAAAGAGGTTAATATCTTTAGAGAAACGGTTTAAGCGTAATCCAATCTTAAAACAAGAATATACTAATTTCATAAACGAGTATAAATCATTAGGACACCTCTCACCAGCTTCAAACTCCTCGAATAATCATTGTTATTATTTATGCCATCACGCAGTACTGAAACAGGAGAGTGAGTCAACAAAGCTGCGAGTGGTGTTCGATGCTTCTGCTCCGTCTTCCTCGGGCTATTCATTGAACGATATTCTTATGGTTGGTCCTAGCATTCAGCCGTCTCTCTTCTCCATTTTAATTCGTGCTAGGCAGTACCGGTTTCTTCTCACGGCGGATATTGAGAAGATGTATCGCATGATATCCGTTTATGAAGAGGATCGTGATCTGCAGCGGGTGTTGTGGAGAGATGACGATTCCCAGCCTATTAAAGTATACAATTTAAATACTATTACTTACGGGACCGCGAGTGCTAGTTATTTGAGTACGCGATGCTTGTGGCAGCTAGGTGAGGATTGCGGCGACGAGCTAACTAAATCTATTATACAAAATGATTTTTACGTTGACGACTTGATCACCGGCGCAAACACAAAGGAAGAATTGTGTCTAATACAAAGGTCAGTAGCAAAGGTACTTAAATCTGGATGTTTCAATCTAAGAAAATACAAAAGTAATCAACCAACAATATTCGAAAATATTGAAATGAATACTAATGATAATTTAACTATAAGTACGTCTACAAGTACCCTAGGTATTGGTTGGACGCCCTCTACTGATACTTTATTCTTTCCAATTAAGGATTTTACAAATGACTCGACAACTGTAACAAAACGCATAATTTTATCGAAATCTTTTAGAATATTTGACCCCTTAGGCATACTAAGCCCAATTATCATTAAACCTAAAATATTGTTACAGAAACTCTGGCAACAAAAGCTGGATTGGGATCAGCCTGTCCCGTTAGAACTAAAACATGAGTGGCTGAAGTTATCTGAAAGTTTGGATTTCATTAAAAATTTACAAGTCCCTAGATTAGTTTTATGTAATTCACCGATTTTCATAGAATTGCATTCTTTCAGTGACGCATCTCAAAGGGCTTACGGTGCATGTATTTATCTAAAATCTATATCACCACAAGGTGAATCTATGGTGAAACTATTATGCGCTAAGTCAAAGGTTGCGCCGCTAAAGCCGACCACAATACCTAGACTTGAGTTGTGCGCTGCCTTACTATCTGTTAGGTTATGTAAATCGGTGTTAGAATCGCTCAGATATAAACCTGATAATGTTGTACATTGGTGCGATTCAAGTGTCGTATTAAGTTGGATAAATAGTGACATAACAAAATTAAAATTATTTGTAGCTAATCGGATAGCTGAAATCCTAGAGTTATCTGAGCCTTCCTCTTGGCGGTACGTACCCACTCACGATAATCCATCTGATTTAATCTCACGAAGCGTAAACGCTAAGGATTTAATATCTCTAAATAAATGGTGGTGCGGCCCAAGCTTCCTTATTAAAGATAAGTCTGAATGGCCTAAGCTAAATCCTAATCCTGTAAAAGAAATACCTGAAATAAAAGTACACACATTAATACATAATAATTTTACAATAATAGAATTTGATAGATTTTCTTCTTTAACTAAACTTCAACGTTCATATGCATATGTTACTAGGTTCATATATAATTTAAAAAATAAGAATAATAAGCGTAAAGGTATACTTACCGTTGCAGAACTTCGCGACTCATTTCATTCATTATGTGTCATGGCTCAAAGAGAATCATTTGATTTGGAATATAGTTTACTACTTGATTCAAAACCTTTGAATAATAAAAGTAAAATAATTTCTCTTTCCCCTTTTCTAGATGAGAATAATCTAATTCGTGTTGGAGGTCGACTCGACGCATCTATTTGTTCCTATGAAAAAAGACATCCTATCCTACTTCATGCTAATCATAAATTATCTAAATTAATATTTTACAGGGAACATATAAATAATATGCACGCAGGCCCTCAGTTGTTGTTAGCTATTGTGAGGGAGTTTATATGGCCCGTTAATGGTAGGCATCTCGCTAGAAGTACTGTTAATAATTGTGTAATATGCAGACGCATGCGTGGTAAAACTATACAACCTAAAATGGGTAACTTACCTGCTCAGCGCGTTAATCCAGACTTCCCCTTCTTGTCCGTTGGCATTGACTTCGGGGGTCCGTTTTTTATACTTAATCGAAAGGGCCGCGGAAGTCGCTTAATTAAATGTTACCTCTGTCTTTTTGTATGTTTAAGATATAAATGTATTCACCTAGAAGCTGTCAGTGATATGAGTAAGGATGCATTCATTATGACACTTAGGCGTTTTATTGCGCGTAGAGGAAAGCCAACGGAGATATTCAGCGATAACGGTCGTAATTTTGTAGCTGCTGCAAAAGAAATAGGACAGTTTCTTAAACAAAATGAGGAATACTTGTCTCAGTTTGCAAGTCATCAAGGTATTACATTTAATTTTATACCAACTTACGCTCCTCATTTCGGCGGCATCTGGGAGGCTGGAATAAAGTCGGCTAAATTTCATATCAAACGCGTTATGGCTAATAGCAAATTAACTTTTGAAGAGATATCTACACTATTTGCACAAGTGGAGGCAATACTTAATAGCCGTCCCTTGTGTCCTCTATCCTCTTCTCCAAATGACCTCCTACCCTTGTCCCCAGGGCACTTTCTTATCGGCCGGCCGCTTACGGCACTACCACCAGCGCCATCTTTGGACGACGCCGGGAACAACAATGAAGAAAAACGCTACAAACATCTACAGAGATTGCGGCAACATTTCTGGCAGAGGTGGCAGAAAGAATACTTAAGCGAATTGCAGCAGAGAAGCAAATGGCGTCAAAACACCGATCGCCTTGCTATTGGTGACATGGTGTTGTTAGCTGAAGACAATTTACCACCGCTTTGCTGGCGACTGGGACGCGTGGTGCGTCTCTTTCCAGGACCGGATGCTATATCAAGAGTAGCAGAGGTTACTACCGCACGTGGCTGCGTACGGCGAGCTCTCACCCGACTCTGCCCTTTGCCTAAAGCTGAGGATTTAAATAGTTGAAAGTGGACCTTTCAACGGCCGGGAGGATGTTCAGGCCTACAATGCCTGACCTGATTTTGAGAACATTGAAAATCCGCAAGATTGCTATTTAATTTTACCAGGCGTTTTAATTTTTATTCGTAGTGTCCTTTTTCAATGTCATTCTTTTATACACTCTGTTATATACACGCAAGTTTATACTACGGGCTTTCATTTTGCTCCCCAAAAGTAGAAAAAGCTCCAGTCCAGTCCTAAAACTGAACACATGTCGATTATTAAGGCTAAAAAATTCGCTTTGTTACATCCAAAACAAGTCAGCAAAGTCCTTTACTTTGATGAGCTGTCCATAACATTATCTGTTGATGTCAGCCGTAATAAGTGACACACGAGTAAACAGTCATGCAACCTGATTCGATGGTCAAGGACAGTATCGATTGTTTTAGAGCCCATTTAGTTAACAAAGGGCACAAGCATTTCATGCATTCACAAAAGCATTTAGTGCTTTGTTAAGTTCTTTAAAGAAGGCACAAAGATTAGGGGAGAAAAGGGGGAGAAAGACAATGTCCTAAAATATAAGGATCATGATCTGAACCTGAAAATGCTAATATAAAATGCAGGCTGGCCAAATCACCATCAGCCAAGCAATATTTGATTGATGCGGCGATGATGATGGCACTAAGAATAATGAAAACTCATTACGCGTATTAATACGGCGACTGTTTTGCCACGTCAGCCATCCATCAGCGCTCGACGACACTCGATTCATAAAGGTATTAATTTAACTTGCTGCTGACGTTGATTGATATTATCGATGTTATTGCGATACCGAATAATTACCGGCCCCGATGTATCGATTATTCATATCGGTTAATAAACCGATATCGGCCTCGTGTTTCTTATTTGTCTCATTACTTTAGAGAAATCCTTAGGTAATTTGTCAAAAGCCTTTTAAGGATCTTCGTCTTGTAAGACTTTATAATTCAACTCTTTTTTTGTTTTAATTTTGGTTTAGATAGAATTCTTAAATTCGTAACCTCACATTGCGTTCAGGTGGTAATTACACAAATTCAAACAGTTGTGAGAAATGTTTTTACTATAAATCGTTGTTTTAATTCAGAGTTATTTTATCTGTAGGCTATAACAGAAACTTTTGATTTTACGTGAAATTCCTCGTCGTTGCCTGAAATAGTAACTTCTAACGAGTCTTGGCTAAGATAACTCCAGCGTTTACGAGTAAACTATTCCATAGTTTCCATCAGATAACATCCGTCATTACCATCTGTGACGCGGACGGACGTCAGCGCTGACCTGCGCCTGCATAGTCCTCGACTCCTCGTGTGCTGACGACAATACATCATTCCCTTTATAAACGTTGATGCGGGTGTTTCGGTAAATGATTGCCAGACTATCATTGATCAATCTAGAAAAAAATGAGGACAATATTGTACTTGCAGAATATAGTTCCCAAAATTAATTGAAAATATAATGTATAACTTTTTAACCGACTTCCAAAAAGGAGGTTTTTTTTAATTAGGCTTCATAAGAATGGTTTTCACCCAAAGCTGAAAAATATTGTGATATGGGATGACATGGCAATATCATGAATAATCTTGCCATTATCGTTATAAACAGCATTTATTTTGATATAATATTATATGATTGATGATTATACATTCTACATAGTAGATAGATAGATAGATTATAGATTCTACAAAATTACTTGAACAATTATGTGATTAGATTAATCGACGTGGGTGGGTATAAGAAGGAAATTAAACTTTTCAAAGCATACCAATACTATAATAGCTATACCAATATATAATTATTGTACAGCACAATGAAATTAGCCTAGTACCTAGATACTTCTGTCGACTTTAAGATTCGCATGTTGTGTTACTTATATTATGTCAAATTAAAAAATACATACATAGCTTTTTGGATTTCATACATTTTCTTAATTATGCACGAATGCCAAGGGTTAATAATAATAAGTAGACGCAAATAAATTGTTTAAAGCGAAATAATTAATTCATCAAGCCCCATAATATGCTCATCGGTGAACGAGACACAATAGAATATCTATTGTGTCTCGTTTTCCCACGATCGACGGGTTGAGTGTCAATACTTGTCTTAAAATATTAGCCCGATCAGTGATCTAATGAAAAGGAATAGAGAGTGATATAAGGACGATATTAGGGATACATCATTGACGGCAAACAAACGAGGGGGTCCGGGAGAGTCCGGAGTCGGGACAGTGAGTAACGCGGCCGGGGACGTCGATACGTATGTGTCGACAGACGGACAGCGGCACATCACTTCATTACACCTCAAATCACTCCATCTGTACTAATGCGGGTCGGATATATCTTGGGATGTTCATTGACGAGACTGATATGTTTACTAAAGGTTTTGTAGATTTCAGTTGAAATGTTTCTGGTTATTGGGAGCTTAGATTTGTAGCACTGTTGTGCTACTCAGCTAATTGGAAGATTTAGTCAGACCGGTTTTAAATGAGGTGAGATTGCGATAGTATTTAAATGATGAAGTTAATCAAGAAGTAATTCTAACTGCAATTTTGACAGAACAACTATAGAATACGCAGTACTTGTGCCTCACATCTAGTTATTTCAGGACAAGTTAATCTAGATCTGCGAGTAGACCTAGCGGGGCTAGAAGCACTATGTAGTATGTAGATGGGCAGGACTTGACGTACAGTTGTAAAGACGAGCACTGAGCTGTGCTATTTGCGCGATGCACTCACAATAACATGTACAGATAGCAAATAAATAAATTAAAAGTAGCAAAAAAAAAACCGGCTAAAGACAAGAACTATAATGAAAATTTTGAATTATCTATGAAGGATAATGTGACGGTAATGGAAAAATGAATCTTTAAGCATTAGAAAACAATATTGCCGATAAACTTTTAATGACGATTACCCAGTCACTAGAACCACACAGGCAAGTAAGACCAATGCAAATAAAAACTACGAGTAATGATAGACCAGACGTAATCCACGACATGATTGATGAAGATGCTAAAGCAGTTTTTGTGGAGGACGGGAGGGAGGGGAGGGGTGAGGCTGCTGACGTTACGAGTGATCCGTGTACCTGTTCTAGAGGCGGGGACTGTGCTCGTTTGACCAATGACTTAACTCCGATCGGCAGAACTAATTATACTGATTTATACCGCCATTGTTCATTGTTGCATATGCATCGTGATGCACTCTTGTTTTTGCATATCGATGCACCGCGAATTGTTCGCGTGGTGTGATCTATTTTTGTTGTGATAGCGAGAACTGTGTTGAAGGTGTCAATAAAAGACCATAGTGTTTACATCGAGACTGAGCCAGAGTAGACAGAATGATAGAGTATGCCGACGTAGAACTGATGTTGAAATTTTTAAATTTGACGTATTATGACGAAAATCGTCGCTAGGGTTGTTAAATTCAACCTACGAATTTAAAACTATGACATATTCGCTGGACGTGTTCCTCTTTGGTAGTATTGTTGTTTGTGTTTTGGCACATGCGCATGTGCCAAAACACAAACAACAATACTACTAATTAAAATTGTGCGATTAAAATTGTCAGAAACCAATTTTGAAATCTTTATTTTAAATATTTAAAAATAAATTATATCAGCCAGGGCGAGGCACATTCCGTTCATAATCCTAGTGAAACCCGACGAATTTGACAGATATTGAAACCTGTCCGTCTCTTTGCAGTCGAACTACTGGTAGTTATGTCTATTGTGACTGAGCTAGCCTGTTGTCAAAATAAAATAATGTATTATGAAGAACAGTAGAGATGATATTTAATTTACGACAAATTTCGGTACTGGCGCATGTGGGCCTAAATGGGGCATTTCAAAAACAACTTCACGAGACTAGAATAAATTAAAAATTCTTGCCATCAGGCAACTAACTAAAAAACCCAAAATTTCCCAATACCCTTATATTAAAGGGACACAGTTAGTTTTTCGGGCACCGAAAGGTTGACCCCAAGACGTGATATGAGTCAAAAACGGCGTAATATGACTGTGAAGTGAAAAGTCAATTTACATATTAAAAAGGTTTGCCCGCGCGATGCCTTCGGCTTGTCGAGTTAGTTACGTTACTAAATATTTGAGCAGTTTCAGTACAAAGGTGAGCTTTTTAGTTTTTTAATCGAGCTGTTGCGCAAAGTTAAGGCATGTTAAGGTAGTCTTTGTAAAGAGTAAAAATATAAAATGCTGAGCTCTACTTCATCTACATTCTATGTTTCTACTTGCTAAGGAGTATTTCACAGGTATTAATTATTATTATTAGCACGAGTACACGACGGTTTTGGCAACATTAATTTTGTCGGAAAAGAATTGTAAGCAAGTGTTGAACCGATAATAGCTCTCTTAAGTAATAAATGACTAAAAAGTACATTGGGAATAAACTCACAAAACAGTGCCTAAGATTCGTACACACAGTGGCACTATGATAACAGAATGCCATATCTCAGTCAGCATTGTATATCACTAATGTATTCCACGCCGCGAAAACAGAGCAAATCGCCTGCGCCCGCGCACGCATTCACCTGTCCGCCGCACGTGGGAGGAGTCGGGAGTCGAGCTTGTCTCCCCGTCTCCCCTCCACTCCCCCGCATCCCCCGCTGGCCTCCGGCCGCTGTCACCTCGCGAGGAATTCGGGTGCGATATTTTCTGGGCGCGGAATCCGAAGGCTGCGCCGGAGCTGCCGGTCCCAAATTTATGTCCCCTCGACTCTTCCCGATCGATTTATTCGCTCGGGTATTGTACGGTTTCCTCGAACTTCGCATAATTCGATCCAGCTCCGTCCGGACATTAATTCGTCTTATTTATTAGTGTGGGATTGATATTTATGAAACCGGTTCCTGTGTTTTGATCGATTATTTATGACACGAAAAGATCCTCCTCATAAATAAAATTATAATTAACGAAACCTTTGGCTTTTAAAAAAACATTCGACGGAGTCGTAATGTTCCACTCCAGTAATATTATTATTTCTGTTCACGATTTATCATCTAATGATTGCAGTTTTACAATGATTAGTAAAATATGGACCTTTGATCGATTTTCACGTGAAAACACCGATTAAGATTAGCTGAAAGAGAAAAATAAGCTTAGCCACTTATCGATTTAGCACAGAATAATAATTAAAAACAAAACTCGATAAATCATTGATAGTATCGCACGTCAAAAGGTAAGAATTTTTACCAATTTGTGATCACAAGGCATCGCGTGACGAAGGTATAATAGAAATAGGCCGGGGACGGTGCGGCCAGCTATTTACCCTTGACATGACCTTTATGCCGTGGACATAAGGAGCACTGTCAAAGAAAAGCAAGGTAAAACAACTCCGAACGGGTTATACGGTTTGGACAATAAGCAAATACGAGCTGGAGTGCTTTCCGACAGAAGATTGATTGCTGACGTGAAATTATAAATAATGATACCTCGAGTGGGGGATAGCAACCTAGACACACCGGGAGCTGTTTGTGTAGTGGGCACGCCCGTTGACAACATCACGATGTATGTCGCTATTGAGGACGACGAGTATCCACTATCCAGGTTTTAGAATTACTTTTGCTTTTAGGTTAATTTCAATAAAACGCCGAAGAAAATAAACGTAACAATGTAAGTCTAAAGTAAAGGGGCTTTGAAAATTTTAAAGCCAAAGTATACCGATTGTCTGAGCTATCTTTAGCAAAGAAATCCTTTATCTGAAGGAAAATAAAAGTAATGCGCCACTACATGGTAAATTGCAAACATAGATAACAGATAATATGACAATTTACGCACGCCCGCAATCTTAAGTAAACGAGATTACGGCGCAAGCTCGACTCCCTGTATCTCCAGTTGAAATAGGTAATCCGGCGATGTTACTTTTATCTAAATTATCACCGCCATCGCATAATCTGCGCTACCTTCAAATAGAAAAAAAAAAAACGTAACTTCCAGTATCTATAATCAGATGCTAAAACTTTAAAAAAGTTAACAGAAGAAGAAAAACAGATTACAATGTAACAACAAAGATGGCATAATCCATATGAATTACGATAGACGATAATTTCAGGAGTGTCAAAGCGTATATGGTAGAACATAATTCTGTCATGTTTCGCAATATTTTAATTATCAGATAATTACTTATTAAGACCTTATCACCTGCCGGAGGAATGGCACGGCACCTGCGACCATATCTTACATACCTGGACTTAAAATAAAACTAGATGCTATCTAGGAAATGCCGCGGTGGATACCTAGGCCGAGGAGTTAGGTAATAAAGCTGTGAGGACGGTATGCAGATCGGCGAATCGAGAGAGATCCGTCAGCGCCGAATATGGAAACAATAAAAATTTCTCTTCGGCATCATCGCGGTTTAAATCATGCCTTGATTTATTGACGACTGGTTTCGACCACGGTTCGCCGGAGTTCACTTTTTGGTTGTCTCTAAATATAGAATCAAAGTTAAACAAATGCGAATGAACCTTGCATAACTTAAATATTATTATAATTTTATTAAAACATCCTCTTAACGAATATAATATGTACTTAATAAAATAATTCAAAAAATTAATAGCCGTGTATGAATACTGCTATTAATAATAATAATAATAATAATAATAACGTTTATTTAACATAAGACATCACATTACACTACCATAAGACAAAACACATTACAATACATACTTAAAGAAAAATAAAAGAAAAATAATACTAAAACTAAAAATATAATACTCATCAACGTTTCGTGTTTATAAAAACACGAATCGTTGATGAGATCCATTTTTATGCTCTTAACTGTCCATGACTCACAGCGAAGGCATATACTCGTATTAATATGTAGTGCAGGCTGCATCCAATTTCGGTCTCGATCTCATTATCATAAAGCATCGCCTTCGCGGTCTAGTGTCCGCACTCCGCGCCCTGTGAGTCCTGTGACACACGACAGCGGCGAGCGGCGATTTTTATTTATTACATTAAAAGTAGAAAATACAAGAAAAATAAAACCATCAACGTTGGACTGCAGCACAATTCAGAAAAATATTTCTCACAAGTCACAGTTCGAGGAAACCTTACTCATTTAATTATCAAGAAATTAAATCCCAATAAAAGCTTATAAGCCAGCAAACACCTAAACGCTGCAAGTAATGCGCCATAAATTCCTGAAACTTGTAAACAATATTACCAGCAGTTTATGATTTAATCCGGCAGTGTACCGCAAGGGTCGTACTTTGACTATTTTATCACATCCGGATGAGCATTAAGAACCGTCTTTACGGTACAGATCGATTCGATTACCATACCGTCGAGGACACTCGAGCGCAGACCCGGCTAGCCGGCAGCCGATGTGCCGGCCAGATTAGCTGCTGCTTCGTGAATAGATAGTGCACACATTATCATATTTTGAGTTCGGAGCGCTGACTGCGTCGAATCCCACTTCTGATCTCTAGAGACCGTGGAAGTCGCTTCAGCAGTTTCCCAGTCGTTTGACTATTGATGGACGCATCAGATTCTGTATTAGATACTCGCCTTTATTTACAGAATTTCGCTTACGAATACAGCGAAATGTCAATGTATTCACTTAAAGTAAAGGAAACGCAGTTAAGTACTCGATTTACGACTAATAAGAAACAATTAAGCGAGCGCAAAAAATAAAGAACACGATTAAAAGAACATAAAACCTAAATAACAAACATCACCATAAAATATTCGCAAACAAAAAAGAAATCCAGACGAACATGCTAATTCGCGTCCAAAAGTCACACGTAAAGGAGACAACGGAGCGAATGAGATTTTATGAATGCAATACGGCGGAGATGGACGTCGGACGAGGACGGCGCATTCTATCACGACTAATGATCTCGGCGTAATGAGGGAGGTGGGAGACCAATAACGTATTTATGAGACCGACCTCCGGTAATAGGAGCTGTCACCGCAGCGGAGGAAAGGTCGCACCGCATTATTGTCCAAGAAAATTAGAGAAAGCATTTGCGGCCACCTTCGCAAATGTGTTTAGACTAAAACCAGCATACACGCCCGGAGATATTGGATGAATATATTTACTTTATTACATTTTATCATAATGGAACTCGTCGAGATCTCGCTTTTTATATTTTTATCAAAATTTCAGTTTAATTTAGTCTCGCGACTTTTTAGCTTTAGTTTATCGAGATGTGGTTTTATCGTTTTATGGAAATCGTGATACTTTATATCCGAGGCGGAGCACAAACCTCATCGACCGTAATTATATGCATTCAACTAGAATACAATAGACGGCACGCAATGCATCTCGGCCGGGTAATAATAAACGTCTCGATTAAGTTAGTGGACGTCGCATAGTGCACCGCATTACCGGCCGCGATGATCGTCCGGTTATGGAATGATTCTAAATAAAGGAAAAGGACAATAGCCGATCGCATGTCGCCGTACGCAGAATGCGACTCGTTAAGTCGCCTCGGACGCGAATTTAAGAGACAGCTTCTAAATATCCAGGCGGCGTGCGCATGCGTCGGGAGATCCGTATCGCGCACAATACCGCGGCCGGCCATCACGACGACGGTAGCAGAAATATGGACGGGCCTGCGTGCCGCGTTGTTTTATGTTAATGCGCCTTTTAAAGAGTAGCGAAAAATAATGGGAGCGTCGGCTGATGAAATACGGGCTCCCCGATAGCGGACATACCATTCCCCGACGATAACGCGGATTCTGCAAATAAAATTCTATAGGGACGTAGGAGCGATGATGCTCGTCGAGCACTCGAGCTCTAGCGGACGGTGAGATCGTCGAAGCTGGAAAGGAATCAAACGAGGAAGTCTCGAGTAACGAAGGCAAATTCGACGGACGTGTTCCCGCTATCGAAGCCGTCGATCTGGTGCGGACGAAATACCGAAACCTAATAAGTCGCCCGGTCTCATTTGGGTAAGGACTCGACTGGAAAAAAGAACAATACCGATAAGGGCGACGGCCCAATGATTTAGGGTCATCGGGTCTCCTAATTTATGGAGTGCGGACGGACGATCGATTCGGAGGTTCGGGGAGGATAGGAATCGGGATGAGCGCTTTTAAATCCGGCCGGCCCGGGTGGATCACCGGCGGAGGCGTCTCGGAACGTCGATGCGTCTCGGAAAACTCAATTTATTCGTAGTGGCATCCTCGCGATATACATACAATGGTCGCGGGTGCGGCGGCGTGCGCGATAGGATTGGCCGCCGGAGCCGGCCGGCGGGCGCTGGGCGGGGTGCGGCCATATACGCGCTCGTCGTGATGCACATATTAAGTCGGGCTCTCTACATGGCCGCGATCCGATACCGGCCGAGTTACGAGATAGGCCGCGACGTCCGCGCCGGTCGTGAGTGTCCCTCACCGGAGCGCACAATGCCCGACTCGCGTTCGAATTATTAGGAGCCGAGGGCATTAAAATCGGGGTGGCGAACTATATCTCCTAAGATTTATGCCCCGGATTTTTCGTCGATCGAGTGACCGTTAATTACTCGAGACGGCGATCGCCCGACGGGCCGGAGTATATTTACGCGCCGGCGAATGCGATTCCAATAAAATTTAATTAGATATAAATTCAGCCCGGTGCCTTACTGACATTCGATACATCAGTCAATATCGAGGCGGTTAATTGGTGCTGATGCGAGATACGCGCTATAAAAGGCTCGGCGGAGGCTCTGCGCCGTCGCCGTCAGCGGCCGTACTTGTAATTGGTCGCCGGGTGACATTTACACGCGACAAGATGGCCGCCGATGCGATATGCGACGAGTCGTTGACAAATCGCCTCGTTATGCGGACTTAGTCCGTTCGGCCAAATAAGGGACGTGGCGTACCGGAGGAATGTTTCACTGTCTCCGCCGATCTTTATTGGCTAGTTTAGTGCTTAAAGGATGACCTCGGCCCGGGCTAATGCATCTCAACTATGTATAATGTTATTTTTAATGCTCGTGCTACATAAGGTTCAACTTCGACTAATTGCTCAAAAATAGTACAAAACTTGCCCAGTTACCTGCATCGGGGGTAATCAAAATAGCATGCGACGCGGCCATAACAGTTCGCTCAGCTAATAGCTTACATTTGCTGAATCACCTGACACCGCGTAGGTAACTAATTAGTACCTCAGTTCTGTCTCATAATCATTGTATTTTATTGATAACACTAGATACAATTTCC
The DNA here is from genome assembly GCF_905147365.1 of Aricia agestis. Classification (NCBI taxonomy): domain Eukaryota; kingdom Metazoa; phylum Arthropoda; class Insecta; order Lepidoptera; family Lycaenidae; genus Aricia; species Aricia agestis. Next base: position 947,645 of record NC_056416.1, on the reverse strand, counting down.
TTTCAATATCAGCAATCAGTTTAGTAATTTTTAACCTTCTAAAGCATACACCCAACCAACCCCCTTAGATCCTTATCAACTGTCCAGTTAATTTTGAGGTTATAAAAGTATCCGAGCAAACAGCGCCACGTCCGAAGGGTTTGATGGATCAAGACGCGGCGACTGGCGACTGTCCGGCGTCGCGTGATGGATGCCGCGACCGATCAATCACCGCGAACGACGACTGCGACCGATCAATCACGACCACCGTGTGGTCCGACCTTAAAATATAATTTATAACGCTAGATATTGGCTATCGTTATCATCACCTTACCTGCTCGGCGTGGTCGCCATAGAAAGGGTGTATTTCTACGACAAAACAAAGTTAATGCCCCTAAGATGAGTCAGTACTTCTATTTATCATTACCACTGTGAACTTGCTAAGCCTGGATGATTAAATATAATAATTTCCGAAAAAAATACCTATTCCCAATCCATTCACTATCAATGGTTCTTTACTTAAGCCCTATTACAAGTGGATGTAAAGACAAATTCATATATTATAATATTGTAGTCAAAAAATGTTGGCGTTTGCCTTTTCACGACTACTAAGAGTAGGGGTTAAAACTTAAGTCACTGAACGTAAGATATTTCTCTGGAAGAGTCTAAAGTCTAAACTCAAGACATTGTCAAATAAAGATGCAATAATTATAATATTATGGGATAGATGCTTCCATCAAGTCAGCTCGACTTTCAAAGTTAAGTCAAGTAAAGATAAAGATTTTGGTAGAGAGTAGAGACATGGTATCATTGTTTCGAGTACCAAGGCCAGGTTAAAAAGTACACTATCTGTGTTATATGTCTTTGACTGGGTTTGAAGCCAAATGAATAACGATAGCTGATTAAATTGATGTCGACACATCAGCAAACACAAAAACAATATGAATGAAGTGTTGTTAAGCTTTTAGAGGACATAGTATTAATCTCGTGCATCTTATCTGATTGATCGATCGTCCGTCCGTCTGTCACTCAGGTGAACAATAAGCGGCCCCTAATTGCCACTCGTCTTCTCAAGGATTCCAGGTGACCAGGTTTTTGGAGCCAGGTAGGATATTTAAACCACACTAGGTCCAAACGGACCAAACCATGATGAAGTAAGTATTTCCATAATTATTGTCAAAATTGGTAATTTATGACGTTTTGAGACTAGCTTCGTGGTTTGGATCATTTGAAAATCTAGATCTACTTGCTAAAATAATTGATATTGATTGATATGAAAGTAATTTAATGGCACTTCGTTCATCAACGTTTGAACTCTGTCTCTGTCTCGTATCCTATGCATTGGAATTTGGGCGAACTTCAGTGGGTTCCACTTCCTACTGAAGTTCGCCCAAATCCCAAACCTAGATAGGATAGTAGATAGTCTCATCTGGCTAGATGAGACTAGGCTTAGTATATATGTATAATAAGGGCAAGCAACAAAGTTGCAGCTTTGGCTTGTCCATGAAAACTTGCATGTGGTAACTCTTAAACATTTGCATCATTGTAAAATGGACTCTATTTTTCTGTAATAAGGTATCTTCTAGGTCGTCCAGCGATGGATGAGGTGCGGTGGACACGGATGTGTATGATGGATGGGTTGTCAGGCCGCTTGTCCTCGCTAAATGTCAACAATAATAAATTATAGAGAAAAAACCCATCGGGGTGTTGGATTAATTAGCTGGTTTCCCGCGGCTCTACCTGGTCTCTAGAGTGAGGTACTCTAGGGGCAGCCGGCAGGTATTAAGGAACTATGTTAAGAACTCTCCAAAGCAGCCAAAGACTGCTACAAATGCTCTGTACTTTATCGTATTTACATACAGTAAGCTAAATAATAGGACTGTGTTGTTTTGCATTTTTTAGTCCTATCCTTTAGTTCGTATGCATGTAAACAACAAATAATGTTACAGTTGTTTACAGTAACGAGTGGCCATCATTAATAAGCGGTGCAAAATCTAATTTACCGGTCCCTCTAAAACCCGCAAAAATCATCGCGTAAATAGTGCGGCGCGGTGGGGTGTCCACGATAAACCTGTCGCTCGGACGGCCGGAGTCCGGACAGGCCGGACGGTCCGGCCTCGTCGCACTTATCAGCGACCATAACGTCCTCAATTTTACGACAACCTCTCGATGCGCGCGTGAGTAAATTTAAACAAAACGTCAAGCGGCGAGATTTTATTTTACAGATCAAGGAAATTGTATCGATATTTCACCGATAATGTTTTCGTGTTGCGCCACGGATATCTTTATGCGTGCATTTCTGGGATGCTCGTATAATTTAGATAATGCGGTATAAAGTGTTATTATGCTCCGGAACTGTTTATTTACGACGATAAAGTAAAACGTCTGTAAATTGTGCGGTTTATGAATCGAGACGAGCGGCGGAACCCGACCGGGAGCAGGTGGCGAGCGATCTCCGAGAGGACGTTATTTTTAACTTCTTTGATTGCGACTCCCGAGAGGGTCACATTACACGGCGGGTCATTAAAGTCGAAATTTAGCGCCGCAATTCGTGAAATCGATTCATAAGGTGTACAATTACAGATCACAAGTTTTTAACAGTGTATTAGTGAAACTCTGTGAAAATAATTGTTAAGTGTAAATAAAATAAAATATAATATATTTTTTCTCGACACAATTAAACTTGTTTACTGCCTATTGTGAACTTATCTAGCCTGGGAACAGTTCGACGAGCGCCTTAGTTTTTCGATCGCGATTGGAGCTCGCAGCGAAATCCGGCCCGCGCCGTGTAATTCTAATTAGGCAATTCAGGCAGCGGCCGGTACTAATGGGCTCCGCTCGGGGCCGTAAAGCAGGCGCAATCAGATCGTGTGAACACGCTGTCGGCGAGCCGGGACTGTCCGCCGACATGCGACGCCTTGTCACCCTACACGCAGCGCTTATCGATCCTAATGTATGGCCTAGGTTCTACACTCATCTAGGCTTTTTTGTGCTACAAATGAGAGACACATTCGGCTTAACTGATCGCTACGTGGAAAGAGATGTCGAGTAAGCCACGTCCATTACCATTTACTAAAGTAGAAAACAGGTTAATTTAAAACCAATAGAGTACCTAGTTTAAAAATATACTTACCTGAAACAAACAAAACAACATAAACAAACCCAGATCGGCAAACCACAAATAAAATTCTAAGAAATAGACCGAGAGGCTAGAATGCAATAGTACCTATTATAGTCTGCGAGCCAGTAGTAATAAAATCAGTCTCACACAGTACAGGGATCCACACTCGTGCCTTATTGATGGAAACAATTCAAACACCATTTAGATAGCGGGCTGGCGTTGACGTATTATTATTGTGAAGGAACCACGACGAATGGAGGTGGCAAATTGACTAAATGAAGGCTAATGTTAGACTGCAAAGGCAAAATGTTAGAAAAAGTCAGTGACAGATTTATTAATAGATTAATACGCCCAATTAAAAACAGAAGTAATGCAAACATTTTACATTATATTCAATGTTCTTGCACTTTTCTAAACTTTAGTTTTTTCACTAAACTTAAGCATTAACTTTTTTTACAAATCCTCTTAGTTGACCAACATAACATAGAGTCGATAATAATAATTTATGTTTTTATAAGGACATTCTCTATAATATCATCCGTCAATCGTCATCTATAGTTTTATTTGCTATCCGTCTTTACTTCTACATACTTAAGCTAAATAAAATCTAAAAAGTGACAATATCAACAACAAATAATTATTTTATTCCACATGAGACATACGGCATACCACATCCACACCACCATTCACCACACTCCCGGGCATCTGTCTGTCAGTCATAACTCGTCGTCGATGGAATCGCAGGAGTTATGAAAGCCATCGGCTTCTCGCGTCGGCATAAAACTGCCACTCGGCTCCTAGACTAAGATTGCTTAAGGCCGGCTCACACGTGCCTGCAGACTGAACGTGTGAGGATTCCTTAAGAAGATAATACATACAGACATTATAAGTGAAAATGTGTGTTTGTCTCTATAGGCCAGTGTTTTTGACATGACAAAATATTTCACGGCCGTTGGCTTTTTTTTTATTATATATTGAAAATTTTCTTAGTTGTTAAATTGAATTTTTAATCTTTATTGTTTTTTTTTTATTAAAACAGTCCTTTCAACTTTTGGCGACTACAGAAGCTTCGCGACCCCACAGGGGGTCGCGACCCACAGTTTGAAAAGCACTGCTATAGGCAAATAGCAGTTAACCAACCAGCTGAACTGATTTTAATAAAATTTAGTATGGGGGTTACTTGAGTCCCGGGAAAGGCTGTCCTTTTAATAAAGTACGATAAGATAATTAAGATGCAACAAAGTTACAGGCAATATCCAGTAGTTAGAAAGTCTATAAAATAACTGCTTTTTTGACCGCCCATAAAATCACAGAAAATAATAAAATTCACATTCGATCATTTAACAATTTATTAAGCTATTCGTGTAATTAATGAAAATATAATAAAAATGGCGGGCAGTATAAAACATATTTTATTGGCATCAAATAAACAGTATAATTCACGTCTCAATCGTTTTTTATTTCTTTTCATATCGATCGTTAAACCATACGGGACGGGGCAATAAAATATGTACTTTAATGCGATGTTTTTAGGATTTATATTCGTGTGTCGGAGATATCCGGAAGAACGATAAAATCGATAATAAAATGTATGGAGTTATGAGCTTTGTTTGATTTTTTGAAGTGCGCTTGCAGCTAGCGATCAATATGGGAGTTGCGCAGGACTCAGGAGCAGTTATAATATATGTAATAATGTGCAAATCAATTTAAATAAAAAAAAAAACAACCTATTTAAAGTTCTATGTATAATACGAGTATCTACTTTACATAAGGTAAGAAATCCCTTGAGCTCTACATAAAATAAGAGCGAAGGATAAAAAAGTTTTACAATATTTTTAGACGGAGGAGAGCCATGCTTCGGCACGAATGGGCCGGCTCGACCGGAGAAATACCACGTTATCACAGAAAACCGGCGTGAAACAGCGCTTGCGCTGTGTTTCGCCGAGTGAGTGAGTTTACCGGAGGCCCAATCCCCTACCCTATTCCCTTCCCTACCCTCCCCTATTCTCTTCCCTTCCCATCCCTACCCTCCCCTATTGCCCTATTCCCTCTCAAAAAACCGGCAACGCACCTGCAGCTCTTCTGATGCTGCGAGTGTCCATGGGCGACGGAAGTTGCTTTCCATCAGGTGACCCGTTTGCTCGTTTGCCTCCTTATTTCATAAAAAAAAACTGTTATCTATAGTTGATTTAAAACCTCCTTCTTCACTTTAGATTCAAAATTTTCAAATACCAGATAATGATATTTTAAATTAAACTAATAACTTAAGACTTTCTCCTCCTTCAAAGTATGTTATTGTAATATTTGTAATGTAATGAAATCGTCCTATCACCTGTGAACAAGCTGTTGTACATCTCTGCTCGTAAAACTACACTTTTGATCTGAATGTAGAGTAATATAGCGATAGAGACCATAAAATAATTCAAAGTTTTAGTCAGAAAAATATTAATGCGTTTCCGAAATAAACAAACACTAATATATATTTAAAAATATATGCACAAGTGAAAGATTATACCTAGTATAAGTTCCCATTTTTACGAAACACTAAAAAGTTTATTAGTCTATGGCGATTTGATTTAAGACCAAGAATATCAATTACGTATAAAATCTCTGCATCTGTTTTTTTACTATGAAAAGTACATTAAAGTTTTATCAATTCTGAAACTACCCAGATTAAACTTAACTTTCAAAGATTTTTTAAAATATTTGTTCTTGTTATTTTTTGCTTACTATTTTTGGAAAATTCCAATATAAAAATATGTATCACTCATCAACAGGTAAATGCTAATTATAATAACTTATCATTGTTGATTGCCTTCAGTCATCAGTCGTCACGACTAATTTTAAACTGATATTTATAATTTATAAATAAGATCGACATATTATCTAGTAATTCGTATTTTATCGCGTTTTGCAATATATGTAATCATTACAATTATGTTATTTTGAGATAACATAATAATATCTTCGATTTATTGGGTAATGTACAATAATGTTATAGAAACTTTACAAAACTAAATAGTTAACTAAACAGCAATGTTATTGGAAACATATTTGTAAAATTTAATGGACAGTGCACTATATACCTTATTTAAATTGATTACAAAATATAGGAAAAAACTAATAAGATTTATAATAAAATTAGAATTAAATAAAGTTTTATAATCATTTGAAAAGTGAATTAACTACTGTTTTATATTTTCCTAGCGATGTCTCTGTGACTCGCTCACTCTGTATTAACTATTTTAAGAGCAATACTCAATAGCAAGTTTATGGTGTCGTAAACCTTTTGTTTGGTCACAAACATCCATACGCCGACCACATTAAGCGCTCGTTAAAACTTAATAAGCCCTCAAACTAATGTCGAGTGAAAAATGCTAATTAACTTAATAGTCACTTAAAACTTTACGGCCAACAAATGACATATTTTACAAACACTCAATGTTGAAGAGTCAGCGGGCCGCCTTTTATTTGTTTAACCTGTCCCTCTACTAGGTTCCTTTTATGGTTTAGCCTTTAGTAGCCTTTTCTAAGGTTGTCTAAGCTACCTTTGAAATATAATGTAGAGATCATCTTTAAAAATCATGTCAATATTAAATTCTATTCATTTCTAATTTTTTGAGAGTTGAGACATGTAAATCTGGAAATAGTTAGGCAATAATTTTTGAATATATCTTAGGACCTAACCGAAACTTTTTTAGTCCTAAAATGACTACAAGGTAAAAAGTATCTACTTAACACGTCCACTACCTTCAAAACGTCAACCTTTAAAAATGGAGAAATCATCTTATGACACCTGATAAAAAGACGCCCATCTATCTCCCGACCTGTTATAATCCTCGAATGTGTTAATAATTATAATTATCAATCTGTCAGTCTGTACGAAGTGACAAATATATTAATTAACGCTTGGCGAGTGGCGCCGGGCGCGGGGCTAGTTTTTTGGTGAGCGCTGACAGGTGACGGCTGATTTGTGATGGAACAATTGGTGGAGTAGACTTGGTGATGGTTAGATGTGGCAGGGATTAGAGAGAATATCTTTTGAGATCTTTGTGACTAAAGAATTTTTCGTAGAGTCTACACTCTACAATATATTGTCATATTTGTACTCTATTGCCTACATAATTTAACAAAGGTTTCGAAGATTCTTGTATTTGCTAGTATTTTCTTTTAAAGAAAAAATAGAGAAAAATGTTAGTAATTCTGAAGTTTTTCTAAAAAAATTTTGAAGTTAGGATAGTTAGATAGTTTCAAGGATCTCAAAAAACTAGCCGATCTATTCACTAACACTACAAAATAAACCTGCCACGTCTGCCAGGCACAAGGTCTGCAGCGGCGTGACAAATTCGTTAGTGATGGTTCTGTTGAACCCGATCATCGCCGAGTTCCCGCCGCCCGCCCGCGCCGCGCCGGTCACTAACTCAGTGACGGATTGATTTCTTATAAAATATAATGGTTTTAATGAATTAAGACAGGTATAAATCGAAGAAATAATTTATCGTGATTCTTGCTATTTTGTTACCGCCGAATAGTTATAAAATTTCTACGCTTCAAGATAAGTTAACTTCAAATCACTAAGTTAAACTTCAAAAAAGGTTTTTAAATACTTAAATTAATATAGTTTACGTTTATTACCGATACTTTCATTCCCAAATCCCAAGGTTCACCCTAGACTTCAAGTCCATAATATTATTATGAGGTATGTGCAGTTAATGTGTCCAATTACTATCGATGTAAGACGTCCCCTAATTGTTAATTAGTATTCCGTCGAGCCTACTGCAGTCGCCCGGGGGACGCACGTGGGCAGCGCCGTCAGCGAAGACGCGGTAATTGTCTTAAGATGTCCGTCTATTAGCCACACGTGATTGGGAAACGTCCTGCAGTGCGAGCTGCGTCGACTAAGGGTTAAGTTGTGAAAAATAATGAGTGGAAAGTTAGGGTTCATTCAAACCGCAACGAGACGCGTAGATGCATTTCTAAATAATATGTACTGAATTGACAGATTCCATTTTGCGTGAAAACTGAGACGTCTTGCAAATCTGTCAAATCCATACTTTAGGAATCCATCTACGCGTCGCGTTGCGGTCTGATTGACCCTTGGTTTTTTTTTTTTTTTATGCAATAAGGGGGCAAATGAGCAAACGGGTCACCTGATGGAAAGCAACTACCGTCGCCCATGGACACTCGCAACATCAGAAGAGCTGCAGGTGCGTTGCCGGCCTTTTAGGAGGGAATAGGTAAGGGGAGGGTAGGGAAGGAAAGGGAATAGGGTAGGGTAGGGAAGGGAATAGGGTAGGGGATTGGGCCTCCGGTAAACTCACTCACTCGGCGAAACACAGCGCAAGCGCTGTTTCACGCCGGTTTTCTGTGAGAACGTGGTATTTTTCCGGTCGAGCCGGCCCATTCGTGCCGAAGCATGGCTCTCCCACGGTTACATGTGTGTAGTGAAAACGGTTAGAATATCTTATGATAGCGGAGACCGGAGTGGCATAATAATTTGTAGGAGTTATAAAAATTATGAAATACCAAAAAAAGTTGCTGCTACCGACAACCTAGATTTCAAGAATATCTGTGAAATCTTACCATAATACTTTGGAACTAACATTTTGGATTTTAATGTATTCCATTTTATTAATACCTTTGATTATTATAAGTAATTCTTATGTTTAAGAATGGAAGCCCACAACTCAGATCACAAAACACTTCTAATGAGGATAATATAAGCCTGTATTCAAGTGACATGTCACATATCGATACCTCATTAAGCACTGTATTGGTCATTTGAGCATTTTTCCCTTCATTTCCGTCCTTTGTCGTAATCATTGCAACGTGCTCTAGCCTCTAGGTGCACCCAATCACATACCGATCTCATAAAATAATTAAAAAAAGCTCCCTCACGACGGGCGGAGTACGTCAGGGCAATGTTTTATTGTCCAATTTAAATATCTGACCCGTGTGTTTACCATATCGGGCATCGCCGGGCGGCGCGGCTATCTGGCATCTCCAGTACCTACCAGGGCCGCAGACCGCAGCCAGGACACGTGAACTGTATTGTTTATTGAATGCATTAATGACTACCGCCCATATTCGAGGGTTAGATGCGATGAGCACTCATGCGCTCCGTAACCTTTGCTGCGAGCGTCGATAGGAGAAATAAAAGGTGACTTAACCGACTTCTAATAGATGAGGAGGTATTAGCAACTAATCCGTCAGATTTATTTTATTTCAATGTAATTCAGATATTGAAATTACTGCCTATCTATTTTATCAAAGTTGTGCCAACATTAGTGAAAATGCTATTTAAGTATTTACAAAACACACAACTACCCTTTTGTTTATTATTCAGTCTGCCTTCAGAGTAAATGAATAACTGTTTAATAAAGTACAATGTAATTACATAATATAGATTTAAAATTAATCTTGTCTAGACGGTATATACCGTCTAGACAAGATTAATTTTAAATTATATAATCTTTTTATATTTTATATAATTTTCTAGTTTTCACGCTACTATTAACTGTTAAGAAAAAGATCGATTAGTTTACAAAAGTTCATTCTAAAGTCGAAAGTCCCAAATGAAATAAATTATGAAAAAATTGAAGAATAATGAGCAATGAGGCATAATATACTATTGAGTATTGTGATAGGGTTTTTCCCCACTCAAAGGGCGAAATGGAAAGATAGGATGAAAAAGTTAAAAAAGCTTAGAGTGAGTTGACGACGCGCAAAAGAGTTGCGTACAAAACGGTTAAAAACTGAATCCTTAAAACCTAATCTATCCACTAAAATTTGACTGCATCACATAATATTTAACAATATGGTTATTGGTTAGCAAGATTCATACAACCTGGTAGATACGGAATGGCCCGAAGTCTCAGTAATAGGTACTCATTTTCATTTTTGTAAAACAGTACCAATTGCCAAATTGCCCTAGCCAACTCACACATGCCAGACAATTTGACAACCTCGAGAGTTTTATCTAATTTAGCACAGTCCAAAAACCTCCCAAGATTCATCAGCCTAATTATGGCTCTTAAAGAGCGCTCCAGAAAAAATACATTCGTCTCATTACACAAAATCCGCACCTCGGACCCTAATGAATCAGGATTAAGGCAGCGGGACCGGCGTGTGTTTATTCAAATGAGCCCTTCGTTATAGGACCTGCCCTGGACCTAGTAAATGTATATTAGGTAGTGATTGCGATCGGAGATTTTCATAAACATGATAGATGTACCGGGGACTCAGGAGTAAGGAAGAGGTAGACAAATATTCATGGTTGTTACTGTAACGTACTAACCAGGAAGTCAGGAATCAGAAAGAGGTAATTTTAAAATAAAAATAAAAAATATTTTAAATATAGGTTTTAAAATAATTGGAATTTAAAATAGGGTCTAGGGATAATCCATGAAAAATCGATATTAATAATAAATTAGATTTTTTTTATTAAAAGATTTTTTAAATATATAATTAAATTAATAAATAAAGCATCAAATAATGTAGAAATAATGTTATCGTTTCATAGCAGACATCAAAATCTACGATTCTAACCGTGAAATGTACGACGAATATCAAATTATTTCTAAGACAATGAGATTCAAAGTTTGTCTCGAAGTTTGACAAATCGGAGTATTGAGATGGAATTGATTCTGACAATATTATAATACCTGAGATCTTTTAACGTCTGTGATTGTATCTTAAGAATAAAAATAATAATAAAATCTCTAAGTGATATGCAGCTCTTGACAATCACATAAGAATCGAATACGTACGGCATAACAGCGGCTATGAAGTACAAAAATGATAGTTCCCCACTGGTGGGCGCGGGGCACCCCACACGCCCAGCGACTTGACTTCATTTGCAGTCTAAGTTAAAATCAATTATGCTCGCGATTGTTTCTCTCTCCCTCCCTCGTGCGGCCCCCCCCCCTATCCCCGTCTCGCCCCTCTTTGTATTCAGCGGACAGTCTGTCTCCTATTTTGTTTGGATTTCTTTTGATGAGGCAAGGCGGACTTGTGATTGTGTTCATTTGGTGCAGTTTTATTTTTTAGCTCATCAGTGATGTCCACGTGACTTGGAGCTCAAGTGTACCGGCGTGTGTGCTGCATACAATGAATGACAATACCGCTAACTACTTATTGGTTTACTCTTTAGTTCGGCGTTCTTTATGTGGCATGGAAAATGTTGCTTCAAAGCTTTACATGGAACTTGTAACTTGTCGATTCAATTTTAGTTTAGGAATTGCCCTCAAATAAAAATGTATCTGTCTAATGGTTGATTTTTAAATAGTCAGACAGTTAATTTTGACACTTAAATTAATTATAAATTTTTGTCTGTTCTTCAAAAAGGTGTTGTTACCAAATAACTTTTCAGCTGACTATTAAAAAATAAGCCCTAAATTATCTTATTCACTTACTAGACTATTAGAAATTCGCTTGTATTAAATTTAGACGTATTAAGGTCTTATCGATATAAAATTAAAATACAAAATGGATTCCAGTATCGACTTAACATCATTAGGAACATATTTAATAATGCGAGACGGGACTTCAAACGAATAAAAATGCAAAGTAAAAAGTTCATTAGAGGCACCCGCACTAGCACGTATCGACATTAGTGTTGTGCTCTAATTAAAACCCGTAAATATCGACGCCCCATCGACAAATGTACAACACTAGCGGCTAATAAAGGGGGTGGGTGCGACTTACTGGCGAAGATTCAGCGTAACGTACCTGAAATTAAATAAAAAAATATTAGTTTTGGTTATCACTTATCACGTATGTAAAAGTAAATAAGATTTTCAAGGTAAAGAAAACTGAAAGATACCTTCATACCGTAGCAAGATAGTTATAATATAGCCTGTACATTAGGTACTAGAAAGTGGAAAGAGTGATAAAAATCAAGCAGCGGGACTAAAATGGTCGCTTTGGAGAATCATAATATGAATCGTAATTTGATTCATTTTTTTAAATCGCAAAATGGTCACTCTGCTTGCAATTCATATCTAGTAATTCGTACTAATTTGACATTCGTCAGTTTGACAGTCTTGACAATTCATGTGCTGAATTGATTGAGACGAATTGCTAAATGTAACCATTTTAGCCCCGCTGATATAGACTTATAGAGTATAAAATTCACAAGTAACAATTACTAATACAGAAAATAAAGAATATTTCTGTTTTATTTTTGTACTCGTTTGTAGCTAGCTGCTACATATACATAAAAGGACAATAACGACCACTTTGAAATTTGGTCTGTTGCATATATGAGGGAAAGTACACCAACTCATATTGCCAGCATTAACGGCTAACAATCCCGCCGGAGGGACCTCTAATCCCTTTACGATACAAATAAATCACACACACGTGTTGATAACACACACGCACATACAAATACACAAGACATTGATGATATTTATGAAAATGGCTTCCGGATTGTTTTATTTAGTACCAAAATAGGGCAGGATTACAAATTAAATTGGTTCAAATGAAAATAATCGCAGAGACGAATAAAACGAACACTAACATAAGTATATTTTTGTTTTGGATATGTCCAAACAAATAAGTGTTTTCTATAAAATAGAGTAAGTACTAAATACGACGTAAAACAACTTAGAAATTAAGTATAATATTTTTAATGTTTATTAAAATAGAATAAAAAAAATATGAAAAAAGCTTGACCGATATTCCAATAACCAATAAAGTAGATATATCAGGCAAACAGAAACTCAGCAGAGATGATCACAGGCTCACAGCCCGCGAGATTAAAATGAAATTAAACAGGCAATTACAAATCACACACACGTGCAAGTGCGAAAATGGGAGTGGGGTAACCCCTAGAAATGCAAAGGAATCGGGGGGGCTAAAGTGTCCCAGACCGGACACTTTGAACGAATTATGACGGTCATTATTAGAACGTGGACAGAATTAAATTGCCTCCCCCCGGGGGGGTCGGGCCCACCTTCCGGCTAAGTATGCCCGCATAATGATACCTGTCTGATACTAGCAACACTTATCTCGAATGTATCGACTTTTTTCGACTGCAATATTGTTAGTGAAATATTTGAGTTTTGAGATATTAAATTAATATATTTCTAATGTAAAAACTGTTTTAGTTTCTAGCATTTACATTTAAAATTTTCTGTTTCTTACTAGGTTGTTGGACAATTTACAGCTAAGTTACACATTAAAAATCTATGAAATTCGACAAGAGACGTCGTCTTGCAACAACACCGTAAATCAATTATTTTCTAACTTTTCGAATTAATCGCGTTATTTATTGTGCATTAAGGCCATCCCCTGAGCAAACGACCTTGACCATACATTTACCGCGTTACCGAAATCGCGACAAAATCCTATTTTTTTACTTACTTACCTTAGTTCAAAATTGACCTAAAAAAATTCAAACGTCCAGTATGTAGTTAATGAAATTGTCGATCTATTAGCGTGTGTTTCAAATAACCGTCATTTGTAAATAATAGGGAGATACTGAATGCATGCTTGAATTTAAATAAACCTGGTTTTACTTCGGAAGCTGATATCATGAGCATGAGTAATTGAGTGTAAAAAACAAAAATAGGAAATTATAATAACTATGAAAGGAACGTTCCTATACTGAAGATTATAATAATGGCTATATTTTTATTATAACTTTGTAGCTTTCAAATTATGAGGCTCTAAAAACGGTACATTACGGCCTCTCCGTAGGGGGAGCGTCTTAACTTAAGTTCGGTCTCAAGGTTTAAAGAGCTGTTAAAATATGTCCAAAACTAAACTTAGCGCAAACTAGAACGAACGCTACTAGATAAATGCGTAGGTCTACGAGCGAGCAAATTTACAGATACAGTACAAACATTAGGGCAGATTAGGAGATTGTGTAGCACACATAGGCTGTGTATCAATACACAGAGCATTAGGTGGAGTTCTGTATCAATACACGGACAAACAGCCAGCCGTAATCTCGGCAAACGTGCGGTTATGATGCGGTGTGGGGTACAGGAGATAGCGATTGGCTCATAATTTATGTTGTTAACATAAAGGTTCCGTCAGAAGTAAAATAATATCGATATCGATAGAATAATATGGCATTGTATAGTTTGATAAAAATTGCATAAAAAACATCATGAAAAATAGAAACAGAACATTATAAGTATATTTAACTAGCTGTTGCCCGCGACTTCGTCCGCGTGGACTTCTGTTTATAGCGCGCGATGTGAACAAAATTGGTGTCAAAAGCTTTTATAAAAAAAAACCCTGGTACCCCTTAAATCAAAACACCCAAAAACTGCACAGCTGTTTTTGGGTGTGCACATAACTTATTTCATTTTTTTAAATTAAACTTTATTTATGCCAAATTTTAAAGTATATTTAGCCCCCAATTACACAACTTTACCCATAAACTATTTATCATTGATAGGTTACGTCACTGCATAGATATTAGATAAAGTACTGAGTTATTAAATTAATTCCATAATAAAAAATAAAAATAAAATCCATAATAAAGAAGTAACAATCGGAAAATTCGAAAATCAAATGCAAGATGATACCACCTCTTAAAGAAAGACGTTTGAGTAAGCGTCAGCGCGAAGTAGGAGACGGCACGGCGCCATCTATTATGAATTTTTGGAACTAACTTAATTTGAACAAATTTACGCCGTTTCATCCCCTTACAACCCTCTTTTCCAGTTAAAAAATAGCCTATGTCCTTTCTTAGGCTTTAGACTATCTGTGTACAAAATTTTATTACAATCGGTTCGATAGTTTTGGCGTGAAAGCGAGACAGACAGACAGACAGAGATACTTTCGAATTTATAATATTAGTATAGATTGTGTATGTGCCGGCTGCTGCAATATATTGCGTCGTTCCATGGTGCAGTGTGAACATAACAATTATTTTAGTAAAGACTTATCATAATATTTTTAGAATACGAAATCATACATTACTGCCACTCACGTATGTTTTTACCGCTACCTTTTATGTTTTATCCCACACACCCCATTCTGTAAGACGCGGCACATAAAACGCGCGATTTAAGACATGTTAACACTATGATGTCCAAACAATGGGATAAGCCATTATGCTCTTTATTGCCAATGGGGTAAGGTCTATTTACCTGTTTATTATCATCATCTATTTGCCTTCTTATTGGGTCGGAATAATCCGCCACTGATAATGGAGGTAAATAAGTAATAACTAATACATATGTGATTAGAATAAGATTGGAATTGAACTAGATTCATTTTTAAAATGAAGATTCACTATAATCCTTAACTTAGTGTGTTTGTGAGCTGAACTTTTTTACAATAAAAAAAATTTAAATAAATGCAACCAACTATCAACAAAATAACCTAAATTTTTTTTCAGTAGCCCTCAAAACTACAAACTTAACACTTAAACGCCGGCTATTATTTTTAGGGGGGGTCATAAACCCTCCGCGCGCAGTAAAGGGTTACGTTGTAAATACGTTTAATGACCGCACCGCGAATTAGATACAACACTAATTTTAGGGTTGCGCCACATCGACGTTAATACTGTAGGGTTGTGTATCGACACGCGTTATCGACAGTCGACAAACGCGCCCGCTATTACAATATTTGCTGGAATCTCGTTATTTTTAAGTATCTCCCGCCAGCGGTTTTCAAACTTTACGACATTGTTTTGTAAATTAATTAAAATTTGATGCTTGTTTGTTTTTGCGCTAAGAATTTTGTCAGTTAAGCGGGGCATCGGTTTTTAATGGTGCCCCGAGTTTATGTTGTTGAAAGAGCGTTTAGCCACGAAAGCGAGTAATAAATTCGTAGATATTACCTGTGTTATGTGTAGGTAGATGTCAAGAGCGTTACCATTTTATTTAAGGGACACACAAATATACTTTGTCGAAAGTCGAAACTATTTTTTTTTATGTCATAAGGGGGCAAACGAGCAAACGGGTCACCTGATGGAAAGCAACTTTCGTCGCCCATGGACACTCGCAGCATCAGAAGAGCTACAGGTGCGTTGCCGGCCTATTAAGAGGGAATAGGGTAATAGGGGAGGGTAGGGATGGGGAGGGAATAGGGGAGGGTAGGGATGGGAAGGGAATAGGGGAGGATAGGGAAGGGAATAGGGCAGGGGATTGGGCCTCCGGTAAACTCACTCACTCGGCGAAACACAGCGCAAGCGCTGTTTCACGCCGGTTTTCTGTGAGAACGTGGTATTTCTCCGGTCAAAGCGGGCCATTCGTGCCGAAGCATGGCTCTCCCACGTAACTATGGTATCAGCTTGATTTTTTTCAAGCGCACGAAAATAACATCTTACTTTAAAGGACGTCCGAATAGTCATAAAATGCGACACTAAAATGGCGGTTCCACCAATTCTAGACTTTATTAAGTTTTGACGTGATACTTTGGAATTAATTACAGCATGTTGAGAGGCGCTGGCCACCGACTGCGCAGCGTCATAGCGCGGCGACGTAACGCTGTAAATTATAATGTTTTATGGGTTAATACTGCAGATAAGGCTGGCGAGGGACCGCCGGGGGGTGTTGGAGGTGCCGGGGGTGTTGGGGGGTAAGGAGCCCATTATTAACACTGTTAACGGGCCGGCGGTGATTTTTGCGCGCCTAATGTTTGTGCCGTATGTTTTTCGCGCGAAGGTTGATATTCGTTGCGGTCTCCAAAGCATTTTTGGTAGCTCCGTTTTAGAGTGTTTTGTTACACTTTGATCCTGAGACTTTGACACGAATAGGTCTGCTTAAGTATGGTTTTAGCAGAACCGCAGACAGGGCCTCCGTAAGGACTACTGGCGCCGTGTGCAAAAAATGGATTTTGGCGCTCCTTTAGACAAATTTTTTGGGTCCTTGGTTTTGGCGCCCCTAAAGATATTGATTTGGCGCCCCTAGAGGATGGCGCCCATGTGCATTGCACTCATTGCACATATGGTAGCTCTGACCTCAGAAGATGTAGAGTTTATAGTTCTGAGCCTCAGTGTTACTAAAGCCTTTAAGGCTTTAGAAAACGAGTCTGGGGTTGACATAAGACCAGTACGGCACTTGCAACTCCTCCAGACTCCAACACATGTATACGTAATTGGCGTTGTCTGACATTTTTAATTCGACACAGCGACGGCCGTAACTCGCGCGTGCGGTTTGGCCGCGCGCTGTTGGCCGCTATTTTTGCGGGAACACTTCAATCAGGCGAACGCCAGCTCGTACGTCGCGGTCAGCCATGAAAAACGTTGTGTCATGCACACTACACGAAATATTACAGTGAGTGTTAAATATAAAGTGAGGGAGGAAAAGAGCAAGAAAAAATCTGGCAATAGCTGTTGGAAGAGAATCTACATAAACCTCAGAAGTACCTGGCTTATGTTGGTTCTTCGTCTTGACCCGAGGTCCCTGGCAAGGAATTAGAGTCATGACCGAGAAGAATAAACAAGATTAATCCCGGTTCAATAGCCGGACGAGGCAATCACGGGAAAGACAAATCAATAAACGATAGAAATGAAAAAGAGCGGATTAACGATGAGCAATCGTTCAAAGCGCCATTAAACCCGACGCGAGAAATTAAAAGCGACGTGAAAAACGCGGTGTTTGTAAACCGGCCCGACGCTAACACACTTTCACGTGTCAATGGGCCCGCGTAAAAGCCTAAAAAGCCGAAAAAACGCCAAAAAACAGCGACAACAGCGCGTACATGCATCTCGTTCCGCTCTGACAAATGGCCGCGGTGCGGGAGGATGAAAAATCATTCACAAATTCTGACGCCGGCCGCCGGCTCCGGGAAAAACCGTGACGTCCCGGCCCGCCCGATAAATCAGCCGCTATGGAGTCGGCTTCCCCGGCGTTTACGACCGTTTGATTTACTCCACCGTGTTTTAATGCGTTCGATAGCGGACGCAAAAAGTCCCACCGTTCGTGACATTCGCTCACTGCACCGATACTGAATAAATTCCGTGTATCGACAAATTTTATTTTGCACGCGTCGCGCCAAAGCAAAATTTAGTGTCTTGTCAAAAAAACTAATCCGCTCGCGGCCCGATTTAAAATACAGTCGTGGAAATAAAGTTGCAGCTGAATGATACGTTTTTGGGCGGCATCCATCATTTGCCATTGTTTAGATTTTTTTGTGGAAGCTTTTGAGTGATGAACTACCAACGCGATTTTAGAGGTTTAGTTCACACTGAGCTGTTAATCCTGTGTTATTTTTATAATAATATATATATTAAATTATAGGAATAAGTAATATCGCAGTAACTTAAAAGGAAACAGAAAGACCGATTTCGGTTAAAAAAAGCTCTGTCCATTCTCGTTAGCTGCGCGTTTGACGGACAGGGCGCATCACGCCGATCAACTGGTGTCCCGCGGCTCACTCATTCAGCCATTCACTCATTCACTCACTCACTCACTCACCGGTCTCCGGTGATCAGAGATCGCGAACCTTTTTATGCGAAATCGAATTGGAAGTTTTTATTCGAGTGAATTTTCAAGTGTCGGAGCGTTTTTACAAACCGGAAACCTTTTAACAAGACAACTCAAATGTGCATTCTCAATTTGTTTTAAAAGTTTTTTCGACCAATTTTTCAAGTTGTTGGACATTTTTTGCAGTGTTTTAGTTCGCCTTCCGATCTTTGACACCATGTCGATGGCTTTAACAGTTATAGATTGAGCTTTATTTTGATTTTTGAATAGGTACTCATTTATAGGTTTCCTACCCAAAGGGTAAAGACAGGTCTCTGTCTGTTGTCTTTTAAGAACCTTAAAAATAAAAACTAGGTCATACTAAGCCTGTTGTTAGCAAATAAGGCTCAATTATTTTCACTTTATTATATAATCTATAATAATATACCAACAAACTACTCACAATGATATAAAGTGTAAACTACAGTTATATAAAGTATAAACTGATGTCCAAGCAACGGGAGACGAGTAATCGACAGCATAACGTCTTAGCCATTCCCCTCACGTCTGCCCGAACTGATTGACGCGAGACGTCCGCGCCCCCACCTCCCCACTCCCCACCCCCATCCCCACCCCCACATCCGGCCCCCACCTGACCGTGTGTGAGGAACATGTGAAAAATGTCATTAATGCACTATTCACGTTCAATACAGCTTTATCGAGTCGCCCGCTGGTTGCTCTTACGGTTATGGTCCCCCGGTAATGACTTTCAGGATTAGTTGTAATACTGCAGAATAAATAGTTCGATTGCTCCCTTTGTTATGAAAAATATCTGGAAACATAATTTGACTGGAACATGTAAGAGACATTAAAGTTTGATTTCCTAATAATTAGTAGACATCATGTATAACAATTAATTAATCAGACAAACAGATTAGACGATACTAAACCCGTAATAAATTGTAATTCGCAAAAACATAAACAACGTTGAATAGAAAGTTCGGGAGGGGACGGATTTGGAAAGTTTGTTAATTTGGACATGCAATTGGAACCAGACGGGGACGGGCATGAGTTGAAATTGCATGCAGTTTAGAATAAATAGCGCAGTCAGCGCACACACGGTTCGTACCACCCACTCGTTCGGATGCTCTCGGTCGAGTGATGGAGGAATTGAAGTGACCACCGACTAGCCTAGTCATATCGACCGACCGTTTTATTGCGGTGCCCCGCCAGCAGACAGATAAAACGACACGGAATCAGTAGCGTCACGATGATAACATTTTTAATATAAGCGAAACGGTGTGGCGAGAGGCGTAACGACGGCATTGAGACATTTCAGCGCCGGCCGGTCAATAACGGCCAAGCGGCGTCGCCACTCGCCGAACGTCAGCGCAATAACAAAAGTCCAAACAATAGACATTAATAAGAGCGAGCGACGGCCGGGATGCGCTTATTAAAACATTTTCATCCGGCCAATATCTGGCGACGTGCACAATATGTGCCGCAAACTCCGTCCACATGACGACCTGTGGGAATCGCGGAGAAAACTTCATTAACTCCGCCGACCCCCCACCCCCCCACACCCGGGGGGCCCGGTGACGGACGGGGGACGGCCGTCCGCTTATTACGTCTCGAACGTGCCGCGAAAATCGAAGAAATGTGACGTAAATACGTGAAGCCAGAAAGAATCGTCCCGCTGATTGGCCCGGCTTTGTGCTCGGCTGACCGGTTAATGCCGATCCTATATCTGGGGAGGGTATGCCGTCGGCCGGGGGAGGATATGCCATCGGCTTTATTGCATCATGTATTGCAAATAAACGACCGATACGATGTCATTCATTTTCGCTAAGCGTCGCTTCGGCCCCACGAAATTAAATATTTTCTTCCGATCCAGGCGACGGAGGATGCGGAGTGTTTCCAAATTTTTGTAAGATTCTCGGCGCGCCACACTCTATATTAAAATGGTCAATAAAATATTTTTGTTTTTCCTCTAGGAGATATAGAAGCGCGCATACGAAATGTCGATGAGAATTTCTTTTCCGGCGTGTTCAATATGCAAACTGATTTGATCCTCTGATACCGATGTTATTCGGCTGGTGGTAATCTAAATCATATGGTTTTGGGATCTTGTTAACCCCAATGCAACTTTCATCACATTTACACATTGACCTTTGCAAACTTATCATCATCAGCTCTATTATAGCTTTATTATCTTATCTAAGCTTTTGAGATTCAATTTACCAATAACAGACTATTTTTGGAATCTTTTGGAAACGACCAAAATTCTTACATTTTAGAAGATTTAAATATGATTTTTTGTTGTTTTCCCGTAATGACCCAAAGCTGTAATGATAAAAAAATGTGTTTAAAACTTCAAATGTTACCCACAATATCCTCAAAAGTTAGCACATTGTATATCTAAACTTTATAACGCGGAGCAGTCTGGAATGGCCGGTGTTGGGTGTCAGGTCCGTCAGCCTGCCAGGTTCTACGAACAGACCACACAAAGGGGACGAAGATTGAGGGTTGAGCGACGTCTTGACACCTGTATTATGCGCGTTGCAGATCTGACGCGGGCTGAAGCGGTATAAATTGAACGTTGCTTTTGCAACCTCATAATTGTATACCTCGTGATTTCTATCACTCCTGTGCAAGTTTTATGTTTTAGAATTCAACATGGCGAGGATAAGGTTTAAGGAAACGGATTTTTATGATTAACTTCTCTTAAAATTTTAGGCTTTAAGAAATCAGATGCTTGAAATAAAGGAGGATAGCGTGATTATAGAACACGCGATAAACGGTTTCGAAGGTTTTGAGGTTGCACTTCGAGTAATACATTCACATGTTTTGTCAGATCCAAAACAATAGTGATTGGTGAGCGGATCGAATGTCGCCGTCAATGGTCGTTGAGTCACGACCTATTTGCGTGAGACTAAATGCCACTTGTCAATTGTCAATGAGTGACAAACCTAGGTGGTCCCCGCGCGTGCCAAGAATCTCCAACACAAATTTAACCTGTCTCACGACGCTTTAGGGTTGAGACGTTGTGTATTTTTTAGGAAACGTTTTTTGGAGATAACTTTTTGTACCTTCACGGGAACTGCGTTTTGGACAATATTTTGTAACAATGATCTCGGTAAACATGAGACCCAAATAATGCCTATTAAGCTGCATCAATTATAACAAAGTATATAGATAAATTGACGATGAAAACACACATTGAAATTGTCAACCAAACGTTATACTTGCACCCTACGTCGATTACAACCGCGAACAGGTTCAGCAAAAGAAACCACAACATATACATTTTATCTGTCATATTTACCGCGAAATAAAAACAAGCCTTAAGCCCTGTCGTGTCTCTGACGAGCGATCCAAAAGGATCCCGGCGTCAATCACCCGTCACCGCCGGATCCGTCCGTCCGTAACCTGATGCTGTGGATCCTCTTAATCTTTATTGACATCTCGACTGGACCACGCCAGAGATTCCCTGGCTAAACGAAAGAGAACCTTATAGAAATGCGATAGGGGTTAGTTGGGTCGAGTTCGGAAAGTTGTCGCATGACCGGGTGTTCATTAGTTTCGCTGCAGCATGAGTTTTATTAAAACGACGGATTACGAGTGACCTTGCTTCAATATCTACTCTGCTTAGAGGAGGCACTTTATTTTTGGTATTTTCACTTGGGAATTTGAAGTCGGTTACTGATTACTATGCGTTGACTTATCGTTTCTTTCCTGTTTTTACAATTAAAGTTCCTGTAAAACCGTTATCCCACAAAAGCTGGGCTCAGCGAAGCCCTAATAAGATGAACTCCTTCATTTGTCAGTGGTTGTGAAAAGTGCATGTCATCGGGCGCTGTCAGCCACCTGACCGATGACGACCGGTGATCGGTGCGCGACTGACGAGGGACCAAAATAAACACCGTACGCGCATCTCGACGACTGGATCTTCGCTTTTTGTCGTCGAGATTATGTGGATATGGCTGTTTAGAATTAAATATAATGGACATTTATTATAACTGTTTCTGAATATAAATCAAGCATGCGTGAATCGTGATATTATGTGATTTAAAATTCATCATGATTATCACAATAAATTATATAAATCAGACCTGTCGATATTTGTGGAAATGTGAAACATAACAACTATTCAATTTAGTTTAACTCTCTGATTTGTGATCACATATTTCATCTACCTTTACAACAAATCACCACCTATCCAGACTCAGGCAGACATCAACTACTAAAATCTGTCTTATCCACACGGTGCCCCGATCAGTTTTTTGGTGATGATTGATGGGTGTTTGTGGAGCATTAGCGGCGGTAGATATTGAGATATCCCACAATTATCATATTATTCACCGCGGACTCCCGATCACTCAACACGGCCTTAATGGCGCATTTCAATCTGTCAAATTGATTGCGCCTTATTTGATGGGTGCTTACGGAATAATTGATTTTAATGAGGAGTTTTTGCTGGTTTTTTTATGTTGTTAAAGAGTTAAGCTTCACTTTTTTGAGACCTAGTCATGTTTGAGATATGTTTTGGGAACCATAAAGAAAATCATATTAGTCGCAACTTTCACTTCAGTGTCAAACATTATTGCACGTTTGGAATCCATAACTTCTTAAGAATCAATAGGCCTGTTAACGGACACATACATTCTTAAGAAAACCCTCCCTAAGATTGTAATAATCGAATCTAGGATCAATACAGCCGAAGCGGAGCCTCGCTCAAGTGCATATGTAAATGAGTGCAGTTCTTTAGCGCTCATCGTTATGGCTCCCGGGGGGGACCTCGAGTGTGCCGAGTCTGGCTGGGTCTGCCATTTTCTTCGTCAGCGAAGCGGCAAGATATACCGCCGGAAGTCTAATCTCGGTGATAGTTTTTCTGTGACATTAATGGTCATTTGCATAAGATAGTTTCGGTTTAATTTCGACTTTTATTTCCTTCAGATGTGGAACTGGGGATATAGTTGTTTTACTGTTAGGCAGTGTTTTGTAGCACGGCTAGCATGTCTAGTGTAGATAGGTTTTTCTTAGGAAGAATAGACAAAGTTATAGTGCAGTTCGACAAACGGAATATGTCATTTTGTCTTTAAAACTAACAGTATATCTTTTGGCTCGCATTTGCACAGTGTTCAGTTTGCAGGTCTTTATCAATACTTAGTAATTTGGTATCCAACAATGTAGGCCTTTCCCTCTCAGAATGTAAAAATTCTAGAAATCTCAAGAAGTTACCAGAAGATTTCGATCGCTAAGTGATTCAGCCCACGCTCCTGGTGCCGGCAGACGGAGTGACGTCACCAATTAAATTATGCCGCCGATTGACAGGCCGCCATGATGGATCTGGCGACGTGTCACTTGTGCATATTTGAGTACGATGACCTCGATTTTGTGAGACATGTTATTTTCGCTGAGTAATTGAAGTACTTTAATGTATTATTATTTATTCGATGATAGGCTTTTAAGTTAAGTCTAGAGAACGAACTGATTAGAAAATATTTGCGCAGCATTTTTGTCAAATACCTACTCTGTGTATTATAATATATCTAGGCAGTAGGCGTACCCTGGACCTGTGGGTTCATTCAAGATATAATTGTCGAAATGTACCAATAGTCATTTCATGTTTTAATCCGACTGCACCAGAACTCCGAAGGCATGGCTATATACTTTGAGTGGATGCAGGGTTATTAAGATTTGATTGTCAGCCTTGCTGATGATGAACACACCTCATATGCACGTTATAATCGCACCATATAATTAGTGTTCGCGATCCCATCAATCAGGCTGTGCCCGGGGCGCGGGTTCGGTGCCGGCGCTCTCGGCGAGCATAATTCTATGCTGCATTCATCATCATCGCTAAACATAAGTCTACTGGCACCTTCGCCATATTACTTACAAACTCGATTGAGTTGGCACTTGACTAAGGCTGGCTAGTGTATGCAATAGGTTATAGGACGTCTCCAAATAATTATGTTCATATTTATAATTAACGAAAAGTGACCACAACGACATGGTTCAACAAATTGGATTTTAAACATAATAAGTTCTTAAATTATTATTGGCAATTAGTTACACTTTAGGCTAGAATTAGTATTTATACAATCTAATGAAAGTGCATTGGTGTACCCTTAGCCCGTATACCGCTGACGCGTGCAGTTTTTTGTTTACCTCCACCACTGAATACATATTAGTAGTCCCACAGAATATATATTATAGTGTAGTACCACATCCTATGTAACACACGTCACATCGTGTTGTCCTTAGAGGTGTTATGATTTATGATATAAGTAATATAAAACAAAGGTAGAGACACAAATCTGTACGTTAAGTTGACGCGTGATTTTAGCCATATTTTTGCTGACCTTCCTTGTGCAATAGTTTTAAATACCAAACTTTTGCCTGCGACTCCATCCGCGTGGACGTCAGTTTATAGCGCGAAAAAAATGTACCTTTTATAGACCTTTATACCATACCATCTGATGAAATGCAAACTGCTGTGAAAACTCAAATACACCCTCGAATAAACTGAGTACTAGGCAAGCATAAGTTGCGATGTATAATGTGCATTGCAATTCATAATAATATAACTAGCAAGTGGCAAGTATAGTGTATCATATCAATCACGCGCAGACGCTAGTGCAGTTTGATATGAGACGACAGCGCGGATATGCGTTACTGGAGCGCGGCCGAACACGCTCAGAGGAGGAGCGGGTAGCGGGAAATAAGTCAGAGCATTCAACATTAGGAACGTATATTTTTTATTAGCCTATAGTGTCCCACTGCTGTCGCTTGCAGGCGGTTCCTAAGTCACATACTTCCGTCCTATTAGACAATGCCAGCCTAACGGCTATAACGATAATTCGTAATAGGGAAATAAATAGGGTAGTTTTTGTTGGTTCTTCCAAAAAGCTCATAAAAGAAGGAAATTTCATAGAGAATGCGACAGATTCTCTATGAAATTTCCTTTTTCTTTATAATAATTTTTCTCCTGCCGCCCGCCCTCCGGTCCGCCGGTCAGCATGTCCTCGGCCCACCGCTCCGCCCCACCTGCGCGAGCCGTCGGGAAGTCTTCAGGCGGACGGACGGACAGGTTTCTTATTATTATCGCACCGGAATAGACACTGCAGCGCGCATATTAACCCGACAAATCATCATCATCAGCGTGACACCTTGCACTATCAATTTAAGGGAGAATTAGCCAATTGGCCTAAAAATATAGAATTACAGATCTGCAAGGATATTTTGACGCGTGGCCAAATTAGAACAAACTTCTTATTTCACAGTAATAATATTATACACTTTTCATGCACTTTTTCCACTTTTATTAATTAACAATTATGTTTTACACGACCGTTTTCGATAAAATCCTTATTCTTCTTATTTCTTACAAAGTATGACACTTTGTAAGAAATAAGAAGAATAAGGATTTTACATCCGCGCTCTCTTGTCAATGTCATTTCATTCATTTTTAGGGTTCCGTAGCCAAATAGCAAAAAACGGAACCCTTATAGATTCGTCATGTCTGTCTGTCTGTCTGTCCGTCCGTATGTCACAGCCACTTTTCTCCGAAACTATAAGAGCTATACTATTGAAAATTGGCAAGTAGATGTAGTCTGTAAACTGCATTAAGATTTTGATACAAAAATGGAAAAAATATAAAAAAAATTTAGGGGTCCCCATAGGCACAACTGAAACAAAAAAAAAATTTTTCATCTAACCTATACGTGTGGGGTATCTATGGATAGGTCTCTAGGTCTAACCTGAACAGTTTGCGAGAGAGACTCTTCCAAAGTGGTAAAATGTATCTTTGGACGATATCTAGCAAGTGGTTTTTTTATACGTTATAAATGGTAAACCTTAAACCAGCAAAAAAAAATTTTTTTCATCTAACCTAAGTATATGTAGATACCCCATCTATGGATAGGTCTTTAAAATCATATTAAAGTTTCTTATATAATGTTTTTCTAACCTGAATAGTTTGCGAGAGAGACTCTTTCAAAGTGGTAAAATGTGTGTCCCCCCTCTAACTTCTAAAGTAGGGGCAAGATAATTCTAAAAAAAATATATGATAATACATTACTATAAAAACTACCAACGAAAATTGGTTTGAACGAGATCTAGCAAGTAGTTTTTTTTTATACGTAATAAATGGTAAACCTTAAATTAACTTTCATTAAATCAAGTGAAACGTAAAAATAAATCAAAAACCATTTAATTTCATAAAAAATAAAACTTATTGTTGCTGCGGAACCCTTCATGGGCGAGTCCAACTCGCACTTGGCCGGTTTTTACATAATGTGATAATAGTAGGGTAGGGAAGGGTGCTATTTGTGTAGTCACTCGAGCGTCATGGAGACTTAGTAGGTTTTTTACATTAGATAAAGCTGATAAAAAAATAATAAGAGCGTTTTTTATTTTAGCGGTGGGTTCAGAAACTGCAACCATTTTGTTTAAAAAAAAAATATATATTCAGAAAATTACTTATTTAGGTAAATTATAAATATATTTTAGACAACAAGGACTAAATGATTTAGTTTAGTGCAAAATAAAATAATTGCGAAGCTTAGTTAAGAAAATATGAAGCTTTATTTTTTACCCGACTGCCAGGAGGGTTATTTATATTTTAAAATGTCCCTACAGGCTTACCTGACCTTTGAATCGTCAGTGCTTTATATGGAAGCTTCTTTGGGGTATACTAAACATCCCCTATCTAAATCTGACATATCCGATGACATTTCAATATTTAAAAAAAATTTAACCCACCACGTAAGAAATGTGATTTCTATACCATGATAACTAGACACAATATGTCGGAAGCCTATACAAGCTTAATATGACACGAGCTTCTCCCGAAATCCCCTCTTCCCCTCCCCAACTATAAGGCCGAAATTATAACTAATGCTGGCGATGGCGTCATTTAGTATGACAGCTATTACGTATCTTCGCTCCCATGTCAAGGTCATTGTGGTGAAGTAGAAAATGTTCATTGATGGTATATTCCCCTTTTTTGAATATGCCCTCAGACTGCAACTGAACATGGCACGGTGCACCTCAATAAATATAATGCCACCCTTACAGGCTTAGGGAGATCGCAGACGACAGACTTTTTGTGCGGTGCGCCCATACAGTCGACATGGCCGCGCGCCGCGCCATGTTGACTGTATGGGCGCCGCAGACTCGATCGCACAAAAAGTCTGTCGTCTGCGATCTCCCTTACAAGCATACCAACATGTGCGATGATAGCCGATGATTATGTTATAATTGATGGCAGATAGCGTTGACGAGCCATTATCAATTATTGTCGATTTTCCTCAACATATCATGTCTAATTCCTGCAATTATGTTTTTGCCAGGTTATAAATATATGTGTGTAATGTGTGTGTTGGTACATTCGCAAATTACACCTTGCACAATGAAATTTTCTTTTTGAGATGTATTTAGATGACATCTTTATTTTTCTTATACATAATATTATGTAATATTTTATATCTAATATGTTTATTGTTTAATGTATGTGCGCAAGTCCGACTCGTACTTGGCCTATTTCTAAATTTAATTCAATAGTTCTTATTGCATAATAAAACTATTAGATATTAGAATCTCTTTGTAGATTTCTACAATAAATAAAACCATAGACATAATATATACTGTTATATTATGTCTATGAATAAAACAGTTGACCCGGGCACAAAACCTGTCAATCCCAACATGTCATACATGTGACATGACACAACAAATTGGAAACATACATTATATATACTAGAGTGTTGTTTGTCTGTCTGTACGTCAATCCAGACTCCAGACTCCAGGACCATGCAGCTCATAATTGTTGCGACCTTTTAACAAAATTGACGATGTTTGTGTTTCAGACCTGAAATAGCTGTAATAATTATTTTTAATCGAGTTCTAAAAGGAGGTCCTATTTTTAATTTACTGACGACCTGTTTCACCACTTCCTATAAAGTGCCGGATAGGCTATCCGTAACTTATTTGACAGATTCTCCATACCCTATCTGTCAAGTTAAGCGGTGGATAGCCTATCCGGCACTTAACAGAAAGTGGTGAAACAGGCCCTCTATCTGTCAAGTTAAGCGGTGGATAGCCCTACCGGCACTTATCAGGAAGTGGTGAAACAGCCCCTTAATGTAGAGTAGGATAGTTTGTAATAGTTAACTAAATGTAGAGCAAGATATTCTCCACGACCACAACACAATCTTGGCTATTCTCTACTATTTTCTCACTCTACCAACAACACCTCACTGTTAGCATAACCGGGACTCGGGAGGTGTCGCCGGGGTCACTGACCGGCCGTGACCCGCGACCCGCTGATCAGCTGATTGACAGCTGACGCCAGTCGCCACTAATTGATGGACTTTATTGGATGTACGTTGTACGGAACTACGGACAGCAAACAAAATATATACTAATACACTAATACATACTTTAAATACGAAAATGTCTGTTCTTTTCATTTCTTCACGCCCAAATCGCTAAACCGATTTCGCTGGAATTTGGTATGGAGATACTTCGAGTCGATAGAAGAGGTAACAGACAGACAGATAGACGGACAGACAGACAGACACACTTTCGCATTAATAATATTAGTATGGATTAGTATGGATATTATACAGGGTGTAGCAAATTCTCAATCAGTGCTTCCATTATTGCGTAAGTACTAAGTGATGTACTACCAGGCAAAAAATCGGCCAAGTGCGAGTCGGACTCGCGCACGAAGGGTTCCGTACCGTAAATCGTAATAGAGCAAAAATAGGTAAAAAATAGTATTTTTTGTATGGGAGCCCCCTTTAAATATTTATTTTATATTAATTTTATTATCAATTATTAATCAAAGTACAAATATTATATTACATAATTAAGGACTTTGTGAAAATTTCAATAGATATAAGTACACAATCTGTGAAAATTTCAGAACTCTAGCTATAGCGATTCTTGAGATACAGCCTGGAGACGGACAGACAGACAGACGGACAGACAGACGGACAGACGAACGGACATAATCGAAGTCGGATAGGGTACGGGAGCCTATTACTAAGACTTCGATGTCTTTGGGTACGGAACTCTAAAACTACCACTTTTTTCTCGACTTGGCGATTTATTCCAAATCAAATTGTCCCATCATGACCTACGTATGTGTAACGCTATACAAGCGAATTACAACTCTATTACAAGGACTTAAGGCACATGTATGCTAACAGGTAGTGTTGAATAATTCGCGACCTTTTAATGTGTATGTGCGCCTGGTGTCTCGCGAAGACGGACGGTTTGTCGCCGTGTTTTACGGAGGGACGGTAATCAATGCTTGTGTTTATGTGTTCCTGGTACTTATCGTTCGTTGCGTAACACCGTATGTCTGTCAACAGTAACTTGTCAACTACCTACCTACCATCATTGACCCAACTCTGTGTATTTTGCTCGCCCACGAATGTACTGTCTCATTTTCAAATGCACGATATGTGAGCAGGATACCAATATTGTATGTGAAACAGTCACAGAGGGCGATTTTCAGTGTATGTAGCGACCGCACTTTTAAAAATTCACCAGTAATTTTTTTTCGTTAGTAGTAGAGTTCATGGTTCATAAATTTTGCAAATCGGGACATTGAGAACTTAAGACGATAGAAATATATATAATTTCTATAATCATCGGTTTCTTTATCCAAGTTTCTGCATACAACATATTTTGTAATTATAAGAGAGCTCGCTATGAACTGGCGCACCTTGTTTTAATTCATAATAACATTGCATACTGGTATTTTAAAGTTTTAAACTCACATCACTTTCAACACCAACCGAAACCCAACCTTAAACCGTAGAATTAAAATCCAAGTTTCGTTACCCGTATACGCGCATAGGATCTTTTATATACGCGTACCCTCTATCTCGCCTCAGCGCATTATACCTTGAGTCACTCTCAATCACTCAAGCTGTCCGCCTGTCAGTCATAAGCAAGACGAACGGGGGGCAGCCACCCCCCCACGCCCCCCTGCCCCACCGCTCGACCCCCCTAGGGGGGTGGTCAGCTCTTGAAGACAATTTACTGCGCTAAAATGTTTCAGTATTTATTCGAAAGTCTTTTGCGATATTCCTTTTATATTCATCGTTTGTAATCTAGGTTTAGTGTTTGTGATTGACGTAGCTTTATTGATCTTCTGCTGCTATATTCTATCAATTAAGATGAGTAACCTTAAGAATAAGCTTCTGTTATTTTCTTTTTTATAAATGTCTGGCAAAATTTGCTTGAAATACTTTTTTTATCATCTTTTATCAATAAGAGTCAAGGTATTCATTGGCTCTACCATTTTTTTCTATATTTTTTCTAATCCTAACTTTTATCACATAAAGAAAACCTATTGGCGATCATCATATTACTGGCACCTCAGATTATTGTTTGAAAATGAATTCCAATATTTCTGTGGTATGAACTTGTCCCAAAAATTGTGTTTTAAACCTTCTTTTTGAAATGTATTGCCAATCCCATATTCAATATTCCTCCCAAAAAAGCGCCTCAGGGCTGGGCAAACATCGTCAGAACCGCTCGGCCAACATCATTATCCGCGGGGCGGCGGGGGACGGAGGACACGTCACACGTCGGCCGCAGACGGACGTCTTTGTCCCACGTCAAGCCCGTCGCACTGATAGAAGTGCCTGTTTTTGTTAAGTGGTTGTTTGTTGGGTTTCATTTGAATGCTTTATTTTTATGCCGGCTTGGTAATACTGTAGGTTTAGTAGAGTTTCAGTTTACACTGAGTTAAAAATATTGACAATGTCTACACGCTGCCACGATGGATAACTCATATTTATTATTTTCTATGGAAAAAATAGACAAAGTGAATGATGGATTTAAGAAGTTTGTCATTTTGCACCTAACACGTATTTCTATTTCTTTTTTTTTTTGCATTTCTACTATGGCCATGCTAAGCCTGGTGTTAGTAATTAGTATAGCGTTTTTGAAACCTCTGTCCTTTCAACGAGCAAGAAAAATTAAATGTCATATATGTCACACGAGATATTATTAATAAAGGAGAATAAGTTTATGTGCCATATCTAAAACTTGTAAACTCTTAACTCTATAACAAGTTGATTCAATCAAAGTTGACAGGTCGCATTCGACGTGGGTCGGACAATGGCCGTCATCGATTTTGCCGTGTTTGTGTTTACAACTACCCCCCTATACCCCCCTGTACCCCCTTAGCCCGCTCCTGTGACGGACAGACGACATATCTTATAAGAATTTTGACTAAGAATCTTATAAAAGTTGATGTGGAGGTTTATTCTATACTATACTGGTTACTTAGTAAATGTGGTAAGGTTACTAGGCAACTATGATTTAGTAGAGGTTTATTTTGCAATAAGTAATAAAAGGCCTATTTAGAAGGTGTAGCCACGATTATTCTTGGTAGATACGTGTTTAATTTTTATCGTTTTAATATTTTATTGTTAGTTAAGTTAAATTAATTAAAATTTCAGTTTAAAATTTGAAGCTTTTAACTGTTTTTTTTTTTTTTTTACTTTCTTATGAATAAGTAATAACCCGTTCTGAGCATTAAGTGAAGCCGACGTCTGTCGTTATCAGTGTATCTGAGTCGCACTCAAGTCGCTCTCAATCACACTGCACTCATTGACGGCCACTCCATCATACCGCGGAAACCTGACATGTCTTATTTGCAGGAATATGACTTAGTAACGGCAAAATCGATAGTGCAATTTAAGTTTTTAGTACGACATGTTGCCTTTATAAGAAAGGAAATTAGGAGGATATGAAGAATTAGGAGGATATCTTCGTCAACGCAAAAAATTAAGCACGAGAATCGTACATTTGCAGTGAAAATGGGATGGCCTTTTGGGGCTCAAAGTATCTTCGTACTTTATCAATTTTTATCTAAATTCATTTTAGCCGCTATAGTAATTATTAGGGATTCTAAATCTACACTACTATTATAAAGAGGAAAGATTTGATTTTTTGTTTGTTTGTTTGTTTGAGTCGAATAGGCTCCGAAACTACTGGACCGATTTGAAAAATTCTTTTACCATTGGAATCCTGCATTATTTCTGCTGAACATAGGCTAATTTTTATTTTGGAAAAATATAAGGTTCCGTAAGATATTTGGGATTTTCGGACGCAAGGTTTAAAAAATCAACCAGAAAAGTTACTTATTTTGCGTACGCTGCCTAAACTATAAAAGATAGAGGCATAAAATGTTCTAAGTAATTATAGATCTTTTAAATATCTACAAAAAAGTCCGCGACACACTATACCTATCTATGTTGAGTGAGGCACAATAACCATTTTTTTATTAAAAAATCTAGAATTTTTTTTGGACTATATTTAAATGCGTTTATTTAAATCATGCTATTGACCCTTATCAAAATAAATTATTTCATCACTAAGTACAGTTAATGTAGATAATATTCGGTCTTTGAATGATTAAAATTGGACGTTTGGTTTTAATGTTATGGCGAAATTAAAATATTACGATTTCTGCTGCACGTTGCGAATTGGGCGTCAAGGCGCGATGCGCGGGTGTGCGTGCGGTAGGGGAGAGATTTAATTATCAGTGCCACAGACTCGCCCGGAGAGTCCACGTAAATATTACCTCGATCGTGGGAATCGCAGACACAATAGATTTTCAATAGTTATGCGACAGCCGGGTGCTGCTTTATTGATTTGATATAGACTATCGTGCTTCATTATTATAATCCTAATTTCAAAAAAGCTTTAAAAGTTATGACTACGAAAGTAATATTTTTAGAACTTTTTAAAATAAGTTTTGAATGACTATTATTTTTGATTGCTATTATAATTAATTAATTTCTTTAACTATAAATCTCTAATAGCGGCAGCCGGCTGCCAGCATAACAATTGAAGATCTATTGTGTCTGCGATACCCACGATGCCGATGCACGATGGAAGTATTAATGCATATTTTTTAATCCACACTATTTCTGCTGAATATAGGCTATATTTAATGGGAGAAAAAAGGGAACCGTATTAAGTGTTAATAATTGTGTGAAAAATCTACCAAAATATTCCTTCTTGCTTATCCATACTAATATTATAAATGCGAAAGTATCTCTGTCTGTCTGTCTGTCTGTCTGTCTTGCTTTCACGCCAAAACTACTGAACCGATTGCAATGAAATTTTGTATACAGTTATTCTAGAGTCTGAGAAAGGACATAGGCTACATTTTGATGTGGGAAAATATCTTATTTCCATGAAAATATCGATGAAAATGAATTCGCATTGCGCGTGGCCAGCGCTCATCCCGGGGGTCCTGGGTTCGAGTCCCGCAGGCGGAACAAAAAGTTTTCAATGTTCCTGGGTCTTGGATGTGTATTAAAATAAAATTTCAAAAATCTTAAACATATTTTATGTATAATACTAGCTGTTGCCCGCGACTTCGTTCGCGTGGACTTTAGTTTATAGCGCGCGGTGTCAACAAAATTTGTGTCAAATTTAAAAACTTTTTAATACCCTGTAGGTGTAGCGCGGCCCTTAATTAATCAAAATACCCAAAAACAGCTATGCAGTGTGCACATAATCTATACTAATATTATAAATGCGAAAGTATCTCTGTCTGTCTGTCTGTCTGTCTGTCTGTCAGTCTCGCTTTCACGCCAAACGCCAAAAGTATCTCTGTCTGTCTGTCTGTCTGTCAGTCTCGCTTTCACGCCAAACGCCAAAACTTCCGAACCGATTGTAATGAAATTTTGTATACAGATAGTCTAAAGCCTGAGAAAGGACATAGGCTACTTTTTTACTGGAAAAAGGGGTTGTAAGGGGGTGAAAATGCGTAAATTTGTTCAAATTAAGTTAGTTCCAACAATTCATAATAGATGGCGCCGTGCGTCTTCTACATCGCGCTGACGCTTGCTCAAAAGTCTTTCTATAAGACGTGGTATCATCTTTTTAAGTTTCGATTTTTTTCGATTGTTATATCTATTCTACGGTATTAAATAACTCAGTACTTTATCTGCAGTGACGTAACCTTAAATCTATCAATGATAAATAGTTTATGGGTAAAGTTGTGTAATTGGAGGGCTAAATAAGCTTTAAAATTTGGCATAAAGTATAAAGTTTAATATAAAAAAATGAAATACTTATTGTGTGCACACTGCACAGCTGTATTGATTTAAGGGGTACCAGGGTTTTTTTATAAAAGCTTTTGACACCAATTTTGTTGACATCGCGCGCTATAAACTGAAGTCCACGCGGACGAAGTCGCGGGCAACAGCTAGTGTTTAATAATATTATCACTTGCTATAATAATAATCAATCTATCTTATCTTATAGAACTCCTACTGCATTTCTAAGGAGTTCGAGTGTGTTGTGTTGGCCTATATTCCATCCAGAAAATATATCAATGCAATCAACATTTTAATTCTAATATATGAAAACAGATGGCGCTTTATTTTTTACTTCATTATTATAACAGAACTAATCATACCTACTTTATTATATATTATTGTTTTTATTCATAACTAGCTGTTGCCCGCGACTTCGTCCGCGTGGACTTTAGTTTATAGCGCGCGGTGTCAACAAAATTTGTGTCAAATTTAAAAACTTTTTAAAACCCTGGTAAGTGGTACCCCTCTTAGGGCCGCGCAGCGCGCTACACCGGAATGGCAGCGCTGAAAGTGCTCGCCTCGCCGCTGCCATTCCGGTGTAGCACGGCCCTTAATTAATCAAAATACCCAAAAACAGCTGTGCAGTGTGCACATCATCTGTACTAATATTATGAATGCGAAAGTATCTCTGTCTGTCTGTCTGTCTGTCAGTCTCACTTTCACGCCAAACGCCAAAACTACCGAACCGATTGTAATGAAATTTTGTATACTGATAGTCTAAAGCCTGAGAAAGGACATAGGCTACTTTTTTACTGGAAAAAAGGGTTGTAAGGGTCGTAAATTTGTTCAAAAAATTCATAATAGATGGCGCCGTGCGTCTTCTACATCGCGCTGACGCTTGCTCAAAAGTCTTTCTATAAGAGGTGGTATCATCTTACATTTAAGTCTCGATTTTTTTCGATTGTTATATCTATTCTACGATATTAAATAACTCAGTACTTTATCTGTGCAGGCAGTGACGTAACCTTAAGACCAAATTTCACCAACGACTGTTAAAGTTAATGCTCGAATTAGTATCACGTTAGCTGTTTCGTTTTTCATATAAATGAAAGAGAAGACAGGATATTACATTCTTACATTTAAGTCTCGATTTTTTTCGATTGTTATATCTATTCTACGATATTAAATAACTCAGTACTTTATCTGTGCAGGCAGTGACGTAACCTTAAGACCAAATTTCACCAACGACTGTTAAAGTTAATGCTCGAATTAGTATCACGTTAGCTGTTTCGTTTTTCATATGAATGAAAGAGAAGACAGGATATTACATTCTTACATTTAAGTCTCGATTTTTTTCGATTGTTATATCTATTCTACGATATTAAATAACTCAGTACTTTATCTGTGCAGGCAGTGACGTAACCTTAAGACCAAATTTCACCAACGACTGTTAAAGTTAATGCTCGAATTAGTATCACGTTAGCTGTTTCGTTTTTCATATGAATGAAAGAGAAGACAGGATATTTTAACAAGCTGTTAACACTAACAGACGTTGGTGAAATTGGGGCTAAACCTATCAATGATAAATAGTTTATGGGTAAAGTTGTGTAATTGGGGGGCTAAATAAGCTTTAAAATTTGACATAATATATAAAGTTTAACATACAAAAATGAAGTACTTATTGTTTGCACACTGCACAGCTGTATTGATTTAAGGGGTACCAGGGTTTTTTTATAAAAGCTTTTGACACCAATTTTGTTGACATCGCGCGCTATAAACTGAAGTCCACGCGGACGAAGTCGCGGGCAACAGCTAGTTCATTATAAAACGGACCAACATAAACATTTTTATTAATGAATAACAATTTAAAAGTTTATATTATGAAAGTGAAGTGACAAAATTATTATCATTCATCATACAGATGTTGTACATAATACATATAATTAACCTACACTATCATAATACCTAATATTATTATCTATCACACCACAACTAAAATCAACACATATAATATGTCATACAAATCTACCATACCACTGTGGACACCAGACACTGCCAAGTGCCAAGCAAAATAGGAAACGGCATATGACGCAACAGCACCCCCGCCCGCTTCGCGACAAGCGAGAGTGGAGAAACAGGTCCCAGGTTATCTACGACATATCTAAGACCTAGGTGATTAAAACGTTAATACTAAGTATGCAACTGTGCATAAATTACTTAAATATAAGCTTTTTCGCGCGGCTCCGTCTGTGTCAGAAACTGCATCAAAATCCATTCAGTTTTCGTAAAGACGTCATAAAATACTTAGTAAGTATTGTGCGTAAGTATTACTTAGTTTTATTATTATGTATTTTAGTATAAGCACTTACAATCTTCCGCCTTTTAAATAAGTATGGTGATGTGACTAGTAGGATTAGGAAAATTGATGAAAAATGTAGAGTCCGAAGCGGTGCTGTTTAAAATATTCTGAAAATGGTGGACTTTTAGCTTCTAAGTTCTAGGTCTTCGCAGGGCTGCGTAGCGCGGCACATTAAAGTTTGATTTTCTGTAGTAAGTAGTAACTTGAAAACTTCGCGACTCGTCTCGATATGAACTCATTAAGATACATTTTAGGGATGAATTAAAATTTAAGAAGTAGTTCAGCCACCTAGGAAGTTTATAGTTTTGATTATAAACTTTCAAAGTTAGCTTAAACAATTTAAAAGACAAATTCAACATAAAATGTAATCTTTCTTAACTAAATAATTTAATTTAAATAAACTAGTCCGTATTATGAACTGATATCTGAATACCGCCGACGTCTTTCATCAATACATTGAGATGTTTTGCATCGTGGGGGTGTTGGGTGTGTCGGGGGAAGCCGGGGGGTGCCGGAGGGTGTCGGGGGTGACGTATCAGACGTCAATCATCCGGGACGCGACTGGAATTAATAACGTCTTGATCAGCTCTGGACGTCTGGACTGGGGAGACTGGGCACTGAGGGGAGAACGGGCTACTTTGAGCGTTGATTAATTTCTTGGATCTTTTTTATTTAGTTTGTGATTTTCGCCAATATATACTGAACTAGCATGATTCTCCACAACTAAGATGACTGGTTCGGTGGTTTTCTGTATTTAATATATTGTGTACATTGTAATATATTTTGTTATGTAGGCTTGTTTAAGGTGACTTATAAATTATAATATATCGACTACAGAAACAATATAAAGTGGAACAACCAATTATTGTCACGTTCAAAGTACAATTTTGGGCAGTCACAGAATCTTCAAAACAAAAATCATTAGATTAGCATTGGCATTAGCCAATAATAGGATTACTGAATTAGGATGATTGCCAACATG
Organism: Aricia agestis; assembly: GCF_905147365.1. Taxonomy (NCBI): domain Eukaryota; kingdom Metazoa; phylum Arthropoda; class Insecta; order Lepidoptera; family Lycaenidae; genus Aricia; species Aricia agestis. The sequence goes on along the minus strand of NC_056416.1, from coordinate 909,739 downwards.
GGGTAGTGACTAGTGTTCCCTGATAACTTTGTTTAAGATGTTAACTACCTGTTGCACGTCATCAAAACACTTGTCACTTGTTAATATTGACATGTGGGGTTTTTGAGACTGCATGCATGGCAGTGGAAGCACGAAGATTTGTCAGCTGCGTATTTGTAACGACACCGTAAACATTACATGATAATTAGTATTATATAATATAAATTATTATAAATTATATAAATTTTATAAATTATATAATATAAATTATACGTTACATATTCTGCAAAAATATAGATAACTAATAATCTTATATCTTTAAACGAGCAATTCTTGTATATAATGTGATATCGGAGTCAGTGATTCTCACAGTTGAGGCGGTTGTAAAAGAAGTACAATCCAATGTTCATGTTATTATAATTATTATAATTATTATAATCTATCATGTTTTTGGGTTTAGTAAACAAATACTTTTAGAACTATAGTTGATGCCTGCAGCCTGCAACTCCGTTGCGCCAAAATTCGTTTATTGCGAGGTAATCGTTCATTTTTTGGGATTTGGGAAAAGTATCCTATGTTCGTTTCCAGGATTCAAAGTATCTCCATAATATTAAGGAACAAAATCGGATCGGTTTGAGCTTGAAGAGGTGACAGACAGATAGACAAACACACGTTCGCTATCGTAATATTATTATGGATTTTGAAATATAATATTTTAGTTTTCGTTTACACTTATATTTTGACTTCTTAGCTCTATCCCTCTGTTCGCGCCAAACTTTAGCGCGACGAATGTGGCAGTTGGCAACACTGCGCATGAGTCTGCGCTGTCAGCTGTCATACGTTCGACACAGTCCATTACCGGCGCGCGATCGTTAAATACGAAAAATATCGGCTAGCCGTTCCCGTGATTCGCGATAAATCCTCAGCTCAGTGAAATAGAAGGTGACAGTGTCGTGTGACTACGAGCATCAGCACATCAGCCCTATCAGCCCTATCAGCCCATCTGCCCAGCTGTCTCAGCCACCAGGTAACCCCAGTTTCCTTTCTGCCCATCGTTGTAGTGTAGGGGTCCTCGCCCCTACATTTTCTGGTCCTTTCGAGCCGTCCAATGACCTTTCTGGTCATTTCGAGCCTTTCAGCACACTCCCTGGTCCATAGCGAGCCTAGGAATATTTTTTTCACCCACCCGCTTTAATGCCCGGCCCGGCGAAAATTAAAACTACAGTTCATTCTGCTCATATTTCTGCCTAGTATTATTGAAATCCCATTTTATTACTAATATTCTATCGAATTAAGTAACCTCCGCCCATTTTTTACCTGCTTACGGCAATATTTTTGCAAGTTTGCCAAATACGATTTTGTTCGTCCGCCATATTAAGTAATAATTTGCATAGGTAATTTAATCCCCTATCATCTTATTGTATAATTGTAATCTCATTATTTTCAGCCCATATATTGCGTCTATATTGCATTTAAATTAAATTACCGAATATATTTCAGCCCAAATACCAATATAAAAATATCTTCAACATAATTCCGTCGGGTTGTAGGAACAAAGAAACTTTCATACGTCACATAGTTTGTGCCTATTACATTAAGTGTTATTATTGTTCAGCTCATTGAAATATTTACAGTTGTTTTTGTTAACTTAGCACTTAGGTACTTCGACTTAATTACTCGCCTTAACGCGATCGATCTTTCGCCGCGCGCGCATACCTCAGCACCTCCGCTCCGATAAGAAACATCTGTTATTTGTTTTTAATAACTATTACAATAACAAGCGTCTTAGGTATCGCATTTAAACGTTTTATGTCTCCGCTCATTACATAATATTGCTGTTACCGAGTTATACTTGCGTTAGAATTCAGATATACTAACTCAGCACATTACTATTTTTTCAACATAGTTTATTAACTACTTATATACATTTTTATCAGCTCGTTAAGGTTCCTTTACACCAACATGCCTACTAAATCGCAAGCTGCCGTTTTCAGAGAGGCCGTCAAGGCTTTCAGTCGGCTCAAAGAAATTGCGACAGCACTTTCTAGTGGCGACTCCAAGGAGTCTTCTCAAACATTAAGAAAGGAGTTTAATGCGCGTCTTAAGGAATTCCCCTATCAAAAAACAAGGTTAGAAAATATTTATCATGAGATTCTAGACGACCCAAACTTATCCCAAGATAACGAAAAACTATATACGTCCAATTACGACAGTGCGATTTCGGACTATTATTTTATTTTAACGGCGGCGGAAAATACACAAAGTACTTCGGAGACTCCTCAGCTCACTTCTTCCGTTTTGCCTAAAATTGAGCTTCCGAAGTTTAATTCGTTGGTTGAAGAATGGCCTTCTTTTATTACGATTTTCCGTAGTCTGATGGACGACATGGCAACGTTGTCGGACGCGGTAAAATTACATTACCTGCTCTCATGCCTGTCGGGGGAGGCATTATCCATGGTTTCTCATCTAAAAATCACTAATGAGAATTATAGTGTTGCGCTCGACATACTAATGCGTCGATATGAAAACCGTCGCGTGTTGATCGACAGGTTTGTCGATATTATACTCGGTCTGCCCAACATTCATATACGCTCGAGTATCCGAGCTACTTTTCTCACTCCGCTCATCTCAGCTCAAAGCGCATTAAAAAATTTAAACTTGCCTATGGACAGCAATTATGTTTTTGTTTCAATTGTAGTCCGTAAACTACAGGGGGAGCTCCGCACATTATTCGAGAGGAGATACGGCGCCTCTGATGTCCTGCCCACATTAGATAATTTAATCTCTTTTTTAGAAGAGCACGCGCGCTGCATCGAGACAGAATGTCCGACGCCAGCGTGCGCTGAGTCTCAAGGTCAAGCGGGACCTTGCCGTCAACAACCCCCCTCCCCCCGCTCTCCGCGCAGTCTCCGCTTTAGACCCATAAGCCCCGCGTATCAGCGCTCGCCTTCAGCACATACCATGCGTACCCCGCATGTCAGCCCAGCTCCATCTCATTCTCGCCAACACTATGCACCCCCCTCTCCCCCCCGACAAGTTCAGCACGTATACTCAGCTCAAGCCAGTTTTAAATCTAAGTTTTACTGCCCATATTGTAGGTCTACAGAACACAAATTAATAGCTTGTCCCAAGTATAACCATCAGCCCATTCAAGGACGTTGGGACTTTATCGAGTCAAAAGGTAGATGTCGTAAATGTTTAGGTCCGCACTACGAAAACGAATGTAGGTCGACTGGTGTCTGTAAGGATTGTGGTAGTCCTAATCATCACACTTCTCTTCATCGTCATGATGCACCACGCTCGCCAACATCATCAGCTCATTTACTTCCTGCTCACCTGCGCGCGCAGCCCCGTCGTCGTGATAATAATAATACTACTCATACCTACACATCTAACACAAACCATACGATCGTTCATCATCAACCATCTACATCTCATCAGTCGCATTCATCTTCGCCTCATAATAATAATAATAACAAACAATGACTACCTACCATCACGGAGCATTCAGAGTTAGAAAATCAGCCCAATAATTTAAATAATAATTTTTCTCATCATAAATCCGCTCATAACTCAGCTCATAATTTAGCTCATAATGATTCCGCTCAAGTTAATACTACTCAGCATAATAATAACTCATTACAAACTCCCATATTATTACCTACAGTTGTTTTGAAAATTTCAGATAAATATGGTAACTATCATAAAGCACGCGCATTACTTGATTGTGGTAGTATGATAACTTTAATTACTCAACGCTTAGTAAAAACACTTAATTTACAACCGAAACATTGCTCATTAAAAATTACAGGCGTTGGAGATCAGCACATACAAAATTCTAAAGGTCATGTTTCGATTACTTTTCGGCCTACACGTAGTGACACGCCTTCTATCACAACTTCCGCTCATATTTTGAAGAATGTCACAGGTTACCTACCTATGCAAAAAATTCCCGATGTAGTACATGACTCGGAAAGTCAGCTTATTCCTTTAGCGGATCACAATTATCATACTCCTGCGCCCATCGATCTCATTTTAGGCTCAGATGTTTTAGGCCATGTGTTAGATGGTACTAAGGTGACTTTGGGCCCGGGGAAGCCCATAGCCTTCGGCACGATTTTTGATTTTGCACTCATAGGTCCCATTAAACAATTATATGATAACTCAGTAGTTCAAGTTAACTCCGCTCATATCGCTCATTTGACTCATTCCGCTCAATTCGCTCATTCTGTTCATTCTCATTCTCATCAAGATATAAATAAAAGTCTAGAACGATTCTGGGAGTCAGAAGAACCCCAGCCGCGTCCAACTCACTCAAACCCATTACATGAACAATGTGAAGACTTATTCCGCTCAACTACTACTCGTAACCGATCGGGACGTTATATCGTAACTCTTCCATTTTTATCGAATGCTCCGCAGTTAGGTAGTACACATGCTATTGCTCTCCGTAGATTTCTTAACTTAGAAAAGCGATTACAATCCGACCATTCATTCCGCTCAAAATACATAGAATTTATGAACGAATACATAAACTTAGGCCACATGACACCTTGTCATCCTTCTACTTTTACTCATAAAACTCATTATTATATTCCTCATCATGGTATATTTAAATCAGGTACTGATAAACTCCGCACAGTATTCGATGGCAGTTGTAAGTCATCCAATGGTGTCAGCCTTAATGATTGCCTACATACAGGCCCCGCCCTTCAGCGTGATATTGTCGATATAATTATGACGTTTAGAACACATCGTGTAGTTTTTACCACAGATATAAAAATGATGTTTAGAAATATTATTATTAATCCAGATCAACGTCATTATCAGCTCATACTCTGGAGATCGTCTCCTGATCGACCTTTACTCACATATGCGCTCAACACTGTTACCTACGGATTACGTTCAAGTCCTTATCATGCTATCCGCACATTATTACAACTAGCTGATGATGAAGGTCATCGCTATCCCCAAGCTGCTCATGTATTACGTAACTCCATATTCGTAGATGATATTCTCTGTGGTCATGACTCCATAGAAGAAGCTTCAGCTCTTCAAACTCAGCTCATTAATTTATTATCGCTTGGTGGTTTCCAGCTCAGTAAATGGAAATCTAACACTCCTCAACTCTTACAACGTTTCCCTGATGATCAATGCGAAATGCCTAAGGACTTTGACATCAGCTCAGATTCTCCCTCTGTTAAGGTTTTAGGTATTAGATGGATTCCGCAGTCTGATGAATTTACATATCACATTTCACTACCGCCAATTACTCACATAACGAAACGATCCATACTCAGCACTGTAGCTTCTCTTTATGATCCAAACGGTTGGATCACTCCTGTCATATTCCGCGCGAAATTACTTCTACAAAAATTGTGGTTGCTCAAATTGGATTGGGACGACCCCACTCCAGATAACATTACACAAGACTGGCAGCGCATTTCTCATGATCTTCCGCACATCTCAAACATACATTTTCCCAGACACGTAGCTCCGCACAAATTAACTTCTACATACTCACTTCATGGCTTCGCAGACGCCTCAGAAAATGGTTTTGCTGCAGTCGTATATTTACACGAATTAAATCACGACGGATCGGCTAACGTTCAACTCATAATTGCTAAATCTAAGGTAGCCCCTATTAAAAATAAACTCACAATTCCCAAATTAGAATTATCCGCGGCTACACTTTTATCTCAACTCATGTTTCGTGTCTCTCAACATCTCTCCGCTCATCTAACAATATCTCAACATGTCTGTTGGTCAGACAGCACCATTGTACTAGCGTGGATTAAAACTCCTACTCATCGTTTACAAACATTTGAAGCTAACAGAGTAACCAAAATTACTAATAACTCTCTCTCACTCATCTGGCGTCATGTACCTACACATTTAAACTCTGCTGATTGTGCCAGCAGAGGAATCTCCGCACATTCTCTTCTTTCGCATAGTTTATGGTGGTCTCCTCCTTGGCTCAAACTGCCAGAGGATACCTGGCCCAAGATGCCTTCAGCTCACACTCGACAGGAATTACCTGGACTCAAACCTAAACAAATTCCATGTCATTTCACAATCCCCGGTATAGATAGTGATCTTCTTACACGATTCAGCTCATTAGATAAACTTATCGGCGTCACAGCGTACATGCGACGATTTATTTCTAACTGTAAATTACCTACACACTCGCGAGAACTAGGTCCGCTAACTGTAAATGAACGTAGACAAGCTCTGCTCTTCTGGATCCGCTCTGTTCAACAGAACTCATTCGCAGAAGACATTCACCGCCTGCAAATTAACAAACTCTGCACAGTTAGGTTACAACGATTATCACCTTTTATGCAGGACGGTCTTCTTCGAGTAGGTGGTAGACTCACTCGCTCGGAACTCACATACGATGCACAGCATCCATTCATACTGCCTAGTTCTAGTCCTCTCACAGACCTTATCATCGATCACTATCACCGTATTCATTGCCACCCTGGCACCGATACATTACACGCTATATTACGTCAACAATTCTGGATATTGTCAGCACGCCGCATCATTCGACATAAAACGTATAAATGTATAAGATGTTTCCGTTGCCGCGCTCAGCCCGAAATGCCTGTCATGGCTGACCTTCCAGCCGACAGAGTTATACCTCAGCCCGTATTTAGTCACGTGTCAACAGACTTCGCCGGTCCATTTTTACTTAAATCAAGTCAACTACGGAATGCTAAGTTAATCAAAGGTTATTTTTGTATATTCGTTTGTCTCACTACAAAGGCGGTTCACTTGGAACCCGTATCCGCACTTTCTACAGATGCATTTATTGCCACGTTACAAAGATTTTGCTCACGTCGCGGTGTTCCCGTTTTAATACGTTCCGATTGCGGCACAAACTATGTAGGTGCTAGGAATCAGCTCCTAGAAGTTCAACAATTTCTCAATGACAATAATGACGCCATTTCCCATAAACTCTCAGCTCAAAATATAACTTGGTTACTTAATCCGCCCAAGGCCCCGTGGATGGGAGGCATCCACGAGATTAATGTTAAATCTACCAAGCAACTTCTCTACCGTGTAATCGGTGAACAACGCCTCACATTTGAGGAATTCTCAACTCTGCTCGCTAGAATTGAGGCCGTATTAAATTCTCGGCCTATCAGCCCACTATCGTCCGATCCTACGGACTATCAGCCCCTCACAGCCGGCCATTTCCTCATAGGCCGTCCGCTCACAGCTCTTCCCGAGCACACAATAGATGACAGAGTCATCTCCCTACTTAAGCGCTTTCAGCTCATTCAATCTCTCTCTCAGCGTTTTTGGGCTCTCTGGACCAAGTCCTACCTCCATACCCTTCAAATCCGCTCCAAATGGCTTTCCTCTTCCTCTCCACCCAAAATTGGGGAACTGGTTCTGCTCAAAGAAGACAATCTGCCTCCGCTCCAATGGAAGATGGGAAGAATCACACGCCTACTACCTGGGAAGGATGGAGTCATCAGAGTTGTGGACTTGGCCACCTCACAAGGCCAGCTGCGGAGACCTGTCGGCAAGATTGCCCGGCTCCCACTGGATTCAGCTCAAGATGGGGATCAGCTCACGCCCATTGCCGGGCCCCCCCAGGATGTTCGCGCCAAACTTTAGCGCGACGAATGTGGCAGTTGGCAACACTGCGCATGAGTCTGCGCTGTCAGCTGTCATACGTTCGACACAGTCCATTACCGGCGCGCGATCGTTAAATACGAAAAATATCGGCTAGCCGTTCCCGTGATTCGCGATAAATCCTCAGCTCAGTGAAATAGAAGGTGACAGTGTCGTGTGACTACGAGCATCAGCACATCAGCCCTATCAGCCCTATCAGCCCATCTGCCCAGCTGTCTCAGCCACCAGGTAACCCCAGTTTCCTTTCTGCCCATCGTTGTAGTGTAGGGGTCCTCGCCCCTACACCCTCTTTACGTAAAGTCGGCTCTCCCACAGAATAGATAATAGTACAAGTAGCTTTCCTTACATATGCGCCAAGAAATTATATGTTGGGTTGTCGATTTAGGCAATTTATTTACAGCTATTATTATGCTGCATGCTTTGGTCATACCCACCACGTGGCTGGGGGTCTGTATCTAGCTCTCTTAGGCCGGTATAAAATAAATAGTCAGTACTTAAGATGCGACCCGGTCTCAAGACGCGGTTCGGCTCTGTGATTGGTCCAAATTTTGACAGCCAACCAATCACAGAGCCTGAACCGTGTCTTGAGACCGAGATGCATCTTGAGTACTGACTATTTATACCGGCCTTAGTTTCTGAGAGACCGAACGCTTTCTTGACAACATGCTTGTCTCTGCGCGCGTGCCTATACCATCTAAACTTTTTAATTTTTTAATGCAGTGTTGTAAAACCCATTTCTAATATGTATTGATAACGTAACGGGCTCGTAGCTGTCAATTCTTCTTGCTAACCCCAAGTGTTTACTGTTCGCTGCCGTCATAACAAGTTAAATCACACATCTTACGTCTATTTACTAACAACATCGAATGTTACACGGACCAGCCGGAGCCGCTCCATATTATTCTGATCAGTTGTTCTTTACTCCAAACGCATAAGGTTTAATTTAGGGTACACAGGGGTAATATAAGTGTGAACGGATTATCAAATCGACCTGCGTCATAATGGTATTTGCATTTATGTTTAAACTATAAGTATTTATCTAATGAGATATGGATATCTTTTTAAGGTGTGCCTCATTCCACCACCCCGATGTCCAAAAGAAACAACTAAAGCTACTAACTACTACTAGCTAGTCACAAAACAATGTTTGGTGACTCGACTCGTGATTTGGACTATAGCATTTTACTTGAAAACCCAGGGAACTTTAAGCTTACAAGTTACACATAAACTTGATGAGTACCATTAAATTTTGACAGTTTAAAATAACGAAAGCGCCTTGGCTAAGAGCCCTGTTTACTTTCTTATGTAATGCATTAAAACTGGCACAACTAAAAAAAACTATAATAAAAAAACACTGCTGAAAAGGTCATAACTCGGCGATAAGCATCTGATGTCTGATGGAATATTTACTTACGAATCAATCACCCCCCAACTCCAACACCTCCAGCACCCGCCGGGGGGTGTGGGGGTGGGCAGACCTGTCTGTTTACCCCGGCGGTGACGTGTGATGGATGTGTGGCACCAGGGTCGCAGATATATTACGCGGTGTCAAACGAAAGGCTTCCATTATGTGAGTAGAGGTAAAATCATAATGAGGTAATTATTATTTTTATTCGAAATTTTAATTTTAATTCACGTTAGTGATTTTGCAATCTTCGATTTTCTACTGAAATTCACTGTATGACAGTGTCGTCAGTAAAGTTAGTCGCGTTGTCATACCGGTATTGAAATAGTGGCAAAAATCTAATTAAAGCTATCATTTTCAGCGAGTGCATTGTGGAACTATGTAGAAATTAAGATACTAAAATGCGGACAGTAACTGTAAGTTTGTTTGTTTGTTACTTTTTACGCAATAAACAAAAGACATTTAAATAAAATTTGGCAATAAAGTAGTTAAAGTTCCGGATTTTAATCTAAAATAGGTTACGTTTTGTACTTACCTAAAGAGGACAATGTTCTCGTGTATCGGTTTTTAGTAAATTGATCTAGGATTTAGGATATTTCTTGGGCTACCATATAAACTATACCCCTCTTCTGACACAGTCGGTTAAACCAACCAAAGTCGCGTGACGCACTAGCGCAACGTCACTGTTATCATTTGTCACTAATATCCTGTTTCGGGCTTCACTCCAAACCTTTTTTAAATTTATGTGTCTGTCTGTCACAAAAGGTCCAAAACGTCGCGATAAGGTGACATTTGACAAAGGTGACATTGGCACCTGATTGACACTGTCCCAATAAATCTTGCTCCGAAAATAATTGTGTGTTTATTTGTTTCATCATCATCATTAACAACAACAAGGCTTTTTCTGTTGTTGCATTGTTCGATGATTTTGTTTTAAATTATATTTCTGTGGCACCTTCTTTAAATCTAGATTCATACGTGGGAGAGCCATGCTTCGGCACGAATGGACCGGCTCGACCGGAGAAATACCACGTTCTCACAGAAAACCGGAGTGAAACAGCATTTGCGCTGTGTTTCGCCGAGTGAGTGAGTTTACCGGAGGCCCAATCCCCTACCCTGTTCCCTTCCCTACCCTATTCCCTTCCCTTCCCATCACTACCTTCCCCTATTACCCTAATTCCCTCTTAAAAGGCCGGCAACGCACCTGCAGCTCTTCTGATGCTGCGAGTGTCCATGGGCGACGGAAGTTGCTTTCCATCAGGTGACCCGTTTGCTCGTTTGCCCCTTTATTTCATAAAAAAAGTAGTATTTTATTTCAATGAAGCTTGAAAACAGTTATATTTTTTTATATTAAAATATAGTTATATTTGCCTAGTGTTAATCTTATCAAATCAGCAAGATAAGCGCACCAAAAGATAGATACTAGAAAGTTTAGACTTTAGAGAGATTCCAATATCAAAAGCTCACAGTCCTTTATTTTAAGTTGGTTGACTTTAATTGAACAAATCGTTAGAGACAGTAAAATGGTCGCCAATGAAAGATCTTCGCTTTTATTATACACCCTATACACCGGACATTCAAGGGGTTAAAGGTACTAGGTTTGCTATTCTAAGGGTCAATTATCTCAATTGCCTGAGACATCTTGCAAATCTGTCAAATCCATACAAATGCGGTCTGAGACAACGTCACTAGTCTACATGACGTGTCACTGAAATAACGTGTCGCGAGCAGTGCCGTGTCACCTGTCACGTTCAGTTACATCGAGCATATTGACCTATTTATGCATATTATTGGTCGTTTATGCAGATTATTGACCCATTTCCCGCCATTAACATTTAACCGACTCCAGAAGGAGGGCAATGCTCTTGGCACGGCGTTACAAATGAATTACATCAATGTCTTACTACACTGAGAGATTAAGAATCGGTTTACTTTGCAACGTGAGCGGTGACGCGTCGATGCTTTTTGAAGCGTGCCAAATTTAAATCTGAACTTTATTTACTACACAAGAAGAAACAAATATAGAAATTTGAATGGCTCATTAAAAAAAATCACAACGCCCCGCGAAGCCCGCGCGGCGCCGCCGCTATGTATCCTTTCACATCGCGAACTGCTGGTGTAAAAATTCAATAATTTCGCAATTATCGGACGATAAAATATGTTTCCCGGCGTATTAAAGTGGCCAATTTATCGTCATAATTAGTCCGTAATTAAAAATATAAGTGACACGTCAGACGGGCCGGGACGCGGCGTCACTCCGCCGCCCGACATAAGCCGCGACGATTGATTGATAATAATTGTTGGGTAAAGCTGTATGCATACGCTATCTTGTAGATTATAGTTTTTTTTTAGCATTCCTTATTAATGTTTTTTTTTCTGTTATTTACATCGATGATAATATGTTTAAATTCACAAACACACTGTCTTACCACAGTTTTTTGTGAGGAACTTCTAACTAGATATTTTCAGGGGCGCATACCTGAAACAAAAAATATATAAGTTTAATCCAGTATACAAACTCCTAATACTTACATAATAAGTATTTATTATAAATCCGAAAGTCATGTTAAATCTCAACAATCTCAACGCTTGCCAAGGAGCCGATTTTGATAAAATTTTGGCTAAGTTAGTATTTGTTCCGGAAAAATGTGCAGTTCTCGCATGATATATGAAGTTCAGTGCAACAAAGTTACCATGAAACCTATTTTCTAAGATATCAAATTCACAAAATTGATAAACAGAAGCATTATTAAATAAAATGCAATCTGAGAGGATTGCAGTCAAAATGAATCCGACTAGTTCCAATAAAAAGTGCTCCGAGTTATAGTCAGTCGCTTCGTTACGGCGGGAATGGCCTATCTCCAGAACAATGTCGGGTGCTAAAATTTTATTCCCGCGCACGTGGCCCACTGCAAGGCCTGCATTATGCAGACTTACTTAACTAAAAAGAAAGATAAGTGCATATTTATACCTCTACGTAGCCTGCAACGTTACCTCCGAAATGACCTCTATGTCTTTGACATAAGGATCACTCCCCCGGAGGTAACGCCGGATTGTACCCGCCAAAGTGTTCGATTACGATTTAATGTCGCGGCGGTTGGAAATTTAAAATCTAGACTTTTGTTACGGCAAATTGGACTTTATGTATACGAGGTAGGAGATAGAATGGCTCGGGCGGCCTCTGCTGGTATGGTCGTTGTCTAGGAGTAGTCACCAGAATGTGACAATCGTATCTTTTTATTTCCGCCATGTTTGTTTCAACTGTACATGCTGTCTCTACATTGAACGTTCGGAAACTTTTTACCCCGCAGTTTATTATGGTCCTTATTTCATTGGCGTTTAGGTTTTATAAGAGGTACAATAAATCCGAACAATAATGCGTGCCGATCGAACTCAAAATGTCAACACGTTTTAAATACAACAAATTGAATTATTGCAAATAAAATTTTTAAGCATTCTGTAAAGTAGGTTAAAAACAAAAAAAAGTGGGCCAACTCACAATATTATAGTATAATATCATGCTATAAATAATAATGAATGAGTCAACTTGCAACATCGGCAGGCAATAAAGGCAATTGTGACGTCACAGGGTTTTCCTATACTGTACCTACTCGGCGAAACATGGCGGTAGCGGTCATTAACTCCCTGTCAAAAACTTGCCATTTTATATATAAACCGTGATTGACAATGAAGTGTCAGATGTTCCTAGTCCATCATCAATCGCAGTTTATATAGAAAGTGATAAGTGTTTTGACAGGGAGTCAATGACCGCTACCGCCATGTTTCGCCCAGTACAGTAATTATAATCATCATATTTTCTACTCAATGTGAGGAAAAATAAATTTTGTTAATTACTATGATCCAAATCATAAAACAAGTCACAAACTTAATATTTAATGTCAAATATGTCAGGATGTTTAAAGAAATCGGCTTTCAAATCCTAAGGGTCAATTCAGACCGCAACGTAGATGTATTTCCAAATTTGTATGGATTTGACAGATTTCAATTGCGTGAGACGTCTTGCGAATCTGTCATATCCATACAGAAATGCATCTAAGCGTGGCGTTGCGGTCTGACGATTGAGTTAATTTGAACACGATCTGAACGTCCTTAAAAACTCGCAAACATTTGCACTAATGACTTACTGCTAACTTAACGCGAATATAATGCTCCCAAATCTTCTCACGGACGAAAGGAGCTTTTCGCCTCTATTCGTGCCTCATACTACAGTGTGACCATATGGCCCTTATACCTGTGTTACTAGTAATGGCCCCTTACTACTGTATATTGTTATTTGATTTTTATCGCCTGTGATTTTAAGGTGTCTACAAAATTTACACCGTGTTTAAACATTACAAAGAAGGTTTAAGAACTATAAAATCGATCACTCAAGTTAGGAACCAATCAATTTGTTTTGTGGTCGGGTTTATGTCGATTTTATTGGTATTTTAATTGCAGTTTATTGGTAGTTCGATGTTGTGAACAAATTAGTTGACACGTTATTTGGCTCCTGGACTACGCGCTATTAGGACATAAAGAAAAATCGCATAATTTAATGTCTTTCGTCCCACTGGGTTATGAGAGTAAAGGAATAGAGAGTGCTCTTGTGTACTGCGCACACACTTGGGCACTATAAAATTACTCCTGCGTACCTGGCCTGGTTTCAATGAAAGCGGCCACCGTCACCGAAACCGGTGTGGGGAGTATTATTATTATTATACAAAATTTCATCAAAAACGGTTCAGCGGTTTGAGCGTCAAAGACAAGACACACTTTATTATTCGTAGACACTGCAAAAGTATGACAAAATGAGATACATAAACCTGTGTTTTTATAGTCCAAGAGCCGAACAAAACCCACCACCCCAAAGAGCTAAAAGAAGCAGATATTCATAAATATCAGCTCCCAACTTCCAAGATGATAACTGCATACGAGTTGGAAGTTTTTGTGGACAATAAAGTGCGAGAATACGGCTCCAGGGGGCGCTCGGGACGCGCAGTCCGGGTAACGAACTTCCGGGGAACTTAGCATACTCGGCTCTTGGACTATTAAGATTTGCTACATCTAGTTTTGTTAATGTCTACGGGATTGTTATTTTTTATTCAAGAAATGCGCGTTCGAAAATTGAATTGTAATTTGTAAATTGTAAGGAACTCGCCATTGATGTTTAAGAACTAGATGTAGCACTATAACTTTCGAGAGTTTATGATTAGCTATATCTAGTTTCGATAACGTCTATGGACTTTTTACTTTTTAAAGAATTTTGGCATGAGACTATATTTTGAGAGTATGAGCTTTTGAAAATCGAATCGCAATTTGCGAAGAACTTGCCATGGATGTGTAACAGCTAGACACTGCATCAGTGTCACGTCAGCGGATGACGGATGGCGGCCAGTTTTGGCAGCGCCGCGTCGCCCACGCGTTGCGTCACTTCGTCAGCAGAACGAGAATAATTTTTTCTCGGACGTTACAAAACTAGACTAATCTATGATTTAAATCAACGTCAAAAATAATTAAGATGATACTGTCATATATCTATAATATTTATGTCGGCACTCTCTGGCATTGATGAATAAGGTTTACACTATTAACACCTGACTATTATGCAGACGCTCTCCAGTGGGTTTTAAATCAGGTGCAATATAAATAAAAAATCTGGGACATGCACGAAAACACGAAATATCGGGTAGAAAATATTACGATACATTATCACAATTCACAAGGTAAAATACGTTGATAATGAAGTGATGAAAACATAAGAAATGCAAAAAATGTAAGTTTAGAATCAGTAAAAATCACTAAATCATCGGCATCGTTCATGGTTTTGTGATATTTTTAATGGATCAGATACTTTTTTTTTCAATTATATCTATCTAATATTGGAAAGTTTTCTAACACTATTGTCGCTAAACTCAAGTCCATAAAGTAAATAAAATAATAATTCTAATTCACATAATATGTAGAAGCTCGAAGGGTCTGCCCCTGGCTGTGCAGTGCGCTGTGCGGCGCACGGCTTAATCCGTCGCAAAACAACCTGTCAATTTGCGGTGGGTGTCAATTATTTATGTCAAACATTAAAGCTGTCATAAAACATGTAAAATATTCGAGCCGAGTGCGTCGGCGGCCGCGACAAGACGCCGTTTTTAACGTTGACGATTTATTTTATAGTTTTAATCAAAGAGTAATGGCCGATAAAACGTGAGTAACGGATGCGGTGACAAATGTGTCTAGATTTAGATTTTACATCGAGGTCCGTCTTGACGCATTGACGTTGATGTATTACAGATTAGAATAGAGTCACTGAGATGTCATATTTTTACATGTTTTTGTAGACACATTATTTTACATATTTTGTCGGAAAACTGCCGACGCCATTTTTATGTAGTCAGTGTGTTGTGTGTGTGTATGTGTTGAGAATGTTAAGACTAAGTCGAATCTAATTATATCTCTTAATCTTATAAACCCCTCAGGTAAAGAGTAGAGCAATAGAACTTACAAGATTCATTCGTAATTTATGATAGTTAAATTATAGCTAAGCCCCACTCGTCATAATACATTTCCAACATGCAGTTTGCACTCTGACACTACACAGACGCACATACATCAGGCGCGGCGCTCGTGTAAACACCACCTGTCACTCAACACACTTTATGTACATAAGGGCGGTGTCATAAGAAACACTAAAATTACTCAGGAAAATTACTATAGACTATAGAGATTGAAAACTAGAAAACAGACACTGCAATGCTAGGGACAGACGAATCGCCTAAGAGGTTTGCAAAGCTCAAGCGTATTTCTATCGCATTTCCAGTGGTAAGGAGATAGCAATATTTCAATGGGCGAGTGAAAGAGACAAAGAGTGGGACAATGTACAAACTCTGTCAAAAAATGTCGTTAACTCGTTCGGTATACAGCATACGGGGAGTCTATGACAACTAATGGCGCATTTTTATTGGTCGTGGCATGCGTTTCAGAAGTCTCCCGCACCCCGCATGCGGGCCCTATCGACCAGTGAAACTGCGCCATTAGCGATACTTAGGGCCTGTTTCACCACTTTCTGATAAAGTGCCTTATTAATAGGCTATTCACAACTTTTTTGACAGATTCTCCATACTTGATCTGGCAAGTTAGTTTGTGGATAGCCTTATCAGGAAGTGGTAAAACAGGCCCATAATGTGCTAATGTCAAATCTTATACAATTTTTCGACGTTCAAATTATCAACTTTCTCATTTCTGTTACCCGCATAATCGCCCTATAAAACTCAACATTTTATGGGCATCGAATCTCAGTGGATGAACTGGTCCATGTGGATCGGAGTGAGGTAGACTAGCAGCTCGTAAATCAGGGTTCGAAGCCTGGCGACCTGCCAGCAGTAGACTTGAGGTGCCCTTCAGTACTCAAGTTATAGACCTATATTCGGAAGAGATTGTAGCCTAAATGTGGAAGTATGGCAAAATATGTAGCTAGGAAAAATTTTCGTATTCAATGTCAAAATCCGTGTAAAGGCGACTAGCCTTGGATTTGAATAAATTGAAAGAAAGATTATGAGAGGCACTTAGAAACATACAAATAATTAAGAATTTAAAAATTTGGTCATACTTAAATTAAATGCAATGCACCTGCAGCTCGCGTAGAGAATGGAGACAGGCTCCTATGATAAAATCACAGTGTTTAGGGAAAGGCAACTACGAAAATATCTCATCGTAATACGCTTAGTAATTTTTGCTTGAAAGTGGCATAAAACAAAATATAACTTGTAATCACATCTTAACTCACCAAACTAACTGATGTGCTAACTAGCAAGTGGCATGACTGACTGTCAGTATTCACAAGATCTAGATCTTAAACAGACCCCAACAATCGCGTAAACATTCAATAGCTAAGAACACCCTTCACGTAAGCTACGCGTCCATTGCATCGGACTCATGCCGTACGCTTACGCGCTGACGGGTTTCTGATGATGCACTGGACGCTGTACAAAGCAACGAAATGTTCACCTTCCTTGCAGCACGATAAAGATGCAGTAGGTGCTGACATGCAGTAAATAGGTCACTGGCAAATTAAGGCAGTAGCCATTAAGGTCAAAACGTAGCAGTGCCTTTAACATTAGGTAAGGATGACCAGAGAAGAAAGGGGAAAGAATAAAATAAGTCTTCTAACGAAGAAAGAAATCTTTTATCTTTAGTGGTCACGCATAGCTTTAACGAAATTCGCCAAATCGTATTCACATAAAAATAGATTGATATAAAAATAACCTGCCATAGAACACGACATAAAACAATAGTAAATTCAGTCGCGTCGTAATTCAGCGCGCGCTCCTGATGGGATGTCCCAATTTATTCCAGTCTTCGTGGGACTTTACGACCCATTCTTAAACTATTAACGACTCATGTAAATCTTGTAAACACTCTTAGAAAGCTTTCTTTTCTGAGGAGAATTTGTATCGGAAAATAAAAAGAGTGAAGTCTTAATCGAGTCGATATTGACTTCCGAAGTTCTAACTTCTACTAGGCGCCACCAATTTAAAATTTTAATATATATAAATACGTCATGAACAGAGTAAAAAAAAATTGATCATGGGCGTGTATCCCTTTTTTAGACTAATTTACTGTATAAAAACAGCGCTGCAAGAATTACTTTGTATTTTGTCTCTATTTTGCTTACATATTAGTTACTATAAAATAAAAGAATAGGCTCATTCATAAAAACATCAACAAAGATGCCCACATTTGTAAAAACCTTTAGGGAATTGTCTTTTTGATGTTTCGTCCAAGTTTTCCATTACAACTTGGAAAATTGTATTGCCTTTGTTTGACCGAAGGCAGATTTGGATTGAGCGAATGCAAATTCCCATAACCATTGTAATAGTAGAAACAATAACATCCTTTTGACTGACATTCATACACTAGTACGACGAAAATCTATCTTAAGTGAAAGAAATAAAAACATAATATTATAAATTATAATAACAAAACACCTGGATTTTCAGATCAATTTAGAGCAGTGTTTTTCAATCTTTTTAATTTCGCGACCCCTTTACGGATTGAAATATACTGGCGACCCCCTCGTGTCATAGAAAGCCAAAGAAATAATTTTATTAAAAGGCTGCCTAAGTTAGGTAATGATTTTTTTTTCTAGTTTGGTATATTTATCTATCATACGTCAGCTTTTTCTTTCTGTCGGCGGCCCCCCGAGTAAGGCTTTGCGACCCCCGTAGGGGGTCGCGACCCACAGATTGAAAAACACTGATTTACAGTGTAAAGACACTAAAAAAATGTCCTTTGATTGGTATGGAAACATACTGCTAATTGCTAAGTTTGTTTCGACCAATGAAAAAGTAAATTGACCGATGCAATGCTCTTAAGCCATGCCTACTAATCGTCATCGTAGTCGGTTAAATAGCTTAATAGACATACCACCAGCGTAGTCACTATATTAATACCTTTTTAATGACCTTATAATAGCCTATCGACCAATACATCGGTAGAAATTAGCATACGAACTAAATGTATAGAAAGTTTATCTTTAGTTTTACGATCCACGAAAATATCGCATTCTTCACTAAGAGCACCGCTCGTAAACGCGATAAGGTGACAAACAGACCGACAGACGTAAAACACGTCTATATAAATATACATAAATATTCCTATTTATAGATAAGTGCTACCGGTGGACATAAAGGAGGGTAGTTTTATTTCACCATACGACGTTTTTATTATTTTTATTAAGTATCAAAAACTTTATCTTTCGAGTTAAAACTTATTTGACCATCAACCAAAAGCGGAATGTTATCTTTTTAAAAGACTCCCAGGGAACCGTACATATTCTGGCGATAAAATTAGTCTATAATATTCATTATTGTCTCCATCTCTAGCTGTATAACAGTATAAAATATGTACAAAATCAGCACAGTAATTTCAGAACCTCTACGATGAGAACTGCATTTCATCTGTGCAATAGTAGCTATATTTATAGAATAAAGTTGCCAAGTTATCTAGTGAACAATATTTATCCGTGTTTTATCCTCCTGAGGTAGTGGACGCAACGCGACGAGACGGGGGACCGCACACGGCGACATGAAAAGTCAATTAGCGCGGTAATTGCGCCCGCGCATGCCCACTGTCCACACGTGGGCGCGGGGTTTTTGCAATGCTCATCATGATCATCTTTTGATGTCCTTTAGAACTATTACTGGTTGTTGATCGTATTTTTTTTGCGCCGAATTGGTTTATCCAAAAATTATTTCTACTGGACCAAAAGTTATGAAGCTAATAATTTGGTATGCCAAATTTCCTGAATATCAGTTCAGCGGTTTAGGCGTGAAAATAGAGACGGATCAGACAGACAGACAGAAAAAAAAAACACTCCTAATTTTTTTATAATCACTGAAAGATCCATGTGATGTTCTTTGAAAACTCTACGTTTTGGCGACATCGCATATACAGTACAAAACTGTGTGCGTTGGGACTTGCGGTTCCACACCTTTGATTGCTACTGTATTACTATTACTAAATTACAAATCTGTAGCACTGCTAATAAACATTGATATTAATTATGACATTGCAGCGACACTAGCGTGCGCACGAGTTCCGCGCAGCCGGGACAGTCCCGCACCGAACTTCCCGGCTAAAGAAGACGTATCTGCCACCGCAAGCCATTGTCCATTGTTTTTGCCGATGTTATTTATGACGGACGACGCTAGCTCCGTCCCGCTTGCACCCCCCCATTCCCCCCTCTTCTTCGTCGCTAATAAATTACGCTCCAGAAGATTATTTATTAGATTATTCATAGCGAGGTATTCCCGTGCCGTATTGGTTTGAAGGACATTTAGTGGGTTCTGTTTTTGGACTTTTTTGTGATTGATTTGTGGCGTCGGGTCGGACAATGGGACGTCGGGTGGCGTGTGCACTTTGATTCATGGCCGCGTGTTTACAAACTACGGGGAAAGATAAACAGCCATAAACTACTTCACCAGATTTATTACAACTTTATAAATCATTTATTGTGTCCGGACTGCAGATAGACCCGTGATATCACTATTGTTTGTTCTAAGGAGATAAAATTGTTCTAAAATATAATTTTCTTAGATGATATTTAAGAGCAATTTTAAGAATTTCAAAACCACATTTACATAATAAATGAAATTTTAAATGGGTATCAAAGTTTACTGCAAGGATCGTAAAGACGCGAGTCGCGAGCATTTTAAAGTAAATCCCGATCGCCGGTACAGTTGTCCACATCAATAAGCCACTTTCAGCGTTTAACGTTATCTCAGCGATAACGCACCGCGTCTAACATAATTCAGGTTCATCGCAATTAAGACGCTCTCAGATGTCACCGAAATAAAGATATCTATTTAATTATTATGCGCCCATTAATTAACCTACACGAAAGTTTTAATTAAAAAAGGAGGTCCGCGTAAGAAGGCGACAGACGCGCCGACGAGCCGTCCCCCGCGTCTCGACCGCCATAAATAATTGGGACAAAACCGTCCCCCCTCCCTCCCGCCGGATAAGTGTCCAAAATTTTCACAATCCGGCAATAAAAAGATAATTTATTAGAATAGCCGGTATTGTTTTCGTTATTTATGCGTATGGAGTAACGTAATCTAGCCGGTGGGCCCTAAATAAATAATTTCACTTTAATGTCGCTCCTTGCCTAATCTCCCGAACGGTCCGCGCTCCGCCGCCGTAATGGCCACCCGAGGTATTTTAGGTGTAAATAAATATGATTTGTTGTGGCTCTCGGACGGAATTTAATTTCGCGAGACGAGGCGCGCGCAAATCTCTGAATAATTGTAATGAGGCAGCGCGGACCGTGGTGCGATAATGCGCCCTTTTAGCGGCCACCTGCCCTCCGAGAAATGTAGACTCCGCTAGTCCCTTTTGAAATTAAATTGTCTCCTGTATTAGGACACTCGCCGTGGAGGGTGCAATGCTTTCTTTGACTTTCATTTTTGTGAGGCTCAAATAGAGTCCCTAGTCGGTAGTCCCTTGGTGCCTACTGACTAACTAGAAGCTTTTACCTCACTGTAGGATTTTAAAAAAGTTTAAAGAGCTCCTATAGACAGAGACCTGCGTTTGCTCAAAGAGTTTCAGCTCATTTTAAATCGCGCACTTCAATCTTCATATCTAAAAAGTAATCCAATCCTTTCTACTTAGCAAAACAAAAACTGGCGTCCGGCCCGAGCACGAAATATTTTAACTTTTAAAATATACTAAACATAAAATGTAGCTCGTTTAAAGCCAAAATTAAAAAGAACGCAACATCACATGCAGATGCATTCCTCCGACGTCTGAACTTCAGTGGCCATTTCTGAAAATTAGTGGACGCGGGTGGGTCGAGGGGGTTCACGGGGGGGGTCGGGGTCGGTGGGTCGAACCCCCCCGCGCGGCGCATGATTTACGCCGGTGCCGTATTATGTTTTAAGTTTAATAAACACGGCGTTTGTCACGCGGCAGACGTCCCGTCGCCGCCGATGTACTTGCGCATACCTGCTGATGATTTGTGACTGTGGGTGATTACTCCCCGGACAGACCCTTCATCATCAGTACGACTCGGCAGAACAGCCGGAGAAATTGAAATTAACATTTTGGGTTATAACTTCTTCCAAGCCTTTTTTTCACGAACTAATAAACTGAAATAAATAATATCAAAAGCCATACAAAGAACCTCCAAAATATTTTAAAACTTTTCTGGAAATCATTGTATGTTTGTTTATATTCTGCAACGCATTGATTCCACAACCTTTTATTGCGTCGAAAACTTATTGAGACAAAGAATAACTTATCACGACGTTTTTATTATTTAACCCCCAAAATATCTCGAGGGAATGTGACCCACATTTCACTGTGGTAGAGTCCAAAATCGTGCGGCCAAATATCCACATACCTGGTACCCATTACAGGGTTTGCGGGCGCGCAAACGGTCTGTACTTCCGTCCACCGTATAGTTTCCCCCTTTTCCAGCTTTTAATTATAATACTTTATGACCCAATAAATCACCGCCCCGCCGCCGTGCCCCCTTTGAAGGATATCAGTTCAATTCTCGACTCGTTAATGTGAAGATATTATATTCCAGAATTGAGGGAGAATGTGAATTCACAGCAAAGCTATCGTGGTTTCAGTACACATTGTCTTTGTTTTGAATCCACTATTATTATCTGAAAGTCTTAAAATAATATTTTAACTCCGAGAAAAACTAATATATGCTGCTCTGTTTCGGAACTTTTGACAACACTTAAAAGGCGCCAAAATAATTTAGCATCTAGCAAAAATTTTAACATTGACATCAGATGAGCCGCTCGTTAGTCAACTTCGTCATAAATCCGCTACACTTAACTAGTTTTTTAACTGGAGTTTAATCGCAAAAGTTAAAATGAACTTTTAATATACCAGGTCAGCATGTCGTGGAAGGAGTTTGACGCGCCGTCACTGGAGACCGTCAGGCGGGGCATGATTTAGAGCCGCGCCTCAAAAGTCACGTACTATGAAATGCGCAATATTTTACGCTGCCCATATACAAAATAAATGTTTTAAGACGGTTACGAGTAAGTAATGGCCGTATCTGTGGCATAAAATATGAAATGCCATAGTCGAGACTCTAGGTCTTAGAAAGTCTCAAGTCCATTGTTCGTGACAGGATGGTCCCCTAAGGCTTGTTTCATAGGTTTAATAAACCTAGTTAATATTATGTAAAAAATCTAATCGCAAAATTTTAAGCCTTTGGATCTTAAAAACCCAACCAACCTGAACTCCGCAGATGTGGAATCCAATGCAAAATATTCAAAAGTACCGTCGTCCCAGGTCCGCAATCGATACCCCGGCAGACGAAGCCGACCGCAGAGCACATTACCGTATTTTTGAAGCGCAACTCTGCTCATAAACATCACACAAAATGAGCACTAATTTCCCCACCGCCTTGCCGCACAAAGAGCCCCCCTTTACATAAATTTGTCATATTTGCACGCACCCCCCAGTACCCCCCGAGCCGTGCCAGCTCCGGGAGAAGGGTTGCACTGAGTTACCGACGCCCGAGGATTTGTACCACGTCTTATGGGTTCAAAAGTTCACCGGAATTCACTCCGACGTCAACCTGTCAAATAATTCGTTCACGGTTCCTCGTTCGCTGGAGAATAACTTTCAGCATCATTCCCCATATTTATATCACTGACGTTTCTATTGGCTGCTTAAAAATTTATTGGTGCAGTGCAACCCTTTTGCAGTATTGTTTTTTCTAGCTCCCATTCATCGGCTAGGTAGTGTACAAATAAAAGAACTTTTAAAACATAACTCGGGCGATAAAACCTTCAATTCTTATCGCTGCATCTGCGCTCATACTTGTTGTGTGACGCGAAAAACTCTAGATAAAATAAGGCTCGTCCCAGACTTGCGTTTATACTCACCTAAAAAAATAAACATCATAGTTTTGAGCCCATTTTATGTTAAGCGGTTCATTTATTTTTATATTTGTAGCAATTTTAGAATTTTTTCAGACGTAAGCACTACTTCTGGAATTGGGACCAGAGTTGAGACTATGTTGAATTGTTGTTGTTGAGAAAAATGAAATATGAGAAGATGGCAGATTTGTTTTTAACTTTCAACGAGTTTTTAATTAGACGAATTTGCGTCAAATTAATACTTTTGTTACTTACAAATTGCTAAAGGGCATGTCAGAAAACAACATACCATTTCCCAGTCGCACCTCAGAACAGCGCCTAACATCAGGCAGGCGAGGTCGGATTTATGTGTTTACTGTATAAATCAAGCGCCGTCAGCCGCCACCGGCTCTTTTTTCTGCTCTCCTGGTATATATCATGGCTCGTCTTCCGCGAGGATTTCTCATCCAGCTAAACCTACACGTGTATGCTTAATTCCCTCCTTTCATTTACACCCCTCTTTTCCAGTCATAAATATCTACGAGCCACCAGAAAATGTCAAGAAATGAGAAAATAACCACATAGAGGAAGCCCAATTTTTTCTAAACTATACGTCCATTTCACGGAAACTATAACGAATTCAAAGTAAATCAAATTCATCAGAATATTCCAAGTTGTATGACGCCAAAGAAATACTTCTCTCCTCATAAAGTCCTCCTCGAATTCCGTCAAAATCACCAGAAAATCTTCAGCAACCTTCAACTATTCGAACATACATCAACGTGATCTCCGCATTTTCAGGTAAAAATAGGCGTGTTTTTTTTTTAAGAGGAATGCATTACGCAATATATTCTGTTTGTGAGACGTCGCGGAGTCGGCATCAATCATCGTCCCCTTAACGAGTGGTCCAGCTGCTGCGCCGGGATTGATACACCTATAAACTATATTTATAGTGCGACACTTCAGGAATAGTCACGCGAGATCTGCCTGCTTTGTCACTGGAATTTCATCTTTTCTGTACATGCTATGGCATACCTGCATGCGACATCATTTGTTGCCTATTGAAAGGCATTAAGAAATGCTACTAGAATTGGAAATCTTGTTAGTTTCAAGTAATCCGAGAATTTAAAGAAACGATTGCGTCAATTTGCCCCGTTGATCAGAATAGCTTCTTTGTAACAAATAAAAAGTAATAGAATGACAACATGACTTTTCCATGATTCAGTTTAGCCCAAACTGTCGGAAATGGGCATTACCATTTCATAACACCAAAAACTCCAAAGCCGCGTCAATCACACTCCAAACGTTCAAAGTCCGAGTTAGATATATCAATTAGATGCAACAGCGCAAAGTCTTGCTCGCCACAGTCCGCCTGCACTCCTTGACAATCGATTGACGGGTGTCCCCCCTGGGGTGGGCTCGCCCCCCCACCCCCCCCCGCACTGACCCACATCGCGGCCATATTTATAATAATTGAACCGCGCCGCATCGGAATCGGATGTGTTTTAATCTCGAGAGTCCGACGATCGCGCTCGGGATGGAGACGGTAGCCGATAAATTAATTGAGTGAAGTGTCAAAAATAATATTCCTTTTGAGGAAAAAAGTGGAAATTTTAACTGAATTTTACGTGGGGAAGATATTATTTCAACCACTCGTTATTGGGAATACGGATCAACAGTTATCAAATGCCAAGGCCAAAGCAAAAAATCGGCAGGTGGCATTTAGCTCTATTATTTCCGATGCCCTCTCTCCGTTCTGTTCATCTCGCTCGGCGCTCAAGTCTCAACAAAGCAACAATTAGTATTCCCCGTCTGTCCGTTATTTACGACGGTTCCGTCAATATTTTTATAGACTTCATAATTCAGAGGTGTCACATATTTCATTCGTCAGGAGCGCGGGGGGTCGCGAGATAAACATATTCGCGGCCCCGGCTACATCACGCTCGCTCTAAGCGGTTCGCTAACTTTTGAGGACAAACAGACGCAACGTTATCGACTGAGGAGAGTCTTTCACCTTTTGTCTCCTCGCACAATACGAATAATCAGGTCTAAGATCTAAAATTAATGATCCATGAACCGATAGAGTGTTAGCACCGACGACTCTAAATCGCGCCCAAAATATATCGTCGACATAAAATATAGAAACAAAACAATTACACGGAACATTTAACCGGAATACGTGACGGTGAAAAATCAGTAACAAATCAAAGTGCAGATGTTCTTGACGGATCCGGTGGCGAGACGGACCGAGCATCCCCTTTGACTCCCGTCTTAAATTATGTCCGGGACGTGATAACGAACGGGGGACGAGCGGGGGCGATCGGGGACCGGGCGGGAGACGGGGGCACCACGACACACTGCCACCGAGACACACACTTTGATTGAATATAAATTGAAATTGTATTAATCTCAAATCGATGTTTGTTTTATGTCCCGCGGCTCCGGCTCCGGGGTTCTTTGTTGACGTAATTGAATCGCTCCTGCGTTTAGAATTTTAAGTCCGCAAGAACACCGTCCGTTTGCAGATAAAAAAAGTAATTTAACCTAAATGTTTATTACGTAGCAAGTCCAAAGGGACGAATAAAAAGAGTTAACAAAACAGAATTCACGGGCAAAAATTCTGCCACAAACTAGTGACCTCGGTTTGCGCAAAAATTTCGCAAATAGCGAGGAGCATTGTCCGTCCGTCCGTCCGTCCGTCCCGTGACGTCAGATAACGTCAAAGGGTTGGCTCCGGGAAAAAACACAAAAACACCCTCGCCCTTATCGCCGGCCCTAATGCGGAGATAACAATTGAATTTAATGGAAATTTCTGGGAGGGGCCAATTAAAAAGAAATGTCTTTGATAAGTGAATGGCTGTTTGCACCTTGAGTATTCGTACCTGGTAGATCGGCGATCAGATCGAAGAAGAAGCATCATTGTTTATTTTCTGATGATTTCGAAACGTCCAAAAAATATTCAAAAGATTTTTTTCTTTTTGGTTTCTCGGTCCTAACAATTCAACGGAAAAAGGTGAAAACTGACCCTCAACAACTTTAAATACTTACAAACTGAAATTACATAAGTGGCCAACCCTTCTCGTCAAAGTTTCATAACTTTCGGATTTTTCGTCACTCTTTTGGGACGCAGAACGGCGACTAGGAACACCACTTATCGCGGACTCGATAAATCCTTTATGTTGCCCACCGCTTCCATATACATAACTTTTTTGATAAGTAAAATCTCATTTCGTTTCAAATTGTTTACCCCCAGGGGAGCTTCTCTTTCGGGTTGTGACGAGGGGCAAGATTTGGATACAGATTTTTCGGGACCTACATTCGTTTCTAATTAGAATTTCAGTGATGCTATCAATAATATTATTTAGAATCCAATTAGACGCAATGGGTTCTTTTTGCAATGGGTTGGAAAAAGTAAAGGTATGTATTTAGATGCATAACGAGGCACTACGGGCTGTCATTGTCACGGAAGAAATTTGGTGAGAACAAGATCTTATTGAAGACTTACACCACTAAGCATTTTCAGCACGCGTTTATTAAATTCTAAAAGCTGAAACTACCTGCAGCAATCTACAACTGAATCTATCCACACCCCACGTAACGTGAAGAACCAGCCATATAATTAATTGAATCTATACAAACGTAGTTTAAAGTCGAAGGTGGTTGTAAGGCATTGATCTGGCGGCCCCCAGGCGGGGGGGAGCTCGGACACTCACGGACTGACGGGGGACGAAGTGACGGGGGACGGATCGTGTTTAAGGCGAGCGATGGACGATAATTGGACTTCGACGTGTTTAGCATGATTGTATGTCCAATGTCCATCATCTCCGATTCAGACTTTACCGTAAGTGGAGTTTATTACAAGCTTTATCAATTATGGTACAAGTCGGTGACATAAAGCTGCAGCGGGTGGATGGATTTTTGTGAAAATACTAAAGAAATAAAAAAGCCTATATGTTAAATTGGAATGATAGTTTGAACTGTGAAGCCGTTGCCGATATAAGGGGGCAAACGAGCAAACGGGTCACCTGATGGAAAGCAACTTCCGCCGCCCATGGACACTCGCAGCATCAGAAGAGCTGCAAGTGCGTTGCCGGCCTTTTAAGAGGGAATAGGGTAATAGGGTAGGGAAGGGAAGGGAATAGTTGAGGGTAGAGAAGGGAATAGGGTAGGGGTTAGGGGATTGGGCCTCCGGTAAACTCACTCACTCGGCGAAACACAGCGCAAGCGCTGTTTCACGCCGGTTTTCTGTGAGAACGTGGTATTTATCCGGTCAAGCCGGCCCATTCGTGCCGAAGCATGGCTCTCCCACGTATATCTGTGTTTGTGTATCCTGAGATGTGCAAGTGAAGCAACTTTTAACTTTTAGTTAAGTTTCTACTTCCATAAACACAGCCTGAGCATCCATTTCTACAAGTAATGAAGTCTGCAGGATGAAGTCACCAACAGTCAGAACCGTGAGACATGGCACAGACACTCTATAGAAATTCGGCGACGATTTGAATTAGATACCCCGTCTCTCAATTCTGCCTATAGCCATCAACATGAGTTGTCCGAACTCGGGGTGGAGTGCAGCACACGGTATATAATTCCCCGCTGGTCACAAATTAGACGACCACTCGTTCCTGGCCGTCTACGTCCGTCCAGTAGTGACCAAGCGTTACATACTTTGTGGACATGTCTTTGATTGATTTTGTATTTGCTTGTTTTTCATTCGATCACGACAAGGGATACATTCAAATGATGATCATATTTTGAATAGCAAATAATGATATTATTAGTTAATTTTCAATTTTTAAATAAGTAAATCCAAAAATTACATTGACACAGCATTTATGGCAGATCCAACTGTAAGCGTAGCTATAGTTTGATGAACAAAATTGACTAGTAATTTAATACAAAAGCAGCATTTACCATTTACATATACTTACCTCCAACATATTATAGTACCCGTTTTGCAATCAAAAGAACTGAAAAGTCCTACCATGAAGCAAATTATATTATTTATTCTCATTTACTCATTCATTCGCTCTGATTCACAACGCGAAAACGCTTGTTGATACAGTTAACTTAAACTAAAACAACCCGACACAAAAGTCAAAGCTCACAATTCACAACACAAACAACATTTTTAATATTCCAGTAGGTCATTCCAAATTCCAGTACTGAGTGCTTAGTCAAATTGCATTCGCTAGTTATGATAGTCAAGTAAGCTATCGAAATTGTATGAGTTTTGACTTTTGACATAGCGCTGAGCGCATCGCAAGCGCCATGATACTAAAATCATACGTGGGAGAGCCATGTTTCGGCACGAATGGGCCGGCTCGACCGGAGAAATACCACGTTCTCACAGAAAACCGGCGTGAAACAGCGCTTGCGCTGTGTTTCGCTGAGTGAGTGAGTTTACCGGAGGCCCAATCCCCTACTCTATTCCCTTCCCTACCCTCCCCTATTACCCCATTCCCTCTTAAAAGGCCGGCAACGCACCTGCAGCTCTTCTTATGCTGCGAGTGTCCATGGGCGACGGAAGTGGCTTTTCATGAGGTGACCCCCTTATTTCATAAAAAAAAAGTTAATAATATTATGTACTATTTGATGCCCGTCACTTTGTTGCACCAAAACTCGTTTATCGCGCGAGAACCGTACATCTTTCCGGGATAAAAGTATCCTTGGTCTTTTTATGGGACTCAAAGTATCTCCATACCTTTCGGGTAGGTTCGGGAG
Source organism: Aricia agestis (assembly GCF_905147365.1). Lineage (NCBI taxonomy): Eukaryota > Metazoa > Arthropoda > Insecta > Lepidoptera > Lycaenidae > Aricia > Aricia agestis. Next base: position 880,609 of record NC_056416.1, on the reverse strand, counting down.
TGAAAAGCTAACATACAAACTGGCAGACCCACTTTCGCATTTATAATGTTATGGATAATATTTAAATCCCATTACATTTATAATAATAAACATTGTGGGATAATGCGTGGTGGCCAAAGGAAGATCTTCCGACCGAGCGAGGTGTTATGCTCGGTCAGGCCGAAGCCCACGTGATACATCTCAGCTGTCGTATATATACCGACGCGCTCAGAAAACTTCGATAGCGCGATGCAGGAGTGTTAGGCGAATTGTGGGTACCGCCACAACATCTAACTTCGCATTCGAATCTAAAAAAGAGCCTAAACACTCTGGTTCCGTTCGGTGGAGTCCGGCGTTCGCTGTTCGCGTGGTCACTCGCTCGGACTGCCGTCTTGCAGCGTTTGACTGAGCGAAATCACTCAAAAGTTTTAATGCCGCTTCCGTGGGGCCACCCTACTCCCCCCACCCTCCCCCCCCCCCCCGCCCTCTATACGGCTACGTGTTAAATTACGTGTGCGATTTTAAAGATTTCTCCGTGAAGGTGTATTGATGCTTGATAGAAGCATAGCTTAGCAACGTTGTGATGTGAAGCGTTTGCAATTTTTACATGTGCGAAAAGGAGGTTTATGTTCTTAGAATGTAAGTGTATATTATGTGGCAGTCTACTGGTTAAAAAAGCCATTCAATCAAACAGCTAGCTCTTTGACTGAACAACGCCATTCAATCACACAGCTATACGTCGTTTAGCCGACTTGTTGACTGCAACGTTCAACACTACAGCTAGATGACGCTTAGCCAACTGGTTAAATGGTAAATTCACTAAGGTGACCATTAGTTTAGTGCTATTTTTACACAAGGGTAATGATAACAAGCAGATTCATTATTGTATTCTAACTCATTTTGAACACAATTATTGCAATAAACACCTTTTTGATGCACTTCATAATACCGTAATTTCTCCTCGAATGTTAGTTTAAATTTTGATTCACTCGTATGTGCCCCCATAATTTCTGTCTCTTTAATAATGTTTGTAACGTATATTTACGAAAAATATCTTAATACAACCACAAAATAGCGCTTAGTTGACGCCATACTGTAAACAAAACGCACCTAGCGCCGCTGTGGTGAGCGCTGAACTAATTCAATCAAACGGCGGCTTTTGAATCAACTGTAGTGTTGAACGTTTTGAGCAACTTAAATATTCAACGAAAAAGCTAGATGTGTGATTGAATGACGTAGTTCAGTCAAAGGACTAGCTGTTTGATTGAACGGCTATTCAAACCAGTTGGCTTGCTTTCTTTGGTATGCTGCCGGATTTTCGATTATTATTTTTCGATTACATTACAGGGTCCTTATTTTTAGACACAATATGATTAATTATTATTTATGTATTATTTTTAACAATTTCACAGTTTTCTGCTCGCCACAACGGCCCCATGTATAGTAAAGTATACATCAATAGAATCATCAATCTGTTGGGTCTGGAAACCAATTAAAAACATTGTGACACATCTGACAGCATATTTAATTAGCCGCAGACGGCCGCGCCATCGACATCACAGCGATAACTTATAAAATATAGATGCAACATTCCGTGTCAAAAGGGCAATAAATATCCATTATTTTTCCATGCTATTATTACAAATAATAGTGTTTGTAAGTTGATATAACTTACAAACACTTTATCATTACCGCTGAACTAATTGTGACAAAATTTTGTATGGAGAAATTGCAACTGACCAGTTTTTTCCCGAGAATTGTATGGTTCCCGAGCGATTCTCGAACGACGCAACGAAGTCGTTGCGTCGTTCGAGAATTGCGGTCATAATATGTAACACCTAATTTTTATTGCACGGTTTTGTTTGGTTTTATTTATTTATTTATTTTCATTCTAATTTTAATGACTAATAACCAAATGTATTTTTGAAACATAAAAATGTATTTAAGGATAAATGCTATTATTACAGTTTAAGAACTCTTTATTTCTTACTTTAACACGATATTTTTTATTCCAACAGTTTTAGATGATGTATTCTAGTAATAAACTTTTGTATAATGTTTTATTTTAGCAACATTACTTTAATATTCACGTTAAATTACCTCAAAATTATATCTTTTTGAAATTTTCAAAATAGATTACAACAAAAATGGCGTTGTTTGCGTCATATAGCAAAAAATGGTAACAATTTATGTACTTATGCAGATAAAAAAGATTTAATATAATGAAAATATTCGTTAAAAATAAAAATAAAGATATTAATAATAAATTTTCTGCCATACTTACAGTTATTACTTATTAGTAATGAATAATGATTGCAATGTTATTGTAGACTAGTACACAAGACAAAGTTACTAGATAAACCTCTATGTCCCAACTTAGTAAAAAACAACAATAGTAAAAAAAATATTATTAAGTAAAAAAAATATGTTCCTACTTTTTAATAAGTACATTTTTTTGTTGAGTGTCTAGTATTTTATACATCGATGTGGAATCAATCTATCAGGCGCTCGCAGCAGTACCCGGCCGGCTTATTATAACGCAATATTTAACTGACGATTTACATATTGTTGCCACTTTTATACTGTCGGGGAGATCAACTTTTTTTTTCTTTTTTTTTTTGCGTGCTAAAGCTAGAACCATTAGATGTCTCACACGACTTCATTGAAATCTTCTATTCATTTGAAGTGTAGTGGCTGTAGTAGTTATAGTAATTAACTTGATTATCTCATTAAGTAGACACCTACAGCACAATAGACATAACTACCAGTAGTTCGACTGCAAAGAAACGGACAGGTTTCAATATCTGTCAAATTCGTCGGGTTTCACTAGGATTATGAATGGATTGTCCCTCGCGCTGGCTGATATAATTTATTTTTAAATATTTAAAATAAATATTTCAAAATTGGATTCTGCCAATTTTAATCGCATGTGCCAAAACACCAACAACAAAACGACCAAAGAGGAACACGTCCATCGAATATGTAAAATTTTTAAATTCGTACGTAACAAGTTAACAACCCTAGCGACGATTTTCGTCTTATTACGTCAAATTTAAAAATTTCAACATCAGTTCTACGTCGGCATACTCTATCATTCTGTCTACTCTGCCTACAGCGTATGCCTTAAATAGTTATTTATCTATCTATAAAATAACTTTTTATAAAGATCAATAGTTTTTCTGGACTTTTAATTAACTAATCTATAATTTATTTAAAATGGGTATATTTTCTCTTTTTTTTATCTAATTAAATCCGTTTTAATACATTTTAAAACAAATTGAAAGTCAATTAATAAAATAAAATCTAATTTCATTTTGATTCTAACAGAGTTCCAAAAAGTAGGAGGTTTTAGGTTCGTCTGTGTATATTTTTACCATTAAACTTTACATTTCAATCGAAATGTATCAAAACGAAATGTATTACAATCAGTCCCTCAAAGAGTCAAACTACAATTGTGACTTATGAGAGTTATGACTCTATCGGTCGTCTGAGTAGTCGACTGTCCTCCAGCCCCCTCGGTCTCTTACCTGAGAGGGGTCAGCCGACAGGCGAGCTACCGTGTACCTTACTATTGATATTCACTCATATTTTATTTTGTAAGATTCTCAATCAGAAAGTAAAAACGCTTAAAAGTATCACTCTACCACCAAAGAAAGAAAGCCTCTTTATAGACTTAGATGTAGGCCATTTAGCCGAAACTTTATCTTTTTCGCTTCGTCATAGAAACGCCGATCAAAATGTATGGAATTGACATTAGACGAGTCGAACGTCAACTTCATACTAACGAACGCTTATGCCAATTCCATACATTTTTATCGGCGATTCTATAACGAAGCGAAAACGAAAAGATTCTGGCTAACCCTTGATATGAAAATTTTCAGGTCTTTTTCAGCATCTGGCTTTTGATTCTTAATTCTTGCTCCTAATACCTAAGTCCTTTTTAAAATTACATAAAAAAACCTAAACAGGTTAATTAAGGTGAGTTCACTGTTCCTAGGGTACATTAAATAATAATTATTATTATATTATTACGTAGGCAATCATATTCATATCCATAATATAATATTTCCTATGATAAAAAGCGGAAGCTTTTTGACTAAATATTAAAACAGTCACATCGCAAAATCCCCCCAATAAAAGTAATGTAACCACGATATTAGCGATATCGGGACATTCCCAGTCCCCGGTGATCCCGGGATCCCGAGGATGATTGCCCGGGATTCCGGGATAATGTGCTCACGTGGATGAAGACGTAATTAAAGACGAAAATATGGGATCACGTCGATACCGTCTACGTAAATTCGGAGGTTTTTACATACAGATAGTTTCTAAGGTTTGGTGTTTAGACTTAAGACCTTATCTATGACCTTAACTTATTTGTAGTATGCTGTATGACTGATTTATATGTGGTGGATGTCTGAATATGGGTAGACAGAACTAACCTTAGTAGTTCAAAAAGTAGCGTAAGGAGTAAGGACTAAATGAAGTACTAAAAAGCTCTAACTCACATTCCGAAGACTTTGGTTGACCTTAAAACCCGACATACAGTACGTTGTATTTACCTGAAAACAAACAAAAAACCACATGTAGGTAAACGTTAAAAAGTAGTGCACAAAACGCAAACATTCCAAACACTTAACCCGGTGTCATTCGCGCGTTAACCCTCCGCTGTTTACTGTTGAATTCTTCTGGTACATATTCCCGAAACATCCCAGAAGGTGACCGCACGGGACGGGCAGAGGGGACGCTTCATTGTCTCAGTCCCGGCTCACCCGAGTCCATTGGAATTCTTTATAGGATGGAGTGGATTTAATATCGGCCCGGAATGTCGCTGAAAGACCGGCCTCCTCTTGGGAAAATCGTGCGATTGTTCCGAACACTTTTTGATTGTTCAGTTTTACATATATTTATTGGATGTTATATTAAGGTGAATTGGGGGTGTTTCTTATTGGATTTGTCTTATTGGACTATTTTGGAAAATTTCAAATGGGAATACGATAATGTGATTTGCAAAAAAAGTGTGTAATAATTAATAGACATTTAATGGCATTTTCGTTAAAATTCTGAAAAAGTAAAATGGAATAAAAACATTAATATATAACCTTGAGCAATGTATTTCGGTTAAATAATATATTGATAAAATATTATAATTTTCGCTGGATCGTGTAAAAAATAGTATTAGGAATTCAAATACAAAATAATAGTAAGAAGTTGTAACGCTTTTAGGACATCATAGGCTATCTAAACGTACACTATAAACTAACAAACATATCCGACCCCTATAAATCAAAGCCTCCGGAGCGAGATAAAGAAATGTTTATGTGGAAAACGGCGAACGTTTTCCATTCGTGTAGTACAATAAAATCAATGTAAAAAGATCCCCGTCAAGTCAGTGGAGTCAAGGCTGTTTACGCAGGCAATATTGTGGCCGCCGCAATCCCATATCAGGCGACCGAATAGCTGAAATACATATGTAAATCGGCCCACGACTGCGCTTATTGTATATCTAATTTGATTTCTTTTTACGCGATGGGATCCGAGTATCGGTATCGGTCCCGGGTACCTGGCCGCTTAATATCAGTGGGGCCGGCGGGGCCGCGCGCCGAAGCGGGGTTAGTCCGGGGTAGTTCTGCCGAGTGGTGTTTTTAAAATATTTATGAGAGTAGGACGGGGCGCGTTTGTGCAGTAATCCAATTTCAGGTTATGTCTTTGGGAAGTTACTTATTTTGCGGCGAAATTTTCCTATGGGTCAACGACGTTTTTTATAGGATTTTATTAAGTACTTCGATATTGAGAGGTTTTAGGTCGGCTTTTCGTTACCTGACGCGTTCTTGATATTATTTTATGCTTCTATTTTTTCGAAATCGAGGGGTTGCATATTGTATTAACTTTCATCATTGGTAACTATTTAATGTCGAAATACCAAGAAGAAACCTTTAACTCTGGGGGTTCCCAAAGTGTGCGCCGCGGCGCCCTGGTGCGCCGTGGAAGGGCAAGAGGGGTGCCGTGAGTCAATCCTCCATGAGTTCCATCTGGTCTATGGTTCCATCACTATCCGAAACCCCAAATATTGTAAAATAATGATTATGCAAAGCAGGCAGATGACAAAAATTTGTTTATTATCATTTACCTGCTTAACCCATCAATGCAAATCAGGTAGAGTGGGGCGCCGTGACAGAATATTGTGACGTGTAACTGCGCCGCATGCAGAAAAAGTTTGGGAACCCCTGCTTTAACCCTTAATGACCAAAATAAACTGAAAGAAGGCTCATCAAAAAAACAGGTAAACGACGATCAAAACTTGAGTGTAAAACCGTCTAGCAAGTAGTTGTGTAATGTCTGTGCTGACTGCTGACTGCTGTCACTGCCGCGGTAAAAATTCGCAACTGAACTGAATATCTGTCTACTGCTTGTCTCGTTCCAGACCTGTCTTCCCCGCAATTAGTAAGACTACTCTAATTGAGCAATACGGTTTTAGAAGTGCAATTTTGATCTTGTTCATCGGTATCAACAAAAATAGACAGTTCCTATTTAGCATCCATTTGAATAGTGGTTTTAACTTTTAAGAAATTATTGGAAGACTAGATCTTTATTTATATTTTCTGGCATAGACTAGATTCAGCATGTAAGGTAGTCTTAGAGTGGGTTGCACCAACTTACTTTGACTATAACTATAACTTTAACTATAACTACAATAAATGTCAAATCTTTGGTTAAAGTAAAAAATAGACGCCTATGTAGCCTGATATAAATTAATAAATAAATAAAATAAATTAAGCATACGTCATAACCTTGAGCTCGACAAGATTTTAAATGAACGTGGCGAAAAAAGGAACTAACGCTGTCGTCATACAAAAACGCCATTTTGGACAGTTCTCCTTTACCAGCAACGCCCCCGCCCACGTTCATTTATAGCCTTGTCGGACCAGCTGTCATCTGTCAAATTCTGTGGTCAAAGTTAAGAGGATACAACAGGGGCTAGAGAAATGAAAAAAAAGTACGTGTAATATCTATAGCTGTCTCCCTTACCTCAAGCCTATACCGCAGAACGCGATAGAGACAACTGCAGAAAATCCAGAAAATCAACGATTCGTTGTCCCCTGATTCCTTCTCCAAAACTTAACCGATTTAAGTACTTTTTTCATTAAAGATTAAAAAAAGGCTTGAGCTGTGTTCCTATGTTTTGCTTTTTTTGTATAATCTAGCCAAATCGGTTTTCTGGACGTTTGAACACAGCGGAAAATCTGGCCATTTTTTTGGGTTTTTGAACGTTCATATCTTATTTAATAATTAAATTATGAAAAAAAAGAAAACATAGGGACATTGTATTAGTGGCCGTAGATATTCAGGAAAAAAATTATAACTCTACTAGCATTATCCAGGGAGGAAACAGGGGACAACGTTTGTATGGAAAAAAGGGCGGTGTGGAATCCTCTTAAGGTTAAAGTTAAAGTTAGCCTTAACTATAACCATAACTTTAACTTTAACCACGCGTCTGGCGCAACCCACCCTTGATAATCATCAAATTAAGTAAATAAATAACTTAAAGATAACTTAGCAAAGTAATTCACATTTCGCCAAAAACCGAGGCACAGCCCTAACTAATGTCAAATATCAAATTAATCCATTCAAAAACGAAACAACTCGAACGTTCGATGAAGTTGGTCGGCTAGTTACGAAGCAAAGAAGCCGTGTCGACGCGACGCGACGCGACGTGGCGTCGGCGAAATCACTTGTAACTGTGACGTCAACTTAATTAAAAACAGTGAAGTTGGAGATTTAGCCAGGGCTACGAGCTGCGAGTTTGTACTGCGAGTGAACGGGAATACAGAAACAGTTCAGCGCGACTTTGAAAATACCATTTAAAAGAGTTGTTACGAACATAGGAAAAACGCATAGCTATATGTAATTTTGCAGGTGCGTGTAGAACACTGATTTAAGGCTTTATCTACAGTAATGATTTTTTTTATCTAGCAAGCGTTGGCGATTTTTCGCTTAGACTTTCCACAGAACAGCTCAGACTTTCGACAGAAAATTTGACTTTTTTTTTTGGATTAATCACCATTAAAAGAGGCACAGTCACCAAAAAAGTTTAATACACGAACACAAATTCGTAACTCGGAACTCCTCCGGTGCAGCGCTAACACTTAAATTCTATGGTTAGGTCAATTGAACGTAAAGTTTAATTTGAAAACTTTACGCCGATAGTTATTTCGTGTGACGTCACGTCATAATTTCATTTTTGTGTCGTTTTTCTCGGGAACTTTGTTCATTAAAATATTTCACGATTTTTGTCGTTGTATTTCATGGTAATTAGAGCCGCGCTGACATAAATTGTTTAAAGTTATAGTGTTCCTAGAATTAGTTTATCAGGATCCAATAATTGTACACTAATTATAACAAAAAAATCTAATTTTTCCTTACAAAATGTGATTTTGTGCAATGAATTAATTCTGAAAATAATATTTTACCAGAACGTTGACTGAAGCCCGTTTACGCAAGAAAGGTCAAACGCAAACGAATCGTCGGATAGAAGATCGAGATATTTTGTCCTTTAATATTAAATATGATCTATTCCAGGGGTCACCAATTAGTTTCGCTCGGGGTCCATATTAAGAAATGAAATGACCTTCGCGGTCCACACATAAAAAAATTAAACAATGGTAATTACGGAATTTATTTACTTTATGATTTAGAAAAGTGTCAATTTTTGTAGCTATTTATCTCTCTGAAGTTTGGAGTGAAATATTGGTGCAAGCTATCTATATATTAATACGTGAGAGAAAAACTTTGTAACCCTTTTTACGAAAATTGGGGAAACGTAGGTGCATGAAATTTCGCACAGTTATAGTTTATATGGTGAAGGAGTGCATCGAGCTAATATTATTTTAAAATTATGCTTTTATCATATATATTTTTAACAAATAAAACGTTACACACACTACGAAACTACTACTAGGAAAAATTACAGATTTTTGAGTGACAAGTGAAAAAACTATGATGAAGTCAATATTTTTTACAAAATATAGGTAGCAGTCCTAATGTCGTTGCAAGTAAGGTCGAATTTCGACCATTGGGCGATCTCTAGTATTATTCATTACTCATTAGTAAGTCGAGATCGAAAGTTATTTTTAGCGAAGTTCATCTTCGAAAATGCTTGGTCCGCACACAATGGGTCAGCGGTCCGGATGCGGACCGCGGTCCGCCATTTGATGACCCCTGATCTATTCAATTCTTGAATCACAAATCAGTTTAATGGCATGCTACATATCGTGATGTACCTACCTACACGTGACATGTCATGACTCGTGTCGTGTGTCGTGTCGTATGTCGTGTCAGGTGGGGGGAAGTGGGGGAAGTGGGAGTACGTGGCACGTGGCCCAATGAGCACTAATCAATACGGCTGAGGTGGCGAAAAATAACGAATGTTGTATTACCGATGCTCGTGTGTTTCCGTGTGCACTCCGCGCCGCGCGCCGTACCGACAGCATCCGATAATGATGGATTTAATTTTAAATTAACGTAAAAATAAAAGCATTTTTTCAGGGATTTTTTTGGCAATTCTAATCTCCGAATTATAATTATTAAAAGTCTTTGATTGCGGCCGCAACTTTTTATAAATATCAAATAATGTAGAGGTTTTTTTTTATTTCAGCCTATTGTTAAAACGTGTAAAATGTAAAAATTTGTATCTTTACCTTTCCCTAGTCTTTACCAATTCTATCACGTGGCAAAAAAAATCAAATGTTATTAAAAAAAATTAAAAAATCAAAGTCATTTTTTGCGGCATTGAAAAAAGCATTGCAAGGACCGCTTTATCTACACTCTCAACAAAGAACAACTACCGTATTAAAATAAGTTACTTCAAGTTTAATGTGACATTAAAAGTAAGTGCATCTCTGCTGACGGTCCGGCGCGGCGTATGCACGTAATCGACGGCCGGCAGGGGACGTATTGGGCCCGTCGCGGAGACGCCGCCGGCTCCGGCTGTGTTTTTACAGCTTTCTTCACCCCCCACCCCCACCGGGGACCCCCCGACACCCCCAACACCCCCCGACAATCGATGGACATCAGTGCAGCGCCCGATCAAGTGCTTATATGAGGACTTCTTTGATGTGTCTTTCAGATAAACGTTTTTTCTGTTTAGACGTCTGTGATATGTGTCGGCCTCAAAGTTAGGAGTAGGCTCGACTTCGGAGGAGTCATTTCTAATACTCAAAAGTTCGATTTTGCTATAGTTTGATTATTATTAATGTTAGCAAGCAATACGAGTAATAATATTTACAAATCATTTTATTCCTCCATAAAAAACAATTTATATCAATCTGAAAAAGATATATTTTGGTTTTTAGCAAAACCTAAAACTCAGACTTATTTTGCAAAATACCTCATATTTAAATATTGAAACATTAAAAGCTAACTTAACACACAAAACAATATATAATAAACATTTTCCCCTATTCACGAAGTAAGACGATGCTGATGAACGCTCTGTGACGGACAGGCGCGGGCGGTTTTAGTTGTAATGAAGTAGCGTGCAACTTGCAGCAGTGACGTGACAGTTGTCACGGCCACGCGGCGCGGGACAGCGGGGCGACAGCGGGACAGGCGGGCCGCGGGACGGGAGGCAAACAATGCTTTGACTCCGCGATGTTTTATTAAAAATTCAGTTCCAATTAATGTTTCTAATTTAAATTACTATTTCTGTTGTCAAGTAAATTGAATTAGAATTGAAAGTTTTATCTAATGGAACTTGTAAAATTCACATTAGAATTTTTATATTTTTTTCATACAGTTAGTACTCCGTAACGTGCTGTTTACCCGATTAAAGCGGATTAAAAGAAAGGGTAATGATTTTAGCATATGTAATATGTATGTATAATAATGTATATATTACAGTCGTAAAGTGCTGTGATGCTGCAAGATATATTTAAAAAAATTAAGTATACTTATTTTACGCAGTTTGGTTCCAGTTTTTTAACTTAGTACTTGTTATGCTGCGTTTCCATGCTTGCCAAGGTTTGACCAGCGTCCACAAGCGCAAGCGTGTAAAGAGAGTATCTGGCTTGGCTTGCGTGAGCTTGTGGACTGTTATATCCGATCCGGTGTAGTGTCGGTTTTTGGGCACATATCAAAGGGCGCTTTCTTAGGCTGGTTTAAATATGCTCTAAGGGCGCTTGCGACGCGTTCACACGTTGGCGCGCGCTTACTAGCCGCTGCGAAAGGATAAACCAAACGCTATAGCCGAGACAAGTTCGGTGTCCGCCATGATTGGATGTACGTAATACACTGACGCATTCACAAGCGTGTAAACGACTTCCAAATGCCAATTGCCAAGCGAGATTTGTGGACGCTTGTGCGGTGTGCCTTCAACCTTGTGGATGCTTGCCAAGCCTAGAAACGCAGCATTAAAGTTTTAAAAATCTAGCAGTACATGTGTCGAGTATGCTTATAATCCATAATATGGCCCATACAGTATTATAGTTACATCCCTATATTATCCATAACTTAAGCTAGACCATAGCTCACTCGTTTTATTCTTGTAATAAACGACAAACCGTCACTCCCGAGTCGCAACGATTGAAGTTAAAAAATGAATTGAAATAAACTTCGTTCTAGTTGAACGTAAGACCGTCAAGCTGTAACGTCAAATGTAAGGGTTAGTTCACACTCGCGTCAATAATGCAGAGTCAAAGAGCAGCTAAGGAAAAGTCATGTTCGATTTATCTTTCCGAATTAAAATGCAGCCACTCTTCAGGTTGGCCCATGATGGACAAAACAAGCGATTATAAACGTGTAGAGAGGAATATTCGTCTATGATAGCTCGTAATCGAGACAGCTTCGCATTCATTCATGAGTTTCTGAGTCCTGACCCATACGTATCAGACAAAAAAATGTGTGTTCAATAAATAAATAAATATATTTGCGAAATGACCCTATTCGACGAACGGGATCGACCGGAAAAATCGGCACTTCTGACGGTCGTGCACTCCTAGAAATTTTGAAGTATGAATTTTATTTTTAGTCATAGTTCAGAATTTCAAAAACTGTCCCTCCAACTTAAAACCGACACAGATGTTCTCCAGTATGAATGCACTCCAAGACCGTCAGTCCCAAGACGCATCTGGCGGTCTTGCGTCCTAGAACTTCCCAGTGTGAATGCACCCTCAGCCCGTCAGTCCCAAGACGCATCTGACGGTCTTGCATCCTAGAACTCTCCAGTATGAATCCACCCCAAGACCGTCAGTCCCAAGACGCATCTGACGGTCTTGCGTCCTAGAACTCTCTAGTATGAATCCACCCCAAGACCGTCAGTCCCAAGACGCATCAGACGGTCTTGCGTCCTAGAACTGCCCAGTATGAATGCACCCTAAGCCCGTCAGTCGCGGGCGTGAAGGCTGCACCCTGACTGACACAGAGCCTCTTAACTGTCTACTCCCAGACCTACTTTGTATGTACTTTAATTGTATTTTAACGTCGATCTCAGACTTTTATTACATTTAACGGATCTCGGTTTGTTTGGTCTGTTTTTTACTTTTTTGGACAGTTAACTGATTTAATTTAGCTAAAGCTCAGGTTTTGTTTTTGATATGATATTGACTTTTCATAGTATGATTGTATCATGTTTAAGAAATAAGAAACCGTAGGGACCGAACATCAGTCCTACATTTCTATGGAACTTGCAGAGTCAAAACTTAAACACTCAGCCACAGGTTCCACAATAATTCAATATCTCAACTTCTATAATTTGCTTGCAATTGTTCCATATTATTTGCGCACAGTACCTCTTTATTTATCGACGCATCAATAGAATAAACATCGACAGAGCAAGTCATATGCAGCGCTGCGTCAAATGCGGCGTCGATATGACGCGGCGTCAGCGTGACAGCGGTGTCAGGGTGACATGACGTATGTGCAATCAGTAATAACATCGGCACCGAAATAAACCGGGCTCCGTCGCGTGTCATAGCCGGCGAGACACCGGGCCTGACGTGACACAAGTGACTTGGGAGGCGCTGGCACGAGACACTGGCGCCAGCGAGCTGACTTTGTGCTCGGTTTCCTAGGTTTCTTGACAGAAGTTTATCCATTATTCCTATGATTAGCACGTTGACACAAACAAACTTTTTAGCTTTATAACATTAATATCATAATAATATGTAGATATGGCGTAGTTGATATCTCAATGCTATTAAAAAGATAATAAACTCATCCCAAAAAGCCTCAGAACCGGGCTTCAGAAGGACTAGTTACTGACAAGTGTGATGATACCTCAATATTTACCAAAGTTCATAACACTTAAGATGACTCCAAAGCTAAGTTTTAGCATAGACGAATTATAGATACGTATAAATAATAGCATAGACGAATTATTATACATACATTTTCTCTATGGTTTTAGCTAAGTTTTAGCTAACAGCGAAGCTACAACACAGAAAGAACATTAGCTTCTGTTTGTTAGTGCAGTACTGTTGAGTACACTGTACAAGTGTCGTCTAATTCTACAGTATACATGCAGGAGATAGATCTCTTCCTCCTATCGCTTGTACCGCGGCCGGCAAGTCTGGAGTGAAATTTCCAGCGAAGCTGAGTAAACTTGGAGACGTGGCAGCGACAGCGCTGGCGTCATCTCAGCCAACTTAGCCCACTCCCCTCCCGCTGCTAAATGTATAATTATCACATTTATACACCCCGTACATGGGTGTGACGTAACTTCAACTCCTGATGCCCTAGTAAAAATATTTTACCTTCATCAGATGTAGACGTTTATTTTTTGTTAATGAGGTTACTGCGTTTCCGCGTTGGTATCCAAATATAAAAAAAAGAAATTGCCTGTTGTTTATTGCATTCAAAATCTATCCGAGTTTCTTAAGTCGGTTCTTCTCGTTAGTTCCCGAACCGGTGGTAGGCTGTAGGCACCATAGTTCTAACGTTCATAAAGACTTTCTAAAACGTTAAATCTGAAAAAAAATTATTTAATTTGATATAAGTAATTATAGGTATGCGCATTTTTAAATTTTTTAGTAAGCTGGTGTTAATTTTTTTTAGACTGGGATAGATGACTATAGGTGTCGATGATGATGTTGATAAGGGATTGTCAATTTGTTAAACATCGCATGTTTCTAATTGCGTTTGCCTGGCAAATTGATGAGATAATATTACCGACACGCAACGCGTCATGACACCTCCAGATAAACAGGTGACATGTTCGTTTTCTTCTGAACAATCCTATATGGGAATTTTAATTTATTTGGTCACTTTATTAAAGTCTGTTACAGACGCTGAGTCATAAAATATTATAGATTTTTAACATACATTTTTGTTATACTGTATTAGTTAAGCAAATACGATTATGCACATTATTCGTTATAATTAATGTTTTTTTAAATAAAAAAAAATTACATTTAAATAATTTCATGTACAGTAAGCGGTCAGTGCGTCAGATTGTCCCGGTAAAGTGACGTGTCACCTTACGCCGCACCCGCTCATTGAAACGTCAGCGTGACGCGCATTCGACGTCAATCGGGCCCGGCCTCCCTGCAAGTGCTTATTTTATTGTGCGCATTGCTCGGATACCTAAAGGAGTTAGTATGCAGTTGCACGCGGAACTTTCAGAGTTTTTATGTAATTAAAACAAGATTTTCAATCAAAAATACCATAACCAAGACCATAAAATTTTACACAAGTTTCATTAGGCATGATAAACGAATAGACAGAATAGAATGATACATAAGTATAATTTTTAGCAAGAATAGAATAGAATAAAATAGAATAATATATTTGCATGAAACGTGGTTTATATGTCACAATATTATGGTTTATAATGTTAACATTCTGCCTTGTCAGTGGCGTGCAAAATGATTACAGGAAGCAATATTGCAAAAATCAAAAATAAAGATATTAAACATTAACTAAGTACTAACATTCGATATTTAAGTCATGACTTGAGTAGTTGAGTCACATTTGCGAGACAGGCGACGCATTGATCTTCATTCAGGATAATGGCTCCTAACTACACCTGTACAATCTAAGTAAAAGCACAAAGACGGTAAGTAGTCGGGGGTGATTCGTGGAGGATGTTAAAACTGAGGACGTAATAAACATAAGGAGCCGTACAATAACAAATAACGAGGCAATAGCGGGACCGTCCGCGGCTGAGTGCACCCGTGACACTCATTTAAGACTGACGCGGGACGGGGGGGGGGGGGGGGGGGGGGGTGCCACCCACCTGCATAGCTAGCACAAGCACGTAGACAAACGAAAGAAACTAAATTTTGACAGTTTTACCGGAAAAACACTGGAGAAAAAGTTTCTTTCGTATCTCGATATCTTCCGCTTTTGAAAATCTATAAGTCAAGCATGACGAACCGCTTATGACATTTAGTTTCTTGATTCTTTTTTTATTTTTATTATGGCACTCAGGCGCGGTCGCAGCCTGAAATTTTGGGGGGGTTTTTTATCTGCGCCCTCGGACGTTTCTGGGTTCACAGCAGCTGTCTAAGGTCGGACGAAGTGGTGGCTAGGGGATAGCTAGATATTTCCTTTTATTATTTAGCAAGATTTTGAGATTTTTCAATTTTACCTTAGATTTTGGGGGTGGTCATGTCCCCTGTGACCCCCCCCCCCCCCCCCCCCCCCCTTCGGACCGCGCCTGATGGCACTTGGCTATAAAACCATGGCTAGTGTCGAGTAAATGGCAGCAAATTAAAAAAAATCGATGTATAGCAACCCTGTCTATAGCCGAAATTATAGTTTTGATCTACAAACTACGAATAATAAAGTTACTTAGTTTTTATTTTTCGTATTTCGTAGATCAAAACTATAATTCCGGCTATAGACAGGGTTGCTGCACGTCGATTTTTTGAATTTGCCGCCATTTACTCGACACTGGCCATGGTTTTATAGCCGAGGTGCCATAATTAAAAAAAAAAGAACCAAGACACTAAATGTCAAAAAAAAAATTGCCGTTGCTTTGATGGTTGCCATGGAAAGAGTTTCTTGTCTTTGTCCACTGAAACTCAAGTCGATGGGTGGTGCCATGCTCGGGAATAAGATATGTAGACATGGGAAAGAAACTGCCATTACTTTCTTCCGAAGAATCGACTGGGAAACCCCGTGCTAGCTACGCAGATGGATTGATATTGCACCGAGCACTAAGACGCCGAGGTACTGACGCGCGTCACAACTTTAAACGTCAAGGTGACACGCCAAGATTAGTTCGATTCATTTGTCCCCATTCGCCCTTTCATACTTCAAATATATAAATAAGGGAGGAAAATGAAAAATATATTTTCTTAAGAAAATTGATTGTGAAAAAAGTAAGAAAATGATTGACATTTGACACTGTAGATCTTGATTGAAATTTTTATCACTTCTCTATCAACAGATCCTACAAAGGGTATAAAGATTTTATGTGCGCCTGGTGGGTCTTCTTGACCGCCGTTTCGTAAATTTTATCTTGGAGACAAAATCATCCTGTCAAATAAATTATTTTCTAGGCCCTCACGGTACTTTAGGAACAGTTTTTAATGATTTTTCACCATTCGTAAGTGTCATAATATACTTAAATGCATACAAATTGCCCGGATCGGCAATTTGTATGGGTATGACGACGGATTTTTTTGAGTTCCCAGCATTGTTCTCATAGAAAAAGTTGTTCACTTCGACGGGCTCATTTGATGGTTTCAAGGATAACGGTGTTCACCCGAACAACCTGGTATATCTGTACTAGACGTTCCGCGCAAACACACACACACACACGCACAAATTACTCCACAAAAAATTGCCTGTAATCCTTCACGTGGTCTAATTCTTATCTGTGCCAGATAACAGAAAAATTGCTCCAGTAGTTAGTGAGTAGGAAAATGTGGAAAAAAATGGCGGAAAATATTTAAAAGGGCTAATCCTTTTAAATAATTTCTTCCGTTTTTTCCACATTTTCCTCTATTTCTTCGCTCCTATTAGTTTTAGCATGATAAAATATAGCCTATAGCCTTCCTCGATAAATGGGCTAACACTGAAATAATTTTTCAAATCCGACCTACAGTTCCTGAGATTAGCGCGTTCAAATAAACAAACAAACAAACTCTTCCGCTTTATAATATTAGCACATATTAGTATAGACTATATAGATGAATATTGAATCCTTTAGGAATTCACACGAAAATAAAACTAAATATTTGCTTATTTTAATAGTATAATATATTGATCATTTCAATTATGTAGGTACTTACTTTTTAAAGTACAAATAACCAAAAATTACTTGATCAAAACTGCAGCGTACCTGCAGCTATCATTTAAGTATAACCAAACAAAGAAATCATAAAACAAAGATAATACTTAATATACTTTCCGAGGACGATATTCGCAAATTGTAGAAAAGATATTCAAATCCTTCAAGTTTGAGCGTGTCCCGCTCGAGACGCGGCGTGACGGCGGACAGTGACGTGACACGGGGGGTAGCGTGAAGGGGGGGCAGTGACCCCACCCGGATAATAAGGGGGGCGGACATCGAAGTCGCGCTCAAAGAGCGTTTCATTCAGTAAATAATAAATATGTATTTACTTACGCAAATGTTTTATTATCAATATTTTAATTTAAAATCAAAAATATTGTAAGTAATTGAAGATTTTAATTACACAAAAATCTATAGTTTTTACGTAAGCAATATACATAATCAATTTAAAAAAAAATTAAAAATTTTATCATAATAAGCCAGCAAGAGATAATATTTAACAAAAAAAATATTTTATTTTGTGTTTTGTAAATAAGACGTTGCAGTTTTCAAAACTTTAAAATGGTTTAAAATTTAGTTTTTTAAGTTTGGATTATTTTTAGAAGTTACAGTCGGGTTCATCATATTATTATTATTATCTTGTACATGTACTTTACCCGAAGGTACTTGCATTTAGCAGTAGCTTTTACTCATGTCATTAGAAAATTAATTCTCTGTTTAAAAAGTAAAAGAAGCATCGCTCGAAGGCGCAGGCGGGCGGCGGGCGGCGATGTTTGTTTTTCAACAAAGAATCCGTCTGCAGAGGACTCGTGTCATTTGCACAAAATTAAATACCCTCAAAGACGTCAAGTCGGACGTCCACCCGCCGGCCGGACCCCCCCGCGCCCCCCGACCCACCCCGGGTGGGTGGCCGGGGGGCAGGTAGGGCTGTCCACTGCTATTAGAAGTACACTTTAGATTTTTAAACGACTTTTAAAAAGAAATTATGTATATAACACATTATTATGGATTTTAACTTTTAAGAAAATATTTAAAAAGGAGATTACCAGTCTCTCCTTTTTACTAAAAGAATATTATTACTTAGGTACTACTGGTATAGCCGATTAATTACTTAGCAGAAAAATCCAAACATTCTACGTTCTCTTAACCTTTGCTTCCCTATCCTCAGTCCTTACATATTATACATATTACATATACAGGATGTTACAAAACTAAGTGATAATACTTCAGGTGAGTATGTTTTCCTTGTAGAGAGTTGCCATGTGAAAGTAGCAGGGTCGAAGGACGAAATTTTTCTTTCACTTTTGTATGAAGCAAGTGTCCCCCAAATCCCCATACAAAAGTGAAACAATTTTTGGTCTTTCAGCGCTGCCACTTTCACAGTGAACTGACTACGAGGAGCACGTCGTATACACCCTAAAGTATTATCATTTATCACTTAGTTTTGTTACACCTTGTATACAGGTTGTTAGGGTGAACACCATTATTTTTAAAACCATCAAATGAGCCCGTCAAAATGAACAACTTTTTCTATGAGAACAATACTGGGAACACAAAAAAAATGGCGTCTTCAATAACTTACCCATTACGAATTGCCCGGATCCGCAATTAGTATGGGTATGATGACGGATTTTTTTGAGTTCCCAGCATTGTTCTCATAGAAAAAGTTGTTCATTTTGACGGGCTCATTTGATGGTTTTAAGGAATAAGGATAACGGTGTTCAACCGAACAACCTGTATATAGAGCTCATCTTAAATCTGAAATAGTTACTTTACTACTTATTCAAAAGTACAATATTTAAGAGGCAGCCCTGGGTCCGGGGTGTCTCGGGGGTCAGGTGAGACGTCCCGGACTCGTCACGTCATCCGCACCAAACGAACCCGCCCGCGCCTGGACAAATATTCTATAAGTTTAAAACGTCTAGTGACAGCTGTTCAGCCATTACTGTACGACGTACAGACTAGTTTCTTGTTGTGATTTGCGAAACGACGAAGTTTGTTTTGACTGATCGAATTGAGGATAGAATAATATGAGCGACAATTTTCGATGCTACATCGAATTTTCGTAATCGAATTTGATTAGACTTGTGAGGTTTTAATTAATCCAAAAATTATTGTCACTGTAACACTTTTTTAATAAATACTTTTCAATTTTGAAGATTTTAGAAACGTTTCTAAGAATGCAAAGCCCAATCACAAACAACCCTTGCTGGTAAAAATAAAAAAATTACAATAGAACAATCTAGAGCACAAAGGCGTTTCCGTGTGACGTGGCCTTAAATATCCCTCAAAGACGTCAGGTCTCCCGACCCCCCTGCCCCCCCACTCCCCCCTAGCCCGCGGCAGATGGATTGATATTGCCCCACGAATGCAGGTGAGCGGCAATACGATCTCAGAACAATGGCGATTTATAAAGTTCTATCTTGCACCGCCCGGACCTAGCCCCGGTAACGGTATACCGTATACGTAATTCATATCTAACATCATCAGCGGGGGACATCGCCTTATGTTTCGCGTTGTGTTTCGCCGAGTGAGTGACTTTACCGGAGGCCCAATCCCCTACCCTTTTCCCTTTCCTACCCTCCCCTATTACCCTATTCCCTCTTAAAAGGCCGGCAACGCACCTGCAGCTCTTCTGATGCTGCGAGTGTCCATGGGCGACGGAAGTTGCTTTCCATCAGGTGACCCGTGAGCTCATCTGCCCCCTTATTTCATAAAAAAATGAGCCATTCAAAATTTTACTTTTTTGAGAATTAACGTTCCAAATTCCAATGTTAAGGATAAGACAAACTTAGGCATTATAGAGAGAAAATAGAGAAGTGTTAAGGCATTGTCGAAATCCAATCTATCGTAATTAGAAGCCCCAGTGCAGCAGTGATCAGTAGGACTCGTCATATAGAGAGAGATATTTTGACAACAGCTAATAATAATATTTTAAGAGGATACAACAGCGGCTAGAGAAATGAAAAAAAAGTACGTGTAATATCTATAGCTGTCTCCCTTACCTCAAGCCTATACCGCAGAACGCGATAAAGACAACTGCAGAAAATCCAGAAAATCAACGATTCGTTGTCCCCTGATTCCTTCTCCAAAACTTAACCGATTTAAGTACTTTTTTCATTAAAGATTAAAAAAAGGCTTGAGCTGTGTTCCTATGTTTTGCTTTTTTTGTATAATCTATCCAAATCTGTTTTCTGGACGTTTGAACACAGTGGAAAATCTGGCCATTTTTTTGGGTTTTTGAACGTTCATATCTTATTTAATAATTAAATTATGAAAAAAAAGAAAACATAGGGACATTGTATTAGTGGCCGTAGATATTCAGGAAAAAAATTATAACTCTACTAGCATTATCCAGGGAGGAAACAGGGGACAACGTTTGTATGGAAAAAATGGCGGTGTGGAATCCTCTTAATTAGCGTTTTTGATTGGTTCAAGGGTTCGCCGACAACCCCTGTCATATTACCTTGGAGACTTGGCTTAGGTGATGACAAATGTGTTTAGCATACCCTACTGTAAACACTTAGGGTCAATTGAGATTTCAGACCGCAAAGCGACGTAAATTTGTATGGATTTGACAGATTTCAATTGCGCGAGACGTCTTGCGAATCTGTCAAAACCATATAAATTTAGGAATGCATCTACGCGTCACGACTCGCATTGAGGTCTGGAATCTGGATCAACCCTTACTTTTGAAGACGTTTCAACTGAACAGCAAACCGCGTAAGGTAAAAGTTCTTAATTGTCATTTGGAAACATTTGGAAAAATATTTGAAGGTTTCGATCGGCATTTAGATAAGCAAGTCTTTAAATTGGATTGAAGTATACATATCGAAAACCAACAGCGATAAAAACGGTAAAAGATTATTAGCGACAAAAACGAAAACAAATAAAAAGGCTTTTAATCCTTTATCACAATCATCGAGTTAATGTTACCGCATACTAAACAGGCGGTTTAGAAGTAATTAAACTTTATGTCAAAATACTTTTACTGACGCCCTTTGAAATTCACATTCCGTTATATCGACGGGTATTAATAGCTGGACTTGGGGGGACTCCCCACCCCATCCCCCATAAAAACGCGACAGTGACACATGTCGAGCCTTATTATCTTCAATTAAGAGACTGATAATACGCCATGACATACGTTCTGTACGACCAGGTACGAAGACCTCTCGATCCTCAACTGGCGCCGCGCGTTCGTCCTTTCACTTCGAGCCTCGCGGGGCGGGGGAGGTCCAGTTATTCTGGTCGTCTCGGCCGGACCGAGTTCCGACTGCACTCGGCCCACGCGATTATGCACTCACCTCCATCGTGATAAGAGCTCGTTTCGCGTGCGAGCGGCGCGGCCCTGAGACCGGTGAGTGAGTGATGGCCGCGGGACGTTGACGTATGACAGGCCGTTACATGTCATTAGTCTGTGGCGCACGTTTCCGCGATCAGACCCCCCCCGCACCACCCCGCACCCCCCGACACCCCCCGTATATTAATAACAGTATTAACTTATCGCTCATAAGAAATTAATGCTATTTAACAGTTAACAGAGAATTAAGCCCAACACTTTGTGAAAGCAGGATTTGCAAGTAGCGCATACTGTCATTCGTTTAAGGCTTAATATGCGCGTGTGGGTTTGGCTGGATGGAAATCAGAAACCACTTAGTAAAGAAGCGCTTACACGGGCAACAATTGCGGCAATAATTGCCCGGCGACACGAATGGACCGATCTGGAGCGATTAGTGGAGCCAGGACCAGGAGCAATATGGAGCAATTTTAATAAATTGCGGCAATTATTTCGGATATATGTATAATTGCTCCAGATATTTCATATCGCTCAATGTCGCCGATACGAATTGACGAATATCCGATGGGCTCGTGTATGACAGTATTGCCTAGTAACCAGTTAATGAAGTTGCCGATGTATTGCGCAATATTGCTGCTTGTTGCCGAAAATTGCTTGATGTAGTCGTGACGTCATAGTCGACGAGAATTGACTGGAGTAGAGCAATTTTAGTTGCCCGTATAAGCGTACCTTTAGGTTTTGTAGACACTAGACTCTAGAGTCTAGACTCTAGACACTCAGAGTTCCTAATCTAGTAGCCATCGTACAGTTTATTTCAGTATTCCTCCTATATCTCAACAGTATCCAAAAGCTGAGGAAACATTCTTATAATAAAATGCCTGAAAATCACGGCAACTAGTTTCAAGAAAACTTTGTCGCGTGTATTATTGAAAGAACTTCTATATCCTGATTCCTGCGGGCCTGCTGGTTGCTACACTCTAAACCGCTCACTCGTTATTTCTTTGACGTCCGTTAATTCCGCCTACATCGGGAATTATATTTTTAAGCGGGGAACACCCTACATTATACTTTTAAGCGGGGCCCATACTGCATTATATTTTCAGGCACACGTTGCGGAATCACATCGCACCTTTACAATCGCTGAGCTGACGGGAACAGACCTCCGCTTGGGCCGCTCGCACGGACACAGGCGGAAGCGATTTTATAACAACAGAGATTTGTCAATCTGTGAAAGGAAGTCACTCTTTGACAATAGATTTGTGAATCTTTGAATTTAAGTCCTTCATTTTAAATTGGCAAATCGGGTTCTTGGCGTATATTAACGGGCCGGGTGCCATCGAAATTCTTATACATACGTAATACCAAAATCATTGTGATGACGTCATTACGATGCTTGCATGTACATTCCAGTGGTGCGTCAGGTTAATATAATGTAAAGATATACATCCCGGGATGTAATGTACATGAATGTGACCGTGTTGTACTGTTATATGTTTTAAATTGTAATTTTCCATCTTTTTAGTAAAAGATGGCCCCGTGCGAGTTTCTTACGCCGGTTCTTCTCGCCGGGTTAGTTCCCGAACCAGTGGTAGGCACCGTAGTATCGACGTTCGGTAAAGTTTTTGTAAAAAAATTACTCCGAATAAAAATATTTTTGATTTTGATTTTGATTTTCTCATACGAAAATATTTAACATGTTTGAGTTATTTTTGAGCTTAAAATAGTAATTGCCTAGGTTCCTGCCCAAAATTATTATTTTAAGCTGTAAATAACTCCAACATGTTAAATATTTTCGTATGAGATTTGGTATGTACGTTTGTATGAGAATTTTGGCACCCGGTCTCTTAAGAGTTTCGTTCCATTAAAGTTCTTCTTGCTCAATTTGTTAACATAAGTAAACAAATTGCTGTCGGTGGTCGACATCATTATAAATGATTATTAAATATACTTATATTTTAAATTATTTTTATTTTACATGGAGTTAGGCGAAATTATCTAGAGTTTTGTACTTTTTTGGAGTTATATTAAACACGTGACACGGTTCCCTTTCATAGAAGAACTAAGTTGGTTACAGATTGCAGAATAACTCCGAGCACTATCTCTTCAATCTCAACTCTCAAGTCTCAACCAACGCTAAGCTCGCTAAACGCTACCTCCCATGAACACACTTCGACCCTTAATTCGAGAACACACTAGCAATTTCCCGCCAGCGAAATAAGCGAATTAAAATCGCCTCAAAGCAACTGTTCGCAAAGAAACGCTTGCATACGTCGGGCGGTTTATTTTTAGCTATTTACCGCGGGGGGCTACCGGGGGGCTGCGGGGGGGATGCAGGGGGGCAGGGGGGTGAGTGACGGCGCCGGACAGCCTTTGAGCCCGGACAGAGGTCTGCGAGCGACTTTCGCTAAAAATTACTAAGTACTTTGAGAAAAAACCCCCCCATACGTGTTTACTGGCCGCTGGTGCTGTACATTAGCGGGGTTGTATTTATTTTGGCAACTCGCCGGATACTTTGGTGCGTTTTACAATATTACGGGGGCACGTCAGGCGTTAAGTTGCTGTACAATGTCTGTAACTACATTTCAGCCACAGCCCACATGTCAAAATAAAAATATCCTTTCTGGACTGCAGTTCTTCGAAGGACATTTTGACGTGATTGATTGGACGGCTTAGGTCAGAAGTTTCAAATGAAAGACAGCTGATTCTCACGGCCTTCTGTCGATGACACGGGATCATTTTGCACGTGGCCCAATTATGAATTGAAAATTGCTGGTTTCAATTTGAGTGCCAGATGCTTCTCATCAACCTACGAGAATGTTTTCGGATGACGTTGTCATCAAAAGTCATCAAAAAGATCCTTAGCATCTCCATTTATTCCATAGTTAAAATAATTTTTGCCATGTCGCTGACCATCTTACCCAAAGCCGAAAAATTCGTGACTCAGAAACAAAAAAAAAAAACTTTACAATATATTATAAGAACATCAACATAATAACAATTTAATTGTGAAGTCATCACATAATTATTCGTGTTTCCCCCAAAACAGGAAAATGTAAATGTCATGTGTCGATGCATTCGTCAATTTTTTTTTGGTAAAAAAACCAACATGTGTCATCCTTTTTTTTAATGATTTGTGTTTCCTTTTTGTGGGGACACACAGAATACACAAATGAAGATGATTTCCTTTGTGTCTTTTAAAGCCTCATAGTAATTTAGAATTTTGTTATTTAACGTTAACCTCATAAAATATAAATAAATGATTAAAAGTCACAACCAACTGAGTTATTATTCTTTCGTTTCTTACAAAGAGATTATTTTTGCCACCTGCTCCAACACTAAAGATTTTTAGCAATGAATATGCGCTAACTATGGCTGGGCTGACTTTAATAACATTTGAAAATGACAATACAAGGGTAAACGGAAAAGGACACAAATACTTTTCCTGCAGGATTTTGCTTATACTTACTTCGCGAGCACACTCCAGCTTATGACTTTCATAACAATATCTCTCCTAACTTCATCTCATCCGTTATTTCCCATCAATTACCCAAGGTACTGTCCAACAAGTAAACACATAAAGAGCCGTCTCATTAGGCGCCGTCCTGATTGGGCCAAGACTGTAACTTCGTTTGGTCTAATGCGGACGACCGATCCATTCCGATCACGTGCGACTACCGTGCTAATTAAAAATCGGACCGATTTTTGTGTCGGGGGGGACATTTGTTAACCCCCCCCCCCTTACCCCCCATAATCGTGTAAAGTCGTGGACGTTTTTCAAAGACGGAGCCGGATTTTAAAATGCTGGGGCTAATTAGAGGAGTTATTGAGTTACCGTCCCGTTTGAAGCGGCAGTCTTGATGTAATCACATCAAATGTTCGATAATATCGCCTCTTATTGCTAATTCTTCGTTGATTTCGAGTCCGTTCGTTTATAATTTAGTTGTCGTTAATGCAGACTGGAGAATTATTGCCAGAAGGCTAAGAACAAACTACAAAGTGGATATGCAAAAGAATAGAAATACAGATTTTAAGGATATAACAACAGATTTGTTAATCTATCTTCGAAGATCTTTCTAAGCTGGCCAATGACTATTCCAAGCAAGCATGCTAACAGCTTGTTATATATGAATGTACCAAATCACCTCGCTGTCAATTTTGATTCCCAGATGCCGTCATCACTGAAATAACTTTTCTTCCTAACTAATCCTAACGGATGAGATAAGGTTCATCTAACTGAATGCGTTCTCTACTAATTCTTGCAAACTTCCATCAAACCCACGGCGGAACCCTTCTGGATCGCCAATCCTTTGTCATCGAATTAAAAAACAAACACGCGGGCTAACTCAACCTGCAGGTTCTGAAACAACTTGTACCGTATTTCTTTACGACCTTCGACCTCCCGGCTACCCCCCGCACCCCCCGACACCCCCAGAAGCTCATGCTTACAAACTGTCGCATTACAGGCCATCCCCAACGAAACGGCGATCGCGCGAGTGCCAAAATGAACCTTACTACCCGGCAATAGGAGCGACGAGTGTTTGTTTACTTCCAAGTTACAGCTGTAGATTTTGGCGACATTTTGAACCCTATGCCTTTGCGATAGGGTCTATGAAGACGGTATATAGGGTGTATACATTTCTGTAATGTTAATTTTAGGCTAATGATATGGAGCAATAAGGAGGGCACCCCGTGCGCTGTATACTCGATTAAAACACTTGTAATATTTGGACGGCAGTGGGTGATAATGCCGGAGGTAGCGGGTTCTGAGCCCGCGACGACTTTATAATCAGCCATCAAAAAGATCTAACTATATTCTTTAAGCCATAATCTTTAACTTAGCCAAGAGAGATTTTCTTTCGAAAATAGCTAAGGGGGTTTTCTTAACTACGTTCAGTTAAAAACGTCAGTAAACAAATAGAGCCTTGAGTCTTCACAGACAGCCGAACGGACAGACAAAACGACAAAACGGAGAACGCCCTGTTTGCTCTTTACATCATACTTCTTGGGCTTTAAAAAACTTATAATACATAAAAAGTATCTCTCATACATGAAAATACCACAAAATAGTTTAAGGTAATACAAGATTGTTTTATCGTTGAGTCCATTATACACAATCAATAAGTCATCGATGTAAGCGCTACACGGCATTGCACTAGCCTCCCAATCGCGCTGAGTGAAATCTGCCATAAACGACGCCCGCCCCCGCCGCGCGCCGTCATAGACCATGTAGAAGCAGAGTAGACGCGCAGTCTTATAGTTCATACCTACTAGCTATGAATTATGAAATTACTACTTGTTTTATGGGTTATTGAAGGTAATATTCGTAGATATTAAACACACTAAAGCTGCCGATTGTCTATGCTTATAAAATATTAGAAGTAAAAGGAAATAAAATACATTGTAAAGTCTGATGAAGCAATCATAATATTTAAAATTTATTGTGTACACATAAAAGTTATGACAGCTATTAAATTGCAATTTATTAGTACGTGCACTGTTTCTAGTTACATTTTAATTGTGCATACAAAGTGGGTCTGGGAAATGCCATAGGTGCAAACATCATAATCGTGTTAGCCTAGAGACATTCAGCTGCAAATGTTAATGAAATGCGAGCGTGTCTATCGGTAGCGAAATATTAACATAGCACGAGGCGGGGAAAATCAAATATTCAAAACAAAGAATTCGTTTCGGACGAGCCCGTCGTTTGCCGGCGAAGGGCTTTTGTTCCTTATAAATTAGGGCTATCTTATAAACAATTTCATATTCAATTTCCGTAAACGAGGCGTTATTTTGGAATAATGTAGTCGTAAAAAGATAATAACCGCGATCCTTCACCGTAACGCAGTGGCACAAATAGAGCGGGAGGGTCATCAAAATTTAAAGTCATCTCGAAGAAATTGAGGATAAGAAAACTGCACAATTCGGCCGTTAGTCGTAACTTATTATGGACAATTTCCGAGCGCAACCAATCGGGCTGAGTGAGAACTGCCATAAAGGAAACGGCTCGAACTTACCCGGGATTACGGACTCGAATGATAGGTAGGAACCCGAGTCGCCTCTGAGCGCTGCTCTGCGACCGTTTTCAATCTTAATGCCCTATTGTGTTGATTTTATTGTAGTACTTTCTGCAGGTACGTTCGTTTGTTTACTGTTAGCGCTGCGTTATTGACCCAGATAAACTTTCTTATCCGATTACGGTCGTTAGCGCGGAGTAATGATTATGGCGGCTCTCCTAGGATAGTCTTTCTCCGGGCTTTAGGAAAAGTTAGGGTGTCAATATTTAGAGCTACCTAGTAAATTGCGGTCATTGAAACTTATGTTCATTGCATGAATGGTAGAGCTTGTTTGGTCACAATTAGTCCTAAGAAGTTTACTACAATAATAATTAAATTGTATCAAATTCCAAAACTGAGCAGTTTTGGATAGGAGCTAAGAGTACCTGTAAGCTCCTAGATGCGTTATTTGTAGAGATGTGCCGATCATGACTTTGGCCGACTAGCCGACTAGCCGATTAGTCGGCTGCAAACAAGCCGACTAATCGGCCAAACCGATCATGGTTTCGGAAGTTTCCGTAATGCTTTTTAGTGCTGTTTCGTGTCGCACACGCCGCCTGCAAACGTATCGAATCGTTATGAGTATGTTTTCAGTAAATATTTCATGTACAGTTCGACAAGGCTTTATTTGAACGTGGGTGACATTGACGGGAGCGCTGCTGGTAAAGGAGAACTGTCAAACACATGACAAAAATGACCAAATTCTATGATAATTGATAGAAGCGTTTAGTTCCTTTTCTCGCCACGTTCAAATAAAGCCTTATCGAACTGTATATGAAATCTCGATTTAATAATACATAGTTAATTTGTTGTTAAAATTATATTTACAAAAATAATATCTTTACTAGCAAGTAATTTCAGAAACACTTCATTTAATTTTAAAATGTGTAACACTGATTGAGTGCGATCTGAACACATTATAAATAATAATCAAGGATTTTCTTTAATATAATTTAAATAACAGCAAAAAAGTAAAAAGCCGATTAGTCGGCGCTTTTTGCCGACTATTCGCCGACTAGTCGCCGACTACAAAAGTTGCCGGATAGTGGGCACATCTCTAGTTATTTGATATAGCTACATTGTAGTGCAGTGACAAAAACTTCTCCCAAACACATTGACACAGAACAAACTGAGAAACTCATCATCTTGATAATATTATGATAAGAGATAACAACGCGATAATACCAGTGATCAACTGTAGCTGTAGTGTGGCGCCAACACTGATTCATAGCTGTGACAGGCCGTGACCTCATCGGTTTAAGATCTGTCACACTGAGACGCACGCAGCGCTGCATTTTAACCGGTTTCTAAAAAGTGATTTTTGTTGGTTGCGACTTGCGAATTTTTGAAGATAGCGAATAGCAATAGATAAGGCGTTTTAGAGATGCGATTAATGCCCTATCACCATCTCCTTTCACTGTAAACTGACCCTTAGACTTTAACGTCAATGTAGAGAACAAAACCTTTAAATTCATAGATACCCCAATAATAGTCAAATAAGAAATTCTACTAAAAGTAATGTTCTGTCCTAAAATATTGTAATAAAAGCTTATAATAAATTAATGTAACGGCCGCCCAAACACTTGTACTTGTAAACAAGAAAATAGTAGGGCGAGCACAAAACACTAATCTCCAGGACAATCCCGTTTAAACGTTCCAACGATAGTTACTGCGCGAACAGATTAGAATATGGAAATGTTTGTCGTTCCGATGATTTCGCAGGCCGGCGCTATAGGAGGCGGCAATAATATTTAAATCTTATGGCGCGATGTAATTGCCATTCGGATTTAGTGCTAATGTTAATTAAATAGCTTTTGTTTATAATCTAGAGTGAATGGTTCTCTACGACGATGTCTGAGTGTCTCGGGACCACTCAGGAATTTGCTAGTTAAATGTTATGATTGAACTGTATTCATTATCCTCGAATACTATGATAATACGGCGATAAATAAAAACAATGTTGCTATCATAGCACGCGTTATGTTTTTTATGATTTTGATTATTTCATTACAGCCTATACATGGAATAATATTGTAATATGTATTTAGCAATCTAGTTTTCCCCCGCAAGATATTATTTTAACATGTTTTTATCTAACAAGTACTAAATAAATATTAAGTTGCGAAAAAAATATACATATTGGCTGTTGAAATGCTTAAAACAATGGCATTACAACGTTTCAGTTCATAAAACTCTACCAAGCGATAGTTTCAAAGAACATGCTATTATAACAATTTGTAAAGGGTCTCCAATATCCTAGTGTTTCTGTATTTATGGTGTTTCCAGCCGTAAATACTAAGTGTACAGGTCAGTGTTGTGCTCAAGTCGTATCTTGTAATTGCGCTAGTAACCTTAAATTGACCGCACGTCGAATAAATTCAATTAGTCAAGTGTTTACCAGTTTACTAACCGTTATCTACACTAAACCTAGTTCATAATCGTCAGTTTATTATTAGAAAGTGCGTTAAAACATAGAGCGATCACTACGCAATACAAAGTTTTGCTGGAAAGATATTATAGAATTTGTTCGTTTATATATTCCTTACTCATTTTTCAAAAAACATTTCACATCGCATATTTATGGTCACTCCTTTTATTTTTTAGTCCAATATTACATATTTTTAATGTAATTTTTACGTTCAATCCTCATTAAAAACGGGACTTGTCCTAACTTTTGTGAATGTTATGGACACTCTATTCGTCTTTTTTATTGACAATGACGCAAGTGTCAGTCAATTCTGCCAATCAAGATTAATGTTGATTGACGGATAAATTATTTGTCGTGGAAATTTTATGTAAAGACACTTTCAATGGACCTTCGTCCTTTCAAGCACCTTTCATAACGACCTTCTTAGTTCTAGCTCATTAATTAGTACTTAAATTAAAAATAAGGCTCATAAACCCAGAAACACATTAAAAGATTTGTACTTAAGGCCCTGTATTCCCAGAAACGAACAGAACGACGATCAAAAAACTATAAAATAGCAGGCGCAAAGTGTGTGACTGAAAGCGTACCAGCCGAACCTTTGCTCCTGCTATTTTATAGTTTTTTGATCGTAGTTTTTTTATACATCAATTAAATTGAGTCAAAAAAACGAATCGCCCTAGATATATTCTTTGTCTTTAATTCAGTGCAAAAATTATCTGAAAATTCCAAATAATTTGGACATAGTATGGAAATTTCGTTAAAAGAAGAGGTAACTTTGGGATTTTTTTCTATCGAGTGAAGTTCATGATATTGTGTAATGGAATATAAATTCCACTGTGTTAGATCCTTAACTAACACATATATTTTTTTCAGAATTTAAATTACTATATTTTTGTGTCTACTGTCACTTTTAAATCTTGAAAATCGTCCGTTTCTGGGAATACAGGCCCTTAGTTTATGTGCTTTGTTAATATAATAATTTAGCTAATAGCTGCTCCGAAACGACTGGATCGATTTAAATAACGTTATACGGCAACATAACATTTGCCGGGTCAGCTATACCTATAAAATTACTAAAATGATTTTTTATCTCATTCGAAATAAAATTAATACATTAGAAAAGGCAGAAAATACGCTTACTACATCATTTAAATCTCATTATAGAACATAGAATTCTACCCAATTAGACATCCCACCATATATTTTTCATCGATGCCGTCAGGGATCGACAACATTTTTATGACGTCCAAAAAACATCTGTCGTTTTTTAAATGCATCACTGTGGGGTATAATTAAAGACTTCAGGAGGGCCGCCGTAAATCTCCCGCGGAAACCTAACACAAATGATATTTTGTAATTTAAAACAGATAGTTAATACAGGCCTTAAATCAAGTGTGGGAGGGAGTGGATTGAGATTTTTCGATGATTTATACAATGAATCATGTCATTGCCAGATATAAATAACGCGCGGCTTGTAACTTTGAATCGAATACGAGATAAGTAATAAATAAACTTTTTGATTTTTTCCGTTGACGGTTTAATTTTTTTGGGTAAGTAATTTAGATTTTGGAGTTAAACTACTTTTGATTTTGATGCAAAAGGTGATCTAGATTGTAATCTATCCCATTACTAACAACACCGTCTGTCAAACAATCTACAGTATCAAACAAGGACACGACACTGTTCGAAAAAAATAATTCATAGGCAGTTGTATTGATGGACAAACGTCATTCGGTCGGAATACGTATATTCAGTGTTAGCTGTATTATCCGCCGAATGAGTTTGATATAACGACCACCAAATTACAACAACCACCAACTGCACAATATGAATTACCTTTACTGATACTTACATAATGTGTATAGTGAGCTGTATGTAACACGTGACCGTCACGTCAATTCCACCATTCCGTACCCAAAGGGTAAAAACGGGACCCTATTGGCTATAACTAAGTCGTCCCGTCTGTTTGTCCGTTTGTCTGTCTGTCTCCAGGCTGTATCTCAAGAACGGCGGCGGCGGCAGCTAGCTTTCCGAAATTTTCACAACATTGGGTATATCTGTTGTCGTTACAACAAAAAATACTAAAAACAAAATAAATTAAATATTTAAGGGGGGCTCCCATACAACAAACGTATATTTTTTTGCTATTTTTGCTCGATATCAATAATGGCAATATGTAGGCACTTAAAATGTTCACAAAATACTCAGTTGTATTTATTATTTAATAATCAAAAATAATATTTAAATAAAATAAATAATGGAGAGTCCCATACAAAAAAAAACACATTTTTTACCTATTTTTGCGCTATAATGGTACGGAACTCAACGTGCGCGAGTCCAACTCGCACTTGGCTGGTTTTACTATGGTGTTATGCGCCAAAAGGGTGCTTTCCCAACTGCTATACAAAATGAGGTATTTTCATCAACATAATTCATGTTGTCGATATTCCTTTCTCTCCTAATACGAGCGAATACTTAGCACGGTACCGAACAAAACAATTGGTCGGATTATGGAGGCATTCGAAACGGGCTGATACAAACGCCAGAAATCTTTATTTGGCAACATTAATCTTATTATTGTTAAAATCTTGAGATATTCTGAATAATATCTTGTCAATAAGTCAACACCTATTAAGATCTGATAAGATCTATTAGTAGAGCTTAAACTATTTCTGTTTTGTAATCGTTTTAGTTGCTTAGCTCCTTTAAAAAAATATTACAGTGGATGACTAACAGAGAGTTGTTGCCTTTGTGTAGTAAGTTGGCGATGTCACTTGACCAACAAAGGCAGTAAGTAACCTACTTATGAATTCGGTAATAAGAGTTATAAAATGAAGAAGAAAGATAGATAGAGTTAGAAACGTAGCAGGGCCTACGCTTCTTTCCCACACCTATAGCTAAGGTATTTTTGTAATAAGTTGGCAAAGTCGCTCGATAGACAAAGGTTGTAAGTAACCTACTAATAAATCTAATTGATTCGGTAGGAAGAAGAACAGACTTAAATGGACAGGGTTAGAAACCTAGCTAAGTTCTTTCCCACACCTATAGAGCAGCTTAGGAAGTTAGGTGAAGATAGGTTGTCTGGTTATCTAGATTCTAGACACATGGCATCCCTCATTAAATCTGTGAGTGACGGCCAGCGTGTGATGTAACCTGTTCCTTATAACGGAACCACGCGACTTATAAGTGCCACGTAATAGAGGTACAGGATATATTTCCGCAGTAGAAATACTATGTATAAGTCTGTAGCGGCCTTGGGTAGAGCTCAGAGTAAAACACACGGTGAAGGTGGTAATGACAATGAACGATTTATTAGAGATTCTCACGGCTTATATACAAAATCACAAACATTGTTTCCAACGGCGAACGTCAGGGAGCGCTGCAGTCGTCGTCCGGTTTGCGCATGCGCCGACCGAGGATATAAATATTCCCGGCGCACGCGCTGCACCTCAGTTCGATGCTGGCAGGTCGACGGACGGGTTCTACGTCACGGCTGCTCCGTAGAGTAGGACAGCACGATACTCAACGCGCATGCGCGGTCCCCACATAATATGAATATGCGGCGACGCACGCGCGGAGCCTCAGTGCAGCGCTCGCTGGGTAGCGGAGTGGTCATGCGGCGCGTCGCTTCGCCATGCGGGAACGAGATAGCGCTATGCGCGGCTCTGCGTTCTTATAAGAATGGTAGCGCGCGCGCGGCGCTCAGTGTAGCGCTCGCAGGCCGGCGCGCTGGTCATGTGGGACGCCTCCATATCACTCCCCCTCAAGAGAAGCGTACGTTTCGTTTGACGACACGACCGCTTCTCGTTATGTATGGATGCGCAGGTGCAGGTGTTGCCGTTGTCTTCGTCTGGTCGCAGGTGCTGGTTTCTTCGCTGACGATGTAGGCCGGTTTGAGTCGGTCTAAGGACACGACAGTTGTACGTAGGGGCAGTTGAATTTTGAAGTACTTGTCGTAGCGCTTAAGTACCTCAAACGGCCCGTCGTAAGGCGGTGATAGCGGTGCCCTCACCGCGTCGTTGCGCACGAAGACGTGTGTGCAGGTGGCCAGGTCCTCGTAAACGAACGGCCGCAGGTTAGTTGCGGGCGTGCGCTGCGTTGCCGGCGAAAGAGAGGCCATGGTGCGAGTGAGACGGCGCACCAACTCTGCGTCGCTGATGGTTGTGTCCTTGTCTGGCACCACAAAGTCGGCGGGAACACGGAGAGTTGATCCGTAGGTCATGAGTGCTGGGCTGAGGTTATTGTCCTGCCGTATTGCTGTACGGAGGCCCAGCAGCACTGTCGGCAGGTCTTCGGTCCAGCTTGTGGTCGCGCCTCTTGCCATGAGCGCGGCTTTCATGGTGCGGTGCCATCGCTCTACTTGCCCATTTGACTGCGGATGGTAAGCTGTTGTGCGCAGTCTAGTGATGCCGAACCTCTTCATGAGCGCATTAAACAGAGAGGACTCAAATTGTCGTCCTTGGTCCGTCGTGATGCGCAGTGGACAGCCGAACCGCACAATCCAATTGTTGTAGAGCGCTTGAGCGACGATCTCGGCTGTTATGTCGCGTACTGGGATCGCTTCTGGCCACTTAGTACAGCGATCGATGATAGTGACACAGTAGCGACAGTCGTTTGACAGTCGGAGAGGGCCGACTATGTCCATATGGATATGTTCGAAGCGCCGTGACGGCGGGAACTTTTCTAGTGGCGTCGCGACGTGTCGATGCACTTTAGCGCGCTGACAACTTAAACACGCTCTGGCCCACTGTCCAACTTCTTTGTTCATCGACGGCCAGAAAAACTTGCTCGACATCAGTTTTCTTGTCGTCCTGACACCCGGGTGACACAGCTCGTGTTGCGCTTTGAAGGCAGCATAACGATATGTCTTCGGTAGATAGGGTCGCGGCGTCGATGTTGATAACTCGCACGTTATTGAGCGAGTCAAGCCAGGCAAAGTTATTTCGCCGAACTTCAGATTATTTTGCGCCTGCAGCTTTTTTAACTCCTCGTCTTTATTCTGGTCGTTGCTCAGTTGCGCGTAGTCTATTATAGTAGGGCACTCTATCTCCTCGATGCGAGAGAGTGCGTCGGCGACAGCGTTCTCCTCTCCCTTGACGTACACGATCCTCGTACAAAACTGACTGATAAAGTGCAGCTGTCTCTCACGTTTCGGTGTGTCACTGTTGCTCGGAGATTTTGTTAAGGCGTAAGCGAGCGGTTTGTGGTCGGTGTACACTACGACTTCGCAACCTTCGATTAAGTTTCGAAAGTGCTTTACAGCTGCGTAGATAGCGAGTAACTCGCGGTCGTACACGCTGTAGCGTCTCTGCGTCTCGCTCATCGACTTCGAGAAAAAGGAGAGCGGTTTCCAAACTCCGTCGACTTTCTGTTGTAAAACAGCGCCAAGGCTGTAATCTGAAGCGTCGGTCATGATGGCGAGGGGACTGTCGGCAACTGGATGACTGAGGACGGCGGCTTCTGAAACGCTTTGTCGGCATTTTTCAAAGGCCTCTTCTGCTTGCGGAGTCCAGTTGATCGGAGTTTTGTCGTTTCGCTTCTTGTTGTGCAAGTATTTGTTTAGCTCTACTTGCAACTCGGCTTGTAGAGGTAAGCAGCTGCGATAAAAGTTTATCATGCCGAGGAAACGACGTAGCTCGATGATGGTCTTCGGCTTCGGATAAGTAGCTATTGCCTTGATGCGATCTTCGCTGGGTTTAATACCATCTGCGGAAACTTCGTAGCCCAGGAAATTTATTTTGTTTTTCCCGAACTCGCACTTCTCGATGTTCAGTGTGACGCCGTTTTGATCTAGGCGCTCTAGGACTTGGCGGAGAAGCTTCTTGTGGCTGTCTTCATCTTCTGCGAAGATCAAGAGGTCATCAACGAAAGAGAAGCATCCGTCTATACCTCTGAGTATTTGATGCATGAAACGCTGGAAAGTTTGACTTGCATTCCGGAGTCCAAACGTCATGCACTTAAATTCGAACAAGCCAAAGGGGGTAATAATGGCTGTTTTCTCTGCGTCTTCCTTGGAAATGGGTATCCAAAAGTAGGCCATTTTTAAGTCGAGCTTCGAGAATAACTTCTTGCCGTGCAGCTTGTAAGTGAAGTCTTGTATACGCGGTATGGGATAGCGATCGGGTAGAGTGACCGCATTAAGTCGCCTGTAGTCTCCACATACGCGTAATGTTCCGTCCTTTTTCTTCACGACGTGTAGAGGGCTTGCCCACGGACTCTTAGACGGCTTGCAGATTCCCATCTCCATCATACGCTCGAACTCTAGCTGCGCGGTCTTGTATTTGTCCGGTGGTAGAGGTCGTGCTCGAGCGAAAAGCGGTGGCCCAGTTGTTTCAATATGGTGAACGACATCGTGTTTGCTCGGCTGCTTCAGTGACATTGGCCGGAGGACGTTCGGGAACAACTTGAGGATGTCGTGGTAAGCTTGGTCGCTGCTCACGACGTGCACGGACTCGATATCGGTAACGACTTTCACGGCGTTGACGGATAAGTCGGTTACTTTGTCGACGAGTCTCTTCGTGTGAAGATCGACGAGTAGTTTGTAGTGGTGTAGAAAATCGGCGCCCAGAATCGATGTTTTGATGTCGGCCACTACAAACGTCCATCGAAAACTTCGACGGAGTCCAAGGTTGAGCTTTATAGTTTCTTCTCCGTAGGTGTTGATCGGCGTGTTGTTCGCTGCGTACAATTTGTATGTCTCCTCGGTGCGCTTCTTTTTTCTAAGTTGTGTGGCGGCGAGCACGGAGATGTCGGCGCCTGTGTCCACGAGGAAACGTTCTCGGGTGTCACGATCGAAGACACAGAGGCGATGACTAGTGCGGGAGACACCGACGTCCGCCACGGTCGGTGTCCGAGTTAGTTTCCCGAACTCTTCTTGTTTCTGCGGCGACACGGGGACACGCAGTTTTTAGCTCTATCTCCGAAGGTGTAGTGGTAATAACATTCCCACGAGTCTTCCTGTCCTGGCCTTGGACCACGCCGCCTTGAATGCGAGCGTGATCGCGGTCTTGAGAATGAGCGGCGACGGTTGCGATAGTGTGACCGTCCGCGACGTAACTCGGCGACTTCCAGCGTGAGCTTCTCGATTTGTCTCGCTAGAGTTTCCATGTAGGAAGGTTCTGAAGCTGACGAGGTTGACGGCGCTGGTGCGGGGCACGTTGCTGTGACGGCAGCAACGCTGGGAACTTCTGCGTACTCCACCATTTTGTCGGCCATCGCCGCTAGAGTTTCTAGCGACGACTCTTTATTAATAGAGAGTATGACGCGAACTTGCGCGGGAAGGCGGTTCATCCACTCGATCCGGAGTCCTTCTTCTGTGATCATGCCGCTTGCGAGCTCTTTCATCTTCCGCATGAGTTGCGACGGCTTCAAGTCTCCCAATTCTAGGCCGCTGACGAGTTTCTGGAAGTTTTTTACGTCTGATGTGTCGTATGTCTCTAGTAGACGCTGCTTCACCTTTTCATATTTCTTGCTGGCTGTCGGATCGTAGAGAATGTCCGTAATGTGCTCTAGATCGGTTTGCTGCAGTTGTTGGAGCAGGTAACGATATTTTTGGTCGTCGGACGTCTTCAGGGGGTCGACGACGGCTTCAAAATGTAGAAACCAGGCGCGCGGATGTTGTCTCCAAAATGGCAGCATTCTGGATTGCACAGAGACTGCGCTGATGTCACTGACGAGACCCTCAGGGACTTCAGAAGTGATCTTCATCTGTGGCTGAGTGCTTGCTCCTTGTTCGGCCATAGTTTTCTCCTGCAGCGATTTCTTCAGCGTCGGGGTTACCAGATGTAGCGGCCTTGGGTAGAGCTCAGAGTAAAACACACGGTGAAGGTGGTAATGACAATGAACGATTTATTAGAGATTCTCACGGCTTATATACAAAATCACAAACATTGTTTCCAACGGCGAACGTCAGGGAGCGCTGCAGTCGTCGTCCGGTTTGCGCATGCGCCGACCGAGGATATAAATATTCCCGGCGCACGCGCTGCACCTCAGTTCGATGCTGGCAGGTCGACGGACGGGTTCTACGTCACGGCTGCTCCGTAGAGTAGGACAGCACGATACTCAACGCGCATGCGCGGTCCCCACATAATATGAATATGCGGCGACGCACGCGCGGAGCCTCAGTGCAGCGCTCGCTGGGTAGCGGAGTGGTCATGCGGCGCGTCGCTTCGCCATGCGGGAACGAGATAGCGCTATGCGCGGCTCTGCGTTCTTATAAGAATGGTAGCGCGCGCGCGGCGCTCAGTGTAGCGCTCGCAGGCCGGCGCGCTGGTCATGTGGGACGCCTCCATAAGTCGTATAAGCCAAATAAATGGATACGTTAAGAACGGCTATTTTTAATATTAGTACTTAAAAGTAAAATAAATAACAAATATAAATAATTTGAGCATTTTAAGCGTTTCTTTTGCCAGTTTTGGTAATTTTATACATTAAAATGATTGTCCTCTAGAAAATAGTCAAAATACTAAACAAATTAGATACCTTTTTTTGAGATCGTTGGTAGGTGTGTGGCCTAGTGGTTACTATGCCACATGCAGACCAGAGAAGGAGAATCCTCGCATTTAATTAAGACTTACAACTTTTATCATTGATTTGGATTTGGCATAAATAACTTTTATAATATGTATTGAGTTGACACTGCATTAAAACTGTATCGTTGTAAAATCACTTAGCAGAACCGACCACACGGCACACGGCACAGGTCATAAAACACAAAGACATCCGATACGGCCGTGACGGCGACGTTGTAAAAATCGCAATGGTCACAAATGGTCACACAATAAAATACACAATTGATGCGGCTCATTAGCGGCTCGTAAAATGTGCGCGTCCATCATCGCCCACCGCGTCGTAAAAGTGGATATGGTGAACAGAAGTAGAAGACGGGAAAATTATAGCGGCCATCCGTCAACTATTTTTGGTTTTTGGTGCCATCTGATATAGCGGGTCAGCAGACAGTCGTAAAAAGTATTCTAGGGTAAAAGTAACAGGTATTTTTGACAGCTATTATAAATCTTTTCTGCAAAATCAGTAAATAAAGATTACAGCTACTAATATACAGTGTGTAACAAAAATAAGTGATAATACTTTAGGGTGTGTACGTGTTCCTTGTAGAGAGTTCACTGTGAAAGTAGCAGTGCTGCAAGACGCAAAAATTTTTTTCACTTTTGTATGAGCAAGGGCCTGAGCGTCACGAGTTTCCCCATACAAAAGTGAAAAAAATAATTTGGTCTTTCAGTGCTGCTACTTTCACAGTGAACTCTCTACAAGGAACACGTACACAGCCTGAAGAATTATCACTTATTTTTATTACACCCTGTATATTCTGTGAACCCACCCACTGCACTAGTGGGTGGGTTATCAGCACAAATTAACCAATGATGCTTGTTGTTCTTATCCACATTCGACAAAATATGAAGTAAATACTTAAACCATATTTTTGACAAAGGTTTCTTACACTTTGAACATACAAATTTGAATCCTTTACCGATAAAATATTTACGCAAAGTATTACTTTTCAACCACCGTCCACCGCTCTCTTTGTCCGTTGTCTGTTATGTCATATCAAGATGCCAGATAAAGACATTCAAACCATCATTGTGCCAATGACATTAACTGAGCACAATTTACAGCACTTTTTTACGCCAAAAAGCCTTAAAAATGTAGCGCGTCCATGTCGTGCTTTACCGGCGCGCGCGGGCGCAGACGGGGACGGATTTATGTGAGACGGACCCATCTCATTATCCCGTACGCGAGATTAAATAATTAACGCTTTGAAATATTTACAAAAAATATCTACAGCTGTGAATATAACCTCCTTGTTTTTTGGAAGTTCGGTAAAAAATCATTGTCGTGCGTTACCGGTGCGGGCGCAGACGGGGACGGAATTATGTGAGACGGACCCACCTCATTATCCCGAGTAGCGAGATTATAATATTATAATGAACGAATAACACACTAATAACTATATTCAATCGATTAATATTGGTAGATGCGTGTTTGTTTAAATCGATTTTATATTAGTCGAAAAGGTTAATTTGTAGTGATGGGACATTTATGTAGATTTTAATGTGTCTACCCATTTTTGTTTGTTCAACTTTTCGTCAGAAGTCACAACTTACAACTTAGTACTCACTACTCACATACAATATGACATAGTAGAAGAACTAGACCGCGTCCTTATAAGTTGTATGTCAACTCATAACTTATAAGGGCCTCGTTTTTACAAGTCGGTTAAAATGTGTACAAAACAGCGAGTTTTGCGTTTCGTGACGCTTGAAGTACATCACGACGCGAACACGTCTCAATAAATCAAAGGGAGTTTATTCGCTATTTATAGGGGGGTGTATCACGTGCGGTGCGGGTTCGAGTCCCGGGTCCGGCGATCGACACGCGATCATAAATCCGACTTCGGTGACGGCCGACAAATCAAAGTCGGACGAGATCGTAAATACGTCCGCGGCCCGCATTAATCATTAGGGTCCGAGATGCGCGCGCGCACGCGATTGGTCCGCTCCCCCCGCTAGCCCCCCGCGCGCGCGCAACAATTATTCAAACGTCGCGCGCCGATTGGCCGCCGCGCGTTTTTTCTCGCGGACAATGATGGATTCCTCCCTTCGTTTTTGTGGCCGTTAAACGCCGCGTGTGATTGATCGGAAGTTACATAAATAAACATGGCAGTACATTGTGTGTAGTTAAACTGATGTGCAAGCGCATGTTTCTATGGTAAGACTGGTAAGAGACTAATTAAATTAAAGTTTTTATGGTCATTAACTATGTAGTTAATTCATTAAGAGGATACAACAGGGGCTAGAGAAATGAAAAAAAAGTACGTGTAATATCTATAGCTGTCTCCCTTACCTTAAGCCTATACCGCAGAACGCGATAGAGACAACTGCAGAAAATCCAGAAAATCAACGATTCGTTGTCCCCTGATTCCTTCTCCAAAACTTAACCGATTTAAGTACTTTTTTCATTAAAGATTAAAAAAAGGCTTGAGCTGTGTTCCTATGTTTTGCTTTTTTTGTATAATCTAGCCAAATCTGTTTTCTGGACGTTTGAACACAGTGGAAAATCTGGCCATTTTTTTGGGTTTTTGAACGTTCATATCTTATTTAATAATTAAATTATGAAAAAAAAGAAAACATAGGGACATTGTATTAGTGGCCGTAGATATTCAGGAAAAAAATTATAACTCTACTAGCATTATCCAGGGAGGAAACAGGGGACAACGTTTGTATGGAAAAAAGGGCGGTGTGGAATCCTCTTAAGCAACTAACCGCCGTGAACTCATCGTAAATATCTGTAAATAACTCAGTTTAACTTGGAATCTGTCGGTTTCTTTCATGTCACAACTCCCAGGTAAACTCTGATTTGATGCCATCAATAACAGCTTTTAACAACCATCACTGGTTTAAGGAAATTACAAATTTAAGAAAACTTACATTCAATGTAATAGAAAATTATTTTAATTCCCTTTTCAGATAGTATTAGGATCGCAGTTAGCGCAAATTTACGAGGCTTACCTGTAACAAAAAAAAAAGAAAACATTAAAAAATTTCGAAATAGTCACAAAATAATAAAAATAACATTAAATCACAGGACTTAAAACTAATTTAGATACTTATGTTAAAGAACACAAACAAAGAAAATCTACAAAGAGAAACGTCCAAAAATCTTTTTGGACGTGGTGGGAACCGAAGCAGAAACAGCGAAGGACGTCCTGAAGACGGCATGGCACTGTGACCCCACGAATCTGCCCCTAGCACTCCACAAGGGGTTAAATACGCCCCTGAGAGCCCACGAGAACTAGCCTGTCACAACGGCGCCCCTGTTTAAATCCGTCTGCTTCGCTGCAAATGAAAGCCGCGCTGCTGAACACTGACACAAGTGAAAGTTGCCCACAAACGGAATACGCCCCTGCACGAGACAAGTGTGCGCCCACTTCGTGCAAGTGCATAAGGCCGCCCACACACTCCAGACATAAGGCCTTGTTTGGAGAATATATGGCCGTGTTTGTAATAAAGTAGTGAGACATGTGATCTGTGTCTAAATAGTCAGAATTTGTCCCGACTTGGTCAGAGACAACAGTAATAAAATGACTTCATCCATGTCAATACTAGGTACTGAAGCTCTTAGGAAATGCAATAGAAAGGTCGATTTACTATTATTGTCAATAATGGTATGTAGTATTCCAGATAGAAAAACACATTAATTTAGAAACTCGCCCTACTGTAACTATACTGGGACGAGATCTTGTTGGACGACTAGCCAGGCTACTCAAAAATACACATAAAAGTTTCAAAATACGTCTTGTAACATTTGAGGCACACCTATAAACTATAATAATAATTAATACATAATATAAAAGTAACGACGGTGTTGTTGTAAACTTTTAACAGCTAACTTTATTCTAAACAAAACGTCATATTACACATTTGTCACAAAAAAGTTATATAGTAGTTTAAATATATTCTAATTACGTAGCTAATCGAAAATTTGCCTGTCACCTGCAGCCAGTGGACAGTTGCTAGATATTTTAGTAATCCTACATTCGTCTTGGTACACTAAAACACGGAAAACTTACCATGGAATCTCGATAAGAACTCGAAAGTAGAAAGTTTCATTCAAATTAGATTTTTTGATTTAGGATTTAAAAGTAGAGATAATACAGCCTCGAATTAAAAAAAACTTCATATAGAATAGATACAGATATTCAATAACTTGCAGTTATATATTTTAATAGTGATGTCCTTAGCCACGTTCCACCAGTTCAAACCATGGCATGCACTGTTTGACGTGTCGTGTTACCCATTCCCTATTAAATATGTATTCATTTATTTATATTCATGGAACTTTCTTGTACATTTACATACGAAAAGTGCGCATGTAATTGCTTATCAATTACATAGCTTTCTTAACAGCTACAAGATGTCTATGTGTTAAAGTGTAAATGTAGTAGTAGAAGTACAGAAAATAATAATTAATAATATTATTTTGATGCAACACTATGTATCAGATTAACCTTACTCGATTAACCTCTCGTCTGTCAAACGCCCAAAATAAAATTAAACTGAAATTTCTTTAGATATATTTAATGAGAGTAATTAGAAGTTGATTTTTTTTTTAAATTACGTGACAGTTTAACGATTAACTAACGATATAAAATTGACTCAACCCAGGTAGTTAACGCAATTTTTTTGTAAAATATTAAATTAAATCTAACCTAACTTTCAAATAAACTTAACTCGAAAACTAGTCCGATCGATTTTTCACTTTCGAGTTCCCTCGGTAGGGGTTTCGGAGGTACACCGGCACGAACAGGATAAGATCAACACACATTAGCTCTCAGACTTTGACCCGTCCATTATTTATTGACGGGACAAAAATACCCGCCACGTCGCTGGAGCCGGAATATTTACACTTTGACGGGCTTATTCGAGACACTACTAAGCAATTAGTGAAAAGATTGACGAATTCTGTGGCCATTCTACTAGTTTTAGTTTGTAAATAATAAATGTTTATTCAGTTTATTTCAGTGTCTAGTTCGATTTGGCTTCTGAATTTATTGTGTACTCATGGTTCTATAAACACTATAAGCGAAGAAATATGTAAAGAACTTTTATTGTTCATGACTGTAATTTAAATTACATAACGGCTGCTCAAAATATGAGTAGGCTCTAAAAATATTGCTAATGAAAATTTGTGTTTAGGAGCTTCTAGAACGTAGGAACTCTTGATTTCATAAAACTCAATTTTTATTTGTTACGAGTTGATTATTTTTTCATCTTCCGTTTTCATGATCCCCCAAGTTTAGACTTAAGCCTATTACACTGTTTTCCAATATTTTGTACCAGGAAATCATGAAGTCACCTGGATAACTTCTAACTTCTACCATATAGTGTGCAGTGTGCACTGTGCACACAGCACACGTCAGGATACAACCTAGTGAGGTGTAAGCCAGTGTCGGCGGCAGACGTCTTCACCGCAATCTTGCCGCTGTCACCCTAGTGCCACCCGCTGTCACCCCGCTGTCACCGGCCGGCCGGACAAAGCCGGTTATCATGACGTCACCGTCTTGACCTAAGGCAGTGGAATTTGCGTTCGGTCAGTATCAAAGGTGAGAAAAGCCGGATTAGGTACGGCAACTTCTTGAGTTCATACGGTGAGTTTGCAGCGAGTTATCAACGCAACTGTCATGCTAACTGAAAAGTGAAAACAGTAACTACTAAGTGTTAGTCAATTTAGATTTCACTGAATGGTGGCTAATTTTTATCTTAAAATGCGAAGAAAGCTATCATGTTCATAAAAGGTAACGCTTTTTATATCTAAAGTCTGTCTTTCTC
The DNA here is from genome assembly GCF_905147365.1 of Aricia agestis. NCBI lineage: Eukaryota > Metazoa > Arthropoda > Insecta > Lepidoptera > Lycaenidae > Aricia > Aricia agestis. Next base: position 836,268 of record NC_056416.1, on the reverse strand, counting down.
TCTTCAATGTCAAGATTTCTATGGCTCATTTTTGTCTCGTTGGATGCTTTGCCTGAATATTTTACAGTAGTAGGTTTCACAGTTATAATATAAAGCGGGAATGACAGTGAGCTGTGTAGGGACGCGGACGGGTGACAACAGTTGCAGCTGAAGCGCCGACAGCCGCTGACGGACCGTGGGCGGCGCAGGAGGTGCAGTGGACTCGACTACTACATAATATATTTTTTATGAATAATATTTCAATATTAATACGTATTAAAATAATAGTTTTAAGTTAATAATAATAATCACAGTATAGGTTATTCATTTTATTGTATTTCTTATTTTAATATTCGAATTTTTAAAACGAATTCGAAAGTTTTTTGGATACCTTGGGTGTACTAGAACTAGCTATTAAAAGTTATTTTAAATTCTTTGATAAAGTAACTTGTGCTTTTTATTTACTAACTAGATGTTCCGCACGGTTTCGCCCACGTAAATTGGGAAATTCACGAAAACCGTTTTCCCGCAAAAAGTAGCCTATATTATGTCCCTTCACGTGGTCTACTCTACATCTGCGGCAAATAACATCTTCAGCTTTATAATATTATGTTAGTACAGATTTAGCTTTGCGCCAAGGGTTGATTATTCCAGCCATGAGGCCAATCACTCTATGTTATATTATGTAAACACTAGCTATTTGACCGAGCTTTGCTCGGTATTCGATAAAACACGAATAAAATGACATTTTCTAAAAATGATTCCTAGCTAGATCTATTTATCGCCCCCGAAACCCCCTATATACTAAATTTCATAAAATTCGTTGGAGCCGATTCCGAGATTCCAATTATATTTAATATATATGTCGTCGGCAGATTGTATATTTAGCCGTATTACATTACGGCTAGCCATTTTAAAAAACGGCGCCGTTTTGTAATACAGCGTGTCGACGTTTAGCCAGATTGTAATTGCGATACGTTCTTCAATAAGGCGGCCCACGTTTAGCCGCATCGTACTCCTACGTAAGTTATAGGGTGACCATGATTGCAAAATAAAACAATGCTGCAATGAGTGGCCTATACTTCATTAAATTTTGGTAAGCACTCAGAGAATAAGCAAAAAATTCTGGATTTATTTTTTTGTTTTGGCGGGGGGCTGCGAGCGAGCCCCCCGAGCCCCCCTTTTGTTTTATGACGGTCGCAGGCTGCTGCCGCAGCACGCTCGCTTCGCTCGCTCGGCTCCCTCTGTGTTGTGGTCTAAGTTCTAACCTAACCTACTTTTGGACTTTCTGGATTGTGTTTGTTTTTGTATATGCGGGGGGCATAATAAAACTCGCTGCCAGTTATGTGTTTAAATTGCTGACCATTGTCATGATTATTTACAGAATACGTGATTTTAATTATTGCTAACAAAATCTTTGTATGCTGACAAAATGATTTATTACCTGTTATTTCTTGCAAACCAAATTTTTAAATGGCGTACGCAATTAATTACTTCTATATATTAACCTGTGACACGGGCAGCGCCACGAGTGTTAAGAAACGAATTACGAAACTAAAACTGTCAAAAAAGCGACTAGTCTCTAGCCAATGACATAAGAAACACTTCTTATGTCATTGTCTGTAGCCTTATTACATTACGGCTAGCCGTATTGAATGACGCATAGCGCCGAATGCATTCCGGGGTTTTTTATTCAGCCACATTCAATCCGGCTAAACGTCGACACGCCGCATTACAAAACGGCGCTGTTTTTTAAAACGGCTAGCCGTAATGTAATACGGCTTAATATACAATCCGCCTGCGACATATATATATATACAAGAATTGCTCGTTTAAAGATATAAGATTTTGTTACCCCTCTCAGAATTTGCACAAACAGCGATGGAGCAAGACAGCGTCCTGGTCGTCTAATCATGTTTTAAATAAGATTTGGCACAGTTTAGGTTTTTGCTAAAAAAATATAGCAACACCATCTCCACGCCCTGTCCAGCTTACTTAAGCTTAATTCGCATGGACGGGCTCGTGCTCGCGGCGCCCGACCTCGCCCCGCGCCCGTTACCGAGCTACGTGACAGACCGACTGACACCCTGCCCGACCGCCGTATGAGCTGTATGAGCTGTATGACTTGTCACGTAAGTAGAGTAAGAGAAAAATACAATAATAATGAGACTTCGCCTACTAGTTGCAAGTTGCAACGTACAGCACAAATCAGTTTATCACGCGGTAACCGTACATATTTCAGTAATTAAAACAACTGTTTTTTCGTCGCCTCTATGGAGAGTATATCTACACTTTAAGGGGATAATTTCGGCATTCAAATCGGTTTTGACTTCAGCTTTAAGCGTGATGACTGATGAGCTAATAGACCGACAAACACGACTTTCGCATTTACAAAACTGTATGGATTAGTCTAATGCAGGGGTTCCCAAACTTATTTTGTCTATTGCCCACTTTGAGAAAATAATATGTTTCAATTGTATTTTTTCATACTGTTTTCTATTATACATCCTTATAAAACTTATTCGAGCTGATGATGATGATAATGTCACGATGGAACAAGTTGTTAGTTGTTACTGTCCGACAACAAATAGTCGGACGTTATCACGAGTTCAAGTCGGATCGGAGGTCGGACGATGGCGGACGCCGGATTAATCGCTGGATCACCCCGCGGATAAATCACTGATCCGATCTATTTATACTCGACCTGTGATCGCGAGAAAATTATTTTGTAACTACTCGATGGTTTTTATTGTCACAAAAGGACACTAACACAAAAAGCAATGTTTATTGTGGAACTCTTGCTCGTTATGAAATAGACTAGATGACGCCCGCAACTCCGTTGCGCCAAAATTCGTTTATATACATTACATAATATAAATTATACTTACAAAATTATTTCCATACAAAATTACAGCAAATTCGATTCAGTGGTTTGGGCGTGAGGAGGTAACAGACAGACAGACACACTTTCGAATTTATAATTTTAGTATGGATGCTGCCGCACAGAAATTCATTATATATATGTTATCCTGCCATAGCCCACAAATAAAAAGTGACATAAAAGCAGTATTGTAGCTAAAGTAGTCCCAATTATGTACTACGTATAAACCCAAGTTACATAGTACGGGAGCCCTAGAACATTTTTTTTTTATTACTACAAATCAACAAAACTTGGTTGACTACGGAACCCTGAAACGGAACCCTAGCCAGCTTTTTGTATAAAGTCTATATAGATAGGTGAATAGTTATATAATTTAAAGAGTACTTAACATTGTCCTACAAATAGAACAATCCATATTTTAGGACCATCAAATCAAAGTATGAAATCCTTTCTATCTCTGTTAGAGCTACCACTTTCAAGATTTTTCGCAGATAAAAATGTTGTTCGTAGTATCAAAATGAAGCTACTACTCACAAAAAATAGCTTGAGAGTAAAAAAAAATATTCTAGGGCTCATACTCTACATATTATATCCGTATTAATTTTATGGAAATGCAATAATTCGACTCCAATCCATAATTCGATGAACAAAGTGAAGGACAGAGCGACGAGGGCGAGGTCGCGACCATAAACTACACAAAAATCCCCACAAATTCAGCGCAAATGTAAATTTTATTCATCGTGGATTTATATGTAAAGTTGACATAATACCATACATAGCAGACATAACATTAAATCATAAACTTAACAAAAATAAAAAAAAAACCGACAAAGGATGACCGCTCCAAATGGTAACTCGGAAGAAATGGCCCAGAATCTATAAATCTATGCCGTAGGGGCGGGAGCCGCATTTGTCGATAAAATAAAACAAATAAGTCATGAACAAAAAAATTATATATTATTTTAATGTTTTGCTGTGGATTGTATGGAATAAAAGCCATACTAATATTATAAAAGTGTGAGTGTGCCTATTTTTAGTAGGTGTTTCAAGCTAACTGGTCCGCTGATAGGTTGCATTCCAAAAAAACGGTTACTGTTACATTTTAACTTATACCTTACCGATTTCCGCGCAACCAATTTGAAACATCTAGCAACGTCACGATAAAAATATGGTGAGTTTCAACGGTACTTAGTACTTACTTAAAATTTACCTACAGGTTCTATAAACCTAACATCAAGATCAAGCTATAAACTGATCACACCGCAATTTCATCGTATACAATTATAATAAAATCCAATTATCCTACTAACTTTTTCAAAGTTTTAGATTACTCATCTCTATCGATACTGTTACATCCTTACGCGTATCGGATAGGGACCATCACAAATATGTCAGAAACGGCCATAAACGTCGCCCAGCATCTCCCGGAGATAGTTTATTAGAAATAACACAATGAGAGCCGAGAAATATGTTACTGGAGTCGGGATTGATGAAATGTGACTTGGAGTTTTTTCCCGGCGGCGTGACCGATCCTCCCCGAATTGTAATAATTTCGTGTAATTTATCGATACGTTCACATTCCTAATGTTATTAGACGCCGTATTTATTGGGGGTCTCGACGAATTTATGTGAAACAAAACAAAGATCGTCGAAAGTTTTCGCTTCCCGTGACGGAGTAAATTAAAAATCCTCGGTTCTGTAGCAATAACTTAACCTGGTGCTCATTCCAAGTTTGTATTTTCTATGGTACCTAATACCAAAGCCAGAACTAAACAGAAAGGACTGTTGCACGATTTACAGAGAAACTGTCTTCGAGTCAATGAAAAAAAATTTTCGTTCGAAAAGCATTTCTTTACATTCTTATTGTATGCTATTATGTTCGCTTATTGTACTTATATTCTTGTGTATTGTCTGTATGTACGATTTGATAGTGCACATCTCATAAACAGTGCTTGTAGAATGTGACATTTCGCCGAGATGAATCTAGCTTCGATAAGATGTTATCACCTTTCTAAAATGTCAGTAACAGGCCGCGGTGTCCTAATCATGTTGGGTAAATAGCTCATAGAATAAACAACGGTTTAGAGGCGACATGCCGTGTAACTTGACATTTTATGTCCATTAAGCATATTAATTATAGAGAATTAGAGACTACGGTAACTGGTAACAGTGCTAAATAAAATTATTTGGATCAAAGGAGTTTGAAATATACAACACAAAATAAATATGATCACTATTTTGATAAAAAGTAACGTCGCTGATATAACTTTCAAACTCATTGCTAAAATTTAACAAGGCAAAATGTTCACCGCAAAGGGATACGACTATAATATCTGTTAAGAGTATCTACTGTATACTTATAAATCCGTAATATCAGGTTATATTAAACAACTAACTTTCATATTACGAAAAATATAAGCTGTTTTCATGAAACCCGTCGAGCGCATTATCTTAACTGTTAAGTACGTTCATGAGTAGTTCCTGAGTAATCTCGGGTGGCGTAAAAAGTAATGTCGGACGTTTATTACGAGTTACAACGCCGTGCAGTAAATCCAATCTACCTATTTGTTTTCTTAATGGCAGCCCCGGTGTATAATTTATCAAGTAACAATATCTCGGGCACTGTAACTAATCGCCACTATTCCGCCGTAGTGGCCAATCGAATTAGGTATATTTTAAAATTGATTGCATCTGATAATGTGAAATACGTGAGCCGCTCGCGGAATTGATACGACTCGTCGCATCTATACGTTCACTTGTCTTCGGTGAGCGGCAGGACCTACGATTGTATATCGACATACGCAACTTTGTCCGGATTGTCCTTATTTATTTATAGTTAACTATAAATAAAAAAAGGACAAGCAACATAGTCAAACCGTAGGATGCGTTTCCAGTTTCCACCAAGCTGCGGTGCGAGGAATGTGTTTTTAAGATTCAATAGTATCGCTGTGCTGAGTGTGGTCAGACAAATTAAGCGATTCTATTGTTTCTCCAAAATTTCGTCTCAACGCGGCGTTGGTTGAACCGCACACTTTTGCGAACTCTTGCTAACTCGTCTTCAGTAATAACTGCTCCTATACATTACTATCGACAGGCTTGTCTATTCGTCTAGTTTATGGTGAGGTTTTTAGGCACCATCGACAGGTCTCCTCTACTCGCTGCCTAGTCTAAGGTGAGCCACTGATCGACGACACGACGCGACAGCTGCGGCTAAAAATACCGCCGGACGCGCGATTCCGCGTTTTTCACTGTCCGTGCTAGCATCAATTCCTGTCAGCATTTGTTAGCGAATGACAGATGTTTTACTGTTCTGACAGCGTCAACGCGCGCGCTGACGTTTCACCCTTACGTCGAGAGCTATAGAGTCGGGATTCGTAGCTTCTAATCGTCAGCGGCTCCTAGTAATGACGAGCTAAGGACATAACCCTTTGATTCCGGTTTTAGCGTGAAAAATGTGGACAGCACGCGGCGCGGGCGGCGCGATCGCTCAGCCGGTAGATCACGGGCCAAATTAAACACGGACAGACAGACGGACAGGCGGACAAGTGACTAATGACGAGTTTTCACGGATGTTCGAGACGTTTCACGATCGGAATTACCGCCGCCACTTCAGGCGGACGTCGTAAAAGTCGCTTTGACGTCGATATATCAGATTTAATCCCTCTATTTTTAAAAGATGTTTAAGACTGATTTACACTGATACAGTGGGTGGTACTGGAATCTGGCGCTGGATTAGCACTGTATAGATGTAAATATTTACTAAATAATAAACACGCGACGTTACTATCCAGTCCAGTATCCAGAACTGTTGCTTGCTTTTGCTTTACACTGCTAGACACTGCTAGAGGGCTAATGCAGTTGGATCCATTGGTAAGTGGTAACACTCACTAACGTATCACATAAATCAATGTATCAGCTGCATTCAGCACTGCTTATTCTATATTTTAAATTCACTTCTGTTTAAGCGACAACAAAATGTCATATAAAATTTTACTTTCACTTATGACAATGCAATGGTCAAACTACAGCGGGGCTATAATGGTCGCTTTGGAGAATTATAATATGAATAATAATATGATTCATTTTTTTTAATCGCAAAATCCAAGTCTGCTTGCAATTCATGTCTAGTGATTCGTACTAATTTGACGTTTGTCAGTTTGATAGTTTTGACAATTCATTTGCTGAATTGATTGAGAAGAATTGCTAAATGTGATCATTTTAGCCCCGCTGTTCACATTTCGATCATTATGAATTAAAACAGAATCACTTTCGGAGAAGCTGCTAAATTCTTTACTAAAAATAAACCTGGCAGATAGATTAATTGCTAATTAGCAGTTATAGAGTTAAAATAGTGAAGATAAATGTCTCAGTTGATATAGTAGGCCAGCGTTGTCGCCGTGCATCAAGCTATAGTCCGACCGGCATAAATACTCACCTTCGACACTTGTATTCGCCGAGTGATGTACAGCGCGAATACTGGGGTGACCATGGCTTGGGGAAAACGTGGGACAAGTGGAGAAAGTTTCACTTGCCTTAGTAGAGTTAATCTATCTAGTCTACTACTATTAGTAAGAATTTACAGTACTATCTGAAAGCTTTGTATTATATAATTGTAAGGCATACCTTACAATTAAGTGTCTCCTTAAATCATGACTTTCGAAAAATGCAAATATGAGCGCAACTTTTATTTATTTTTGTACCTAAGCGTCTCTAACTCTCCATATAAGCAGTTGCAGCCTGAGGACTCACGTTCACGAATATCACGTTACTAAAATTGATTGGGAATTTAGATTCCCAATCAATTTTAATTACGTGATATTCTTCCTAAGCGAATGTGAGAATTTATTGAAAAGTTAAAAACGACAATAAATTGAAGATTGTTTACCCACTGCGTGAGCCACAGGACATTGTTTATTACATTACATTTACTTATTCATTCGCCAATGAGATTCGGTCAATAAAAATGTCAGCTAATATGTCAATAAGATAAGAGTAAGACGCGATTCGCGATACCTGTTTAATCAATAAACGATTATTGATTTAGGCTGATTTATTTTATAAACCAGAATTAAGAAAAATTAAGATATTGTACCACAGAAATACTGTTTTTTTTAAAAATCTGAACAGCTCTGAGACAGTCCTTGTATCTTCTCAGCCCATGGCCACTCTAGTCACACCTGTTTGACGCGTGAACTTTTTCGCGCCTAAATGACGGAGCCAAGTCGTCGGCACCGAGCGATTGTCACAGATATGCGGCGGGTGATGCATGCGCCAATTACCGAGGGACTTGGCACCGCGCTGCCGTGCGACCGATTGATGGGCGGCTATCTGTTATGAGATAATTATAGCGACTCCGATAGAGTGGGGTTAGAGATGGCGAATGACATCAATTAAGATTGAAGAAGCAAAAGTTACAGCTTAAATTAAGAATGCTATGATGGCGCCGAAGAAGTGCAAAAGAGTTGAAAAACAACGTTTTGAATTTTGACTCAGGCAGCAGGCTCCTGTATAAAAAATCTGCCATTTTCTCGACTCTATCAAAAAAGGACGCCGCCTGATAACACGTATTTTGCGAAAATTTGTATAAAGCTTTTAACTTCGCAAGCGAAATTGACGAAAGATTTAGGGCGGGTTCTCCTAATTCTAACTGAACTCTACAAAACACCAACAAGCCTACATATTATAAAAGTCTGATTTAAAAACCAATTGAATCTAATCAAATCCCCTCTACATGACCACATGACGTAGAAAGTAGAAACTCTTCAGGCGTCATGGAGTCCTGGTACTGCAGTATATCACACAACTTATGGACATAACTCTAACGGGGATAACGACCTTATTACCAACGGGGCAAGGGCGAGATTGCACATAAATACAGTCCCGTCGTTACTTTTAATAATCTATGGGAAAATAATAACTTACTTTGGCATTTGCCTATGAATGGTCTCATAATTTTGACGAGTTTAGATTACGATCAAGATCTTATCGTTTTAAATTGATCACAGTTGATTGTTATGTCAATATTATATGTCATAGTCGGGGCATTCTTGAATAAAATGGAAATTTTTATGTGAATGGATAAATAGGTGATACATAAAAACAAATGAATGTACATATTAAATATGATTAGTGATTAGTTGATTACCATGTTTCACATCTGCCTTTTAATAAGGACACAATAAGGATAATTTTATTATTTTACCCCTAATTTTGAATTTGGGTAAACAAAGTTCTGCGTAATATGCTCACTTGGCCACAGCCACTCGTAAAAGACATGCCAAACTTTCGTTAGAAAAGCTTTCAGTAACATGCGGAAAGTTCCACAAGGATTACCAAAAATTCTTACTAAAAACAGTACAAATTATAAATTTTTAATGAATTTTTAATCATAAGATTGATTAAAAATTCATGACTTCATTATTTTCTTACAATGAAAAAGTACAGATCTTAAACCGATCATACTACCCGTGATAACTCATCTACTTAACGAGTACGAGATGAAAAATATAAATACACAGGGTGCGGCGGAAAATACATAATTTACATATACAGGATGTGACAGTAATCGACAAGATGGCGGATTTAAGTTACGACGGTTTTGCGCATTAATTTGTGAATAAACATGTCCCCGTCGGCTGTCGTAAGTCTGCCTGACGGCTGTCTACTGTCGTAAGTCTGTCTGACGGGTGTCGGTGACGGTAAGTCTTCATTTGCATGAGACACCCCATAAGCCACGTCGTACGGTGTCCTAAAACGCCTATGAATAAAATTTGGACTCATAATACCTATAATTATGCGTGGTAAGATGAATATAAACAACATAATAATATAAATATTATTGCTGTGTCATAAAATATTTCATTAAATATTGAATTATCGTTATAAGATTGAACATGATTGAAAGAATTACAGGCTACGCGCAATAATATCATAATGATTTGAATAAACTAGTGTAACATACGAGAAACATTTCAATAATGACATTTGGCGTTATTATATCATCTTCACACGCAAAATATTGTTAGCAGAATAATTTGATTCAGGCGTATATAAATACATGACCCAATTGTACATTATGTAAACGTCACATATCTGCGCCCGCGCATGCCGTCAGCGAGAGACCGGGGACAGGGTACGTCCCGTGATTTACTTCAGTTTTATACCGAATACCCCGCGCCATGTAGACCCAGGAGAACAGTAGATAGGGTTAGGTAAACGTAACAGCGTGGAGATGTTACCTTTCTTTTAAATTGACAAATTACAAGAAACATTGCAAATGAACTGATGTATTATTTTACCTGATTTTGATCTCAGTAAAATCTACTAATAAATTTCAGAATCTGCGTATTTTTGTTGAAATAAAGAGGACGGATGAATCACAATTCACACTGAAGAAAAATGGTGATACTTATCTCTATTCTACTTTTCTCTATTTTCGAAACGCCCGTCATCCGTTGTCCAGTCAGATTAAAAGTATCTATTCATGTAATTTTACAAATAATGTCAAAACCGCTTTTGAGTGTAAACTGCCTTGAAAATGAAACCTGTATTTACTATAATACTGGTACTCTACAAACCGCGAGCCAACAGGTAGCTGCACATTGTTTCCCAGAACGATACTGCCCGATACTACCACACTGATATGGGACCAAAACGACTGATTTAGGGCCAATAAGACTGATTTAAGGCCAAAACTTCTGACAGCCTGAATATCCAATGAGGCTTTGTTTTTGGGACACAAGAATGGAACGCTATGGAGTCACAGGTCAACGCGCGACGATCGCATTTTTTGGAATTTCTTGAATGCTCTGGGGGGTGAGCCAAAATCTTTTCGTTTTCGCTTCGTTATAGAATCGCCGATCAAAATGTATGGATTGACATAAGACGAGTCGAACGTCAACGTCATATTAACGAACGCTTATGTCAATTCCATACATTTTCATCGGCGATTCTATAACGAAGCGAAAACGAAAAGATTTTTGCTCACCCCCCAGATTATTTTGTTGAGGAAGAAAGTTGTGAATACCATTAACGAAGAATACAGGTGATAATTACACATTATCAGACGTATTAATATGAGGCCACCTACAAATAAATCTCGAGAAAATTTCGACTTTAAACCGCAGTTTAAACTGTTCAGTTACGTTTTTCGGCCGTTTAACATGAACACGTTTGGTATTTGCTACTGTCCCCCCCCTGTCCTTGTCTTCCAAGTAACATTTCCAATGTGCCAGAAAACGACGAGAAGACCGATATAATAATTTAATGTGCCTTAACTCTATGTATAGTTTATAGTAGACGAGCTTTTGCCAGCGGCTTCGCTCGCGTTAAGAAGTATTATTATATACAAACTTTCATTCCCTATTTTAACCCCTTGGGGGTGGAATTGATCAAAATCCTTTCTTACCGGATGCCTACGTCATAACAGCTACCTGCATGCCAAATTTCAGCCCGATCGGTCCAGTGGTTTAGGCTGTGCGTTGATAGATCACCATGTCAGTCAGTCCCCTTAGAGTTTTGTATATATAGATTATTGCGAGAAAAAAAAACTTAATAAATGTTGAACAATTCGCGTAGCTGAGGAACAGTGATTGGTGTAATATGTATCAGGTTACTCCTGGCGATAACACCGTACACCGTACGGGATGTACGGTGTACACTAGCCACTAGCCAGGATCCTGTTACTGGTAGTAAATATCTCGCAGCCAGTGTAGAGTTCACGTGAATGATTACTAAGTTATATGGGCTTGTACTAAGATGGTTTTATTTACTTCGTATTCGGTTAGGTTAGCTGCTTATCACCTGAATGCCAATTATTCTATGATTGGAGATTTACCACAAAATTCAAGACGACTAACAAACAGGCAGTAGTTAAAGCAAAATTTTCAAATTACAAGTAATTTTCAAATTTATTTTATGGATTGATATGAGGACTAATGACAGACCCGAGACTTTCGGGTCTCACAAGACTTGGAAGAATCAATCAAACGAATTATCTCGGAGCGACAACATATTAAGTCCCGATCCTCACTTCAAAAATAAATGCGACACCTCCAAAGATTAACAAAAAAAGTAAAATATGTGCGAATTTGTTCCATTCTCGTTTCGCTGCGCTTGCGCTAGTATGAACAAACTCTACACCTCTACATATAAGGAGAGGAACTGTACCGTCGTCGATATCAATCTGCTGTATTATGACTGCGAATAGCCATGCTGCCATACTGCCCACAGCCTGTCAATTACCCCGCACTGCTATGGCATTTATCAGCGTAACAAGCAAGGAGCGGGGATCCCAACCAGTGGCGCGAGGGGCCGCAGAGAGAAAGGTAGAGTAAGAACTAAAATATATGGTGTATTTTAATTCCTAATAAATTTAGAAGGTACCTCGTTCCCCGCTTAACAATTAATTACGAAATATAAAACATATTAATACTTGAAATACGAAAGTGTCTCGTGTCCGTCCTCTGCACGCTTAACTTAATGCTCATTGAAGCTTCCCAGAAAACGTAGTTTTGTCTCTGAAAGATGTTTAAAGTGCTGTTTCGCTTATATTATGACTTTCGCGCGAAAGCCTCTAGGGCTTCCTTCAGAAAAGGTTGTGTAACCCTGGTACAATATCATAATGGCCGCGGTGGGCATTAATTACCGGCGGACGGGAATTTATCGTCCACTCGTTAGGGCGATCCGATAGATGGCGCTGACGATATCTGATGCACGACCGCGCACGCATCGCGCCGCCCCACCGACGCGCGACGACATGTCGCGAATCATTGAAAATACAGTTCACATGTACGATACATATACGAACGATACGATTTTAATAACTAAATAAATAAGAACATAAATAGGAAGCGACACTTTTAAATATGAAACATAACTAGTCAATAGATGGCGTCGTTTCGAGTTTTAAACATAAAGAACTTGTACATGCTGACCAACCCTACCTACAAAGTTGATAAAACCACAAAATAACAGTAATAAACCGTTTGAAAACTAACAAATCAACAATGCACATGTTATTTGAACAAAAACAAAAGGTACTCGCGGAGGTAGGGGGTGGCGACTGGCGGGTACCAGGTAAGGCAGAAGCTTACTTAATTAAACACGCCCCAGATGGAATTCATTATCCTCTAATTAAACATTAGGACATGATTTTCCGGTTAAGGCGAGAGGCCTGATTAATTAAGGGCTAATTCACACGTAGCGACGTGACGCGGCCGTGGGCGGTGTTACCCTAACATACGTTAAGCTCTGATTTTAACTATCGCGATCGTCATTTTGCAATTAAATGACGCCCGCAACTCCGTTGCGCCAAAATCCGTTTATCGCGCGGGAACCGTACATTTGTTCGGGATAAAAAAGTATGTCCATACTCCATACTCCATACCAAATTTGAAATTTCATTTAAATCAGTAGAGCCGTTTTAGAATGAGGTAACAGACAGACAAACAAACATAATATTAACTATCGCATTTATGATATTAGTTTGGATTTATTTATTAAAAAAACTGGACATTGAGATTTACCGTTCGTGGTGTCGGGCTGCCTGTTGCCTAATTTGACGTGGGAGAGCCATGCTTCCGCACGAATGGGCCGGCTCGACCGGAGAAATACCACGTCCTCACAGAAAACCGGCGTGAAACAGCGCTTGCGCTGTGTTTCGCCGAGTGAGTGAGTTTACCGGAGGCCCAAACCCTATTCCCTTCCCTACCCTCCCCTATTCCCTTCCCTTCCCATCCCTACCCTAACCTTACCTATTAACCTATTCCCTCTTTAAAGGCCGGCAACGCACCTGCAGCACTTCTGATGCTGCGAGTGTCCATGGGCGACGGAAGTTGCTTTCCATCAGGTGACCCGTTTGCTCGTTTGCCCCCTTATTTCATAAAAAAAAAATCCTTTGAAAAATTGAATGGCTCCTTTAAAATGCATTGACTTGACGCGTCCCGTTGCAATGTAAACAGACCCTAGATTGCGTATTCTTTGCTATTTAGTTTCTAAGCTGGTTCACTTTCTTATGTATTTCTCCTGTGTATTTTCCAATACCGTCCATTATTTACTCTAAGCAAAGACATCGTAATAGAAGGTCCAAATCAAGCGTACGTCTGTCCCGCTGTAAAGACGGGTACATTACGAGGTCCCTTCCCCCAATTTATGGTACCTATTATTTTGTGCCCGAAATCTATCGAATTTGGTCCTTCCAGCCGGATTTGGCGTACATAAAGATTGACGTGACGTGACAGTGGCGTGACGTCACGTCATGTCACGTTCGCCTCGCGTGACGTGACATAAATATATCTAAGTTATGTTTGCGACGTTACATGTTTATGATGCAGCCCTTGTACATTTTTTATAAAATATGTAGAGTACAAACAAGTAGGAATTAATTTAGTAATGTTACTCGATAGCTAAAGTCGGTAATCTCGTTTATCTGAATGTATTGAATGGAATTAACAAAAATATGTAAACGAATGTATATGAAATGGAAGTATGAAAAAAATAAAAAGAAAATTGACGTCTTGTTTAAAGAAAAAATCTGTAATCCATCGGGTTACTAGATGTGGATGTGGATGTCATCAATGCGACAGTGTTTATCGCGCCAGAAGTCAGAACCATACATTTTCCGGGATAAAAAGCTCTCCTAATTATCCTCCAATACTTTTTATGTATTTACATACATTACATAATGTATAATAATAATAATAAAAATTTTATTCAAACATAAATACAATACACTGCACACACTAAAGCAAAAAAAAAAAAAAAAGCAAACAATAAACCAAAAGAAAAAATAAAACAAACAACAAACTACAAAAAAAAATATATGGCATCATTAGGCAGTGCATTGTATAATGCCGAAAAGGATACCCACTCAGGTGTATTACCACGGCGCAGAACACTGCACCGCGGCACCTGATCTTCCGTGGTTCCTATACATATTACGCCTGACGCACGACAGATTCAACATAAATAATAATAATAATATATAATAATACTATACATAATATAATAATACAATAAAATAATAAAACATCATTTAGAATACTTAAATAAGAGTACGGTAGCTGTTATTTACGATACGGCACGGTATCCTTTCCCAGGCCTCTGAAGTATCCCCACGCTTTATTTCTTCAACAAAAGTCTAGCTGTTTAAACGCTAAGTAAAAAGAAAGACACAGATAGACTTTCGCATTCGTAGTTCAGATAGTTTTTGACTCCAATATTATTTTACGTCTGAAATACGTTCAGTGGCGTGTGAGAAAAATTATAACAAACGTACATTTGTATGAAAACGTTTATTAGAAAGGGAAAAGTGAAAATATTTTGTATTGGCGGAGTTCATTCGAGAGAACCATCGACATTAGCATCAGAATGTGTCTGCTCACAAACATCCAAATACACAAACAGAATATTGACCCGCAGTTCAGCAATCTCCTTTATTTTACGCAGAGAAAAAATTTTGTGGTGAAAAGAATATGTTCGAACAAAATCAAGCCAAAATCTTGGGAGAGAAATGAAATAGAGGTACCTCGATTTCATGGAAATACAACTACACTACATAGTACATTACGAAAAACATACCATCCTCATCACCTTGATGAGTGGCAGTCTTCCACAGTGCGTTTTTCGCGTAATTTTCTGCCGCGCACTGTAAAATTCTGGAACGAACTGTCACCACTCACCAGCAGTATTTCTGGATCTATACGACCTGCAAACCTTCAAGAAAAGAGCGTATTCCCTCTTAAAAGGCCGGCAACGCACCTGCAGCTCTTCTGATGTTGCGAGTGTCCATGGGCGACGGTAGTTGCTTACCATCAGGTGACCCGTTTGCTCGTTTTCCCCCTTATTTAATAAAAAAAACTTTAGTTGAACTTTGGGCTATAGCCAGCTGCCGCTCTGCAAGAACCTTTCATACAACCACAACCAAGTTACAACTGATGCGGAATATCATCACGCGGTCTACCATAGAAAAGGTTGCTTTCTAGACGAAGTGGCAGATTAACAAAGGGAAGTCAAAGTTTCTGTTCTATCGCATTTCTGCTTTCGCCATACTAAGCTACCATTAGAATTAAGTAAACCTCATTTATCGGTATTATACGGTCACTAGAAAGTGTAGAGCAAGTTTGCGTGTCGACAGAAGTGACGTCACTAATCAGATCGGCCTGATCGGATACCAATCAACAGATCTAGGCTTTAGCGCCCGATCACAGATAGCCGCGCCTTATAAGCTCGTGATCTCCTAGTAAATTATATCTATGATGTAGTGATGAAATAGATATAACATTCAGTCATTGTGTTGTCCAAGAGGTACATTTTTGTTCGGAAAATCGTGCAAAAAATCTGACTTTTGATAAGACGAATGAGGAACGAAACCATGAAACCTCAAACGAAATGACTAAAGGCCATAGTAAAAAATATAGATGCAAAAAGTGTAGCTTTCAGCTGAACCGATTTTGACCATGTTTTCGGCTTTGTTGACCAGAAAATGTAAGATCGACTACAGCCTACAATCAAGGTGCGAAAGTGTTCCCATAAATACACTAATATCAGGTTATAAGTGGGCTTATCTGCAGGTGCGGTCCTGCGCGCCTGGTCACTTCACGGCGAATCAGCTGACGTGATTTACCGCCCGCTACACTACTCACTACCTCACTAGATAGCTCACTACCTCACTACATAACTAACTAAGGGTACGGCCTGATTGCACCCACCAAGTTTTTTTTATAAAATAAGGGGGCAAACGAGCAAACGGGGTCACCAACGGACCGGACAAGCTACGAGATGGAAAGCAACTACCGTCGCCCATGGACACTCGCAACGTCAGAAGAGCTGCAGGTGCGTTGCCGGCCTTTTAAGAGGGAATACGCTCTCTTCTTGAAGGTTTGCAGGTCGTATTGGTCCGGAAATACTGCTGGTGAGAATTTATTCCAGAGTTTTACAGTGCGCGGCAGAAAGTTACACGAAAAACGCACGGTGGAAGACTGCCAATCATCAAGGTGATGAGGATGGTATATTTTTCGCGTGGACCGATGGCGAAAAGTTGCAAGAGGTATGATTCCGAACAATTCCTCAGAGCACTCCCCGTGAGACAACCGATAGAGGATGCAGAGGGAAGTAGAGTGCCTTCAGCCAACCAAATCCATCATAAACATACTGAGTGCTCGGCCGAGAGCAATGTCCCGCCACTACTCGGTAGGTGTAATCAGAGGCCGTACCACGAAACCGTTTTGTGACTCAAACAATCGTACGAGAATGCCGCGTCCTAATCTAACAAACGAGAAATTACGTTGTTAGAGCCGGACACGGCATTCTCTTTCTTTGAGTCTCAAAACGGTTTCGTAGTAGGCTTACTGTAGCTCTACCATCAGTTTAAAGCTATAGTATTTATCGATACTCGATACCGAATACGTAAATTTTTAGTATGGAAAATTTTAAAGCGCCTCTAGCGGTCACCTGCGGAACTAAAATCGCCATACTAAATATTTACGTAGTCGGTATCGAGTATCGATAAATACTATAGCTTTAAACTCATGGTAGAGCTACTGGTTTTTATTTGTTTACTAAATAACTTACGAACTCACTACATAAATTATTAGCCAACATTATAAAGGTCTTTCCCCACGTCCGCACATACTTGCGTCTATGATTGCGAAGCTATGTCATGCACATGATGACGATCATGGGCAATTATAGCCGAATATCTAAAAGTTCATAATCGCATAAATTGGTCCATCAAAACGCGTGATAATGCTGCGTATCTTATAAATATATAAGTACGTTTATTTTACGTCAAGTCTCATTTAAATACTTCGTTACGTACAAGTTATTGAAAGTAAATAGACTTGAATAGCTTTCAAAAGCTGTACACATAAATATTACATTAGTATTTAATACTTGTACTATATTTTACTGGTTTCTACATACCTCTAGTATCCGTGAGAAATTGAGAATAAGTCCATAGTAAGCTAGAGTAACATTAAGATATTCCATTTTTTTTTCTGAATAAGCAAAAAGCATAGTTCTAGATAAAATGTATTAATAATAGTTCTAAGTAGTAGCCTCTAGTTCTCTACCTACCAAATTTACAGCTTATAAAGCTACACACCAACAGCTAGGTCCCAAATTATGCAAAATTATACTTTTCTCAACGTTAGCTACCAAACTGCCACCGCCTAAATACCCTTTTTACACCATAACCGTTAAACAAAATGTATACCCACGGTTACAGTATCTTAGCAACTTTCCACAAAATTCCCTAGAATTTTCATTAAAGTAATAAAACGTAGATAAAAGCTATACTCAGAAACTTATATCTGAGGTCTTGAGTCCCGCGACGGTCATTCGACGAAATCACTGCAAACACTTGCATAACCGAGCGGGACAGACGATATTAGTACGGAGATAGAGAGGGATAGCAAGTTTTGCAGTCGTCATAATTTTGCCGCGCAGACTAATATAAAGATAAACCGGGGGATGCCTGCCCCCCTTCAGGCGGTTATCTGGAGGCGTTTGTTTTTTATTATGTACGTGACGGCACGACAGACAGGACGTATCACGTATGTATGTATCTAAACTCAAATTATTTATTGTACCTACGTGACAATTTTCATGGTGGCTGTGGAATTTTATTGACGTCTGATATGTTGTTTGATTTCTTCACTCTATGTTTGAGAGTAATTTTGCCATGCTATGATTGATATCCATGATTGCCGCCACAATTGCAATCATGGGCAAACTTAGACGAATATGGCGCTCTACAATTTGCACAATATGCGAATTTCTTAGTTCATTAGCCAACGTGAAGAACCGTGTAAAATGTTTGAAACAAAAAAGAAAAACTGATCTAAAAATCAATTCTACTTACAAACATCTTTAAAATCTTAGCGGAAGTTACCGTAATTACATCTCAATCAGTACAGACTACAGAGACACAGGTAGTAAGCGCGGGTCTGCGAGGCCCAGCGGCGGGCGATCTATGGTCGCCGCGACCCTGCCGCAGACGTGACGATTGTCTCAGAATCGCGTGTAGGACAAGCTACGAGAGAGCAGCGGGGAATTAACAGGGGTATGTTGGTCGTCCGTAAAAAATTAAAAGTCGGCACTGTTGACTTTGGTAAGATGAAAGAAGTCTTTTGAACGATCGAACGATAGATATGCATTTCAAAATTTTAGTCAATAACTACAATTTTCTTTGTTTGTTTATAAACTGTGATTTTAAAATTCTCGATATCAGTTGAAAAAATTGCCTGGATTCTAAAAAGTTCAATTTTTTATAATTTATATTTTATACGGTTTACGACCTATTTAAACTTAATAAGCATGCAATTTAACCTATTCGTATGGAGGAATGAGGATGTAGAGTCAATAATGTAGAGTATGGGCATAGTTAAAAACTATAAAAGCGATTTTTCAAATAAAAATGCTTGTTACGTTTATATATCTATGGACGCTTCACACCACGTCAGTCTGGCCCCGTGCTAAGTACCTAAAGGACTTGTGTTACAGGTACCAGACAAAGGAAATATATTTAATACTTTTATACTATACATATATTTAAGATTTTTATTATATCATACATAATAAATTTAATACACATCCAGACCCGGGAACGTTGAAAACTTTTTATTCCGTTGGCGGGATTCGAACCCGCGACCCCTGGCTATAGCTACCAACGCGCTCACCACTGAGCCACAGAGGTAGTCTTTACACAATAATTATTATCGATGAAGTTAATCTTAAACATACAAGAAAGACATCCTCAACCCGCTACCGCCTACACCTTGCAGCCAGCTGTCACATGCAATGGGCCGTGTAAATTCCCCCTAATGCTCATACCTTACGTCGTCAAATTAATTTACATAATACGACGGTCGAGCCAACAGCCAACAACCAACGACAAGCCCAGCGCTGGGAGTGGGATTACTGACATTACCGACGACAGTAGCATTACTACTATTGACAGCTTTTTGGAGACAATATGTTGATAACTTAATACATATAATGAATTATTGTAAACGGTTTTGATAAGAATCTCAAAAAGAGATTTGGAAGAAAAGCGACAGAAATAGTTGAGCCAAACGAAAATGTAATCGAGAAGAAATACGTTTATAAAACGGTACAGTACTTTAAGCACCTTATGGCACATTATGGCAATCGCCTATCTGTATGGCGACATTTATGAAAAATAACGTAAAAAGAGTTCTCCCATGAGTCGTGACCACTCTGAAAAGTAGCCCACTTTATGAATGACATAATCCGGTGCTAAAGCTTAAAAATATAACGAATGATCTATCCATCAAACTAAAAATGGTTCAATATTACCTACTCTTCTCTTAGTCATCAAATAGAAGACATTCTTACTCAGTTCATCAAGCTCACTGGCTCGGTCAGTCCCTGGCGGTCAGTCATCAGCTGACGTGACGGGAGGCGGCGCGGCGTGACAAGCTAATCTGCGCGCCGCCGCGACGGGACGCGAATAATTAGAGCACCTCATTACCCAGGGCTGCCTAGTGCCTACTATAGCATACGGACCTTTCCCTATGAGTTGGGGCTAAGTAGGTACTATGGTTTGTCAATAGGTACATCATTGGTTTTCAAAAAGTGACCATCACGCTTAAGAGGAGTCCACACCACCGTTTTTCCATACAAACGTTGTCCCCTGTTTCCTCCCTGGATAATGTAAGTAGAGTTATAATTTTTTTCCTGAATATCTACAGCCACTAATACAATGTCACCATGTTTTCTTTTTTTCATAATTTAATTATTAAATAAGATATGAACGTTCAAAACCCCAAAAAATGGCCAGATTTTCCTGCTGTGTTCAAACATCCAGAAAACAGATTTGGCTAGATTATACAAAAAAAAAAAAACATAGGAACACAGCTCAAGCCTTTCTTTAATCTTTAATGAATTAAGTACTTAAATCGGTTAAGTTTTGGAGAAGGAATCAGGGGACAACGAATCGTTGATTTTCTGGATTTTCTGCAGTTGTCTCTATCGCGTTCTGCAGTATAGCCTTGAGATTAGGGAGACAGCTATAGATATTACACGTACTTTTTATTCATTTCTCTAGCCCCTGGTGTATCCTCTTAAGCCGTTGAGCCGATTTTTTATAGAATTTTGGTATATCGGTTCTTTTAGTCACGGGATAGACTATACCGTAGATGGATATACTTTTTATGCCGGAAAAATACAATTTTCCGACGCCATAAATAAGTTTTGGGGCAACGTCATATAAACATCGACAAATTTCATCAATTTTAAATTTAGAGTAGGTACCAAAACTACCAAATACCAATAGTTCTTTGGTTATGTTCCACTTATGCTGTACTCAGTACAATGGATAATAAGGTAACTGTTCCCTAGTCATTTCATTAGTTAACTAAATATAAGCGTTGGCAACCCTGGGCGCGTGCCCGGCATTCATCACCGTCCTATTTGGATGTAATTGAAGATCAATCAAATGACCATCAATAGACTCCAATTATAAGGTCCGGCGACATTGCTGATGTCCTTGAGGTCCTTTGAACGTGGTAGAGTAACGCAAGACGACGTCATACGTTGGAATAGTTGAGTATTTCGTCCCATACATTTTCGTCCTATGGGGCCGACAGACTCAACTAAATATTTCGGATAATATATGATTTAATAAAGTTCACACAGCATAATATTATATTACCGATACTATACTTACATTTAGTATGATCTTGTTATTTAATCCTTCTACTAGTAACTAGTAAGATTTTACCCCTAACAGAACTTGCATTCTCATGACAAAAGGAGCACTTTTACAGAAACAATCAGGGGGGTTAGCCAAGACTTTTTCGTTATCGCTTCGATATAGAATCGCCGATCAAAATGTATTTATAATTTATAATGGAATTGACATAAGACAAGTCGAACGTCAATGTCATATTGACGAACGATTATGTCAATTCCATACATTTTGACCGGCGATTCTATAACGAAGCGATAACGAAAAATTCTTGGCTAATGGCCCAGGTCAAATAACTATAAACGGAGTGCAGAAGGCATTGATAGCTACCAGGAGTATATAACAAGGGGCTAGTGGCGAGTGCAGCTACTAGGCACTGGCTAGTAGTCCAGCTACCAGTCGTTATCGAATACGGAAGCCTCAGCCAGGAGCTAACTCGTATCCAGAACAATATAAATTACCATAGAGCACATAACTCACAGAGGCGGCACGTAATAAACATGTCTGGAGTCACTCTGTGAGATACGAGTATTATAGTGGTACTGTAGTGGTATTATAGTGGTAGTGTTGTGTTATAATGTGGTGTGTGTGTGTAGGCGTAGGTCAACACTCGATAGATGAAGACATCCAAGTGGTATTTCTATAAATTGTTCTTTAATACCTTTATAGCCATCCTGTCAATAACTTGTGTTATTATAGTTTTGCACTGACAGAAGGTATTGATGCACCTCTCTTTAGAAGACGGGTAATTTGTTTATGTACTTATCATATTACGTACGTAAATATCCAAAACTAAAACATTATACAGTTACAAATTCAAATAGATACGTTATAAATTCTGCTGTTTTAGCCCGGCCGCATATAATCCGAAATTTCTGAACAAAAAAATTCGGACGCCCGCTGGAACGCACTCTGTTCATACATTTTATTGTAGATCCCGAATACTATCAGAATTTTGACGTATCAAAATGTATAAGCGGGACGGGGCGTCCGAATTTTTTAGATCAGAAATTCGGATAAATTGCGGCCGGGCTTAAAATCACTCATACCGCCATCCATCAGTCCGCTCAGAAATAATCGTAGTTTACCTGAAACAAACAACATTTCCAATTTAATAAGGTTAAACCAATCTGTCATACATGATATAAACAAAACCAGCCCAAATGACCACCACTATAAAACAAAACATACTACCACTTGAAATGTTTTTATCCGAATTTTTATATTTTGTAATAGATTCTTAATTTAATTCTATAAATTAACTTTCAATAATAATAATAATAATATCTATGGACGCTTCACACCACGTCAGTCTGGCCCTGTGCTAAGTACCTGAAGGACTTGTGTTACAGGTACCAGACAACGGAAATATATTTAATACTTTTATACTATACATATATTTAAGATTTTTATTATATCATACACATATTTAATACACATCCAGACCCGGGAACATTGAAAACTTTTTTGTTCCGTCGGCGGGATTCGAACCCGCGACCCCCGGCTTGAGCTACCGACGCGCTCACCACTGAGCCACAGAGGTCGTCGTCGTCGATAATGTTTACTTTGACTTTTGCACGCCACCTGGATGGCAGAATGTTTAGAACAGTATTTTATAATTTGAAGACTTATATGCACAGTTACATTCTTGCAATGAATATATTTCATTTCATTTAAACCAAAGAACCAAACAATATAAGAAAGACTTAACCCTTTGTCTGGCAACGGAGTCCGAAATCACACACGCTTTTAATAACGCCTTAATCAAAGCCCTCCCGTCCACGTCAAGGGCCAGACAACCCTTTGCAAAAAATCCCTTCAATTCAATCGCGAGACAAGAACCTATCAAAGGTGGAGACGTGTTAAAACCTTATACTGGCCTTTAATTAAAGCCCGCAGGGTGGGGGTGACGGGGGGTGCCAGGGGGTGGGGGGTGGCGGCCATTTTACCCCCGCTGTCCACTTCCGTGTGGACGTGGCTACTTCATTTCGGACAGAAGGGAAAAAAGAACAGGTGGGAGCCGTCTCAGGACAGCGCCGGCCGTGGAGGCGCCGGCGGACATTCGACTAAATTTTTTCAGTCACGATTCATAAAATCAGATTTGAGACTACAGTGCTAGCAGATGTATGATACATAATATTTTGTATAAATGAATACAGACTAAGTTGTAATTGTAGTCACGCTTCACACGCAAAAAAACCAGTCCCCAGTCAAAAATAACTATTGTCAATGAAAATGGAAATCAAGGATATTGTCATATTGTCGTCTTCAGCATCGGGTATTAGTCTGTCATCTCCACGGCTCCCCAAACCTAATCTCCGGATGTACATTTAAATGTCTCGCATAAGTTATAGGTTAATTTCGAGTGGGACACTTGCCCCCCCGGCCACCTGCACCCCCCACGGGGGGCACTGGACCCCCTCGGACCCCCTCGATAATCGAGTGAGTGTTGGCATGTCGATTCATTTAATTATCGTATTCTTTGTCTCTTCTAATCAAGATGTACGTTTTAAAATTCCTTCCCTCTCTTCATTACGGGTTCATTTTCTGTGCGATGTATTTTATATGAGATAGCCTTTGTGATGCCTGGGGATATAAAAAGGATTTAAAACGTTATAAAGGTGTACAATAATTTAAAAATCCGAAATCATTTTGTCTAACAACAAGAACTGTGATAAATAGTCAGTTCCATGTCCTAACAAATTAAGAATCATTTACTAAACTATATTTATATAGGACATGACAAATATATATGATTTCCTCTGACTCATGAGCCCTTGATACCTCAGGACATTGACCCCGAAGGTCCCGGCGAGGTATTGTCTTAGGGCACAGGTGCTCGCGTGGGCGGCGCTCAGGTTACCGGTTAGTGCTCAACAATGAAACCTAGAATTACTCTAATTGCGTAAGACCTAACCAATTACAGAACAAAGCGCGTTAAAAGGAGCCTATGTATCAAGGGGAAGGAGCCTATGTATCAAGGGGAAACTTTTAATGCAAGTTACATCAACATTGTTACAGTAATTTAGAATAACATTCCATATTTAGATACAATAATAATATATTGTATTGTGTAATGTGTATGGTCTCTGTGTGTGTCGAGAAAAGTATGGTACGGCCCTCCCTTTGCTTAAAGCTTGGCTAGAGCGCTGCCGTGCCCCCGGATAGAGCTGGCCAGAAATCAGAATAAACATATAAAAAATCATATTATTTTCTACAGCTCAAGAAATTATGGGATAAACATAAACATAAACGTAAAAAATTATGATCCTACCGTGACGAATGCTGACCAGTATGTATGGGCATAATAATGCTGTAAGAAACGCACATACAACTCATCCAACAATGCAAAAAACATCAGTGGGCGGAAAACAGCCTGGACATGAATAGGGTTTGATTTCTGCTCGACCGGCGGTGCTCAAGTGCGTTTATTAACGATAAATAAAGTGTGTAATGTCGGACGCGATTTGTGGCCTAAAATAAAGGATCATGGCGTGTGCGTAACTTGATTGTTATTTAAATAAATAATAGTAAAATAGAATAGGGAAAGGCTAGACCCATTCAATATATTTTAGTTTCCTTACAAAAGAGAATAAGTATTTGCACGTCTTATAGAGTAAGTTTGAGTCCCAGCAACGACAAAGAATAGTTTTATCCAAAATAATTCCAATACGGTTCCTGCGCGATATATCAATTTTTTTGCAACCTAATGGTAATAGGCATAATATTCTATCAGATTGTCTGTCATTTGCATCAGTACCTCTACTTTTAACAGGTTCAGAAGGTAGAAGTTTGAGAAGCCATTGCATGGTCTATTATGCTTTGTCCTATTGCAGACCTTTAAGTATGTTAAATAAACGTTATTATTATTATTATTATTATTATAAGTAACCCAATAAAGCTGAGAGGAAGACCGGTCAGAATGGAGTTCTTTTATACAGCTATAGCCTACTACAAGTTTTAAGAATTTTATAAAAATTGAGTCATTGGAATTCAGGTGAATCATGTAAAGGAAGGAAGATTTAAATTAATTATAATGTGGCTTTAAAATTAATTACGTTGCCAATTAATAACATTTATATAAACAAACAATCTAAATTCCAAATCATCTATTTATGCTGGCACCTTTAACTCAGTTATACAAGGTTTTATTAATTAGTATAATTAAATGCAATAAAATTAATATTCATTTTATACAAATGCGAAAGATGGACAACTTAACTATTAATTAAATTAATCATTAGTAGGGAAGGACGTACATATAGATCAAAATCTCCACGGTCGTTTTCTAAAAAATCATTTATTTTTAATTTGATAGAAATAAACAATTATGGAAGAACAAAAATAGTATGGCTGAGTCGCACAGTTCGTTTGAATTCAGTAATAGCCGGTTTACATTATTCCAGTAGCAATCCAGCGTTAGAATAGACCAGGGTTTCTCAAAGTGGGGTACGCGAACCCCTAGAGGTTAGCTATTCGACGGCAGGGGGTTCGTGACAAGGTTAACGTAATGGTGGCAACAGAAATCATTATTAGAAATGTCCGTAGATGAAACTCTTCAAGCTAATTTCAAAAGGATGTCTTTGATAGATTTTTGGGCAGCTAGACAGGCAGAGTATGTATTTCGAACTGTCACGAAAAGCGGTGAATTGCCTTTTACCTTTGCTACAACATACTTATGTAAGAGTGGGTTTTCACACCTGGTGATGATAAAAACTACATACAGAAATCGACTTATCCAACCTTTACATTGTTACTTACTCCTAACATTGAATCCATTTGCGACCACCTGGTTTACAGGGGTTCGTTGTCACCTGGAAATTTTAACAGGGGTTCGTGGAGCCGAAAGTTTGAGAAACCCTGGAATAGACCACTAAATTGGAATAATGTAAACCAGCCATAAGATTATATAAACTTATTAATGGTCAATAAACAATGTACATATTTGTATTTTATTCTTTACGCTAAACGGTTAAACAAAGGTTCACTCTTCATTCCCAAGTTAAAATAAATAGAACTTTTGTGTCGAGATAAGACAGGTTTAGTACATTATTTAGACAGTAACAGCCACACATATCTGACAGTTTTACTGTCGTACACCGCATGTCGGACACAATACGACGCGTCAAGTTTATTGCAGAAAAACTGTCACTGCGGTCTGCGCGGGCGCAGCGTAGGCGGTCACGCTTATCTCTTTCGCACGCTGTCTGTCTCACTCATACATGATGAGGTCTTTATCATGTGTGGTAAGGTCATACCATTGGATGATCCGTCGTAACGTTTTATGAGTTATTGTAAATGTTTATTGGGATTTTACACATATCCGAACCTTTGTGGTACATAAACTGGAGAAACGTCAATCAAATTACATAATAAGAAGAAGAAGGTGGTAAAATATTATAGTCTATGTAGCAGAGAGAAGTGCTCTAAGCAGTAAGGAAACATATCAAGAGCCCAATTTTAGCAAATAATGAAATCATGGCTGGCTGGCTAATATAAGTAAAACTCAACTATCTATAAACTTGTCTTGCTAGTCCAAAGTCAGTAACTCAAGGCTTATAAGTTATAAAGCTTCAAAGAGAACATCCTACCGTAGGATATCGTCAGTAATCTATAGCTGGTAGGAGATCAGCCGATTATGATGATATACGGCAGTCGTGGCTAGCGGGATCCTGGAGTTATCAGGTGATACTGTAACTTATGATAACCTGCTATATTGAATTTACACGTTTACAACGATACAGTAGCTAGCGCCAGGTTGAATTAAATTCAAACGCCTCCGAGATTAAGGCCGGTATAAATAGTCAGTACTTAAGATGCGACCCGGTCTCAAGACGCGATTCGGCTCTGTGATTGGTCCAAATTTTGACAGCCAACCAATCACAGAGCCTGAACCGTGTCTTGAGACCGAGATGCATCTTGAGTACTGACTACTTATACCGGCCTAAGACGTGGTGTAGAGTTTGTAGTTGGTCAAGGGTTTGATTGTGTGTGTTGGAGCAATATGAAACGTAGGTTTCCAAGTTTGGTTAGGATAATGCAGGCTGATAACCAGGATCGTCTGACAAGATAGATGATCCATGCGTAGGATGGGCATGGAAAATGTCCAGTCAAACGCCTGCTCAAACTGCCACTGGGTAATACGAGAAAGAATCAAAGAGGGCCACTGTGTATTGCGTACACACTTAGGCACTTAAAAATGATTAACGTACTTGATTCCCTTGAAACCGGCCACTAAAATTGTAACTTGTGTAACAGTGCATCATCAGTACTGACTTCTTCCCTTCATTTGGTGTTAATTTTCCAAACTAGCGCTATTTATCAAATACTAGTTACTACCATCCTACCTCTACCATTAAACGTCTAACCACGCTACACCTAGGTCAACTACATAATAACAGCGCAATTATACAATGTAATAGGATTTAAGTGAAATACGAGCAGGGGTATCAGGTGTCCAGGGGTCCAGGTGTCCAGGGGTCTAGGGGTGCAGGGGTCGAGGGGTGCAGGAGGTACATCGGTGATCGGCGAGCGCGCCAATTAACGATAAGCTACTCCTGTGTGTCTTCGCGTAATGGACAACAGCTACAGGTAAGGGTAAGCGCACACTATAGTTCATATCTAGATGCACTTCGCCATTATATTAGAGACGAATGGATGGTTAACGTGCAGGTTTATCGTTTATCTATATGTATAAAAATGGATTTTCAATTGTGTTGGTTACGCTAAAACTAGAAAACCGCTGAACGGATTGGGCTAATTTTAGTCTTAAAATATTCGTAGAAGTCCAGGGAAGGTTTTAAAGTGACACGAAGTTCACCGGGACAGCTAGTATATTATTTAAGATTTCCTAACAATATTTATGAACAGCATATTAGTTAGTTTTGTAGGCATAGATGGATTCGTCACAGCTTAAATAGGTCCAGACTTCAAGTCACATAAAAATTAAAGTACCTACATAATAAAGATTAGATGCGATACATACTTCGATACAATAATAATACTCCCCACACCGATTTCGGTGACGGTGGCCAGTTTGATTGAAACTAGGCCAGGTACGCAGGAGTAATTTTATAGTGCCCAAGTGTGTGCGCAGTACACAAGAACACTCTCTATTCCTTCACTCTCATAACCCAGTGGGACGGAAGACCGACACGACTGGCGAGAGATCAGGCGCAGGACCGACTTTTTACATGCCCATCCGACGCATGGATCATCTTACTTGTCAGACAATCAGGTGATCAGCCTGCATTGTCCTAACCAAACTTGGAAATAACATGTTTCCAAAGCGGGAATCGAACCCACGACCTCTGAGTCGAGAGCCACGCTCTCAACCACTAGACCACGGAGGCGTCGTATACGAGTACATACAATACAATAATTGAGTCGTTAAGCTACAATAATATGAATTAAAATTAGAATCAGAATAATTCTGATTTTCTCTCTGACTGAGCTTTCGTTTTTACGATACGTTTCGTTCGTTTCTTTTTACGTGTACTAAAACGACTTCTGTTTACATCGGTATGCGCCCGCAAAGATATCTCTCCAAAAAGGCAAGTGTAGCACTACCTTAGCGCAGTGCGCAAGATAATGGCAGTGTATTATCGATGCGTACGCGCATCCGCCATCCCATCCCGACCATAAATCCCGCAATCCCGTACGAGCGCTCGGGATATCGCCAGGGTTGCCAACTGTCCGGGTTCCCACAACCGTCCCGGTTCTTATAACGGTGAGGGTTTCCGACCGTCAGGTTTTCGGCCGGACTGTTGGGTTTCAAAAGGAATTGATGGGGTCAGGTTTTTTCGACCGGATGCAATTTGTCCGGTCAGAAAAAAATTTGTAGGGCCGAGTTTCTCATAATAAATTCATACTGATACTTAGCGTGTGTTTTTTCGATTTTGATCAAGTTTGGCCAGATTAAACTTGTTGTCCGTTGAAGGTAAAGTTGGTAACCCTGGATATCGCGGGCACTACCCCGTACCCCGCGTCCCGCGACCCGCGACTTATTAGGAAGTTAATCC
Source organism: Aricia agestis (assembly GCF_905147365.1). NCBI lineage: Eukaryota > Metazoa > Arthropoda > Insecta > Lepidoptera > Lycaenidae > Aricia > Aricia agestis. Next base: position 806,675 of record NC_056416.1, on the reverse strand, counting down.
TATCGCGTAGGGCCGGTTACATGCGCCTTGATGAGGAATTTTAATTAGCTTTTTCTATGAGGCTATACTCGAGCATTGGTGGTGCTGATTAAAATTTTTAATAATTACATGGATTCTTTGAACATTGTGTTAAAAGTTAACACTTCTTATCGCAACTGATAAACTGCCGCGGTAAAAGATAGCATTTTTTATCAAATTATGTAATTATAATTCTCATACGTCGCACGCACACCAACACCGTGTCGAAGTTGCCGAACCGAAATGACGTTAGAACTTAGACGACGCACGGCAACGCCGCACCGACATACCGAATGGCGGGTGTTAGGTTCATTTTCGTTACGAAATTTGTTGTTTCGAAAAAATAGCTTAACTTTCAAAGATCGCGGATTCTGTAAAACTTGTATTGTGAAATCTGAAACGGTTTTCCTAACCAAGTATCCCTCTACCTCTTCGCATCGGAAATCAGAATATACTCGTACATTTGGAACATACTCGATCCCGCGAATTCCGTGTCCCGTGTAACGCGAGGTATAATAGTGCGATAAATTGCGCGGACACCTCGCGACACCGTGATAGACCGTGCGCTGATAGCGGGGACATTTCGCTGTGTTATACCCTTATACCCTACTTGGCTCTGAAGATGCAAAGCAAATGTAAAGGAAGGTTTCGACGGATACAACTTGAGGTTTCGGGTTATGTGGATTTGATCATTGTTTACCTCTTTAATCTTCACGCCCAAACCACTGAACCGATTTTGCTGAAATTTGCTATGGAGTCCCGAGAAAGGATAAAGAGTACTTTCATCCCGAAAAAATGTACGGTTCCCACGCGACAAACTAATTTTGACGCAGCGAAGTTGCGATCGTTATCTACCTTTAGTTTTATTTTAAAATGGGGGTTGAATCCCATATACCTGGCCAAATACACATAGCTGAAAAACGCCTTGAATAGTTTATTTTTTTCTTCTTCTTTTGGCGTAAGCCTCCCCATTTAGGAGTTGCCAGCGTCAGAGTTGAGGCAAAAAATGTGAGCAGTTATAATAGTAGGGGAGGTAGTGCTATCGTTTGCTAAGTCATTTCATACCGACCAAATTTTTGTCCAGCGGTAGCTTAATATTTATCAATCAATATAATCAGCGTCGGTCGCCGCACCCGTGGTGGGATGTTAACTGAGAGTATTTCAAAGTTGTAAAAAAAATAATTGCGAAAAGTGATTTTATACCGAATGAAAATTATTTATGGATGATTATTGAGGTCATGACTCATGCTTAACCAAAAATGCACCGTCAGCCGTATCGCAGACGGGGGATTCAACGTCAGTCGCGTTACTGAACTATGTTAAAAAAATTAAAATATAAAGTCATTCCATACCGTACAAAATTTATACAGGTGAATGTTGATACATTTTTAATAATAAAGACCACCGTCAGTCGTTAATATGCGGGTGGAAAGCCCGCCAGCCAGCGATATAAGCTATAACCCTACTTCGCGCTCAATGTATCCTAGGGCGTCGCGTAGACGACATTTCCACCTGCAAATATTCAGCTGACGGCGATTTTCGTTTGAATTAATCATAAAATTGTCTCACATAGCAATTTTAAGTAATTAATTAAATATTTGTCAAGAAGAATTATATACATTTTACTTTAATTTTGGATTTCATAATCTTAAAACTAAAATAATAAAGGCATGCGCCAAACATATAAGCCAACCTCTGAGTTTCTTAATAAACTTATCATTTGAGGAAGGCAGCTTTCCAGAATTATTAAAAAAATCTATTGTTAAACCGCTATTTAAAAAGGGAGACCTTACTGATATGAATAATTACCGTCCTATTTCATTGATACCGGTATTGTCGAAAATTTTTGAAAAAAGTATACTAAAACGATTATATGATTTTGTCATATACCATGGAATACTGAAAAGCGAACAGTTTGGATTTAAAAAGAACAGCAATACCACATTAGCTTGCTTTGATCTCATTAAATATATTACTGAGTCGATCAATGACAGGAATCTTGTAGCAGCCATTTTTCTGGACATGACAAAAGCGTTCGACTTTGTAGATCACAAACTGCTTCTTTACAAGCTTGAATGTTACGGCATACGAGGTAAGGCAAATAATTGGCTTAAATATTATTTATCCAATCGTCTACAATGTGTAGAAATATCCAGATTAAAAAATGGTTTCAAAAGAGTTATCAGATCAAAATTTTTAATTAATGCGTTTGGCGTTCCTCAGGGAAGTATCCTAGGCCCTTTTCTGTTTTTACTCTATATCAATGACCTTCCCAATGCTATTGATCATAAAACAGTATTATTCGCTGATGACACAACTTTGGCAATTAAATGTAAAAATAATCAATTATTTCAAAACTTAATAAAAAACATACTTGACAAAATATTAAAATGGCTTGAAAACAATAACTTAAAAGTAAATCTAAATAAGACAAAAATTATACAATTCGGACACTCTAAGACACAAAAAATTAACCTTGACATACAATATAATAATACAAACATTGACATGGTAAATAACACAAAATTTTTAGGACTAATAATTGACGATCGCTGCGACTGGAAATTACACGTAGAACATGTTTGTAGTAAATTGGAAAAATTTGTCTACGCAATAAAAAAATTACGAATTTTGGTATCGGTTGAAGCAGCTCTAAATGCCTACCATGCTTATGTATCCTCTGTACTTTCATACGGTCTATTATTTTGGGGCAACTCAGTTGAAGTTGAAAGAGCTTTTAGAGTACAAAAAAAATGCGTTAGAGCAATATGTGGAGCGTGGTCACTGGATAGCTGTAAACCATTATTTGAAAAATTTCACATTTTACCTTTACCTTGTATGTACTTAAGAGATATTAATGTGTTTGTGAAACAGCATCCAGAATACTTTATACTAAGTGCAAATGCAAATGGAAGAACCGCCCCACCAAGAAATAAATTTAAATTATATATGCCCCAGTGTAGGCTTGATATTTTTAAACGAAATGTATACATTAATGCCATCAAAATATATAATAAATTGCCAAATCATTTTAAAGACCTTAATAACCTAGTATTCAAAAGAGAAATTACAAAGTGGTTTGCAAAAAAAGTTTTTATAGTATCCAAGAATATATGAATTTATTACTGTAATTTTGACATTATTTTGACTTCTAATGGATAATTATAATTGAATTTATTACTGTAATTTTGACATTATTTTGACTTCTAATGGATAATTATAATTGAATTTATTACTGTAATTTTGACATTTTGCTACTTATTTTTTATGAATTTTACTTATTTTGACTTCTAATGGATATTTTAATGCTAATTTAATAATTACGAACTTCGTTTTGTAATCGATTCTAATTTTGTAATTCTATAAATTAATTTTCAATATTATATTAAATGTTTACTTTGACTTTTGCACGCCACCTGGATGGCAGAATGTTTAGAACAGTATTTTTAATTTGAAGACCTATGTAATGCACTACATTCTTGCAATAAATATATTTCATTTCATTTCATTTAAAAGCGCCATCTGTTGTTATATACTAAAACTAAAATAGCACCTACCAAACCTAAACGTGTATAATCTAGATTAATATGACCTTTATTTGGTGCGAATTGGGATCTTTTTAATGACAATTCAATACGATTCCCAACAACAGCTTTGAGATACTCTCAATTTTTATTCCACCCATACTGCAGTAGCTGACGATCAAAACTCTTATGTATTAATAGAATAGTATTATTGTTACGATTTTCGCTCGGTATGAAATGACTTTTTAAAATGAGCGCGACCTCCCCTACTATAACGTAAACTGATTGCCATGCATGCACTGGGCACGGGTGATGAGTGATGACTTCAACAGAAAAGCCATAATTTCAATTTTGTAACACTGATTTTGCGCAGCCATCATTCATCATTGAACCAAACCACCAGGCTAACATAACGCGCACAGAGACTCGACCACAGATGACTCGACACTAGTGGAAAGCGATCTTTCGTGACGTGACGTCACTAATAGACATTGTTAGGGGGGGAAGATGCGGCGGGGGGTGTCGGTGGGCGAGGGGAGGGGAGAGCGGGCACCTGTGGAGCCACTTGTTGCGCCAGTTTTAACGATCATCTAATTTGGCCGATATCATGTTTGAAGGCTTTAGAGGAGAGGATCTGAAGGAATCTAAGATTATATTTTGACAAAATTTTGTGATCTTTTGTGTATTTGCTGTAGGTGGTAACTGCCATTCACACCGAATTTAATTTAATTAAGAAAGTGTCTTCCAAACTTTTACCAAGACCACCTTGGATTGTAATTCCTTTACTTCGCCAGCTTAAACATTTTTGTTATATTTTTTAATAATGATTATTATTGATTGTGCAAATAACATTTATCGTTTGAAAATAAAAACATTTTATTTCCAAATCAAAACTTAAAATTATCCCGCAAACAATCATCTAAACCCTCAACTTCCTCCCCCGTACTCAGTGTAGAGTCAATCTGTCACCTCTTGACAAATTGATATCAGTGACAAACGACACTCAGCGCTGGGCGTGGACATCTGAATGTCAGTCGTGACTCGTGATAGTTCACTCGTTGCCCACCATTTGCCCACACTATCAATTGTATTATCATACATCAATTATTTTATAATGTCAACATTATTATAATAGATGAAATTGGCTAGAGATAATCCCATGATAATCTTTTGAACAATATAAAGCAGTGTTTTTCAACCTGCGGGTCGCGACCCCCAGGGGTCGTAGGACGTCACGTCGCTTTTTAAAATCTAGAAGGTATTTTGTTTGAGAATTAGGTATTTTACTAACAATTTTTTACCCTGACGAGCTCTACTACTTTAAGATAAAATTACATATTGAGTAAAAAATAAGGATAACATTGCACAAGAAAGTAAACAAGTACGTAACTCTTAAGTTAAGTCGTAGGAAAAACTCCCACTAAATCGTTGACTAAGCAGAATACAATGCTACAAGCAAGGTACTATCAGCGATCTTGCACCTGCCGGGAACCGAACCCCGACCGGTCACGACCGCCGTGTTCGCCGTACACCAGTGTACACTGTACATGTACGTCGGTGTCCACTCGTTTAGTCCTTTTGTTGGCTGATTCATAAAATCACCGTTTATTTTGCGATGCATCGACTTATTGTGTAACCCAGTGTTTTTTAAACTTTTTTGACGAATATCCCCTTGGATTAATTGGTTATAATTCGGATTTTTATCATCATCATCAGCCCTAACGACTAGCGAGTAGTAGATTAAATAGCATTAGCAATACAGCAGTCCTAAAACATAACAGAGGCAAGAGAACTTGGAGTTCCAACGTGAGAATTCGAAACCAGTCTGTCGTGAAACATTTAAGCTGAACTCGCAGCTATTCTTACAATGTGATCAAAAATAATTATTTTCAATCAATATAGTACGGGAAGCGGCAACAACAATAATTTGCGGTGATAATGTATGGTGACGCGCGTCGGGCTTAACTAAACGCCTTATTACGGCGACGGTAAACACTATCGACGCCGCCGCCCCCGCCGCTGCCGACGATATTGATACAATTTATCAACCATCAGCTTCGCTCGTGGACAAGGCAGCAGCGAAAAGCGGGGCGCAGAGATGAGCGGATGCTGAACGAAGTGAAAAATGTGGCGAAATTTGGAAACTTAAAAATAATACGAATCTTTAGAATTGCTTTATTTACAATAGTTGTAAAAAAATATAACAATTATGTGAGTTTCAAAATAGGTGAACAGCAGCAATAGTGGTAGAGCACGTGCAGAAAGTGGTAGAGACGGAAATTGGAATGGTGTTAAAAATAATTTTAAAAAGTAACATAAATGTGTACATAGCAGCAACCATGGCATTTCTCTATAGTTCCTCGTTCCGTCATGGGTTTTTCAACAAGTATATTTTAATCACTTCTGTAAATATTTACATAGCGAATCCTGTGATTCTTTATTGTTAAGAGAGTTTTCTGAGGTACCTACCACACAAGCCAGTAATATTTTGCATTGGATAAGTTGTACCTGTATGTAAATATTTTACAAACGAGTGGATAAGGGTCATATTTTGTAGGTGATAATAATTAAATTTAGGATATTCGCCCCCGCTCATGCCTTACACATAGACCAGTAAGCGCCGATCACCGCGCGTTACTACACCTGGCTTGTGGGTGCCGCACCTCTACAATGTGAACTAGGTACAACCCAGATCACCTAGGTATGCTAAAACTAAGCAAGCTAGAGTTTGCAGGTTCGTTGCTTCAAATATTCAAGGTGCATAATATTGACTTCAATGCCCATGGAAGATCTTCCTATAAGTATTAAAAAAAAATATTTTTAAAATTCAAAAAGCACTAATTTAAAATCGATCTACAATTTTGAATCAATCTTTATAAATCTAAGAAGATATTGAACGAGGTTTTTTAATATACATTCACGTATTTTAAACAGGAAGAACTACAAACAGTAATGGTGTGAAGAGAGGTTTATGATCCAAATTAACTTATTCAGTTAAGATACGGGAACGAATAATTTACTGTAATACGAATCTTTCTGATGGCTTCATTAATATGCTACGATTTTTTCATCATTACTGAATATATCTGAATATTATTATCATTATATAGGTACAATTAGGTAGATTTTGAAACATAAAATATTGTTGAATCCACGAAAACGATTTGGCGTAAATACGTCTGAAGTCGTATTGTTGTCTATCGTTAAAAAATATTATTTGAAAACACCGCGACCGCTCGGTATATATTGTGTTTGGCATCTTTTATAATATCATAAAAAATAATAATCAGTAATCAGTATAAATTTACAGCTATAAGGCCCTACAACACATGTTCCTTAATCAAGATCACGCATGGAAATTATGATAATAATTTAACAATACGTGTCATAAAACTTCAATTCATTCATTGAATTTAATTGGTCTTTACGTTCCTAATAGGTATGTTATTACTTATTAGGCAGATGTTTCTTCAATCTTGATACATAAAGATCAATTAGAAAATAAATAACATCATTATCGCACAATATAAAATTATATTAATTTATTTACTTCTTAATTAAAGTTTAATGGGAACAAAAAAGGATTTAAAAAGGATATTTTCAATAAATAAGCAATTTAAATGTGACAGTACTAAGTAGAATTAAACAACAATAATAAATTAATTTTATTGTCACTGAATTTTAAAACATTTTAACAATTTACTAAAAGGTCATGTCATAAAAAACTTTGAAAAACACTGCTCTAAAACTCAATGAACAAGTCACACGCTATTGATTCTAAACAAACATATTTTACGGAGATTTTTATCGAAACAAACTTTCATCTCTGAATAAAGATAAATCGAATAGGTTTATACTTTACATGTCTGTCTGTCTGTATCGGCATTTGTCGGTAACTCACGCGGGTACGATACTGTTATTGAAAAACTATAAACGCCCGTCATCCGAAATTCTAAAACTAAACGCACTGAATTTTTACACAAAAATTGCGTTAGAATTTAAATTTTTGTGCCTGTCAGTTGTCTATGAAAACCTAAATATGTAGGGATGGGAAGGGAAGGGAATAGGGGAGGATAGGGAAGGGAATTGGGCCTCCGATAAACTCACTCACTCGGCGAAACACAGCGCAAGCGCTGTTTCACGCCGGTTTTCTGTGAGAACGTGGTATTTCTCCGGTCGAGCCGGCCGTTTTGTGCCGAAGCATGGCTCTCCCTCATGGCTTTTCTTGCTTTATTGAGTAGTTTATTACTAGTATTTTTGATTCCTCAAAAATTAAGTATAACATTAAATTATGACTTTTGAGTCGTGGAATTCACTATTGGTCAAAAATGTTTTCGATCCTTACCTAAACGCCTGTCTAACGCTAACCAACTTTATAAAAAAATTAGGTATTACCTAGACACAGAATCGTGAATAGAGCGTAGAGCGACTTGGCCCATCACGTATCGCGGGATTTAGTCGGCGTCGTATAAAATTATTCAAATTATTGTCATCGATGGGCGCGTAATAAACATGTCGTCGGTCGTCGGTCGTCGCGTCGGGCGCGATAAATCGTCGGCGATAATCTTGTCGGTCATTACGTGACAGATTTATCGGGCAGGTTACCAGACTTCGTCTAATAGTGGACCGGTAGATTCGAATGTAGATACGTCGCTTATGTCGTTATCTGCCGATTTATGGTCACACGGTGCTGTTACTTAAAATTTAGATCGGATTTCGTTAATGTGAACGGGCCATTATATTTTTTATTGGCAGATGGGTGTCGAAGCCTTATCTTAACTGTTTACACAGCGCTTGTTTCAATAATTTGATGTCCGAGCTGGTTATGACATCCTGGTAGCAGAGCGATGGAATTGCTAATACCATGTTAAGTATAACTGTTTTTTTAAATAAAAATAGGGGCAAATGAGCAAGCGGATCATCGGATAGATAGAGATAACCATGGATAACAACAAGACCGGGTGAGCTGCAAGTGCGTCGCCGCCCGCCGGCCCATACAGCCGGAAATTAGACAAACGAAGTCGGACCTCGACAAAATATATTAAAATATATTATATGAGGCATTTTTTAAATGTCACAAATACTTTTTTATCATAAATGCTGAGTAGTTTTTAATTTTTTACTTTTTTTTGGTTCATGGAGCTGACAACATTCTGATAACTTGTCATCAAACTCAACAGTCATAAAAATTAAAATGCCTCCAAAAAATATCTCGAACCTCCTCTTCGCTACCGTTAGAAACAAGTATACGGAAATTGGAATTGTATATCAAAATATTAACATAAAGGAAACAAATTATTCGCACATTCACAAAAGATTTCCTAAATGGATTTTTAAATGAATAAAAATCGTTTGCCATTTTATAGATTTTAAACTGAAACTATAATTTGACTTTTATGATATTCATGGATGAGTATCAAGATAATTATATATAAATATAAAAAATTAAAATAACATAAAAAAATACGACGTAATTTTTCCAAAAGGTTCACCTAAGCGCGAACATATTTTGTGAATTAATTACTTAATAAAGTTATAACTAAAGGGGATCAAAAACAATTTTGAGAAACAACGGTATAAGTTACGCTTTGTAAAGTAGAGAAAGATTATAAATATTAGTTTAATATAAGACTGGATGTCATGTATGATTTAGTACAAAGTTACGTTATTTAGTTCTTGAGTCATACTTAGTTTTTGAGTCATTTGTATACTAACAAAATAAGACGTTAGTACTTATTGTTTGTAATGGCCGGAAAGAAACGTATTTTTGTTTACATCTAGGCAATAAAACAAAATAAAATCCAAAATAATTGTTAAAACAACTTCTTGTTACATTTTCTGCGTTCCTAATAAACAGGTCGTTTTCACAGATTTGTGTGTGGTAATATGTTTTAATAAACAAAGATTAGCCGCGTCAGGCGCGGTTGATTTGATGTTGCCGGGAGAACATAACGACGAGATGTTATTGAGTTCCGTATGTCTGTTGACAGAGACGAACACTCACAATAAAGTAATCAGAAATCTTCATAATAGGTATGTATTATGAATTTATGATAGACTGTTTGTTTGCGAAAACTACTGTAACCTCAAATCTCAAATAGGCAAACAGAAACAATCAACTACGTATTTGTAACAATATCGAATAACCAATCTTTCGTATCTATGATAGTACAATAGATTAAAGAAGGAAAATATTATTATACAACGTGTATATATTTTAACAAAACTAAGTAATAATACTTCAGGGCGTGTATAATTGTATATGTCACTTATAAAGAGTTCACTGTGAAAATAGTATATTAGTAATAGCGCTGAAAGAGCAACAATTTTTTGAAGTGAAAACTTCTTTAGCGGCGTTGAGCGCTTTAGTGGGATGGGTAAAAACTGTGAAACTCGCGTCAGATTCTCGTGCTGATCGAAAAACCGTAAGACGATTGGAAAGTAGTGTTGTAACATCGAAATCGATTAATCGAACAATCGATAATTTTTTTTCGATTGTCGATATTTTTAAATCGATTGTAAGGGTTTCGATTAGGGAATGCAATCTCGTTCTCGAGAGATCTCGTTCTCGCGAGATCTCGGCCTTTTTTAGCGACTGCACTGTGATTTTCAACTAGGTCCTGAATTTTGACTTCTCGTTGTTTTGTTAGTTACAAAAGAACTGTTTTATTACTAAAAGATTTGTGTTTGATAGTGTGCGCTTTTATAATTCTGGACGTCACGTTATCGTGGACGCCGGCTTCCACGATAAAACATTGGGTACGTTCAATGCCCTTTTGATTTTACTCACCGCGGACGTTTTGTGCGGTTCAGAAGTGTAGACGTCGTGATGTCCTCTAAAAAGTTATAGTCGACGGAAATTTAAAAACGTCTTCATATATTTCCATACATTCGTTTTACCGTGGACGTCCACGATATTACCGCCACGTCCAAAATTATAAAAGCACACATTAGAAGAGAAGACTGATTGTTTCTTTCATTTGTTATTTGATAGCTGATAGTAGATACGTACTTATGTCAAAGTTTACTACTTAAAAATTATAGACAATGAAAAAAATCGTAAAAATGAATGTTAATCTTATAATACTTATAATATTTATTACTTTTTCTCGTAATTTATCCAAATATTGTGATTATTTGCAAAAAAAAAAAACCACCAAACTGCCAATCTCGCGAGATTTCGAAATTGGCGAGATCTCGCGGTATTGTATTCATAAACTCGCGGGATCTCGCTTGAGCCCCAATCTCGCGAGATTTGCATTCCCTAGTTTCAATTTAAAAAAAAAAACGATTTTTTAAAATCGATTTTCATAAAAAATCTTTTAAAAATTTAATCGATTGTAAGGGTTTTGATTAACTAAAAAAATCGATTTTTTTAAAAATCGATTTTCATAAAAAATGGGTTTAAAAAAAATAATGCACAACTTTAATAATCAAGTTTTCAGTTCTGCCGGCACTCCCGGAGTGCAACCCGTCTTTTTTTTGTGATTTGTATAAGCAAGCGATCCCGCAATGAATGTTTCCATAGAAAGGTGAAAGAAAGGTACTTTTTCAGTGCTGCTATTTTCACAGTGAACTTAATACAGAGGACATCATACACACCCTAAAGTATTATCACTTAGTTTTGTTACACCCTGTAGAGTAACGGTAGCCTAGAAGCAGCTATAAGCAACTAATCTGCTGGCATGCGGATAGGCAGCGCTGCCGTGCGTGGGGCCGCGGGCTGCGGGCCGTAAAGGGCCGTAAAGGGCGGTTTATGGGTTGTTTATGTGGTAACAAGGACAGACTTAACTACCGACTTTACGACGATCGACAGCCGTTTTAATGATTTAATACTGTTTTGATCGATCCTCTTTATGATCTATAAAATCGGTACTTTTATTACCCATTATCAGCGTATTAGTTTTATGTGTGTGATGATAAAAAAATATGATGTGTTCTAGTTTTCGTTGTCTAAGATTCAAAGTTTCCTGATAGTAAAATTGTATAGAAATAGGTAAGACGTGCACGGAAAATAAGTTCTGATTCTAGGATTGTCTAGAATCTAGATTTCGATTGTAATCAAGCACTTACAATAATTATGATCATTGTAATGATTATGTTAGATAAACTATGTATGGTCTAGTCTGAGCCAGTATACAGTTACATTAACCCATCAATCCCAAAATGAAAATCTATTTTGTCTGCGATACCCACGGGACACGATGGAGTTGCTTTTTTTATGAAATAAGGGGCAAACAAGCAAACGGGTCACCTGATGGAAAGCAACTTTCGTCGCCCATGGACATTCGCAGCATCAGAAGAGCTGCAGGTGCGTTGCCGGCCTTTTTAAGAGGGAATAGGGTAACACTTAATAGGGTAGGGGAGGGTAGGGAAGGGAATAGGGGAGGGTAGAGAAGGAAATAGGGGAGGGTAGGGACTAGGGAAGGGAAAAGGGTAGGGGATTGGGCCTCCGGTACACTCACTCACTCCTCGGAGAGCTGTTTCACGCCGGTTTTCTGTGAGCCCGTGGTATTTGTCCAGTGTACACTTTATTTACCATTGCAGATTGCTACACTTACCTATTTACATAAACGTAGACCTATTTCACTTGGTACGATCTTTCGGAACTTTTTTTACTATTCTTATTTACATAAACGTACACTCGGCTATCTGGTACAATCTTGCAGAGCGTTTCTTTTACAATTTTGTAAATAGTGATGCGCACAACTTATTACAATTTACAACCAAGTACAAAGTAAAGCAAACATGACATAAAAACTCAGCTATCTCCTGTAACAGCTAGGCTTTAATGAAGGGCGGTGGAGTTAAAGTTTAGTGCGGATAAAATCAGTAGTAAAAGTGTGTCGTAAATTGGCCGGGAACGGGAGCCGTCGTCGGTAAGATAAATCATCGGACACATTCGACCCGCCGGTCTTAGTGCTAGATAGCCGGTGTTTTCGACCTAGTCTTAAAGTATTCGGCACTTTCGATCCTATATGGGTATATTCGGATAAGATTATGCGACATATTGAAACACATTGAAATTAAATGACAATAAATATTAAGGTAAGGATAAGTCATTGCTAGCAATAATAATAATTAATAAATACCATGTCAAATAATATGCTTCTTAGATTCTTGTATGATAAAAACATTTACGATTCTTCAAGCTTGTGAATTTAGCAGTAGCGAAAGAGTGACATACTTCAAATAAAATAATATTATGCTAGGCAAATTAAATTACTTTTTACAATATCGGGGGATTCTCTGATCAGTTGTCGACGATTTACCTTCAGTTAAACTTGTTAACACGGAACCGCTAGTTTTGGTTACGTGTGTCAGGTTAAATTTACGAGGCCGTCACTTTTATGACTTGAACGACTGTCCTTTGTTAATTGTTCTTTTGGCTTTTTTGTTCCTTCTTTTATTTGTTGTCGGTTACTTTACTGCCGTTTAAAGCTATGTAAGGGGGCTTCCGTGGAATTCTTTAAAATTGCACAACAGACTTGAGATTAGAAACGAAGAATGAATGAAGTTACTATGAAAACTTACACACACACACACACACTAGAAATAACAATTACTAAAAATTGGACCCGACGTGAACAGACGGGTGAGAAAATAATACAGAAAAAAACTGAAAATTCGTATCTCGCAGAGAAAACGTCACATTTTGGTGTCAAAAAATTATTTTTTACCATGTTCCAAGACTTAAAATAGCAAAATTGTAGCAAAAAAACAAAAAAAGGTAAGTGCATTTACACAAAAATGTTCCACATGCACATAGCTATAGACAAATCGCTTCCTTTCCTATGTGAATAAAATTACGCCAGAAAATAAGCACTCGAGGGCTTCATCCTTGTTCAAAAAGTCATGCTTGTAAAAAAACTTGTAAAAGTTAACATTGCAACCACGATACCGACCATTATTATTACTGAAAGGGTTTAAGGGCAATTGACACGTACCTGCTCAACAATTGCGGTGCACAACCCTTTATTGAGACATGAAGCGATTATTATTGACGACTTATTGTGTTTTTGTTCAAAACCACACTCGGCGCTACTGTTAGTGAATATTATTCATTAGCTTTTGCGGTACAAATTATCACTTGAAAGGAAACGTTAAAAGGTTCCTATGAAAGGTATCATGTGGCGCTTTTAAACTACAGAAAAGGGTTTGTAATTGTATAGAGACTAAGGATGACCGATAGATATTTTGCATAAACGATACGGTACTTGCTAATCAACAGAATTCCTGCTAATTCGTGAAGACAGGGCCCCAATTAGGGCATCAAACTTGGAGACTCTTTCAAACTTATCAAATCAAGCCCTATCCTTTCGAAAGTCAACACATACGACAAATCACCATTAGACCCTTACCGATAAAATACCAACATAATTATGCATGCATTCTAATGTTCTGATTATCATTTTTGATGGTCGGAATATGCAGATGCGACGACTTGACGCCTGGGGCCGTTTCACTATTGACGGCTGTCAATAAATCTGTCACGCGAACAGGTTGTGTCAATTATGCTCATTAATTAATGGCGGTTGCCACCTCGCGACCCGCTTCCACTTATATGTGAGATCTTCTCAGAGATGTGATCGAGGATAAAGTTTGACCTACAAGGATCTTGCGACGATAGAATGACATTATTTATGGCGTGAATGTAAAGAAGCTGTCACTGAAAATGATACTTGGATGACACTGACAGGAGAGCAGGGGTGTAAAACAGTTGTCTCTCAAATGACTCTTCAAGTCTGACGCCAAAATATTTTACGACTGTAAAAGTTTCTATGTGATTGACCTTTCGGGCAATTTTTTTTATATTAGCGCATACTGTCCCACTTTTAAGAAAAAGTCTTCCGCAAGTAAAAAAAAAATACTTTTTGATTTTTTAAATTTAAATTATGATACGAAAGTACACCTTTTTGCTTTCGCCTGCTTTGTACGTACCGAGTACCGCCTAGACCAGTTTACGGAATAGGGCAATTTTAATGGGCGAACGCATAATTTATGTACAAAAAGGTTGTGTGAGACTACCGCGACCGGGCTGGCATAAATACCGCTACCAGGATCACATAAATAACGGCTACTCATTGTCGCGCTGATAGAAAGTTTATGTCGAACAAGCCAGCGAGCTTCCTAAAGGAAAGTGTACAACTTGAGCAGGGGGGTGAGCCAAAATCTTTTCGTTTTCGCTTCGTTATAGGATCGCTGATGAAAATGTATGGAATTGACATAAGCGTTCGTTAAATATGGCGTTGACGTTCGACTCGTCTTATGTCATTTCCATACATTTTGATCGGCGATTCTATAACGAAGCGAATACGAAAAAGTTTCGGCTAAATGGCCTGGCTACTTTTGAAAATAATAAATAAAGTAAGATTCCTCATGGTGTAAAAGCCCCCGCAGACTACTAGGTACCGACATTTAGTCGGCCGATAGTTTAACCAAATTGGGGTTTCAGTACACTATTATCGGCCGATACAAATCGTTTCGTGTGCGCACCTTCATACATCTTCGTACTGATTAAGCTTTCGATCAAACTATCGGCCGATTAAAAGTCTGCAGTCTGCGGGGGCTCTAAAGCATATTTTTTTACATACGTCTTTTTCTTTGTAAGTAAGGAATAAAGTTTAGCATAGTAATAGCAGTTTTATAGAAGAAGGCAATATATGAGTAGAAAGAGTAGCACTGCACTGCCAACCCCGCTGCCAATTTGATGATGCAAGGGATGGAGCTTTTCATTTCGTCCTCTGTAGTGCCAACTGGCGGCAGATTTTGTCCCTGGCTTGGTTCATCCTCCAAAAAAAATGAAATAGAAAAATGGCGCTCTAAAGCTCTTTGAAAAACTTTTCAACCTTTTAAGAAAGCAACCGCAACGACTGCAGATGTAGTTACGCCCCAAACGGTCACCGGTGACCGAGACACAATAGAAATTCTATTGTGTCTCGTTTTTCCACGATCGACGGGGTACCTATTTAATTAACGCATGCTTCAATAGCGCTGCAAAACAATTTTCATTATAAGTCTTGTCACTTGTTAAGCGGATCTTTTTCGACGGTACAAAGTTTATAGCTTTAAAAGAGGAAGACCAATAATAATTATAAGCTTCAAATAAATACATCAAAAATTATTACCCACTGACATTCAGAATCACTTTTGATTTATATCTTCCATTTCCTAAATGAGTTCACTGAATGTCAAAAGAACAAAAGGTTGGACAGGTGCACTAAATAAAGATAATTACTGGATATTAGCATAATAAGTGTTTAAATACTATAGAGTTAGTGAATCATATGTGAGACGGCGAAATTACTTGCCGAAAAGTGGGGGAGGCCACGAAAAGAGCGGAACAGGTGTCCAAATTTTCAGTAAAGGGCTTCGTAAAGCGATAAATATTATAGGCTCGAGTGGTGTCTAAAAAAAATATAAAAAAAATAATATGCTTACAAACTGTTTTAGAATATTTGATCGATGAAATTAGCGAAACAATTTAGATAATGGGTGCTAGATTTATCAGTAATTTGACACAATATTTAAATAAAAATATTTAAAACGTGGGAGAGCCATGCTTCGGCACGAATGGGCCGGCTCGACCGGATAAATACCACGTTCTCACAGAAAACCGGCGTGAAACAGCGCTTGCGCTGTGTTTCGCCGAGTAAGTGAGTTTACCGGAGGCCCAATCCCCTATCCTATTCCCTTCCCTACCCTTCCCTATTCCCTCATAAAAAGGCAGGCAACGCACCTGCAGCTCTTCTGATGCTGCGAGTGTCCATGGGCGACGGAAGTTGCTTTCCATCAGGTGACCCGTCTGCTCGTTTGCCTCCTTATTTCATAAAAAAAAATTGAAAATCTTCGATTCTTCCTAACATCAAACATAAGGGAACGTACACAAACATTCTTAGATACAGCTAGTGTTACGTCACGGATAAAAAATATCTTAAATATCTTTCATTTGAAATATTAAATAAAGATTTTATTAATTTTATTGAAAGAGATGCCGACATTTAAGCACTAAAGCCTGCTGCTTGACAAATTAATAATAAGATTATTGTTAATATGTAATTATGTAGATACTAATAAAATTATTAGCATCTAAAATATGCAAAAATTTTCTAGAAAAGTATAATATTAATTGTCAAATATCTAAATTTATTGCAGTGCAAGCGATTTGTTTCGTAATTTTTAATGTGATTTCTGGTAGTATTTCTCATTAATTTATCAATTCCAAGACTAGTCGAGACTCGAGAGATGAAAAGTATGTTAATCATGTGATAATACTTCATCTTTGATTTAATTTTTTGAATTATTTAAAATAATTTTCATACTAATTACCCTACTTAATTATTAATTTGTTCATCTTAAAAAATTTCCGTCATCACATAAGTAACATAATATTAAATTAAAATTAATTATTATCTAGTGTCTACCAAAATTCCTCATCTGAGGTTAGCTACCGAATTATTGGATTTTTACATGATAATGATGTCTGATAATAATTACCGCATTGAATTTTCTCAAAAAAGTTAATTTTAATATTCAGTTTCATACCTTAGATTATCCGTAGCTAACAGACCTAGTACCTATCGATGTCTTTCATTAGTTTACAATTCCACACTTCCTCATAATTGTGATTACATATTTAATTAACATGCTTTTATGTAATTAAGTGTCTCCTGCTTGAGGCATGTTTCTTAAATTGGAACAATTCCTGAATTTCTGTCAGTCGCGAGATGGGCGCATCCCCGCGCGCTCGGGGGCCCGCCTGCCCGCCTGCCCGCCCCGCGTACACCCATTACAACTGACAAAAACGCGTATAATAGCAAAAATAAATATTATTTATCGCTTCACGGTGGCTTAGCCGCGCACAAAGAGACCTATGAGTTATTACCGAGTATTACATTTGTGTTTTGTATTGCACTTTTTTCTATGGTCGTAACTTTATATTTATTGCGAGTTAGTTGAATATTCAAAACTGTCACGTCACGGTCCGGCTCCGAAACCGACGGGGCCCAAGCGCAGGCCCCTTCGTAAACGAAACTAGACCCTAACTCCTGTCGCGTAGCTTCTGTTTTACATAAACCGCGCGTTTTTTATTCTTTTGATGGTATAATTTACGGAATTCATATTTATAACCGTTTATAATAAGTAAGCATCTAATTAAAGTTATGTTAGGTGTTTATCACTTTTTTCGTGTGTGAAATAAAATGTAAATATGAACAATTATTAAATTTAGTTATGCATCGCCGTTGCTGCGAACAAGTTTACAATTTACATCAGGGAACAGCTACGTGATTTTGGTCACCGTGGAATTATGTCAAAAAAGTGGTCGCTTAGTTTGGATACGTCCCCTTACAAGTTGGCGTTTTACAGAATTGTATGGTTTCTAAAGGTTTCATTTACTTACTATATTTTTATTTCGTCAAGTTAGTGCTACGCCGTAGCAGCTACGGGCTACCTAAGAGAATTATCTGAATCAACAATATTTGTGACAGACATAATTAATCACTATCCATGGCCCTCTTATGCACTAGGATCACATAAAACCAAACAGTCCATTGGCCACTGGCACAAAAGCTCTCAGGCTTACATAGTCACTGATCAGCAAATCTATTCACTATACACAACTGGCCACTGGCACACCAGCTACCGGGCTCGCATAGTCAGTGAAGAGCATACCTGTATCGTTGGTGTTGAGCCAGCGGTACGACGGCCTGGGCTGCTGCTTGGAGCGCATCTCTAGTCGCCCCGCCTCTCACGCACCCACCGCTTCATCTGGAAATAGAGAGGAAAGTTCATGAAATTCTGGATGTGGATAATCCATGGTTTTAAGATGATGAGTGAGGACTATGAAAACTCATAAATAATCTTATCCAAAATAGAATACTGATGCCAGTTTTCACCAACAGCTTCCATTTTTGCGCATTTGTGGTATCTAATAGCGTTGGTATTTGGTAACGGACATTAAGAGTATCACTTAAGGGGTCGGGTGCCATCGAAATTCTCATACATACGTAATACCAAAATGATTTTCTCATACGAAAATATTTAACATGTTTGAGTTATTATTCAGCTTTAAATAGTAATTACCTAGGTTCCTATACAAAATTTACTACAAAATATTTAAATACTACAAAATATTTTCAGAGTTTAAATATTTTGTAATAAATTAACTATTTATTTATATATTTTTTAGTGTTTTAACTTTTGCTATATTTTTAAAGTGTTTAAATATGTTGTGGTAAATTTTTGTGTAGGACCTAGGTAAATACTATTTTAAGCTGAAAAATAACTCAAACATGATAAATATTTTCGTATGAGAAAATGATTTTGGTATACGTATGTTAGAGAATTTCGATGGCACCCGGCCTTCGATCACTAATATACAAGATACACAGTCCGCGGCAAAAAACGACGTCACTCAAAGAGCACCAAACGCCACATTCTGGTGGACTTTCGATTTAGTAGTGCTCGAACGCTCCGCTGGAAAACATGCCCCAGTGCTCGTTCAACAATTGTAAAAATCATACGTTTAAAACGCAAAAAAGGATGGAGTTTCATATTTCCGGAAAGTATTAATTTTATCCTAATATATTTTATACAATTGTATTGTAAATATTGGTATTTCGTTAAGAAATCAACAAAAAACAGATTTAAAATTAAGTTGTAAATAAATCAACACGAGGTATAAACCATCTCAATTGCGAATACTGATACTAAAGGTACTTATCGTAGTTTATCATGCCTACTTGAAATATTCGGGTTATACACTGTGTCTATGTTCCATTTGGTGGAGTCGCTATTAATTATTACTTATTTTTATGATGAATATAATATTTTTTCGTTTCCTCGTGATCCAATTAGATGTGGAGATTGGATATCAGTTATAGCACGGCAAAGAAAGAAAAATTTCAAGCCGACTTTAGCGAGCGTTGTATGTTCTAAGCATTTATATTCAATGTATACACGTACATTTTAGTTAATTATAAAATTAAACATATTAGAACAACATAATATTACAAGTAAAAATAATTACTCCACACTTTATACATTAAACTTCGGAAAAATTTAAAGATGGAAGCTATTAAAATTGTTACAATCAACAAAAAAATGTTGAAAAGTTCGACTCTACTCATACTTCACTTCGCCCTGTTCCAGCGGCGAAGCAAACGGCGAAGTGCGGCCGTAAAATTGAAGTGCTTTTTTGGCATTGTAATAATTTAAACTTTAAGACATATACGCGGATGGTTGAATTTAGTTTGAAGCGTGCGTCGTTTGTAAAAATTGACTGCTTTGTAAACACACATGTACATTGTTTTATAAAAAGATCTTTAATTACTATGATTAAGGTTGATTTTAGATAAATGTATACTTTTTTAAACTCAATTACTCGGCGACAGATTTTCGAGAGGTTTTGTATGGGATTGTGTATCTTGTATATTAGTGATCGAAGCACCCGGCCCCTTAAGATTTCAAAGTTTATATTATCAGTTACGTCACCTAAGTTCTTATAGGTAGTAAAGGGTTAAACATTTTAGATTACATGGGCGTTGTCTTAGATCCTAGTGTCTTAGAGTTGTTGTAGACATACATTAGTTAGTTGGTGATAACAGTCTTCAGTTTCAGACACTTATAAATTTTCAACCTTCAGTAAATGTCTAGAACGTCATAAAGTAAATAAAACTAGGGATCGCCCAATGGTCGAAATTCGACCTTAATTTCAACGACATTAGGACTACCACCTATATTTTGTAAAAAAACATTTGACTTTATCATATATTTTTCAACTCTTGTCTCTGGGACTCAGCTGATCTCAGACTGGCCGTGTAAGCATTGTCTTATAGTCTTATAGATTCAATAAAAAAAAAAACTATAATCCATTTTCAATTTGTCACCTTGTTGTCAATGTAGTCAAACTTTGGGTAGCGGAAAATGCCTTTTTAAAAACTATTAAAATTTATTAATGTTTAAACTTAATGTTAATTACAAGTATGACACGTCTGAGCAGAGTTAGATGCTACAAACGAATGCCCAAAGACCTCCTAGCTTCCTCTAACGATCCCTGGTAATAGATACCTATGGGATCCTTAAAGTGCTTACGTTTAATTACAACATACATACACTAAGGTATAATTCTAAATTGTGGGTGGCCAGAGCCCAACATGACTATGTTGTCAACAGACTTCAACCATAAATAAAAGAGTTTAATTCGTATGTATAGACTTGTCACTCAAAAATCTGTCATCTTCCTTGTGTGTGTGTGTGTGTGTGTGTGTGTGTGTGTGTGTGTGTGTGTGTGTGTGTGTGTGTGTGTGTGTGTGTGTGTGTGTGTGTGTGTGTGTGTGATTGTGTGTGTGTGTGTGTGTGTAATGTTTTATTTGTTAATTTTTTTTATGATAAAAGCATAATTTCAAAATAATATTAGCTCGATGCACTCCTTCACCATAATATAAACTATAACTGTGCAAAATTTCATTCACCTACGTTTCCCCATTTTTCGTCAAAAGGGTTACAAAGATTTTGGCTCACGTATTAATATATAGATATACTTAATATAAAAGAGGGTACAGAACCTACAGACTAGACCCCTTCGAGTCATAAGTTTATTGGAATCCCAATTTATTACGAGCAGCGGACATAAAGAATAAATAATTGATAAATTAATAAACCGCCGGGGAATTCTTAAAAGCATAGGTATAATTTGCGGGGGAAAATCATAACACGTCCACATTACGAGGGCGAGTAGACCCGAGTGGATCACAATAAACTACGCGATATACCGAAAACGGATAAACATTAAAAACGCCGACTTTAATACGAAGTAGCCGGGCGTTAATTAATTTTGGACCTTATCTGGACGTAGGAGAGTCGATATGCAAATATAGAGGAAAAATCTTGAGGCGATATGTCACACAATTTATGTTCTCCCGGTGATGCGCCGTATATTCAATATGAAACAATGTCGTAAGTTGATACGACGCGCCGATATCAGGCGATTTATTGCTCGTTTGGACACGGGAGGAATTTAGACCACTTCCCGTAACTTCGTCACATTCTCAGATGATGTCAGAAGGCAGCGATTGGGTCCTACATT
Organism: Aricia agestis; assembly: GCF_905147365.1. NCBI lineage: Eukaryota > Metazoa > Arthropoda > Insecta > Lepidoptera > Lycaenidae > Aricia > Aricia agestis. Next base: position 785,045 of record NC_056416.1, on the reverse strand, counting down.
TTTTTTGTTTTTACAGTACAGTCTACCTAAGATTGATCCGAATTGACTTTTGTATGATTATGATTCAGAAACCTAAAAAATACTGTGCCATTAAAATTATAATAATTATGTACAGATTAATCTTTAAAACTATTACTGTAATACTATGATGATGAAGATGTTTATGAAAAGTATCAGTAATCAAAGTTGCGTGGGCGTTGTGACTTGTGACCGGTCATCGGTGACTCAATTAGTTACCAGTTAGGTAGTTGTTACTTGTTACTAGACAGTAGACGTCAAAGAGAATATAATCACTACGTTTGTAGACGTAACTCAGTACTTAGTAAGGAAATATCATGGCGAATATTTCCTGTACTAAGGAAGTACTACCAATGTTTATTATAGTCAAATGTCAATAATACAATTTACTATCATTTATAATGAAAGAGAAGTCATTGAAATATTAAGGGCAAAATGAGAAACGAATTTAAATAAAAACTAAATTCCCGAAAAACATAGTGGTTTTATTAATTAACTCATTCCTTGAAACGATAATTTCGATTACCAAAATCAGATGAAAAAACAAATCATCAACATAAAACATTTCAATAAAACACGCGAGGGGATAAAATTAATTTACTATTATACAAATCTCAGTATTAATAACGAAGCACCGATCATTATAAGGAACATATCAGTGGATTATCTAACAAAATATTACTGATGGGCCGGCATTATGGTCGTAAAAAATTATACTTATGGCGCATCAAGTCATTTACGGCCTGCCGCCTCGCGTCCTGAGTTACTCGCGGGCTGACCGACTAATAAAATACATCAATTTACTATTTGTTATTTACACTATTCATGGCGATTTACCTAAAAATTAATGCTTGTGTAAATGTTAATTAAAATTAATTGGCTTTCGTGAGTTAGAAAATAGAAGAAAATGTCAGTGCGTCTCTTTATTAATCTTGTCTTATAATTATTTTGATGACGTTTGGTGTGAATTATGAGGATACGTATAGTCCTACAAAAGAAATAAAAGGACACAGGATAGTTTTATCCAAAAAATGTACGGTTCCCCGTGATAAACGAAGACTTTTTAGAAATGAGGCTTTTATCCTAACCGCTTTCATGTTTTAGACGTTACAATTTTAATTTAGTAGATTGTGTCTAGATAACATTACTTTTAATGAATAACGCTATAAAATAAAATATGTGTTTGTAGAAGCGAAATTAAACAGAATTTGAATGAAATTAATATATTTTTTGGAATTGAAAGAATATTAATAAGTTTAAATAGTATAAGAGTCCATTAGTATTTATCGAGGAACAGATCTGCATGTTATAATGTGTATTTTGTATAATTGAAATGTCTAATTATTTCTTTATGTTCATTATAATGTACTTAGAGCACATACATTTTATTACAGGTAATTTTGAATAATTTTGTACTTATATTAAAATTATATTAATAAACTAGTTGTCCCGGTGAACTTCGTGTCACTTTAAAACCTTCCCTGGACTTCTGCGAATATTTTGAGACTAAAATTAGCCCAATCGGTTTAGCCGTTTATGTTATTATGTTTTTCGGGATGTAAGAGTCTCAACACTGTAATACTTATACATAATATTAGCATATTAATATTAAGTATATTTGACTTAAACTGTGCTATTACGTTTTTGCAAAATATTTAACAAAATCATACTATTATAAATGCGAAAGTGTCAGTGTGTCTTACCTCTACACGATTAAACCTCTGAAAACAAGCATGTATTTTGATACACGATGATTGATGATAAACAGCTTTGATTCTGCTAAAGAAACAGCTCTGCTACCTTATCACGTTAAAATAGCGATCAACAATCCACTAGCAATAATCGCCCGAGCGATTGCTTGGTGTCATGTATGTCACAAACAATGGTGTCATGTATTCTTTGATACGTTACGAATACGATCTTTGGCTGATACGTGATACGAAATTGCGATTTTGGACAAATAATCGCGCAATAATTGTTATCGCATTGCTCTCGCAAGATTTGTGATACGGGGGCGGATTTTTCAGCTTTGATTCCTGCTAAGGAAAGAAAATGGAATAATTTGGTAAAATTCACGCTTTCCATAATCGGATTTTAGCTGCAGGCTTTTCTACAAATTATTCAAAATTTAATTTTATGAGTTACATATCATAAACCCTAGTCTCTGGGGCGGTGGTATTTTCAAGGTGGTCAGCGTAGTCGCAACAGATTTAACGGTTGATATTCAGTCATTGGTTTAACGGCGTTTTTACTGCCGTTAGAGTGGACCACGTGATTTGTCGCTTTCGTTGATAAAACCACGGCGATTGGCTTTTAGAGCTATCTAAAGTTGCGTGAACTCGTAAAAAGTTTTATGTTAACTTGGTCGATGGTAGAGTTCGAGATTCAGGCAGAGCAGATAGCGCGTCTTATTTCATAATCTAGATCTTGAAAGTCTAAATTCTAAAGTGTTTCCTACCCAGTACCTACGTAAAAATTGTTTCCTTAATAATTAAAAATAGTTTAAGGTATAATTAGAAGTTAGAACCTATATTTAAAAAAAAAGTGAGTTGAGAGTAAGTTACTACAGTAATTTGCTGTACTAAATCCGGTTAAAACTTAAAACGGTATGTAAGTTGTAACTAATAATTTAGGAATAATTAATAAAGATAAACCAATTAACGTACAAGTTAAAGAAAAGTTATTTTTATAGACCGAGCGCTATAATCAAAATTATTTTCAATTTTTTTTTCGAGAATAATATTTAATAAGTATTCGATTTATTTGCTAATTTAATATCCTAATCTTATTGCAGCATAAATAATGTAACTAGATAGTGTCTTGATATTATGTAGTATGTACAGTGAATTGCGACACTCGGGAGGAAATGAACTATCCGTACTGAATATTTCCCAGTAAACAGTTACTTAGAATCGCCCATAAATAACACTTACTAATAGTGGCTGTGATTGAGCAAATAAATGGGATTTAGGACACTTGCCGGCATATAATTTACTTATGGTTCTATTAAATATAAATCTAGAGTAGTATATAGTACACTATAATTTACTTATAGATGGTGGCTTAATTTGCTCAATATAAACCAAGAAATTACTGAGCGTTGATGAAAAATTCAATTGGGAGCGGCACAAGTGAGCCCATGAGATAGGAGTAGTTAATGGAGTTTGACTGATACCTTAATTTCATCACAGCGTTTTTCTTGCGTAAAATTAGCATATTTTGAGTATTATAACAATATTTCTTCATTACATGGATCAAATCAAAATAAATTTTATCGACAGTGTGTCAGCATAATAGGCAAAGGCAATTACTAAGTTTTCTGTTGTAAAATTGATAACAGCCAGCGTTTACGTCGAACACACGCAGTGACAGCTGAGCTAAATTGACCGTCACCACGTCAATACATTCTAAAAATATTCATTGCACAAAAACCTATTGTTTTTGTACAGGTTTTATGAAATGTTTCAGTCCAATATAACTTTATAAAATATGCACAACAAGTAGGTTACAGGTGCTAGACAGGAAGACTAAACAATTTTACTTTCTCCTCCTAGACTATGATTTATCTATTGTTTCTAACATAAATAGCAGGCATACCATTACTACCGTGTAAAATGTTTAAAATGATAAATTACCAAACTAGGTGAGATATCATAATTTATAACAATTAATTTTTGTATAACTATTTCAAGATATTGCTGGCAACTTCGATTGTGCAGAAATTAAATTTGTAATGAACATTTTGCTAGGATAAAACACATTCGTTGTCCCGCAAGGCTCAGACTTCGTATTCATCTAAATCGGTTTAGTAGTTTCGACATGATGAGGTAGCCGACAGCCTTATGTATTATAATATTAGCATGTTAGCAAAGACCATAATTTTTGACTCCTCTCAATTCTGTCACCCTACTGACTTTCGAACGGTGTTATCGAAAGTGAGTCGTACGATCGGCTGTCTAAAGTTGTGAAATATCGGCCCCCGGCCCCCGGCCCCCGTGCCCCGGGCCCCGGCCCCGCGGACCCCAGCCCGTGGCCCCCGGCGAGATATCTCCAAGATTTATTCCCGCGGCCACAATGGGGACGTTTTAATTCCTTTCATATGCGACAGATTTATGCGGACAGATGCAGCGCGCCCAGATAACGTTTATCAATAAACGCCCTAAGAAATGCTACAGCGCTGGGCTAGCTTCGCGACAGGTGTGACAATGACGTCACATATATTAGGGCAAAGGGATCTTTAGGTCTGGAGCAAAAGGAGCATACACATCGCCTGATGGAAGCTGCCAACCATGAAAATGAGACACTAGGATTGTAATTCGTGGTATATTGAGTCAAATGTGAGCTCCACTAGAGGTGTTACAGTCGTATAAATAATGCAAATGGCCAGAATAATTTGATAACTGCTCCATTAGCGGAAACAATCCAAAAGCGATGCAATCTCTAAAAAATCCATTGCAGCGTTGAACGACAAACGAGACAATATTTCAGCTAAGTTCCGCCGTAATCATCCGAGCGTCTGCGTTCCATTGACAAAAATGTAAAAAGGAAATGGTAAACATCGAAAACATTCAGTAGTTGAGCCGCATTGTACATCATCTGCGCTGTGATTACTCTTTTGTCGCGTTCGCCATTGTTTTGCACTTTCTTGTAAGTTTTTCAACAAAGACTGTCACCGACAAAAGTGCTAATTAATGTGGAATCCTAAATATTTTATGGTTCCGTTTAGAATAACATACATTACAAAATGAAATATAATAGCATACTTAAATGTAAAGAGACTTTATTTCTGGTGCGAGCAATGCTAATTAAACAATGTCTCTAATTTTAAAACAGTTTGAAACCAACAAACGTGATACACTGACACTATGTAATAAGCTATGTTAAATGAATACTCTAGTCAGCCATTTTATAAGCAACTTGAAGTAAAGATGGATGACACAAAATTAACATCTAGATTCAGTAATTTACAAGCGACACGTACAGTAAAGATGGATTACAGAAAATCAGCATCCTGCCATATCCATAGAAAATAGCGTCTAATGGCACGAATCATCGCCCCACGAAAGCCATCCATCCATCGCCGCGGGTTGCGGGCGACGGGCCGACGGGCCGACGGACCGACTTATTTATCGGCCATAAATCCCACTTGTCATACATTTAATTACAGCTTGAGAGCGTCTCAATACGTCACGACTCCCCGGGGGCTTGCGCAACGACAATAGTAATTGTGCGCTTTGTTTTGAGCTTTTGGGTGGCACAAAAACTGCATAAAAGGACATGGAAAGTTTACTTTTACTAAAATATTTTATAGTTCCTTTCTTTCTAGTTTTCGTAAATAAAGTTAGAATTGACAACATTTCAAAATTTTTAAGCCTTAAAATAAAAAATACCGTTTCTTTAGTTTCTTCTCCTGATATCAAAAAAATATTCAAAAAATTTTTATATTGCTTATTTACTGAGAAAATAAATAAAAACTGAAAAATACGCTGTGACGTCATACTTACGGCATAATATCATACAGTTTGTTTGCCTGGTGTAAAATAGTTTTAAAAAGACAACATGAAGCATAAAAACAAAAACGTCACTGTCAACCACCTGTCAACACTGACATTTCTAAAAAATAACATTACCTCATTGGTTACCTATCCTCCAGGTTGACGATGACATTGACAGACGTCATAATAAACGTAACAAACTTACATTGACAGATTTTTTCTTTTGTTAAAGTGTAATGGAATTAACCGTTCAGACGTAAGTATGACGTCACTTGGCGCTTACGTCTCTTTAGAATATGAAGGATTAAAATCTATTTTTTAGGTATCTTAAAAACATAATTTTGAAAAAGCAAGAAACACGTGTCGCCTTATTTTAAGTCTACTTTCATATAAAATAATAAAAAAGCCATGTTAAAATTTTGAAATGTTGTCAATTGTCTATAGCTTAAAATAAGATCGCCACTCGCTGCTACTGTTAAGTTTAGGGTCCAGTAGCCCTCGCACGGCCACCAGTAGAAATGCGAAAGTATAGAAAAACTGTGGACATAAACTAAAGGTGCCGTTCCGATCTTTACCGCGGCCAATCGCGACCGACAAAAATTCAATTGAAATGCCACTTTATGACATACTTATTGTATATGTCATAGAGTAGGATATTATTTGAATTTTTAGGACTATAGTCTGTCATAAAGTGGCATTTTAATTGAATTTTTGGGAACGAAAAAAGATCGGAACGCTACCTTAGGTTTATCTCCACAGTTTATCCATACTTTCGCATTTCTACTGGTGGCCGTGCTAGGGCTACAGATAGAGGAGGCACCAGGATTACAAAATTCCGGTTGCGTTCCTTACTACGCATCCGGGGAAGTCCACATACGAGCATTGTTTCTGCTGACGTGCCCATTCAATTTCAGTCTTCAGAGAATCCTAAAGGATATCCCCAAGAAGAAAAACATCGCGTATTGAACTACCCCTCTACTGTTTTAACCCATCCAGCCCCATAAGCTCACCGGTGAGCGAGACACAATAGAATAACAGTAGATTTCCAAGAATCCACGATCGAAGGATTAATGCGACATCAGCTTCGTCCCTAGTACCATCCACCCCGACATCCATGTAACTAAATTTAGTAGAATCGAGGCTACGAAGTGATACGTTTCACTTCAGGCCTGCCGCCTGCATCAAACTGATATCAGCCATCGCAGCCGTAAAGCCGGTCGCGAATCAAAGTACTGCATAAAATCCAAACTGTCCATCTCATATTTAATTCCTTGCATTAAGCCTCTATCGACGGCGCGTCAATAAAAACGGAATAAAATAAATCCGGCAATAACGTGACGTCACGCCGCCATTTTGAAATAATGTGACGCGGCGACAGACGACGTTTAATTAGCGACCCCTCATTACCTGGGCATTGGCAGATATTGATATGGACGCGCTCGCACCGCACGATCCGATATCGATACGACAAATCAATCGTGCAGCAGTTTGGCACATATTATAGGCACCTTACACATTTTTTGAAGCCGCAAAATACTCCTATACTAACCAAGAAATTTAATTTAGCAGTAATATAATACACACACTACACAGTTCAAGATACTGCAGTTAAAGGATATCTCCTAGAACTTACGTGATATTTCCGCTGCCGCGTACCTTCCCAATAAACCTTCCACTGATTCTCCAGTGTAGATGACGCTAAGCTAAAAATAAAGACAAAGCAATAAGGACTTCAGTCTTAACACTTATCTAAGACTCTTGTTAGCAACAGTACCTGTAAAATCATATCGTCATGGGCCAGGGCTTAGTTAGTAATTGACTTGTGACATACCAATTACCTCTATTAAAGCATAAATTACAAAGACGCTGTAACACACATCATGGTTCATCATCATCGTTCAAAAAACCGAACGTAATTATTGATTTAAAAAATCACATGTAAAGTAATGCTCATCTATATATATAAAAATGGATTTTCAAATGTGTTAGTCGCGCTAAAACTCGAAAACGGCTGGACGGATTGGGCTGATTTTAGTCTTAAAATATTCGTAGAAGTCCAGGGAAGGTTTTAGAGTGAAACGAAGTTCACCGGGACAGCTAGTTATTAATAATATTTAATTATCACCAATGCGTCGTGCGATGTAAGTGGGCTCTGATTAATATGTTTTCGTTAAAAACTGTCCCGGTAATTCGGCGGCTCAGTGTAAGAACTTAATTAAAACTTCCCTGTCAGTACTCACTGTCCCTCTTCATCAATAGCTGTTATGACTTTCAAATATGTCCATAATTATTCAAATTTAGCTTTTACTAATTATTTTTAAAGTCTAAAGGTAAAGAGCTTTACTGCAGGTAAAGGGACCTTTAGTTACCTGAGTAGAGATCCAAGTTACAAGTAGAGTATAAAACGGTCAGTTACTTCTATCAATTCTGTTTTGCATCTCAACACGAACTACAAGGCTTATCCAAAGTCAGATGTAACGCCAATCGCCAATCGCCACCACCATGTAAACGGTCACCTAAAAGACAGTGAGCTCCTGTCAACGATAAGATCATCCAAGTAGCATTGTTTGCCAAAATAACTAACGTGTCATTGTAAGTTAAAGCTTTGCATCCTTGCCCTAGTCGTCCCCGTGACAATGTCATATATTAGTGTCACAAGATCCTTGTATTACATTGTAACAATTGATTAATTAACATTCAGAAGAATAATCAAGTATCAAAATCTATAATCCTCTATGCTATGAAAGCCCGGTAGTACATAATGACATCGTGTCATGACAAGCTTTTGCAGTTTGGAAGCAGCAGCAGCAGTTTGGAAGCTCTCTAGTGCGTCAATCCGTCATATAGCCCGAGAGCCCGCGGCATAGTCTAAGAGTTAGTATAACTTTTCTACCGAAAATAAAATATTTTATACTAGAAAGAATTAAATTAACTTATTTTGAACATTTACACTCTTTATGGAAACTTAACGACCGACTCGTCCCAAGCGGATAAAATTATACCCATTAACTCGACTGTGCAACGGGATAAACGATGAAAGCAACTTTATAGGTGCTAGCAAGTTGTCTAGCGCATCATACATCTAGACCTAGGCATCCATATGAAAGGAATCCCTCAGGGGTCTGTAATTTAATCCCACATTAGAAGCAGCGGATTAGAGAGCAGCTCAACAAGTTGACCGGACCTACGCAACATACCAACTCTCGGTAAATTCAACCTTATGTGTGCAGTGATAAGGATCACCGAGGTGTACGCAGAAAATTGCATTTGCATATGAAAATATAGCATCTTGAAGCGCATTACAAAATGAGGCACAATTATGATGGATGTTGATGCCTCGTTTCGCGCTTAATAAGACGATGTGCCTCCACGCTCTAATATGAACTCTACCTTGACGTTATAAGGTGGTGTTTCGTGTGATTGTGGTGGTGAATCCCGGCAGCGCTGTGGGTAATAGATACGTGTAGCGTTACAGGTTCAATTCCGTGACACACCGCGATATCTCACTACTAAATATTATTAGATTGATGGATGCGGTCGGTTTACCTTACTAGCTTCCATATTATATTTTCTTACATATTATATCACCTAACAGTATCACTGGATATACATCAGTAGAGGCATGCATACTCAGTACTCTACTGTACATGACTAGACACAATAGTAGACAATAGACACAATATACTCGGATATACAATACTGAGGTGCTCCATATTCGGTTAAACTTCCAGAACTTTTCCTGCGAATAACTCTAAAAATGGCTACTAATTTCTCCTATAGTTTGGTCACCGAATATTCAGAAATTCATACTTGACCTATCGCTATTTTTGTTCGTACACATTGGCCAATTTATCGCGCGTGAGCGAAAGAGATAAGTAGAAATACGTCAATGGCCGAATTTCTACGTATTGCTGACTATACATCAATTATTGGCGTGTAACAACTAACACTCTCTTCCTGATACTGTATTTAATCTAAAATCCCTCAACAAAATCATCATTAGCATCATGTTACAGTTTTGATCAATTATCCTTACATCCTAGTAGGTAGTATTAATCTACTGTCTTCCGCTATGTGTGTATGTGTGTGTATGCCAATCGAGTTAATTACACACGCACTCTGTACGCTACAGTCACCAGGTATCCTGAAAATCTAGGACAAAAATTGCTCGTACAGTATTTTTATTTATCTCGTGTTTTAATGAATATGAATTGAAGTAAGGAATTTAAACAATTTACCAATTTTTACTATTTTCATAGATCATCATACTCTGGGCAAAGCCTGAAAACATAGTTTTCTAATACCTGTAACTACAAAAATATCCTCGGTAAAATGCTCATCAATTGGCAATACATGCTGGATGATACCGTATCAGGTAAGCAACAGTAGATATTGTAACATATTATCTTGTAACTATCTATATGCGAAAACAATGTAATTGTGTATCTTCTTGTTATGTATTTACTCATATTGTTAATTAATAATTACTGTTTTGTTTTCCAGTAAAATAAAATAAATATCGGTAGTCAAACGCCTATTTACCAGTCGTAAGATACGTTATTAATTATTATCATCCTTCTGACATAGCTACGGTTACTTCTAAGGACTTCCAAAACAGGACACTGTCCCCCATCAGCCCTGCGTGTGGTCCCCGCGTCAGCAGGCGGAGGAATTGTCAGCTCCTTTGGCAACGATACATTTATGAGTTATTTACGACTCGCAACCGGAGCGACTTTATGGCCGCGATATATAATAACTGGTGATTATGTCCTCATCATCCTTGAGGGCGAGGCCGGCTGGGGTCATCGAACTCTGGGTCTAGCTGCTAGGGTCACAGGGTAAGACAAGACCATGAGACGAGGCACTATGGTCTAGATTTCCAGAGTCTAGACTCTAGACTTGAGAATATTTGCCTTAAGGTTTACACTATAAGCCCGCTTCTGCCTCTCTAAAATCTATATGTTACGATAATCTGAAAACATAGATTTATGTTTTGCGATAGCGCAAAACGTTTAAAGGTTTTAGTAGTGTGTTAGGAAGGCCTAGGCCATATTGCTCTTTCCGTTGGGTCGTCGCAAAGGAATGACGCATTTCATGCCACATAACGTAGGCTCTTCGACAATCAGCATACCATCATCCCGCTTTTCCTACGCCAATGCGTTGCAACAACGCGTCCGTTGAAACATCGCTTCCGATAACGTAAGTGCAGTACACAAAACTGCGATGCGACGTCGCATCGCAAATAATTCCGAATTTTTAAAGTGTTAATTATGAGAATGGAATGTTTTTGCCGCCGATATTTGCGATGCGACGCCGTATCGCAGTTTTGTGTACGAGCCCTAACACAATGACGTCGCAAAATGTAAAACTACGCTGCGACGACGCATCGGAGCATTGTGGCTTTGGGCCAGCGGGGCTAAAATGGTCACATTTAGCAATTCCTCTCAATCAATTCAGCAAATGAATTGTCAAAACTGTGAAACTGACAAATGTCAAATCAGTACAAAAATACAAAAATGAATTGCAAGCAGAGCTGCATTTTGCGATTTTAGAAAAATGAATCATATTATGATTCATATCATGATTCTTCAAAGCGACCATTTTAGCCCCGCTGGCCACAACACTGCGTTGCAGCGTCGCATCGCAAAAAAATACACTGCTTTTCAAAGGTTGTTTTTGCGATACGACGTCGCAACGCAGTATTGTGGCCTGGCCCTTAGATCTTGGTGTCGTATATTAGTTCCTACTGGCAGGGTGTGGGCTGATGATGACACTCGATTGGCGATGTCAGCTCAATTGAGAGTTATGCGCGGGCAAGTGACGGTCCGTCATCACCGTCATGAGCATATTGATGGGACTTTTGACTCCGCGCTAATAGCCGCCTTAATTATTGCCCCGTTTAGCGTAACTATGTTACACGATCAAACATGGCAAACGTGATCGAATTGATCATTAACGAAGTAGATCGCTACTGCTGGTTTAGCATGACCACAACTTAGCGTTGCGAAATAATAACTAGTTCAAATAGTAGGTATCAGATTTTAGGTACAGATTTCCTTTGACAATCATTTGTCAAGAAAAGACTTTATTTGGAAGTGCCCAGGTGCTGAGGTAAGAACGTAGACATATCGAAAAGAAATTGACAACCAAAGAGTTAACGCGTTTTGTTCCTCGAATTTCTTTAAGTTTCTGCAGTTTATGCGACAGCAATACATTTGCGAGAAAGAGACAAGTATCGTTGAAGGAATTTCAGATTTCTTCGCGCTGCTTGACCGGACTTTACAGAACACCATGTCAAGGCACAGAGATGCTAATACATAATCAGATCGTTCACCCCATCACCTTTTAAGTATTTACAAAGTTATTGCGAAATGCAAAGTGACAACTGACAAGTGACATTTAATACCCGACGTATGCAGGCGTGGCCGACCGGTGGTGATAAAAATAAACATGATTTTATCGGGTAAGTTACGGTAATGCGGGGAGAGACGGGCCTCAATCATAACTTACTCGCTAATGACAGACGGACAGACAGTAAAACTTTTATGTCGATATCGTTATTTTATACTTTGTGATATCTTTGTGAGGCTGTCAATAAAATATATTGCATTGTATCTTGTGTTGTACATAAAGAGAGACTGGTTTTATTTACTCACGTTTGAATTCTTAACCGCTCGTCAAAATTTAAGTTGCTCTCCAATTACTTTGCTAGTTACAATGTCTACTGACTAGTCTAAAATATATTTAAAAGAGAAGTTTCAAAGTTTGTATGTTTTCATCAAACATGTCCCGAAGTTACTAGACCGATATCCATGTGCACAGAATATGTAGAGTAGACAATGGCGATGGACAAAAGATAATCTTTTGTGAAAAATATGCGGTTACCTCAGCATTTCAGTTCGTGCGTATTTACTCCCTGAAAACAGATGATCGCATATTTGAAGAAATCCCTATCTTTAGTTTGAGATTCCAGCCATTGATTTTGATGAAAACTAAAGATGTTATCATTTAAATAGTATTCACATTACTTTTTATCCATAAAATGTGGGTTAAAAACGTAACATTTAAATGCATACATAGGGACAATTATTTTTCGATTTCGCATAAAACGCTACTTAATTCAAGCGTCATTTCATTAAGCAGTTACAAATATTACAATTAAATATCATTCCATAATGGGGGTATAAAATTTTATGATCAAATGACACGGTCCATTTAATTCATGGCGCAGGCGAAGCCGGGTGAGCGGTTGTATGATCGTAAAACCTTAAATGTGGACACTAAAATCAAATGTTTATTGAAGAATGTTTGCTAATGATAAAAGCCTCGATGTAAAGGTGTTTTGCTGGCTTTAGTATTTTAAATTAAAACAAACTCGAACAAAAAAACGGTTGACCAGCCCATGAACTTCATCGCCTAACGATCGTAGATTTGAGGATACAGCGGTTAACCAAATCATCATTTTCTGCCTTTCTGTTTTAACTGACTTGTTAACTAAAAATTTTTCGAATGTATGCTGTGGTAGGATTGTCAGAATTTAATATTATTATAACCCATAACATTGTCTAGTAGCACAGAATATGTATTAGTTGATAGTAGCTACTTTAGTCCGGGAGTAGACTCTGCAGTCTGCACATGATGACATAATATGTTTGCCTTTTCGTTTTAAACGACATTAATTATTATGCAGGTTTACAATGTAATTGTAGCCGGATAGCAGGATATTACTGTTTTATCCTGAAGTCCCTACTCCAGAACTCAACTCCACACACGACAATGTAGCTAGCTAGACGCATAAAAAACAACAGCCACAATCAAGCTGCACAAACATCTGAGCAGACGTAAGCGCTGAACACGAATCAATACGCGCCCAACTTAACACAAAAGGTGACAAAAGTGCGATTGCAAGGAAAAAGAACAAAATATAACTCATAGCGTATGTCCCCCCTCGGCGGTCGTTTTTCCCTCGCTATCTTCATATCCGGAGCGAAGCTTGCCAGTAAGCCGACTTGTACCGACGCATTGATTTGGGGTTGCCACCGTGCGAGCTCTGCTGGAAATGTGGGGCAAACTGTCCGTTTATGTGGACGATCACCCAAACATAGTCAGGGGTTTGGGGTCGTTTTTGTCAATAGCTGTTGTAACCGCTTGCTGGGAATCGTCTGATTTTAAATTTTTACAAAAATGTTTATTTGACGCTTTACACTGGACATGAAATGGCAGCAGAGAAAAGCATGGATGTGGTGACTTCCGGCTCCAAACAGCCGCACAAGTCACAACCTACTTTTAAAATATACTTAATTGTTTTTTAATTTTTGGTGTCAAAGCTTTCTGTTAAATGTGGCTGTTAGAAATTACTCGTAGATTAAAATATGTTACATTACATTAAATATTTTAAATAACATCATAAAAAAAAAAAAACAAAATCTATAGAAAATAAAGTAACTTTCAGCTTAACAATTTATCGACTACCATGCCCTATCAAGTAAAAAAAACGAAATTTCACCTGAAGTCTTACAGATATTAGAGGGGATTTAGGGAACTTTTGTTGGGCAACACAGCATCTAGGTTACAATGAGACGTGAGGAGTGTCTGTGTGTTTCTTTATCTCCAGTCCATAAACAGTCTTGATAGGGTGGCGAGTGGCGACGGAAAAAAACGAGCCAAGTCGGGGGATTTAATGAAAGGCTCCGACTCCCGACTCCCGAGTACTGGAGCTGTTCCCTGTCATAGCCGATACAGCGATTGATTATTGAGAAGAATACAATTTGAGACATGTGTTGACAAATTGAAAAACCATTGTTGGATAATGAATATAATAAAATATTCTTTAAAGCGTTTTAAGTACTAGACGAATCCCGCAACTTCGTCTATCATGCGTAAAATGTAAATATGTAACTTTCTTCTGGACTCATATTATCCTCAAATCAAATTTCTTCCAAATCAGTCTAGTGATTTCCGACCGACAGGTCACAAAAACCGATAGACAAAAATATCAGTACGGAATACGGATAGTAAGAAATCGGAAACATTTCTTCAATGTGATCTGAATTTCATTTCCAAAAGTTTGAAATGTATCGTAAGATGAGCTCGCCAGATGTCTTGGCCAGTTGGCTCGTTTATCTCCTGACATACGTACCTACCTGATACTTGATACACAATCTCACTACATCTGATATTCTCATGCAACTCTTTCAATTATATTCGTCTGAATCTGGCAAGAATTGGGAAGGAATGCTACTGATTTCGTGCTTTTGGTAGATTAATTCAGTTCGACAATAATGTTAAGTTTTTGGTATTTAAAGACGCTTTTAAAGGCCCCATGTACAGGGAAGAGGATCGATCCGGTTCCGATCGAACTGATACAGGCCGACCTTACAAACAAGTCAGCGTTTTGTGCAGTCTGATCAGGTTGGCCTGCGATCAGACCGATCAGTTCGATCGGCTTCGGGTGTATGGGCCTTTGGTCATTAACAGTTGTGACTTGTGTATCAATTTCTTCGCGGCATTTTTCTGAATTGAAAAGACCACGTCGAAATCGAAAATCGACACTTTTATTGACTGAACGCAAGGTAATCAATTCGAAATTTATCGACACCTTTATTTATAACACCGATAAACGTGAAGCTTAAATAAAACCGAGTGGGGCAAAAAGACACCGAGATAAGTGACAGGAGCACCACCTAGTCGGCGCGGGCGGCACGGGACGCGGCGCCGCGTCAAAGCCGCGTGGGCGCACATTTGCATAGATTCATTAGCGTTATCTCGCGGCCTTTTTTCAGTAATTAAGGTCCGTGTGAGGTCTGGCGGTAATTGTCGATACTAATATATGGTGCAGTTCGCGTGCATCGCCGAATTTGCTGCTCTTGGGCCCAATTAGATATGCCGATTAGGGAGGTCCATTCGGAAGGAGGCTGGAGAAAGGTACCAGTATATTTCATTTTTTCAAGAGATTGTAGTTCTGGCTCTGAGTCGGGATGTCAATGGTCATAGTCGCGAGAGGAGCTATTATTTTAGTCTACCAGTGATGCGGGGTTACCTTCATTCCTAACAGTTTTCCTAGTCACGATTTGGAAGATTTTCAATAAAATCTCTAACTACTTACACAAGCAAAGGCTTCCTTCTGAAAAAAGCTAGCCTTTGTCACTCTTAGCCTACGTATGTATTTATAAATTACTGTTGAAAAACATTGGCTAATTATTAGGTTAATTTGACCCTTCATAGAGTTGGTTTCCGAAGTACCAGTTAGTTATATTAGTATTTCCTATATTCTTAGAATATGATGTCAATAATATACTTAGTAAACAAACAAAGTCTCAATTGAATAGGTCCAATACTTTAGATTTTAATGAAGTGCTAGATGGGCTGAAATTTAGTATGTACTCTAAGTTTAGTAGGGTGGGGGGTAATGGAAGTTTTAATATGAAACTTTCACCAATTTAATGAATTAGGACATGAAAGTTTACACGGGACCGTAGACAGTAACTAAAAACCTATTAATTAAAAAAAAGTAGCAACTTACAAAAAGGACTGAAATCCTACCAAAAACATTTCATGTAAAATGTTACCTCGACGACCACAAAAGCTTTGCCTTACTCTATCGACCCTAACTCCAACGAATTCTACATATTAGTAATTATGTAAATATGGCTTTTGTTTCGTTACTTACTTCAAAAACTAAACATTCGCCTCACCTCCACGACGGTAGCGAAACAGCGAAGCCATATTATATACTTACTGATATGTAGAATTTGTTTGAGTTAGGGTCGGTGGAGTTAGGCCCTCGTAGATTCAGAAGCTTGGCTCTACATATTTAGATCTGATGTCTTTTTCACAGGGCAAACCTTTTGTGTTCGTCGAGGTAACATTTTACATAAAATGTTTTTGGTGGGAAATAGGAGAGGGTAGGGAAGGGAAAAGTGTAGGGGATTGGGCCTCCGGTAAATTCACTCATTCGGCTGGATTTCTGTGAGCCCGTGGTATTTCTCCGTTCGAGTCGGCCCATTCGTGCCAAAGCATGGCTCTCCCACGTCAATCGGTGGGATATTTTATTAAAACTTAACAGATTCTTGTCTTCACGCAAAGGCGAGGACGGATTTCAGGGAATATCACGTTATAAAAATAATAAAATATTATTTATTCTATAAATAGCATGCAATGAACAGCTAAGTAATAATTATATAATTTTATTTAACGATTAAATGCCGTGGTACTTCTGCAATAAATATAATGCTGCGTGCACATTATATTTAAGTAACAATTACAATTAATAATTTTTAATATTACATTGTTGAAGCGTTAATTATAAAGAATAATTTTATATTTAACTACCGCGGAAAATTACGAAAAAAATAACATTAAATGTCAAAAAACAACGAAAGGTCATGTTTTGCGAATATAATAAAACATATTGAGGTAAAAACAAAATGTTTAAAGTTGTTTAAATACATATCTAATTATTAATTACTACATTATAGTTTTTACGTTTTTAACCTTAACCACTTGGCATGTTCTTAAAAATATACATAATGTTCAAAATTATTAATAATATTTATTTTTTGTCGAATGTTGTATTACCTAAATTTTACAACTCTACATTATTTTTTGTTGAGTTTTTAAATAAAAAGGGTAATTTTAGGTGTCCACTGATGGCAACCCTAACTATTTCAGCGCTGCTACTTTTACGATAAACTCGACTGGTGAGTGGTGACACAAACGCATCCTAAAGTATTATTATCCCCTTTAGCATTATCACAGTAGATCTATGCTTTCGCATTTCTACTGTGGCCATGCTAAAGGGGCTTGTATATTTATGTTGTACCTAGCTTATAACTAGCAATTAGTTTGAAATATGATGCCCTTTCGCAGTACGCATACCTACAATTAAGTTTTTACACTTTCTAGTGTTGAAAATTGTTTATCATATAAAAATCATCACTTTAATACTAGCAATATTTACACCTAACGACTTCCGACATCGCAATTTTATCGTATTAAGTGCATGTAGTAATTTCACACTTTAATCGAGTGAAGGATCAAAACGACATTTCTAAATATCGGTCATTGACATGCTACGAATAATAAAAACTAAGCAAGAGTAATTGTGTCAAAAATGTTGTCCACTAGTCTACAAAATGTTTGTTAGATCCGGGACATCCCTCCTTTATACGGCTGAAGGCGAACCGCAGGTGGTTTTAGTGAGTAAGAGACATACCCCCGGGGTGCTTCAGCTAACTGAGGCACATCCCCAACCCGGGGCACCCAAAAGTCCACAAAATGTGACCCGAATACGTGCATACTTTATGCATGTATTCGGTACACAATTTTGATTGAACAAAATATTATATAGAAGTGACAATTAATGTCAACGGCTTTATTTCGTAAATTTGAGTGTTAGTGTTTCGTTGCTATTGCCATATTTTAGTGTGCCAAAAAGGAACCGAATTCAAAACGGTTGAAGTATGTGAGTTACGTTTCCTTAGTTTTTATTATTCGTAGTCGACATGCTATTGCTATTCCTGTCACAAGCATTTAAATATTCGCTATTGCACAGTTCCATGATCTAAAGTTTAAGGTCTGAGATTTTTTAATTAATACTTCATGACCAGTGAAATTCGTATATCAGTTCTCTCCTAATATAAGTCTTCTCTGGACTTCCATAACTATTTCAAGACTAAAATAAGCCAAATCGGTTCAGCCGTTCTCGAATTTTAGCGAGACTTACAAAATTGAAAATTTAGTTTTATTTATATATACCTAATAGATAAAATATAAGTAACTAGCTGTTGCCCGCGACTTCGTCCGCGTGGACTTCAGTTTATAGCGCGCGGTGTCAACAAAATTGGTGTCAAAAGCTTTTTAAAACCCTGGTACCCCTTAAATCAAAATACCCAAAACAGCCGTGTAGTGTGCACATAATATAAATTTTTTTTTGTTATTAAACTTTTTTATACCCAATTTTTAAGCTTATTTATCTTTACACAACTTAGCTGCATTACACAACTTTAGCTTTACCCATAAACTATTTAGTATTTATTATTGGTATGTCGGTAGGTGAGTTGTTTGATAACGTGTATAACAATCGAAAGAATCGAAAAACTTTGTTCAACATGGTACCACCTCCTATAGAAATACATATGAGCAAGCGATAGCACGATCTACTACGGCTCTTATCGACTCTTGGCGCCATCTGTTTTGAACTTTTGGAACTAACTTAATTTGAAAAAATTTACGCATTTTCACCCCCTTACAACCCTTTTTTCCAGTTAAAAAGTAGCCTATGTCCTTTCTTAGGCTTTAGACTATCTGTGTATAAAATTTGATTACAATCGGTTCAGTAGTTTTGGCGTGAAAGCGAGACAGACAGACAGACAGAGATACTTTCGCATTTATAATATTAGTATAGATAGTATAGATTTATATGGAGCAAACAAGGAAACGAAACTTCGTACAATCGTTCTAGTCCAGAGGGTTTATTAGTTACAACTAGTAACCTTAGGACCTTATGGCGCATCTATAGTAGTCATAGGATTATAATTAAACTACAGAATTTTAGTACCTATAGCGCGTTCATAGTTATATTACCTCGAATATTCTTTATTAACACTTATTACGTTGGTATAGAGGTCATACTCGGAATTCTGGTCCTGGCACTGGTGACTGGATGCAGTAAATCTGCAGGCGATTATCAATCATAAACGTAGTTGGTGGGTACGAGGGGGTTATTATTGTCGGTAGCGGTAATCGCGCATTATCGCCCATCCGATAAATTATCGAATGTTTTGATTGGTCGTTAACGCTGAAGGTAGAATGCCAAAATACTCAAAGCAACCGACAGTTACTACTTGTATCATTTTGTCTTTAACCTCTTCTCGCTAAAACTACTAAACTAATTTTAGTAGATATTTATTTTGAGATACTTTGTGCTCCGCGCAAGGATATACAATGTGTCCCGTCATCGGTGTCCGATCCTTTAATGTCCATAATCTATGGCATATTTTATCGACAAATTGGCCTCAAATTTTTTCTCTCTCTAACGGTTGTAAAATGGCAGCCATTTTAGTTTTTCTCGGGTTTTCACACTAATCTGACCAGTACTACTCATACTACACATATCCTATGAAGATAAAAAAGGTGTAATTTGATAGCTAAAGTTGTAGACTATGCTTACACACGCAATATGTTATTTTCATGGAATTAAACATAGAAAAACCAAAGTTTAAGGAAAAAATTGTGAATTTTTAATTAATGGCTTTTTGTGAAAAGCTATTGCTAATAAACTGGTTCTTTTTTATTTTAAAAAGAAGAGGAGGTTTTCATCTAAAATAAATTCCGTTGCTTCTATGCTTTAAGTCAGATAGTTCAAAAATGATAACGATTTACTTATGAAGTATTAATATTTTTTTCAAAAGTTTGAGGGAAAAAAAATTTAAAGCCAATTTGTCACTAAAATACGCCATACATCATGACATTGAAGGATCGGACACTGGTGTCGGGACACATTGTATATATTATAGTATATACTTATCATATAATCGAATATCTGCGGGAAGGGAGTTGCGGGCAATATCTAGTAGACAAAGCCGAATATCCTGCTAATTTTCAATAAGAAAATAAAAGATCCGTATTGTTAACACTCCTAAATTGAAAAGAATCTCCGAGGAAATTGAAAAGCATCTATCAATGGGAATGAGTTTTGAATTGATTGAAATAATCGTGGCGATATAATGAGGTCGTCGCCACACCACGCCGCGTTATTCGCCACACAATGGACTTCGGGATTAGCTCTTTGTCCCCGGTTGTCCTGATTGATACTCATTGGAATTAAAAAATAAATAGCCAGAACATTTTGATATGGGTGGATAAATTATCAACAATTTTTGGACAGTCAAAGACAGGGGCCGTACCACGAAATTGTTTTGAGACTCAAACAATCGGACGAGAATGCCGCGTCCTGCTCTAACAACGTCATTTCTCGTTCGTTACAGTAGGACTCGGCATTTTGGTTTGATTGTTTGAGTCTCAAACAGTTTCGTGGTACGGCCCCAGGCTCGATTGGCCGCTTATCCAGCAATCGGATTTGCAAAAATAGTAAAATATACCTACTCGACTGTCCGGTTTTGCGTTATCTCTTAGGACTTAGCCACTAGTCCGTTTCCCCCCGTTTTCCCCAGTGTTCTGCAGCAAGGGGGTTTTCTCAAGAAAATGGCACCTAATGGCACACATTGTTCCCATGTAGGAGTAAGGTTCTTGCCCAATATTAGAAGACATCCGTAGAACCTTCACAGTAGTTATTTAATGAACACGGAGTGTTTTTAAGAATAGGTCAAAGGTGCAAAAAACCCCCCGAGGTCAGGTCCAATGATCTATTTGGATCGTGTGGACACAAGTTGACCTACAAATCGGAAATAGAGTCGGCCCAATCGATAGGCCATGTCGGGTTATAGACGACTGCATAATAATCAGATGACTAATATTATTTTTGTGACACTTGTAAGAGTTAAAATTTAAACGAACGTATTTTTTTCTAATAACTTTTCATTGCCTATCGCATTTTACTAAGTGATATTATTAGATTATTTTGAAGATAATTTGCACAGGGCTAAAGGTAGTTAACGTCAAAGAGTCTACTTATTTTGATCTTCCTACTTCTGCTTACAGCTCCATGAGTTGTAAGCGTCATATTATATAATCATACAACCTTACACCAAAAAGGTCATGAAATACCTTTTCATGTTTCATGTCAACACCATGCAATTTCTTTCCCTAAAAGTGTTCATGAGCCGTCCGTTAGACGATCCGTCTGACCATTTACAGATCATCATAAAGAGCCCTGGCTATTTCCTCGTCAGTCAATGCATCATAACCGCTCAAAGCAGATAGTTGGCACTACTCCAGTACTAAATCATAGTCAACCGGCAGGGGCTCGCTGATGATGAATGCCAGTGACAGTTGTATATCATCCACGGCTAAATACTTGCATAAACATTGAGACATCAAGATTCAAGACGTTTTGTATATTATGTATAGCGGAGGGGAATGTGCCAAGTCTACGAAATGATGACGCTAATAAAATTTCGGCTTTTGGCTGGATCGAAAACGAATAAAATTTGCAATACGTTGCACTCCACTAATCGTAATTGGTTCGTGCGTTTACTTTCATCTCGGAACTGCGTTCAAAAGTCGACTTTAGGTATGTGCGATTAAAATTTAAAATCCAATGTGCCGATAGCGTCGAATAGTAATTACAAGAATTATTGTCTTTCATACATTTCAGGGATGTCCAAAATTTATTTGTAGCAACCTGTTGCCTTACTTTGTTGTTTTACTTAATTCAATCTGAGAAATCAAAAAGTATCTAAATGCCCATAAATGATCAGAAAACAGCTTCTACTGTATCTGTGTTAAGTACCAAGGTCTAGAATTTAATTTCCAATAAAAATATTCAAGCTACACCTAAAAAACTGAACTTAATTTTTTGATTTCGCTGTTCCATTTAAAGACAATTACTCCGAAAAAGGCAATTAACAACTCCGTTACGTACTTATTAGAATAAACGTCACATTATGTATAATTAGTGTCGTATAAATCAAACACCGTATACAATATACATGCAATAATTATCCTGTCAGACACACCATCATCCCCGTTGCCGTTTGACTCGATTATACAAGACAATTAACTTCATCGTAATACTAGACTACCTGTTTTGATAGGTTCTATGCAATTTTTAAATTCATTAGAATATTAATTTTAACCAAAAATTAGAACCCTGACTCTACAATTACATTTCATTTTGAAAATATGACAAAACATGTTAATCGCGTTGATTGGTCAACACTCCTAATTCTATTTGACGTTTGTTTGACGTATACAGTAAATTTTTTGCCGAGTTGATAGGACTGGATCGTACAAGAAACAAAGCTCCATTTGTTTAATATCTGGCAAATGTTTACTTATATTATAATACTAGTATTATAATATAAGTAAACATTTGTCTAAGTTTTGTTGGTACTCGAGAACGCCTGAACCGATTTGCCAAAAGTCTTGAATATTCGTAGAAGTTCAGGGAAGCTTTATACAAATTAGAGTTAGTGTCTAGCTAAACACACTAGGCCGAAAATACGCGGCCGAAGTTCGGCATGATTACGTCAGCAATGCGCTACGCATACAATAAACGCGACGTAATTTCGGCATGGTGTGTCATCGGTAATTTAAAATACATTGCAGACGTAATCATGCCGAACTTCGGCCACGTATTTTCGCCCTAGTGTGTTTAGACAGTAAAGTGCTAGATACGAATTTCACGGGTCATCTTGACATGTAATAAAGCAGTTAAATGGAGTTACAGATCTCCAAAGGCAAACGCCATAAATAACAGAAATAGTTTTGATATCTCTGGAGTCTCGACGGTCAGTTCATGGGCTATGGTAGCTGCTGATCATCTCACAACCGACTCTACATTTGACCCAAAACAAAGGTCTGTCAACACGGCGTCAATAGTGTGACAGCCCTGGTGATTTATATGACAGGCGTCAGTTCCCGGTACGTCGTGACGTATGATTTATCTCCGCACAGCTCCTGCGTTCCTGGTACTTCGGCTATTCGCGTTGAAGGAGTAGACGGATCATCAACCGTCAAATTTAACTACCTCGTAAAATGGGTACACTCATTCCGTTAGTTACAAGATATTCTTTGTTTTCATCCAATTTGATCTTCACATCTGAACCGGGCCGTACGCATCACAGTATACATGAAACATTTTGACGGATTTTCGACAACGCCACGCACTCTATAATAAAATAACCCAAGAGCCAGCGACAGCCAGACTTTCATGATTATATAAAAGCTCAAAGTTTGCCTGTATGTGTGTGACCCACACAGAGGTGAGAATCACCAGCAACTATGGAGTTTCGGTCGCGGTTTAACTGACCTACCTCCGATAAATAAAGAGTTAAGCTCGATTTTTTAGCTTATTATCTTCAGGATAACTGTAGGAGTCTCGTTTTTCACTGCCGGGCATTTTTGATAGTTGCTTCTGCCAGACAGACTTATAGTAGGTTAGTAGTAGTTAGTGGGACTTTGAGGTGCCGCTTGCCGCCAACGGGGTGCCTTTTTCATTTTTAATGCATTTTTAAACGCATCGGCTCGTCAAGTTGCAATGTGAACCGATCCTAATTTTAAAACAAACCCACTAATACCACCAGACAGACAACTAGAGTTACCTGGAACCGTTATGCTAATTGTGGTCTTCGCGTTTTCGTGTCAAGTCAATCGCCTATGTTTGTATGGGCATTTCTCGGAAACCGTGTTTGCCGACGCGACGTGTTATACTCCAAATAACCTAATGAGTGACCAGTTTAAACATATTAGAAAACTGGTTAAGACTTCTCAAATATCATAAATTTTTACTGCGGAGGGCGGGAAAATCAAAGATCTCTAAACCCCTTTGATCTGTGTATTGGTCCCTTCCCTTTTCTTTAGTTTTTGGTTTGGTATTGGGGAAATTACACATGGATAGTGGATAACAAATGAGGTCTGAGGATCTTTAAAACCTATAAACATTTCCAAAACTCAAATCGGCAAAACAACATAAGTTCTTCTAAATCGTGCCTAGTGGCTGGTTGTGTCACTACCGGTACTCGGTGGTACCCCAGGTAACTTAATTATCGTCACTGACCGCAGGTAATCAATACTAAAGACTATGACATGGGTTGCTCAACTTACATTTCACTATGTCCACAGCTCGCAGGCGAATCTGGAAAAGAGAAGTTGGTATTATTTTCGAGTTACAGTGAGAGATCAGGATATCAAAGGCTTTAGGGAATCATTTCCCTAAAGATTATTGATATCCTGATCTGAGGTTCATCTGGCCGGGTTAGTTCCCAAACCGGTGGTAGCCGGCAGGCCTCATGTAGACGTTCTAAAAGAGTTAACTTTGTTAAACTATTTAGAAATTAATATTTTGATTTTTATAAAATATATTCTTTACTACATAGAGTGAACTCAGAGATTGGCAAGAAGCGTTTGCCAAACGGTTCAATTGTACAGGAAAATCGAAGAAAGGGGACGTGTGAGTTTTTTTCCATTCCCGACTGTACTCTATAGACGCAATATAAACGCAATATAATATGCACTGACGATTCATTAGAAAATTAACTATTGGACAGATGCAGCGTAGTCCGTCAACATTTAACTATAACAACTCGATATACGTATTACGTTTGGCAGCTGGCAGTCAGTTTTTCACCCTAAAGTATTATAATTACTTGTTTCACCATCTATAGAAAATAAGGTAGCAAACGAAGAAACGGGTCACCTGATGGAAACCAACGCGTGAGTTGCCGGACATTTAAGAGGGAATACGCTCTCGCCTCTCTTCTTGAAGGTTTGCAGGTCTTATTGGTCCGGGAATGCTGATGGCGACAGTTCGTTCCCGAGCGATCGAGCCTTAAAATTAAAGCAGTGGTGTGGTCACAGCCTAACATTAAAGCAGTAGTGTGGTCACAGCCTAACATTTAATAGAGAGTGCTCACTGGCCGTCTTCAGTTTATTGGCGGGATGAGTTATGTTCGTCGGCCATCAGCCTGTGATGACCAGACACACTAAATCACGATTGTAAACATCACAATATGTTTGCAAAGAGTGCACATAATCATTAACTTTTGCAGGGAAAAATTTAATTTGATCATCCTCAGTTCGTTTGAGTATAGTATGGCTAAGGCCTAAGGATGATTGGAGTTTTCTCACCACTAAAAGTCTCTCGGAGCTCTTGAATTTCCGAGCGATATTTAGTGGCTAGAAATTTTAGGCAAAACGCCCTCTAGACACAAAGTGGTGGTTAGAGCGCTTACAGACGAACGGCACTTGTCGACGACGCGCATAGCATGACGTCGGTAGGGTTGCCATCCGACCGGATATCCCCGGATTTGTCCTATTTTGAAGGGCGTCCGAGGTGCGTCCGGCCGGTTTTTTGAAAAGCGTCCGGGTGAAATCCAGACACTTTTGATGAAAGAAATTTAACTTTTAAGTCATGCAGCAATAAACGAAAGATAAAAAATCGCTAAGCATACACACGGTTTCTTGCATGGACTTGAGTTAGTCAAATTTTTACAAATTCTTGTTGGAAAAACAAAAATTGGCAAGACGTTATCGTAATTACTGTTTAAGAGGTGTCCGGAGAAATAACCACATTTCGGCCAAATGTCCGGGAATTTTGTCGTGCCTGACCGGCGAAGGCAATTTGGGTGATGGCAATTCTAAACGTCGGTCAAATCAAGATTTTTTATTTCTTACTTCGAAACTTAATTGAATGCAAGTTGCCTAAGTACAAGTTCTAATAAATTACACGACTATAATTAAAGTTATCGTTATATTAATTTGTTGTTTAATTAGCCTTCTACGTTAGAATCAGTATTAAAATAATTATCTGCAATCATTTTTATCAAAATCAAATGAATAATGACAGTATAAAACTTTACGAGCGTTCAATTGTTCCAATGATAAATGAGTAGTAATAGGCGAAGTTTGATTAATAAGTGTCAATGCGATATTAATTGGTAGCCGCTTTCTACACTTGACAACACGTGATAACACGTGATCATACGTGATACAACGGCCGTGTTGTGTGTCATAGCCACATCATGCAATGTTGAAAGTATTGGTGATGATAGTTGAGAGAAATACTTGTCTTATGTCCGCTATATTTTCGCGGTTGGTGAAAATGCTAAAAAATGTAGCAGACTTTTAGTAAGTCAAAAACTCTTTTTACCAACCTACAAGTCTTTAGGCACTAATGACTAATAAGTAATAAATAGCTGATGACTTAGAAACATTTGGGAAAACTTATAAATAGCCTGGCTGTTAAAAACTTTACGTTAGGTTAGGTTAGTTTTCCTCAACTAGGTTGGCGAAAACGGGCGTAAGATTTCAAGGTATCCCATCACCTACTGCAGTCATTACTATTCTCGATATCTTCCACCATTTATTATTTTAATAACTTTTTCCCGATGTCCCCCAGCGACCAATCAACAGAGCGACATTGAGAATAATCATTTAATTCACTCGGTCCCAATAAATCAAATAATCAATATACATAAAATCAATTGCAATAAAATAATTTCAATTATCTGTGAAGTATTTATGACGGAGTATGGTGGAGTATTGATGGCGGGCGCACACGAGATGAAGACCTCCGTCGCCCGCTGCGAGCCAGATCATTATTGACACGACATGCAGCAATAATGATAAAAAACATCACTTTAAATTGATCAGGAGGCTAGCAGAAGAATCGATTGTTGGAAATTGCGTAAACTAGCAACACCAGGATTGGGTAAACCTGAAAGTCTTTTGTTGTTTGCATTCTTGCGTTCCTGGTCCTTTTACTCCTTATCCTCGCTTGGGAGTGTAAAAATTCCAGTGTAAAACTACAAGATAGTAAAGCTGTTACATAGAGGTGTTATTGTACCAAGCCAACCAAGTCAGTTGAACCTGTGGTGTGGATACTTCGTATTTTAAATTAAGAAAGGGCTGATATTGGTTTTAAGGTGAAAGTATTAGCATAGATCTAGTTCAGAGCTGTTGAGGAAGGGACGCGATGGGACTCTCGCGTGATCGGCCTTTACTCTTTACGCTCAAAAGCACACAAAAGTATGACGAGTCGTGGAGAATCTGTGCCACAACTCGAAATTGTAAAAGAATCGTAAACGTCCGTCACGACGCGACTATCGCACAATCGAAGCCGGAACAAAGCAGCCAGTGACTCCTCGCCGTTCTTTAATTAGGGTCGTGGATCGGCGGTACAAAGATCTATGGATCACAGATCTATCGGCTATGATCTGGCCAACAAAGCGTTTTCGGATCAAATCACACAATTACTGGCGGCCGCTTTGTCGGCGCCTGTCACTGGCTGGTGTGCTCCACTCGGCGCTACAGCGTATCTGTCACTGTGCACTAAACTGTACAAAACTTCACACGCAGTTTATCATACGTAAACAATCAAAAGTAAATATTAGGAATCTATTGACATCGTTTAAGTAAGACAATTACGTACTGCCAATTTGTACTATCAGAGTAGTTGATTCATAGGCAGATTGTGGACCTGGAAGGTAGAAGTGATTTGGTCGCATTGTGTCAAACCCAGCCGACAGACAGCTCATGGAACTGCGTCATTTAGACGGGTTATGTAACCCGTTACCCGACTAAATGACATAGGCGCAGATTTATACACGCATCAATATTATCATGATTCTAGTATCACGCGATTCACAAGTGTACTGTGATACTGTGATTCAAGCCTATTACACCATCAATATTATCACGGAATCGTGATATAATTGATGCGTGTAATACCTGCCATAGGTCCGTCATTTGCCTATGAATCAATTTCTTCGATGGTTTAGGCTTTCGAAAAAGTTTTTTAATAAATGTACCATTGGTATCGTCTATCTATGTAGATTAGATTCTATCAGAACAGATAGTTTAACGGTAGTGACACCGGCTTAACTCGCTCGTACACTTTCCCTGTCACCTCATATGCATGCGATATGCATAACGTAATGACATTTGTATGATTTGATTTAATTAGATTGCGCGCATCAAGTCGCACGCGAACGTGATTTTCAGGATAAAGCGATGTGAAAGTAAATTAATAAATAATAGTATGCAAATACTCTGTACAATGTTAGTAATATTTTTTAATTTGTTCAAAATTAAAAACCTATTTCTTAATCCTTACGGCTTTTTCGTCCAACCAAAGTGCCTGGACATTGCCCTCTCCAACTCCATAAATGCCCAATATGCCCGAGCGTTTTGCAGTCGCAAGTAGAGCACACCTATTATGTTTGGTGTCACAAGCTCACAGGCGCGGACAAACACTCGTCATACTGACGGTCGTGACGCGGCACTCCCGTCACTCCGTCACTCCACCCCGCAGGGAGCGAGTCATCATCAGCCCACGATAGTCAATTGGTGAAGCTTAGTAGAATTACACCACTTATGGATTATTAGCATAAATAAAGAATAAATTTTAGAACAAGTGGCAAAAAATGGTGGCAACTGACAAGGAACTATTGATTTGAAAAATGAACTCTCAGCAACAGAAAACTGCCAGTCTATGGGCTTATATATAACTATAAGTGGCTTCTTTTCGTCTGCTTAGTTATATTTAAAATGTTAAAACTCTTTATGGTCTTAACGTGAAAATATTGGGAGTTTCATCTTGGACACTTCAAAGAAAGATTACAGTAGAAAGATCAACGTCGCATAACCCTTAAGGCGTTGATATACTGAATAATCCGACAGAATTTGTATTCTCAAGCTAATTATGATTCAGATCTTGCTGATGATGATGAGGTTCGTCAGCTGTGACGGGCTGGCGGGATGACGGGACCCGGGACGGTCGCGCGTGTGACTTGCACAATCGCGCCCTGTTGAGCCGCGAGGTTACCACGCTGCGGGAAACACTAGGATATTCTAAGGACCAAGTCCCGTTGTTTCACTTTCGGGTGTGGCCCATGTGTTAAATCCGGGCCCTTATACTACCACATCTTTATCTACTGGGCCTTAAAGAAAGTTTCGCCTTTGTAATGATATATAAGGTGATAATTTGTGATATTTTTTAAATAGTGTAAAAATTAAAACAAACTTAAGAAGATTATGAGAGTATTTAAGGCTATTTCAATAGGAGTTTAATTCTTATAGCGATGATATTGAATTAGAAGCTAGAATATTGTTGACAGCATAACAAGATCCATTCAAAAATTTAACAGTTTAACACTGACTAACTTAGACAGAACCTGATTCCTATAGATAGCGACAATTTTTAAGGTTTTTTTTAAGTTTTTTTAGGTTTCAGAAGTCCACAGTTGTATGAATTCTATAATATATTATCCATGTAAAAATAAAATAAAAGATATTTTAGAATAAAGAATCATTTTTTTTCAGAATGTCTATAAAACGAAATAAAACAAACAAGAATATCCCACATCATCCAAAACCCATATCCACCATCAAACGCTAAGTGACTGTGATCGACAAAAACGGAGTGCGATTTTATGAACAGCTTTCAGCCGGGAAAAAGCTCAATGCGTAACAAATGATGTTGTTTGCCGACCATAGAGCAGCCAGGGGTGTAGAGGGCTATACATAGAGTACACGGGGGCACAGAGGGGTACAGAGGGGTAGAGGGGCACAACTCACAAGGCAGATCCATTGACGAAGGTGACGACGCGTTTCGTCATCATTTATAACGTCAGCTCACGCGGAAAAGTGTTTTCACATCCTGATGAATTGGAACTTTTGTTGATCGAGTTTTGTTGAAAACGTTGATCTAACAGGTGTCTTTAGAGTTTAGACTTGGTGGATTTTTACTCATAATGTGAACAGAATAAGTTAAAAATACTGTCAATCTCCGACACAGTTTACAAAACAAAAATAAATTAAATGTCATGCAACATTGAGGGGTTTGCATTAGTTATTATTTGAAATTATCTAAGTGTAGCATAATTTTTAGCAAGCATTACAGAATTAACTATAATTTATATAATGATATATAAATTAAAATGAATTTTTAATTTTGATTGTCCCGCTACAACTCGAGACCTGGAAGGCTGAATTGATTTGGCTAATTTTCTTGTTAAGGTGACGCCGAGATAAAGTAAAAAACCTTTTTTAAAAATTTTCGCGGGAAAGTCCAGGGAAGGTTTATCTTATGACTTATTTATAAAATAATAGGAGAAATAAACTTCTATAAAGCGAACTGACAAATGCGTACAGAGTACAGATGACTGGAATAAGCTGTGTCACTCCCTGGTCTCCACAGTTTGTACGTTTAAGGATTCCTTTCTTGTGCTAAATAAAGGCGATTTGTAGAGTCTTTATTGAATCGATAATACTGTTTTACTAGCTTGTATTGTTGGTACTAAAATATTACATAGAACTTACACACTTCTTCTTTATAATAAGAGTTGCAATTTCTATATTGTTTTCAATTTAAGCACTGAAGAGCACAGCCTCGTAAACTTTCTAATGCATTGCAAACACTCGAAACTTTCTGGAAAAATTTACGATATTTTTACGACTTTTGAGTAGTGCTTTTAAGCACAAGCTTAGCTTTTTATCCCCAAGTAGACCAAAGGTGTAAAAGTCTAGCTTATCAGCTCCTCACATATATTAAGTTGACAGTAATTAAAAACTGGAAATGTTACTCGTCTATTTAAAAAGCCATTTTACGTGTAATAAACTTTTGGTATTTAAATGTGCATATAAATCAAACGCCACACTTGACGGCCATTTAATTCTGCTAAACGAAGCGAGCGATGCATAAAAATTACCTTATAGTAGTGTTTACATTATTATACTTATAATTTGACGTGGTGTAATAAATTTCAAGTAACCAGGTATGGTTAAAGCAATACTTCTTTCCAATTTCACTTCAGTTTATTGAAGTTGATCGTTGGTTAAAAATTACAGCTTATTGTGTCTTTGCGTCTCCTTATAAAGGAGAAGTCAAGAGTCAAGACTCAAGACGTTAAGATAAACCTGATAAAATAGTTAAGTACAATTAATTAATTAAAATAACAAAGTACGTAGTGAATGGGCACACATTACACTGAACTGGGAAAGTGTCATAACTCAAATTATAAAAAACTAGCGGCCCCGGCAAATGTTGTTTTGCCATATAATGATTTTCCCTGTTTTCCTGCTTTTCTCTTGAAGTTTTTTCTGATTATTTTTTTCTATAGACCTCACGGAGCCCGAGACCTTTCCAACGAATGCAAAGCCGTGGAAATCGGTTCGTGCGTTCTGGAGTTATAGCGTCAGGAAGGAAAACCCGAAAATCTTTTTATATATTAGACTAGGTGACTAGTGTACAGTGTCTACCAGTTCTTGACAGACAGACAGCAGATGTTACATGAATAATTAATAAAAATAATCGCGACAAAAATCAATATGAGACTCTCGATTTCCCTCGCAATAATTAATTAAATTATTCAGTCGTAAAATAGTAATTTATGACTTATACAACTAGTGGGAACTATCCGCCATGGGAATACGTCAAGTGAAATCATAGGCAAACGATTTAAAACATAATTAGTAACTAAATACACTTTAAAACATAATTAGTAACTAAATAATACCCTAGGCCTGGTGGAAATTGGCGGACATAAAAGTTATATAACAAATATTCATATTTTATATAAAAATTATGCGTGGAAAATTTATTTCATCATCATCATCTCCACTTCCATTCGTATATTCTAAAGTAACTGACAAAGTGATAGTAGCAGTTAATGATAGCACATTATGAGAAGCATAATTTATATTATTGTCTTGATTTTGTTGTGTTTCTTACAAAATTTACCAACACTAAAACATAGAGTTATTACGGCTCTTCTACATTAGCCCAAGTTTCAGAGCTCTGAATTTATCTTCGCTTGCCTAGAAGACCATGTCATGCCAACGACCCAGGAATCATTTATTACTTAATATTACATTAAAAGCATTAGCAAGTTATGTCACGGGATATGCGGCCATATTGGCGAGCGTTTTGTCAAGTTGTCACGCGCGCGCTGGATAAATGTCCGCCGGGTGTATGACAAACGAGCGGCGACAGACGCTGATGGTAAGTAATGGTGCGCCTGCGCATACATGCGTGACGGATACCCGGACATCCTTCTGCAGTGTGTTATCCGTTCAGGGTGCTTATTCTGAGTGCATTCGATCCAAATAAGGAAATTTGCGTGCGCAAGTGCCGTGTCTCTTAGTTAAAAACTTAAACCTA
This sequence comes from Aricia agestis, assembly GCF_905147365.1. Lineage (NCBI taxonomy): Eukaryota > Metazoa > Arthropoda > Insecta > Lepidoptera > Lycaenidae > Aricia > Aricia agestis. Next base: position 752,750 of record NC_056416.1, on the reverse strand, counting down.
TGTAAAAACAAAATATCTTAGATATTCTAACTTCGTCGCAAGTCGCAACTATTGAATGCAATTTGACTAAGTACTGCCACTGATGCCCTATTGTTATATGATGCCTATGAGTTGGCATTAACGTCCCATCAAATGTTAAACATCTCTGGAATCTGGATCCATTGTGGTGGATTGGTGGTGGACTGACAGTGATGACCAGGATGAACGCGAAAGGTAACATTTTTTTCTATGGAGTCAACAAGTAGCAACCTATCCTTATTTCATAAAAATATTCATTTCATTAGATCTTTAATACTTTGTCCGACACTTTTAAAACGGCTGCTGACTGGAAAGGACGAAATAATTAGGGTGCAATAATACTTTAGGAGTTGTTTACGGAACCCGACACCTATAATTTACTTGTTCATGACCGCCGGAGAAATGTGAAGAACCCGATAATTGGCTGACTGCATGTAAATGTGCCTTAATTATTTAAATTTCAGTAATTAATACATTTTTATTGATTTTGAGATTCGACGCTTCTGTATTATTTAGTTTGAAATTTATTTTTATCTGTTTATTTATGTTTGTTTATGTCGCTACGTTTTAGGGCGACTTAACTTTTTTGTTTGAGGAAGGCAGGTGATAAAGCTGTTTTATATAGCGGCGGCAACGTAAAGGATGAACTACACCTATACGATTATGTTTTAATTCGTCTAAGAATTTCACGAATGCTATATTAAAAGATCAGTGAACTTATGTAGAATGCGTATGACATCCATGTTTTACAAAAATACAATTATTCTCCAAAGTACGAGGAAGCTTTGGCCCTTGGCCGAAATAGGCATCCATTACACGGTAGGTTTTGCTTGACAGCGCCAACGCCATCCAAGTCTCATGCGCCATACCATGATGGACTATGATGAGTTTAGGTGGCCCAAGTATCAACATGAGGAAACTTCTTCAATTTAAATTATAAAGATATTTTATTAGCACTGATTGAAATAAATACTCGATAAATTAAGGTTATCCTTACCTTTTCAAAAGTCGACGTTCTACATTTTCACTGTAAATATTTCATTTAACACAGCTAGTAGCTACAGATTGAAAGAGATACTTAACAAATCATACTTTTATCTCTACAAAGGTCGATCTTCATTGTCACGTAAATAATAAAGCCTCTGTCATGAAAATCACAGCAGTTTTCACTATCTATCGTGGCTGGCCGTCAGTTGGCGCCCATCCGCTATGTTTGACAGCTGACAGTTGACAGCCGCCATCAATGGCCACTGCACTGATATAAAAATACGCCGCTTGTCCCCAAGTGCTTTAGACACTGACATGACGAAATCGAGTGTAATGCATTCGGATATTGAATATATTCAGTGCACGAATTTGTGATTTACTTATATTATTTATTTATTTATTAGGTTTCGGGGGCGATAAATCGATCTAGCTAGGAATCATTTTTAGAAAATGTCATTTATTCGTGTTTTATCGAATACCGACCAAAGCTCGGTCAAATAGCTAGTTATTTATTAACTGGCAACTTTAAAAAAATATTTGACACAATGACTTTTTATAAAAAAGTCATTCTTAAGTGGCAAAGTGCCGCTATAGGCTCTACGGTATAATTTAAAGAACGAGTCAAAGGATTTCATAATTCATATTTAGACATTTTCTACAAAGTTTTGTGCCTCGATTCGCTGTTTCATCTACAGTAATTAAATCATCATATACTTAATACTATGATTTTTAATTAATGTCGTTGCTAATAAATCGTACTGAAATATGGCACATGACGATCACGTTCAAACCTGGCAGCTTTCACCAATCACTCACTTTATGGCGAATCGCGCCGAGAGTGACAGTTCGAAATGTCACGATATTAATTAAATGCACACATGATATAATTATAAAGTCGCCGGTGCTCTAAACGCGGGTAATTCATGACAGCTGTCACGCAAACGTCACTTTGACAGTCGCGCCGGCGCGCATTGGCCACTGAAATATGTTTCCGTCAAGCGCGAGACCCGCATCTGCGCCAAAGGTCACCGGTGCAATTACTCGATAGATTGTACATTGACAGAAACTTTAGTGTCCACGATTTGTCGGATGCCGTAAATCACGGATGCTAATAATTATGGATACTGAATTATTTCACATTTGTAACCCTATCTAAGAATATTAATTACTTCGCTTTTAGAAACACTAGTGTAAATCAAATTCTGCCGATATAATAAATCGTAGATAGTAATCTGTATTCTGTAATTTAACCAATTGCAATATCGAACAAATCAAGTCATGCAATATCTAAATACGGCTATTATCTTGTAAACCAGAATAGATAGATTGATATGCAAATTTTTCAATTGGTAAATAATTAATGAGTAAAAAATTAAAATACTGACAAAATCATGATTAAAGTTACTGGGCCTGTCACCGAATCGTAGAGCTATATCGTGTCGTATATCGTGTGTCGTGTCGTAAGCTGTTAGAAGTTCTAAGCAATCCCAAGCCGTACAAGGCAAAACCAACAGCCTAACCGCGTCATGATGAATTTGAAAGTATAATCGCCTATAGCCTGCGCGCGTCATACACCTGGTTATCAATTACAGCCATAAATGGCGGGAAAAAACGCAGGAAATTGCGCGTAGCTTAGATAGGCATAGATCGATTGCCGCAGCCTAACAACTAACAAGCTACATCATACATGACTACCGGAGAAGAATGTACCTATCTTCATAAAAAAAATCTATATATATATATATAGATAAATAAAAATTTCGTTAGCGTCTCTGAAACCCGAGAACAAACAATTAGGCTAATTTTAGTCTTGAAATATTAGTGGAAGTCCTATAAGTAACTTATAAGAAAAAATTAAAAGCTTTAACAGGCACGTAATATGTTTGGCTAAAATTGATCATCAATAAACTGTTTAAATGCCCAGCGATCATACAAATCATGATGTTGAAAAAAAAAAAATAAAAAAAAAATCCACAGCCGAACATATAACCTCCTCGTTTTTTGGAAGTTGGTTAAAAATTGAAATCAACCAGATGGTTGGTCAATTATTATTGAATCAATGATCAACATTGCAAACAACTCTGAAATTTGCACTAAAACCTAAATTAAAAGATGTCCAAACTAACTTACGGTAACCTAGAAATCCATGTGAACACTAGGCTTCATCATAATAATAATTTTAACTCAAAACCTAGGTTGTAAATAAACGAAGGCCGACTTAGCGCGTTCGTCTCGTCGGTTTATCCTTGACAAAAGTTACTAGACAGCGCCCAATCGATTTTGATCGTTGGCGCGTCACAGTTTGATTGACACGCTGACAGACAGCCGGGCAGATCCGATATAATTACGCTGCATATTTTATACTACACAACTCACAACCGCCCCAAACGAAAACGTACTCTAATTTAACGGTCTAAAGTCCAAATTTGAAGAAAAGAAATGGTAGAAATGCCGTTTGAAAAGTGAGCGCCGAGTTTGTATCACGAAATCGCTTTAATCAATCTCTTATAAGGATATTGAGATTAGATCAAGCTCAATAGAGTCCTGTGCTCGAGGTGCCCTTTACACGCTATTCTTTGTCAGAACTTGGACTGGATAAATCTAAGGTTTAACTCTACGAATTAAAAACTAAGGAAAAGTAACTCCGTCTAAAAACATGCTCCACAATACTTGTCAAAAAAGTGTATCTTAGGTACACATTTCAATACATTTGCAATATTTAGGTGACCTTGAGCGGCACTAGGCTGACGTTACATGACAGATCAAAAGGAACCAAATTTAAAACGGTAAAAGTATGGGAGTTACGATTCCTTAGTTTTTATTATTCGTAGGTTTTACTCTAATATTAATAAAGTACGCATATTATCCAATGTAAGAGAGCCATCACATCTAGTATGAACACATGCTAAGAGATGCTAATTGCCAAAATTCAGGTCGTGAAAAACTTTGCCGGAGCACCGTACATTTTACAGTTTTCAGAACGTTTTGTCTTTCCTGAGCGTAGGTACACAGACGTACAGACACTTATGTCCGGTTATTGTTTCTTACTGGAGTTTAATGACCTATTTTGCCAGTTTTTTAGGTACGTTACGTTAAAACGTTAAATCGATAGCTAACCAATATTTGTCCCTTAAAAACTTTTTAACCGACTTCCAAAAAGGAGGAGGTTATAATATGTTCCTCTGTTTATGTTTTTTTTTATTGAAATTTATGGAAAACGCAACACCAAATGTGACTGGTGCACATTCCATCTGCAATCTGCATCGAACTCATGATGGCAATATAATTTCGCTCCATAATCAGAATATTCCCGGAACAAAAAGACGGCTGATTGACGCGCGAGTGACGGGAGACGGCTGACGTTGACGTGACGTGACGGCCGCTGTTCGTTGTATAAACTACAAACAGATCAATCAATACATTGGAATTAACTTTTAAGCAAGTCGATGAATTGAAAACATGTTTTCATACGCTATCAGAATAAAAAGTTTTGCGAATATTATCAGTGGTGGTTGGCAGGAAAAGACGGAAAAGGAGATCTTTCGACCGAGCGAGGTGGTATGGTCGGTCAGGCCGAAGCCAGCTGATATCTGTTTCCAGCTGTCATATAATATTATGATGCCGTACTTACAAAACTTCGATATCGCGATGCAGGATTGAAGGGCTAATCTACCACAATGTCGTAGATCTGTCTGCGACCTGTGGAGCTATAAGGGGTCAAGCTACATTCAGACCGCAATGCGACGCGAATTGACAGATTTCAATTGCGTGGGACGTCACCCGTCAATTCAATACAAATTTAGAAATGCATATCTACGCGTCGCGTTGCGGTATGAATTATCCCTTACAAGGATCTTTTGGCGCATTGATGACATTGTCATGGAGGCATGCAAAACAGCCGTCACACAAGCTGTCATTCAAAATGACGTTATCTCGACATCTATATTTAACATTGCATTGCAAATGCTACAATTAGAGCCAATTTCACCAACCTCTGTTTGTTAAATCCTAACAAGGCATTGCTTAACGGACCTTGGAAAATTAAACAGACTGTTAAAATACTTATGTCCCACAGTAAAAAATTAACATCGAATTAGTAAATACAATGTTAAGTGAACAACGAGTGAATTACATTCAATTCGTTCGTTTTTGTTATAAGGCGACGACATGTTGGCTGTAATGTGTCATTTTCACCTTATTCGTATAGTACGTCATCTGGTAGATAATGCGACCAAATTAAAATATCACTGATCGCATACATTTGTTACACTACAATAGTTATTTTTGATTTACCAGGTTAATAATTATGATCTGTCAAAGCTGAAAACATGAATCATGATACAAACTTTTATTTACTTATTTCGGTTTGGTAATTTTGATACAAGTCAGTGTATTTGCAATGTCAAGGAAAATCCGAGGGCTGTTTTTTTGACAAAATGAAAATAAATAATTATGCCATGAAAAATAATAAATAATATGTAAGGATGTGGAGAAACATGGCGGAAACACTCAAAAGTCAAAACAGATTCTTTTATTGATATTGGATATTGTCTTTGAAAGTTGTTGTTTTGACTATTATAACGGCCTGTTATATAACTTATATATTTAACGGACCTCCCCAGCAGGAATTAAAATTTAACACCGTGTTAGGCGATTTGACATGACATTAGCGTATGGTGGAACGCTCGATAGCTCTAACAGGCCGTTAACTGATTTAACAAGCCATTATTTATTTAACATTGCTTGATGAAACTGGGTCTTAATATTGAAGATATATTTTTAGGTACATTCCTGATATTTGTGTCTTTACTCTTTTCAACTTAAAAATAAACTTTTGTGACTTGCTGCTTTCTATATTGTTGTGTCATAAGTTATATAAAACTTGTATCTGTGAACCTGGATTGATGTCCGTGACGTCACCTGTCGGCCCAGCGGAAGATCAGCGCTGATTGCTTACAGTCAGCATATGCTGACTATGTAAGAAAAAACGTCATTTACTGTGGAAACAGAGATTAAAACCAACAAAAGAAAATAAGGAATCATTCATTAATTATTCACGTAGGCTGAAAAAAATTATTAAATTAACACAAAAAGCACAAAACATACACAAAATTAACCAATTGAAAAATAAACCTAAAACAATTTGGCAAATATTAAATAATAATAAAAAAATTAATGAACATGTATCTAGTTTAAAATATAAAAACTCAATAATAACTGAACCTAAAGAGCTAGCGGAAACCTTTAATAATTTCTTCATAGATCAAGTAGGGACTGTATCAAAAGACGATGCTGTTGCTGATAATATAAAGAAAAATCCACAATCCATCTTTGTTCGACCGGTCATTCCTCAAGACGTCATAAATGTAATTAAAAATTTAAAGGATAAAAAAAGTTTTGGTCATGACGGCATATCTACAAAAGTAATAAAATATGTGAGTAATTATGTAGCTCCTCCCATGGCACATATAATCAATGCATGTGTATCTGCTGGGAAATTTCCGGATAAACTTAAAGTAGTAAGAGTAATATCTGTACATAAGAAAAACGCCAAAGATGAGATCACCAACTATAGACCCATTTCGTTAATCTCGATTTTCTCAAAAATAATTGAAAAGGTCATCTACAACTCCATATTTTACAACGACTTTTTAGCCAAATTTAACATTCTCTGCACTGAGCAGAAGGGGTTTAGAAAAAATAATAACATTAATATGGCTATATATGACTTTGTGCATCTAATACTGCCGTCAGTTGACAATAAAATTCCTATCTGTGCACTATTTACTGACCTATCCAAAGCTTTCGATTATGTTGATCATGACATACTCCTAAGAAAATTAGAAGCCTATGGCATACGAGGTAATGCTCTTAATTTAATAAAAACTTACCTCCAAGGACGCCAACAATTTACAGAAACCTCAAGAGTATGTTTTAAAACAAAAAAGGAAAGAAAATTTGCTTCTTCGTATAGAACGGTTAAATTTGGTGTGACTCAGGGCAGTGTACTTGGTCCATTATTGTTTTTATTATACATAAACGATCTACCAACTCATATACGTTATCCAATTGTTCTTTTTGCTGATGACAGTACTCTTATAATAAAATGTAGTAATAAAAACACATATGAGGTTGACATTAATAATGCACTCAAAGATTTTATTAATTGGCTTAAGAAAAACAACTTAATTATTAATCTAGATAAAACTAAGGTCATGCATTTTTACCAAAGAATACCAGACAAAGACATAAACGTAAAATATAAAGGACAATCAGTTGACAAAGTAACCACTGCAAAATTTTTGGGAATAATATTTGATAGTCAGCTCAAATGGAAAGCTCATTCTGACGAAGTTGCTTCAATTTTAAGGTACGGAGTAATTTTTTGGGGCAACTGTAGTGCGAGCGAAAACATATTCAAAGCACAAAAACGTTGCATACGATGCATTGCTAATATAAAAGTTACTGATAGCTGCATGCCTGTATTTAAAAAATATAAACTTTTAACTTTTCCCCGCCTATATATCTTGGAAGTAGCTATTTTTGTAAAACAAACATTCACTTATTCCCGACTTTAAAAGATATCAGAATTAGGAACACAGAACTACGAACCAATTACAAAGATAAATTGTGCACAGCTGGACACAAAACTACTATGTTAAAAAAAAGCATTATCTGTATGGCTCCTCAGATTTATAATCATATACCAAAAGTTATTAAGGAACAAGCTGTAAACAAATTTAAAAGAAACCTCAAAGAAATGCTTATTGAAAAATGCTGTTATTCAGTTTCTGAATTTCTAAATGACAAAACGTTATAATTAGTTATGTATATAATATATTTTTTTAATTAAATTATACTAGGGAGTTATGACGTTACTAGATATTGCGTTAATTAAAGTCGCATGTTAGCAAATAATCTTAAAGTGTAAAGTTTAAATCTGTATCTAATAGCTTATAATATAATTATCGGACATTAAAATTTTGCATGCCGTAAGGCAGAATGTATGAGGCTCTGAAAACCAATGTAACATCTGATCATTATTGTACCAGCATTCTAAGCAAATAAACGATCTATCTATCTATCTATCTATCTATCTGAGCTGCGTCGGCTTGTGCTCGAAAACATTTTATGATGTATGTATTATTTATTGTAACTAAGCTATGTATGTTTTCTTGCACAAATAAACGTTTTCTTTCTTTCTTTCTTTCTTGCAATGATCAATGACGTTCATGTTATAGAGCAAGCGCTAAATTTAGAAGCATAATGAGTAACGGATTCTGTGAATGGAACTGAACTCTGCAGACCTAAAAAGGTCACAAAGTGCAATTCGTCTCAAGTCAATTCAGAAAATGAATTGTCAAAACTTTCAAACTGATGAATGTCAAGTTAGTATGAATAATTATTATTGTGCGATAGTACTAGACATATGAATTGCTCGCAAAGTGGACATTTTGCGATTTAAAAAAATGAATCATAATAATATTATGATTCTTCAAAGTGGCCATTTTAGATCAGCAGAAATGCATGCAGATTATGATTCTGAATCTTGCCATGAGTCATAAATAATTCATAATAGGTAATTTTTTTTAACCTACCTGTAACCTGAGTGTGGTGTAAAAAATAATACCAATACGACTCCTGGCAAGTGGCAACATTCAGAATCATAATCTGCATGCTTTTGCTAGGTTCCAGAATGCGTCTATCATATTTTGTATACTCAACTCCACCCATCGCCTGCTAATTTATTTAAATTATATTATTTAAAAATTTGGAATAATAAAAATGATAGTCAAACGGCAAACACGAAACAGGTGTAGTGTGATAGAAAATAGCGACAGAACTACATTAGTAGTTAGTGCCTACATCCTTTGATATTTAATTTTGTAATGTACCTAATCTATACTAATATTATAATTGGGAGGAGTTTGATTGTTTGTTTGTTTGTTTGAACGCGCTAATCTCAGGAACTACTGGTCCGATTTGAAAAATTGTTTGAGTGTTAGATAGCCTATTTATCGGGGAAGGCTATAGGCTATATTTTATTACACTAAGACTAATGGGAGCGAAGAAATAGAGGAAAAAGTGGAAAACATGGGGGAAATTATTTGAAAGAGATTATTTGAACGCGCTAGTCCCAGGAATTTTTTTTTCTCACTTTTTTTGGTAAAAAAGTGGGCCCCGTGCGAGTTTCTTACGCTGGTTCTTCTCGCTAGTTTAGTTCCCGAACCGGTGGTAGACATCATGTAGACTTTCAGAGAACATTTACAAAAATTTATTCTGAATAAAAAATTTTGAGTTTGAGATTGAGTTTGAACTACTGGTCCGATTTAAAAAATTATTTCAGTGTTAAATGGCCCATTTATCGAGAAAGGCCATGGGCTTTATTTTATAACGCCTTAGCGTTAGACTAATAGGAGCGAAGAAATAGAGGAAAATGTGGAAAAAACGGGGGAAATTATTTGAAAGGGCTTATCTCACGAACTACTGGAGCAATTAATTATTTTTCTGTAATTTGGCACAGATAAGAAGTAGACCACGTGAAGGATCATAGGCTATTTTTTGTGAACTAATTTTTCTGTGAAATATCTAATTTACGCGGGCGTAGCTGCGCGTGGTCACGACATCACGCGTAAACGGCTGGACACATTTTGCTGAAATTTGGTATAAAGATACTTTGAGTCCCGAATAAGAACATAGGATACATTTTGTCCGGAAAAATGTGCGGTTACTGCACAATATACTTTTATGATTTGCGCGTAAACTATTCAATATATTTTGATGGAATTTGGTATGGAGATATTTTGAGTCTCGGGAAAGGTCAAGGAATACTAATTTTATCCCGGAAAATGTATGGTACCCGCACAATAAACTTTTATGATTATCGCCTAAACATGCCTAAACTATTCAATCTATTTTGATGAAATTTCGTATGGCAATACTTTCAGTCTCGGGAAAGGACAAGGGATACTTTTTATCCCGGAAAATATACGGTTCCCGCACAATAAACTTTTATGATTATAAACTATAATTTATCTATTTGGATGAAAATTGGCATGGAGATTGGAGATACTAATTTGAATCTGGGACAAGGAATGTTTTTTGTTCCGGAAAAATGTGCAGTTCCCACACAATATACTTTTCTGATTTGCGCGAAACGACTCAATCGATGTACAGGAACAACTATAAACTAAAGTCCACGCGGACGAAGTCGCGGGCAACAGCTAGTAAATAATAATGATAACTACCATGTACAATATACAATTTTATTTAAAGCGTTTATTTGCATGCTGATGATGGAAATAAAACCTCATGTTACTCCCAGTCCCAGATAACATCAAACCGACAATTAAACTGCAATTTACAAAAACTTCAGTCAAAACTCAAATAACAAATTACTTTAAAATTACAAAAATCCATTTGCTCGTCAAATCAAAAACGCGTACGACTTTGATCGGCCAACACCTAATTATCCGATCAAAAATATTCTCGTCGTAAACAATAGAACAGCCCCAATCAAAAGTAGCGATTTAGAAAAACTGACGAATGACGGGGCACAGGAGAAGAGCTTTTATTGCGGAGTCGTTAGGGCCGATTATTGATTGCGCTTTGATCTGGATAAGCTGTAAATGTGTCGGCGCGCGGATTGTTTCGTATCATTCGCTGGCCAAATGTTGTAAGTTGGCGGTGTTGGCGGTGTTTTGACAGGCTCAATCGTGGATATCGCGATGCGCGTTTCATAAGTGCCAATGTATTCCGACTAGGACTACATATGATCTTTTTTTATTTCTTCGATTAGAGCTCATGATATTGTGTCTTGTGTTATTAGGTTCAGGTCACACCAGGAAGCGATTTTAAGCATTGCGATTTGCGGCATGGCGTGGTGTGACGGAACTGATAAGATGCTGTTAGTAACAGCATCTTATCAGTTCCGTCACACCACAACAAAACAATCAGCCTGTTACATAATTGTTATTAATATGCACTTCAAGAGATACTTGGATTAAGGCCTAAAAACTTTTTTAAAGATAATTCTAAAGTATTAGGTCCACATTCATTTAATTAATGGTTAAAGTTAACACTGGGTTAAGCATCGTGTCATCTCTTTCTTATTTCATATTTTATAATTAAACAATCCAAAAATATATTATTCATAAGATGTACGTACTTATTTATAAATACTTATTTATTAATAGGTTGTAATGTAACTAATTAGTATGATAAAATGAAATTGTAATTACATGAGATTACAATTAGACCTATTTTAAATTGAACCTCATTATACCTAATTAGTAACTTATAAGTGTATAACAACTTAGGCCCACATGTGGGGAGTTTCAAAATTTTGGCTAAAAATAATAACTTTCAAATAAGGCGGTTTTAAGATTTTAGTTATAATAGTAAATTACAAAAATTTTTGTCGGATACTCGGTTTCATCAGCGAAAAGCCATTCGTTCGCTTGATATCCAAAAGTCGAGTGGGCCGGACGGAATCCCTCCTATTGTGTTGAAAAAGTGTGCTCCAGAGTTGGCTCCGATCTTGACGCGTCTTTTTCGGCTCTCCTATTTCACTTCTTGGAAGACAGCCTTGGTGCACCCGATCCCCAAAAAAGGTGATCGCTCAAATCCTTCCAACTACAGACCAATCGCTATAACCTCTCTCTTCTCGAAGATAATGGAATCCATTATCAATAGCCAGCTTCTTCGAAACTTGGATGGTCAGGGATTACTAAGCGACAAACAATACGGGTTTCGTAAGGGTCGCTCGGCTGGTGATATCTTGGCGTACCTAACTCATCGTTGGGCTCAGGCAATTGAGTCGAAGGGAGAGGCATTGGCTGTTAGTTTGGACATTGCGAAGGCCTTTGATCGGGTTTGGCATAAAGCGCTGCTACCAAAGCTTCCATCATACGGGCAGCCCGAGAAATTGTGTAAGTGGGTCACTAGTTTCTTAGCAGATAGAAGCATAAAGGTCGTAGTTGACGGCGAATGCTCGGAAACTCAGTCTGTTGATGCTGGTGTCACTCAGGGCTGTGTGCTTTCGTCTACAATATTCATACTGCATATCAATGACATGTTACAAACCAACAGCATTCATTGCTATGCGGATGATAGTACAGGTGATGCTGTATATACCGGCTCCCCCAATATTTCTCGGCCAAATGTCATTGAGAGTTGAAACAAACTTGTGTCTAAAATAGAGAATTCATTGGAGAAAGTCTCTGAATGGGGTAGACGTAACTTAGTCCAATTCAACCCCGCCAAGACACTAGTCTGCGCTTTCACCACTAAAAAGTCACCAATGGTCGTTTTGAGTCCTCGTTTTGAGGGCACATCTTTAATCATTTCCCTTAGCATTGAGATACTTGGCGTCAACATATCGAGCGAAATCCAGTTCCGATATCATCTAGAGGGTAAGGCCAAGTTAGCCTCGAAGAAGCTTGGTGTTCTTAACAGAGCGAGACAGTACTTCAGTCCGGACCAACGCCTACAACTCTACAAGGCGCAGGTTCGGCCTCATATGGAATATTGTTCTCATCTCTGGGCAGGGGCGCCAAAATACCAACTCCCTCTGGATCGTATTCAACGAAGGGCCGCGCCGCTCGAATTGTTGACTGCCATAGTGTTTCAAACAGCTTGGACCCCCTGGAATTACGCCGAGATGTAGCTTCATTATGCATCCTCTATCGGTTGTATCACGGGGAGTGCTCTGAGGAATTGTTCGGAATCATACCACCTGCAACTTTTCGCCATCGTCCCACGCAAAACATACCTTAAAAAAAAAAACATACCATCCTCATCACCTTGATGAGTGGCAGTCTTTCACCGTGAGTTTTTCGCGTAACTTTTTGCCGCGCACTGTAAAACTTTGGAAAGAACTGTCACCAGCAGTATTTCCGGACCTATACGACCTAGAAGTACTTCAAGAAGAGAGCGTATTCCTTCTTAAAAGGCCGGCAACGCGCCCGCAGCTCTTCTGATGTTGCGAGTGTCCATGGGCGACGGTAGTTGCTTACCATCAGGTGACCCGTTTGCTCGTTTGCCCCCTTATTTAATTAGAAAAAAAAACTTCGCCGAATTCATTTTTTTAGTTGATCGACTATTACTCAATAACTTATGAAGTCTTCTTAGCCGTGATAGTTTTTCTTTTAAATTCAGCATAATATTTCCTACTCCCGTGAATTGTTTCACATTTCCAGAAACAATCGTTTAGCTGGTAGAAGGGGGGACAATGGACTCTAACAATTTTTGCATTTCAAAACTTAATTTTTCACAAATGGATTCCGAAAATGATCTATGAATACCCATAATATTTTTAAAAAGCCTAAACTTTTTGAATAAAAAATAATGTACCCTTTTTTGTTTTTTTTTTTTTTATGGCAGTCTATCTAATTATCTTTCATTTAGGACTATTTTTATGACAATAGGATGAAACCTCGCAAAGAATGAATGTTTTTTGCTAATCGGGTAGAGTCAATAATAAAGCGCCTGCCACATAGAGGCGAAGGGGGCTAGACCGTAGTACATAGTTAGTGTTTTTTTGCATGGCAAGTACATAATATAATATATGTAATACATAAGTGCTTAAAATATCGCTAGTTCCTGACCAAACACACTGTATATTGTTTATCTCATACTTTTTGTTTCAAATATGTTTTTTTTTGTTTTGATTCGTTTTCTTCCAATGAACTACAAGAAGCATGTCGGTCGACAAGCCAAAAATGTGTTTCAGAATTAAATCTACGTGGATCATTTCAAATAATTTAATATTTTGCACCTGCGCCTACAAAAAATTAAAATACACAAAATCTGAAAGCTACACGTCATTAGATTGCCATATTTTGTTTTTACTAAAATTATCAAAGACTTACATGAAAAATTAGTCCAGAAGAGTAGCAATTTACCAAACGAAACCAATCCATTCCCATTAAAATACACATCAAAACGAAAACAAATAAATTGTAACACAATCATCGACATAATAACATGTAAATGTTTATTTCGTCTACGGTGGAAATCTGAATGTAAATGGCGATAGAATAAATCGCTCTAAATTATGACAGACCGGAGACGCTACTTAGCATTATTGAAAGATTTTAGTAAGTAAATAATTTATAAAACAATCGAATAAATAAAATAATTAATTAGTATACACTGAAATCAGCGCTCGGCTCCTGAACCACTTTCTGTGGGAACTAGTGTTGTTACGCCTTTTATCGATATGTCAAAATTTATTTAATTATTGGATTGTGGAAAACGCTTTTAAAATTGACAAAATTTACACAGTTTTTACATAAATCTGTCTAATGGTAACAAATGAGCTATTAACGGATGTTAGATCCGAGTGAAGTTCCAGAACAACACCTACTATATTTTGTAATGTAGGTGGCTTAAAACGTCAACTAAAAGGTGGCAACTTACAACCTATTATTATGATTAAACAAAATTATTGCTATGATTTCTCGATTAATTACTAACAAAAAAAAACTAAAGTATTAGTAAAAATTAGAAATGATTGACGATCGTTACAACCTAATAGGTGCGCTTATGATGCATCTGCAGCTGGTCTTCCCGGCTTGTCCAAGAGTATTTATATGCTGGGAATGGGTATCTACCCAATCCATCTTAAGATGGCTTGAGAGTTGAAAGTACTGACATACGAAGGGTCAAATTAGTATAGACAGAGAAAGCAAAAAAGTTTAACACAACCTGACCTTAAACAACAAACGCTCTCTTAATGAATTAATATTATGTTACTCAATTTCGAATTTACTACTTTTCTCATTAGTTGTTAAAACTGAAACTGATCTCGTGTTCCCGTAACCGCCAAACGTGATTTACGTTCGGCCGGGTCGCCGTTAGCCGTCACTTACATACGCAATAACTAACAAAAAATTATGTTAATCCGGTCGTAAACTGATTTTATGGGACATATAATTACGACTATACTGCATATATAGACTATTAAAAGTTTTATAGACACTTAACAATACATTAGTATCGTATTATCCGAGCATCGATAGAGTTGTAGCTCATCGGTCATCCCTAGCGCTAGAGACACGTCGATTAGCCGCTAATGTCATGTAAATAGTGATGCGCCGGGGAGTCACATTAAGATAAGCCCGACACTAAATTCTACCGCCCATTCACAAAAGACGTAATTTAAGACGTCGAAGTCATAATTTAGGAGTTTCTTGACTCCCAAAGATCAGAACCGACGCGACCATGAAAGGAAGTATGTAAAATATTTCTAGAAATAGACGCGACTATGATGATACACGATATTTCCATCGTTCGAAATATAAATTTTAGCATGAACCTATATTTAGCCATAAATATTTATAAGTCCAAAAGTTCGTTCGAAGTTACGATTTATTGAACAATGTATCTTCCAAAATTTGACATTGAAGCGAAGATACAGCTCGCTTATTACAATACGCCGTGACGATAATGATAAACTGTGCTGTTTATTGCGACATATTTATATGAAAACATTTTAGAGCACATGTTCGTGACAGGTGCACTTTAATTAAATTTACGGGGGAATAAAATACAATATCTCTTAATATGCATACCTACGAGAATAAATAAAATCAATAGATGTTATCAGTTATCACAGGTCACTTCGTAAATATTCTTTGTAAATTCAACTGCTATGTGCTTTATTTACCAACGTGGCATTGCTAATTCTCCTGCCAGCCTTCAATGATCTGAATAATCGCTTATGATTTTATTTGACAGACATTTATGGGGGACACCAAAAATATGTAATTCTTATATTTTTAAAGGTGTTCCTTTGATTATACCCATTTTTAGAGCACATAAATGTGGTTTACTAATTCTCTACATCGTTTATTATCCTATTTTTCAGAACATTTTGCATCCACGGCCCATGGGCCATGGCGTACATTGCTGATGACAACCACCGATGATGATGATGATGATGATGAGATTACAATGAGTCATAATGCGAGATCATGACCATCCTGTACGGTAGCTTTATCGACCATAAAATAAAGCATGTCGCCCGTAACTCAGTCGTATTTAATTGTCGTATTCCATTTGATTGCCTTCCGTTTCTCACGCTGGATTATTTATGACAAATTTTCGCTTACGGTTTTTCGCATCATCCACCGCAACCGCTGTCGATATCGATGTTGAACACGATGGAACAACACTAGAAGAATCTGATTTTCTCATCACTATACGTAAGCGAAAAGTTCATTAAGGGTGGGTTGCACCAGATGCGTAGTTATAGTTAAGGTTAAGGTTATCGTCAAATATGGCGTCCATCATGGACTTTTACAAGGGATTTGACAGTTCATTTGACATATTGTTATGGTTAAAGTTATAGTTAAAGTTAGTTGGTGCAACCCACCCTAAGGTTAGGTTGCACCAGAGGCTTGGTTAAAGTTAAATTTATTTTTATAATTAAATATGGCGTCCTTTAGCTTTAACTTTAACCTTAACTTTAACGGGAGAAATTCACGAGTATGAGCGGAGGTAAGGACGCCATATTCAACTTTAACCAAAGATTTGACATTTTGCACTACTACAGTGCAAAATGTCAAATCTTTGGTATAGTTAAAGTTACAGTTAAAGTTAAAGTTAGTTGGTGCAACCCAGTCTTAGTGGTTAAATATTATACTGTATACTTAATTATTATACCTAGGTTATATTCAGGAAAAATAATTGTGCCTCTTCCACGTCAGTCCGGCCCCGTGCTATGTACCTGAAGGACTTGTGTTACGGGTACCAGACAACGGAAATATATTTTTAACGTTGTTCGTGGCGGCCGAAAAGGAAGATCTTCCGACCGAGCGAGATAGCATATTCGGTCAGGCCGAAGCCCACTGACGTCATATCAGACGTTGTTATATATCTTGCCGTTCTCCGAAACTTCGATAGCGCGATGCAGGAATGTTAGGCGAATTGTGGGTACCGCCACATATTTAATACTTTTATACTACACATGTATTTAAGATTTTTATTTTATCATACACGTATTTAATACACATCCAGACCCGGGAACATTGAAAACTTTTTGTTAAATCATAACATTTTAGTTAATTAATTATTATACTTATGCATTTTTATTATATTTTTTTGGCTATTTTAAGTTTAATGCCTAAATCAAATTATTATATTTAAATGTATCGTAATGTATTATGTTACACATAAGAAGTGATACAAAAAGTATTTGTATTTTGTTAGTCAATTACAGTCCTCTTAATATAGACACTCAAAAAAAAATAAGAAAAATGCCTAGAAGCAAAATCTAAAACCTCCCTTACTATACATTAGGTATATATCCTACTAATCCTACTAATATTATAAAGGCGAAAGTTTGTTTAGATGTATGGATGTATGGATGTGTGGATGTATGGATGTTTGTTACTCTTTCACGCAAAAACCTCTAAACGGATTTTAATGAAACTTTACAATAATATAGCTTATACATCAGAATAACACATAGGCTACAATTTTAACCGACTTTCAAAATGGGGGAGGTGTTGTGTTCGTTTTCTTATGTTCAACGATTACTCCGCCGTTTGTTAACCGATTTTCAAAATTTTTCTTTTGGTATATAGGGTATCATCCCAATTTGGTATTATATTCACAAAAGTGGTGATCTGATTAAGGATGCATAAGTAATCGAGGGAACTCCTCAAAATTTATAGGGAAACATGTGGTGACTTCGGTTTCGTGAGAAGTATTCTAAGCACATGGGTAACAAGTAAGATTTTGCACCGAGGTACACCTGGTACCGTGGTTCGGAAGGTGCTGAGAGAACTCCTGATTCTTTATAGATACAAGTTTGGGAGTTTCGGTGTTGTTTTAAGAACGGAAAGCATATGCTACTATGCAAATTACATTCATCATCATCATCATATCATACCATACATCGTCCCATGGTTATGACTTATGATGACCCTGTTATTGGTACTTTTCATAGCCTTTTAGATCGAGAATCGAGTTTGTCAAGCGATAATTGAAAAAAATCTATACTTAATATTATAAACCTGAAGAGTATGTTTGCTTGAACGCGCTAATCTCAGGAACTACTGGTCCGATATAAAAACTTATTTCAGTGTTAGATAGCTTATTTATCGACTAAGACTAATACGACCGAAGAAACTCAGGAAAATGTGGGGAAATATTAGAAATTACGAACTACTGGAGCAATTTTTATGGCAATATTTGGCACAAATATAGAGTAAATAAGAGCTATTTTTTATGGGAAAATGTACGGTTTTCGTAAAATTCCAAATTTACGCGGGCGAAGCCGCGTGGGACATCTAGTTATAATATAATGTCTTGTTTTTAATTTGACTAATGAATATGAATAAAACCTAGAGGGGTATAATATCAACCCTGGGTTCGTTCCTCAAGTGGGACGAATGACGGAACCCACTTTGAGAATCCCTGGACTAAACCTAGACGATCAACAGTCCTGTAAAATGCGTACGGCGAGCGGTGCGTACGCGCAGGGGGGCGGAGGCGGCGGCCATCTTGTCCGCTAATTGTCCGGTGACAACGCGTCACTCATAATGTGGACAAAATTACTACATCTGTTATGTGTGTGTGACTGTGTTATATCTGAGAAGTACATTATAATATTATGTTATCAGCTGTACTATAGATCTGAAAATAAGGTGCAGCTAGTTGCTATTGGACATGATCTGCATTTGCAATAGAGTATGTAGTATGTATTTATAGTATGTATGATTTATTCTTCAGATTTTGTACATGCTGACCTAAATAAACTGTATTTGGATAGTTAAAGAAGTAAATGTTATAAGAAAACAAATTAACAAAAAGTAAAAAATATTATAAATATTTTTATACATCTTTTATGGTTAATCTTAGGGATAGAGTTCGCTATCATCAGAAATACACAAATAAGTTACTATCAGCTATCAATCCTGATAAATTATAAAAATATGATGAAAGCTCACGAATTCCATAAACAAAAATGTTGCAATTTAATTAACTCATAATCCCAATCTACGGTTATCCTAGTCCTAGTCTTTTTAATTATAATAATATAAAATAATTGTGTAAATTGTCCGCATATTACGGCACCACCTACCGTGTGTGATATCGAATATGTTCACCAATATCAGTCGACGTGACGGGTGGTCTCTGACTCATTATAAAACCTTCAAAACCTGTTCAAAATTATTGGAAACATTGCTTTTTAACCGCTTATATAGTCATCAAAACGTTTAACGTTGGAGACTTTATATTGAATGGTAAAATATTGGATGTGTCACAAATCACAACACAAAGAATTTGATGCGAGCATATAATATGTTGATTTTAATTAAAATTTCGTATTTTTATAGTACTATCGAAGTTTAAGAGATCGTTTCAGGTCAAACACGTGATTTAAACCTAAACTATTCGAAGTTACATATTTGATTGGCTTAGCTAACAATAATTAAAATAATTAAAACAGTAGGAGTAGTAGTAAAAGCATTTAGTCAGTATTTTTCCCCGCATTGGCCTCTATACAGTACGAAGGTGCGACCGGATCATTTTACCACCTAACGGCATGTAAAAGAATTGCAGACTATAAAATGTTTTATGGTTTCCGTTTAAACTGAATCTGTCATTTTATTATCAATTAATACTCGTGCAAAGATAAATTTTACGAGTTTCTACATTATTTATTCTGGAGAGCACTAGCTCATATCTATTATCTACATAGGCCCGCGGCTATCCTTTTATATCAAAATCATTGAAAGTATTAAAAACTTTATTACCTTTAAGGCTTCAACATACATATTTAATTTGTATTAAACATATAATACATATTTATCTTTGATCGGGTAATTATGAATGCGAAAACGTGTGTTTCAAGGCTTGCCCTTATGCACCAAAATGGCAAATTAATCCACGAGTGAGGCTTATTTTTTTAAGGGGGCAAACGAGCAAACGGGTCACCTGATGGAAAGCAACTTCCGTCGCCCATGGACACTCGCAGCATCAGAAGAGCTGCAGGTGCGTTGCCGGCCTTTTAAGAGGGAATAGGGTAATAGGGTAGGGGAGGGTAGGGAAGGGAAAAGGTTAGGGTATTGGGCCTCCGTCATCAAAACATCCAAAATTCGTTCTCAATTAGGTAGGGATGGGAAGGGAAGGGAATAGGGGAGAGAAGGGAAGGGAATAGTGTAGGGGATTGGGCCTCCGGTAAACTCACTCACTCGGCGAAACACAGCGCAAGCGCTGTTTCACGGCGGTTTTTTGTGAGAACGTGGTATTTCTCCGGTCGAGCCGGCCCATTCGTGCCGAAGCATAGCTCTACCACGTATATAAGTTATAACTCATAATACATGGATTTTTTATAAATTGTTTAAATATATTACAAACTACTTTTTTAGGAAAATACTTCTTATACATGACGTCCAATTGAATATTTTTTTAGTTCTGATAAAATCTATTCAGCAATTATTAATGTATGGGTGATTCTCTGTAAGCTCGTAAAGTGGCTGTCCTGACCGATTTTCTCAAAAAGTATTATAATAATTAATAAAAAAATCACTCCTAATGAAACTTCAACTTCAAAACTTTATAGGCCTTTTGTTTTCAGAACCATAACTGTTTAAAGTTTTTTCTAGAAGCGATAGAAACCTAAAAATACAGTCCCCTGGCTGTCCCCGGCACTGTATCTCCACCTATAAATGATATTTACGAAGAAGTTTATGAAACTACATACAAAAGTCGGTTGTTATTGCAAAGAAAAAAAATTTTAACTAATATTTTTGTAAAACCAAGTCTCACAGCCATTTTATCCATTTAGAAATCTCCTGTAAAGTCCCCAAAATTTTTATACAATCCCCTGCCAAAAATTTCGATCCATTTAAAATAAAAACTATAATATTTACAAACGCTTTTATTATTGAAGCAAAAGTATGTAACTGCCGTGAAGTTAGCAACTTAGTCGAAGGCGACGAAGAATTTTTTTTAAGTGTCGGAGACTCGGAGAGTTACTTGTAAGGTGAGCACGCGTTTGGATCGCTATCACAAACAGTCATCTGGTAAGTAATAATAGGAGTGTTAATTATTTTACCAATTGTTTATATCTGGAGGCACGGTCGTGCCCCCGCCAAGACGAGCCAAGCGAAGCACGCACGCACGAAGGCAAGGCCAGGGCACTTTTACATGAAAATGTTTTTGATGGGATAGTTAATTCTATGTACTTCTAATGTCTAAACTGATCAGTAGTTTCTTTAAAAACTATTTTACATCAGTTTAGTCCATATTTTGAAATCTGACCAAAATACACAGTATCCTGCCAACAGTCCCCTGTCTTGAATCTTACGATTTGATTGAAAATCTCGATAGCAATATCAAATATTTAAGCGAAAAAACTATGTTTACAGAATAAAAATAATATTTAAGTTGGGATACAACAAACACTATTTATTCCTTTTTAGCTTGACTAATAATGCCTACAGGTAGGCACTTTATATATTCACAAAATACTAAATTGTATTTGTACTTTCATAAAAATTAATAAAATTAATTTAAAATTTATATTTAAGAGAGGCTCCCATACAAAAATCTGTCACATTTAACAGTCCCCTGTCACGAAATCGCTAATATCTCGGAATATACGCAAAAATTAAGTGGGCTTCCTTATCTAACTAAAATAAAAGTTTTTTTAAACAATACATATTTTTGTGACAAGTGTTTAAAATAATTCCCAGGACAGCATTTGTATGGGACCTGTACGAGCTTACAGAGAAATGCCCGTATAAAGTAATTAGGTAAGTAAATAAAATACAAATAAGCGACCCAATGTCATATTATAATTACTATAGGCTAGTACATCTTTTAATTATGACATAAAAATAACATACTCCTACTGTTATTTCTTGTGTGCGATGTCTCACATTGTCATGTAAATGTATATTTTATTGTGAAAACTTAATTGGGTCATATGTGTCGAAAAGTTTTTTTTGTATATAAATATAATATAAATAACTAGTCCGTTTTTTTTCAATTAATTTAATTTTTTGATATCTAATTTCCTAGGCTACTGTACATGTGTACAAGCTAAAAGAGTATTAAAAAGATAACTTTGTTACTCGTTAACATTGCCTCAAAATAAAATTACTATATATTTTATTATTATTCAAAAGAATTGTAGAAAATAAAAATAAAAATTGCAAAAACATCTAAACATTCAACCATTTAGTTTTTCTGAAACAAAACCTAGACTTTCATATTCTTCTTACTAATTCTCACACGTGTAGACGTCTGCCTGTATTAGACCAAAAAACTGACGGTGGTTGTTTCAACCCGCGACACGAGAGATTTACGACCACTTAAACACTTACAACAACCATCAAAACCAACCGAGGATAACGGCAAGTAAAAACCATTAAAGAATAATACATATTATATATACAAATAGTTAAGCAATAAAAATTTAGTTTTTTATTCGTGCAACAAATAGTCATTGTTGAGGAAGCCTGTATTTTTTATTAAAAACTTAATAGCAATGAGTGTGAAAAATATTGGCATACTAGTAAAATGCATAGTATCTTGAAAAATCCTGCAAATGTAAAAATGTTAATAATATTAGGTGCCTAAACCAGTAACCACATTAAATACTGCCTAAAATTAGGTTACTAAACCACGTAGGTATAATATATTATATTTTGTAATAACAAATGGAGAATATGCCTGCAAGTTTCTTATTTATTTTTAGAACTTTGCAATTACTTTTGATTTAATTGCAATTAGTCATTGCTATAATTAAAACAATAAAAAAAACATGAAAAATGCACCATGTTGAAATTCAATACAAATTAAAAAATATTCCAAATATGCAACAATTTGTAAAAGTGCACAAAAAAACAGCGAGCATTGTCACCCCCGTGCTAGAGAAACGTCAAAAAAAGTTAATGTTTACATGCTATCTCGCTCGCACGCCCCGCCCCTGCCGCGCCGTGTGCATTCAACTACAACTAAAGATGGCCGATTTGAAAAAAAAAGCCTCGGTCACAACTCACATCATCCGTGTCATTTACAACTAATAACTACGGCTCTATGCATCATTAATCTGTTTACTATTCTAATTATTTATAGGCTATAGGTAATTAATTTAGCCTATTTATAAATAGGTCTGAATTAATTTCGTTACAAATGCATTAAAAGTTTTATTTACGTTGGGGTAAATGCACTCTTAATTAATTGTATCAGTTTATTTTTTAATGATTGATAATTATTGACATTGAAAAAGAAAAAAAATGTAACAGAAAAGTATCACTTGTCACATTTTATAAAAAAATATTAGCTTTTTGGAAATTATAAGATTTTTATGCACATAAACATTATTTTTCTACTTACAAGTCATGATCCTGGCGATGGAAGAAGATAAAACCTAGGATCCAGGTAAAATTAAGTCACATTTTTATATTATTTATTCGATTATGTACCAATTTCGCGGGTTCCAAAAAACGAAATTCAATACAAATTGTGGATTTTAACATTATTTTGTAGCCCGAAATCGCACGTTATTTCTCAAGAAATATGCTCCGACCAAACAACGAACCGGCGCCGGCCGTCGCCGCGATGCCACTAACTAAAGTCTACTTTGCGAATTTGCAAAGTTTTGCAAACCGAAAAATAACTTTGAAGACTGGAATTTTAATCATTTCGATGGACACTTCAACAATTTTAGAGCATTTTGGTAAAATACACTTGGATAAATAATACAAACTAGAATTACAAAAGTTTTAAAAAGTTGCCTGATCGATAGTCAAACACTTTTTAGTCACGGCTCCGAGTTTGTTAGTAAAGTTGGAGCTTCGTCAAACAACTTTACCTGGATACGGCACAATTAGTCCAATTTGAATAGCAGCAAAGAACAAGAATGTCACGATTCCACCTGTCCCCGGCACCTAGGCGAGTATATCCTTTGTTTTCCAAGCCGTATTTGCGTACACTGGACGTGATCCGTGGTGTTTGAGCTGCGTGTTTGTACAGGTGTGGCGAGGTAACGAGTCACAACACTGGCACTGGGCACGTTTGGCACATCGCGGTTTGTTTATGATCGCGCG
Source organism: Aricia agestis (assembly GCF_905147365.1). Lineage (NCBI taxonomy): Eukaryota > Metazoa > Arthropoda > Insecta > Lepidoptera > Lycaenidae > Aricia > Aricia agestis. Next base: position 728,670 of record NC_056416.1, on the reverse strand, counting down.
GGCGGCGGCGGAGGCGGCGTGGCGCGGTGCGGTCGGGACGCGCGCCGCGGCCGGAGTGACGCGCCCGCCGCGCCGCTAGCGCCGCGCGGACAAACCCCGAACTACGCGCACTCAATCAAACGTCCGCTCGGCCCACTACTTGCATTATTATTTTTTGCAATGCAACTTGTTCTGTGTTTGTATGTTTTATTGTTTATGCTAATTCATTTGCGATATTCTTATTATGTTATGCAAATGCGTTGTATTATAGTTTCTACGAATTTCACTTTGTAGATGTAGAATTTTTTATTTCTGAAAATTTTTGAAAATAATATTTTGAATTCACATTTTCAAAACCCCTGCTCGGGTGTAGTCAAAATGTGTACCAGCAAGACGTTCCAAAAAAAATAAGGTGGGTAAAATTTTTTTGGCAAAAAAATTAACAAAATTATATTTTTTTAAATAAATTATTTGATAATTAAAAATCATAATTACAGTAATTATTGGAGTAAGCACGGAGTGACAGCGACCCCCGTCCGTCACGGTGACCTTGCAGCTGCAGGTCGGGTGCACTATCTCCGTCCCGCTCGCACGGGGGCGGGGCCGGTCCGCCCCCCGCCCCCCGCCCACCGCGCCGCAACACCTTTTCCCGCGTAACTCACTTTCCTCGCGATTATTGTTGTGCCTACGTTTTGTATCCGATTTTAGGACTTTTGACGCGATTCGTGCAATTTTAGGTTTCTAAATGATTGAATTTAATTCTTTTCATCTGTAATAAGTTGATTTACTTGAACAGTCGTTCTAAACCGGTAGTACCTAAATATACAGTAAAAAATGTTAAGTAAGTAAGTACTAATAAATATTTTCTTTCACTTTTGAATTTTTCTTCTTAATATTTTTAATAAAAAATATTCATTATTCGCGTCATTAATCCGCCGGTACTTAACTTGCCCAGTGCCTACTGCAAGTACTGCTTACTAACAAATCATAAAACCCCTTGCACTCTCAAATATTTAAAGGGTTTTTATTCGGACTATAGAATAAAATTATTACAGTTTAATCTGCCTAAAAAATATTTGCAAATTATTTGTTTCATAATTTCAAGTAAGTACCTGACGCAATTTAAAAACCAGTTAAATCCTTGGTTACACTGCACAGACACATTTTGTACCTATTGACACAAAATTTTTGAGAAATCTCGTGAGTTGTTCCAGTGTTCAACATTTTACGGAATCGTCTAAGTTCTCTATGGATTTCGTTGAAGATAAGGTCCCTAATTGTTATCTTGTGTGAATCTTGATCATAATACACAGAAAATTCAAAATCTGCTGGTCTATTGATACAAAAATAAAATATTAATTAATTAATATCTTATAGAAAAGGACGAAACTGCTTAAAGCAGTAAGACCGCCTTTTTGCACAATTTTGTAATTTTTAATGCGTTTTTTTGTTCCTACTTCTTTTTTGTCTCTTTTATGTATTTTCTTTTGTGTGTGCAAATAAAGAATTTATTATTATTAAAATTAATTAATTTAAATTAAAAAAATCCGTATGCCCCTGAAATCCCTGTAGCGACTAGCGCGAGCGTTATGACTTATGGTTAAACTGTATGTTATCAACTTATCACACAAGGTCGGGTTCCAAAATACCGGTTCTGTGATCGCTGGAAGCTGGAATCACTATCAGTATCGCTCCAATCGTAACCGAATTCTCAATCGAATAATTTTCGGTACAATATGTAACGCGCTTGAAGAACATGTTTGAAGTGTTTCTCTTACTTTTTTTGAGCAAAATACATAATAATAGGTTGGGGAAAAAGTCTTTTCCTATTATAGTATGATGAACTTGGCATTAAATATCTTGGGCTATACCTACCAATTGTATCTGGCTGATTTTGGTACTTATCATTAAAAAGGTTTAATTTTACAGAAGACAATTCCAAATTCAAATTAAGTAAATGTGAGATTTTCATTTGTTTTTCTTATTGTTAAAATGAGTTTTTTTATACAGGGTGTGTACGTGTTCCTTGTAGAGATTTCACTGTGAAAGTAGCAGCGCTGAAAGACCAAAATTTTTTTTCACTTTTGTATGGGCAAGGGCCCGAGGGTCACGAGTTTCCCCATACAAAAGTGAAATAATTTTTTGGTATTTCAGCGCTGCTACTTTCACAGAGAACTCTCTACAGGGAACACATACACACCCTAAATTATTATCACTTGTTTTAGTTACACCTGTATATGAAAATAAGGGGGCAAACAAGCAAACGGGTCAACTGATGGAAAGCAACTTCCGTCGCCCATGGACACTCGCAGCATCAGAAGAGCTGCAAGTGCGTTGCCGGACTTTTAAGAGGGAATAGGGTAATAGGGGAGGGTAGGTAAGGGAATAGGGTAGGGGTCAGGGGATTGGGCTTCCGGTAAACTCACTCACTCGGCGAAACACAGCGCAAGCGCTGTTTCACGCCGGTTTTCTGTGAGAACGTGGTATTTCTCCGGTCGAGCCGGCCCATTCGTGCCGAAGCATGGCTCTCCCACGTAATGAGAGAACGAGTGATTCTAATGAAGAAATTCGATACATTTTTAAATTTTATTACAAAAAAGGTAAAAATGTAACACATTACACAAGCCGCTAAAAAAAATTGTGATGTTTACGCAGTATCTGTGAGAGTAGCGCAAACTTGGTTTAAGCGTTTTCAATCTGGAAATTTTGACATGATGTTACGGACAAAACTGATGCCAGTTTTTGAAAAGTGGAGCAAGATCAGCATATTATTGGTAGTTACGATGTAGGTGAAGAACTGGGGATTGACCACAAAACGGTTTTGGAGCATTTGAAAAAAGCTGGGTACAAAAAAAAGCTCGATATTTGGGTGCCTCATGAGCTCACTGAAAGAAACCTAATGAACCGTGTACTCATTTGTTACGACTTCTTTATTACGACGTATTGTAACCGAACCGTTTTTGAAGAAGCTGATAACTGGTGATGAAAAGTGGATCACGTACGACAAGAACGTGCGAAAAAGATCGTGGTCAAAGGCCGGTCAGGCTTCACAGACTGTGGCGAAACCCGGGTTAACTCGCAACAAGGTGATGCTGTGTGTTTGGTGGGATTGGAAGGGCATTATTTATTATGAGCTGTTACCGCCAGGCAGGATTATGAACTGCAATGTAAACAACTGACGAGATGAATGCAAGAAGTTGAGAGAAAGCGGCCCGAATTAATCAACTGATGGAGTGTAGTTTTTCACCATCATAACGCTAGACATCACACATCTTTAGCCGCTCAGAAAAAAATACGGGAGTATGGCTGGGAGGTGTTAAATGTTAATGCATCCGCCGTATTATAGTCCTGTCCTTGCACCTTCAAATTTTCAACTGTTTCGGTCGCTGCAGAATTTCTTAAGCAGGTTGACATCATCACATCACAAGAGGACTGCCAAAACCACTTGCCTCAGTGTTTTCATCAGAAGCCCCAAAATTTTTGATACCAAATAATGGCAAAAAGTTATCGAACAAAATGGCACCTTTATACTTTAGTCAATTGTGAATAAACTTTATAAAAAACCTTTTGAATTTTTATATGAAAAGCGAAGAAACTTTTACCCCAACCTAATTTATTATTATTTATATAATATTATTATAAAAAGGCAGTAAGTAAAAATGTTAAAGCCGCTTTTATGCTCGACTTGGCGGGGGCACTGCCGTGCCCCCAGATAGGTGTTCCAACTTGAAGTACATTTTTTACTATTTTCCTACACCTGGCAACCCCTTCCGTCTTCGGGCCTGCCTAATTATTTGATAGGAATTCGGAAGAAAATGTAAAAAAACGCATTTGGATTTTGGCTTACACGGCACACCGTACAAGTCACAACATCCAAGGGGCCAGGAATCAGGATAAACACTTTTTTTTTACTTATAAAATAAGGGGGCAAACGAGCAAACGGGTCAACTTGTGGAAAGCAACTTCCGTCGCCCATAGACACTCGCAACATCAGAAGAGCTGCAGGTGCGTTGCCGGCCTTTTAAGAGGGAATAGGGTAATAGGGTAGGGGAGGGTAGGGAAGGGAAAAGGGTAGGGGATTGGGTCTCCGTCATCAAAACATCCAAAATTCCTTCTCAATTTCTACTGCAAAAACAACAAAATTATGCTCCACAATGTCAAACTGCACTCAACTCACACACACACTCACCCACTCTGAGTGCACCTAATTATCTTATCACCTAAATCACCGGCGGTCGTTGCACCCACCCCGGCATCAGCTCCATAAACTGATGAGTTTATGTCCGCGGTCCTCACTCGTAAATATCGGAATAAATTGGAATTCTCCTTTTTATAGCGTTTTTATTGATCAGCTGGGCCGCCGGTACATCAAAGCTAGCTCCTATCTTGGCACATCCGTCCATTATCCTCATCATCATCAGCGAGGAGCCTTGAGCACCAAAATATGTAGGTACCTACCTACCTTACATTTACTAAAACTAGTGAAAAATAAGAAGAGACGAAAATGCTTTCGATAACGAGGCTCACAAAAGTGGCTCACATCATACTCGTACTAAGATTTTTATTTTTAATTAGATTTTACTAATGTACCTAACAATTATTTAATTTGCCATAACCCATAAGGCTTAAAACCTAAGTTTAAACTCATTTTTCGAGTTCAGTACCCCTAAGGTTAAAAACGGGACCTTATTACTAAGACTTCGATGTCTGTCTGTCCGTCTGTCTGTCTCCAGGCTGTATCTCCAGAACCGCTATAGCTAGGTGATCGCTTGTGCGCCTCGGCGATGAGTGACGAATGCGGCGTCAGCTGGTGACCTACATAATGGATTATTACTTTTTAGTTGTGATAATTCATTACGTAGATCACTAATGATAGCTTCTGACGCCTGCAATCTACCCCGAACTCCGGTCAGCTCCTCCTTCAGGAACGTGATGCCCTTCAATAGGCTGACGCCGTCGACGTGGTCCAACATGACGGGCGGCAGCTTGTGCAGCTCTTTAGCCACAAAAGCCGGTACCTCATCTGGATCAGTCTGCTTCAGCAGGGAGATGATGTCCTGCACGCTCCTTTCGGTTCCGTCTCTTCGTCGCGACGGCATGTTCGCGCTCTGGCCGAGCGTCTCATACAGCAGCTGCTTCCCCTTGCAAATCTCCTCACTGGTGAAGGAGGATTTGCAGATCTGCATGATGCTGACCTCGTCCATGGTGTCGATGGCGTGCTGGATAAACGGCAGCAAATCGTTGGCTACGAGCGCCATATTCACGTGCAGCGGCAACGTGCCGCGCGATTCGCGAAAATATTAATTAAATAATATTTGCGGCGTGTGTAACGTGGAGCACGACCGTTCGCTAGCTCGACACATTACACATGAATATCTTATGTATTGCGCACACACTTGGGCACTATGATATTACTCCTGCGTAACTGGCCTGGTTTTATTGAAACCGGCCACCGCCACCGAAACCGGTGTGGGAGTTTTTAGGGGTCCGTAGCCAAATGGCAAAAAACGGAACCCTTATAGATTCGTCATGTCTGTCTGTCTGTCTGTCTGTCCGTCCGTATGTCACAGCCAACTTGGTAAGTAGATGTAGTCTGTGAACCGCATTCAGATTTTGATACAAAAATTGAAAAATTATCAAAAATTTTAGGGATTCCCCTAGGTACAACTGAAACAAAAAAAATGTTTTTGTCTAACCTATTCGTGTATATTCGTATATATGGATAGGTCTTCTAAAATCATATTGAGGTTTCTAATATAATTTCTTTGTGACCTGAATAGTTTACGAGAGAGACTCTTCCAATGTGGTAAACTGTGTGTCCCTCCCCCCCTCTAACTTCTTAAGTAGGGGCATGATAATTCAAAAAAAAAAAATATGATGTTCATTACTATAAAAACTACCAACTAAAATTGGTTTGGACGAGATCTAGCAAGTAGTTTTTTTTATACGTCATAAATACCTTTCATTAAATCAACTGAAATATAAAAATAAATCAAAAACCTTTTTATTTCATAGAAATTAACCTTATTGCTGCTGCGGAACCTTTCATGGGCGAGTCCAACTCGCACTTGGCCGGTTTTTATTTATTATAATTACCAGCATTGGACATTGGGCATAATTATTGAAATACTCGTTAGTCTAATTAAATTATTAATCTAATTGCAAACTAAAATTAGAATACATTTTATACATATTATTAACTAATTAACTTACGGGTAATTTCAGATGCACAACAATTACTTCATCAATCTGATTAATTTGTAGTCTGATTAAAATTACTAATTACTTTTTACCCAACACTGCACGTGATAAACTAATTATTTCTACAATAACTAAATTTAATCAAAATCGGTTCAGCAGTTTTAACGCAATTTAATAAAGTTTTCAAGTCCAAAGTGAAGTGCGGTGGAAGTTGTAGGTCATCTGCATATAAGTGGTAAGCAGAGGATAATAATTTAGTTACCTTATTTATAAAAAACGCAAAGAGAATGGAGACAGAGCCCCTCCCTGCGGAACCCCAGCTAATATATAGATCCATTCAGAGCATCTTTCTGGAGTGGATATACGCTGTTTACGTCCTCTTAGGTATGAGTCGAACCATGTGAGTGCAGATGGAGAAACACCAATGGATTTCAGGATGGCTAACAAAATGTCGTGATCTACTGAGTTAAAAGCGCAGCTGAAATCCAATAAGACCAAAATCGTAAGCATTTTGTTATCCATTGCGAGCCTGATATCATCACTTACCATTAACAACGCTGTGGTAGTGCTGTGACCTGGACGAAATCCAGATTGATATTGATTTGTGTTTAGAAAGTCAGATAACTGTTTGGCCACCGCTTGCTCTAGGACTTTGGATATTACAGGTAGAATGGAGATGGGCCGGAAGTCGGAATGAGAAGTGGGATTGGCGGTTTTAGGCAGAGGTATTATATTAGCATGTTTCCAAATGGGCGGAAAGGAACCTGAGGTGATGGAATAATTAAGAACGTGGGTTATGATAGGAGACAGCAGATCAGCGATTGGCAATAACATGTCCCAACTAAGGCCATCACAACCAAACGCCTTAGAAGAGATAGAGCGAAGACTAGTAAGAACCTGACTTTCCGTAATGTTACTTATCTTATCTTATCTTATTATTATATATATATAATATAATAATATATATAAAAGAAAGTCGTGTTTGTTACAACACTTATAACTCGAGAACGGCTGGACCGATTGCCATGGCTTTTGATTTGTTGGATTTCTTTCCGTCCCGAATAGCAGAATACATCTTAAAAACAATAAAAACTCGATATGTGTAATGAATACTTAATCATTTCAATAGATGCTGATTTGTTTATTACATGTCAAACATTTTTTGTCCAATCCTGTCAAATAGTGTAACAACTATTTTTTTTGGAGCTTATGGCCTGGTGGCTGAGACCTTTAAGCCACAACTTTATTTTGTTCTGAAGACATCATGTGTGCGTTCAGAAATTTATTTTTTGTAAAATGTCTACAAAGTTCAGGTACTGTTATATTTATTTGTATTAGACATTAATTTTCGAAAATTATTTGTTGATTATTTAATGTTTAATTCCCGAAAATAATACCTAAGATTCTACAGTAAAAACATAAAATCATCGGAAAGGAACGGAATTTAGGGAATAAAAAATCAGTTGGTAAAGGTTATAAGATTAAGGAAAAAAAATCTACAGGTTAACAAAAGTGTAAATGTCTTTTTATAGGTTGTCTATGATTTTGCTTGATAAGCTATTCATACGTAGTGGTTATATACTCTTTATGCTATTGTCTATGTCTCGAAAGTTCAGGCACTGTTATTATATTTGGTGGTTTTATGCGAGTGCACATTTTAATAACAATGCCGCGTCCTAGAAGATCTAATCTTTCCCAGCGAAGCCGTAACGCAATTAGGCAACGGAATATCGCGAGTCAATTATCTGATGGAGAACGAGAAATTGCACGAGAACAGCGCCGCGTTAGGATGTAGCAAAGAAGGGCCTTAATTCGTGCTTCTTAAACACAAGAGCAAAGAGAGGCAGCCCGTGAAACGGCTAGGTTAGAAACGAGAAATCGTCGAGCTTATCGTACAGATGAACAGAGGAATAATCTTCGAAGTACAAGAAGAAATGGTTAAAGTATTGATTTGAATCGAGCAGCGTTTCTGTATGATTGCACCATCGACTACAGCTTGCATCGTTTAGTTTGCATTGGTCCAATGGACGTTGTTTGCCAGCATTGTGGAGCATTGAAGTTTGCTGGTGAAACGCCTGGTTTGTGCTGCCTTAGTGGTAAAGTGAAATTGCCATTATTGGTCCCGCCACCAGAGCCATTGTGCTCCCTGCTTTATGGCGAAACACTAGAATCACAACATTTTCCTTCGGTTTTCCTTCCTGGCGCTATAACTCCAGAACGCACGAACCGATTTCCACGGTTTTGCATTCGTTGGAAAGGTCTCGGGCTCCGTGAGGTCTATAGAAAAAAAATCAGAAAAACCTTCAAGAGAAAAGCAGGAAAATAGGGAAAATAATTTTATGGCAAAACAACGTTTGCCGGGACAGCTAGTACTATATATTATTTTTGCTCTTTAATTTTACGGAACCCTTCGTGCGCGAGTAGAAAACTTGGCCGATTTTATTAAAGTGCGCATTCAAAAAGCTATAACTGTGTTCAATTTCTCTTCCATAAAACAATTGTACTTACCTACCGATTTCTTAACTATTATGGCTTCAAATTAGGAACTCGTTCTGGGTTGCCAATTTGCAAAAATAAATGATATAAATGATACAATAATCGGCCAAGTGCGAGTCGGACTCGCGCACGAATGGTTCCGTACCGATATAGAGCGAAAGTAGGAATAAATAATATGTTTTTTGTATGTGAGCCCCCTTAATTTTTTTTTTTAATTAAATATGAAAGTACACATATAATTGAGGATTATGTAAAAATTTCAAGTGTCTACATGTAACCATTATGAATTACGAGCCAAATAGGGCAAAAAAATCACGCTTGTTGTATGGGACTTGGGAGCCCCCTTAAATCTTAACATTTTTTGTTTTTAGTATTTGTTGTTATAGCGGCACCAAAAATACACAATCTGTGAAATTTTCAGAAGTCTAGCTATAGCGGTTCTTGAGTTACAGCCTGGAGACAGACAGACATGTAGACAGACATACAGATAGACAGACAGACAGACAGACAGACAGACGGACAGACTGCGGACAGACATCGAAGTCTCAGTAATAGGGTCCAGTTATTACCCTTTGGGTACTGAACCCTAAAAATGAATAACAAGCCGTGCAAAATCTGACAGCGGATATCAATCACCTATCACTCAGCTGTCCAGCAAACGTGATTAATTTGCGAATTTTATATCCCACTACGCCTATGTATTATGAGCCTTATTGCAAGGGCATAGAGTTGCAATTGAAAGTTGAGTGTGTCGGTGTTGCCAGTGTGTAATTTGCCGCCATAAAATGGGTAATTTTCGCGGGCGCATGATGCATCTGTCATCACGTTTATGGCGGCAAATTACATGGTGTTGCGCCGAGCTGCGCGCACGCATGCGAATCTACAGCTTATTAGATTTGAAGAATTGGATATTGAAATAATATGTAGTTAGTTATCATTTATGTTACGTCTGTTTTACGATTGTTAAGTAATAAACAAACAATCATTTTACTCTACTACCGAAAACCACTACAGTGTGTTTGTTGGACTAATAACTTTAAGAAGATTGTAATTTGTACCGTCTATACTCTACATCCAGTAAAGAGTTGTACATACACACATAACTATTGGCAAATAAAGTAACTTGCTACTCAGTCTTTGGTATACCTATTACCGACTTGACCTTTACGTAGGTCACAACTCACAGACCTTAGTTTACGATTGGTTTATAAAAAAAACTGGCATGCAAACACGGAGGTAACTGTTGTGCTTTTCAATAACAACATTAACCTGCCAATAAAGCCAACAACAAGAACACAACGATATGATCACAACAACACAAGTTGTGACAGCCCGGTGACAGCGGCCGCGTCACCGTTTCCCGGGTGTAACCCGGATGTGGGTGTAATCACCTACCTCATACCTGTAGTTCTTAACACGTATAATGTGGTAACTGTGTTAGATTTTACTAGTCTAACTGCCAGTTGCCACACTCAGAGACGAGTATTAATTATTTAACTGTAATTAAATCAAGGTTTTAACGTAAGCCATACAGTATCTGTCAAACTCTTCATTAAATTGATGATACACCCCGCGCGTTCCATTTGATGTTAAAAACGATCAAAACGCTCAAAATAGGGGTGAATCTCGCTCACTTCTGAAGTTCTGAGTGCTTCCGTATAACTCTATATTTTGCTTTCGTAACAAATCCGATGTTTGGTCATCAGAGTTCTGAAACTTCAGAAAAAAAGTTAGCTTGGAAAATGTTGACTGGCTTTACATTTTTCAGTTTCATACACTCTATTAAATTAGACCAAATGTTTATTTCCTTTTTTGTATTCTGATTTTTTGTGATCTTTTAGAATCATAATAATTATTAATTATTATTATGGTCCTACACTAATAACTGTTTCAATTTTTGTAGGCTCTAGCGACATTATCCACGTGCATAAAATTGATTCGATGATTATGTTAGGACGATTTGTAAATTCGTTTTGAGTTTTAACTATAAAATCTGGAGGCACGGCAGTGCCCCCGCCAAGTCGAGCAAAAAAGCGGCACGGCCGGGCCATACCATCCTTTTCTCGAACCAATTCAAGTTCTTTATGATTCACTTTAAATTTCCAAGTGTTAAAACGATCAGACATTCAGATGAAAAATAAACACGAATTAATTTTTACCAATCACGATAGTATAGCTTTTATGCCTTTATCGATCAGGATTTCTCTATTAGCCGGAATCATCGGTATACAATGATGGAATGATAGTTTTATTGTTATTAGAAAGTCGGATTGAACCGGCGACCCGCGAGCGCGAGCACGGAGCCGCGGGGTATAATCGGTGTATTTGTATTGTGTTCGATGTATATTAATATTTTATATCGCCATATTTCATTATTTACGACGATAATTTAATAATTTCCATTATAATATGAGATGATATTGATGTATTTAATGATGGAATTTAAACCGTCAGAGAATGCTAGAATTGATTCTATAAACTGGATCTGGCTGTTTTTATTTAATGAGAAAACATATCTAATAAAAATAGCTAACCTTATAGTGAAATAGTTATAATAGGCATGTAAATGTTGGTGAAAAATTGTAAAGTAAGCATTCGATTCGATTGTAACAAATTGAAGACGCGAATGGAAGAAGCAGGTAAGTAACTGTTAAAAAATTGGCGTTTTTTGCATAAAGACTTTAGGACCGGTAAAATTATTTGAAATAAAAAAAAGTTGATAGCACGAAGAGGAGCGACAGACAGGCATAATTTATTAGTGCGGATATTATTACGGTACTACTGCACAGTGTATTTTTTGTCCAAAAAATTGGCTATGCCTTTTTTTTTGGAAATCTCATACAGAAATGTTATGTAAATAATTTATTAGTATTTACATGCGTTAATTTCTTATTATGAACAATAAAAAATCACTTAAATTATTTTTTTCAAAAAAGTTAAAAATTGCCATAACTTTTTAAACATTTACTTAATTGTCTTCTTGATTGTTCTGATCGACAATAATAAAAAAAACACACAATTGAACCTAATTTACATATTTCTTAAACAAGTTTTTAAAGATTTATTTACGATTTATGTTTTTTTTTCTTTAATTTTTTATGAACGTAGGTATATAAAATTATTTGAATTTTATTTTTATACAGAATTGTTACTTAAATGTACTAGAATTCGTGTAAAAAAAATTAGATCCAAATAATAAAGGGCACCGAAGTTAGAGGCTTCCAAAGTTTTCTATGGTAACTATGGTTTTAGGGTTATCAATATTTCTATACCAAAATTTTTATTCATTTAAACTTTTTTTTTTATTCCTGACTAATGTCTAATACTTAAACAGAAGGTTAGAGAAACTACATTGAGTCACTAAAGTAATTGGATACTTAAATCAAGAAAATATTTTATTAATGCCGTGAAATATTTTTGAGCAGAAACAAACCAAAACGGCTACTTTTCTAAACTTATTAATCGGGACTTAACGTGACTTATTATTCTAGTAGTAAGACCCGATTAGTAAGTTTTAATTATAATGCAACGCGAAAGCTTAAAACGGTTACTTTTATTTTAGTTTTTAAATATAAAAATACTTCAGTAAAGCAATATGCTAAATTACAAAAGCTTTGCAGTTTTCATATTAATTTGAATCCTACAATATATACTAACTTGGATTTTTTAATGAAAAGACATGGCGTTAAAAAAATTAAAACATACATTTACAAAATCAGTCATAAATACGTTATCTTGAACAAATAAAGCCTGGATGTTTTTCGTTATCGTAGGGCTTTTAAGACACTATTTAGATCAATTAATAAAATCTTAAAAGAACATCAAACTTTTGAGCTATAACTGTTTCTATATTTTTTCTGGAAACCATAGAATTTTTTTTCAAGTACTAATTTGCATTCTTCTATATGAAATGGGCAGTCGGGTGTTCTCGTCCTGCATTTATAATCATAAATCCTATAAAATTAAGTAATAAAAACGGCATGGCCAATTTTTTGGACAAAAAATACACTGTGTACTGTAGACTGTAGACTTTATAGTGCTATATAACGTATAGCACTATAGTGTAGTAACGTACGGTCATGAATGGGCCGCACCGTTCATTCACACCGCCTCAAGGTCGCCGCGCCGCCCAAATATCGAGTTATTCTCGGGTAAAAATATCTCGATTTATACCCGTTACCCGTATGATTGCCGCATTAAATTGGATTCTTTGGGTTCCGTACTAAGAATATTTAAATAGGACTCAGTCACTCACCCTTGGCCAGGTTTCTGCGAAACCTCCGTACAGCGCGATTAAGTTAAGTTGGTGTCAAAGCACAATTACAGCTCTCCTACGGCATATGTCGAAGACCATTGAAATAAAATAAGTATTATAAAAGCTTAAAAAGCAGAAAAAAAACAAGGATCTAGATTCTAGGTTACTCGCGAATTTTGATGTTATAGATTACAGCCTTTCCCAAAGTGGGGTATAGCGCCCCCTTGTGGGCTGAAGGTCTAAAGGGAGGCGGTGTGGGACCCAGAGAAAAAATGGGGGCGTTGTGTAGAGGCTTGGGAAGTAATTTGTTTCATCTAGATTCATTTTAAATTGAAACAAAGGGGTCGCTAAAACTTATTTTTTTATCAAAGTGGGCAGTAGACAAAATAAGTTTGGGAACCCTCAACCCCTATTATAGAATATAGACTCTTCACTTTACCATACAGACACATTTTCACCTACAGGTCAATGACCTGCACCGCCAAGTCTCTACAAGTATATCGGACAATAAGGCGTTGTTTATCGCGGTAATGCAGATAGCCGCAGGGCGGGACTCGGGAGTAATGCACGCCGATACCGACTTACGATTAACGACTTTTTATGTAAATCTGCCATCTTCGCTGTGTGGTACAAGTCATGAGCGTTTGGCGGGACAAGTAGCGCCACAATTTTGAATTGTGCTATTGAAGTTTTTTTAGCTTGAGTACTATAATATTAACCTCAGCTTACAATTGGTCGCTGTTAAGCATTAGTGTCCTAACCCACAATGTTTTTTGTTGTTAAATTTTGAATGCAGTCTTGTTCTAAATCATCTACAGAACATAACTACATTCATAACTCAATACGTAATTTTTGTGTGGGTTAGTACACGAATGCTTAACAGCGTCCATTATTAGCACGTCGGTTGTTCGGAGATATAGCTTTCTATTAGGTTTCCACTCATATCAAAAGTCAAAAGTACAGAAAACTTGCATATGACCACAGATTACTAAATAGTTTCGACACCATGACTCACAAGCTTTGTGTACTTGGGTCAAAAAGAACTTTGGACACTGTGAATTGGAAGTTCTGGCTAATCTACAGATTTAATATGTATAATAGGCTAGATGACTATTTTTTTTCTTATTGGTAATTGAAAGACCCTTAAAAAATAGAAACATCGCTGAAAGAATGAATCTGATAGCTTAAAAATTCACCAAGATATGACAATTCAAACATCTCATAAAATAGACCTGCCCGAAACGCTCCATACAAAGTGCTACGAAAGACTGACGTCACTCTTTTGTAGTTTGTACGCATCGGGTGACAACTTTGTTCGAAAAGTATATCAAATATTGCGTTTATGAAATTGGTTTCATAACAAAAGTTGCTTTTAATTGCATAAGTTATCGATTGGTATACAAATATTAAGAAATTTAATTGAAAAAAAAAATCGACTTGGTTATCTAACTTTGAAGGCGCATAACAAAAAAAATAAAAATGCTATCGAGCTGCGATTTTGGGAACACTTATTTTTCACCGTGATTTCTATATTTTATTAACAAAATTCGCAAATCTTTGACCTTGTCATCATCCCTATTCACATGTTACTGTTAACACAAACAATTTTTTTATGAGATAAGGGGGCAAACGAGCCAACGGGTCACCTGATGGAAAGCAACTTCCGTCGCCCATGGACACTCGCAGCATCTGAAGAGCTATAACAGGTGCATTGCTGGCCTTTTAAGAGGGAATGGGGTAATAGGGGAGGGTAGGGAAGAGAATAGGGTAAGGGATTGGGCCTCCAGTCCTTACTCACTCGGCGAAAGACAGCGCAAGCGCTGTTTCACGCCGGTTTTCTGTGTTCAGAGAACCGGTTCAGAGAAGTTATCATTATATTTTTTTTAATGAAATAAGGGGGTAAACGAGCAAACGGGTCACCTGATGGAAAGCAACTACCGTAGCCCATGGACGTTGCCGGCCTTTTAAGAGGGAATACACTCTCTTCCTGAAGGTTTGCAGGTCGTACCTATATATCCGGAAATACTGCATGCTGGTGACAGTTCGTTCCAGAGTTTTACAGTGCGCGGCAGAAAGTTACGCGAGAAACGCACGGTGGAAGACTGCCACTCATCAAGGTGATGAGGATGGTATATTTAAAAAAAAAGCACTACCCGTGATACAACCGATAGAGGATGCAGAGTGTAGCTACATCTCGGCGTAATTCCAAGGGGTCCAAGCTGTTTGAAACACTGTGGCAGTCAACAATTCGAGCGGCCCTTCGTTGGATACGATCCAGAGGGAGTTGGTATTTTCGTGCCCCTGCCCAGAGATAAGAACAATATTTCATATGATATGAGGCCGAACCTGCGCCTTGTAGAGTAACTGTAGGCGCAGGTACGACCACCACTATAATAATATTAATTTAGGATGTGGAAAGTGTTTGTAAAAAATGATGTTATGTTCAAAAATTAAATCCGCTTCCTCTCATGCCCCAATCCCCATCTCACTACCAGAGCAATGATGTGCACGGTTTAGCACCGTCCCACACGTCTGTCCGTCTGTCCGTCCTAATGTAAGGTATAATAATAATAATAACTTTATTGGTGCAGAAAATGGAGATTACAACCAATGTTTCTAATAACTAATCACAGTTTACAAAATTACAATCTCGTCACTGGTGGGTGAAGCACTGTTACCCTTGATAGGTTGAAAAACCTGTAGTAAGGGTTAACAGTCCCTTTCCCTATAGATGTTCCAAATTAAAAACTACTGACGTATAATTCTAAATTTAAACAAGACATTAATACTATATTATATACTAGGGCATGCATATGAGTATATTTGTGTGTGTGTGTGTGTGTGTGTGTGTGTGTGTGTGTGTGTGTGTGTGTGTGTGTGTGTGTGTGTGTGTGTGTGTGTGTGTGTGTGTGTGCGTGTGTGCGTGCGTGCGTGCGTGCGTGCGTGTGCATATGCGTGTGCAAGTGCGAGCTTGCGTGCGTGTGTGTGTGTGTGTGACCGAGGGTTGATAAAAAGTTATGGCATAAGGCATTCCGTTTCATCGTAAGTTTTATTTTGTAGGTATTTCCGGACTAGTTTCTTGCATATATTATATGTGGATTCATACACTGGTACTTTTAGATTAAACTTATTATAAAGATATGGGCCCAAAAAGTAAAAGAACCGTTTTGTAAAAGACAGTCGCGGTTGGGGTATTTGGCATATTTTGTCCTTACGACGCTTCGTAATCGCGATGAAAGTAGTGTTTCGGTGTTGAAGGAGAACTACATGGAGAATGAATAATTGTCGAATATTCAGCACATTACAGTTTTTGTATAATACTGTGGTTGGGAACAAGATTGGACGAAAAGTTGCAACCTTCAGGATTGCCCTATGAGATATCTCGAGCGGCTTCAATGAACTTTTTGTCACTCCGCCCCAGCAAGAGATACAATAAGAGATTATGGGTAGGCATAGGGCGTAATAGACTTTGCGGACTATTTCTTGGTTTGCAATGTGACGTAGATTTTTGAATATATAGATTAGTTTACGCATACGGCCTATCAGCGTGTTTATATGGATTTTGAAATTGAGGTATTTGTCTAGCGTCACACCCAGATATTTTATATGGTCGACGGAGGATATTGTAGGGCAGTTACAAAGGGGTTGGAGTGCACCGGGGGAAGTCATGCAGATGTGTGATCTTAAAGATAAGCCAACTGTTGGTTGGGAATTGGGATTTACGGAGAAGGTAATAAAATTAGTTTTTGCAGAATTTAACGTAAGGGTGTGGGATTTGAGCCATCTTTCAGCTACTGAAAAGCCATTTTGAGCTTTGCGTTCCAGATCTGTCCATGATTCCGCCACAAAGGTAAGTGCAGTGTCGTCGGCATAACAAATAACTTTTCCAGGAATTTTGAGTTGGCAGAGGTCATTTAGGAAGATGAGGAACAGTGTCGGCCCGAGTATACTACCCTGAGGTACGCCGTAGTAAACTGGTAATTCATCACCCTTATGTCCACCAATTGTAACTGACTGAGTACGACCCGTTAAGTAGCTTTTGAAAAATTCCAGCTGCAATCCCCTGATACCCATGTTTTCAAGTTTAGTTAAAAGTATGGGAATCGGAACGGTATCAAAAGCTTTCGTGAGGTCTAAAAATATGGTAAGAATTTTTTTGCTTTTATTTAAATTATCTACCAAGAAGTTTGTTAGCTCATGTATAGCGTCGCATGTAGATCTATTTTTGCGAAAGCCAAATTGCTGGGAAGAAATCAGATTAAATCGTTCTAAGTAGTTGACCAGTCGCTTGTTGACCAAGCTTTCAAATACTTTAGATAAGGCACTGAGAACTGCAATCGGACGATAGTTATTTGGGGACGTCCCATCTCCTCCTTTGAATATAGGATGGATCAAAGCCTTTTTGAAGGGCTTGGGAAAAATACCAGAGTCAAAACAAAGGTTGAATAAGTGACTCAGGATAGGTGCTAGGTTGACAGCGTACCTTTTTAAAATAGAAGATGGAATACCATCCCAGCCAGTAGCGGCATTGGCGCGAAGTGAATTGATTGTTGATACAATTTCATCCGGATCAGTGTGGTGCAGTGTAAAAGAAGAACATATCGAGGTGGAGGTAGGTTTTATGTTGTGGATAGAAGACTGGCTAACAGGTATGTTATCTGCAAGATTTTTACCGATGTTTACAAAAAATGAATTGACGTCGTTACAAGATTGAATTTTAGTGCAAGATGGTTTTAGTAGTTGCAAGGAAGGATTATTTGGTTTTGATATATTAGTGGCCTGTCTAATAGTGTCCCACAGTTGTTTAGAGTTGTTACCTGCGTTAAGAATTTGCTGGGCATCATATCTTCTTTTTGTGTTCTGTAATACATTTGTACAAAACTTTCTGTAACGCTGGTATGTATTACGAAATATTTGACTGTCGGGGAACTGTTTACATTTCTTGTTTAGGGCATCTCTATTTTTTATACAACGTAAAAGACCGGGGGTAATCCAAGGTTTTAAAATTCTTTTATTTGAAGGTACTTTTTTTTGTGTAGAGTTTTCGTTAATAGTTATAGTTAACAAATCTATTATTTCAGATGCTAATATGTTGGGGTCTTGAATTAGAAAATAAAGGTCTAAATTTAAGTTTAAAATTGACTGATCAAGTGATTTATAATTGATATTGTATTTGTAAGTGTTATATGTGGTGGCTTTTCTAACAAAAGGTTGAGTGACAGATACTAATGTTGAGTAATGATCAGTTATTGAAGATTCATATATAAAGGATGAAGTTGGATATTTAGTTTTAAGTATTATGTGGTCAAGGCAGTTATTTTCTCGTGTCGGAAGGGAATGTGCGGGTAGATAGCCGTGGAAGGCGAGGGCAGTCAGGTAATCATCAGCTCGCGGGTCAGTCGAGTTAGGCTTGATGTCGATGTTAAGATCGCCGGTAATGACAACGGACTTGTATGTAGAAAATTTTGGTAGTATGTCGTTAAGAATTAAAAGAAAGTCAGCGATGTTATCATTTGAAGGCGAACGGTAAATACAAATTACAGCGATGTCTTCGTTAATTTCTACAGACAATCCAGAGGCAAGATTTTTAAAGTCCAACTCGTTGCACTTAGGTGATAAACCAGATTTAGCATAAATGACCACGCCATCGCTTTGATTACTGTGTTTTGTAGTTTTATAGGTAGTATAGTCCTCCAGAAGTGGTATGTTGGTATTACTTAAACATGGCAACCAGCATTCCGTCAGACAAATTAGTTCGCAATCAAAAGTCAGACGATGTAGAAAGGTTTGTAAACTTAAAAAGTTGCGATTTATTGATCGAATATTTTGTGTAAAAATTTTTAAAAAATCGTTTGGGTGTTTTAAGATATGTGATGTTTCTTCGGGTATGCAGGTAAATACATCTGATGTAGATAATTGATCGATATTATCAATTAAATCGTGAACATTATTAGCCATTTAAAAACGTAAATTCAATCAAGTCACACGACATAATATTTTTTTAAATAGCGTTGTGTAAAATTGTGTCGTTGTTTAGAATACCCTGTAAGAAAAAATTGCGATAAGTGTTTAATGTTATGTGTTTTATTAATAATTTCAATAGATTCGCATGTGGTATAATCATAATATAATATGTATTTTAGTATGTAAGTATGGTACAGTAATGTTATGTAGCGTGTGTATTGTGAATTTGCATGTACAAATAATTTACTTTTGTCGTCTTTGTAATCATATAAAAATAAAGCAGGTAGTACGAAATAAAATGCTCGGTACAATATAAGGCTAGTGGCACATCGAAGAAAATAAACTAAAACAGAAAAACACTGATTACACACAAAAAAGGTAGTGTAATGTGTTTTATTAGTCGTTTTGATGAATAGGCATTTGGTATAATTATAATAATGTATACAGTATTTTAGTATGTAAGTATTACAATACAGTATTGTTGTGTGGTATGTGTATTGTGAAATTGCATGCATAAATAATTGATTTTTATCGTCATTGCAAAAATATAAAAATAATGCAGGTAGTACGAGATAAAATGCTTGGTACAATAATATAAGGCTAGTTACACATTGAGGAAAATAAACTAGGATAGAAAAATAATGTTTAGACACGAGATCGGTAATGGGTGAAGTAAAGAGTTCTAGTCAGTCACCGCGCAATGCTGCAAGATCATTTTCTTGCTTGATTTCAACGCGCTGGTCACCGTCATTTTTCTTCATAAATACTCTGCCGTTGTGTGTCCAGCAATATTTAAAGCCAAGCTTTTTCGATGTGTCTCGGGCCATAGCAAACAACTTACGATTTTTACTTGTAAGACTTTCGGCTACATAGATCGGGAAAACAGGTGCTGGTAATCCAATGGTCGCAGTTGAGAGCTTGTTGTCCATATTTTTCTTATTAAACACTTTTACATTGCTTAATAGTTTGTTTTTCAGGATCGTGGATGAAAACTCTGTCACTACAGTGGAGGTTCCAGTTCTTGTTTTAATTCTAAAAACGTCTTTAATATCAGCAGGCGTTACATTCACATCAAGAGTTTCGCAAATTTTTTGAACAGATGTACAAAGTTGCTGTTGTGTATCCAGCTTTAATTGCGGTGTAGTAGGCAAGTTACGAAACTCTATAACTGTGGACTTGGATCTTTTTTCAAGGTCGTCAATTTTTTCTTCCAGAGTTTTTATATAGGTAAGGTTTTGTTTACGTTCAATTTCCATCGAGGTTAGTTTTTCTTTCATATCTTCGTATTGTTTAGAAATAAATTGCATCGACTTCTCAAGTTCATGGGTGGTACTTTGTATGTTAAAGTTTTGTTGCTTCAACACCGCCATATCTGCGCTTAGTGTCTTGAGAGTTTGATCTTGGTCTTTTTTCCATTCAGTCAACATATCGAGCAGTTCATCCTTTAAAGACTTTTCTTTAGACTGTTCATCTTCAGCGCCAGTACGTTTTTGCTTTTTCGGCCTTCTTCCGACGTAATCAAAGGGGATAATAGGATCTAGGTTAGCTATGTCGCTTTCCGAGCTAGTTTGTAAAACTTTGTTACCCGACCCAGGCGGTGATCTTTGTAATTTAGCCATTAATGTAAAGTTGAATGAGAATAAGTTCACACTTTCAGTGGTCGAACCGTCGTACAAAACAGAACAACCGGGCAAGATATAGTTCTCTCACTATTTTGTCCTTCTCACACACTTGAACACTCTCTTGGATTTATGTGAGCCTGGTACTTTAGCACTTTTAACTGGTGGAATTATTTGTTAAATTAATTTATTTAAACGATTTAAAAATACACAGTGGACACGTCTAAACACGATGGAAGTCCGGGGGGAAGGGAAGGTGTGATTCACACACATAAACTTGCGGGAATAATGTTCATCTAGTGTCGTCCCTTATGGGAGATATCATATCTGAAGGCTTGCTTTTATTCACCACTAGATGTTCCGCGCGGCTTCGCCCGCGTAATTTAGGGATTTCATGGAAAACGTACATTTTTCCACAAAAAAAGCCTATGTCCCTTCACGTGGTCTATTCTTCATGTGTGCCAAATAACATAAAAATTGCTCCTATAGTTGTTGTTAAGATACTTAAGAGGATACACCAGGGGCGAGAGAAATTGAAAATAGGTATTTGAAAATGTATTGCTGTCTCACCAATCTCAAGTCTCCCACCGCAGAGCGCGATAGAGACAATACGACAAAAGTTCTAATAAAAGAACAGAAAATCTTCGATTCGTTGTCCGCTGATTCCTTCTCCAAAACTGAACCGATTTAAGTACTTTTTTCATTAAGAATTAAAGCAAGGCTTGAGCTGTGTTCCTATGTTTTATTTTTTTGTATATTCTAGTTAGTTTTGTTTTCTGGGTGTTTTGAACACAGAGGAAAATCTAGCCATTTTTTTGGGTTTTTGGACGTTCTTATCTTTTTTAATAATAAAATTATGAAAAAAAAAAGAAAACATAGGGACATGTTAATAGTAGCCATAGATATTCAGGAAAAAAACCATAACTCTACCGGCATTATCCAGGGAGGAATCAGGGGACAACGTTTGTATGGAAAAACGGCGCTGTGGACTCCTCTTAATAAGCAATTTTTAATAATTTCCCCGTTTTTGCCACATTTTCCTCTATTTCTTCGCTCATAAAAACGAAAAGCGTGATAAAACATAGCCTTCCTCAATAATCTAACACTGAAGGAATTTTTCAAATCGGACCGGTAGTTTCTGAGATTAGCGCGTTCAAACAAACAAACAAACTCTTCCGCTTTATAATATTAAAGTATACATTATAAAATATTAGTATATGTATTATCTATATAACCTACTTATTAATATTATAAAATATGCGAAAGCCGAAAGTGCGTCTGTCTGTCCTCTTCTTGCCCAAACCGCTAAATTGATTTTGCTAGACATGGAAATACTTTGAGTCCCCGGAACGACATAAGATAGTTTTTATTCCGGAGAAGTGTACGGTTCCCGCGCGACAACAGAATTTGGACGCAACGGAGTTGCGGGCGACATCACCTAGTTCATTTATACAGATGTAACAAAACTAAGTGATAATATTATGTACCGTCGAGGAAATTGATTCGGTTCATGTGGTCACTGGTCGGCTTATGTCAATTCACCTTCAAGTAACAAATTTCTTGGAAATAAATTCTATTAAATTCAATGTTACCGGTGATCGGTCGGACTCGGGCCTCGGCTGGGTTTCACGTAAGCCAAATTACTTAGGTCCGCCATCTGCCTAGAGATCAACTTCTCTGATAGTAATTTAGTTAGGAATGAGGATGCTGGATGTGTATGAGTTTCCTTGTATAGTTTACTGTGAAAGTAAAAACGCTGAAAGAGTAATTTTTTTTTACTTTTGTACAGGAAAATTCCTGAATAATAGCTCCCACACCGGTCTCGGTGGCCGGTTTCATTAAAACCAGGCCAGCTGTAATTTTATAGTGCCCAAGAGTGTGCGCAATACACAAGAGCACTCTCTATTCCTTTACTCTCATAACCCAGTGGGACGGAAGACCGACACGACCGGCGAGAGATCAGGCGCAGGACCGACTTTTTACATGCCCATCCGACGCATGGATCATCTTACTTGTCAAACAACAGGTGGTCAGCCAACATCGTCATAACCAAACTTGGAAATAACATGTCTCCAACGCGGGAATCGAACCCACGACCTCCGAGTCAAGAGCCACGCTCTATACCACTAGACCACGGAGGCGTTAGGAAAATTCCTGAAGCTGGAGCGCTGGCCCATACAAATGACAAAAAAATTGCTCTTTCAACGCTGCAACTTTCACAGTGAGCTCTATAATATAAGGGACACACATACACTACCTCAAGTATTATTACTTAGTTTTGTTACAGCCTGTTACATATTTTTATCTTTAACATATTTCTTTACTTGCAGAGAATGTATGTTATGCAATGAACGTGATGAAGCCAAGTACACATAATATGCGAATAAAAGCACTAGTATTTCATTCCCGGCTCCCTTCTGTGTCTGGATGTAATCGCCGAATCCGAAGTCAATTTGTATGGAAAAATCAACTACCAGTTACTTACAATATGCCAGCATTTCCAGAAGTCAGGAATTTCATTAACACATCGGGCGCAGAAGTAATTCTTAAGAATTGGAAGCCGCAATAACTGAGCACATTGTATACAAACGATGACGTAAATACTCATTGTGGGGAACAATATCCGATATTGAGTGAGGCCTGTCTTACCGATACACTGCCGACACGAAAAAACAGGCCGGTATCTAAAGAAATCTCAATTTTTTCTTGTATCAAGTGCTGTGTAATTTTTGTTAAATAAAAAAATGAGTTTCCTAAACAATTTCAACGGAAAGTTGAGTTGTGCCCTTTTAATACTACGTGCGAAAGTTAATGTTATAAAGTTCCATTCGATATTCTGCACTCTGCAACTTGCAAACACTTTTCCATTCGAAGTACCAAATAGAAAAACAAAACATTTCGATTTGTAATTTACTAAGTGTTTTTGATGCGATCTATACTGAATTCAATCTATTCAATTTGAATTATTGATTCATAAAATCATAAATCACAGTATACTGTATTGAAAATCGCTCTAGCGCAACTTCTTTTTCTACTGAAGCATAAAGTGATCCAAGCCGATAATAAACTTATTTTTGCGTCTGCTAAACTCAATTATACATCATCCTTTCCACGAAATTACCACGGTTTTTGATCAGAGAAACGCATTATTGCAGATATACAAGCTTTATCCCACTTTCTAATAAAAAGTTAACATGACAGCGAATAAATACATGTCTGCCAGTCTTTGGTAGGCATAATTGACAGACAAGATACTATTACTAGAATTGTTTTAAGCTGCGTAAATAAAGTTAGTACTTACTTACTATAAATATTTTTAGACTGTAGGCTAAATTAATGTACAATTTTTCTTGGCACCCAGTGTAATGTTTCCATGTTTACGCGAGCCCCCTCAACAGATATATTTATTGGTTTGCATCAGCCGCGGCTGGGAAGGGGGGAAGAAGGGGTTTCTTACACTTTACGCCGGTATGCAGATTCTGGTTGCGGGGTTGCCGTATATTAGCGGTTTTATCCGCACCCCGCTAGATTACAGCTTATTAAAGTGTTCCGATTTATATACCTTTTTATGATTAGCCTAGTCGAAGGTTGCTAAGAATTCCTGTTTGATTATTTTATTTTTATTTGAGCGGTGAATGTAAAAGTTTTTATGATTGACGGTTCATACCAATTACCAATAAACCGAATTTAACACAACATAAAAAATATAATAAATAATATTATGTAAGTATCCTCATAAACAGAAGTTACTTATCAATTTCCCATCGCGCTCAGTTACCAGGGGTTACCAGCTCAAAATTAATAGAGACACGTAATCGCTATTCAACAAGGAAAAAAATGAGCTTTACTTTTTTATTGGAATTACAAGCTACATAGTAAGTACAGATAATAAGTTTTTGCACCAGTGGTTTTGCCACCTGCGCAGTGCGCACTACCTATGTCCTATACTTACTTAAAAAAATACTACTCACTAAGGGCTAATTCTGTAACCTTTGCACCACCTGCTCGACCACACACCCTACACTATCTGTGTCTTCATTAAACGCATTCAATTAAGAATTATCGACAGATTGTATCGAACTATTAGACTAGGCGTCGAGGAAAATGCTCGAGCAATAAGTAACAATTAATACGCAGAAATTAAGACGTAAGTATTCGAGTGGTTTGTAAGTTACGCACTTTTAGCAGCCATGTTTAAAAGAACTTTTAAATGTGGAACGTTTCCGATACGAGGACATTTTTATTGCTTAGACTGTGTACACAGTAGGATTGTTTTACAAAAGTTAGTATTAAGATTGTAGTAAACTAGTAAGCATCGAAAACCTAATAAGCATCTTTAAAATCGGACAGTCCAATAGGCTTCCAGTCTTAATGTAAGGTTTCAAGCTGCCAAGCAACATAACGTGTAATTAGTTCCTGATATCAGAAATAGAACAGCTAATTAAAAACTGCATAGTGCATAACTAATACTTGATCAATATTAATGAGCAAACGGAGGCCCAATGTGACGTACGGACGTACAGAGCTACCATTTACATCAGTAACGTGTGTTCGACATGATTAAAATCGAGAGATATAATGCGCTGAAAGACTACCGATAAAGGAGCCTGTACACATGCGAGTGGCCGAGGATAGGAACAGCTGGCGTAAGACCATTAGAAGGAAGGTCATAAAAGGGGGAGGTCACGACCCTCAGTCATGAGGAACACGACTGGAGGAGGACACATGCGAAGACATTAGTTTAATGGGAGAAATACTCATAGCAAAGCTTATAAAAAAATAATCACAACTTTGGTCTGTTTGGGGCTATATTAGTAAGAATTCAGATCCATCTCGTAATTCGCGATTCATGAGAGTAGCCTTTGTGTTGACATAAGGATTAGGGACCTGTCGGTACTAAAATATGTAACTTCCAATCGGTTCAGAATCTGAATAAAGAAAAATATTGAGATAGTCGCGGGCGGTTGACCACGTGACACTGACGTACACACAGGAACCCGGCATACACCGATGACGCCGCTGATGCGTAACGTTGATTATTTACCTGTCATAACTCATACTGCACATAATTAGTTAAATGTTGCCAAGAATTAGATGTTAAAAGAAATACAATATACTTAAAATTATCCTGACAAAAAAAACTTGTTCTTCCTTCATCTAAGTACTTCAGCATTGCTCCATAAACGAGTCCATGTACTGGACTCTGATGTATGAATGGAAATTGGTTCGCGCCTGGCGGTGTTCGCACTTCGCACAGAAATTTTGAGTGGCTCCCGAGTCCCAAATAGTAACCAGTACATGACAAGAATACACAATACACATGCTTCCTTTAATTCATTAAGCATTATGTGACACGATTTTTAGGGGTAGAGATTGCTCTTCTAACTTGTGCTACCTCAGCAATGTCTTAATATTATTATCAGGGCGAGCGACACGAGCCCTAGTATATTCCACAAGGGACAACCTGTAAATTTTGCGGAAAAACTATCACGACTATTGATTTGTGCTTTAACATAGTTATCATCAGTCAGTCAAGGTTTTTTATATGTAGATGTGTTATTATCAGTCAGTCAAGGTGTGACGACTCGAGCCCTCACAAAGCTCGGCTTTTAGCTAGCTATTAGGATTATGGTCTATGGATTAGTGTATGAACTAGTATATGGACTAGTGTTTGAACTAGTGTATGGACTGGTGGCGGGTGTCAAGGACCACGGTCGGCGGTGGCGCGGCGGTCGCACGGTAATCACGCGCGCATCAATCTGCACACACTATTCATTACGACGCGACGCCGCGGAGGTGGATACGGCACTTTATTTTTGCACCGAAAAAAAGTTGTTTTTGTTATTTCTCGCAAGGCAAGGGAATTTGACTCTCTCTTTTACATAAATTTTTAAGAGAACACTTCAAGTTCGATTCCTAATACACTTTCTCGTTACTAACTAGTTAACTACTAATTAACAACCTTAATATTTATTAAGTAATAAAATATTCAAACATTAAATAGGCTAAATGTATACTTAGCGTATCCAATGTATAAAAAATAGTACTTTCATACATACAAGTCACAACATTGTAGGTTTGGTCCACAGACCACAAGTACATTTCAGTAGTCCCTCAAAAGACAAATCACAAAACCTTAAGTAACTTTTTTATTAGCAAGCGGGTAATAACTAATAGTATATAATCTTTAGGCAGCGGAGGCACTCCCTAATCCTTAATAGTATACACTGTGTTTGTGTAAACACCGTTATCCTTGAAACCATCAAATGAGACCGTCAAAATGAACATTGAACAACTTTTTATATGAGGACAATGCTGGGAACTCAAAAAAAAAAAGCCGTCTTCATACCCATACGGATGCCCGGATCGGCTGTATGGGTATGAAGATGGATTTTTTTGAGTTCCCAGCATTGTTCTCATAGAAAAAGTTGTTCATTTTGACGGTCTCATTTGATGGTTTCAAGGATTTCACGGTGTTTACACCGACACACTGTATAATCAAAGTACCGCATCCACGTTTACGGCGTCTCTACACTAGTCAGGCGCGCAGATTGATGAGGTGTGTCGTGTGACGCTTCCGTGTAAACGGCCCTTGTTACAACTTACACAACAATACCTGCGCACCGGTTACCGGTTACCGCCTAGTACAGGTACTGCATCTTATCACCTAGAGCATTATAGACAACTAGATGCCGCCCGCACCTCCGTTGCGCTAATTCGTTTTTCCGCGATAAAAAGTATCCTAGATGGCCTTTCAAGGGTTCAAAATATCTCCATACCAAATTCCACCAAATCGTTTCTGTGGTTTGGGCGTGAAGAGATAAAAAACAGACAGACACACTTTCGCATTTATAATATTAATATGGACATGGAAGTCTGGATAGGAAAGTCAATTAACTACAAAGTTATAAAAAAATTAACGTCTGAGCTATCTACCCTATTTTACCCTAGTTCGCTGAGCAAATAATATTCTAGAAAAAATGTAATGTAGATGGATCGTCTATGTACATTCGAGATAAAAAAAAAATAATTAATTAAATTCGAGGGCCTCGCAGAAAATCATCGTGTTTCTCCTAATGAGGCGAGACTGGAGAGGTTGCGAACTCCAAGTTACAATCAGATTGTATTATGATTTATGATAGCACTAGAAAGTAGGAATGCAAATGGTCAACACCAGGAAAAGTAACTCCTGTGTCCAGTATAACAATTTCCAGCAACAAAATAAAAACCCTCTACCACTACCACACACGAACAACAAAAGCATCTTTCGCGCGACAGCAGATTAATGAGAAACATTTATAAGATCGATACGATCATGCGCGCGCGCAGAATCGATCATACTCTATTATTGGCCCCGGTTGGCCCCAGCAGGCCTCGTCCGGCCTCGTCCGGCCTCGGACCCACAGTAATTATAACCCACTAATTGGATTACGGCTTGGACCCACCCAACGCTAAAATAAAACCTTGAACATTCATCTTGTTATTTTCAATTATTTTGAGTACCCGTAGTTTTGCGCAAATAAAAAATACGTTGCCCGCCTGTGTTCCATTGATCGTCAATAAAACAGTGTTAACTGATAAGGTATAAACTTTAAGGCCCTGTTTCACCACTTCTTGATAAGACTATCCACCAATTAACTTGACAGATCAAGAATGTAGAATCTGTCAAAAAAGTTGTGAATAGCCTATTAGGCACTTTATCGGAAATTGGTGAAACAGGCCCTAAGCCTAATAAAGCAGCCGCTATGAGTTTTTTTTGTTGTTACTTGTTGGTCAACCAAAAGAATGAAGAAACACTCCTTATATTATAATTTCTAATTTATATTATATAATCTAAATATCCTGACAAGAATTTACCCATAAATCCCTGGCACTATAAATGCTTTAAGCGCCATAAACAATTTCCCGGTGTAATCTGGGTTCGTCACATAAGTCTGCCGATAGCCCGCGGCAGATAGGCCGCAGATAGCCTATCTCCAGCCTACCGGCTCCCGACTCTACCGGCCTGGGACACTGTGTCCATTAGACTAGGTTTCTAAGCTTTTAGGAGTTTAAGAATAATACAGCTTTTTGGAACGGAAAGGTTTCACCTTTGCTTAGACACACTTGAAAATATTGCAGGTCATTTTGGGGACACGTCAATTTATTACAGGGTAATGTTAAATGTATTTTTATATTTCTAATTATTATATTACCAAATAGATTCTCTGGATCAAAATGTGTCTTAGTCATCCCCAGTTTCCCATTAAAAGATATGCGACAATAGTTTCAACAATTAGAATTTTTGTGTGAAATTGTTACCAAATTTTTCTTTTGTAAAGAAAACTATAATTATACTTATCATAATATAATATAATATTATTTGCTATTTGTAATGTTACTATTTTATTATTCATACTATTTTATGTTTATACAGTATAATCACTAATCAGTTATATCACTTCGAAGTTGCTAAGAGGATGATTCTAAGGTCTACCTTATCTGTAAAGAGCTAAAATAACTAACCAGTAAATTGCAGTGGAGCAGCGTCATCGGTGTATCAGATGACGCGCTTGCACTTTACCGCGACGCGACTTCTCGCCACTTGTTGCACCGCGAGCGTGCCGTTTGTAATTTTTTTTTTTATGAAATAAGGGGGCAAACGAGCAAACGGGTCACCTGATGGAAAGCAACTTCCGTCGCCCATGGACACTCGCAGCATCAGAAGAGCTGCAGGTGCGTTGCCGGCCTTTTAAGGGGTAATAGGGGAGGGTAGGGAAGGGAATAGGGGAGGGTACGGAAGGGAATAGGGGAGGGAACGGAAGGAAATAGGGGAGGGTAGGGAAGGGAAAAGGGAAGGGATTGGGCCTCCGGTAAACTTACTCACTCGGCGAAACACAGCGGAAGCGCTGTTTCACGCCGGTTTTCTGTGAGGACGTGGTATTTCTCCGGTCGAGCCGGCCCATTCGTGCCGAAACATGGCTCTCCCACGTCAAAAAATTGTATGCGGTCACCCTAATAACACCGTAGTGATGCTTTTTTTTATTTATGCGTCTATCGTTTAAAGGAGAGCACACTGAGACGGGCCGTGCCGGGGCTCAGCGTGCCGGGGCTAGTCGCAAAAATCCACCTCCATACAATTTGTATGGAAGCGGAAATCCGCTGCGCCCCGACACAGTGTGCGATACACGCATCCGCTTCCATACAAATTGTATGGAGGCGGATTTTTGCGATGAGCCCCGGCACGATGAGCTCCGGCACGGCCCGTCTCAGTGTGCTCACTCCTTTAATGGAGAAACAAAGATTTCTGAAAACCCAACTATCGATTTTACTGTACTCTACATTCATTTAATTTAATCTAGACATGAATACATACTTAGATAGTGACTAAAATATGAGAACTAGAGATATGACATAAAGCTCTTTAAAAATTTACTAAACACAGTGTCACATATAACGAAAACACTATCACATATTGTACTGATATTATAGTAGAGTTTTCGAGCTGACTTTTTGACAGAAAAAAAAACAGCGAGGCGAGAAGCGACTTTATGTAGTGATGAAGCATCGATCATCACTTACTAACCCTTTCTGGCTAACTAGTAACTAAGTCATAGGAATTCACATCTAATTACATAGAGCCATGCATTGTACAAACTGCCAGTTAAAAAACCAGTAACTTTGAATTTATGGCGGATGCAAATTATCCGTTGGATTCTTAGAATACACTTACAATCAGGTGGAAAGCTCATTAAGGCAGATGTTTTTGCACGTGATTAATATTATAGGGGGAGTTTAAAGTCGGAGATGCATAATATGTAACCGATTCGTGTTGCGGCAATATAAAGAAGCATAATGTAAATGTTAGCGTTTATTTATGTTTTAAGTTATTATATCTAAACTTATGAACCCTAGGAACAGTTACTGACTGTTTTAACAGAACTAAAGAATGCCTATGTAACAAATATTTGTTTGGAATTGACATCAAATATAAGCTACTTAGGAGTAATTGCTGTACAGCTTTGTCCACATTGTGCCTTTTTTTTGTTCAACAAGGGCATGCGTTATAGCGCAGTCAACAGCGAAGGTGTGGCCGTGACGCGCGTCAAAATCCACTCGCGTTGAAAGAAAAGTGTCAATGTAGCGTGCGCTACGATTTCAACGCGCGTTACGGGCATGCCTCACGTTCGCTGTTGACAGCGCTGTAAGGCATGCCCTTGATGAACAGAAAAAGGCACAATGTGGACAAAGCTATTGTCGTATTATGTGATGCGCATAGCGTGAGATCCTATTTTGATCAATTTGAAATCATTTAAGAAAAACATCTTGACTCGATAACGTCAAAAGCTCTACAGTGTAGAGCTTTTCAGACTCGCCTCGACAAACAGTGGTTTCTTTATTAATACAGTTAAAACAGTATGGCAACATTTTTGTATTTTAACATTTAACTTGAATTTTAACAACCAACGTCCTTAAGCCGTTGGGTCAACGAGTGACGACTGTCTTAGCGGGTGGATTATTAATATGCTAATGTGTAGTACGTGCGCCGCATGCAGCCCCGGGCACACATCCTAGTACAACGTCAGTAGACTTTCAGGTTTATGTGAGGAAAGAGAAAGATATAACTAGGTAAGGTTGATGAACGATGGTCAATATATTTCTATCTGCTATAAAAACCTAAGGCTTGAACACGAGTATATTATTTTGAGTTAATTTTTCACACAAATCATTTTTGAAGACATTGCGATTACGCACTATCCTATATAGGGTCCTGCAAGCTTCGTGTATAAAATATTATGGAATAAAAAAATATTTTTTATTTACAACACACATAAAATAATCCTAGAAATATAGAACCTTTGTAGATTCGATAGCTGATAATAATAATAGCCTTTATTCAGATAACAAACTTACATGATAATTTTGATGCTTAACTCTAAATGATCCTTATTTCTAATTTATTTTTATATCCTATAACATATTTTTATTTATTATTATCTGTTTGCTGCACGGCATAGGCCTCCTCCAACATATTCCAGGTGTATCTATTTTTTGCTGTTCTAGTCCATGTGGGACCTGCAATCTTTTTTATGTCGTCTACCCATCGCCTGGGGGGACGTCCACGTTTCCTTTTGAAGTGGCCCAAGAACCAAGAGAGTATTGATTTACTCCACTTATCTTTGCCACGTACTATGTGTCCTGACCATTTTCATTTTAGTCTTTGGTAACTATTACATCTCTAGATCAGATCATCTAGATTCGATAGCTAGTTGATCAATATTAAATTAAGCGTCCCGTTATGATCAAAGAATTAAATTATTAAATCTCTGCTTAACGTGTGTACGTATACGGCATTACATATTTACAATGTTTTACGGTTTGATGCATTAACCTTACAATATCGCAAGGACAGGCCATTTCAAATCGATGAAATGTCTCCAACTTGTGTGTCTGCCTGCTCTATAGAAATTTCGACCCTACAGATAACAGACGTATGTTTTTGAGAATTTTTAACGTTATATGTAGAGCACACTGTTTATGTATAAATTTATATTTAAATTTATTTATTTGTTAAATATCTATTCACAAATTACAATAAACATTACTTATTAATGTGGAACATTGAAGAGAAAATTCAACTAGTTAGTATTTGACCAGGCAAATAAAATACCCTAGATTTTAGAATATTATGGTTTTATGTATTTGCACAGAAAGTTTGATAGCGTGGATATAAATCAAAAAAAAAAAAAGAAAAATCACAGAAAATTGTGCGTTCGGACTCTTCCTTACTCCGGCAACCGTTTGACGTGTGATTGACAGGTGCGCGCAGTGAGCCGCGACGTCCGTGCAACACAGTTGCCGTGTGCCATATACGGCACAATGAATCTATTAACACGATTCGCTACGATTGTGTCATGGATCATAATTAATCAATTACATTTATTAATTAAAGAAGGTGAGAATTCTGGGAACTGAGCGTTTTGCTGGGAAAAGTCCATTTTTTATACTCTGAATGTGTCTGTTCGTCTGTTATCTCTTAACTGAGATACTTTGATACCAAAAAAAGAAATATTTATTGTCACAGAAAAAACAGCTCCCGCTCTTTATTTTTTAAATTGATTTTCAACACAATTATCAAGATTTCTTACACGATGAATAAGATAATTTAATGTTGGTTTTGATTAAAACTACAAAGCGAAATGAATTCCAGTACAAGATCACAAAAAACTTGCTAGCCGCTGGAATAAACTAAATGAATCGTAAAGTATCAGTCACTTCGACAATGTAGCGTCACAGTTTCTAAAATATACAGTAGACCACCTTTAGACTAAGTTATCAGAAGTACGAAAACATGAACTGATTTTACCAATATAATAGAGTAAAGGCTCCTCTCAACGTTGCCTCATGATGGTTAACCACTAACTGCGATTGTTGGTTATGTCTCTACACGTTGGTGACCGCTTGTATTGGGTCAACTTGGAGAAGCCTTTACGCCATCGATGATCGAACGCGTGTTAAACTTTTCTCTGTGTTAATAAACTGATTTTCTGAACACGCAGAGCTATGGTTACTTAAATACTGTAATGTATATTGTGGTAGCGTGGTAGTAAAGTTTTTCAGTTGCATCATCACACGAGCAACTATTTAAGGCATAGCGGATGACCGAATTCTTAATTACAACGGGGTATTAACAACAATGTAATGTAATTTATTAAAATACCGATACCAGTGAAATCTAGTTATTTATAGTTATTAATTTTACTTTTGCCGTTAAATACCCTCTTCAAGTAAGCACTTGATGGATAGCCATTATTGCACTAGCAGTCTTAGGGTATGTTATTCGAATATTCGAATACTCGTTTTATTCGAATATTCGACGATTTTAATATTCGAATATTCGCCAAATTATTTTTCGAATAATTCGAATAGTAAAAATATTTTTTATTTTTGTTTAAAATGCTATCAAACATTAAATTAACATGGAATAAGAACATAATTAAGTTTATTTCAGAAAAATAATATTATTTATGAATATTCTACATCGTTAATGATATTATTATAATATACTAGCGACCCACCCCGGCTTCGCACGGGTATAAAATATATTATAGCCTATGTCACTGAAAAAATGATTAAAATCGATTCAGTAGTTTTGATTTCAAATAATTTATATTCATTACTACCCGTGGCCCGCATTGGTCGGTACTGCCGCAAAAGCTACGTCCCGCAATTTTTAAATCTGTGATGGACATGAGGGAAAAAAGCGAAATAAAATAATAAAATAAAATATCTTTTTATTCAAAATGGGTATCATGATACACTTTTTGAAAGTCGAACGAAGAAACTACGTTGCCTACCACCGGTTCGGGAACTACCCCGCCGAGAAGAACCGGCGTAAGAAACTCGCACGGGGCCATCTATTACTAAAAAAATGGAAAATTACAATGTTATGGCTTACAGCTATGTAACAAAATTAAAAGAAAAGTAACCTGCACGGAGCCACCCTATTCCCAAGGTGTGCTGTCCTCGAAGAAATCATTGACTTTATAATACGCTTTAGCACACAAACGTTCTTTAACTGCTTTTTTTGCGACTTTGTCTCATAATCTTATTTATTAAATAAAATTCTCGTGTCACAATGTTAGTTACCGTACTCCTCCGAAACGGCTCTACTGATTTTTACCAAATCTTATACGCATATTCAGTAGGTCTGAGAATCGGCTACTGGCTACTTTTTATATTGATAAGTGCATTTATTGTTGAATAAATAATAGTAAATTACTACAACTCAAGATTGACGGCAACCATTGTGACCATTGTTTGTGCGACGGGATAGCGATTGACGTTGCCATATACTTATATTTTATACTTCAATAAAATAATAATATGGGCGAAATACTTTAATATTAATATATAAAATAATTAAATAAAATAATATTAAATATTATGTAGTGGCCTTTGCCCAGCAGTGAGACACTGTAGGCCGATAATAATAATAATTATTATGTAGTGATACCCCTCCCGTGAGGCCCCGCATTCGTAACGCCCACTTCGAAACAGGCGTAAATCGTAATATTTTAATTTCGCCATAACTTCTAAACCAAACGTCCAATTTTAATCGCTTAAAGACCAAATATAATCTATATAAACTGTACTTAGTGATGAAATAATTTATTTTGATAAGGATTATTAGCATGAGTAAAATAAATGCGTTTAAATATAGTCCAAAAAAAATCAGGATTGTATACTTCTATCTTTTATAGTTCAGGCAGCGCACGCAAAATAAGTAAATTTTCTGGTTGTTTCCGAAAAAACTGAAATATCTTACGGAACATATATAATATTCCAAAATAAAAAGTAGCCTATGTTACTATAAAAATAATGTAGCTTTCGAATGGTGAAAGAATGTTTAAAATCAGTCCAGTAGTTTTTGAGCCTATTACAATTAAACAAACAAACAAAGTTTACCTCTTTATAATATTAGTATAGATAAATCTGTTTTTAGTCTAACTAATGAGTATACGACCATTCATTTGCATGTTTTTAGGCAAAATAACGATTTTGCCTAAAGACATGAAAATTAAGATATTATATAAACTCCTTTCAGACATGGATTTCAGTATCGTCAGTAATGGTCGCTCACGATCTGTATCCATTGACTTGTTTCAAGTATAATCACATGAGAAAAGTAAAATGCGCTACGATCGAAAACGGTTTACACTTTACAGCCTTTCTTTTATTGCCCAGCTGTAACCTTAAAATATACATTTTTAAAGTGTTTAACGATAAAAATTAACTATGTCATTTGCAAAGATTTATGTTGATAAAAGTAAAAATTAGAATTGCTTACTTCGTAGTGTTAACAAAATAGGTTGTACATAGTTGTACGAAGTTTTTTGTTACTTTTGTTCAGAGTTTTCAGCATTTTTCAAAAATTTTGAATTATTCGAATAATATTTGAATTATTCGAAAACTTTTGTAAAATATTCGAATTATTCGAATAGTAAATTTGTCGAATAATAACATTCCCTAAGAAGTCTACAGTAAGTGCAATCGATAGACGACAACGATCATCGTCGACGCTCGTGATCGCCTTTATTTGTCCATCATGGGCGAATGTGGTGAGGCTGTAATAGTGAGACTGTACTTTATTAATTTTAAATTGGGATTTAACGATACTGCTTTAACTTAAAGTTTAAAGAATTCATTATTAAAATACCTATAACCTGCTCTGACAAATGATTAAGGTGATAATCATTTAATTAAAAACCTAACTATTAATTATTATAATACCAGTGCAGTATATTTAGCTCATATTTTTCATCACAACACAAGCATGACGTGTAACTGACAGCACATTTAGTGAATTCCAAATTCAATATGTATTTTAGAGCGCTCGTATTATCTGCTCGCTATTGACGTTCCAATTGACAGCCGTCAGTCACAAACCGGAGACTGACATTGACGATATGGAGCTGTCACGCTTCCGGCCGCGTGACGTCACACAATGGAGTTTATAAAATTGAATTTTATGCGAAAGTAAATTAAAAATAACAACGCACCTGACGCTGACAGGCACTAGTCGAGTAAATAGGCAATTGTGTATTGCAGTACCAATTATTCGTTCGTGCCTCGTTGTATAGTAATTAGTGTCTATATGGTGACACACACACACATACACACACACACACCTTAGAGGAACCATGCATAAACTTAGTTTAATTAATTTAAAGAGTACGTGCTTGAAGAGATTCTGATAATGATAATTTAATATAAATATGATTATTTAATTATAATTAAGCATTCTAGAAAAGTTAATTTAGTTCTTTCACCAATTGCTGTAAATAATAATTATAATGTACTTACCTTTGTAGATTGATATAGTATTCCAGAGTGGAAGACGCTGGGAGCTGTGTCACAGTTTCAACTAGTACAGCTCCCAACGCTAAAATCACTGATCTCGTATTGAAATTAAATATGCCTTATTTATAAGCTTTTCAATGTATATGATTTGAAATAAATAAATTATTATTATTCTTATTTTTAACAAAGGTTGCTGAGCACGTATATCGCCAACAAACTGAATTGCAGTTTGGCGGTTTTTAGGATAAGAACATAATGTTGTAAAATAATGGAATAAATACTTAAAAACCTGAAATTTAAATAAGAACTCTGTAGTAAAAGTGATGCTTCTCAAACTGCACCGGTAGCAGGTTTCACCTAAACACAACAAACAGTAACAAGGCACGCCACACAAGTGATTTTATAATGCCCAAGTCTGTACGCATTACAGCGAGTACTCATAGCCCCGAATAGATGACCCGACACGACCGGAGAAATATTTGTCTCAGGACAGACAGCCTATCCGACGCATGGATAATTTTTGAGACAACCAGGTGATCAACATATATTGTCATATATCAACATAAGTTCCTATCCAAAGAAAAAGAAAATCGCTATTTTACCAGCTGCAGCATCGGAATCGATCCCACGACCTGGCCATGAGCCACACACTAATCCACTGGACCTCGAAGGTTTTATAGCAAAGCTACATGAAATACCTATTTACCGCAAACATACTTCGCATGTCATCAGGTCCCTAATAAGGTGCGGTGACGGAGGTCCGCGGGGGACGATCGGGGGACGTGGGGGACGTAGGGGACGAAGGCGCGGGGTACGAGACGTGCCTTAAGTGAATGGGAACAAAACGAAGGGGACAGCGCGTTGATGTAGATTTACGTGGACGCAGGGTGCTCTACTGGACCGACCTGGGAAACGGGTGGCGTGGAGACGACTGATATTTTTTTTTTTTGGGAAATATCAAAAAAGTTTGCAGGTTGTAGAGTGTCGATGAAAGAGTTATGTTAAAATGTGTTTTTTTTTTATTTGGGGATAGGTTAATTACTTATTTGGATAACATTGAAAATAATAACTTTACTTTTCGTAGACAAAAAAAAAAACAAAAAGAAATACAGTAATGCGGCCTAATGATTAAATGTTTTGTTATGGAATAATAATAAATATTGTTATGGAATAATAAAATAATAATATTATTTTAAAATATAAGGGCTTTTATAAAACATGGAAATAGCTTAACTAAATATATTAAAAAATAGACGTGTCTAAGCAATATCTAAGTAAAAATGAAAAAAAATCTAACCTTCTCCACAGCATCGCCTGTGCCATATTTGAGACAGGATCGCGGCGTGTAGATAGCGCGCCGGCAGACATTTTTTGTCCACTTTTTGTCCCCGCATTGTCCCGCACGCCAACTACCGTCGCCGCCTGGAATTCATCGTAATTATGCCTACTTATGTCTCAATAAATAAAATAGATAAAATTGTTCGAAACGAATGTACGACATTAACTCTCTACTCAGTAACTATTCTGCGGTTATTTCGAAAATGTAATTTACATAGAGTAGAATTAATAAGGTAGAGAGATATCAATCTATAACGTATGGTCATGAAATAATAGAGTCAATGTAGCTACATTTTCTTTCGCTCTTGTTAACGTATGAGTATTTATGGTAGGTAAAGTGAATATTTTAGTTGCTTTCTTAGTCTTCTTTATAATGATGTGGATTCTTTTGAAATAGATTAAGTAATTATTACAATTTAATCTGAAAAAGTAATGAACGATTCCTTTTTCAGATTAAATTCCGAATAGTTTAATAATTAGGTACTACTTTTGAGAGAAGTCGTTGCGTTTTATAAATCGATAGAACCTTGAGAGCTGCTGGTAAAGTATGGTTATAAAATAAACTAGCAATTTTTATCATACTATAGGTCTACCAGGATCTGATGGCAAATTTTCAAAAAATATTCTTGATCATTGGATAAATTTTTATATTTGCATGTCTCACACACTGAATCAGCCGCTATGGGAACAAAAAGGATCAAAATGTTTTATTCCAATTAACCCGGTATTGCTAGAGTCAATTTATTTTCTCACTTTTTACCATCAGATTCTGGTAGACCAGAACTAGCTTTTTTTTGGTCACTAATTCACTATACACTGTGCTGTACACGTAGAGGACAGAGGTATACGGTATACCTCTACGTGTACAGTCAAGGAAACTAAAACTTATCAGGCACACAGAAATTCACAGAATAATAATTATTATCAAATGCATATTGTCTAATAAGTAATAGTACCTAGATTAACATACGATCAGATTATATAAACGTTTCTTCAATAAAGCGGATACA
This sequence comes from Aricia agestis, assembly GCF_905147365.1. Taxonomy (NCBI): domain Eukaryota; kingdom Metazoa; phylum Arthropoda; class Insecta; order Lepidoptera; family Lycaenidae; genus Aricia; species Aricia agestis. The sequence goes on along the minus strand of NC_056416.1, from coordinate 689,965 downwards.
TAATCTCTCGATCGATCGACTGTCGAACTGCTTAGATCACGCGAGACATCGTCAAATACATGATTAATAACATTTTCCGCGCGATCCACCGACTACCACAGTATTAGTATCATACAGTAGAGGAACTTAGTCCTTAATATGAATAATATCAGACTCGCTCTAGTCATATCTAGTCACAGATATAATTCTAATTGCAATATTATTGCAGCTTTTTATTCTTGATCGAATCATTCAAATAGTTTTGTCGTATCAAAATACGATTGTTTATTACGAAATGCCTATTTTTATAGGAAACGGGGTAGAACAGGGCACGAGTATCTATATATTATCATTTTGCAATGCAATCAAGTAATGTGTGCATACGCCTGGTCGATCTAGTATGAAGATGATCTACTTTATATTATTTATATTGTGACATTACTTTCTGTTGTTTGTTGTTGTTGAGGCTCATTTGAAATTCTATCGTTTCCTGGCGTTACGCACACAGTTGGCACTTGGCACGAGTGGGCCGACAACGCTGCGGGCTCAAAGAAAACTGGCGTGTATAATTATTGTACAGGAAAGAATTTTTCGGAGTTCGCCCGCGGTGTTATAATAGGTACCTGTATAGCCTCATTGACCAATGATGGTCAAATATAAAATCCATACTAATATTATAAATGCGATAGTGTGCCTGACGTCTATCCATCATCTCTTGAGGCCCAAACAGCTGAACGGATTACGCTGAAAGGTATGGGATACTTTGAGTCCCGGGAAAGGACATACTACATAGGACACTTTTTGTCCCGGAAAATGTACGGTTCCTACACGATAAACGAATTTTGGCGCAACGGAGTTGCGAGAGTCTAGTTAAGGCGCTCCCCCTGCGGAGTTGCCGTAATTTATAACATAAAACACAATTTTTGGCCTATTTTTGCTCTATAACGGTACGGAACCCATCGTGCGCGAGTCCGACTCCCACTTGGCCGACTTTATTTTTAGAGCCTTATTAACTCATAATTTGAAAGCAGCAAAATAATAATCAAAAAAACAGCAATAATCTTCAGTATATGAACGTTCCTTTCATAGTTATTAATTTCCTATTTTGTTTTTTATATACTCATGATATTATCAGCTTCCAAAGCAATACCAATTTATTAAAATTCATGCATACATTCAGTACCTATCTCCCTAGTACATATTTACAAATTACGGTTATTTGAAACACACGCCAATAGATCGACAATTTTATTAACTACGTACTGGACGTTTGAATTTTTTTAGGTCAATTTTGAACTTAGATAAGTAAAAAAATAGGACTTTGGCGCGATCTCGGCAACGCGTTAAATGTTTGGTCAAGGTCGTTTGCTTAGGGGATAGCCTTAATAATAATATAATTGACCATCGTCGACGTCGATGGTGCTAATTGTCGACAGCTGCGCATTTGTGGTGGCAAGCATGGACCATGGTAATCTATCATGATTCATGACCAACGCGAATGGTGGCCATTAGAAGTTGGCTGGCCCAAAACACAAATGTCACATGTCACTCTGATCTCGTGATCTCCACGTCTTCTTTACCATCAGGCGATCATTTGCTCGTTTTGTCGACATCTCGAGTGCTAATTACTTGGCGGAGATGACGCTCAGCTGCTCATTACCGCACGCACGAAGTGCACGGTCTGATTAAATCTCGGCGGTGGCTGGCGGTCATTATACGGTAATGGCCCAAGTCCCAACAGATGTACCGACACCTGCCATAATCGAACCTAATGGTACTCGCATACGAGCAGTCGGTTCGCCTGATCGTCACCGCTGGCCGCTGGCTATTTACAAAACTGGTTGACATTAGGGTTGTAGAAATTATTTTTACGTGCATATTTTAAACGCCGATACAAATCGACCGGATCAATACCACGGCCTTATGGAAAACCGGCGGGAAACCACGCTTATGCTGAAAGTCGCTAAATGAGTAAGGAGGCTTTAGAATGGTGGACGCAACTCGTAAATCGTAACGGTTGGTGTCGATCCATGAAATGTTGGCGTCGATTACCAAGTAGGGAATCCAAGTACCAATCGGCTTATATTTTAATCCGTATGCACGTTTTCTTGTTAATTTATATTAAAAATAAATATGTACTTGGGACTTATTACTTACATTGTTAATATTACTAGAGAACGCCCAATGGTGGAATTCGACCTTAGTTTCAACAACATTAGGACTACTACCTATATATTGTAAAAAATATTGAGGTCATCATATTTTTTTCAACTATTTTCTCTGGGACTCAGCTGATCTCAGACTGGCCGTGTAAGCATTGTCTCATAGTATCTCAGAATATTAAATAAAAAAAAAACTATATCCATTTTCAATTTGTCATCTTGTTGTCAACAGACTTGAACCATAAATAAAAGAGTATAATTCGTATGTATAGGCTTGTCACTCAAAAATCTGTCATTTTTCCTAGTGTGTGTGTTGTAGTGTGTGTAATGTTTTATTTGTTAAAAAAATGTATGATAAAAGCATAATTTCAAAATAATATTAGCTCGATGCGGTGAAGGATCACCATATAAACTATAATTGTGCAAAATTTTATTCACCTACGTTTCCCCATTTTTCGTCAAAAGGGATAAGTACAAAGTTTTTGGCTTGCGTATTAATACCTATATAGATGTCACTGGACTTACATAAATGATGAAACATCGACGTTGAGCATGGTCCACGTTTTCTTCAAGCCCTCAGTATCCGTTCGCGCTATTGATCATGCAAAATAACGCAAAACTTCAGGAATTCGCTCATATATCTGCTACTGACTTCACGGAGGCTTTCGATCGCACTGCACCCACGAATGCAACACAATGGGGTATGTAAATATTTCGCGGAACAGATGCGCGATCGGCACGCGGCGTGCCACAAGGATAGTAATTATGCCCGATGTTATTCTGATTGTTCGGTAATGTGATACTGTCGATAGTCGATACTGTTTACTTTAATTTTAATGGCGGTATCGTTGATAATTTGGCCGATAAATTCTCAAGAATACATTTCTACTGCTGTCCAGGCTAATAAAGGAGGGTACTTCAAATGTATTGCCATTAAAACGGTAGCGTGGCTGATCTAAATAAACTGCATTCGACATTTTTACTTAACCGCGTCTCAACTCTCAACGCACGGAATTTTGTATCATTTTCGATAACCGATAAGAGATATCGATACTGTCACAGTCATCAGCCGTCAACTGTCAATCATCTGATATGTCAGTGTCATTCGTCTCACTGTTGCAGATACAGTCGTCCTTCAGTCAATCATGTTATCGTGTATAGCTCTTTTATATACTGGCAAAAACTTAAGATTATTATAATTAGAGAATAAATAAAATTAACATTTTGAAAATGTTTTATTCTAGTTCATTGTTATAGGCTCAAAACGCTCTTAATTATAAAAACTTCTTTTCAAGTTATAATATTAGATATAAGTAATAGATACTTAATAAAAAAACTTCTTTTCAAGTTTAGGTAAATAATAGTATCTATTATTTACCTAAACTTGAAAAGAAGAAGAAACATACAGACAATTTTACATAACTTCTTGTATGAACAGATTTAAGTTTAAGGCGAAATAAGAACATTTCCACGTTCTTATTTCTTTTTTTTGTGCCTTGATTGTATATGTAGCTCTACTACACAGAAAACTTTTGAAAATTTCGCTCTCTTCTGCGAGGCTCTCTTTAACTTCAGAATCAAGTCAAGGTTAAGCTTTTATGTTCTAGAAATATATCCGTTTAAAAGTCTTAAATAGATCTTTCGCTACAAAGCAGGCAGCTGCCGAAACTGAAACAAACGTTTATTTCAGAAAAGTAGAGGAGTATCCTATTTGATTAGTATTTCAGTAGGTAAGAATTTGGAGGAAAATGATCGGGACAAAAGTTGATGGCAATTCATTAAAACTTTCTCCCCTTATTTACCCGGTAGTAGTGGGAGACGTCGTTACAGGCAACACTCGCACGACAACGAGCCAAGTTAGATTGCGGGCCGATTACGCCAGAATGAGGTACATTTTTCCACCCGTAACCCGGAGCCACAGTGTTGCCATGGATCAACTCCCAACTTCCCCGAGTAAACTCAAAATTAACTTTTCTTCTTTGTTCAAAACACGTGGATTCTAAAATGTGAATAGTATGTACTATACGTATAAGACGATTTGAATAGTTAGCAGTAAGTTGCTAACTACGCACGATTTGAATTGTTAGCTTAGGCGGCTTAGCACTAAGCTGCAGCCTGCACGGCTCCCCCAGTTGATCAAGTCTTCCATGGTTGGGGACACTTCGGAAGTTCGGACGGATTCCTTTTAGTTTTTTTGTAGACGAAGTAATTTTTCACTGAGATCGTTTTGGTGTCCGCAATAAGTTGTGGACAAGTTAAGTCGTCGTCTCGGCGTGTTCTAGTAAGTATACATCTAAATTAGGATTGAGAATGCATACGAGAAAAAACCATTTTTAGACATTAATGACGAATTTTTTCCTAGATTCTACTCATTTAAAAAGCACTTGAAATCTTGTTTCCGATGTTTAACATAAAACATTCATCCATAATAAAAGTGAGCATGCAAAATGCCAACAAAATGTTTGCATGTATAGATTACATTACCTATTAGGGTCCTCTCCACCTGCCGCAATTGAAGCTCCTCGCGAATTTAACATTGTTGAATGCTGAATAAATTTTGTTATCACTTTTTAGCGTGCGCCTCACGTTTCGACACAGCTCGCGCCATCTGCTAACGGTTTTCAGAACTATTTATGCGGACTCCTAAATTGTTTCAATTATTGTAAACTATTCACATGTGACATGTCACGATGTATTTTGCAATTTATTGTAGCTGTGGTATTATATATTTTATGGCTAAATATGTAAAGAGAACGCTCAGGCTTTATAGTTTATATCAAGTATGAATTCGTCGCCTCATCAGAATTTGAAAGGGAGGACTGGTAAAGTAGATATTGGGGCAGCAAAAAATTGTTACGGTTTAGGTCAAGCTTTATCTTATCTAAAATCGAAAATAAATATCTGATGTCTGTACAAGCAATTTAAAAACCAGCGACAAAAGTTGTATTAAAATGAACAAGAAAATGTCGATACTTAGTGCAAGTGAACAATATTTTCTAAACAGAAATGTCGACACCCGACAGCGATGTCGTGCCAATTCGACGATTGTCTTAAAATAAATTGAAAAAGTGATTTGTTGGCCTCGTGTGAACTGATCCGGATCTTAACTTCTTGCTAGGACTTGGCAATGGTCCGTCCGCTTCTATCGGCCCATATAAGATACAATAGCAAACAAAAATACTTACCGATGTTGAATGTGGCCCGCCATCTTTTTTTATCATGTTTAATTAAGCGAATCGTGGTCGGATGGCCATTGTCCGCCACGATTCGAATCAGCGCCCACTGCTACGGACTTGTCAACTCACTTTTTATTTTTTCAATAATTTATTTACCCCTCAATATACCACGGGGAGATTATCAGCTCACGAACACGTCAAATTACGGCTAATCGCAAAACTGTCGTTTTTTAATCGGCCGAGAAGTCTTTGTCGCTTACCATCAGACAATCTGTCTGCTTGTTGGACGCAATTTTCCACTGAATAAAATTGTATATTCGTATAAAAATTAATAAATATGGTAAATGACTAGTGATTGGACAGTACCAGTCATTGAACAAAGCATAAAAACAATAATTTCAATGTTAATAATATTACTTATAAAACATAAATTAAGTAAAAAATTGTAGAAAGAAATGAAACCTAAGTTTGTTTAATTGTGTTTTTTTTTTAATAATTCCAAACAAAGCTATGGTCAACTTGGGTAAGACATGGGTAAGACCGGCATAGGTACTTTATTTGAAGTTGGCTTTGAGGCTTGAGCTGCCCCTATTTCTTTTGTAATGAGTAATGACTCTAGAAAGACGGTGTTCACAGTAGATGACAAAGTAGATAATCGTTTATAAACCTAATACAGACGTTAGATGTCCCCACGCATTAATTGTGTGGAAAATATAGTTGATATTTCAAAGAAACATCTTGTAGACGGACTTTCCCAGTCTTTGGGGCAAGTCCGTCTAAAGGCGATTTGCGACATCGTATGTACCTACACTAAACAGACTAAAAACCAGATAGTGACATCTGTAAGTAGGAGGTATTGAAGAAGAAACTATGCTGTTATAATCTTATAGCCTCATTTAGTTTTTATTGAGTAAAAAAATAATTGGGATAAGTCATGTGTTTGAGTTCAGGGCCATCAAACATTTTTTTACATGGGTAATCCGTAATAAAACAACGTTATAAAAGAACATATTTACTTATAAAATTATGAGCCCAAAATCATAATTTTCGGTGGTGGAGGTCAGGTTTCGAGGGCACTTGTGACTTGGCCACTTTATGGGCAATACAATGCCATCTAGTAGGTTTGAAAAGGTTGACAATATCTGATTGTAGGTAAGACCGGCATATGACGGCCTTTCCTTATGCAAGCTAGACGGACTTCCCCACTAGTGCACTTTTAGATAAGAAATATTTTGCAGGTGATAATAACCAAATTAAAGCGATATTAACGAATTAAAAACCAGTAATAAGTAAACGGATCACTAAATTACTTACTTAATCCGAGAAACTCCAAAAAATCCTTCGCATTGCCACTTTTTTAATTTTTTTGGCAGAGACTTACACTCCGAATACGATAGAGTATAAAACGGGGAAAATTGCCGATCATTTTTTTTTTGTAACAGTAGCGACTAGCGACATGCCTGTTTCTTAGATCAAATTAACTCTGCAATTCTGTTTTACTCAATGAGCCATATGAATCTAGTCGTTAAAATATGGAATTTATTCCCAGTCCCAGACGGACTTCCCCAAGTTGACCTTACTTGAAAGAAATGGCCAATAATCGAGTAAAATTTTTACTTATATTTTTAGGGTTCTGTAATCTCAAATCTAAATAAAATTAATATAAATATTTAAAGGGTACATACCATACAACAAACGTAATTGTATCATTATGGTATAAGAGACACGGCCCTAAAACTGTTAAGTTCTTACCTTGCAAATAGAACGCAAAGAGTAGAAGTTAATTCTAAAAGGTCTAATGGTAGTAAAATAAAGCTAGGTGTTCCACAAGGAACTATATTAAGTCCCTTTCTTTTTCTCATTTACATAAATGACCTACCTTATCTAGTTAAAGATAAGCATGAGATAGTACTTTTTGCTGATGACACTTCACTAATTTTTAATGTGAAGCGACAACAATACAATTATGACGAGGTAGATAGTGCTCTCTCAAAAATAGTATAATGGTTTAATGCTAATAATTTACTATTAAATTCTAACAAAACGAAATGTTTAAAATTCAGTTTGCCAAATGTTAGGCAAGTACAAACCAATGTACTATCATTTAGATGAGAAAATGAAATTAGTGTACACCACAGTTTTCCTAGGTATAACTTTAGACAGTAAATTACAGTGGAGTCCGCATATTGCAAATCTGGCGGATAGGCTCAGTTCTGCAGCATATGCTGTTAAAAAAATCAGAGAAATAACTGATGTAGAAACAGCGCGACTTGTTTACTTTAATTACTTCCACAGCATTATGTCCTATGGAATCCTTCTATGGGGAAATGCAGCGGACATTAATGCAATATTCGTGCTGCATAAGCGAGCGATACGTTCTATTTATAAGATGTCATCGTATGAATCCTTAAGAGAAAAGTTTAAGGCAATAAATATTCTGACCGACGCATCTCAATACGTCTTGGATAATGTACTGTATGTAAGAAAGAACTTAAATAATTTCAAGAAGAATAGCGACAATCATTGTTTTAACACTAGGAATAAGAACAAATTAGAAATACCAGTGATCAGACTTAGCAAAGTCAGTAAATCTTTTAAAGGCCAGTGTATACGCCTGTACAATAGAATCCCAGAAAACGTTCAAAATCTCTCTATCAATAAATTTAAAAAAGTAGTAAAAGAACGTTTGTGTACTAAAGCTTATTAGATTATTATAAATTAATGATTTCATCGACGACAACACACCTTGGGAATAGGGTGGTTCTTACAGGCTACTAAATTTTTTTTTATAATTCCTGTTGTAAATAGCCCTAAGTCATAATATTCTTACAGTTCGACAAGGCTTTAAATGAACGTCGCGAGAAAAGGAACTAACGCTGTTTTCATACAAAAACGTCATTTTGACAGTTCTCCAATTTACCAGTATTTATTTAAAGCCTTAGTGCACTATATATATTTCAAATTGTAATTTTCCATCTTTTTAGTAAAAGATGGCCCCGTGCGAGTTTCTTACGCCGGTTCTTCTCGCCGGGTTAGTTCCCCAACCGGTGGTAGGCACCGTAGTATCGACGTTCGGTAAAGTTTTTGTAAAAAAATTACTCTGAATAAAAATATTTTGATTTGATTTGATTTGTAATTTTTTGCTCTAAGTTAACAATAATGGCCACATGGAGCTAATACATTAGATCCGTGAATGGTAACTTGAATTTTTCACGAACTCCTTAGTTATATGTGTACTTACTTTAATATTTAATAATAATATTAAAATAAATTAAAAATCCCATACAAAAAAAAAACAATTTTTGGTCTAATAATGCTCTTAGATGCTAAAATCCTCTATAATGGTATGGAACCCTTCGAGCGCAAGTCCGACTCGCACTTGGAAGAACATTTTATTTAGATGAAGTGGTTGGTCAACAGACAACAAGTAGGAGACTAGGAGTTATTTAAAAGTAAAACTATATTTTTATTTACTTACTACGATATTACCTAACTTAAAAATAATAATAATTAACGCTATCACCAGCAGCTGACATTGCTGGCGAGGGCTCGGCGCGGCGCCAGGGCCCAGGAGGGCGCGGGGCGCGGGCTCGGGCAAGCTCGGCTAACTTCGGTCTTCGCGTATGACAGTCTAGCGGCGTCCGCAAAGTGAACTGAGTTACATGTTTTATACACGTTCGTTTTTGGTTATTTTGTGATTTATCATCCGAAATAAGTGAACGGTAAGTTTTGCAATTTCATTATTATGTGACATTAATATACTGTGATTGTTTTTTTAATCAAAATCTACGTGATAAAGCAGTTTATTTTGATGTTATATGTGTATGTTATTTCTCGTATTTACCTCAATTTAACGCCGTTGTAGTGCCTATGAAAACAACAAACTTACAATAAATTTAAGTATTATTGTTAGTTTGTTGTCTAAAAACCGGTAAAACAAGGTTTATGACTTTTGTATTTTGCATAACCTCTACTGCATGTTTACATTTTGATGTTTGTCTCGGACGCTCATAGATGGCGCTAGGAGTCTGAACTGAGTTTGAACTCCGAACTGAATCCAGGAAGGATTCAAAATTAATAATTTGAAAGTTAAATTAAATTATCTTGATGGGTTTTGCGTGTACTTATTTCATTATGTATCATGTTTTAATGAAGTAATTATATTTACCCTTTTCGGCTCATAATATTAAATTAGTTAAAAATGGTAGGTATGTTCTTGATTCTTGAATGTTGTTATGGTGAGATGGGGACCTATCATCTATGTTTAGAAAAATGCAATGGTTTCAGGTTTATGTGTTATATTTTAACTCAATAAATATTTTGAAGTTAACAGTACTGAACACTTACAAATACTGTAAAAATTAAATACATACTTTGATAATTTTAATAATGTATTATAAGTGAACATGTTGCAGTTGTGTTACCACAGGTTTTTGGTATTTATACCTTTTTTAATTAAGTATAACTCGTACTGACACGTAGATCTGTCAGGATTTAAGCATCACAAATAATACAAAACTTGAGTCTCACAACTCATCTTCGAAAATCAACGACCCTTTGAACGGTGAGAATGATATTAATTCATATTAAAAATAACTATGATACCATTCCACCAGGTACGTACATAATTTAACATTGACAGCTATCGGGCTTATCTAATGGCATTGTTAAGAGCCGAAAACCAGTAACGTCTCGAGCCGTCCGGGCCACGGGGCCTGCCGCCTGTCACGGCCTGACAGATTTATGGCGTGCGTGCACACCGGCCGCGCCGGGTCCCGGGTCACATGATCATCTTTACTGAGAACTTGTCAACGTTTCGCATTCGATTTACCCGACTCCATATATCTAACCTCTTTATGCTAATAATTTGATTGACCTTTTTGTGGCTGACAAGGTTACTAAGTTACCGCTTTAAGTTATTTCGTCTCTAATTATCTTTCGTGTATATAAAACAGAATAAAGCATAAAGCTTTATTCTTTTTTATGCTAGTTTTATATTGTTGTAGTTAGATTTCTAATTAATTTTTAAGCCAAAATAAGTTTAAGTTATTATCAAACGAAGCCACAGATTCAAAGTATGAAAAATCTAAATTATAATTGAAATTCAAATAAGCAACTAAATCAAAGATTTATTCGTGAGTTATAAATTGTAATATGATTTAAGTAGTCGACGGACGGTTCTGAGAGAAAGGGCAGATTAAAAAAATGTAATTCATGACATAAGCAGACAATAAGTGCAATGCATCACTCGTCATAAAGGGAAGATTATGCCTGTCTAGCTGAGGCAGATTTATCGCGGCTGCCATAATGACGCACACGCAGTTAGCATATCTCCCACAAAACTCGCACACTCAATGAGAGACGGTTGTTGTATGGTTTGTTCGTATTGAATTTGTAGAGAGTAGAGACTGTCAATAGTGAATGTGATTATAAAGTCAAGATAATGAGGCATAAGTCATATTGCTATTAATACGTAGATGATTGGAATAGACACTGTTGCTACAAATTTTCGTTTAAATATTTTTAACGAGAATTCACACCCTTTTGCTATACAAGACCTTTTTTACCCGACTGCCAGGAGGATTATGTTTCATGTTATCAGCATAGATACAAAGTAACACGTAAGCTTAATTTCCCTGACAAAGGAAAATACCCGTGTATTAATATTTCGTTGTCGGTTATTTCCACGGCCCAGGTACAAAATCGAGATTAGATCATAAAAAATAATGAATATACATCATAATCCGGTCCGGGGCAGTCGGAGTGCACATAACTCAGCCGGACGGCTCCTCGACTATGACGCTCGCTAAATCTCCCCGAAGGCGGTCGTTAATAAATTATTATTTTGTAAATAAAAATAATAAAAATGTCCGCCCGGAAACATTTGTCCCCGGCGTCCCTAAGCCCGCGTGATATATTATTAATTAGCCCGCGTTATGATCTAAGCGTCTATTTTCGACCTGTTTTTGGAGGATATTTTTAATGGCATCTGACGGATTTATTTTATGTCCTTGTAAGCTTCGGGATAAATAATTACCTTTACACAAACAGGCGACGCGTTTCTGATACTTTCTCGGCTGACGCTCGAGATGCTTTCCAAAATAGTGCGACTTTGAACACTGCAACAAATAGCTCTGAATAATCTTAATCGATTGGAATCATTTATCTTAATAATCTTCCCGTCAATTTTGTTGAATTGTCTCTTTTAATTTAGATACAAATGTAACTTAGTTATCAATTTACTTGGAGCTAAACGCTGTCAATCAACAAATCGTCTAAAACTAGCTAAAATCCGAGCTTTGTGAGGGCTCGCGTCGTCACACCTTGACTGACTGATGATAGCACATCTACATTATATAATTAAAAATTACAATGCACAAGTCAATAGGCGTGATATTTTTTTTGTTTGCTTGTTTTGAAACCGTTCGCTCGCCCTGATGATGTCCTAGAAATCTACAAAACTAAAATGAATTCAAAAGTTCCATAATTATTAATTATAATACAGAATTGTATTATTTCGTAGCACAACAAATATGATAGTTTCATGGTTTTTCTACAAAGATCTAAAAATAAAAAAACTATCGCACCAAAAACATTTCATGTAAAATGTTACCTCGACGACCACAAAAGGTTTGCCCTGTGAAAAATACATCAGATCTAATGTAGAGCCAAGCTTCTGAATCTACGCGGCCTAACTCCACCGACCCTAGCTCCAACGTCGCGTCGTGGAGGTGAGGCGAATATTTAGTTTCTGATCTGAAGTAAGTAACGAAACAGCCAAGCCATACATACTTACTGATATGTAGAATTTGTTGGAGTTAGGGTCGATAGAGTAAGGCCGCGTAGATTCAGAAGTAGATTCAGATGGGCTTTACATTAGCTCTGGTGTATTTTTCACAGGGTAAACCTAATAAATAATAATGTGGTCGTCGAGGCAACATTTTACAAGAAATGTTTTGGTGGGATTTCAGTTCTTTTTGTAAGTTGATTCTTGTAACTACTTATTTTGTAATTACAATAATTAACACATAATATAATTAATAAATAAAATAACAATTATTTTGTAAAGGTTTTTTAGTTACCGTCTACAGGCCCGTGTAAACTTTCATGTCCTCATTCATAAATTTAGTGAAAGTCTCATATTTAAATTTTAAACTTCTATTACCTACGCTATAAACTTATTTTATAGCGTAGGTAGTTATAACCAAATTTCGGTGTATTTTAGATATTTGTATGTTTAATAAGTCTATTATTGACATCATAATACTTCCACTTCCCCCCCCCCCCCTTTTAGGGGATGGGGGCGAAAGTAACAAGCTTATGAATTATTTTGTTGGTTGTATACTAAACTTAGATTACATACCAAATTTCAGCTCTCTAGCACTTCAGGAAGTAGCCAAACATTTTGATGATCATCAGTGTGTCAGTGACGAGATCGGCGTATTTTAGATATCTATAAAATCTAAAGCTATTCAATTGAGACTTTGTATGCTTAATAAGTCTATTGATGTCATCATATCCTGAAAATATGAACTATGTTTCCAGATTTAGTACTTATTTACTATTAACCAAAAAATATGTGAAGGATTACAAAAGATTATTTTCTTGTAACTATTTTAATTAATATCTTGTAGGTACACTGCCATGGAGCGAACATGGCATTGAATTCAGGTCGTGGCTTACAAATGGTACAAATTCCCTCATCCACCCACCCGCCTCTAGATTATTTATAATAAACCTTTTTTGTACATTTTGTTCTCGATCCCAGCATAAATAAGATATGTTATTTAAAGCTAATATATCACCTGACAGGTGGTAGTAGGCTCGGAGCCGCGTAGGGTATTATTGACCCTCTGGCCCGGCGAATAGGGTTCATTTTGACCGCCAGCCCGTGACAGACGGTTCATAAGATTTATAAATATATCAATGTGAGTCCTTGTGAACGTAGTGAGATTTTAATCAACTGTGGATCGGGGTTCGAGACGGGGATGAGACTATTACCTTCATGGTCGCCATGTTTAATTTAGATTCGTAATTAAACGCTTCTTATGACGGGATTCGTATGAGTAGGAATATGATTAATAATAAGTAATATACATTTTTCAATCTCTGAAATTTAGATATTAACCGTTTTTATAAATACTTAAGTAAATATTTTATAGCACAAAACTATCCTCTGACTACCGAGCGAACGATTTGTATGCAGTGTAAGTTAGCGGTGACCACAGTGACCTACACTGCCTTCAAAGGCTTACCTCCTCTTACAGTTGCTTAGAGGCTGGTCAGAGTTCAAGTTTTAACTAAATATTACGAACATATTGGAACAATATGATTTACAATCTTAGCCTAAAGGCTAAAAAAAACACAGAATTTTGTAAACAAAATTCTATGTTTTTTTATTTGAACAAAAGACATAATAAAATGTCATATAAGGTAAACATTTAAATGATTGTTGTATGGCTCAGCCGCAGTCAGACCAAAATTGATTTGGATTTTGTTCGCATCAATAAGATTGAATCGGTTAACAAGCGCCGCGGGTGACAATAATAATTAAGTTTTCCTTTTTGGGTCTCTCTGTTTAGTACCGAAAATATACGTGCTTTCTAGAGATTTCTTTCAATTTATTTATATTATAGTTCTGATGTTTCATAATATTCTAGTGTTAATGATGAAACTCATTGCAAATTACAAAAAAAAAACCATGACATTGAAAGACCCCCCCAACCGCCTTTCGCGAGGCAAGTTCTATTTCAGTGGAATATTCAAATTAATCAATTTGTAATTTAGGGTCTGCTTACACCTTTTAATATTTTTGTAAAATGGGGATTATATTGTAATTTGTACCGTACGGTTACCGGTATACTTAGAGTGCATTTTCCGTACAATTTGGATGCAATTGACATGCCAATAATTTACGACAATATTATGCGATATAATCTCGTAATACACCGGCCGCACCTGAAGACAGTAATTACAAATCAAACACAATGAGCTGTCACGCCATTGGTGGATCTTAATTGGAAACTGAGACACTCGACGTACGTAATTTACTGTAATACGTCAATAATGACGTAATTTATCGTTATTATCGTCGTAAGTACACGCGACATCGATCGTAAATTAGCTCTTTGTTATGAATCTCGACGTAATCGGTGCTGGTGATTATTATTTTATTGTCGACGCTACTAAAATTGAAGCTACACCTAGCGCCATCTATCGGCGAAGACGCGTCAACTTATTTTCGGCGGTTTACTATTATTTTGGTGATATAATTAGCGCGGGGTGTTGGCGGCTGGTGGCGCGGGCGGCCGCCGTGGTACGTGGTGGCCGGTGGTAGCGGCGCGCTGCGTCGTCTGGCGCTGCTCGCTAATCGATGCGCGCCACTGCGCTGTCTTCCGACGTCGGCCATTACGCACCTTTATGACCAGGGCCGCCGCCCGCGCCCCGCGCCCCGCGCCAAGGCGGCACATGACGAATCAATATGCCGAGCGACTCAACACTTATTTATTCGTCGCGATTTATTAGCCGAATGCCTGTAAAGTTTTACGATGGACAGCCGACATAAAATTCTATGTTTCCCCCGTCTTTTTATTGCGGAGCAGATGTCTGGTGATATTGTACGTGACGGCCGGGCCTGCACCAGATGATGTACGCGCCGCTCCCGGTAATTGAATTTATAATGGCCTCTCAATAGGTTTATTGGCTGTTGCCTAGGGTATAGGCCGTTGCCTAGGGTATAGGCCGTTGCCTAGGCTTGTAAGCTTCCTTCGGCCCTTCGGGCCCTTCGGCCTTCCGTATTCTTCCTGACATTGGGACTTGACAGTTGAGACTTGTAGAGCTTGAGATACATTTACAGTAAGTATTTAGATCTTAACTCCTATGCGGTCTATGCTGCTGTATAAGAACTTCTAATTTCCAATATTATTCAGGTTGCGGTTCCCTGATGCGTGGTGAAATATAGTGCTAGACATCGGTTTTCTGAAATCCTAGACCAGGATATCGTTAAATATTAATAGATCAACTTCATAGGGAAGGAACTGTAGCTAACTGAGTAAAGTGGCTTCGACAATTTATGGCAGCCATTTTAATTTAAGGTGCTCATTTAATTTTATTTATTTATTTATACTTTTTGCACAATGTTGGTACATCTAGGCGGACTTAATGCCAAATGGCATTCTCTACCAGTCAACCTTTAGGTGTTCAGAAACAATTTTCTTTCTTCACAAAATATCCCAACCTACGACTAAATTGAATATAACAAAGAATATTATGATGACTACTATTTCGACCATATTTCATATCTTTATGACAGTAAGAACACTCCCAAAAATGTTGTAGATTAGGCGCGAGAAAATGAGCAGGATTGAGATAAGAGTGTCGTTTGACCCCGGAAGCGGGCAGGAGGGGGGGAACATACTTCCCATGTCATTACCGCCATCGCATTGCCCAAAACTAGCCTAAATTTTGAAATGTGAGTAAAGCTGGTGTTGCAACTGGTAGAAGATAAGATTGGTTCCCGTGCCTTTGCATTTTTATATAAGTACTTAAGTATTTTGATTTTAGAATTGACACATATTTTTGCAATTCCTCTAAAATCAATTCAGAAAATGAATAATAATTTAATTGTCAAAACTATCAAACTGACTAATGTCAAATTAGTACGAATTAATAGACGTGAATTGGAGGCAGAGTGACCATCTTGCGATTTTTAAAAAATGAATCATATTATGATTCATAATATGATTCTCTAAAGCGACCATTTTAGCACCGCTGGTACAGAAGTATCTTTATTCTTTATTTTAATCGAGATTATCGTGTTCCGTCTACCGTTTAAGCTGGCCATGACTTACGATAATCGCGGGACAAACAATCGGCCAGAAAACATTAAAGAGTTAACTTTTTAAAATATTCATGGGTGAGGTCGGGAAGCTAACGATAATTAGCTTCCACTAACTCGCGGTTATTGTGCGGCAATTAACGACCCCCTCGCCCCCGGAGGGGTCACGGGGGGACAAACAAAATGTCGGCCGGAAGCGCGTAATTTTTTCACAAATATCGCGGAAGGAAGGCCGTCTTCCTGTTTAGGTGGTCTTTATGGTAATCGCGGGTTTTCCGAGGATCCTCTCTTAGCGCGACAATTATTTACGGGGCGCTCGCCCTTAAGAAATTAACGGTGGGGTGTCCGTTCCTGCGGTATTCTCGAGTCTTCAGTTGAAAATACCGCAGAAATAGAACATAAATGAAGACTGACGTGAAGGGTATGTAAATGAAAGCGAAATGAATAATAATTAAAATTTTAAAATATACTTTTGAAACATTTAATTTATTGGGAGGTTTAATTTTCGAGAACCATGTCTCCCGAAGGGCGGGAGACACATTACTACATAAAACAATAATAGATTTTCTAATCTTTTCTCTTATCCTAAAAAATATATTATAAATTGTGGTCCGCGCAGCGTTTAACGACCGTTGTAAGTTGTAACGCACGAACCAAAACTGAATGTGACTGAAGAATAAGGACTAGCTGTTTTTATTGTTTTAGTAACAACTAACATGGGTAGGAAATAGAGAAATCCAATCATGTATGTTTTATAATGTATCTGTCAGCATTAGTAGAGTTCGAGAATGTTGATATAAAATTCTTATTTAAAAACAATACTATCTTAAGTAAATTACTATGCGGCCGCGCGCTAGCTCTCCCGCGAGCGGTGTCCATGCGTTGGGTAAATAACTTTAATCTAAACTGTACATATTTTACCTACTCAGTGATCAATTGATATTATTTTTTCAAGTGCCATAATATCTTTTATTAGACTCACAAGTCACAACAGAAGTAAGAACAGATCACAGAGTCAAACAGAGTAAAGATTTGTTACAATTTCTGAATTTTCACATAATAGATAATATTGAAGATAATAAGACATGTGACATGTCATATGAAATATGAAATACAAGTTCTATAAAACCTTAGATGAATCATTCATCTAAGTATAAAACCTACGTCGACTACCTAGGTAGGTCCTAAATTGTTATGACCACGCTAGCCTCCAGCGCGGCAGCGGGATGAATATTTAACCGCATAATTATAGACTACAGACCATTCAGAGTTAATTTACCTGTAAGGATCACTTTAATATCGTAGCAATAAGGGTCTTATCAGAGGTAGATCAACTGTGAACAGTCAGGAGCAATCGGCATTCGGCATAAGATCGCGGGCCGCGGTGCCTCGCGAATCGCGATGCAAATGTGAAACAATTCCGACGACCCCTTCAGTGTTGGGGCCGCGGCCCGGGAGTGCCGGGAGTCGGGACTCGGGACTGAGACGGGCGGAGCGGGCAGCGGAGAGTTGTTACTATTGATTGACAAAGACCACATTAATTAATTATAATATTATAATAATTATTATACACGAGAAAGATACATATGTAACACCTATAAAATGTCTCACATTTTTGAGTACCATAAAAGTATTTAAGTTTATAATTTTATCTGCAAAATTACTTATTGAGCAAGTAAAAAATTTAATTGTGAATCCAACATAATATTATACTTATCTCATCAGTCATCATATTTGCGTTTCATTCATTTCAATTGATTTGAAAAAAAAGTCCTCAAAAAATAGGAATATTTTTAAACCAAATCATTAATTTTTGAAGTGAAAACTTCTTTAGCGGCGTTGAGCACTTTTGTGGGATGGGTAAAAACTAAAAAGTAAAAACTGTGAAACTCGCGTCAGATTCTCGTGCTGATCGAAAAACCGTAAGACGGTTGGAGAGTAGTGTTGTAACATCGAAATCGAATAATCGAACAATCGATTGTTTTTTTTCGATTGTCGATATTTTTTAATCGAATAAAAAATGGGTTAAAAAACTGTAAGTGTTTCGATTAATTAAAAAAATCGATTATTTAAAAATCTATTTCCTAAAAAATGGGTTAAAAATTTAATCGATTGTAGGGGTTGCGATTAATTAAAAAAATAGATTTAAAAAAATCGATTTTCATAAAAAATGGGTTAAAAAAAATAATGCACAACGTTAATAATCAAGTTTTCACTTCTGCCGGCACTCCCGGAGTGCAACCCGTCTTTTTTTTACTACAGGTAGAAGACTTTATGTTTTTTGGCAATAATCAAAATTCTGTGAAAATGCAGATGCCCGCTCCGTGCGACTTTGACGAGATGCACAGACAGCGCAGACAAACAGGCTAATCCGGGCGTTATCGTAAATCGTCAGTTTATGACGTGCGGAGCCGGGGGTTGAGTTTTCTAATTTCACCCCCCTCCCCTCCCCGCTCCCTGCTCTGCCCCCGCTCCGCCACCCGCCCGCTAATTCGTGTAAGCAGTTTCTGAACGTTTTCAGTTCGCTGACGCAAATTTTGTCGTGCGGTTATCTTAACTCTTATGTCAATGGGTTTAAGATTAATTTTGAAGCTGTACATTTTTGGGTGCATTGGCAAAAGTTATCTGGCTTTACATGGCGCTATTAGCTACGTTTGTTTGTTTGCCTTTTTAAATTGTATATTAAGAGTATCAGAGGGGTAGAATTAAAAGTAACTACGGCATGTCAGTGACAATTTGCAATTGTTTTTTCGGTTGAAATGCTGGCGACGCTGCAGTAATGATTTAATATTTTTTTCATCCTTTGCACTTTCTTATTTAAATAAAGCATTAACTTTTTTTTTTATTAAATAAGGGGGCAAACGAGCAAACGGGTCACCTGATGGTAAGCAACTACCGTCGCCCATGGATACTCGCAACATCAAAGGAGCTGCAGGTGCGTTGCTGGCCTTTTAAGAGGGAATACGCTCTTTTCTTGAAGGTTTGCAGGTCGTATCGGTCCGGAAATACTGCTGGTGACAGTTCATTACAGAGTTTTACAGTGCGCGGCAGAAAGTTACGCGAAAAACGCACTGTGGAAGACTGCCACTCATCAAGGTGATGAGGATGGTATGTTTTTCGCGTGGGACGATAGCGAAAAGTTGCAGGTGGTATGATTCCGAACAATTCCTCAGAGCACTCCCCGTGATACAACCGATAGAGGATGCAGAGTGAAGCTACATCTCGGCGTAATTCCAGGGGGTCCAAGCTGTTTGAAACACTATGGCAGTCAACAATTCGAGCAGCCCTTCGTTGGATACGATCCAGAGGGAGCAGTTGGTATTTTGGCGCCCCTGCCCAGAGATGAGAACAATATTCCATATGAGGCCGAACCTGCGCCTTGTAGAGTTGTAGGCGTTGGTCCGGACTCCGGACTGAAGTACTTGCAGCTTTCATTATAATTATCTAATTTCATAAAATTACCACGTTACTTACTAATTTTCACATGAATTTACAACTTGCGGGCAACACGGTCTATTTTTTACAGTTTTTGTCTTCATTCTATTAACTATCATGAAACAGGAGTCTTGTTTTTTTTCTGTTGAATATTATTATTACTTATATATTTTAAAATTTTGTAATTTTCCATCTTTTTAGTAAAAGATGGCCCCGTGCGACTTTCTTACGCCGGTTCTTCTCGCCGGGTCAAGTTCCTGAACCGGTGGAAGGCTAGGTACCTTAGTTAATTTCTTCGTTCTTTCTACGACGTTCAAAAAGAGTATTCATGATACTTAGCTATTGGGAATAAAAATAAATTTATTTGAGTAAGTAAGTAAGTATTATATTTACCTACTTGATTTCTGTTCATTCAAAGCCAAACATCTCCGGCACACCAATTAATATTGTTCATTTGATTCCTTTATTTATCCCGACTACACGTGGTTATAATCACGAAGGAGGCGACCTCTATCGACAGATATTGATGTTTTTAATCTCACGTTAGCATTATTGTCTGTTCTTATTTATTTCACCTCGAAATTTCTAAAAGTAACTCTTATTGTAATGTCATAAGGGTTATGATAAAGGTATTATAAATGTGGACGTGTACGCTGCTCTTCGACAATCGAGTGATTTGTGTGCTCATTGCCGCATAATTATTATTCGACGCGATATTTATAATTTAGGGTTCCGTGCCTAAAGGGTTAAACCTATTTATATGACTGTCTGTCTGTCACTATGTTTATATTCAATATCAGAAGAACCGCCAAATTGCCAGACATGACACACGAGACAGTTGAAAAATACTTTTGTTGCAATTTGCAGTTAGGGACCATCTATCGTAATTCGTAAACACGAATTACGATAGATGGTCATACGAATTTCATGATTTCTAGACCACCACCGATCACTTTAGGGAGGGGGGGGGGGGGAGACGTCACAATTTACAAATTTGCAATAAATCCACCCCAATATTTCAAATATCGCGATTCAATTTAATTTTGAAATGTGATGTCACAACTCACAAAACATATTGTATGTGGTTTGTATAAGTAATCTTTCAATTTCATTTTTTGCCGTTTTACGTGGGACGCGCTCGCGCTTGGCCGGTGTTATCCGTCTCCCCGCGGTACAATACGTCAAATTTCAATACAGACACATGATCACCGCCATTACGTCTCCCGCCGGATTAGACTCCGTAATGAGATGAAAAAATACAATGACAAAATAATGAACTGATAATACGGCGCAGCTGGGCCCGCGAGGGCGCCACCGTCCTTACAAAACGTAACAAAATACGTATTACGTGAAGGTGACAACGTGATCGATGTTTAATTTACTTAAAATAAGTGTTACTTACTTGTCTGTTAAGTGGTATTTTTAAGTTACTTACTCAAACGTTATATGTACTTATTAGGTTTTTGCGTTTCTTAGCAAAATATAAAATAAAGAAGGCACTATAATATTATTTTATGAGGCCTTCATCTGTAGAGATAAAGTTTTAACTTCATGGTGTTAATTATCTTTCTTTCTAATAAGTTTTTTAACGAGACACATAGCGCCATCTAGGTACGGAAACTGTAAACAAACTTTACGATGCGATGCCGCCAAAAAAGTTAAAAACAAAAGATTACGCAATGCTTATACTTACAGTAAAAGAAATAGAAAAAAAGCTAATAAATTTATAGAATATAACATAAGCCACCGCCGTGTTGATAGAATAAAGGTGGATAATAATGGCGTCTCCCGCCAAAATGATGGATTAGCGTCACGCGATTTTGCTGTAAAAAGTAAACAACATCCTACTAATTCCCTTGCCAATCACCTCGAAGTCAATTTCCCGGTAATAGCAGGGGAGCCCAAGAGAGGATTTTGCGACATTCTCGAACGTGTCATATTAAGTTCTAAGTCTAAAGTCTAGTATAAACTTCCCACATGAATCTATATGCTCTATCTATCTAATCTATAGTCGGGAAAATTTATGGTGGCACCAGCGGTCATTGACCTTTGGTGTCTAGGAGCTATGTGAAAAATACTCGCACTGCATTCTGTTAACTAAAGAAAAAAATGAATTCTTGTAAAGAAACAGACTATTATATTATTTTCATCGGAAAACTGGTTACCTCTTCTATTTATGAGTTTGAAGTGATATAATTCATACTGTGTTCACATCGTGTATGCAAAATACGATATCACCCTTAGACTAGAAACATCTGTCACACAAAATGACAAGTTTTTTGACTGGGAGTCAATGACCGCTACATACAGAATTCCGCGATTTGAGAATAGATATCGTAGTACAAAAATCAGGATTGATTGATGGGCTACAAAAAGTTATTTTTATGTAAGTACCTAAGTATTTAAATGTTCTCGGGACTATCAGATTAACGATAGATGCTAAGCATTCCCCAAAAAGACCACATAAAGCTCTGATGATTGAAAGCTAAACTCTCACTCTCCCTTCTTCATTCCAACAAAAATTGACAATGCTTTTTTTTTAATCAGTTCTTATCTTCAAGTTTACTAGTTGGTCTAGACTTTCGACGTACAGCTACACGAATAGCAGTCAAGGCTCCCCTGCTATATTAAGCGCGTCAGAACAGTGCCCGAGTGGCTGTTACGACACTTTTTATTGCACGCCAATCAGCCGGAATTAGGTTTAGCTCCAGTTTTTCTGATGGCTTATTAAATAACAAGTAGGTGCTAAGTACTTTATTAGCTGCTATTAATCTACAGTACATAATAAATAATAAATTTTATATCCTGTAAATTATACAGGGTAGAAGTACTTGTACTATTATCTATTCTGTGGTAGAAGTTAGGTCTGAAATAAATAGAAATCGTAGTACAATTATGTTTTACAGTTTAAACACTATGAATATTTAGGAATTTTTCATAATCCATACTAATATTATAAATGCGAAAGTATCTCTGTCTGTCTGTCTGTCTGTCTGTCTGTCTTGCTTTCACGCCAAAACTACTGAACCGATTGCAATGAAATTTTGTATACAGTTATTCTAGAGTCTGAGAAAGGACATAGGCTACATTTTGATGTGGGAAAATATCTTATTTCCATGAAAATATCTATGAAAATGAATTCGCATTGCGCGTGGCCAGCGCTCATCCCGGGGGTCCTGGGTTCGAGTCCCGCAGGCGGAACAAAAAGTTTTCAATGTTCCTGGGTCTTGGATGTGTATTAAAATAAAATTTCAAAAATCTTAAACATATTTTATGTATAATATTATAAAAAATCCAGAAATATATCGATGGAATGAACATTTTAGTTCTAATACGATTCAACAGATGGCGTTTTATTTTTTACTTTATTGTAACATAGAACTAATCATACTTATTACTTAGTTAGTATGTTTTTGTTTATAGTTTTTAAATACGTTAGAATATTATGTTTAATAATATTATCACTTGGTATAATAATAATCAATCTATCTTATCTTATGTAGAACTCCTACTGCATTTCTAATCCATACTATCCATACTAATATTATAAATGCGAAAGTATCTCTGTCTGTCTGTCTGTCTGTTTGTCTTGCTTTCACGCCAAAACTACTGAACCGATTGCAATGAAATTTTGTATACAGTAGAGTCTGAGAAAGGACATAGGCTACATTTTGATGTGGGAAAATATCTTATTTCCATGAAAATATCGATGAAAATGAATTCGCATTGCGCGTGGCCAGCGCTCATCCCGGGGGTCCTGGGTTCGAGTCCCGCAGGCGGAACAAAAAGTTTTCAATGTTCCTGGGTCTTGGATGTGTATTAAAATAAAATTTCAAAAATCTTAAACATATTTTATGTATAATACTAGCTGTTGCCCGCGACTTCGTCCGCGTGGACTTCAGTTTATAGCGCGCGATGTCAACAAAATTGGTGTCAAAAGCTTTTATAAAAAAACCCTGGTACCCCTTAAATCAATAGAGCTGTGCAGTGTGCACACAATAAGTATTTCATTTTTTTATATTAAACTTTATATTTTATGCCAAATTTTAAAGCTTATTTAGCCCTCCAATTACACAACTTTACCCATAAACTATTTATCATTGACAGATTTAAGGTTACGTCACTGCACAGATAAAGTACTGAGTTATTTAATACCGTAGAATAGATATAACAATCGAAAAAAATCGAAACTTAAATGTAAGATGATACCACGTCTTATAGGAAGACTTTTGAGCAAGCGTCAGCGCGATGTAGAAGACGCACGGCGCCATCTATTATGAATTGTTGGAACTAACTTAATTTGAACAAATTTACGCATTTTCACCCCCTTACAACCCTTTTTTCCAGTAAAAAAGTAGCCTATGTCCTTTCTCAGGCTTTAGACTATCTGTATACAAAATTTCATTACAATCGGTTCGGTAGTTTTGGCGTTTGGCGTGAAAGCGAGACTGACAGACAGACAGACAGACAGACAGAGATACTTTCGCATTTATAATATTAGTATAGATTATGTGCACACTGCACAGCTGTTTTTGGGTATTTTGATTAATTAAGGGCCGCGCTACACCGGAATGGCAGCGGCGCGGCGAGGCGAGCACTTTCAGCGCTGCCATTCCGGTGTAGCGCGGCCCTAAGAGGGGTACCACTTACCAGGGTTTTAAAAAGTTTTTAAATTTGACACAAATTTTGTTGACACCGCGCGCTATAAACTAAAGTCCACGCGGACGAAGTCGCGGGCAACAGCTAGTGAATTATTATAAATCATAAAAATAAAAATAAAATATGAGTAACAAATTACAATAAATACTTAATTATTATTAATAAAATCATCATAACCACTATCAACCTAGTCGGTTTTGTGTTATATACTGTAATTTCGTCAAGTTATCTGAGAGCAGAGTGGCGCAGTGGAAGCGTGCTGGGCCCATAACCCAGAGGTCCGTGGATCGAAACCACGCTCTGCTATAATCTCTTTTTTAACTTTTTATGTTTTTTATTTAGTAAAATAAACGTACTTTTGTATCGACATATTCCTAATTTATATAGTTCTGATTTGTTAGCAGTTTTTATAACCTCGAGTTCTAGTAGCAAATTGCAATACCACATAAAGACACAAAACACAATACGCTTTTTACAATACATATTTCGAGAAGATGAACTCAATATTGATTTTATGTAGTCCCAATAGTACCAAAAATACTGCTCTTTTTTAGGGTTCCGTACCCAAAGGGTAAAAACGGGACCCTATTACTGAGACTTCGATGTCTGTCCGTCTGTTTTCAGGCTGCAACTCAAGAACCGCTATACTGAAATTTTCAGAGACTGTGTATATCTGTTGCCGCTATAACAACAAATACTAAAAACATTAAGAAATTTAAAAAAACCCCCGCCAAACAACTTTAAAAAGTAATGAAATAATGTTTACTGCCTTTAAGTTCAAATAATTCCTAACTTGTGTAAAGTAATATTTTAGTCCATAATTGTTGTCACGGTGTGTCGGGGGACCGCCAAGTAAACTACAACCTACAACCGCCTAATCAGCGACTTATCTCGATTTAGTTCGCTGTGAATTGATCCTTAAACTATAATGTTATATGAAATTAAACATCTACATTAGCGGTCCCCCGACACACCTTGACAACAATTATGGACTAAAATATTACTTTACACAAGTTAGGAATTATTTGAACTTAAAGGCAGTAAACATTATTTCATTATTTTTTTAAAGTTGTTTGGCGGGGGTTTTTTTAAATTTCTTAATTTAATTTTATTTCATACTTTTTAAACTTGTGTTGGTTAAAGTGCAGAATAATTCCTATCAACAGAATCATAGTCTCATGATTACCATCTATCAATGTCCTTTTCGATGAGGCTGTTAATATGAGCCCAAACATGAAACCTCCACTTTGGGTTCATACGAAGCTCGGTTCCTATAGAATCTAGGTGATGCTGCAGCAGCAGCATGAAAATATTTACTATTTATCTACTTCTTACTGGTTGTCGCTATTAAAATGAGCCCAAACACGAAACCTCTGCTGTAAGTTGGCGAGGAGTTGGATATCCTATTCATTACCAGGTTATGCTGCAGCACCAGGTCAACTTTCCATTATTATGTGCATACGTAATACGTATATTGTATATTCACAAATTTCACGAACTAGAATGAAATATAAAACCCATCAAACGACTACAAGTTGCTAACGGCCTTTCATGAACCAGATAAACCCTGATTGTCCAGCACTAAGGAGGCTGATGATGATGAATTATAGCTAAGAACACTCTCGATCATGTCAGCTTTCAAACAAAAAAAACTAGATCAAAATCGGTCCACCCGTTTGGATGCTACGATGCCACGGACAGATACACACACAGACAGACAGACAGACAGACAGACAGACAGACAGACACGTCAAACTTATAACACCCCTCTTTTTTGTCGGGGGTTAATTATATATTGTGTACTTTAATATTTCATAATAAAATTAGAATAAAATAAAAAAATAAGGGGGGCTCCCATACAAAAAAAAAAACAATGTTTGGCATATTTTTGCTCTATTTGGAAGTACGGAAGTACGGAACCCTTTGTGCGCGAGTCCGACTCGCACTGGGCCGATTATTTTGTCTTCTTTGAGAAACCTGTGTTTATCAAGTTTTGCTCAGTCGTTAATAATATTTTTTGAGTAGGTACTATAAGTTAAGTTGCAAATTATAATACATTACAAGAAGTACTTTGTATAAGTACGTATGTAATAATAATATTATGTTTTCTATACATAGGTATGTTATAAATTAACTGTACCTTCGTCCTTCAACGTTTACATATTTCTGACGGTTGGTACTTGGTTTGGTACCCATGTCTGCGGCGCGGTTTCAACTCCATTAGCGTGCTGTCGCGAGAGATTTATGTATAATTGAAATCGTCCACTTTATTGTGCCACTGTGTTGATTTATACCCCCGACTAGTGATGGAATATGACATGTCGATAGAATTTAAAAACAATTATGATCTATCAGAGAAGTTGATTTATAGGCAGATGGCGGACCTACGTAGTTTGGTCGAGTTATGTTAATCCCAGCCGATAGAACACGACTTACATTGAATTGACATAATCCAACCAAATAACATAGGTCCCTCAACTGCCTAAGAATCAATTTCTTCGATGGTATAAGTGCCTATTAAAGTAGAAGGGGAAATTAAAAGCGGGAGCCTTTAATATCTCCTTCTACCTTTGGGTTCCTTCTACCTTTGGGTTGGGAAACCGAAATTAACGATGTAATTCCAGTCTATTACTAGAATAAGTAGAATATAAGTAATGTTTTTTACCTAACCCTTGCTGCCAACTGCCAACTGAAACTGTTAACTGTGACGCGTAGTCGATAAGTTTTTCCTCATGAAGTCTGCCCGTTTTTTCATGGTTTGTATGGAATTGATCTCTGGAACGTGAACATTGCGTCAGCAGCCGATTGGATTTTTCGTAATGTTCCATCAATATTGTTTTCGCTGCGAAGAGCGAAAGATTTTCATAAATTCATAATCTTTCACTCTTCACAGCGACAAAAGTAAATAGGTTTAGGAAAATAGTTTATCTCGGCAGGGACACGGTAGTGTCTACCGTGTCCCAGATACTACATATATGTACATAATATTATATACACTAGTCACTGTACACTAGCAGCCGTTGCCATGTTTAGACTTCTGAGTTCTGACCTTTATCGATATGCTCTGTCCTCTGGCGGCCATCCCTACGGTCCTTCGACGCCGGAGTCCATCGTAGCTATCGGCGATACTCTCAATAGTTATTGTTTGATTGACTTAGCGCTGTTTGTGTTGGTCGCGGAGCCCCGGGCTGCGGGCTGCAACTGTTATTCTGATGCGCTATTTTGTTTATTTGAACATTAATGCAATGGCTTCCCGGTGTCTTTTGTCGGCATCTACTGCTTTATGCTCTGGAGTCAGGAGATTAACTGCTAGAGTTCGCGTTGAAAGCTTCGAGTAGGACAGATAATAATCGAGACAATAGTTCGAAGTTCGAATCTTCGGTTCATTTAGAGATTTTTTTGCATTTCTGCTCTTGTTTTTAGGAGACGACACAAGTCGCTTGAAGAATTTTTAGGAGTGATCTCATTGTCTCACCGAAGCTATTAGGTACTAGCCACTGGGTGATATTCTGGAGCCCAATTCTCCATCTCGAATCTCGAATACAGCCTGAGAATCAAACTTTATATTGTCATGATAATACACGTTAGCTTTTAAATTGCACTCAGCTTAGATACAACTTCTTAGATTACATTGCTTGGTTCTTAGATTCTTAGATTACATTTACAGGTACGGCCTACGTGCATATTAATCACGGGAATATAGCTGTTGTATATTGCTAATTGCTCAATATATTGTTTGAGTGAAAGCCTATAGATTGTGAGTGAACAATTGTATAGTATTTGCGATAATCGCGACATCGCCATCTAGCGGTAGATGGGTATAATGCGGTGTCGAACCCCGGTGTCCACTGGTGTCTGACCCCAGTGTCCAGCGGTGTCGATCAGTGTCGGCCCGTCGAGATATATCGTCGCATTTATTACATATTTATTCGAGTGTCGAGTGACAAATTCCCGTGTCAGGTGCGCGCTGCCTTCTTGTTATTTACAGCTGATTCTATGATATTGGCTGAGGTGGCCCGCACACTGAGGTGCTAAGTTTTTGCAGTAAATCTCTATTTTAGTCTACATCTCACATAAAAGACTTCTGTAGTCAGAACATAGCTTAGACGTTCCAGAGGCCATAGCCCGTTTGAGTTAATTTGACTAGACTCTAGCCGAATTAACTCAAACAAGACAGCAGTTCTAGGCTCTAGCCGCTAGAGCCTAGAACTGCTGTCTCTACAAGTTACAACCATAAAACTAGTTTCCTCATTAGCAGAAGCGTTTAGTTCTATGCTAGCTGTTTTCTTTCAAATTAAATTTTGAATCATGGCACTAAGAAAGTTCTACCTAAGTAGACCGTACTTCTTTTTTTCTTGTATTTCAAAGTGCAAAGTGTACGCCAGCCTTTAGATAGAGCGGTCAAAGGATGGTTGATAGTGGATTTGCGTGCCTCGCGCCTCGCGCCCCGCGCCCCGTGCCTCGCCTCGCCTCGGCCAGCCTCGTATTGATATTTATTGATACTCCTGCCTTCAGATCTGACGTTTTAATTCCCGATATGCTTTGTGAATTTTAAACACGCACAATAATACTCAATTTCAATAACTTTTCATATTCTTATCGCATTTCATAACTAGCGTAACCCTTATTGGACGTATTTTATTGTTTTATGCTAATATTCGTACATAACAATTACAGAAATTCCCTTTTTAGAGTTTTAAACGCTTTTTATTGTGACACCTGCTTAGTTTAATAGATAGTGGACGGTAAACAAACGGACACAGCTTGCCTAATATAATGAGTTTTAATCGTAGTAAACAGACAAACATAATTCGATATTTTTTATATTTTGTTTACGTTTGTTCTCTTTTACAGTTTAGAGAACTTTGAAAATGATTAAAAGTAACATTATGTTCAGTTTACGATTCAAAAATGTACTTTCTTAATTCTTTCTCAGTAGTCAGTAGGCAGACCGCAGACGGTAGAAGGTTCAAGGTACATAATATCAATTATTGTTTAATGTACTATCAAAGGAGCAGGCGCGGTCCGAAGGGGAGGGTCACAGGGGACATGACCCCCCCCCCCCAAAATCTAAGGTCAAATTGAAAAATCTCAAAATCTTGCCAAATAATAAAAGGAAATTTCTAGCTGAATGCCTAAATACTAAAAGGGCACTTGTCACACATGAATTTGCTGGTGAAAATTTTACAGGAGAAGGTAAAAACTAAATATTTCGTAACTGATAAGGTTTTACAATCTAGTTATTTTATATGTGTATATATGTATATTTAGCTATCATTTGGTAGAGAATCTTATTATTTGTTACAGCAGATTTCCCAGAAAAAAACACAAAAAAATATGGATGTGTGCCCTTTTAGTAATTATGGGTGGACATATGCCCTTTTAACATTTTTTGAAAATTTAATTTTAAATAAAAAACAGGTTTTTTACATTAATTATATTGCGAACTTTATTAAAATTAAATTGCACTCATAAACATGTTTAAATGAACTAATCTACTGTACGCCAATTGTAAATTCTTGTCCAAAACTCCAAAAATTCTTGTGGTATGTACTGATCTAGTTTTTTCAAGTCAATCATTTTATTTTTATTAATTGGTACTACATCTTTGTATATTCGCTTGTCAGGAAAAGCAACCTTTTCATGCACATTTGTTTTACGCACAATGAGTTTCTAAAATAACATAGAATATCATTGTTTACGCAGCTTAAATTTGTATTTTACTACACCATTAAATGAATGACGTGTGAATGACATTGATTGCTACGAACTGACTTCTACCAATTCGTTCAGAAATATTTGTAAAAACGGCACATGTCACGGGACAAGTGCCCTTTTAGTACCTAACAAAAAAGTTGATGGCGTTTCTGTGGTACTAAATGAACTCAAACAAGTGCCCATTTAACATATATGATGTAATTCAGTGCTGACAACACAACAAAGAAAAAAAAAAGTTTTGCTGATTTTAATGGACATGTGCCCTTTTAGTATTTAGGCATTCAGCTATCCCCTAACCACCAATGCGTCCGACCTTAATCAGTTGTCAACCCAGAACCGTCCGTGGGCGCAGATAAAAAAAATATATTAGTGTAGTGACTAGTGAGTGACCCCCCCCCAAAATTTCAGGCTGCGACCGCGCCTGCAAAGAAGTTGAACGATAGCGAGATTGCAGACCTGAGGGTTACAGAAATGTCAATATACGTGCACTTGTACAATAAATAGTTACTACGTAAACATAGTTTGAAATGTGTTTACAATTCATATTGAAATTCCTCAACACAAAAAAACAAGTCCTCAGACAGAATTAAGACAGCACCGGGCGACGAGGACACCTGAGTTACAGATTAAGACCCCGGGAAGTAATCGTCTCCACGATAACTCACGGAAAGGGTAACCTATTAAATGCCATCTTGTCATTAAGTCCGCCATGAATAAATGCCACAAAAAACTGCTGCTCCACACGCCAAAATAGCCCCTCCGTAGACGACGGAGGATCCTCAACCCGCGGGCGGTCACCGCGCCGGCCTCTCGGACCGCATCACACACAAATCCGTGTCATATAAAAAACGTTTATAAATAAGCGGTCTATATTATTTATTGGGCGAGCGGCTAACGATGACGAATACGAGATACGTTTGTGGAGTGCCCTTTTGAGGGCTGACGTGTGAGATATGGGAGCGCGCGCGCACATTATGCGCGCGGCGGGGTGCGCGTCGCGATTGGCCGAGCGCCGACGCCGAGTAATGACGCGCACTAAACCAATGACGGATAGAGGCTTAGCGGTGGCCAATTTGTGCCTACGTACACCCTACAGACTCCATGGCAATGAAAAATTACATGTCCGAGATACGAACGAAAGTATTGGAATCGTGCGTACGCGCAGGGAGCCAATCGTGGAAATAGAATAAGTAAATGAAATATTATGTATGACGGAGTCAGAGATGGCGGATCCGTATTCTCGTCGTGATCGACAGCAGGAAAATCAGGATTCATTTTGAAAATAACAAACTCCAACACTTGTTTTAACACTGATTTATTATTTAGTGCACAAATCACTATAATTTAATTAAACTATGCGAACCGACAGTTTCGGAGCAAAGTAGTGTTCACTTCTCGACGGTTACTATAATTCTGCTCAACCAAATGAGAAGTCTCACCACTCCCACTCCGACTCTGCCCACATGCCGCCACCACCACAAGATGTGACGTCACGGTGCTCGCTTAAACTTCCTTCCGGTGAATATTAAAATTAATTTAATTAACACCCGGAAGTCAAATCAAATAAGAATTAACATCCGCTAAAATTAATTAAAAATTCCTTCTGGTTCTTAAATTAAATCTAAAGACTAAATAAAACAAATTATCTACGACACGGCCAGCCTGACGAGTCACACGTCCTCGTGGTTATCTGAAAAGAAACAAAGAACTATCTGGAGTTAATGTAGGACATGAAACCTCGGCCAGCCTGACCGAGTTTAACAATCATTATGTCATGAATTCATCAAAGAAAGGTGCCTTTTTACTACAAATTTACAACTTTAACTTAGTTTTATTACAACATTAACTTGTTCCAATTTGTGTTTAACATTAATAAGATCACATATTAAGGCCCGACA
This sequence comes from Aricia agestis, assembly GCF_905147365.1. NCBI lineage: Eukaryota > Metazoa > Arthropoda > Insecta > Lepidoptera > Lycaenidae > Aricia > Aricia agestis. The sequence goes on along the minus strand of NC_056416.1, from coordinate 658,101 downwards.
TCTTTATACAATAGTACCAACTATCAAAAATCGAGTCCACGATTCTTTAACGATAGTTTCTATAGAAACCAAGGTCTTTCACCATACCGTTTGCTGCCCATCGCCCCCTGAATGACTCACAAGTGAATCACAGTTACGACTACAGACAAACAGGTAAGTATGACCATGTAGCCAGAATATGTGTCTAACTCTGTAACGAAACACTCGCCTCGACATCTCCGGTATCCGGCACATCATTGTCACTTACATCGGAATCAATAGGAACACTACATAAAGGCATCTTTCTGAGACGATCATGGGCATACTTATAAGTTCTATTTCCAGTTAAGGATTTTAAGAGATAACGATCATTATCTAACACTTCAACAACTTTAAAAGGCCCTTTATACTTTGGATCTAGCTTAGTCTGATTTCTCTCCTCGTTTTGAAGTAAAACTAAATCTCCTACCTTAAATTTAATAAGCTTTGCTTTATTTTTATCGAACCTAGCTTTATCATGACTAGCTGATTTTAAAATGTTTGCTGCCGCATGCTCTCTCACTTCGGCAATGTTAACTTCAGGTTCAGTTTCCTCATACGTTAACAGATTCAGAGGTCTAGCTACGCGACTTATTAGAAGCTCCAGGGCACTCGCTCCTACGACACGGTGGACTGTGCAATTTAAAGCCAACTGTACTTCCTCTAGAGCCTCTTGCCACGATCTATTCGAAGATTCAACGCACGACAACAAGCCTTTCAGAGTACTCATCACCCGCTCCACCTGTCCATTAGCACGACTCGAGCCTGTAGCTATTAAATGTAAAGACATTTTATGGGTTTCGCAAAAATCTTTAAAATCTTTACTGGCAAAACATCGTCCCTGGTCTGCAATGATCCGAGTGGGAGCTCCGAATAGAGATATACTAGACTTGAGAGATTTCATTACACTAGCAGTATCAATTCTTATTGTGTGGTAAAGTAGAACAAATTTAGTGAAAGCATCAATTAACACAATGACGTATTCTTTAAGGTCGTTTTTACCACTAAGTTTTCCGGTAATATCGATATGAACCGTGTGCCATGGAACATTTATTTTTGGAATAGGATGGAGTTCAGCTTGAATACGACCCGAGTGCGATTTTGATATTTTGCATGTAATGCAGTTGTCAACAAACTTACGTACATACTTGGCCATATGCTCAAACCAATAGTGCTCATATACCTTTTCCAAGGTCTTTTCCCAACCGAGGTGCATGATAGATTCGTGAACGTTATTTATTACGGACCAACGAAATGCGCGCGGGACAATAGGAAGACAACGCGTGTGATTATTTCTTTGTACCTTTCGATATAAAATACCTGAACGAATCTCGTAAGTTTTTGAGACATCTGAAGGTATATTATGATTTTTAAGGTTTGTGACAATGGACTGTATTTCTTGATCGTTTAATTGTTCAGCTAATAACCAATTATCAGAAAGAGAAGCCAGATCAACACGTTTTGGTGTCACCTTTTCAAGAATTTTGGTAGAGTCAGGTACCTGTTCTATAGGGTTTCGGGAAAGAAAATCGACATGGGCCATACGACGACCCTCGCGGTATAAAATTTGGAAGTCGAAGGCCTGAAGGAAAGCCCACCAGCGGTGAACCCGGGGTGTAATATCGATTTTATTTTTGGAAGCCCTTAACGAGTTGCAATCAGTGACAACACTAAAATTAATTCCTTGCAAATAATGACGAAAGTGCTTTACAGCATTCACTACAGCCAGAGTCTCCAACTCGTAAGAGTGGTATTTAGATTCAGCTTTTGAAGTGCGTTTACTAAAATATTCTACCACATGAAGTTTGTCATCAACTTTTTGGAAAAGAATAGCACCGTAACCGTCAGCACTCGCATCAGTATGCAATTCAACGGGGAGATTTTGATCGAAAATGATCAATACAGGCTTTGTTGTTAAAATTGAAATGATTTTCTGTCTTATACATTCGTGCTCCGGTTTCCAATCAAATCGTTTATTAGAAGTTAATAAAAACAACGGAGCCATAATTTTGGAAAAATCTTTAACAAATTTACGGAAATATGAAGCAAGTCCTATAAACTGTCTAAGTTGGTGGACATTATCAGGAGGAGGAAGTTTAGTTAAAGCTTCAATTTTTCTAGGGTTCGGTCTTAGTTCACCAGCTGTTATCTCATAGCCTAAAAATTCTACGCGGCGCTTCATAAAGGAACACTTAGAAATGTTCAGTGAGAACCCAGATTTTGTGAGAGCTAATAACACCTCACGAAGTCTATCGATGCCTTGGCCTTCAGACACAGAAGGTATTAAAATGTCATCAATATAAAGTACTACATACGAATGGAGTAATTCACCTAGGGCATTACTAACAGCTCTTTGAAAAACACTTGGAGCGTTTCGAAGACCAAACGGCATGGCGAGGTATTCGAACTGCCCGTCTGGTGTTATAAAGGCTGTACGTTCAATGCTAGCAGGCTCGATTTTAATTTGGTTGAAGCCACTGGCACAATCTAGACAGGTGTAGAAGGATGCCCCTGATAGCCTAGCAATTTGATCACCTATAAGAGGAAGCGGAAACCTATCAGGCACTGTGTTTGAATTTAATTCACGATAGTCTACAACCATGCCTTCGGTACCGTCTCGTTTCTTCACAAGAAGAATAGGGCTCGCGAATGGAGAGTGGCTTGGACGAATAATGTTGGCTTCAAGAAGTTCCTTTACTTTAGAACGTACTACTTCTTTCTCGCTCTGACTAAGTCTATAGGGTCGACGATAAACGGTTTTGTGTGGATCCTTAAGTGTGATCTTAAGTTCACCGGAAGTAACTCTGGTTTTTGGCAAACCATTAATAAAAGCGTGAGAAAATTCAGATAGCAAAGAAATCAACTTGCTTTTATTTTCAATATCGCTATCAATGTCATCAAAATTTGCATTAGTATTGCTTACTTGTTTACAAAAATTAACCGACTTTGACTTCGTAATAGTAAGGGAAGAACTAGTTAAACACAGTTGAAAACCTAATTTTAATATTTCGCGGCCAATCATGATGTCATACTTTAAAGAAAAGTCCGGTAAAACATGAAATAAAATTTGCAAAGAGTGACCATTAATAATTACGTCGCATAAAATCTGTTCTCTACATTCTGTAAACGAATTACCTATCCCTTTTATACACACCAGCACGTAGGAATGCGTGCCCACAAATTTGTTAGCAACACATTGCTTAACGAGAGAGCATTCGGCACCAGAATCAAAATAAAAATCATACGACTGACCTGACTGTACTAATTGTCCAACTACACTTGACACTTCACAACTATCCACGCGCTGCTGGACCGTCGGATGAGCTACGCCTGCTCTGCCACTCGACACGGGAAGCTCACTCGGCTTGCTGGTAACGCCCGCGCCACGGCGACATTTCGATGCAATGTGTCCGCTTTCACCGCAACGGTAGCAGATTACTTGCTTGTCTTTGTTGATTGCCGTCTGTGTCTGTATTGCCAATCCGATATTCGAGGCAGTCTTGCGGACTCCAGAACGACAGTTGACTGCTTTATGACCCAGCTTACCGCAATTATGGCATTTGAATTGGGTGCTGGATTCCATCTTCAAGCGTTTTGCATCTGATGTGTATTCAGGGCCAAGTCGCCGTTTTAAATTCGAACACGCCTTCACCTCCTGCAATAACTTGTTGCGAGTTTTGATTTCGGTAGTAAACGCCAAACGGTAAACACGGGGATCATACTGGGCAATGTGGGCCAAAACATATGAAGTCACTATTTCTTCAATGTCCAGATTTTTCCATCTCGTTGTCAATGACGTCATAAGTCGGCTAGCGTATGCAGCAAGATATTCGTTTTCTTTTGGCCTTCCGTTGTTTAAATTGATAAGCGTTGCCGCTAATGTCTCTGATAATTCGTACCGAGCTTGAAATAGTTCACGAAAATGTTGCCAAGTCATACCTGCATGTGAAATTTGTGATAGCCATGTTGAAGCGCTGCCCTTCAGGGCTTTACTTAGCGCTATAACCAAGGATGAACCTTGTGGTGGTTGGTCACCAAAACAGATTTCAGCCGTGTTACACCAAGCCTGTACGTCCACATCTGGTTGGTCCGGGTCGATTTCAGGAAGAATAATCACAGGTGTCGTCGGCGATTTGATGGCTTCAATAAGTAGCATCATGTTTTTCTGCTGCATTTCGAAGAGGGCGCGCCACTGGGTATCAGATCCCACTTCTGATGACGGAGTCAGAGATGGCGGATCCGTATTCTCGTCGTGATCGACAGCAGGAAAATCAGGATTCATTTTGAAAATAACAAACTCCAACACTTGTTTTAACACTGATTTATTATTTAGTGCACAAATCACTATAATTTAATTAAACTATGCGAACCGACAGTTTCGGAGCAAAGTAGTGTTCACTTCTCGACGGTTACTATAATTCTGCTCAACCAAATGAGAAGTCTCACCACTCCCACTCCGACTCTGCCCACATGCCGCCACCACCACAAGATGTGACGTCACGGTGCTCGCTTAAACTTCCTTCCGGTGAATATTAAAATTAATTTAATTAACACCCGGAAGTCAAATCAAATAAGAATTAACATCCGCTAAAATTAATTAAAAATTCCTTCTGGTTCTTAAATTAAATCTAAAGACTAAATAAAACAAATTATCTACGACATGTATAATGGATTAAATCAACAAGGGACTTTTTGACCGCCGTGTTGGTGTTTTGCTTCCAAGCTGTGCAATTTAGGGTTAAAACTGCGAGCTTACACTTAGATTAGTTATTTCTGGATAACCATAATATAATGAATACAGGAATTTCGTCCTTTTGCAGCCGCAGGACAGGATGAACATAATTAAAAGATCGAATTAATAGTTAGAATTTGTGATTACAAATGGGCCGGGACCATCGATCATAGACAACAAATTACGGGAGCAGGGAGTATGGGAGGGAATCAATTATAATTTCCATTAGATTTAGGCGGGGCGCTCGGATTTATGGCGAAAAAGTCCTGCGGACTGCACCTTGCACTGGCTGGGTGCCTGGCTCCGTCCAGTGTAATAGTACATCCACATTGACGTTATTTTTAAGGAGCGTAAGTACAGTGAACATCACACAGTGAACATCTTCTTCTTGAAGGGGGAACAAGAGGTCCCATAAAAAGGGACCGGAAAAAAAAGTACAGTGAACATCTGGATTCTAGTGGCTTTTGACAAGAAACGTTTACATTCATCGTTGTCAATAACTTTTTATATCACGGAGAAAGGAGTCTGGAGAGAAATCCGTGCTGCTATTTTGATTCACTCAACGCGTGAATTAAGACACAACAATGTTGCAAAATGGATAAATCTACACTTACTTGCACCTTGTTTCGTACGTGATTAGTCAACGGACAACGACCAACGTGTATATCATGTTTTTAGTTTCTTACACCAAAATAAAAATCTGGCGTCGCTTTGAGTACTCTAGTAGAAGTCTGTGATGACTGTGATAGACACTTTTTAAAAGGTGTCCAACAACAACAGCTCAATCCTACCGACTGCACCAACGTGGAATGTGGACGCACCCGTACACCGCCTCTCAGGTGTACTGATAAAAGTCATTTGTATAAATCATTGTCACAAAACTAACTATAATTATGTACTCGAGTTATTTATAACTTATCCTAGGAACATTCTAGGACCTAGGTAATGAGTGGTTGATTAGCGTAAAAGGGTAATTAATGTTTCTGTCCTGCAAGCTACAACTATGTTTTTCCGTGTTCATTGTTAGAATTTATAAGAATACTAGCTGTTGCCCGCGACTTCGTCCGCGTGGACTTCAGTTTATAGCGCGCGGTGTCAACAAAATTGGTGTCAAAAGCTTTTTTAAACCCTGGTACCCCTTAAATCAAAATACCCAAAACAGCCGTGTAGTGTGCACATAATATGATTTTTTTAAATTAAACTTCTTTATACCAAATTTTAAACCTTATTTACTATTTAGCGTTACACAACTTAGCTGCATAATGCATTACACAACTTTAGCTTTGCCCAATGCCCATAAACTATTTAAATTTTAATATTTATTATTGGTAGACTGTTGTTACTTGTTTCTAATATCTATGTTGGTAGGTGAGTTATTTCATAACATGTATGACAATCGAAGGAATCGAAAATATTAACTTAACATGGTACCACCTCTTATAGAAATACGCAGTAGCAAGCGATAGCGCGATCTAGGGGACTCTTGGCGCCATTTGTTTTGAGTTTTTGGAACTAACTTAATTTGACCAAATTTACGCATTTTCACCCCCTTACAACCCCTTTTTCCAGTTAAAAAGTAGCCTATGTCCTTTCTCAGGCTTTAGACTATCTGTGTACAAAATTTCATTACAATCGGTTCAGTAGATTTGGTGTGAAAGCGAGACAGACAGACAGACAGAGATACTTTCGCATTTATAATATTAGTATAGAAGTATAGATTTTCTTGACATAGAGATTCGCAAAAAAATAAAAAGTATCGGCTTGAAGCGAGGCCGTTCTATTGGCGACAGGCGACAGCTCACCGCAAGACCCAGAAGTTTAAAAATCATCCGTTTATAACCATTTAACCACAACAATCAACATTTCAAACAGTCTCATAAACACTTCCAAAAAAGAAGACTGTCCCTCAGATCCGTATTAATACCTATAAGATAAGAGTAAAAGACAAAATTACTATCTCCAAACCACCCAAGCTCTTGCCTCAAAATGTATTTGATAAAACAATCAATACTGGAACAATAGTACGTCTAGGTGCATCACGTGGCCTCCGCGTCAAAGGCTGTCGTCCTAATAATGACGTCTCCATCGATCGGCCCACCCCGCCGCCTCACACCTCACTTTTTACAGAACAAACAGATCTCAATCCGTTCAACGAGGGATATTGTTAACTGATTAGAATTTAGACCTTCAGGCAGGTTGGTAGAGGTCACAAAGACGGAATTGGTAGAGGTCACAAAGTCACTAACCTCAAAAATATTAGGACTTTTTGACATACGAGTATTTGGTCTAGCCAAGTCAAAAGATTTTTGCCTGGTGTAATTAAATAGCTTCGTTTTTTTAAACCCTAAAATAGCAGCGTCAGCGTATATTTTATCGTAACGTGCGGCGTACTTGGGGTCAGATTATGTAAAGGTGCAGGGGCCTAGTGTCTCTGAGTAATGTCCGCTCGGATGATGCATGACTTGTGATAAATGATGAGTGCTAAATGCTAATACTGTCCGTCCGGGGCTATTTTACTCCCGACATGATCTTTTGGCTGATGCAATAAGAGTTACTTTTAAACACTCGTAGGTAAAATAGGACTAGAGTGGAGGAATTACCAGCAGATGGACTGAGATGCGGCGACACTTAATCACCATAAATGTTAAGTACATGTGACATTTCGCTAAAAAATTACACATTCCTGTGATAGAGGCACACGTGTTCGTTGAGCTTAGCTTTTATCGCTGTTTATGGTGGACGTCCAGGTGACGAGTATGGCTTAGGGTTTAAAAACAACCTTTTCTTTTGTCCGTAATTATATTCTGATGATTTTTCGAATGATAAGAAAATATGTTCTATGTTAAAAAATTAAAACTTTGCCAATTATGTTTTTGTTGTTTTATGGACTGATAGAATTAAATAATAGCCTAGGCCCTGGACTATAATCCATTTTCTCGCCAGATTCTACCGAGTTCATTTATCCACAATTTGACGAAGCTATTTAACACAGTACGCGGAGTGACGAGAGTCGAGACAGTCGACACACAAATCGTTTCCCCGAACCGCGTAATGACACAATAATGTCGCTAATGACACCCTCGTTTGTCAGCCGTCACTCGTCGCCGCGTCACACCGCCGTGTATAGGTGTCAGCCGGCACCGTCACCATGTCAACTTGCATATCATCGTGTACTCGATAAAGGGTTAAATTTTCTAAACACCTATCGATGTCGGTACTCTCCATGATTATTTCGGTTTTGCGAAACTTAAAAGAAGTTACCTTAACTTCCAAAGAAACTAAATTGCACAAATATATAAATAACAGTTAAATTTTAAATATCCGCATATACGCTAAGAGTTCATCGATACTTTTTCAAAACCAAGCCCTGTGGCTGCTAGAAATAATATCGCTCATCACGAATAATATCGTTACTATTGATTTCAATTCATTGCCATTTACAGCGCCGAGAGAACATCACAAGATGATTAATTTCGCGATAAGACAGATACATAAAATTGGCGAAGTCAGTACAAATGGTAGCTAATATTTTACGTTTAATGGGCGCGCAGGCATTTGATTGGACAGGTGAACGGCGGATTATTTAGTGTGGAGTGCCTGTCCTTACACAATACCTTCCGCAACCGCTCTCCGCTCGCCATCATCACTCTCTCCCCACCAAGATACAGAAACGTTCCCGAAATGATCCCTACAAAATTATATAGGAGAGTTTTAAAAGCATTTCTGAGCAAGGGTAATTTTGATACAATGAAAAGTTTATATCGATTGACACGCCTTCTATGTGGAGGCAGTAAAACAAAACCCATTTATAATCGCAAAAACGTTCAGCACGAATGAATTATAGTTCTAACTACCGAGGCATTGCAGTAAGCCGTATATTACGTTTAACCCAGTTTTCAGCGCAAACAGCAATCACATTCTTCTAAGTTCGCTAGCGGACGGACAGCGAATACCGGGCTATACTAGCGGCAAAGTTTACCGTAATGAGGCTCGCATACATTATCGCTCATCACGATACCGCCGGCATTCGAAGCCTTTAATAATCCGCAGTTCAAACGTATTTAACTGTGACAAGTCGGGGACGTCACCATTTATATCCGCGAGCCACGCGAATTGTTACAAGCTTCAGACATGCGATGTCGCGAAACACGCCTAGTCTATCAATTCCGTTAACAGTAATTACCGCTTCCAGATGCTGTCCCCGCACGACGACGACGAGGAGGACGACGACAGCCATCTGTGCATCAAATGTAACACCACAATCGTCGGTCTGGATAACTACGTCCGACATAGGAAGCAACGATGTGGCAAAGACAAAAATCCCCCGAAATCCGTACTACCTATCGACGCCTTGGAGCCTACGTACGGCCTCGGCGCTGACTTCTTTTTCCAATCCTTGGAGCTTCAGAGTAGCGTTAAAAAGTCGTCCCTATCCCGCCTAACACCTCCCACGTCTATATCTAAATCTGCAATTGATAACACTAGCTCCTTACAAGTTGCCACAACATCCCGGGATGTACCCCGCATGAGTCCTTTAGAAGGAAACTTGAGAGGCGAAGATTGGATCGGTGGTCATAGTCTGAAAATTGGAGGAAACGAAGATAATCAAACTAAACTTATCAAAGCAGTCGCCAGCATTAGCGGCGCTGTAAAGAAAGATATACAATCTCATTCCTATAACATAGGTCCATTCAACGATTTTAAACCAGATGACGATTCCGATGATCTCGAAGACTTGGAGGACGACGAAGATGATGACCAGGGATCGAAGTGGAAGCCTCCGCCGACGTATACGGGAGGAAAATGGCGGCCGTACTCGCCAGAAAACGAGGAATGGGACGTAAGGGAGGAACAGGAGCACACTGGAGGTAAATGGAAACCGCCTTGTACGCCTGACGCGCAGGAGCGAGACGAAGATTATGATGCACCTCCACCGGGACACACCAAAGGAAAATGGCTGCCCGGAGCTAATGAAAAAACTCAAATCATGCAAACCACAATACAGAACAGAGGCTCGGTGCAGTACTGGTGTGGACCCTGCAATAGAAGACTAGGCTCGAGAGCTATTTACGAGAAACATTTAAAATCTAATCTGCATAGACGTAAAGTTCTACCTGAACATGACTTGGAGTTCTCGGGACATATCAGACCAATCAGTGACTCCATCAACAAGAGAGTTTCGCGTCCTTCTCGCTATCTAAATGAAACTATATATTTGCAGCCCTCGAAGAAAGCGTCCGAGCTAAAATCTACAAACCAAAGTACAGCAAAATTAAAAATTAAAATAAAGAAAAAGAAACGGAGAAGAAATCCCATGTACGTAAACTGCTCGGGCTGCAACTCCAGGGTACGAACGCACTTGATGGGCAAGCATTTGATCTCGCACTATCATTTCCGTAAAGTTAGTGACACCAAAAGTGATGTCTATCGGCAGCTGATCCTCGACAACATGGATGCCATCGTCCACCAGTCGCCTTTCCAATGCAGCCCTTGCAAATTCTACACCAACTGGCTCTCTAATTTCATCCAGCACTTCTATTCGGACGAGCACACGCGGACAGTCAACGCCATGGAAGGCAGGTACTGGTGCTCGTTTTGCAAATTCGAATGCGATCTGTCTGACCTGATGCTGAACCACCTGACCAGCTCGGAGCACGGGGACGTGGTCGCCGCCGTGAATAGATCGATGCCGATCATCATCCGCAAGAAGACGATATTCCAGTGTGAAACCTGCGGGGAAGAGTTCAGGTACAACATAGCGGTAAAGAAGCACTGCCTCCGAACCAACCATAGAATGCTGCACACCGCGGCTGATGATTATCAGCAGTTGCACCAGTGTGCACATTGCGAGCAAAAGTTCAAGTCCTCCCGCACGCTAGCAGCCCACTTAAAATCCAAGCATAAACAGAAGGCCTACCTGTGTCTGGTCTGTTCGAAGTCCTTCGACAGTGCCGACGAAGTTAAGGCCCATAGAGAGAGCTCCGAGCACAGAGTAATAGCTCGTAAACAGAGACTACACAAGATGGGTCTGCCAGCTACAGAACTGCGGAAAAAGTGTCCGTACTGCACCGAAACCGTGATGTTGCCTACAGTCCTAGAACTCAAAGATCACATCCGTGAAGTGCATCCCAATATTAAAAAGAAGTGAGTATGAAATAAAGGAAAGGCGTAATACTATGTTTTGTGTTGTAGACTGCAGTAGTAGTCTATACCTATTATATTAATTGTACAATGTTTGTAGTATAAAACGAACGCTATATATATTTGTTAATAGTTTATGCGTTACTTACGAATAGGTCCACATGTTAGGTACAATAATCCGAATTCCGAAGCACACAGTTTATTCATTCACCTTTTCACATATTTATTAAGTTTATGTTTACCAAGTCTATAACCGCAAAGTTAACAATTAATCGCAAGAAAACTAATTTAAGTAAGCAACAGTTTGTTTATGATTATTACATATTGTAACATTGTAATTTTCCATTTTTTTAGTAAAAGATGGCCCTGTGCGAGCTTCTTACGCCGGTTCTTCTCGGCGGTGGTAGGCAACGTAGTTTCTTCGTTTGACTTTCAAAAAGTGTATTATGATACCTATTTCGAATAAAAAATATTTTATTTATTTATTTATTCAAACTAATATTAGTCTTTTAATAATTTCAGGTGTCCGCACTGTGGAAAATCGTTCATCTTACCCCAGGAAGTGTCGCGACATATCCGAGACGGCGCCTGCAGCAAGCCCGAGGTGAGCGGAGCCGGGATTCTCTGGAGCTGCAACCAGTGTTCCTACACCACCGACTCCCAGGCGGAGTGCTTCTTCCACGAGACCCTGCACTCAGACCCCGTGTCCATCGAGAGGGGTCCATCGAAGACCGTCATCAAGAAGTATAAGTGCTCCTTCTGCGATCGGATCTTTAAGAAATCTTACCTTCGTGATCATTTAAGACAACATACCTTCGAGAGGCCCTTCGCCTGTTCCATTTGTGGCGCCAACTTCACCAGGCAGTCCAGCCTGGCTTATCACTCGCGGACCGAGCACAGCACGCCGAAGGTGCCGTTCGAAGTAGTACAAGAGATGGAGGATGGACGGGAGTTTAGATGTCAGAGATGCAGGCGAAGATTTGTTAATGGGTAAGAAACTAATTCTTGATACTATTTGTCTATATATTTAGCTCAAAAAATTTGCACAAAAGTGGTGGTACAAAAGTTATGTTCAGTCTATTAGTCAGTTTCGTGCAATGGTGTTTTTATAATAATAATTATAATATCATTGGTTTAGACTTTAGTGTTTATTGCCTTATTCAAATAACTTAGAATATGAGATAATTCAAAAGATTCCTTTAGGACACTCAGCGACTGAAAGTTACATATTAATTGTGACTAGTGCGTGATTTATTTAGCTTATCTCTGGCGAAATTACTGAATAAACTGTCGCCTAATCAAATCATAAATATGAAACGCGTATGAAACGAAAATAGCATCGCATTCCGTCCCGTCTTAACCGGCGGAAACCGCGGCGTCACCTGTCACACAACTCGCTCGCAAGTGGCCAATCTGACCGCTTTGATGCGAGGCGCCGCTGACAGGTTAACTCCTAAACACCGGACGGTGTTGTCGCATCACTTGCCATATTGTTTTATAGTCATTAGGTGTCATGCGGAAATTGATGTCCGCGAGTCCGTACGATCCGTTAAGTCTATAGAACTGTACATTTTGCGAATAAATAGCCTATGTTCGCGAGATCGCTAGGTTTCCTGTTTCAAATTTCATTCAAATGCAGCTGCACAGTCGTCATTCTGGCAGACGTGCAGAAAGTATTTCCTAACTTTTACTTCCCAGTTCTCAAATCATTGTTTGCTTTCCGAAGTTGAGGTATTATAAACTAGGCATTGAGCACCTTTACAGTGTCGGTCACTATATGGGTAACCGTCTATTGTTACGTTTTATAAACGTACCAATCAGGGCGAATCTACAACTCTTTACCTTTAGCCATTGTCTACCCCGCACTAGATTCCAAAACTTCTAAGGACTTGTGCGGTCTTTAAGCTGGATATACGCGGAATTACGGCGTTGCAATGTGGCGGAGTTGTGGCAATGTGGCGGAGTTGTGGCGTCGAGTTGCGCCATCGACGGTCGTTGACGGCGCAAGTTGTGCGGTAACTAACGCGTTATGGCCAGCGTTTGCATTAATGCACTCCGACTGTAATGCCGCCGCGCTGATCCCACTGATGGAGTGGCCAACTTGGACTTCCTAATAGTCTAGGAGTCTAGATCTTCTTTGTTTGTTTGAGCTTACCGTGTTGTAAAATGGCAGTATTGTAAGTGCATTGTCTGACCCTAATGTAAACTGAACCGTACTCGGTACGCATAGATCGCACTCGATGCGTATGCAAAATATCGCAATAATGAAATATCTATCTATTATATCGTTTTCAGGGATTTAAACTTTAAAGTACTTACATCCTCACCAAATTTCAGCAAAATCGGCTCAACGGTAAAAGCGTGAAGACCTTACGAACGAATTCGTATCGAATCAAACTTTTTTTAAATAACGAAACACTAGTATTTTTAGCTTATCTAGTAAATCTAGCCTAAATAAAGGAGCAATTACACGCGTCCCGGGAATCTGCTGGCAGGAGAATGTGACAGTGCTAACATACACATTACACATGCGTGCCATGCAAGGTATGTCATTTTTTGCAGGCAGATGGTCTATGAGTCATTCTAGGGTCAAAGGCTACTCGAAGGGACATTTTAAACACCTTTTATTCGATTTTATAATGCGATGCTTAATGTAATTTAATACATAATAAATATCAGTTTAAATAGTCATGTAAAAAATTATTGAAAATGGCAGGTTGTATAAATCTAAGATGCGATTATTTTGCTGTGTTGTATTATGATGAATAGCTGAAGTAAATTATGCAATTAATGTCGTTTGAGAATAATTTATTGTCAATGAAGTATGAGCAGTGAACACACTACACAGTACTAATTAATTCTTCTGATCCTTAACAAAAAATAAGCTTTTCAAAGACTGACAACGCACCTGTAACTTCTCTAGGGGTAAAGGATAGTTGCTACTCGCCAACCATCTGGGGAGATGCTGCGAACTGCGAAGTGTTATTCAGTTTTCTGCAAGGTTACCATCGTTTGCCACTAGCGCCCCTAGTGACAAACAATGGCAACCTTGCAGAACATTTTAATTTTTAACGCAGTCCATGTTGTAAATCTTGTAATTCCCAGCTTACAAGAGTTTCTTACATTAATCTCGTGTTTAGTTTTTTAAATACACGATAATATTATTGTATGTTACAGGCTTGCACTTTCCCAGCACGCCGCGCGGTGTGAGGAGGGGTGCGAGGGGGACCGGCGGTGCACTTACGATGGCTGCACTTATGTGGCAGTGTCGTATGCTCAACTTGACAAGTATTGCAGTTTTTTTTAATACAGTGGAAAACTAAAATAATATAAAATTCAATTTTGTTATTTAAAGTTTCTGTAGCGACATCTGTTATATAATGTCTTAACAATATAGTTTCAGACTTCAGAGGCCGTGTTCAAGACAAGAAAAGCGCCATCTACAGGCACATACTTTAAACTATTTAGTTCGACTGGAGACTGTTACTTACTTTAGTTTGACAATTTGATAACAGATGGCGCTTATGGAAAAAATTGCATCAACTTCCTTATATCAAAAAAATTTTTTTTTAGTGTTTAAAATGGTAAAATTCTTATAATTAACAGAACTTTCACTTTTTACAGACACATTGCAACGCATGAGGATCGTAAAAAGTATAAATGCTTATTGTGTAGCTTCAAAACGAATCAAGCCACCCATCTCAGAAGACACATGGTCAGCCACGAAGGAACAAAACCATACGCTTGTCCATATTGTGAATTCAGCTGTGCCATTCAGGTGAGTAATACATACTTATGTATTATAAAATTGTAATTGCTAGACCGTGTAATTTTCTTGCACTTCCGTCGGAGTCCTGGATAAGAGCACCAATTCGAAATAAAAGTGACCTAGTCATTTATTCAGAACCTAACTTAACTGAAGTGGATAGGCACCTAATCAAAATCTGTTCAGGTGTACATTTCACAATACAATATTATAAGTCTGAAAGTCCTGAAACACTGCAGGACTAAAATGGTCACATTTAGCAATTCCTCTCAATCAATTCAGCAAATGAATTGTCAAAACTGTCAAACTGACAAATGTCAAATCAGTACAAAAATACAGAAATGAATTGCAAGCAGAGCTGCATTTTGCGATTTTAGAAAAATGAATAATATTATGAATCATATTATGATTCATATCATGATTCTTCAAAGCGACCATGTTAGCGTATCATGAAACTGCAAGTCTGCAATGAGATAAGTACTGAGTTTGAGAGTGTGCTGAGTTCACTACTCGCTGAGTCTGACTGTAAAAAAGGTTTTTTGACTACACAGTAGTATTAAAAACTACGCCCAACAAATTCCAATATTTACAGTTGTTTCGAAAATTTCAGGAGAATCTCCGAAAGCACGTGCTCAAAACTCGTCACCGCGGCTGCAATCTGTACAGATGTCGCCACTGTGACTTCGGCGTGGACCTGGCTAATGCTTTCCGTCTGCACCTCCTCAACGACCATCCCCTTGAATACGACGCTCAAACTGCTTTAAAGACCGTTAAGGAATATCACATGAAAAGAAATGATTAAATAAATTTAACAAATACCAAGTTTGTCTTTTTTTTTAATGAAATAAGGGGCAAACGAGCAAACGGGTCACCATGGAAAGCAACTTCCGTCGCCCATGGACACTCGCAGCATCAGAAGAGCTGCAGGTGCGTTGCCGGCCCTTCAAGAGGGAATAGGGTAATAGGGGAGGGTAGGGATGGGAAGGCCGAAGGGAATAGGGGAGGGTAGGGAAGGGAATAGGGTAGGGGATTGAGCCTGCGGTAAACTCACTCACTCAGCGAAACACAGCGCTAGCGCTGTTTCGCGCCGGTTTTCTGTGAGAACGTGGTATTTCTCCGGTCGAGCCGGCCCATTCGTGCCGAAGCATGGCTCTCCCACGTATAAAAAAGGCTCTGAAAGTTGGTTATTCATTTTTATAGAAGTTAGGCTTTGTTGAAAGTTACGGTTGAACTTTTATCATTAGCTTATCTAAATGGTAATTACTAATTAGTAATTACTATTAGTAAGGTTTAAAAAGTTGTATTCAAAAATTTAAGTTCTCAGCACGGAGCTTTGTATTAGCTCCGTGGTTCTCAGGTGGTTCTCAGCCACGGAGTATTTTAATATGATTTTAATTTTTACCTCCGTGTTCTGAGCTATGAGTTGTGTTGTGAGTTGTGAGTTGTGACCACGGACATAGAATAACATAGAATAACATAAACCACGGAGCTAATTTGACCACAGAAATGAATGTTGTGAGATAATTATGTACTAGTACTGCCACCTGTAAAGAATCTGCGTACGTCCGACATGAAACGAACCATAGTAGGTAGTTTACTAAATGAACAACAGATGGCGCTAAACTCACATACATGATACTGTATGTACAAAGTTCTGTTGTAGTTGAAAAGTTGTTTTCTTGGATACAGTCTCATAATAATTAGAAGGAACTTTAAAAAAAGTGTACCCTTAAAATAATGTGTAATAGTTTTAATATTTTTCCAACCAGCAAACATACAACCATACGTATAAAATATTTTTGTTACTAGCAACATAGACAACTGTCAAATCGTGTTGTGACTTGTGCTGCGCGGTGCGCGCGAATTTCTTTTTCTTCCGTCTTCGGGAAAATTATTTCGTCCCATGAGCGGTCGGTTCTGCGCGTGTTTACTTGTTTAGTGGCGTTTTGTGAAGATAAAATACACGATATAGGTTTATGTGGACAATTTATAAATACAGGGTAAATTGGACAATAATAAATACGAACTGAATAATTACGTAATTACAGGACAAAATATATGTTTCAATGAAAATGTTTAGAGTGATGTTAAATATTTTTTAAACGATGTTTAGCTTGTAATATATCTTGAAGAAAATCGATTTAAAGCAGAGATGTCTCTAAAGGTATGTAGATACTATTTATTAAGTACTAGAATGTATTTTTTGACCGCATTGCAGTTTTCACACTACCTCTATTATACATATACTTACCTACTTACCGTAGTAAAATTACTTAATTGATTGCAATCATTATTTATCTTACCCACGTTTACAACAGCAAATAAAAATGTACATCAAAATTGTTTGTATAATCACTGATTTCGTTTTACATATTATTTTAATTTATGCTAGGCTATTTTTCCCTGCGACCTTCAAAACGACCGTGTTTGTTTATGTTTTTTAAACTAAGAACACGATTTATGCAAGTGATACTACCACAGATACTACCTATGTTATAATTGTCAGATTTTCGTTTTCAAATATTAAAACTTTCAAATTTTAAAATAATAATCTTCTACTACTATAGTATAGGTCCTACTATATTATATAATATGCATTTTGATAATAATATAGACTATAGTTAATAACTCAATCGTGGGAATCGCAGACACTATAGATTTTCAATTGTTATGCGACAGCCGGGTGCTACTTGGGGATTGATGGGTTAATTCTGGTTTACATCAAGAAGAAATAGCATGAACCGCTGCAATGCATAGGGCAAGAGATAAATCTCAATTCTCATAGGATTCTAAACTTTTTTAGATGTTCCCGTACTCTGTACTCTGTAGTGACAATGGGTGATATATTTTAGCCAGTAGTGTTTTTAGTGATTGAAGTGCTCAAATCAAAAGACAAATATTGTTATTAACATAATTAAAATTAAATTATCAAATTATACTTTTATTGTAAATTTTCATTTGCACATTACAATTTAAAGGGCATAAAAGGTCTCAAGACAGTAAATGGCTCTCTCGATCAGGGGTTCCCAAACTTATTTTGTCTGCTGCCCACTTTGAGAACAAATTAAGTTAATAGCGCTCCAGATTGTTTTAATGTAAAATGCATCCAGATGAAATAAAATTACAAATCACCCCTCAGCCTCTTCACAACGCCCCCATTTTTTTTCTGCGTCCCACACCGCCCCTTTTTTTATACCTTCAGCACCCACAAGGAGCCGTTATCGCCCACTTTAGGAAAGGCTGCTCTAGATGAAATCACTTAAAATAAGTTTTAATCATTTCAATAATTTGGTTTCTCAATACAATAAGAAACAGTACTCAGCATGCGTTTTTTCATTTTTTTCAATTTAAATAAGAATGGATTAGGTGTGGTCACCAAAAGATAATACTTTAATATAAAGCTTATAGCTTTTGATATCAATAGCCAATACATATTAGCTAAAATAATTAAAAAGGATGATTTTTGTTAAATTCATTATTCAAAGCAACTTAACTTTTATTCATGATTTTTTATATTATCATGTTATTTGAAGTTACTTTTACTAATGTGAAACATCTTCAACACTTGTTTTTTGGATACTCTCCAAGATTATTATTAGTTTTTAGATAAAACTTGGCTTTCTTGTGAAACAGAAAATAACAAATTTTGCACAACTTGCTTACAATAACATAATCATGATTATAAATTGTACGATAAATATAATGTTAAAATTCAAGACACTTTTTTCAATTATATTAATAAATTGATTGTTGTAACTTGTAATACAATAATTATTGTAAATTATTTAACATCATCATGGTTTTTACTTGTACTCATTGATTTATACTGTTACGGTACATGGTATACGGACACGTGGTGCGCAAGTACATACTCGAACCTTCTAAAAAGGTCCAATGTTTGTTTACGTGTTTACCCTTTATTTGTTAGCGTGTTTGAATTTAGACCTTATGACTGACTCCATAAGGTCTAAATTAAATTCAACTTACTGCAAGGACGGCAGTTTTATTGTGGTACATGCCCGAGCCGCCTAGAAATTTCCTACGGTTGTTTACTTGTTTACGTGAATCGGGAAATTTCTGGAATTCGTCTCGCCATATAAAAAGAGCCGCAGGCAGGTCCGGCAAGTCAGTTCAATCTAAGCGATCATCAAGGCGATTTCGGAGTGATCAATAGTGAGTGAACCAGTGAAACCTGCGACTTGGCTACGACCTAGGACAGTGATAGTGCTTAGTGATTGGACCTAGTGATTTGTGTTTGGACTTAGTGCTAAGTGTTGTGACCTAGTGTTTAGTGCAGTGTTAATAAAGTCTTCAAGAGAGTCACCAGGTCTTTCTCTCCAAATCCTCGAACCCTAGCACGTAACAACTGGTGTCGGAAGTGAGATTTGGAGATGCCATTGACTCCGAGAGAGGACTTCAAGGGGAGTGTCAGGACAAGGGCGCAGCGAGCTGCTGCCATTGACTCCGAGAGAGGAGTTGCGGAGGCCACACCCACTGGGGACCAAGCTCCGCCCACTGAGGGACAGGCCCCACCTACTGGCCCCGCCCACCAGGCTCCGCCCACTGACCACGCCCACCAGGCTCCGCCCACTTTGGGCGAAGCCCCGCCCACTGGCTCCGCCCACCAGGCCACGCCCACTCTGGCCACACCCACTGGCTCCGCCCACCAGGCCACGCCCACTCAGACCACGCCCACTGGCCCCGCCCACCAGGCTCCACCTACTCAAGTCCTGCCTGCTCAGGCCCCGTCGACCAGCTCCATCCATCCAGCCACACCCGTTGTTTCTACGGCCCCTCAAATGGCTCCTCAATTAGAAAGCATAATTGAGTTAATTCACGCTTTGCAAGATTCTCAAAGGGCAATGATGGAGTCACAAGACCGCAAGCTCGGCGCTTTGCAAGAATTTCAGAAGGCTGAAATCAGAGCGATTCGAGAATCACAAGAGCAGCAAAAAGACCTCCAAGAAAAAGCACTTGGAGCTATAAAGGATGTTAGTGACACGGTGACTAAGCTTCGTAAAGATGTCGACGTAATGAAAGAACGAGTTACTGGGTTAGAGACGGTTGTGGAAAATTTGAAAACCGGATTCACAGAACTACAGAAGAGAGTAGTGCGCCTAGAAACTACGGGAGTTGCGGTGTCTAGTGGAGTCACTGGTGTGGCGCAAGGACCAAGAGTAAAGGTGCCACCGTACGACGGCACTACTTCTTGGAATGCTTATCGTCGGCAATTTCAGACTGTTGCCACCGCAAACGGATGGACGGAGGAGCAATGCTTGACCGCTCTCACTGTTGCACTCAGAGGGCAAGCTGTGTCGGTTCTGGAGGCACTGCCACATACGGGAAATGGTTTCCAAGACCTGATGGAGGCACTGGAATCCAGATACGGGGAGCGACACCTGGAGCACGTGTTCCGTGCCCAACTGCGTGACAGAGTCCAACGTTCAGGAGAAGGACTTCAACAATGGGCGTTGGAAATTGAAAAACTCGTCAGGAAGGCATATCCAGGAGCCGAAACCAAGATGGTCGACACAAACATTGTTCAAGGATTTGTCGACGGAATCAAAGACTTGGAGGTCAGGGCTGCAGTAAGACTTGGTCACCATACCTCCCTAAAGGAAGCATTAGCGCATGCTTTGGAAGTCGAGGCTGTGCGCCATGACATACGGCAGACCCATAAGATCCACAAGGTCTCTGAAGAAGTCAAGGAAGTTAAGGCTCCTACGAGGAAAAGATTTGAAGCCATGTGTTATAGGTGTGGTGAGAGGGGCCATCTTCAGCTAAACTGCCCGCAAAAGAAGACCCAGATGGCAAGGATGAAAAGGATTGAGGAACAAATGGAGGAGTTAAAGAAGCAAGCGGTTTCGTCCCCTACCCGGAATCATGCGGAACGAATAGAATCCAGAACTAAGGGACGAGTACTGGATGACGCGGAGAAAGCCCCGGTAACTGTTACCTCCCAGGCACGGAGCGGAACAAAGAGAACAAGTAATTTGGGGCACATGGAGAATGAAGCTATGAGAAAGGTTCAAGAAAGAGATGACGACCTTCGGCACATCATCAGATGGAAGAAACGGGGAGACGTAAAACCAATCTGGAGTGAGGTTGCACCCACTGGCGCTGTCACTAAGGCGTACTGGGAGCAATGGGACAGTCTGATACTTCAGGACGGACTACTCTACCGGAAATGGCAGAAGGCTAACGGCAGAGAGTTCTATTTTCAGATAATTGTCCCAAGGGCAAGAGTACCAGATGTTCTCCGCGAGATACATGAGGGCGTATCAGGGAGTCATCTAGGTGTCAAGAGGATGCTAAGGAAAGTGCGAGAACGATTCTTCTGGTTGCATTGGAGAGATGATGTGCAGGATTGGTGCCACAGATGTATTACTTGCGCTGCTGTAAAGGGGACCACAGACCAGGAGTAGTCGTAGAAACAGCGTGGCGCGTTACCATGGCAGTAACAATGATGCTCGGGACGAGCATCTCTAAGAGGGGAGTAGTGTTACGGTACATGGTATACGGACACGTGGTGCGCAAGTACATACTCGAACCTTCTAAAAAGGTCCAATGTTTGTTTACGTGTTTACCCTTTATTTGTTAGCGTGTTTGAATTTAGACCTTATGACTGACTCCATAAGGTCTAAATTAAATTCAACTTACTGCAAGGACGGCAGTTTTATTGTGGTACATGCCCGAGCCGCCTAGAAATTTCCTACGGTTGTTTACTTGTTTACGTGAATCGGGAAATTTCTGGAATTCGTCTCGCCATATAAAAAGAGCCGCAGGCAGGTCCGGCAAGTCAGTTCAATCTAAGCGATCATCAAGGCGATTTCGGAGTGATCAATAGTGAGTGAACCAGTGAAACCTGCGACTTGGCTACGACCTAGGACAGTGATAGTGCTTAGTGATTGGACCTAGTGATTTGTGTTTGGACTTAGTGCTAAGTGTTGTGACCTAGTGTTTAGTGCAGTGTTAATAAAGTCTTCAAGAGAGTCACCAGGTCTTTCTCTCCAAATCCTCGAACCCTAGCACGTAACAATACGCTAGTTATATTACTAGCGTATAAATCAATGAGTACAAGTGAATGCTTGTACTGGAAAAGACTATGAGCAACTGTTTTTGCATACAATTTCTATTTTACTTAAATTTTAATCTATTTTAAGTTAAGTCTAGTTGGCGACGTTCAAAAAGGTGTATCCATAATGCATTTTTTTAATAAAAATATATTCTATTATTTTATTTTTGTTCTAGTACAAAATTTTGCATTTGAGCTGCAACTAGTGTTCCCGGCATTGACCGCATTTGGCGAGTGACTCTGCTGTTAGTTGAGTCGGCCCATTTGTGCCGATATGTTGTTGTCGATTGTACTTATAGTCTATATCAGGGGTCACCAAATGGCGGACCGCGGTCCGCATGCGGACCGCCGCGCCGCGCCGACAAAATAGGGAGATCGCAGACGGCACACTTTTTGTGTCATGGAGTCTGCGCCCTGCGGCGCACATACAGTCTGCATGGCCGCGCCATGGTCTATATGATGTATATTGTCATACCTACTAATTACCACCAGTTCCGCCAATTCCCTGTACAATCGCGCTCGGAATCGATGTCGATAGATCGATATAGGTCAGTTATATTTAGCCGAGCTAAAGGCGCTCCAGCCGGCGGCCGTCTGAAGTCTAGAGTCTAGACTATAGACCGCCACCGTTAGGCCTGATGAACTAACTGTACTCTAATGTACCCATTAGACGACGCAATTTGTCATATTGCTCGCTAATGTGTATTCTGCCTAGGTCTGTCTTCAGTGAAGATTGTCCACATTCGTCCTCCCACAAACGTTAGACATTGGGCTGGGTGGTTTTTCAAGGCATAAAGTGTGAAAAAAATGGCACAACTTTGAGGAGGACCACTTCGACATAGCTAATCAGTAATCACTATTTAGGATTAGGAGCAGAAGGACCTAGGACCTAGGAAGTGCCAGGACCGAGATTTCTGACATTACTTAGTTCGTCTTATTCTCACCTTCAAGAGACATGACAGTTTATTTTCAGAATCTTTTGAGTTCACAATACCATGATCTCCGCAGAGAGTAATAATTAATGTAGCGTCAGTTAAATACTAGGTCGTAGAAATTAACGTAACGATGTCTATAATAATCGCTCATACATCTCCATCTTGGTTGGCGGCTGGTGACCCAATTAAAAGGAGGAAGTAGGTCTGTCATTCGTCCAAGTAACTTCTGAATCTTTAACGGGCCAGGCGGAATGCATTTGCTTTTACACTTCAAAACTCGACAAATATCCGTTATATTTATATATTAATATCTTTTGGCCTCTCCAGGTTGGCCGTACTGTGTAGGCCTAATTAAAAGAGGAGCCAACAGACAGTTTTTTTTAATCTATTTCAGACAGATTATTAAAAGTCAATTTTCATGATGTTTCAATATACCAGACCGACCATAATAATTATATTCTCGAAACAGGTAAGTATGCTGCCCCCCCCCCCCCCCCCATAGCCGAAATCCTGGGTACGCCCATGAGCCTTGAGGATGTAAGCTACAAATAATGGTGGCAACGATACCTTTATGATAGTTTACGAAAGTCATTTATCATGGCCCAACGTGAAGGCTTTTGTTCCAGATGCAACAAACAAATATTTGATAGAAGTTAGTGCCTGAACAACAAATTTGGGGATTAGAAAGGAATCCAGCGCACTGCATTCAATCCTCCTCTCGTAATGCACCGTGGAATGCACAGGAACACGGCGATTAAGTTACAAGGACAAAGGCGAGTGGAACAATGCGTTTCAGTTCAGTGACTTGCGACTGGACTCGTCGGGTCGGTCTATAAATGGAACCCACCCTCGGCGCATCATCGCCAACATCGCATGCCTAACATTCGCCAGATGTGACCCGGTTTGGGCCAGAATTGGCAAAGCTGGGTGGAAATTATATGAACACCTGGATCTCCCTGGTTCGAAGCATTTTTTGGATTAAATTAACCAGTTCCCTTAGCTCGAAATATACTTTCAAACGGAATTATACTAAAGCGTTGCGCATAAATTTCTTTATTAGAAGATACATCATATAAGTGTCCTACCATATTATGTTCTTCCCGGGACTCAGAGTGTGCATTTCCATACCGAATTTCCGGCTTAAACTCGAAGAAGACATAGGTAACAGATAGGCCCACTTTAGCATTAAAAATATTGTGAAGAAAGAAGACTTAACCTATGTGAAGTTAGCAACCGAGTTCAAGGTAAATGATTTTTATATATGTCATTCGATTGTACCCGGAGTGTACCCGATTGTACCGCAATTAAAATTGTTTGTACCTCAATAGGGTAGAAATGGGGGGGTGGTAAAATTTGCTTAGCAACCGACATAAAGATACCGGAATTTCAATGATGCCATCTGGAAGAGTATCGTTTGTACCGGATTGTACCCGTTTTTAAAGTTAATTTTTTTTTTATTTTACGAAAAAAAAAAAACAAAAAAAATTTTTTCCCTAAAAATAAGGCTTTGTATGGAGTAGAAGGAAAGAAAGTATATAAAGCAGTTCAAATGTGTAAAAGAAGTTATTTTTTGAGGTAGATTCGTTCGGTCTTGACGAATTTTCCAATATCTTACTATAAAAGTCGGAGTTATATTTTGCAGCTTTTGTCGTTTGTACCTCGCCAAAACAGAAAGATTATAAAAGAAGATACTATTCACTTTAAATTCACACAAAAATTTTTGAGGTACAAACGATTTTTCATATAGTAACAACGTCAGAAATTCAATCGGTCTTGACGAATTTTCCTATAACTTACTATAAAACTTTGAGTTAAATTTTGCAACTTTTATCGTTTGTACCTCGCCAAAACAGAAAGATTATTAAAGAAGATACTATTCACTTTATTATAACATAAAAATTTTTAAGGTACAAACGATTTTTCATATAGTAACAACGTCCGAAATTCGATCGGTCTTGCCGAATTTTCCAATATCTTACTATAAAAGTCAGAGTTAAATTTTGCAACTTTTATCATTTTTACCTCGCCAAAATTGAAAAATTATAAAAGAAGATACTATTCACTTCATATTCACCCAAGAAATTGTGAGGTACAAACGATTTTTCATTTAGTAACAACGTCAGAGATTCGATCGGTCTTGACGAATTTTCGAATATCTTACTATAAAACTTGGAGTCAAATTTTGCAACTGTTATCGTTTGTACCTCACCAAAACCGAAAGATTATAAAAGAAAATACTATTCAGTTCATTTTTACACAAAAATTTTTGAGGTACAAACGATTTTTCATTTAGTAACAACGTTAGAGATTCTATCGGTCTTGACGAAATTTCTTACATCTAACTATAAAACTCGGAGTTAAATTTTGCAATTTTTATCGTTTGTACCTCGCCAAACCCGAAAGATTATAAAAGAAGATTCTATTCACTTTATATTCACACAAAAAATTTTGTGGTACAAACGATTTTTCATATAGTAACTGCGTCAGAGATTCGATCGGTCTTGACGAATTTTCGAATATCCTACTATAAAACTCGGAGTCAAATTTTGCAACTTTTATCGTTTGTACCTCGCCAAAACCGAAAGATTATAAAAGTATATATTATTCACTTCATATTTATATAAAAAATTTTGAGGCACAAACGATTTTTCATATAGTAACCAAGTCAGAGATTCGATCGGTCTTGACGAATTTTCGAATATCTTACTATAAAACTTGGAGTCAAATTTTGCAACTTTTATCGTTTGTACCTGGCCAAAACCGAAAGATTATAAAAGAAAATACTATTCAGTTCATTTTAACACAAAAAATTTTGAGGTACAAACGATTTTTCATATAGTAACAACGTCAAAGATTCGATCGGTCTTGACGAATTTTCGAATATCTTACTATAAAACTCGGAGTCAAATTTTGCAAGTTTTATCGTTTGTACCTCGCCAAAACCGAAAGATTACAAAAGAAGATACTATTCACTTCATATTCACTTAAAATTTTTTGAGGTACAAACGATTTTTCATATAGTAACAACGTCAGAGATTCGATCGGTCTTGACGAATTTTCGAATATCTTACTATAAAACTCGGAGTCATATTTTGCAACTTTTATCGTTTGTACCTCGGCAAAACCGAAAGATTACAAAAGAAGATACTATTCACTTCATATTCACTCAAAATTTTTTGAGGTACAAACGATTTTTCATATAGTAACAACGTCAGAGATTCGATCGGTCTTGACGAATTTTCGAATATCCTACTATAAAACTCGGAGTCAAATTTTGCAACTTTTATCGTTTGTACCTCGCCAAAACCGAAAGATTATAAAAGTAGATATTATTCACTTCATATTTATATAATAAATTTTGAGGTACAAACGATTTTTCATATAGTAACAACGTCAGAGATTCGATCGGTCTTGACGAATTTTCGAATATCCTACTATAAAACTCGGAGTCAAATTTTGCAACTTTTATAGTTTGTACCTCGCCAAAACCGAAAGATTATAAAAAAAGATATTATTCACTTCATATTTATATAAAAAATTTTGAGGCACAAACGATTTTTCATATAGTAACAACGTCAGAGATTCGATCGGTCTTGACGAATTTTCGAATATCCTACTATAAAACTCGGAGTCAAATTTTGCAACTTTTATCGTTTGTACCTCGCCAAAACCGAAAGATTATAAAAGTAGATATTATTCACTTCATATTTATATAATAAATTTTGAGGTACAAACGATTTTTCATATAGTACCAACGTCAGAGATTCGATCGGTCTTGACGAATTTTCGAATATCCTACTATAAACCTCGGAGTCAAATTTTGCAACTTTTATCGTTTGTGCCTCGCCAGAACCGAAAGATTATAAAAGTAGATATTATTCACTTTATATTTATATAAAAAATTTTGAGGCACAAACGATTTTTCATATAGCAACAACGTCAGAGATTCGATCGGTCTTGACGAATTTTCGAATATCTTACTATAAAACTCGTAGTCATATTTCGCAACTTTTATCGTTTGTACCTCGCCAAAACCGAAAGATTACAAAAGAAGATACTATTCACTTCATATTCACTTAAAATTTTTTGAGGTACAAACGATTTTTCATATAGTAACAACGTCAGAGATTCGATCGGTCTTGACGAATTTTCGAATATCCTACTATAAAACTCGGAGTCAAATTTTGCAACTTTTATCGTTTGTACCTCGCCAAAACCAAAAGATTACAAAAGAAGATACTATTCACTTCATATTCACTTAAAATTTTTTGAGGTACAAACGATTTTTCATATAGTAACAACGTCAGAGATTCGATCAGTCTTGACGAATTTTCGAATATCTTACTATAAAACTCGTAGTCATATTTTGCAACTTTTATCGTTTGTACCTCGCCAAAACCGAAAGATTACAAAAGAAGATACTATTCACTTCATATTCACTTAAAATTTTTTGAGGTACAAACGATTTTTCATATAGTAACAACGTCAGAGATTCGATCGGTCTTGACGAATTTTCGAATATCCTACTATAAAACTCGGAGTCAAATTTTTTGTGTTTAAATGAACTGAATAGTATTTTCTTTTATAATCTTTCGGTTTTGGCGAGGTACAAACGATAAAAGTTGCAAAATTTGACTCCAAGTTTTATAGTAAGATATTCGAAAATTCGTCAAGACCGATCGAATCTCTGACGTTGTTACTATATGAAAAATCGTTTGTACCTCAAAATTTTTTTTATAAATATGAAGTGAATAATATCTACTTTTATAATTTTTCGGTTTTGGCGAGGTACAAACGATAAAAGTTGCAAAATTTGACTCCGAGTTTTATAGTAGGATATTCGAAAATTCGTCAAGACCGATCGAATCTCTGACGTTGTTACTATATGAAAAATCGTTTGTACCTCAAAATTTATTATATAAATATGAAGTGAATAATATCTACTTTTATAATCTTTCGGTTTTGGCGAGGTACAAACGATAAAAGTTGCAAAATTTGACTCCGAGTTTTATAGTAGGATATTCGAAAATTCGTCAAGACCGATCGAATCTCTGACGTTGTTACTATATGAAAAATCGTTTGTACCTCAAAAAATTTTGAGTGAATATGAAGTGAATAGTATCTTCTTTTGTAATCTTTCGGTTTTGGCGAGGTACAAACGATAAAAGTTGCAAAATATGACTACGAGTTTTATAGTAAGATATTCGAAAATTCGTCAAGACCGATCAAATCTCTGACGTTGTTACTATATGAAAAATCGTTTGTACCTCAAAAAATTTTAAGTGAATATGAAGTGAATAGTATCTTCTTTTGTAATCTTTCGGTTTTGGCGAGGTACAAACGATAAAAGTTGCAAAATTTGACTCCGAGTTTTATAGTAAGATATTCGAAAATTCGTCAAGACCGATCGAATCTTTGACGTTGTTACTATATGAAAAATCGTTTGTACCTCAAAATTTTTTGTGTTGAAATGAACTGAATAGTATTTTCTTTTATAATCTTTCGGTTTTGGCGAGGTACAAACGATAAAAGTTGCAAAATTTGACTCCAAGTTTTATAGTAAGATATTCGAAAATTCGTCAAGACCGATCGAATCTCTGACGTTGTTACTATATGAAAAATCGTTTGTACCTCAAAAAATTTTAAGTGAATATGAAGTGAATAGTATCTTCTTTTGTAATCTTTCGGTTTTGGCGAGGTACAAACGATAAAAGTTGCAAAATTTGACTCCGAGTTTTATAGTAGGATATTCGAAAATTCGTCAAGACCGATCGAATCTCTGACGTTGTTACTATATGAAAAATCGTTTGTACCTCAAAATTTAGTATATAAATATGAAGTGAATAATATCTACTTTTATAATCTTTCGGTTTTGGCGAGGTACAAACGATAAAAGTTGCAAAATTTGACTCCAAGTTTTATAGTAAGATATTCGAATATTCGTCAAGACCGATCGAATCTCTGACGTGGTTACTATATGAAAAATCGTTTGTGCCTCAAAATTTTTTATATAAATATGAAGTGAATAATATATACTTTTATAATCTTTCGGTTTTGGCGAGGTACAAACGATAAAAGTTGCAAAATTTGACTCCGAGTTTTATAGTAGGATATTCGAAAATTCGTCAAGACCGATCGAATCTCTGACGCAGTTACTATATGAAAAATCGTTTGTACCACAAAATTTTTTGTGTGAATATAAAATGAATAGAATCTTCTTTTATAATCTTTCGGGTTTGGCGAGGTACAAACGATAAAAATTGCAAAATTTAACTCCGAGTTTTATAGTTAGATGTAAGAAATTTCGTCAAGACCGATAGAATCTCTAACGTTGTTACTAAATGAAAAATCGTTTGTACCTCAAAAATTTTTGTGTAAAAATGAACTGAATAGTATTTTCTTTTATAATCTTTCGGTTTTGGTGAGGTACAAACGATAACAGTTGCAAAATTTGACTCCAAGTTTTATAGTAAGATATTCGAAAATTCGTCAAGACCGATCGAATCTCTGACGTTGTTACTATATGAAAAATCGTTTGTACCTCAAAAAATTTTAAGTGAATATGAAGTGAATAGTATCTTCTTTTGTAATCTTTCGGTTTTGGCGAGGTACAAACGATAAAAGTTGCAAAATATGACTCCGAGTTTTATAGTAAGATATTCGAAAATTCGTCAAGACCGATCGAATCTCTGACGTTGTTACTATATGAAAAATCGTTTGTACCTCAAAAAATTTTAAGTGAAAATGAAGTGAATAGTATCTTCTTTTGTAATCTTTCGGTTTTGCCGAGGTACAAACGATAAAAGTTGCAAAATATGGCTCCGAGTTTTATAGTAAGATATTCGAAAATTCGTCAAGACCGATCGAATCTCTGACGTTGTTACTATATGAAAAATCGTTTGTACCTCAAAAAATTTTAAGTGAATATGAAGTGAATAGTATCTTCTTTTGTAATCTTTCGGTTTTGGCGAGGTACAAACGATAAAAGTTGCAAAATTTGACTCCGAGTTTTATAGTAGGATATTCGAAAATTCGTCAAGACCGATCGAATCTCTGACGTTGTTACTATATGAAAAATCGTTTGTACCTCAAAATTTATTATATAAATATGAAGTGAATAATATCTACTTTTATAATCTTTCGGTTTTGGCGAGGTACAAACGATAAAAGTTGCAAAATTTGACTCCGAGTTTTATAGTAGGATATTCGAAAATTCGTCAAGACCGATCGAATCTCTGACGTTGTTACTATATGAAAAATCGTTTGTACCTCAAAAAATTTTGAGTGAATATGAAGTGAATAGTATCTTCTTTTGTAATCTTTCGGTTTTGGCGAGGTACAAACGATAACAGTTGCAAAATTTGACTCCAAGTTTTATAGTAAGATATTCGAAAATTCGTCAAGACCGATCGAATCTCTGACGTTGTTACTATATGAAAAATCGTTTGTACCTCAAAAAATTTTAAGTGAATATGAAGTGAATAGTATCTTCTTTTGTAATCTTTCGGTTTTGGCGAGGTACAAACGATAAAAGTTGCAAAATATGACTCCGAGTTTTATAGTAAGATATTCGAAAATTCGTCAAGACCGATCGAATCTCTGACGTTGTTACTATATGAAAAATCGTTTGTACCTCAAAAAATTTTAAGTGAAAATGAAGTGAATAGTATCTTCTTTTGTAATCTTTCGGTTTTGCCGAGGTACAAACGATAAAAGTTGCAAAATATGACTCCGAGTTTTATAGTAAGATATTCGAAAATTCGTCAAGACCGATCGAATCTCTGAAGTTGTTACTATATGAAAAATCGTTTGTACCTCAAAAATTTTTGAGTGAAAATGAAGTGAATAGTATCTTCTTTTGTAATCTTTCGGTTTTGCCGAGGTACAAACGATAAAAGTTGCAAAATATGACTCCGAGTTTTATAGTAAGATATTCGAAAATTCGTCAAGACCGATCGAATCTCTGACGTTGTTACTATATGAAAAATCGTTTGTACCTCAAAAAATTTTAAGTGAATATGAAGTGAATAGTATCTTCTTTTGTAATCTTTCGGTTTTGGCGAGGTACAAACGATAAAAGTTGCAAAATTTGACTCCGAGTTTTATAGTAGGATATTCGAAAATTCGTCAAGACCGATCGAATCTCTGACGTTGTTACTATATGAAAAATCGTTTGTACCTCAAAAAATTTTAAGTGAATATGAAGTGAATAGTATCTTCTTTTGTAATCTTTCGGGTTTGGCGAGGTACAAACGATAAAAATTGCAAAATTTAACTCCGAGTTTTATAGTTAGATGTAAGAAATTTCGTCAAGACCGATAGAATCTCTAACGTTGTTACTAAATGAAAAATCGTTTGTACCTCAAAAATTTTTGTGTAAAAATGAACTGAATAGTATTTTCTTTTATAATCTTTCGGTTTTGGTGAGGTACAAACGATAACAGTTGCAAAATTTGACTCCAAGTTTTATAGTAAGATATTCGAAAATTCGTCAAGACCGATCGAATCTCTGACGTTGTTACTATATTAAAAACGTTTGTACCTCAAAATTTTTTATATAAATATGAAGTGAATAATATCTTTTTTTATAATCTTTCGGGTTTGGCGAGGTACAAACGATAAAAATTGCAAAATTTAACTCCGAGTTTTATAGTTAGATGTAAGAAATTTCGTCAAGACCGATAGAATCTCTAACGTTGTTACTAAATGAAAAATCGTTTGTACCTCAAAAATTTTTGTGTAAAAATGAACTGAATAGTATTTTCTTTTATAATCTTTCGGTTTTGGCGAGGTACAAACGATAAAAGTTGCAAAATTTGACTCCAAGTTTTATAGTAAGATATTCGAAAATTCGTCAAGACCGATCGAATCTCTGACGTGGTTACTATATGAAAAATCGTTTGTGCCTCAAAATTTTTTATATAAATATGAAGTGAATAATATATACTTTTATAATCTTTCGGTTTTGGCGAGGTACAAACGATAAAAGTTGCAAAATTTGACTCCGAGTTTTATAGTAGGATATTCGAAAATTCGTCAAGACCGATCGAATCTCTGACGCAGTTACTATATGAAAAATCGTTTGTACCACAAAATTTTTTGTGTGAATATAAAATGAATAGAATCTTCTTTTATAATCTTTCGGGTTTGGCGAGGTACAAACGATAAAAATTGCAAAATTTAACTCCGAGTTTTATAGTTAGATGTAAGAAATTTCGTCAAGACCGATAGAATCTCTAACGTTGTTACTAAATGAAAAATCGTTTGTACCTCAAAAATTTTTGTGTAAAAATGAACTGAATAGTATTTTCTTTTATAATCTTTCGGTTTTGGTGAGGTACAAACGATAACAGTTGCAAAATTTGACTCCAAGTTTTATAGTAAGATATTCGAAAATTCGTCAAGACCGATCGAATCTCTGACGTTGTTACTATATGAAAAATCGTTTGTACCTCAAAAAATTTTAAGTGAATATGAAGTGAATAGTATCTTCTTTTGTAATCTTTCGGTTTTGGCGAGGTACAAACGATAAAAGTTGCAAAATATGACTCCGAGTTTTATAGTAAGATATTCGAAAATTCGTCAAGACCGATCGAATCTCTGACGTTGTTACTATATGAAAAATCGTTTGTACCTCAAAAAATTTTAAGTGAAAATGAAGTGAATAGTATCTTCTTTTGTAATCTTTCGGTTTTGCCGAGGTACAAACGATAAAAGTTGCAAAATATGACTCCGAGTTTTATAGTAAGATATTCGAAAATTCGTCAAGACCGATCGAATCTCTGAAGTTGTTACTATATGAAAAATCGTTTGTACCTCAAAAATTTTTGAGTGAAAATGAAGTGAATAGTATCTTCTTTTGTAATCTTTCGGTTTTGCCGAGGTACAAACGATAAAAGTTGCAAAATATGACTCCGAGTTTTATAGTAAGATATTCGAAAATTCGTCAAGACCGATCGAATCTCTGACGTTGTTACTATATGAAAAATCGTTTGTACCTCAAAAAATTTTAAGTGAATATGAAGTGAATAGTATCTTCTTTTGTAATCTTTCGGTTTTGGCGAGGTACAAACGATAAAAGTTGCAAAATTTGACTCCGAGTTTTATAGTAGGATATTCGAAAATTCGTCAAGACCGATCGAATCTCTGACGTTGTTACTATATGAAAAATCGTTTGTACCTCAAAATTTAGTATATAAATATGAAGTGAATAATATCTACTTTTATAATCTTTCGGTTTTGGCGAGGTACAAACGATAAAAGTTGCAAAATTTGACTCCAAGTTTTATAGTAAGATATTCGAAAATTCGTCAAGACCGATCGAATCTCTGACGTGGTTACTATATGAAAAATCGTTTGTGCCTCAAAATTTTTTATATAAATATGAAGTGAATAATATATACTTTTATAATCTTTCGGTTTTGGCGAGGTACAAACGATAAAAGTTGCAAAATTTGACTCCGAGTTTTATAGTAGGATATTCGAAAATTCGTCAAGACCGATCGAATCTCTGACGCAGTTACTATATGAAAAATCGTTTGTACCACAAAATTTTTTGTGTGAATATAAAATGAATAGAATCTTCTTTTATAATCTTTCGGGTTTGGCGAGGTACAAACGATAAAAATTGCAAAATTTAACTCCGAGTTTTATAGTTAGATGTAAGAAAGTAAAGTTTAGTTTTATAGTATAGTATAGTTTTATAGTAAGATATTCGAAAATTCGTCAAGACCGATCGAATCTCTGACGTTGTTACTATATGAAAAATCGTTTGTACCTCAAAAAATTTTAAGTGAATATGAAGTGAATAGTATCTTCTTTTGTAATCTTTCGGTTTTGGCGAGGTACAAACGATAAAAGTTGCAAAATTTGACTCCGAGTTTTATAGTAGGATATTCGAAAATTCGTCAAGACCGATCGAATCTCTGACGTTGTTACTATATGAAAAATCGTTTGTACCTCAAAATTTAGTACATAAATATGAAGTGAATAATATCTACTTTTATAATCTTTCGGTTTTGGCGAGGTACAAACGATAAAAGTTGCAAAATTTGACTCCAAGTTTTATAGTAAGATATTCGAAAATTCGTCAAGACCGATCGAATCTCTGACGTGGTTACTATATGAAAAATCGTTTGTGCCTCAAAATTTTTTATATAAATATGAAGTGAATAATATATACTTTTATAATCTTTCGGTTTTGGCGAGGTACAAACGATAAAAGTTGCAAAATTTGACTCCGAGTTTTATAGTAGGATATTCGAAAATTCGTCAAGACCGATCGAATCTCTGACGCAGTTACTATATGAAAAATCGTTTGTACCACAAAATTTTTTGTGTGAATATAAAATGAATAGAATCTTCTTTTATAATCTTTCGGGTTTGGCGAGGTACAAACGATAAAAATTGCAAAATTTAACTCCGAGTTTTATAGTTAGATGTAAGAAATTTCGTCAAGACCGATAGAATCTCTAACGTTGTTACTAAATGAAAAATCGTTTGTACCTCAAAAATTTTTGTGTAAAAATGAACTGAATAGTATTTTCTTTTATAATCTTTCGGTTTTGGTGAGGTACAAACGATAACAGTTGCAAAATTTGACTCCAAGTTTTATAGTAAGATATTCGAAAATTCGTCAAGACCGATCGAATCTCTGACGTTGTTACTATATTAAAAACGTTTGTACCTCAAAATTTTTTATATAAATATGAAGTGAATAATATCTTTTTTTATAATCTTTCGGGTTTGGCGAGGTACAAACGATAAAAATTGCAAAATTTAACTCCGAGTTTTATAGTTAGATGTAAGAAATTTCGTCAAGACCGATAGAATCTCTAACGTTGTTACTAAATGAAAAATCGTTTGTACCTCAAAAATTTTTGTGTAAAAATGAACTGAATAGTATTTTCTTTTATAATCTTTCGGTTTTGGCGAGGTACAAACGATAAAAGTTGCAAAATTTGACTCCAAGTTTTATAGTAAGATATTCGAAAATTCGTCAAGACCGATCGAATCTCTGACGTGGTTACTATATGAAAAATCGTTTGTGCCTCAAAATTTTTTATATAAATATGAAGTGAATAATATATACTTTTATAATCTTTCGGTTTTGGCGAGGTACAAACGATAAAAGTTGCAAAATTTGACTCCGAGTTTTATAGTAGGATATTCGAAAATTCGTCAAGACCGATCGAATCTCTGACGCAGTTACTATATGAAAAATCGTTTGTACCACAAAATTTTTTGTGTGAATATAAAATGAATAGAATCTTCTTTTATAATCTTTCGGGTTTGGCGAGGTACAAACGATAAAAATTGCAAAATTTAACTCCGAGTTTTATAGTTAGATGTAAGAAATTTCGTCAAGACCGATAGAATCTCTAACGTTGTTACTAAATGAAAAATCGTTTGTACCTCAAAAATTTTTGTGTAAAAATGAACTGAATAGTATTTTCTTTTATAATCTTTCGGTTTTGGTGAGGTACAAACGATAACAGTTGCAAAATTTGACTCCAAGTTTTATAGTAAGATATTCGAAAATTCGTCAAGACCGATCGAATCTCTGACGTTGTTACTATATGAAAAATCGTTTGTACCTCAAAAAATTTTAAGTGAATATGAAGTGAATAGTATCTTCTTTTGTAATCTTTCGGTTTTGGCGAGGTACAAACGATAAAAGTTGCAAAATATGACTCCGAGTTTTATAGTAAGATATTCGAAAATTCGTCAAGACCGATCGAATCTCTGACGTTGTTACTATATGAAAAATCGTTTGTACCTCAAAAAATTTTAAGTGAAAATGAAGTGAATAGTATCTTCTTTTGTAATCTTTCGGTTTTGCCGAGGTACAAACGATAAAAGTTGCAAAATATGACTCCGAGTTTTATAGTAAGATATTCGAAAATTCGTCAAGACCGATCGAATCTCTGAAGTTGTTACTATATGAAAAATCGTTTGTACCTCAAAAATTTTTGAGTGAAAATGAAGTGAATAGTATCTTCTTTTGTAATCTTTCGGTTTTGCCGAGGTACAAACGATAAAAGTTGCAAAATATGACTCCGAGTTTTATAGTAAGATATTCGAAAATTCGTCAAGACCGATCGAATCTCTGACGTTGTTACTATATGAAAAATCGTTTGTACCTCAAAAAATTTTAAGTGAATATGAAGTGAATAGTATCTTCTTTTGTAATCTTTCGGTTTTGGCGAGGTACAAACGATAAAAGTTGCAAAATTTGACTCCGAGTTTTATAGTAGGATATTCGAAAATTCGTCAAGACCGATCGAATCTCTGACGTTGTTACTATATGAAAAATCGTTTGTACCTCAAAATTTAGTATATAAATATGAAGTGAATAATATCTACTTTTATAATCTTTCGGTTTTGGCGAGGTACAAACGATAAAAGTTGCAAAATTTGACTCCAAGTTTTATAGTAAGATATTCGAAAATTCGTCAAGACCGATCGAATCTCTGACGTGGTTACTATATGAAAAATCGTTTGTGCCTCAAAATTTTTTATATAAATATGAAGTGAATAATATATACTTTTATAATCTTTCGGTTTTGGCGAGGTACAAACGATAAAAGTTGCAAAATTTGACTCCGAGTTTTATAGTAGGATATTCGAAAATTCGTCAAGACCGATCGAATCTCTGACGCAGTTACTATATGAAAAATCGTTTGTACCACAAAATTTTTTGTGTGAATATAAAATGAATAGAATCTTCTTTTATAATCTTTCGGGTTTGGCGAGGTACAAACGATAAAAATTGCAAAATTTAACTCCGAGTTTTATAGTTAGATGTAAGAAATTTCGTCAAGACCGATAGAATCTCTAACGTTGTTACTAAATGAAAAATCGTTTGTACCTCAAAAATTTTTGTGTAAAAATGAACTGAATAGTATTTTCTTTTATAATCTTTCGGTTTTGGTGAGGTACAAACGATAACAGTTGCAAAATTTGACTCCAAGTTTTATAGTAAGATATTCGAAAATTCGTCAAGACCGATCGAATCTCTGACGTTGTTACTAAATGAAAAATCGTTTGTACCTCACAATTTCTTGGGTGAATATGAAGTGAATAGTATCTTCTTTTATAATTTTTCAATTTTGGCGAGGTAAAAATGATAAAAGTTGCAAAATTTAACTCTGACTTTTATAGTAAGATATTGGAAAATTCGGCAAGACCGATCGAATTTCGGACGTTGTTACTATATGAAAAATCGTTTGTACCTTAAAAATTTTTATGTTATAATAAAGTGAATAGTATCTTCTTTAATAATCTTTCTGTTTTGGCGAGGTACAAACGATAAAAGTTGCAAAATTTAACTCAAAGTTTTATAGTAAGTTATATGAAAATTCGTCAAGACCGATTGAATTTCTGACGTTGTTACTATATGAAAAATCGTTTGTACCTCAAAAATTTTTGTGTGAATTTAAAGTGAATAGTATCTTCTTTTATAATCTTTCTGTTTTGGCGAGGTACAAACGACAAAAGCTGCAAAATATAACTCCGACTTTTATAGTAAGATATTGGAAAATTCGTCAAGACCGAACGAATCTACCTCAAAAAATAACTTCTTTTACACATTTGAACTGCTTTATATACTTTCTTTCCTTCTACTCCATACAAAGCCTTATTTTTAGGGAAAAATTTTTTTTTGTGTTTTTTTTTTCGTAAAATAAAAAAAAAATTAACTTTAAAAACGGGTACAATCCGGTACAAACGATACTCTTCCAGATGGCATCATTGAAATTCCGGTATCTTTATGTCGGTTGCTAAGCAAATTTTACCACCCCCCCATTTCTACCCTATTGAGGTACAAACAATTTTAATTGCGGTACAATCGGGTACACTCCGGGTACAATCGAATGACATATATAAAAATCATTTACCTTGAACTCGGTTGCTAACTTCACATAGGTGAAGACTTAAGTTCTTTTTATGATCCTTTTCTTCATTCGCCATTTATATTAAATCGCCTTAGGACTTGCTAATTAATTTGAAAGTTTCATGCAAATAAAAACATAAAACCTTTTCCGAGAATATTAAGCCATAAAAGTCCAGATACATTTGTAATTAATGCCGTATGTGTCAAATTTTATGTTAATCAAAACAATATAATTTATAATTTGTTTCCCCTATACCTACGCGTTTTGCGAAAACAGGTTTTTAAATCCGTCTTCTACTTCCTTATTACGCTGGCCCACATTCGTTTGAAGGTGAAGATACAAAAAATCCTTTAAATGCACTAGAAATATCTAGATTTTATTATAGTAGGTGTCTACTTTGGTAACTTATCTCCTCTTTAAGATCCATGGGTTGTTGAAATGTTTGAAAATTTGGTTTAATAGATTCTGACAGTAACTTGCAGTGACTAATGGCTGAGATTATCTACTTATATTCTATAATCATGCTGCACCCATAGTCTATTCTCTCATGTCTCAGTTTGCAAATGTCCTAAGATATTGAATAAGATAAAAATTAGAAAACGTCGAAGGGTTCATAGAAGGCAACGAGTCAACGTTCTCAACTTATTTAGAGAGAAATCGCGTCGCACCGTATTCGTTGGTGCAGACTGCAGGCAATGGGGACACGGAAGCTACGGGGCTACCGTCTAGGGCCTAGCGCTAAAAGTTGATCTGACCAACAAGGTACATTTAGAGACGTTGAATGGAATCAACGAATTGCAGGCAATAGGCATCAAAGCTTGCCTAAGGAAAAGCCAAGGACATAAAGATTCCAGAATGTTCTCCCAATTTTCTCTCCGCAAGGAACATGATAAGAGCGAAACTTATATTCCAGGTCAGCCTTATGAACATAAATAATTTAAAACGTTAAACAGGTTGTTCAATATCCTACCGCTAAGTTGCGGTTTGGTTGCGAAATATTAGTAAACATTATTGAGGGCAACCTGTTGAGGCTAGGGCCATATCCGCCAATCCGGGTTATTGCTAATCCTGTGTTAAAATATCATGCCCTCTCTTTCTTCAATAGAGAAACGAGAGGGACAACTAGATATTTCATCCACGACTAACATTTACCCAGACTGGTGCAAATGGGCACAAAATGTCATCAAGTTTTGGCTCCAGTACTAATTATAATTTAATATCCATATTTCTTGTGTCTATCAGTACTTAATGTAATTTGTATCTACCGTCTTGTCTATTACACCTAGCTGGTTAACAATAGAATGCTATTTCATAATTCATTCACAAGACTATGCAATAGGCGAGTATTGTTGTGAGTTGTGACTTGTACATTTATCAGGGCTGAGAAGGTCTAGTACTTTGTACTCTGTTAATGTCATTATGCATTAATTTAAAGTATCGTTAGTCGCCACTATACCTACTTTATGAGATACTGTTTATATAAGTTTGATGGCCTTGTTACTTGTCAAAAAAGCCGCTGAAAATTCTAGTTCAAGTTCCTTAAGAATCAAGACTGCTAACTAAAAGGGTTATCCTTTATATAACTCGGCTTAATTCTCGAAGATGGATGATGTGTGAAGCCGCATTTTACATAACGCTGACGTACATGAGTCCATGGGGGCATGCTGTTTGCTCAAGTGTTTTTCTGACCCGAGATCCGTGTTACGCCACAATCAAGATTCTAGAGTCTAGAAGTCGGTTGCAAATAACAACCTATAATTATTCCCAGTTACCAATATGAAGAGAAATTCGGATTTATTGTAAGAAAGCGGAAAGCCTATTCTTGATTCATGAACTCTTGACCTATGTTATCGGCAGATGGAACTATTTTTTCGAATAGAAAGCATTCCTCTTTACATCCAGGCAATGCATTGTCGGTAAGTAAACCTTTATTTCAAGCTTTGAATATTCAGTCCAACTTCGAACTGTGTCGAGGTTCAAGTTGAATAACCTCTGTTTAAAATTTTAATCCGTCCAACAGAACTGCATTCGTACAAAATGTTATTCCAACCTCTGACAAGGTAAGAGTTATCTTTAGTTGTGACGATATCGTGATGTCATGACGTAATTGTAATAGAATTACATTACACACTGGACATTGGACAAATACCATTAATTCATGCTCAAGGTTTTTGCTATGTTTTACTTGCGAGTTGTGAACTTGTCTGTTGATGTCACTTATGATGTTTTTTCCCAAACCTAATTATTGCAAAAAAACCACTGGGCACTCTGTGATTAATTTGATAAATTTTCAAATAATTGGAAACGTCATTTGTCGTTGAATTTATGGATGTTGTTATTTCAAACAAGTAATTTTACTAAAAGCGTGTCCATATCCTTTAGTGTATTTCCTAATTTTTATTGGTTCTATACGTGTGTACTGTGTATCATGATTCATGTCAATAACACATCTTTTCGCATCTCATTAAAATCGTTGATTTTTTTTAGAGGATTCACTCTGATTTTTAATCTATGATTGTCGTAAAAACTTGCCGCATGGTTGGTTGTTCGAGAAAATTCCTCAAAGTAACGCATTAGCGTTGATGTCTCGTCACCAGATCGACCTGTGACCCGGACTCGGTAGACTCTCACCGCGTTACGGGATATCGAGAGGTCGTGGGATCGAATATCGCGGATCGCGGGCTGCGGGAGAAACGGTTCCGCATATCGCACTTCCACGCCATCACACTCGTGATTCAAGCATGAAGAGAAAACCACTAATGGTATTTAAAATAACTCGATTAAATGCAGATTGCAGTTTCTCGAAGGAAATTCTACAGAAGACGAGATAACGCCTTTGCCAAAAATAAGCAACTTGGGTGTTATTAGATTGGATTTTTGGACTATAATACTATACCGTACCTACTATGCCAAATGTTCTCGCAAGCTTTGATTCAAAGTACTCAGACCCTCTTCTAATACAGATGAATCATCAGGCACACTCTCGGCAGGGATCTCGAGTTTTGAAAGCTGTATCGATTAGGGGGGCCTGCCTTTTGTCGCGCGAAGTGATTGCGAAATGTGAATCTGCGTGAAATATTTCAACCCCTTTTGCGTGCTTGATCAAAAAGATTTGAAGCATTTTTGAAATTGCAAGGGAAAGATTTTTGAGTTGTGTTCCTAAAGCCTGGATTTGACAAGCAAACATCGACTGTATGTCTTATATCTGATGATGTTAGACCATGTGTATGTTTTAGTATCAAGATATCGATAGTGAAGTTATTAGAATGGCTATAAAATTAATTACAATTTACAGTGGAGCATTGATTATCCGGATGTCGATCGAATGACCGCTTAACCAAACAGCCAACAGTCTTACCTAATTTTCGCACTTCATCAGCCGGCTCACTCACGAAGGATCCCTAGGACTTCCTATTTTTCGTCTAATTAGCTTTCCACTTTCCGAGGAAGCTTGGACTGTTTAAATGAATGGTTATGGTTTAAAGTCTAAGTTTGGCACTTCTTGATTTGAAACTCTTATATATTATGTTTGTGAGGTTCTTGGAACTCACTTGTCCGAGTTATCTTATTAGTTCGGATAATTGACTCTCTAATACTTTGTATAATCATAACGTAGGTGGTCCCGCTTCTTGCACGTATTACGGTGAGGATAATACGGAAGCACGGCACATTGAACTTGCATTACGTTTTTATGAAACATCATTATGGTTAGATTACTAATAAGTGTTTCTTCTAATATTGAGGATATTAGAAGAATCCTGTTTCGTAGTTCTTCTTATTCAATTTGAACCATGGCTCATTTAGAATTTAGTTTATTGTTTCAATACTGTTCTCTTCAAGAACACCTAAAGTCACAACGTATCTAGTTCTATTTATTTATTACGTTAAGATTGTTGTTGTCTATAAACGTCTTGTCCTCGCTCGAGCCGCTAGATGACGCCAGCAAATCATAATTCTAGCAAGACCTTGGCGGAAACTTACGTTACGATGGGGTTTCTCGCCAAATAACTAAAGTAATACCTCATAAGTCAAGGCGATATTTACGTTATTACGTTATGTAACACGTGTTCGGTAGTTAATGGTCACGGACGCTGCTAAATGTTTACATTTGATGCTATATATAACTAATCTTCGGCTTCAAATTGGTATTTTAGTCTATTGCTACTAGAACCTTTACGTTGTTTTACCTATTTCGAATAGTTTCTACTTTCTGGATTAAAAAAAAATTACAACAGAACGACAAACAAAAGCTGACTATAGGTAAGTACGAGTATTTTCCGAAATTATTCATAATTGTTTTGACTGCTCAAAAGTCAAACAGAGGTGAAACGTAATTTAATTCCTTTCGATTTTTAAATGGGAGTCGTAAAAAATGTTTTTGTTCTTCAAACCTGTTGTTTTTCTCGCTAAACAACGTCACAGTCTCACAGAAGCGTTGCCCAATACGCATGAATAAAACAGTTTTAAAGAATTCTATTATCCTCTGTTTCCAATTATCCTCATCAGACATCAACAGATGACAAGGTAACTATATTTTGGCTACTTCAAATACGTACTTTCCGTTTCAAGTTGGGAATCCCATTATCAAAAGTTATGGTTTTCATCAAACACTAATTGCGACTTGTGATGACTCTGTAAAAGTACGAAGCTGATTCTTCTCCAAAGTTTAGCTTTGAGATAAGCATATGGATGAAAATCTTTGAAATGTAAGAAAAGCCGATAATGGAGCCCACGCCACTGACATTAATATAATGTGCAAAAGGCGCGTGATTCCAGATAATACGCAATACTATCTGCATTAAAATGTGCTGGC
Source organism: Aricia agestis (assembly GCF_905147365.1). Lineage (NCBI taxonomy): Eukaryota > Metazoa > Arthropoda > Insecta > Lepidoptera > Lycaenidae > Aricia > Aricia agestis. Next base: position 615,727 of record NC_056416.1, on the reverse strand, counting down.
CTCGTTCTCAGAGTTATTCTGCGTCCGTCCAAGGAAAGTAATAAACGAATCGCGGTCTAACTGATAACACGAATGTAAAACAGTGGCAAGGTCATTTTTTCAATAAACATTATTTGTTGACATTGACGCCTTTCTAATTATTTCTTGTTTGTATACGTTACGCAATGTTGCAATTCTAATTTGAGTCATTATCATCAAGGCAAACCAACCAGCTTTTTATGCTAGCCATTGCGAGCAAGCAATGGCTTCCTTAAAAAAAGCTATTGCTTCGTATTCAATTTCGCATTATTTATTATCCAAACTGTGTTGTTAATTGTTATGTCGCCAATTTTCTATAGGTCACTAACTAGGAAGTTGGATTATTGATAAGCATCAAATCGCGTGTAATCGTTTCGAGCTCTGGGGTTACCTGTCGTATCGGAGTTGCAACAGCCGACATAAGGGCACGTCGGACGTTCACCTCATTGGGAATGTTTGCTATGGCTTTTTATGAAATTCCATTGTTGTATACCTACTACCTAATTGATTTTGCGCGGTCTTAGGTAACTTTACGAGAAGTAAAGTGTCTGGAAATACTAATTTTTGTTTCTGTGTTGCTTGAAATGTTTTGAGAGCTGAGATCTATAATTCGCTTGGGCTGGTAATTTCAGTATGGTGTACCTTTTCATCACATCAATAGCAATCAATTTCATTTCAAATTATAGGTCTCCTACGCATTTCCTATGTTGATTCACGACTCACAATCGATCTGTGTTGGTTACTCATTAAATTTATATTGTATTTAAAATGGCATATTATGTTATTCATCACATTCTAAAGTAAGTATATTATTTATTAATATACTTACTTTAGAATAATAATTATAAAAGATATTTATACGACTTTTATCAATTTAATTCGTACATTAAGGGCCACCGCACATTGGAGACACGATAGTTTTTTAGAGTTTAGACAATCTTGTTTGACATAGACGAGTGAGCTTTACGATTGAAGAGAAACAGCTGTTGTGTCTACCACGCGGCGCATACCAAGACGAAACTGTTTTGTCTACGACGACGCAACGCATACAATTGTATATTCATCAGTAAAGAACTCTAGGATCAGACTAGGTACACCGCTAGACAGTTTTGTCGTTGATGTGCGCGCTCGCAATGGGCATTGTCCAAAAAAAATCACATGTACTTTTTATATTTTTTTTCGTTAAAATAGGGTATTTTAAGAATATAAATTAAATAATTTTGAAATTCATTGGCTAGTTTTTCTCAACAAATTTTTAAAGTTTCGCTCTGACGTCATCATCGGCCGCCAATTGACTTCTGCATATGTTTTAAATTTCCTTTCAATCTTATTTATAATGGCTGGTTCGTCAAATGCAAGTTCTCATTATGTAAAAGCTGATACGAGAAGCTTACCAAAAGTTCGAAACGTAATGTTGGTCGAATTTATTGCTAATTTACGCCATTGAAGGTCAAACAAAGGTTAAACGTATTTGTTCAAAAATACAAGTAACAAATGGGTATTTTTTTCGTTTATATACAGAAAAACGATCACTGACCTTATTCCTCGAAATTTTTTTGTAATGAGCAAAATTAAAAAAAAAATTGACAATCCCCATTCACATAAACTTCAAAGGTTGACTCGTCGCCGTGCAGTTCTTGTACGCATTAGACAACTTTGTCTATGAGACGTTTTGTTTCAAATGTGCGCGTCTAGTACTTTTTATTATGCGATAGTCTGCCTAAAAACTGTCGTGTCTCTGATGTGCGGTGGCACTAAATTCTTGTCCTCTTATGTTAATTCAGCATTATTACGAAGTGTCACCATCGCTTCCAAGTTCTACGGAATATTGTTCTCAGAAATGTTACACATAACACAAGGGAAGATATTTCGATGATATAATATCGCTCTACATTTATATCACGATGAGAGGTCAGCCGTCAGGGAAAATATAAATGTTGAATCCGCGATTTGTGTTCATGTGTGTGATTAGATTATTCAATTTCTAATCTTATAAAGTGGTAGTAAATACTGCATGCAGAGCTTTCATTACGTATCAGGTATATTGCTTGCAAATTAATATAATATGTTAATAAATAAATTCGTCCGTGTTTTACAGGTAGGAAAATAGAGAGTAAAAGGCAGCTTAAACCCATAGGTTCAATTTATTATTTGTCTAATATTTATGTTATATAATGTTTTATCGTCACCAGTTTTTAAACCACAAAATAAAAAATCCATTTCGTCCTTAAATTGAGATGTGAATCGTTTGATCCGATTCTGGCACATCGCCAGACAGTGGTTTTATGTTATTTTCCGTCAAAACAGAGTGAGGAAGGAACGAGTGTTTGATGAATGTGGAATGTGAGAATGAGACTGGCAAGATTAATTTGCGTCAAAAATCAGGTTAAAACAGTTATAAATGCTTTGATCTGTTTAAACATTGAAATCTGCGTCTGCAAGGAACTTGTATGCTTGGAATTTTTTAAAGCAATTGTTTTAATAGCTTTAATTACTCGTGAATTATGGATTATTAACAATATTTTATATAATGTTTTAATTTGTATTTTCCTTATTAACATATAAACCGAACACGTAACGGACACGTAATGTTTGTGGTTTTTCAGCGAATCGGTCATTTACTTTACTAGGGTGTATTCACTATTCCGTACATAGTTCTTGTATTATGATTATGAACAAAATCAAAGAAGTCAAACCCAATACAGTATATAAATATTTTGGCCTCTAGCCATGTCCTTGCTTTCACCTACATTCTAGTATGTATTCTCTTTCGTCTTTATGTAGGCCTAAAATGGATGATCCAAATGTCCAAACGGGCTACCAAGATTGCCGCTATGGATGTTCAAAATGAGAAAGCTTAATACAATTATAATAATTATCCTTTGTACTGTTTCCAGGCAACTTTCACTGCCCCATAGTGAGCAGTGCAGTCAGCACGTAGCGCTAATTATATCAGAGGTCAGACAATGGCTTATGCAATTATCATGGCGGACTGTTAGACGCGCTCTTTTTACCGTTAGCCAATACCTCTTCCGTGTTGTAATGGCCGATTCTAATCAGCGCCGCAATAAACACCGGGTATCGTAAAAAGAGAACAACGGTTGATACAAGCGTCAATAAAACTATAGAATCTTGTGCCGTCTTAAGAACATGCTAATACCTTATGATAGCCTAGGCCATAGATAGTAGATAGCATAAATTTAGCTTTGAAAATCAAGTTGCATAATACTCCAAAATCTATCGTCACATCTTGATGATCAGAATGTAAGGCTGAATGCATTCAAAAATGATTACCACGATGTTTACCTTCGCAGGGAGGACTTGACGCATATTTGCACGACCCGGTGAAAGTTTGTTGCCTTGTGGGTCGCATGACGCATCTGAGGCATCGCTATTCGCTGTACATGCTGTAATTCACTTTCGTCACTGTTTGCTTTTGGCAACGAAATAGCTGAGATAACTGATAGCTACTCGTTAGATACCGCTCGTGGTTTTGTGGAATTTTAATTGTATTGGTTTTATTTGCTTTTGACAACTTACAACTGCTCACTTAATTGCTTAGCATGCGATGTTTCAGATTCTAAAAGATTTTCAACTAAGATAGATCTTATCTCATGAATTTGATGAAAAGTAGTTGAACCCATACCTATGGTTACTAGTCAAAGTTCGTTCATGGCAGGTCCAGGTCCAGGTAAAGCCTTTAGTGCTCCTAATTCAATGACGCGATATTCATTGTACAAAATCTACTAACTTCCAACTGCTTAGATCGATATTTGCATACCATGTGAGTAACTAGTGTTAACTCTTAATACATGTTAATTGTTGAGGACTAGAATGTCATCAAAACTAGAAAGTCGAAAAGGAAAAGTCTGACAAAGACAATTTTTGTAAAAATAGTTTCTAGAACATAATGGCGTTAGGAACTGGAGTAATTACATATTTTCTTCTTCTATTATATAGAACCGGTTATATAACTGAGATAGCAATAACAGAACAAAGCGCTTCGCCCGCGGGCTTTCTGCTAGGGTTGGTAACTCTGACCAAAAAAATAGTTTTGCGAACAAACTGAGGCCGATTTTTCATTCAAGAAGTCAAGCTACGATATTGCACGACCAATCGATCAATTAACAAGTAGACTCGAAGAAGCGTAGCTTTGCACATGTGTTCAGTTACAAAAAAGATACGAATTGCGATATTTTTGATAGTTGGTAAAGTGAACATCTTAATAATTTTTTTCCAATTATGTACTTACAACCTAACTACATAATATTATGCCTACTCAACACTTCTTAAACCTTTGAACTTCTACGTGTATATCCTCTAGTCTTGTTTAAACGTTTTGTATTGACCCCTTCAATGCATTAGCCTTTGATTTTAATTAGTTCTTTCTTTGCTATTAGCATTCATGATAATAATTATGTACATAGTAATACAAATTCATCAATCATCTTTTATGTATAACCAAGGTGGTAGCCCTAGTGGAGTACGTCGTTGACCGTCCGTTACTCTGGTTCTAGTTTTGAGGCCACAAAAACTGACATTGAAGGACGGATGTAAACAACTCTCTATTTCTAAATTATCCCAATTTTTAATCATCTGAACAATTAGGTAATAAGACTGACGAAATCTTGACAGCATGGATTTACGGTGGTGGCTCTGAGATCTTCGGGTCCATTTCTAAAAGATTCCTAAGAAGTTCGTTAGCAGTGGAAGGTTCAGGATCCCTAAACCGGATAACCAAAGCTTACCTGTCAGGCTGCTCGCTTAGCATGAAAAGCATCATAAAATTGAATACGCCTGACAAACGCCAATTCTCATAAATTCCTAACAAAACTGGGTTCGTGCCAATGTTTTGGGAGTTCTTAAACGGAGTCATTGTCTAGTTTAGTCACGGGCCGTTAATTGTGTCGTGTTATGAGGCGGCGGCGGAGAACACCAGTTAATGGTGCTGTCGTGTTTCACATACTAATTCTGTTAGCGGCCGGGAAATTGAGGTTACCGTCAAAATGCGACCATGTGCTGCGTTGCTCGCATCGCTTGCCACCATCTCAGAGTTTCTATTATTTGATGTGCTTCTTTTTATGTTTACCTTTACACGTTATATTATGAGTTGATTAGTAAGCAATTTAGTTGAAGTGACAATGTGTAAAACATTTGGATACATGTAATTAAAATTGTTATACTTAGTTTTTATACATTATGCATAAACCTTGTTATATGGAACAACATGGATGGCTCAACTCAAATTGTCAAGCCTCTTACGTTGAGCACCATTGAACGTCCCCTTCGATCTCATCACGCGTTGTCGAGTCTCATGAATACCTCCCGCTAACATGATCATAATAATACCTAGAATTTTGTTGTAACATTATTGTGTGCAATGAGTATTATGGCCTCAAAAATATGGTAGTTATAGCATCTCCCAATCCTATTTTTGTTTCTAAAATAAGCTTGCAAGTGGTCCTAGGCTGTGAATTGTGATCTTGATTTGACGTCTTCAGATAAGCTCTTTGTGAGGCTAAACAGTATTTTTGATTCCTCATTTCACCTGGAGGTTTCAACAAGAATAATCCTTATGTCATTTACATAAAGGGTCCTTTGAGGAAAATCACCCCACCACCGTTCCTCATAACAACATGGTGTTTCATAAGCCTGAAGGCATCTTCGTCCTATGTCAGCTCCTCCCTTGAATAGAAAGATATTCAAACCAACAGACGCGATATAAATACCAATGTTTAAAGTTTACTTGTGTTTCGTCCGTCGTCGATTCACTTCCTGAGTGTGCTTTATCGTCGCGGATGCCCGTAAATCTTGATTAAAGAACTCTGATTCTACTTCATAAAATATTAATACAGCTGCGTTCCTTGTTCGATTCAGCCTGTTTCCTATCAGCTACAAAATACATTTCTCATGGTATATCAAACCCACTTCAAAGGAGATTGATTAGAAAAACACTGATTGGTCTTCCAAAGTCAGTCGTTTACCGTTTGTTTGCCGTGTACGAGAATACTTTTGCTGTTAGGAAAACGGATTGGAATAAACTAAACAACAACGATATTGCTTTAAAATAATTGAATGGGAATACAGAACTCTTTGATACATTTTTTTAACATCCAACAAGAACACAACTAGTGGACGATGCTATAATTTCTTTATGGGCTTCGATCGTGTGTGCTTTCAACGCCCTGCATCTATTTCATCGACTCGTCTTCAACACGTTTCTGTGCGTTTATGGCTTTCTTTATATTTGAGCTATCTATTTTAGATTTATAAGAAGCGACTAAGTATTGAAAATTGTGGACTCACGGGATTTGAAAACCAAAAAGTCATCTTAGAAATCCGACCATTCTGATGGGATATTTAGAAAGTGAACTCTTCACAGCCATCAGATGAAGCCGTAGCGTGTTTCCAATTTAATTTGAAAACGTTATTCAGCACTATCATTAAAAGTTACCAGTCGATTGCGCGATAATATTTTATGTAATCCATAATGTAGTTCCACCGAGGGGATTTCCGACTGGATAATAATTACAGTTTAAATATCTTGTCGATGTAGTTTTAAGAAATTTAGAGTAAGCGATATATGGCGAGGCGGAAAATCGCTTAACACAAGTTTTTTGAAATAGCGATATGGCCAGGGACGAAAAATGGTTTAAGAGCACCCACTACCCAGTACCCACACATGCGTATAAAAATGTAGAGCAATATCGGCTGCAGCCTGCAGTCGTTGCAGTCACTCTCTTGTATTTTGAAGCGTTAGCCACAGCTCACTGCTTTTAAGGGTCTGGGCCTCTATCATGAGCTCTTAAATCCATTCTTTTTACGTCCTTATCTGACTGTATAAAAACGTAAAGTGAATGGATTTAAGAGCTCATAATAGGGCCCCTGGTCGAACAAAAACTTTGTTGATGATCCTAAGAGGTATTTTATGTGTTAACGCTTACACTTATTAATCCGGGACACAAGAATCTTAGCTGAGCTGCCTTACGAGTTACGGGTTATACGAAATTCATCGACTTTTTTGCTTGAAAAACTTTTAACCGAGAGTGTTCTCTCTCTCAGGAGTTCTCTGCCTGCTTTATAACTTCGGAAATTAGATGAATTTCTTTTTTATTTTATAATGCATAGGACATCCTACCGCTGGAAATTACTAATGAATCTAATATTTTTGCGGCCTTCCTCGCAATTGAGTGCGCAGGAGTGCGGGACGGAACTAGCAGATTTATTTAGCAGACACAGGTGCACTGATCCGGTGTAACACTTTTCGATCTTATTACTCGACAATAAGGCACAAAAGTGCTACACACGAATGTGCATTATGCATATAATATATCAGCGCTTCTTCTCACGGAATGTGTGTCAGGCGGTAATCTCGGAACCGTCACGTATGGACTACTTCAGATGCCAAAACACACCAGTGCAGTATATCTCGCCAAACAAGGATATTGTATTCTTGGAATAATGCTCCTAACGTGACATACACGGAATTTTCGTTAGCATGTCTTTAAGTTATCCTGACCGAAATTTTAATTTTGCTGATCTTTTGGTAGAAATAAGATCGTAGTAATTAAGATGTTTGACAAATTTTAATGTGCTTTTCCGTCGACTTTAAAACTGCTAAGTGCTAAACTCTTAACTCTTAAAGGTTCAAGGTATGAAATCTTGACCTTAATCTTAGTTGAAGACCGCTCTACTCTAATTAAGTTAAATTTATTTATTTAAATTAAGGACACCAAAAAGTACATGCATTAAAACCTTGTTAAACACAATAATAGTAATTTGTACCGATGCATGTACCTTAAGGTACACAGCATTCACGATTATAGCTCTACAAATACAATAAAAAAATTGAATTCTTAACAAAACATAATTAAATCAATAAAATATGATTAACGATTATGAATTAAATATAAAATTAAAATTTCATGCAAATTAATTATAACAGTAATAACAAGCTACATTTCATAATAATAAATAACTTAAAACTACGACAATACATTTAAATCTTAACTAAGAGCAGTTTAAATAAAATAAAATTAGAAAATACAAACACAATTTTAAAACAAGATCAAATGGGCCATATTAGTAAAATTATTTAAAATATAAGACAATATTAATAAATTTTTGTTAACAATAATTAATAAATGAATACTAATTACTAACGAATAACGATATATTATTAAATTAAATGAGTTCGCGATGTAAAGTAATTACTGAAATATAAAGTGTACAATGTTAAGTAAAGTGTGAACAATTGCGTGTACCTCACTGGAACAGTTATTTTAACCGCTCGCTCTTGCCAGAGACTAGCTGAACTTTTTTTTGTATTTTTAAACATCGGTCCTTTTATAAAAAGATTCATGCTAGGTAACACGTACAGCTGGTATAGTTCATAGTTATGCAATTGTTTTTCCTTTTTAATCAAGCCACTTTTCTTCACATAGAGCACTGTATAAGTAAAAGGTTTTATTTGTAACTGTATAATAACTTAAAATCAGTGTGCTGTTGCTGCTGCAATGTTAAGCAATGTGCAGTAAATTATTATTTTTACTCTATGTCTGCTCAGTGCTCTACTGTTTATGTTCATGAGCATTGAGCGCAATTCCTGCAGTTTCATAACAGAAACTCCTTAGCGTTAAATTCAGTAACCCTTCCGACAGTATTTAGCAATCGTGTCATTAAAATAAAGTTAGCCTAGTTGCTCTTGGACACTCTGAACACCAAGGCAGTAAACATAAGGACCTCCGTAAAGGTACAATTTCATCCACGACTGTTAAAGTTAAGGCTTGAATAAGTATCACGTTACCTCTTTCGTTTTTCCTATGATTGATGAATAAAAGAGAAGACATGACAATTTAACAAGCTGATTTTTTTAGTCTCGTTTTATTTCTAGGGATTTTAGCACACACAGTGGCTATGTCAATTCCATCTTGCTAGTAAATTAACCTAAAACTAACATTTTATAATAAAGGAGTACAATAATTTTGCATAATCAGAACCCGGTTCAGCCAATATAACATTAAAGATACCCACATTCATTAGAGGCACTTTAATCAAATTAGGTAAATAACTAATTTCTTTTATGAGTAGGTATATCGGACGCATTCCAATAAAACGTGTTGCACATCTTCTGGCTTTCCACACATTTCACAATCAGGAGGATCAGCTTTACGCATTAGATGTGCAAACTTTTTAACAAGCTGTTAACAGTCATTGGTGAAATTGGAGCCAACTCTTCTAGTTCCTGGCCAGAAGTATATTCAGTGGCTTAAATTCTTTGACTACCTTCATCGTGTAACAATCAACCTGTATTGCAGAAAGAGTCCCGCACGGACGTTCAGTTCCACCTGGCGGCGCTGCGCGGGGACCGCGACCGCTTGCGACAGCTGCTCGACACCGGCAAGGTGCACATCGACTCCAGGGACAGGGTGAGTTGGAGAAGGAAAAAGAGAGTTTAAGAGAAAAGAGAATGAGTGATCGCTAAGTCTGTGATGAGCAGACAAGCATTCTCTCGTCTTCTGTCACTTCACTCTAACGAAAACATATAAATATTTCGACCATACGTAGAAGCAGATTTACCCAATACTTTTTTATATGGTGCAATTAGCACAACAAATACGCAACACTTAAAAAGGTTGCATTATGATGCATTAAGATGCTCTATCATTATCAGTTAGGCGTATACTAGTACTAGTATGAATACTGACGCAGATTTTGTAACACTCTTTAGTGGTTGTGGGTAGAGGAACATTTCGGATGAAGTAATGTTTGGGCAATTTAATTTTGTAGGTTAACGAGCCTCTCGTCCGTAACTAGCTCCGGCTAATAAACCTTTTAGTTGAAACTTTACTGACGGTCCCTTCTGATATACTACATAATATATAAGTAACCCGACCGATTTCAACACTCGTGTTTAACGGTTATAATATTATGGAAGTTAACAGTATCCTGAATACTTACTATTTAAATTTTTAATCCAAACGCTAATACAGATTTGATCCCGTACGGATCCTATCACAGTTTCGAAATAATCTAACACAAAATAGTATCCTCCTGTGGAAGTTTGTTTCTGTTCTATGTATGTTCTGTGTACTTGAGCCTTGAGCTAAAAGCGTTCTATATTCTGGGGAGGCATTAAATATAATATCGTAGCTCTAACAAAAGTTCCCTGCAGCTTTTCTTTCCGCTTTATGTGGCAGTTTCGTTTTATTCTTGTGTTCACTTTTAACGTGCAGAATTGCCTTTACAATATTAATTTATCATAATCTTCGTCATAATGTTCCTAATTCATATAAAATGAATTATTTGCTTGTCTATTATGGTATCTACATTATATTTGCTCGTCTATTATGGTATCTACATTATATTTGCTCGTCTATTATGGTATCTACATTATTTTTGCAAGTCACGTAGAGACAATATAAAGGCATGGTGTGAACTTACATCAAGAATCGATAGTGTTAACTCGTGTTCGTGGAAACTATTTGGGAAATATTCGAGATTTCCTCGGCCCTGACATATTGAGCCTTAATATTCCGGCGGCAGTAATAAATTATACGCGAGCTATGACTTCCGCATGCAATCACTTAACTATTATTGGCTCCTATAGGTTTTATGGTATGACTGCAAGAGTATAATATGTATTTGATCTAGTAGGTAGGGCTTATATTGAGTTTTGTGTGATGTCAAACAAAGTATTCAACAATAATTCTCCAGAAATAAAAATATTTAATCCAAATACGAGTAATTAAAACGAGATGTTAAAAATCTTACAAAGAAGCGTGAAGCAATCTCGTATTAAAAGTTCAACATTTGTTACATCTCGTGATATCCTTTTGAAAACATAATGCCGTCTCACAGTAATAATATACACTTTTCATGCACTTTTTCCACTTTTATTAATAACAATTATGTCTTACACGACCGGTTTCGATAAAATCATCATCAGGTGTAGTACACCTGATGATGATTTTTTCGAAACCGGAAAAAGTGCATGAAAAGTGTATATTATTACTGTGAAACATGAATTTCCACCAAGAAGTTACGGTACATTCAATATCATATATAATGCCGTCTGCTACAATTTATCAACATAAATCATAGTTGATTATATGCATAAATAGCATTAAGGTGTATAAAATCTAGATTATAAAGTCATTAAGGTTTTAACAGGCTATGACTTATGAGTTATGCGTAACATCATTGTTATTAATGATTATATTTTTAGCTCAGCTTAGATGATTATAATATCAGCTTATCTCTTAGCCTTAGATGATTGAGCAATGAGCATATCGGTGATCAATTGGTCCACAAGTGCACTTCTCGCTCTATCGGCTGTAAGTCCCGTGCACCGTAAACGGAGCGTGGACAATTAATGCACAAACATACACACAGTGCACACGGCCATGTTGTTATGTGGGACGACCTGCGTTGTATTCTTGGTTAATACAGCCACATAAAGATCTTCGAAAGATCACCCAGCACTCAGGGTGTGACATTTGTCCTAGCACTCCTTAGAAGTTCGACCACTAGTCGGCCAGATAGGGGCCATTAAAAAAAACTATTAGTCTCAAATTAGAAATTTCGTGATGTACTCAAATCCCAATCCTAAAATGTTATCCATTTGCATGGCATAGAAGTTTCAAGTTACAATAGATCCTCTTACACCTCAAGAACCCTGATTTTTCTTGGAGAACTATCTAAACACGGTACCTACTAAGTATGATGTGGTATGTTCCAGGACGGCACGACGCCGCTGATCCTGTCGGCGGCGATGGGGCACGCGGAGTGCGTGGCGGAGCTGCTGGCGCAGGGCGCGGACCCCGCCTGCTGCAGGACGGTATGTAGCAGCTGAGAGAATCACGTGAACTGTTGGAATTACTAACAGAGTGCTTAGTCAAATTATTGCATTTATTAGTTTCGATAGAGAAGATGTCACTATGTGTCATGCCTTGTGTTGAATCCTATAAATGTTTGATATCTAAGTTCACCATTAAAACAAGCGTATGCGATTTCACCAAACACTCAGAAGGCATAATATTTCGCATCATTATTAAAGGTACACATTTGAAGCCCTGGATATGATATATCTTAGGAACGCCTTTCGCGCCTTTGAAGGCTATATCGCAAACTGCCCCGTGAAAGGTCTAAAAGGGTGGCAGGTCAAGTAGGACATTGATTGAGATGTTCAATGAATATCTACCAGCTCTGCGACCGGACTCTGAAAGTTACTAGTAGACAGTAGATCCTGACATGATCCTGACTTGAGGTTAGCGAGTTCAAAATAACGAATTCTTCAGCTTTATAATATAACTTGTATATATTTAATTGAATGGTGATACTAACGCGCGTGTGGACAGACAGGAACGAGCGCGCTGTTCTTCGCGGCGCAGGGCGGGTTCCTGGACATCGCGCGCCTGCTGCTCGACGCCGGTGCCGCCATCGACGCGCCCAGCCTGGTACGTACCGCCCGCGCCGACACACGCCGCGTCATGACGTCACTGACGCCGCGCCGTGTGGACAGACAGGAACAGCATGTGTACGATCAAATTAATAAAATCAGCGGAAATATTTCGTGTAGTTTTGAAAATCGCTACAGTTATTCCTTGTGATATCCAGATGAACCTGTCAAAAGTCCTCAAGGGTGGGGGGTGAGCTAAGAGTGTAGGGGGGGGTCAAAGGACCCTTTTTTTAGGTTTTTGCTCATAAGTAAAAAACCTGCACAAATAGCATTACGGTTACTTCTAGGAAAATTTTCTACATAAAATTTCCTCTAAATTATGTCCTATAAATTTTTTTGTACGGTCGATACTTTAGGAACTACAGGGGGGGTCAAATTCCTCAAAAGTGCGAATCTCGAAAATAACACGCATCGAACGTCCGAGACTAAGAAAACAACTTATTCTGATTCAAATACCTGCTATTCACAGATAATTATTTGTCCTAGCTGCTATTATTACAAAACGTTAGACTAGTCACCATGGAATTAGGAAGTACTATACAGCTGGAAGGCTTACTTCATCATTTTGAAATATTAAAATGAACCTTACTTCCATGTGCTAAATTATTATTTTTATTAACTAATATCTCCTTATAGTAGCGAGCACGAGCGAGAAATCGATTTTCTTGGTTTGTCCCTTTCGCACAATTGCCATGTAAAATATACGATAATACATTGGTAGTAAATTGAAAAAAGCATTTTTCGTAGAAAACGATAAAATAAGGCATAAATATTATATAAACGACATGTTTTAATACTGCGCTTTCCTGCTTCAGTTTAATATTATTTAATTTCAATAATTGTTATTAAACTGAGCTTCTCAGTTGTGCGATTTTCTTTTAAAATGTCTTAAGATTTACACATAGGCAAGAAGCATGGTTACACTAGTTTGAAAGGGACAGACCAAGATTAATGACCTCTCGCTCGTCGCATGCTTAATGCACAGTAAGCTTTCCAGCTGTACGAAGTTCTTACTAATTCCATGCTAGTCACTCTTTCCACACGTTTTGTATGTGTGCCTAATATCGAAGAGCTACGAGCGATAGGGACGACGCTATACGTAAGCAGTGCAAATGCTTCTCTTTCCTTTCTTACCTGACGCGACACAACTTCAGCTATTTACAGGAAAGGCAAAGTGTCAGTTGTTAAGCTATTTAATCAAAAACCAAAAATCAAGGATATTGCCGCCATCTTCTACAATCCAACATCAACATCTGAAGAAATAGCAGAGTCAGGAGAAAGGATGTTTTTGACGATGTATCGTGCAGCCACTGATCAGCTTGATCTTAACAGACATCGATACTCAGTTTTTGTCAAATCCAGCACCAAATCCAAACCAGATCTTTCCTCTCTCCCACCTACAAAAGGATCAGCAAAATTTCACTCATTCCGAGTGTTCCACCAAGTACAAGAGTGGTTAGGTAACGCACTGCCTCCTGAAATGTGGGGATGGAAGCGAGGAGCTGATGGAAACCTCGAGCCTGTTACCACTCATGATCCTCCAGCTCCTGACACCGTGCTGAAGTCAATATTTTGTCGCTGCAAAAGTGATTGCACTGGTAATTGTGGATGCCGAAAAGCTGGTATCACGTGCATTCTAGTATGCAACGGCTGCTTGGGTTCGTGTACAAATGGCGTACCTGTAGATTTAGTAGATATAGAAGGTGAAGATGATGATGATGTAGTAGAAGAAAATTATTGATTTAATTAAGACTGTCTAATTATTATTTTCTAGTTTTGAATACATTTTGAAAACATACCAATTTTATTTTATTTATAAAACCGTCTCATTTTTTATACCTATATAAAGTTGAACACTCTGTAACTTCTAAAGTATCGACCATACAAAAAAAATTATAGGATCAAATTTAAAGGAAATTTTATGTAGAATGTTTTCCTAGAAGTAACCGTTACGCTATTTGTGCAGGTTTTAGACTTATGAGCTAAAATCTAAAAAAAGGGTCCTTTGACTCCCCCCTACACCTTTAGCTCACCCCCCACCCTTGGGGATTTTCGATATGTTTATCTGGATATCTCAAGGAATAACTGTAGCGATTTTCAAAACTACACGAATTATTTCCGCTGATCGTCCATTTTCGGCTTAATTTTCTTAGGCTATAGTGAAAATATGAAAATATGGTAATTGAGGGTACGAGTACTTATTTTCCTTTTGGTGTTATCAGGACGGCGGCACCCCGCTGTTCGTGGCGTGTCAGTGCGGCCACCTGCCCGTCGTCGAGGAGCTCATCAAGAGGGGCGCCGATGTCAACTCCTGTATGAAGGTATTACATTTATTTCGAGACAGTCAAAGTAATAAGCAAACTAACACTGAACAGCTGACCATTCTGGAATTTACAAACCGTTTTAATGAGCTACGTATTCTCTTATGTCAAGTAAGATCATTCAAAATAGATATTTTATAAACAATAATAGTAGCATAATATATTATGCTAAACAGTAACATTTTATACACTCTAGTTAGTCATTAATGTTCTTTAAAAACAACAGCGGACCTAGAATTGAAACTTGAGAAACCCCTGATGCAGCAATGTATCGATCTAATCGTAACCACTCATGGTCACAAACTCTATTTTATTGTTTGAAGTAAGACGCAAAGCACCATTGGATATTACCAAGTATGTCCTGATGATAGGCATTTACAATGGTATTGGTTATCTTGTCAAAGGCTTTTGAAAAGTCTGTGTAGAGGGAGTCAGTCTCTATTTGATTTATCGATTGTGTTCAGACATCTCTGTCACTCGGTAAAACTTATATGCATAAAAAAATTAACGAAATACGCTTTATAGGTTATTTGCAGTAACCACAATTTATAGGTAGATAGGTGGATGTAGTATGATAATGACATGTTACAAAGACAAGAAAACTGCAACAAAAACTATTGTGATTTCCAGGATCGAGCGACCCCTCTATTCATAGCGGCGCAGAACGGTCACGCGTCGGTGTGTGTGACGCTACTGCGGGCGGGGGCGCGGCCGGACCGCGCGCGTGCCGACCGCGCCACGCCGCTGTGGATCGCGGCGCAGTGCGGACACGCGGCCGCCGCGCGCGCGCTGCTGGCTGCCGGCGCCGCTGTCGACGCCGTTAGACAGGTATGAGATTTTGGCAATGAGTTAGAGTAGTCTAAGGGTGAATTCCGACCCGACGCGTAGATGCATTTCTAAATTAATAAGGGTTTGACAGATGGATCCCGTGTGCAATATATTCGTATGACGGACAGAAATAAATAGCGATTTGCTTTGCGTCTACAGCTAGATAGCTAGCTAACGTGTAACATTGTGTCTGCACGTTTCAGGACGGCGCGACGCCGCTGTTCAAGGCGGCGCACAAGGGTCACTCGGCGGTGGTCGCCGAGCTGCTGCCCTACAAACCCAACCTGGGTATACTACCGGTATGTATTACACATAATTTTTATTACATACACATATTTTTTTAAGGAAAAGACTGCATAGACTGTAGACGTCGTTGAAAGCATGTGTGCGTTGTTCGATTCAACGTTAACAGCGTATGGTCTTGTCAGGTATATCCATACTAGTATGTGTGTCTGTCTGTCTGTTACCTCCTCACGCCCAAACCGCTGAACCCATTTTGCTGAAATTTTGTATGGAATTATTTGAGTCCCTAGAATGTACAGTTCCCGTAAAAATTTACAGTTCCCGCGCGATAAATGAATGCTAGACTATATCTGACCATGTCTTCCACACGTTCCAGAACGGCCAGACGGCGTTGCACGGCGCGGCGATGTTCGGTCAGCTGGAGTGCGTGCGGCAGCTAGCGCGACTTACCGGCCCGCACGTGAAAAACGCCGCCGGACTCACACCCGCACAGGTATAATATAATAATTAGTTCGTAGTGTTCTCGAAAGCGACATCAACAGACAGAGATGACTTTCATATCTCGATACCACGTCTAATGCTTCTTTTTCACAAAAAGTGCACTGGCTTTCTCGGTCCGTTTAGGGCCTTCGGTATTCTGCACTCTGTCCTGAGTCAATGAACATACTTAGTTATGTAAACGCCATCTGCAGTTGGTAAAGGCAGAAACTATATTTTCACTTTGATATACTAGATGGCGCTTTAACTTATGGTGTAGATGGATTATGGATATCTTAGATCCCGACTATAGACCGACAAGGCTTTAAATGAACGTGGCGAAAAAACGGACTAACGCCGCCATCATACAAAAACCCCATTTTTGGCAGTTCTCCATCCAGCCATCATCAGCCATCATAAATACGTGGGAGAGCCATGCTTTTGCCCCCTTATTTCATAAGAAAAAAGTCTATACACTTTTATCGTTTTTCTTTTTAACATAAAAATGCACTCAAAAAAGCTAGGAAATATTAACAACTGTGTCATTTCAGGTGGCGACTGCGGCGCGGCACGGCGCGGTGGCCGCGTACCTGCAGCAGCTACCGCGCGCCTGACCCCCCGCCGCGCGCCGCTAACCCACCACTAACCCCTCCCGCTTTTGATACATCCCCAAACATATGCTTTTGCTCCTTTCCTATCGTTATAATAATCTCCTCTCATGTCCACCATAGGGAACAGCAACTACAGCTGCTATTGTAGTACAAGATCTGAAACGACGACTCCAGTCGACAGCACCTATGTTGTGCACGTTCCTTAGTGTCAAAACCGCGAGGCGTGCGAAACTTCTTACTGACCAGCAATTATATATATGGACGCTGTTAAGCAATCGTGTACTAACCCACACAAAAATTACGTAGGTATTGAGTTATAAATGCAGTTATGTTCTGTAGATGATTTAGAACAAAACTGCATTCAAAATTTAACAACAAAAAAAATTGTGGGTTAGGACACTAATGCCTAACAGCGACTATATATAAATTTTAGTACAATTATATAAAAATGTTTGTCAATCTGTAGTATTGCCACTATAGCTTTACTTCATTGCCATGCTGTAAGCTGCAGCTAATGCTGGCAACCTTAAAATCAGATCTTTCATCAAAAGCGTCTGTAAATATAAGAAAGAATATATAAGACACGCGGCTGCATAGTGTATAATATGTTATTCTATAAGAACGAATGTCCAGTGACCGCTTAGGTTTACATTTAAATACTTTTTAAGTCGAATTGCGCCAGATTAATCGTGTATTGAATATGATGTAATGTTACACGTTAATCGTGTTTATGAAAAAGAAGACATAAAGTTTTGTGACGCAAGTGGACGCAAACTACTTCAAAATGCAAATACTTGTATTGTCAGTTGACCTGACCATTATTTCACTTTATGTAAAATATTTTACTCGTTTACTACATGAATTTCAAAAGAATCTTAGCCCGACTCCGAAGGATTGTGCTATTTATTTGTATTTTTATTTACCATATTATATTTTTCTAACATTGGCGAGAATCTCAAAAGAATTATAGGAGAAGTGTACTATAAAACTGGATTAAACAGATATTGTGATAACACACATGGAAAGTATTAAAAGTTCCTAAACTTCTTGTAAATTACTTGGTGTATATTAATCATAAAATTTGCAATGAAATAAACAGCTTTTCCAATATAATGACGCCTTTCACAATCAGCAAATAATCTTATTTACAAGCAATGTTGAATATAATATGCATTATGCACTCGGAATATAAGACTACCTGCAATCTCCAACGGTTTTTTATACTAAAGTAACACAATAAAATAACACTTGTATCTCAATATTTTATGTAATAGAAAATATAAAATGTATAAAAATATTTTACATACTCAGCACGCCTTATGATCTGACCTCACGAGATGTACAGACAGACATAATTAGGCAAAAGAAAAACCATATTATAAAATATTTGTCTTCATGTCACCAAGTAGAAACTATAATCATAAAATAAAAAAATATATATTCTTTGAATTAAGAACAAATATTTTATAATGTGGTTCTAATTTGCTTTGTACACTATATTCGTTTATACAATATTTAGGCTTGGAAATACCAATCAATTTGTATATCCAGTCACAATGTAACTCTAAGTATATTTTTATAAAAATGTACGCGCACATGTAAGTACACATTATAATATTAAACCTAGTCAATTACTCTAACTTATCTCATAATACTTATTTGTATTGGAATCTCGCCTTTCTGAGGTATTAACTTATAGTTTTACTTAGATTTTAGTTTTTAGCTTTATTTTTTAGTTTTACCAAATGTATTCGAGCAAAAACTTTGCCAGTACATATTATGCAATAGTTATATTATTGTTTGTACCAAAATTGTAGCTTATATGCCTGGTTTCTGAACATTTTATAATAGGTCCCATAAGCTCCATTACGTAGTCAGGAGTTATTAAGACTTTTCTAAATTCTATAACAAAACTGTTTCGGTTTTGTAATGTCTGCAATGTAAAATTAATAAAAATAATAATTTTCTGTGAAGTTTCCAATTACTTTATAATAACTACGATTTTAGAACCCATAAACCAAGCTTATTGTTAAGTTGAACTTAGTTTATTGTCATTGTCATATTTAGGAACTAGACGTGCGAGTCGATAACACTAATGAATTACATTTACTATCTCAGAAACCTGGCATTAACATTTTATTTGAAATTTAAGTTAATGTTACGTGCAATACACAATAAAGTTGTATTGCATGAAGTGAGGTGGTTGTAGTAGGTTAAGAACTTGTTGTTTTTATTTATGTTATAAAATATACTAGTTGTTAATTTTGTCTTATTATTTAAAGCCCTTGTTGGAATAAATTAGGAGTTAAATTGTAAAAGAATGCTAAGAACCCGCGAAGGACTTCTAAACTGTTATTTACAAATATTCTTTTTAGTGTTCCGTATTTAGATTGTTTCTCCATAGTGCCCATTATTTCCTGTATACAAAGTACAAAAATTCAATAGAAGTCATTTAACATTTCTGACAGGATTAATAATTATGCAATATGAAAAATCTAAATAGTCAATTCAATTATTATTTATATCAACAAATAAAATTAAGATAAGTTTATTTTATTACAGCCCAAGTTGGAGTTAAGACCGAAGTCAGCCGAAAAATTTTAAGACGATAAGTTTCACTTTAAAAGACTACAGCTAAAATAATTCATGGCACATCGTCCTAAAAATAAAATCTTAGATATAATATAATACATGTCAAAGTAAATAATTGTGTTATTTAAAATAATAAATGCTATCTCAAGTCTCAACTTCCATTCCTTGCTGAAACACGATTCAGGCAATGCTCGACCATGTAATTTTGTGGGATTATATTGTATCTGTAGGTGTCACTATTGGTCACAATGTTCAAGCAAACAAAATATAATTGTCATAATATGGGTCAGAGTGGAGATATATTTTTTGGCCTGAGCTTCAATACTTCAGACCAGCTATAATTAACCTGTAGTCCGCCGAGACTTTTCCAGTGGCCCACGTGAAGTAAAACCGTTTTGAAATTCAAGCTCAACCGCAAAATGTTGAGTCGGAAAAGTCGTAAAATTTTTTCCACTTTTTAATCGCTAATTTTCAAAAACTTTTTTTTTATACTAATTTTTTTTGGTAGGCCGGGACATCAGGACCAAACATGTTTGTGGTCCGTATAAAAAAAGAGGTTGAGTACCACTGCTTTTTAATAATATTATGTCCAAAATACTTGCAGTAGATTTTATCTAGCTATGGCCACTATCCAACAGTAATCATATTACAAGAACACGGTGTACATATCTTCGGCGGCGGCTGCGAGGTGTTGCGCGGTGGGTCTCGCGGCGGGCGCGGTCTCCGTGCAGCACCAGAACAGAGCCAGCGGACCCGCGTACTCCTGCTCGGCTATGTTGGCCGGCACGTCCGGACGGGTGCCTGCAATATTATGTGGGTCTTTATAGGATAACTAGCTGACCCGGCAAACATTGTTTTGACATATAAAGTATATTATAAAAACCTATTCTCAGGCCAACGAAACGTGTCACAAACGTTGTGACACGAGAATTCTATATATTGGAATAAAATCTTAATAGATTTTTTTATCACAACGCCATCTGTTATCATTTTCTGTAAACCAAAATTTTCAAATACACCAACAGATGATAGTGGATTTTGCTAGATTTCTCCACAAATCGGTGTCAATTTTTATATTTTGTATTTTTTAAGTGATTAATACGCCTCCGTGGTCTAGTGGTATAGAGCGCGGCTCTTGCCTCGGAGGTCGTGGGTTCGATTCCTGCGTTGGAAACATGTTATTTCCAAGTTTGGTTAGGACAATGCAGGCCGATCACCTGATTGTCTGACAAGTAAGATGATCCATGCGTCAGATGGGCATGTAAAAAGTCGGTCCTGCGCCTCATCTCTTGCCGGTCGTGTCGATCTTCCGTCCCACTGGGTTATGAGAGTAAAGGAATAGAGAGTGCTCTTGTGTACTGCGCACACACATGGGCACTATAAAATTACTCCTGCGTAGCTGGCCTGGTTTTCAATGAAACCGGCCACCCTCACCGAAACCGGTGTGGGAGCTATTATTATTATTTTTTAAGTAATAGTGGATGCACTTAGCACTCAATAATAATAAAACTTTCTGATAATATACATACCACGTTGACGTGGGAGAGCCATGCTTCAGCACGAATGGGCCAGCTCGACCGGAGAAATACCACGTCCTCACAGAAAACCGGCGTAAAACAGCGCTTCCGTTGTGTTTCGCCGAGTGAGTGAGTTTACCGGAGGCCCAATCCCCTACCCTTTTCCTTTCCCTACCCTCCCTTATTTCCTTCCGTACCCTCCTCTATTCCCTTCTCTACCCTCCCCTATTACCCCTTAAAAGGCCGGCAACGCACCTGCAGCTCTTCTGATGCTGCGAGTGTCCATGGGCGACGGAAGTTGCTTTCCATCAGGTAACCCGTTTGCTCGTTTGCCCCCTTATTTCATTAAAAAAAAAAGCCAGATTTATCTATGCTATGTTAGTCTTTTGTCTATTTAGAAAATATTAAAAAATCATTACAAATAAATGAAACATCTTACCATATCTTTCAAAGACATGATCTTGTAGCATGCTCTCATCTGCCTCGCTGTCTATAGTGTAGTCGAGGGTGTCATCGGTCTGTGAGTGCGGGGGCATGAGCGCCATCATCTCCCAGATGGTGAGGCCGAGGGACCACACGTCAGTCTTATTGGAGATCACTCCACCGTTGATAACTTCAGGTGCACTCCATGCCTCGGTACCTGTAATGTGGGGAATTACAAAAGTTTAGTGCTGAAAAGTGCTGAATGCAAACAAACTTACCACAAGAAATCAAATAAACTAAGTAATAGTTAAGAAATAACAATCATAAAAATAATCAATAGAGCTAGCCAACTCCAAAGAATACACTAAGTTTTTAATGTTATTTCCAAAATTTTTTTTTTTTATTATTCAAACTTTAAAGGCTATTGAAGAAATATGAAAATTTTACACTTGCACTCAAAATCTTTGTGAAATTTTAAGAAATAAACTACTGACCATAGTACAAGACATTTTTTGCATTTTCCTTGTCAAATATTCCATTTTCATCCAATGGCAGGGTGACTCCGAAGTCACACAACTTGCATATCTGGAAGTCTCCATTCACCAGCACATTGTATGACTTCATGTCTCCATGTAGAATCTGCATCTTTGTGTGAAGGTAGTCCAGTGCTTTGCCAATGTCCATGGCCACCTGAAAAATACAAAATGTAGCTTAAAACAAGCTGTATCAAGTGTAACACTCAGTAGTATGAATACTCAAGAGGGACCTCTGGAAGTAACCACTTAACTTATCAATCCTCAAGCGGCAGCCGGCTGTCGCATAACAATTTAAAATTTATTATATATGGTAAAAAAGTTTCTTACACCGGTTCTTCTCGCCGGGTTAGTTCCCGAACCGGTGGTAGGCATCATGTAGGACATTCTGAAAACATTTATTTTAAATTTATTCAGAAATAAAACAATTTTGATTTTGATTGTATCTGCAATACCCACGATGGAGGTGTTAAAGCAGTAAGGCTGCAATTTTGCACATTTTTAAAATTTGTATGTTCCGTTTGTATTATCTTCTTTGTATGTTTTTTTTATGTAAAAATAAAGATTTTATAATTAAATGAATATTAATGATCAGTTATAACAGCAAAAAAGTAAAAATTGCTAATAATTTGCTGTTTTATTATTTTATTCTTAAATTATGCCTTTTTCATCCTAATATTACCCAATCACTCCATATTAATAATGGTTGTGTACCTTTAACATCTGTTTTACAGTAAAAGGGTCGCAATTCTCTTCCACCTTCTTCTCGATCATGTCTCCTAGAGACAAGTCACAGGCTTCCATGCCCAGGTACAGTATTTTGTTCTTCCCGAAAGCTCGGAAACCGACGATGTTGGGGTGGGACATGCGCTGCAGCAGCTCTGCCTCAGCTTGGAGACGGTCTGTGTACACCTTATTCGGTTTGACCCGCTTGTTCAACATTTTCAAAGCCCACGGGGAGCGGATTTGCCCCGCCTTGGGTGACCGCACCAGCTGCATAACAGACACTCCTAGAAACCAAAAAAACATTGTGGTTCACCTTGCAATGGAAATTGATGAAGTGATCACTATGAAGCTGAAATAATATATAGCCATAATAATAAATATTTACCTGTGCCATATCCCAACCGATGTAGGAATGGTGATGGAGGGATGGATATTTTCTCACCATCTTCTATTTTAGCTTTCGGTTTCACTGGCGTGCAGAATTCGGACATAGTTTTGAAGTTTAAACAATCTTTTGAAGTCTGCTAGATTCTTTTAACACAAGCCAAATCAAATAGAACAAAACCTCTACAACAGTTCTAAATATACACTTTAATAATACCGTATATTATTTTTTATATAATTTCACTATATTTTCCTAAAATTCAAATAAGACGCCAACGAATTTTTCGAATTTGTCAAACAGATAACAGACGCGAACGGAGAAACGTCAATTGTCAAACGTCAAATAATTTTTTTTATAAAATTACGGCGTTTTAGCAAAATAAGCTATTGCCCCAATTATTGCCCGTTTAAGAAGACGAAAAAAATTTTTTTTTCGCCTTTAAAGGGCCCCGAAGACGATCAAACGGTTTAACTCAAACACGTAAATTTTGGTTTGACTCAAACCGATTTGATCGTTTACAAAGCTAGTTTGAACGGTTTGTCAAACATTACGTGTTTGAAGCTTGTTTGATGAAATTTCATATTTTCGTTGTGTTTGACGCGCCGTTTGATCGTGTTCCGATGCGTTTGATCAAACCCGCTTAGTTTAGTGCTGAATTATTATGAAGAAGAAAAAGAAGAAGCTGTAGTTTCTAGCACTTTCTGTAGATGTTCGTGGGTAAAACGATATTATCTTAGTCGATAGGCCATACCATTAATTTGGACCAAAGTCGTTTTCTTTTTTTTTCTCTTCTGACGCAGGACATTAACGTTATAAACATAAGATAAGAAAATCGCGATCCCCGTTCTAGAATCTAGACTCTAGAGTCTAGACTCTAGAGCATCTTCTGCATCACAAGACGTGTACTCGACAGCGCGTATTGAATGAAACTGCGCAGTGTCGTTTGACAAACCGTTCAAACCGACATCAAACGGTTGCATCAAACACGTATGATTTGAATCGAACCGTTTGATCGTCTCCGGGGCTCTGCGCTGTCGAGTACACGTCTTGTGATGCAGAAGATGCTCTAGATTCTAGAACGAGGATCGCGATTTTCTTATCTTATGTTTATAACGTTAATGTCCTCTGTCAGAAGAGAAAAAAAAAGATATACCTGGGAGAGCCATGCTTCTGCACGAATGGGCCGGCTCGACCGAAGAAAAACCACGTTCTCACAGAAAACCGGCGTGAAACAGCGCTTGCGCTGTGTTTCGCCGAGTGAGTGAATTTACCGGAGGCCCGATTCGCTAACCTATTCCCTTCCCTACCCTCCCCTATTCCCTTCCCATCCCTACCCTCCCCTATTACCTCTTAAAAGGCCTGCAACGCACCTGCAGCTCTTCTGATGCTGCGAGTGTCCATGGGCGACGGAAGTTGCTTTCCATCAGGTGATCCGTTTGCTCGTTTGCCCCCTTATTTCATAAAAAAAAGACTGGTCCAAAGAATGATATGGACTATGGACTAACATAATATCGTTTTACCCACGAACATCTACAGAAAGTGCTAGAAACTACAGCTTCTTTCCTTTTTTTTCTTCATAATCCAGCACTAAACTAAGCCGGGTTTGATCAAACCTTCAAACGCGTCGGAACACGATCAAACAGCGCGTCAAACACAACGAAAATATGAAATTTCATCAAACAACCGTTCAAACTAGCTTTGTAAACTAATGTAAACGATCAAATCGGTTTGAGTCAAGTCAAAACTCAAACACGTAAATTTTGGTTTGACTCAAACCGATTTGATCGTTCACATTAGTTTACAAAGCTAGTTTGAACGGTTGTTTGATGAAAACGGCAAACCGTTTGATCGTCTTCGGGGCCCTTTACGCGAACATTTTTGTAAGGTTCAAGCTTGGTTGAGTTGGTTCAAGCATTTACACACACAGAGTCTTGTGGGTCAAGTGTGCGCATTTTAACTTTGATGCTTTAAAAAACTTAAATATTATTAGTACAATGAATCAAAACTGTTGTATTTTTCAGTCGCTTATATTTTAAGAAACTTTAAACTATCTATTTCAACTTGACACTGAATCGTCGATAGAAATTAAATAATTCTTTTAAGTAAGTACCTATATAATTATTATAATTATAAGCCAATAGGTGCGAAGTTTATAATGCCTATAAAATAGGCTGCTTACATAAGAAATTACGCAGATTTAATGAAATATTGTAATAATAATGTTTTGAGATCATGATTATGTCACACAATCGCTTCGTTCTCACGCACTTTTACAAAGGTAACGTTTCGGGCGATAAATCGTTATGCACTGAGTGTTCAAATTTCGTACGAATATTTTAGTTTTTCGTATTCGGAAATCCGAATACCTACATGGAATCAGTAGAAAATACATTAAGACTGGGTTGCACCAACTGACTTTAACTGTAACTTTAACTTTGACTACAGTGCAAAATGTCAAATCTTTAGGTAAAGTTAAAAATGGACGCCATCAAGACGCCATATTTAACCATAACCATAGAGCTCGACAAATGCACGTGGCGAAAAAAGGAACTAACGCTGTCATCATACAAAAACGCCATTTTTGACAGTTCTCCTTTACCAGCAGCGCCCCCGCCCACGCGCATTTATAACCTTGTTGGATCAGCTGTCATCTGTCAATTTCTCCGGGCAAAGTTAAGGATAAAGTTAAAGTTAAATTTACCTTAACTATAACCATAAATTTAACTTTAAATTTAACTTTACCCACGCCTCTGGTGCAACCCAGTCTAAGTAACTGCCGCACACGTTTGTTTTTAGGGTTCCGTACCCAAAGGGTAAAAACGGGACCCTATAATTACTGAGACTTTGTTATCTGTCTGTCCGTCTGTCTGTCCGTCTCACGTCTGTCTGTCTCCAGGCTGTAACTCAAGAACCGCTATAGATAGACTTTTGAAATTTTCACAGATTGTGTATATCTGTTGCCGCTACAACAACAAATACTGAAAACAAAATAAAATTAATATTTAAGGGGGGCTCCCGTACAACTAACGTGATTTTTTCGGACTTTTTCGCTCTATATCAATACTGGCAAGAGGTAGGCACTTAATATTTAATAATAATATTAAAATAAAAAAAAATAAGGGGCTCCCAATTCCCATACGAAAAAATTTTTTTGCCTATTTTTGTTCTGTATCGGTATGGAACCCTTCGTGTGCGAGTCGGAATCACACTTAGCCGATTATTCTCCGTACCGCGTACGTACGTTTCCAGCGGGGCTAAAATGGTCGCTTTGAAGAATCATATTATGAATCATGTTATGATTCATTCTTTTAAAATCGCAAAATGCAAGTATGCTTGCAATTCATATTTAGTAATTCGTACTAATTTGACATTTGTCAGTTCGACAGATCTCACCGTTCACGAGTCACGGTATTCCAAATCGTAATTTCACATTAGGAAATCGAATACGGAAAACGTGTGTACATGCGGCCAGGCGCCAGCCTTAGGCTGCGTTTCCACCAGAGATGTGACTTGCGAGGATGATGTGTTTCTGAGAACCAATAGAATCGTTTCATTGACATCGCTCAGGTGTTGCTATTGGATCTTAAAAAAACACGTTCCTCGCAACACATCTCTGGTGGCAACGCAGCCTTAACTTTTAGTCTTGCTGTTGCAGTACAAGTTATGAAATGGCTTTGTCCTCACTTCATAGTCCTAACTCCTATCGTTTGTTGTTGTAGCTACCGTTAAACCCCCGAGCACACAGGATCGACAGTGGTATCCATCTCATATCATTCATTAAATTGAAGTTTAATCAACATTTAATGTTAATTAAACTTCACATTAATGAAGAGTTTAACAGATATAATGTATGGGGCTTATGTCAAAATTTTGAATTAATTACATATTTTAAGTAAGTAATTAGTGTTCCACTCTGAGTGCGGCAGTTGTCTATTTATTTGAATGTAGAGCTATCCTCGGAACTTTATAGCGTTTGCCGTTTGGGTCAACGAAATATATTTTGTCAGAAAAAGTAAAAGTAGGATTCACCGCTCGATTACAGCCTCGATTGTATACATTATATTTTTATGTAAGTAAATAAAAACTTTGGATAGATTAAATAACTAGAAAATGATACCGGCCATTTGAGTCATTATCCAACCGATTTGAATATTTGGATGGCTAAAAACTTTTAAATATTCCCTTTTGGTGATGTAACGGATTAGAAAGAAATAATTTACCTAGTTTTATTTACGATATTGTTTATTTTTGTTTGAATATTTATGTTGTGGCACGGTTCGCTTTTAGAACATTATGTAATTTAGGTTATATGCGGTAGGCCCACTTATTACACGTAAACTTTACGCAAAGTACTAGTAAAGTATTGAGATTAAGCCAAAAATGATTTTTTTAAACTATTAAGTCTTAACAAGCTGCGAAAAACAATTTGGTCAAAAAACTCTAGGTTCCCCTGAAGGTTTTGTCGGGGGTTAGTTTTTGTGCTCTATAAAACAAAAACTACCTTTAAGCTCTCAAACTCGTACATGATAAATGTTTACTTTTCCATAAATCGGATACCTACTGCATAATGCGTTTAAGACCAGTGATCCTAGATAATAAACCTTTTAGCGTTAGATATGACTTAGATTAGCTCTGAGAATATCTTAATAAGGATCAACGCCGCCAGCGCTCTGACTCCGACTTTCACTGGAAGGATATGCCGCGAATCTTGATTGCAATTTGCACCGCCAGGTTTCGGGTTCTTTAGGAAGGTTAAGGTATTTCTAGGGCTCCAAAAAAATAATATGTTTTTAGAGTACCTCCTACATTCATTTCAAAGGAAAGTTGAAGTGAATTGGACAACGAAGAAACTGCAGGAGCCAGGAGGAACGATAGTACCTACCTCTGATATTACTAGTGTCTAGTACTTTAGATAGGCAAAACGCTCATATAATCTACATAGATGTCCAAATGCCCGGGCTATTTAGAACGTTTAGGGCCTGTCCGCACTGCGGATGAAAAAATTATTACATTCGCGTGAATAAAATCCGCGCGGATAAAATTTGTAGTGCGCTATGCGGACGTGCCGATATGGGCGATAGTAATGGGCCAAATACGGGTCTCATGCTTGAAGGAGTCAGCTCACACCTGACCGGCGTCTGTTGCTAATCGCTTACATAAGGTTAACACTTTACCCGGCGATTACGAGTGTTTAGTGTCAGTACAGAGTTGTTACAGAGACAGTAAAGGCCACGGCACATCACACGAGCCGCGGCGGCGACCCACATACCGCAGTTACATAGCGCCCGTAACCCGCAGTACAAAGGTTGAATAATTAGCTTACATAAATATCATAAAACAATGTAAACGGTCAAGTATGAATATGTAACCCTAGTCTTTAACTCCTTACGTGTTCAAGTGATAAGATATTATCTTCTACACCAAAGATAAATTTTAAAATCCACTGCTCTTAATAAATACACACCATCAGAAAAATAAAATAACTGGATTTCAAAGATATTTATTAGCCTTCTGATATAATATAAATAGCAGCCTACATTTTTTGTCCCCATATGTTTAAATCTTCTCTATACAGTCACGAGAATAAGTATAGGTATTATAATCTAGATTTTAGATTATAATACTGTTACGTGCTAGGGTTCGAAGGATTTGGAGAGAAAGACCTGCTGACTCTCTTGAAGACTTTATTCACTAAGTCCAGGTCACACAAGCACACACTAGGTCACAACACTTAGCACTAAGTCCAAACACTAATCACTAGGTCCAATCACTAAGCACTATCACTGTCCTAGGTCGTAGCCAAGTCGTAGGTTTCACTGGTTCACTCACTATTGATCACTTGTGTTCACTCCGAAATCGCCTTGATGATCGCTCGCACCGAACTGAACTCCGGGCCGTCTACCTGCGGCTTTTTCTATGGCGAGAGGAACTCCAGAAAGTTCCCGATACACGTAAACAAGTAAACAAGTGTGGGAACTTTCTAGGAGGCTCGAGCATGTACCACAATAAACATAAACAACTAAACACGTAAACACGTACACAAAATAAACGGGTAAACACGTAAACAAATGTTGGTTTTCTAGAAGGTTCGAGTATGTACTTGCGCACCTCATGCCATCTAGTATTGAGTAGGGGATTTATGTTGCTTGTGTTCCCTCGGTAAGTTTCGCTGGTTTGTCGCTAGATGGCACTACGTGTCCGTATACCATGTACCGTAACAATCCTATACTTATTACTGTGATGCAGGTACTTACATAATATAATTACCTATGTAAAGTAAGTAGTAGTGTCCAATCAAAATTCAGGCCACGACTTAGATATTAACCAAAAATAGAACCTTACCTTTGGTAGCGCTTATAGTAGCGACCAAGCGACTGTGTTCCCGCACCTCGTGTGAGAGTTCACCAGATCACCTGGACGCTGCGTCTGTTGTGACAGTGCCTTGACCCGACACCTGACACGCGGGCCACGGCCTGCGACCCTGGCCCATTGTTCAGTTCCGCACACCGGAGACAGAGGTAAACAATCACGCTAATCAGCTGTGCCATCTCGGAAATCTCTATTCCTCTTATTCTATTGTCAATTCTGTCCATCATTGGTTGTTATCAGAATGACGAGATGACAGAAAGAATGGATACGGAACAAGATTTTTGACATTTAAAGCTATCATTTATTTATTTATTTCCGAGATTGCATGACAACAGGCTGATGGGATTGACGCCATTGGCGTTCTACCCCTATTGATAGGGACCAAAACCTTAACCGTTAGCCGCCAATTTCCTATGAATAGGTATTATTTTGAAGAGTCTATCAGGTCCATATGCGCCAGTCTGGGTTTAAGTTATTGATCGTGGATTGACAATCAAAGGTCTCAGAGGAAGTAGCAGCACTTTAGATGATTTTTAAATGTAGGTATGTATAATACTAGCGACCCGCTCCGGCTTCGCACGGTATAAAATATATTACAGCCTATGTCACTCACTGAATAAATGATTAAAATCGATTCAGTAGTTTTTAATTATATTCATTACTAGATGACCCGCGCGGCATCGCCCGCGTAAATTAGGAATTTTACGGAAACCGTACATTTTCCCGCAAAAAAATAGCTTATGTCCCTTCACGTGGTCTTACTGTATATCTGCTATAAAAGTTGCTCCAGTTATAGTTCGTGATAAAAAACACTTTTCCCCGTTTTTTCACATTTTCCTCTGTTTCTTCGGTCCTATTAGTCTTAGCGTGATACTATATTATTATAGCCTATAGCCTTACTCGACAAATCAGCTATCTAACACTTAAATATTTTTTTAAATCGGACCAGTAGTTCCTGAGATTAGTACGTTGAAGCAAGCAAACAAACTCTTCGGGTTTATAATAATAGTAATTGTATAGATTTTTTTAAATCGCTTGACAAACTCGAGTCTCGATCTCAAAGACTATGAAAAGTACCAATAATAGGGTCATAATCATGGGACGATGCATGGTATGATGGTTTATGGTAGTGATGATGATGATAAATGTAATTTGCATAGTAGCATATGCTTTCCGTTCTTAAAACAACGCCGAAACTCCCACCCTTATCTATAAAGAGTCAGGAGTTCTTTCAGCACCTGCCGAACCATGGGTGGGTGTCGCTGGGTCCAAAATCTTACTTGTTGGTAGCAAAATAATTAATATGCTCAGAATACTTTGGAATACTCGGAATAATTTCGAAACATGTACTGACTTCGGTATAAATAGTAATCGGCCAAACTCTTTCGGACACACAAATAAATATAACACACATTAAGTAAGATTAATTATGTCTAATGACAGAAAATATAATTATAAATGCTTATTCAATTATTTCGACTTTAGAGGTTAAGGCGACGCCTTGATAATTTGGCTTTAGCGATATCGATTTTTCTCAGCAATGACTATAGCTAAGAAATTAAAGTTCATTGTCAGTATTCATCATGTTTTTGTCTTTGAATTACCCATAGCATAACACGATTGGTCAACTTTTATAACAGAATAATCAATCAAAAAGACCTCTGTAAAAAAAGGGAGGGAGGGATTTTGCCAACAGAAGAGAGTGATTTAAGCTTCCAAAATTTGTATTTTGTACATAAATTGGTTAAAGCATACACTTTAATAATTTGCTTATATGAAATATATTTATGGTTTTTAAATTACGCGACAAAAACCATTTTGTCGCTTACACCCTTTCCATTTTTTGCTGTTCCATTGCTTGTTTTCTATGAGAGGCCGGGCCGGCCAAAAACCAAGCAATCTAAAACATATCCAACACGGTTTTTTACTTTAATGCGGCGGCACCTTAAGTAGTAATAATAGTAATAAGTAATTAATTAGCGTAAATAATATTAATTAACTTCTATTATTTGGCATAATTGTTGCAAATGTCACCGATACTATAAATGTCATTAAAATTATGAAAATGTCGACTCAGGCCCATAAAGTTAAAATACCCAATTTCGCTAGGTATATTAACTTTATGCTCAGGCCAATACCGATATGTCTTGAATATCAAACGTGTGCCTTTGCGTTTACTAAGGCTCTACAATCAACAATTTTAGCTAGGTAAGGCCATACATACAATGAATTTTGTAATCTTGAACTTGATTATTGTTAAGAGGATACACGGGGCTAGAGAAATAAAAAAAAAAGTACGTGTAATAGCTATAGCTGTCTCCCTTACCTCAAGCCTATACCGCAGAACGCGATAGAGACAACGGCAGAAAATCAACGATTCGTTGTCCCCTGATTCCTTCTCCAAAACCTAACCGATTTAAGTACTTTTACATTAATGATTAAAGAAAGGCTTGAGCTGTGTTCCTATGTTTTATATATTTTTTTGTATAATCTAGCCAAATCTGTTTTCTGGATGTTTGAACACAGCGGAAAATCTGGCCATTTTTTTGGGTTTTTGAACGTTCATATCTTAAATAATTAAATTATGAAATAAAAGATAACATAGGGACATTGTATTAGGCCGGGCCGTAGACACAGTATAGCAATATGACATCTAGGAATATTGCTATACTGTGCCGTAGATATTCAGGAAAAAAATTATAACTCTACTAGCATTATCCAGGGAGGAAACAGGGGACAACGTTTGTATGGAAAAAAGAGCGTTGTGGACTCCTCTTAAAGATTGTAGAGGCTAAGAAATTGCTAGTCGATATCGACATTCGACATATTATTATTAAATTGTTTTTATCTCTACATAGAGCGGTACCGGGAATCGAAGCGAGATCAACATTCGCGCGACACACATTTTGGGCGGCTGTCGCAAACCTGCCCTTTCGGGTAAACAACTTGCACAATGTACAAGGAAGTGTGCCCATGCCCACTGCCCACTGCCCACTGCCCGTATGCTCCACATTTCCATTTTTGGGATTTTCTTCTGTGCGAGTTATTACATTACCTTAAATCACCGAGAGTATGCGAGCGAGCTAAATATTACGGCAACTGTGTCACCGCGAGTTTCCGCAGGATACGTTCGCGGAACGGAAAATCTCCAATTAGATTTACTTTTAAAATAATACTAGTAATTTGGGGAGCAATCGAAATCTGCATTATGCAAAGTCCATTACTATTAATAACGCGTAATTTAATATAACGAGCTAGTTCCTCGTCTAATGATTCGGCGTCGGAGGGAAACCGAGTCCCGCGAAGGTCGGTCTCCCGATTTCGTGCGGGGGCAGCGCCGGCGGTCAGCTGCGGGCAGCGCCGGCCGCCAGTCAGCATCGGTCGTGGTAGCGCGACAGTCATGTGTGAGTGTCAGTGACGCAACAGAAGATGGCGCTGTGCAACACTTTCAGGTACGTCAAATAGTGCGTAAAGCCGAGCGCGCGTTTGGTGGATTTGAAAAAGGATTTTTTTTAATACTTATAATCTCAATGTAATTTATGCGGAAATTCGTTACAATTTATGTAAAATCTAGAATCTAGTCGTTAGAGTAAATAGAGTTTGTTTACATTAATTTTATCTCGCGCCAAAAATGTAATCATAGAGGTTTATCCAAGGGTTTAACCCGTAAATTTAACCCAATTTTTTTTTAAAACAGGACTTGCAGTTTTCAAAATCAACACATTAAATTATGCTAAGATAGGATAGGAGAGTGGAGACCTTTCAAGTTTCAACCTGATCTTGGCTTGAGTTTGGCTTTAACTCTACCATGAACCATGTATACTTTGCTTATTTTTCGACAGTCAAAATCAGCCTAAATGTTTGTAAGTTTTTATGTAGATAGTTAATGTAATTTTAGAAATTTTGCTGTAGGCATCGTGTAGAGTTCAATTAACAAAATCGGTAAGTTTAGTAACCACTAACCTTATTAGTATGCGCGAATTTAACTGCACTGGCCACCGGTCGGGTTGCACATTGCACTTGTCAATGTGTTACAAAAACTATGTTAATGAATGGTTGCCCACTCGTCTTTAAAGGTCACTTCACACGTAGACGCGGTTGCAAATCAGGATAGTGATTTAAAATTTATTGTTACTTCGATGGATGATCAATTGATCGTGTACATTGATCTGGTAATTCAGTATATTCAAATAGATATAGGTAGGCCGGTTTGAATTATTATGATACATAATATAGTAAATAACGAAATATATTATTACGACCTCTGTGGCTCAGTTCAGTCAAGCCGGGGGTCGCGAGTTCGAATCCCGCCGACGGAACAAAAAGTTCATAATGTTCCTGGGCCAGACTGACGTGGTGTGAAGCGTCCATAGGTATTATTATTATGATATTATTAATAATTATTATATACACAGGCTGTAATATACAGTCAATTACTAATCGAACATTGCTTAGGTACTTTCGTTAAGTAAGTATAATAGTTAAGTGGCATTTAGTCGCGCTAAATGCCACTTAACTATTATACTTACTGCGGTCTCTGAGTGCCGCAGTAAGTATAATAGTTAAGTGATTTCAAAAATTGTTTCTGAGAGTCAACTAATTGACCAGAAAATTCTAGAAGATGCGTAACCAGTGGATAAGGTAATAATTCAGTCGCTAGTGTTGCGCAAATCAAACAGTGCGGGGCTGGCCATACAGCAGTCGCCGGTCACTACACACGCATTACGATGACAGCTGATGTGTTACATGCATATCCTTAATCCTAGGTATCTACTTACTACATAACTACGTAGGTAGATGACAGGCCACTGTTTATGCCGAATTTTGTCACAGACTAGAAGTACTAAACTAATGAATACTAAGGAAAAAATCGATCTTTCACAAAATTTTGAAAATAATAGTTAAATTTATCGTAAGTCGTAACTATAGTGTGAGTTATTATCGGTCCAAATAGCATGCCTCGAAATTATGATGTTCAATGATAATAGATGATGTGAAAATTACATGTTATGGAAAACTAATAATGATAATAAAAATTTGTAGTCCATAGTCTCTACCATAGATAATACAATATATACTAATATTATAAAGTGGAAGAGTTTGTTTGTTTGTTTGAACCCGCTTATCTCAGGAACTAATGATCCGATTTGAAAAATATATTTCAGTGTAAGATTAGCCTATTTATTGAGGAATATATTTATATATAATTATAGGCTATATTTTATCACGCTAAGACTAATAGAAGCGAAGAAATAGAAGAAAATGTGGAAATAACGGGGGAAATTATTTGAAAGGGCTTATTTGAACGCGCTAATCTCAGGGACTAGTCTGATCTGAAAAATTCTTTCAGTGTTAGATAGCCCATTCATCGAGTAAGGATATAGGCTATGTTTTATCACGCTAAGACCAACAGGAGCGAAACAATAGAGGTAAATGTAGAAAAAACGGGGGAAATTATTTGATAGGGCTTATCTCACGAACTACTGGAGCAATTTAGGCTATTTTTGGCGGGATAATTTGTCTGTGAAATATCTAAATTAGGCGGGAGAAGCCGCGCGGAACGTAGAGAGAGTCTCTACCATAATGAAATTCTAATTAGGATATTCTAGCTAGCTTTTTTCCAACGCAGATATTAAAGTAGCCGTGCGGTAGTACTTAGCAGTCGTCAGGTTCAAAATACAGTCGAGCCTTAAAATTCGTACTAACACTAAGTTATTTTGAGTAGAAATTCGTGAGAGCGGCATTGGCCATTGTGATGCAAATGAGCCAAAAGCCAATTACATGTAATTGTTCACGACTTATATCTCGAAAGTGATAATTATATGAATTAAAGTGTCATTTACAACTTACAAGCAACTACACTCAGTTGCCACTACTCTAGGTACGTCTTATTTTATGTGCTTAGACATTTCTTTTAGCAATGTTATGTGATTTGAGAAGTAAATTGTATCTTTATCTAAAAGTTCAACACGGTATGTAGCTAGTAAGTATCGTTGCATAGGCCATAGGCCATAGGCCATAGGCTGTTAAATTATATGGCTTGACACGCTATGTCTAGATTGCTGACTTAGCTTTTTTAAATTGGCATTTCTTATAAATAGGAAAAGGTACCTTATTATCTACTAGGTACTATCAGAGAAGTTGATTCCTAGTAATTTGGTCGCATTAAGTCAAACCCATCCGAGGTTAACATTGAATTGACATAAGCCGACCACATGACGTAGGTCCGTCAGCTGCCTAGGACTCAATTTCCTCGATGGTACTTATAGTAAGTACGTAGTAGTCATTAGTATTAATCGAATAAAATATGCTTATTCACAAGTAAAACATTGTAGAAGAAAGAGGACAATGGTAACCTTACAGAGAGTTGCAATACAAGAATTTTTTCTTGTTTCATTCAAGCTATAGTTGGATAGTAGATAACTTCATAACTGTAATTAACTTATGAATGAAAATTATGCAAGATAACATTTATTCACATTACCTTCCTAGATCTATTGTGCATTTTGAGTAGTTGATTAAATATAAAAAATACGCTTTAATAGCCACTTTGCGATGTAGAGTCTATACTCGAACCTTTTTTTTGATGACGCAGGGAAAACCCTTTATGGGTGCCCAGGGTGGGGATGTGTCTCGGTTAGCTGAAGCACCCCGGGGCCTCTACTAAGACCACCTGCGATTTGCCATCAGCCGTATTAGGAGGTATGTCCTGGATCTATCAAACACAGGAATACCCTCCACTATAACACTTATAGACTTGACTCTATCGTAATGTGAGTCTACACATAGAGTAGCCTACAATTACGTCTGTACCTACAATTACGCCAAATATCAAGTTTGTAGATTTTCCCATACCTTAAAAGAGCCGCTACGTATGTACATTTTATACCTAAGTCTAATAGTTAATACATAATAATAATTAGAGTCTAATTTGCTTCACACTACAAAGCTACATTTACAGTTTAAAAAAAATAATTAATTACTGAAAGAAATTTATTATAATAACAGTCATTAATTATATTAATATATTTTTAGATATTTTTAGTTTTAGACTTTAGTTGGAACGGGGTCCTTGCATTGCTTTCGAATTTCAAAAGCCTGCCTATGACTGGCAAGTAATTACTCGTTTTTATTAATTGAAGGCACGACTGTACATAATTGTCATCGGTTAATTTTGCTTCTTAATTTACTTTTAATCTGATTCATAGATGAAAGTTTTTGCTCACATGAATATGTAGAACCAAAGATAATAGAAAAATGCTAATAGATAATAGAAAATGCTAGTTTTTTTGTCGTTTCATAATCAAGAATATATTTATATATAATTATAGGCTATATTTTATCACGCCAAGACTAATAGGAGCGAAGAAATAGAAGAAATTGTGGAAATAACGGGGGAAATTATTTGAAAGGGCTTATTTGAACGCGCTAATCTTAGGGA
Organism: Aricia agestis; assembly: GCF_905147365.1. NCBI lineage: Eukaryota > Metazoa > Arthropoda > Insecta > Lepidoptera > Lycaenidae > Aricia > Aricia agestis. The sequence goes on along the minus strand of NC_056416.1, from coordinate 578,783 downwards.
CTACTAGTCCGATCTGAAAAATTCTTTCAGTGTTAGATAGCCCATTTATCGAGTAAGGATATAGGCTATGTTTTATCACGCTAAGACCAACAGGAGCGAAAAAATAGAGGAAAATGTAGAAAAAACGGGGGAAATTATTTGATAGGGCTTATCTCACGAACTACTGGAGCAATTTTTCTGTTATTTGGCACAGATAAGAAGTAGACCACGTGAAGGATCATAGGCTATTTTTGGCGGGTTTCATAATATGTTGCAGGAATGCTATTCCATGTGTCAAACAGGATTAGCTCTATTTTAGGTAAATTATCGCAAGTTGATGGAAAATCCAGTTGTTTCTTATTGTTTAGGTGTTTTATTTATGCTAAAGTGGTACAGTTAGGCAGTGAGTGGGTGTAAGAAAACTCTTATTAGAAGAGCCATATTAATCCTATGGAAGTGGCTGCATGCGGCTCGCGAGCCGCGGTGTGCCGACCCCTGCCCTATGGCATTAAAAAGTCCGCCATACTTACTTCGTGAAAAAAGTGTAAAAAATTCAGGTAGTCGTTTTTGCAATACTGCAGAGTCAAATATATTGCGGAGAATCTTGCCAAATATATTGCGGAGTTATACTCGTGAACTACATCAATTTCGGACTTCAGTAGTTGGTACATAAGATTACAAGACATAAGATTGTAATGTTATTCATACAACAACACTTACAATAATTGAATAGTGTTTAAGACCGAATTACGTTAATATTATGTTAATGTGGCAGGTAATTTAAATGTGTTACAATTTATATTTGAGTAATACACGTGCTGTGTTTGATCTACATCGTCGCTGCCACTTCACAACTTATTACACTTATAACAGATTTCAATGATGTAAATGTCGAAGTTGAAGAAATGTTAAGGAAAACTATTATCAAAATAATTATTAGACGAGGCCTAAGATTTTAATTATGACAATTGTTTACACTTTTCTGGGGCCTGATTGTGACATGCTTCAGTTTTATTGCAGCAAGTCGCCAACGAAATGACACAGTCTCAGATCGAAGTGATATTATAAGTATGAGAATTGAGCCCCTGGTTAATTAAAATGGAATTTACTAAACTAGTTAGAGCAGTTATAGTAGTCAGATACGAGTAGAGATCTTGAACTCTATTTTATTTGCACAGCTGTTAAGTGCAAAGAGGAATCCTATTTTTTCGACCATGAACACTAGTAGTAAGTACTAACACACCAGTCGCTAATGTTGGCATAAGTAGTTATTATTTTCAATAAAAACAATTTAAGAGAAAGTTAAATAAATCATATTATCCTGAACTCTTTGTAAAAAGCTAAAGCCCTACCTAAGCCTAAGATTCGAACCGAGACCAAACTTGAAAGCCCCAGTTACAATTTACACTTAAAGCTCAAGCCGCGTACGAGTATGAGATAGTAAAATTACCACCTCATTGTCTGGGTGTACTCTATATGTGCCAAGGGTCTTCGTAGAACCTAAAGGTCGATGAACGTTCCCACAATCACCATTTAGCACTAACGAGGTGTTATATAAGGTGGTGGTGTGACCGACATACGGACGGGACGGACTGGTGAGGCCTGATCGACTCAACTTGACCAGAACAACACGTTATTGACGCGGCCTCAAATATTGCCAATCGTTTCTCCATCAATTAAAGTATAAAATGATATTTAAAAACAGGTAAGACGTTATGCAAAAATAACAAAATTTTTAGGACTACAAAATTAATTTAATATGTAAGTGTATAGTTTCGATAAGTAATGTTCAGTTTTGTTAATCAATTCTCCTTTTTAGCTTGTTGTGAGGTAAATCTTAGACCTTACAATGTCCAGTCTATGGTAGAGCCACTGGTTAACTGGTTCAGTGGGTAGAGCAGTCTACTATTCTTATATATCTTAATATATATATTTCTTGTGTGCGTGTGTATGTGACTGAACTCCTCCTAAACGACTGGACCAATTTTGATGAAATTTTTTGTGTGTGTTCGTGGAGATTCGAGAATGGTTTAGATTTACAGTTTGGTCTACTGGAAAATGTTTTTTCAATTAATTTCTTATTTATAAGGAGTTGTTGATTTTGGAATGTTTTACATTAGATCCGGATGGACGTTGCCATGGTGACATAATTATTTAGTCACTGCAATAATAATATGGGCGAAATACTTTATATGGCAAAACAACGTTTGCCGGAACAGCTAGTATAATATATTATTATATACTACATATATATATTATTAATTCTGAGGGTGCAGGTTCGACGATGGGCGAACGTAATGTTATCTCATGGATAATGAGCATCTTGACCACTGCGCCTTGTACTTAATTAGGCCCAAGGAGTTTACTTCAATGTAAAGGTCATTGGATCTAACACCTGCAGAACAATAGACGGAGGTATTTCAAACAGTTACGTTATTTTCATAACGCTTCGAGCATTGTCTATTGTTTAATGGCTCAAAACAATCTATCCCATACTCTTTGTCTGATTTTACATAATATACTTACTTGCGTAATGCACTACAATATGCAGGTATTCTTATCAGCTCGAGCCCTTATGGGTTCTACTTAATCCTAAGATCAAATCGAGCTCAAGCCCCACGGTTATGTTTTACATAAAATATGTTTTTATATTGTCCATTATTATAGTATGTAATAGAGATATTATGTAGGCTCTACATAAGCGAGCTATTAATAAAATACTTACATCATTAATTTGAAACAATGAGACAAGATTTATTTTCCTACAATGTTGTCTTGTAAACGGCGTAATTGCGAGCGAATCGCACGTTTCACTAGTTTTAATGGATAATAAAAACAAACAATTGCCCAAGTTCCGTTTATAGAAACAATAAATCAATTAAACATTAATCGACGTTACGTGAAATCTGTTGCAGGCTTCTTGCGGTGAGCGTGGCACTGGTGGTCCTCATCAAGAACGCAGAAGGGTTCTCGTTCCGAAGGACCACGACCCTTCGGAGGGCGGCGGACCTCTATCCAGACGAGACCAGAGCATCTGAAGTCAGGGAAGCGCGAGTGACGAATGCACACAACGGCAACGTTGCTTACGACAGAAATAGAACAGAAACCATACCCAACGTCAGTAACAAAACTTCGGGTACGAAAAGAACAAACGAGGCACCTGCAACGCCCAAAAAGAAGACATTTCAAGATGCTGTGACAACGTACAGACCCGCAGCTAAATCTGGAGACAGGAACGTGAATAATAAAGCAGTGAAAGACGACGCAGGTCCGAAGTCAACTAACAAGAAGACACCTCATTTACAAAATAAAAACATTTCGAATAAAAGTACGGAAATAATATCGAACGAGAAAACTAGAGAAAAAGTATACGAAAAGCAGGCGGCACCGCTGCCTTCGTGGAAGAAATATACCTTTATAAATCGAAATAAAGTTGAAGAATCCGCTCCAAGCGCAAAAGATACAGTCGTTAAAGTAGATGTGCCTGAAGTTCTCTATTCGGCTTCATCCTTAAGAGACACCATAACGTCTGATATACCATCACTCGAAAAATTAAAAAATGATTTGCTTTCCAATAGTAAGTCAAAATCAGTGGGACAAAAACAAAATGCGTCTTTCGCAAAAACGACATCCGAATCGAAGGGAAACGATAATTCCAAATGGAGTGTAGAGTCCAAACGAGCTGGCTACTTAGATTATTCAGAAAAGAATAAGGAGATTGAAACGGATAATTCAAAATCTACCACCGCCAGTGTCGAAAAATCGCCTAGCACTAAACAAGAGTCACCAACTCAACAGGTAAACCTAAAATCAAATTATGCATTATTTGAAGTTACGCTTAGGGAATTATAAAGTGAGGAACAATATTTAACTATCTTTTTTCTTTATTTCAGACGAAAGACTCACTAATCAAAGAGATTTTATTAAGGGAAAGTGTCGACAACAATGTGAGAAAAGATCAAGAAGAAAAACAGGAAAAATTACAATTAGCGACGCAAATTTCCATCACAGAAAAAAACGAGACACAAACAAGCATCGAAAAGTCTAAAAATGCATCTCTATATACGGTAAGCCCTAACTATAAACCTCTTAAGAAATTAGAAGTTCAGCCACCGAAGCCGTTCCTCAGAGACCCCGACGACAACAGCTGGAGAAACGAGAGCATCAGCTCATTGGGAATCGTGTTCAAGCCCAAGAACTCTTCGAAAGCATTCACTGAGGTCTTGAAAAACAAGACGGAGTCGGAATGGAACACCTTGTTGGAAAAGGAACGGAAGAACGACCTACCTGATTTGAGGGAAAGGCTCGAACAAATGGCCAAAATGAGAAAAACTAAACGAAAGAAAATCGATTCGATGGGCAACGTCGTTTATGTTGACTACGAGGAGAACGTCACTTCTAACGAAAACACCAACGAAAATAACAGTTCTAATGAAAACAGCAATCCCCTTCAAGGCGACATTATAATTCCTCTTCTAAGCTTCGACCCTCAATTCTTTTTGACCGGTTCTAAACTCCCCGACTCCACTCTGTCGGATCTGACAAAAACGGACCCCTTCACGACAACAGTCGCGACGAGCATCAACAAAGAAACCACGAAGGCTAGAAAACCAAAGAAAAACTACAACATACCGGATTACTACGAGAGTTCCGAGGACGAGGATCTAGATTACTTGGACCTCGCTAAAATAGATATCAAGAAATTCACCACGCAAAAGACCACACAGACACCGTTCGACACCTCGACGTGGCCGGTCACCACCTACAGGAACACAAACAATGACGCTCCCGAGCGCAAGCCCAATCTTCAATACTTCCCGCCGCTGAGGAACAAAAAGATAAGCATCGTTAAGTACAACGCTCCAAGGGAGGAAATAGACAAATACGTCAACCCCATAGATCAGGCGAACTTCGTGTCGACAAGAAAGCCAACCACGACTTATGTTCCTGTACAATATCCCGAAACGAACGCACCCTTCAACGATAAGTACTCGCCGTACGGCGTGGACGGTTTCGACGAGCTGCCGGTGACCAACAAACCGACTACGATCGCTAACGACATATATCTGAGGCAGCCCCCGAGAATAGACGAGGATCGAATTGACGAGCAGAGATTACAGGAGCGTAGACTAGGTGAGCAAAGAATTGGGGAACATAGAATAGGCGAACAAAGAATAGACGAACCCAGAATAGAAGTACCGAGAATAGAGGTGCCGAGAATAGAAGAGGAGCCCATCAATCGGTTCAAAATAGTCAGCGACGAGGGAAACCAGAACCGAGGGTCGTACGTCATCAAGAGTTACGACGATTTCATCAACGAAGCCGAGAAGGCGAACGAGTTCGATAGCCAGTTAGAGTACGGGCCGTACACGGAAGCGACGTCGGAGACCGTCACCACGGACGAGCTGGTCAAGCCGGACCACCTGAACGAGGACCTGGACTACGACACCAAGTTCCGCAAGGACGTCATCAACAGATTCGTCGAGAACTTCAACAGGAACACCGCGAAGTTCAAGTCGGAGTTCCCGATCATATTCAACAGCAGCATCGTCCACGACACGCACGGGGACGGCAAGGAGGTGGCGTCGTCCCGGGCCTTCCTGCGAGGCCTGCACGGGCACGCCAGGAGACAGAACAAGAAGTACAACCTGTACGACGTCAACCAGGTCAATACGACGGCAGAGCCGACCTACGAGCTCCACTACTTCATGCCGCAGCAAGACGATAAAGACGCGCGATACAAGTTATGATACGGATCGCCTGTACTTTATAGGTAGTCGGTGGACTTTCGAAGCGAGCGTCTATAGCGTCAGTGACGTCGCGACTGTGAAAAATTTATGGTTTTGCGTCAGTGACGTCACAGACTCCACGTTAGGGCGTTCGCTGCGTTGAGCGTGTGTCCGGCGCGATAATTTCGATCGCGCGGGTGTACAGTCGATACCTATAGATTTTTATAGACATACTATAGCCAACAGACGACGACGCCGACGTGTACAAAGGCGTCAGACAATCAGCCCATTTGTCACGTCTAGTTTGTTGACCAGTCGGCCGCGGGGCGGGCACCGCTGCACGCGCCGCGTGCGACGGCTGAACCGCCTCACGCAGCGCTGCTCTGTGGGATGACATGAAACAAGCACGCCTCGCGGGTGGTCGCGCCGGGCGCACGCTCAACGCAGCGAACGCCCTGTGTCGTACTCGACGCCGAACCGTACATTTTTCACAGTCGCGGCATCACTGACGCTTAAGACGCCCGCTTCGAAAGGCTACCTTTAGTCACGCCACCAGAAGTAGCTAATAGTCGATATAACCAAAATTACACGCCCCAAAGGTTCGAGTAGTTCTTCAAGACTTTTAGGTTAATAATTGTAATTACCGACTGATGTAACTCCGAGTTTAGCGTTAAGTAATTTATGTAATATAGCTCTGTACTTCGTAGTATTTATTGATCGTATTTAAGATATCGGGCGGACGAAAGTGAAATCCGTACAGCAGATAACTGTCTTGCTGATTTATGCGAGGTTAAATAATTAATTGTCGGTTTGCGTGTCAGCGATCCTCGCTCTGTATCAATTTAGTTTTCGTCCTAGTTTCTCAGGATACGTCGATCGAGCCATCGACGTATTTATTTTAAATTTCCTTAATAAAATCATTAGACTCGCTTATAAATATTGAAAGGATTAAGTGGAGCAGAGTCATCAAGCCATGTCGTTTCTCGAACGTTAACAATTATGTAGGTATCACGCTTTAGTTTAACGAAGACATAAATTTTGTAGTATCGAGGATCTTATCTAAACAGGCCCGAGCGAAACGTTTATCCGACTATTAAGTTTGATTTCTAAACCTAATGACATTATTATGATTTAATATGTAAAAATTATGGATGACCCGCTGTCTGCGTCTCGAACTTAGGGTCGTTTCACACCGAGACTCGAGGCGACGCGAGAATTTTAGTGACTACTTAAAAAAAATGTCACTCAAATTTATATTTTTTACTACCCCAGAAATTAAACGTTCAATACTTGCAGTGATGTCACTGTCACCGTTTACTTAAGTAGTTAAAAGTAAACTAATTTAATTTTGGTGTTGTCTCGGTACCTATGCGGACTGTTGAACTTACAGCACTGTAACTCCATCATCGCTTAGGAAACCAGCAGCCTCTCCATATCCTTTACTGTGAGGACTGACGATAGTGCATTGTTGACGTCATTTCGTCACATGTCAGGGTGATAGCACTGTGGTACTTTCAACCTGCTGGACTCTAAACACGTGTTTAGCCGCTGTGGCGAGGACCTTTACGGGTCGTTTGCATCAATAATTCGTAAGCATCTCTCTATGTAAATGTGTGATCTAATCGTTATATCAGATGCGATATTAAACGCTCAACTGTTTAACATACGTCGCTCGGGTTATTTAAATATAAATATGTTTAGAAAGCGCTGGGAGAGGCCGTCATGAGACATTGTTTGGTTCCGATGTAATTGGAAGTTTTGTTTCATTAGCCTACCGTTGCATTGTTTGTACAATTATCATATTTTCGTCATACGTTTGTAACGCGACGTTGCGAAGTGGAGTTTTAATGTCCAGTGCTAGCGTGCTGCGTGCTAGTAACTTGTTGGATCACTTGCCCCTGCGCGGGCTCCAGTGCCAGCGATGTGTTCAATAAATAAATGTACCAATAATGGAATTTTATTATCAAAACCCCCCACTACTGGAATACTGACCTGGTTACACTTACAAGCGTTACTAAGGCTAGTTTTTAAGACTTAGTAGAGTACTGAATACTGATTATTCATTTAACACGATATGTAATGATCATACAAGTAGTAGATATTTGAAAAACAAAATAAAGAAAATGTATGGACTTCGTCTTGATTTTGTTCGTATGTTCTAAGTCTTGGTCTTGTTAATCTTGATTTGGCATTGAATCTTGTTCTTGGATAACTTGATTGTATAGTTTTAATATGAAGTGGTTAGGTCATATAGACAAACACAAAATACTAAAGATTATGACCATTTTCTAAAAACTTTTTACGCACCTTATGACTTACTTAAATAAGTACTAAAAAATATTTTAGTGTTATGTTTTGTGGCACGCAGCCTCTTAACTTGGAATTCAATTGTTTACGCGGTCGCATCCGACCGCTTGGGAGTTTACGAAAAATAAAATAAAATATTACATATTGTTTGAATTTCTGTACCATGCTGTATGTTTGCGAAACGCAAAGAGAATATAATCACTACGTACGTAACGGTCCGTTCAAAAGTTTTTGCATCTATACAAAGAAGATGGCGGACTTATTGCGTATGTGTGCATGTACCGCAGTGCAACGTCATGGAAAATTACGATTTTGACTACTTTTACGTAATTATTATCAAAATGATAGTGTGAAACTAAAAAGAGAACAATATTTTACACTTATTATATGAAGTATCTCATTGGAATACAAAATACTTAGGCGTAAAAACACTAAATCTTTCCCTTACGGACTGAACTGAATGAACATGCAAACTTTGTATATCACTTTTATATCGATAAATGAATAAAACCAACGGAAAATTTTACGTGTACAGGTAGTAGAATACCTAAATATTAATAAAATGTATCATTTTCTAACCTTTAGTAGGGAAAATCCAGTAATTCAACACTTTTCACAGAAAACGATGTTGACTCATCGAGAACGGAAATTGAAGTAACTTTGATCGGCTAATGGCGCCTAAATTTGACAGATTGAATAAAGGTGAAAATAGTCTGTGATAGATTATTTTACTGGGAATACGATGCGAGCAATAAAAAACAGTAATACTTTATTATAAGATTTATTTCAGCGAAAACAATGACCCATGTACCGCCCGCACAGATCTGTGTTTAAGCCGTTGGAGGGGCTTACACAGATCTGTGCTTAGGCGGACGAGAGGTTAAGTTAGGAGTAATTAAAAACCATATTTGAGCGTTTTAAAATACCATTTTATTGACATTTCAGTAAAGTATGCAACAGCACTCGACGCCGCAGCGGGCGAGGTGACTACTGGACTGACGTTGGCTGCGGGACATACAGACATTTGGCCTCACCGAGTTTAACAGAAAAAAAAGAAACGTCAACTATTGTTGTGTCAAAAAAGATATAAGTATTATTTTTTAATTATGGGGAATATAATAAGTTGATAGTGTCTGTATGTCCCGCCCCCACTCACATCGAGTGTAAATGCATTCTGGATCCAATAAATAATACAATTTTATTTAAAAAAAGATCTCAAAATAAAAAGACAAATTTAAAAAATGAACACATAGCTCTTTGGATAAACAAGAAGTCAGATTATATACACCACTGATGTGTCCATTTTGCAACAAAATAAAATATAACAAAAGTGAAGGGACGAAACAGAGGTATATTATATTGCGGAGGTTTAAGTGCGGGCTGTCCAAATTATGTAATAATATACACGATATATACATTTATACACAATACATAGGAGGAGAATCGTACCTGCAATTCTTTTATACACAATAAAACGTCAAAACAAAAAAGTTGCGTAAACCAATAACGTATTGATATCCAACCAAATGTGCATTTCAGACAAAAACTTATAAAGTAACATGGAGAGAGGAGATTAAACAGAATGTCTTTTATTGAACACTATAAACAATATTATGAACAGCTCGCACTTAGCAGACATAGGCCTAGCAGTATACAGTAGACTATTATAGTAGACTATCAGATAAATTGTTTCATTGGCAGATGTCGGACCTACTTAATTTGATCAGATTGTATTACACTATCGACGGATGACGGCTAACATCGATCTGATATAACACGACGAAATAACTTAGGTCCGCCATCTGCCTAAGGATCAAATTCCCCGATAGTAAATATACAAAATGTCAGCAAATACAAAACATATGATACGGTCAAGCTGTAGCAATTGTCTCGAGCCGGCTCCGACTGGTAACGTTAACATACACTAGTATATAACTTCACCGATATGTCCTATTCGATTATATGTTAAAGCTCACTCACGTACAATTGCTTAGGATGTATCGAGATGCAACAAAACGTGCGAGCGAGACGCACTACATGGACGAGCATCTACCTGTCCCGCTTTCACGTTTCGTTGCAGTTCGATGTTGTCAGCGCTAGGTGTAGTAAGTAACGGTTGTAGCAAAAAATCCATAGCTTTTTTGCTATAGTCGTTACACTGTTTACATGTCGACTATATATTTGGACTAAGATGCTATCGACAAGGCCAGTATTATAATTATACGTAGTTTAAGCTATGTTGTTTCATCTTCCAATCACAGGTGACCCCTTGTAGAAAGAAAGAATCACTACGGTAAGTTTTAGTATTTGAATAGGTTACAATTTAGACCTAATATTTACTATACATTCTGCGTACCTTATACAGTGTATCGGAGAGGCGTGTAGAAGCCGAAAGTAATAATTTCTAATAACATTTACGCACTTTTAGACCAGAATTTCACTTACTTTAAATTCCAAAAACATAATATAGAAATTAAACGCTGTTTTCCTATACCGATGTCGTTTTGGTAGTTGGAATATAACAATAGTAACTAAACGATAAACACGATGTAAACGTAATAAATAAAGCACATAATAGCGCCACGCCACTACTCTACAAGCTATATACATAGAGCACTACACTACAATAACTTTACTCAGAAATGTAGTTATGTAGTAGTTTACAATTCGATATTCAGGGCTCCCGTAAGCGCCAGCGATAGATTGTTGGCAATAAATACAAAAATAATAGCTAATGGATAAAGAGAAATTCGACAACTGACCTTATGTTTGTCTTTTTCACACGAACAAGGAAAATAAGTTGGTATCTCGCTTACAATTACTATGTTACTACTATGTATGCGGCAAAACTGCCGAATTTCACTCTATCCTGTGATCAGACCATAGTATTTAAACTGTTTAAGATCCAGTCCTAGTTCTGCTTTCCCACTTACATGAAAACTGGGACCATAATTTAATACTCATATTTCAATTATTTTAGCAACATACTACCGGCGCCATCTAGCGGCGAGCAAGATCTTTTTGCTATCAAGCTTATTTCGGAATAAAGTTATCCTAGTGTTAATGCTAGGGGCACACCGCACCATCCGCCGCCCGGGCCGTTGAGCAAACAATATCCTATACCTGTATACTTGTACCGCACAGCCAGTTGTTACCGACCCTAAACTCACATACTAGCAAATAAAATTATAATAAAGCTGACAGTTGAATTGGCGTCGTCAGTGAAAAGGGTTTTTATCAATGGATGCAGCGAAAGCTAATCAAGCGAGGCTTTTTATAATGGCATTATAAACAATACTGTAATCAAAATAGCGAGGCAGTTGATACAAATCGTGACATTGTATATCAAGTTTTGTGCCTCGATTCGCCGTTTGGACATTTCGCATTGCATTTACTATAAATATTCAGATGTAAATAATATCAATAAATTCACAAAAAAAGTGTCATCTAACATCAATTCAACTGTCAGCAATCCTCCTTTGGCAATCCCCCCTCTATTCCTTCCCTCCCCGCTAGAGCCCGGGCCGCCGCGAGCCCACACCGTTACATTAGCCAGTCTTTCGTTTCCACTACACTACACTCTGATTTGTAATAGCAGGCGGTAAAATAACAGCAACACTGTATCTACTAAATTGATCAAAAAGAAGGCCCTTATTAATAAAAAGATACACAGTGTATACAGCTGTTTTAGTTAAACACTGTTTTGTCAGTGTCTGATACGCTACAATAGTTGATTGTCAGAAGACAAAACATTGCATAACAATAACGACTATACTATACGACTTTGCATCTTTTTGATAATAACGGAACGTTCAGAAACATTCATTTCATCTTACTCCTTCTTTGTAAGTTAGTAGAGACAGAACTACTATAATTTGACTGACTGTTATTACAAATCGTACTATACGCGGATATGGTCCGAAGCGGAGCGGAAACCAGTGTTCATTCGCACTTTTTTTTTTTTAATTTTATGTTTTTTTTTTACCGGGAGTGTGGACGTAGCTCGTGACTAAAACAACCAACATTGGCACCCACTTTTGGCACCGCTCGACCAAACCGAAGCAAAACCTCGTCCGAACTGACCGATTTTTAGGGTTCCGTATTTCGTACTTACATCATCTATTTCTGTATTTTATATCCTGTGATGCTAAGACAAACTATAATGTGAAGGCTTAAATTTCGAAACTTCTCGATTCGTACTTTCGGTGCTGTTTAAGCCCACTATAGTCTAGTATAGCGAGCAAAACGATACCGTCGCAATCCGGATTCAGACTTATCGGGGTCAGCACCCAAACGAAATAGGAACATAACACGCCACCCCACCCGACACGGCGCTAGCACCCGCCTCACACCCTACGACACGATATATCGGATGGATATCCCTACGACAAATATAAAAAACTCGCCATCCTGAAAAAACATCACTGGCAAAACAAATAATTTTTTAATTTGTGTTGCTATATCTATATAAGAAGAAATACTTCTGGTAGAAGAGATGGATTTTTTTGAATGAAAACCATATTTTTTGATTTAGATTTTCCATCATATAAGTAAATGTATTAAAATAGGCAAGTTTTTTATATTTCTCGTGTGGCAAAACTAAATGCAACGCTGTATTTGTTCTGGCAACATAAATACTGAATGTCAAATGCTGCACTCGTCCGAATATAATATTAATTGACTTCATATGATATTCAGGAATTCTAAAGCGCTCTTTGAAATAAAATATTGAGTAACATAAAATTGTAGTGACGTATTAAATGCTTTTATATCTTTGCTAATATAAAATTAATAAAAACGAAACATGTAACGTATACGATAATATATATATATAACGCGTAATATTCGCATTCGGACGAGCATGTATAGATATATCTAGCTTCTCGTACAAACGTAACAGTGAGTATGTTTATATCTGCGTATACTTAACCATATCCGTACCTAGAGGAAGCCTCGCTATACATATATCTAATTAAATATATTTAAATATCATTTCGTTACATTTACACATTCATACAAACACTACACTAAAGCGACCTCCGAGTCCGAACCGACCACATCCGACAACTTAAAACGATAATGTGACTTCAACAATTTCAACCAGGGGCCCGTAAGAATGCCCAGCAAAATGGAATGGAATGGAATTTCCCTATAAAAATAATCATGGACAAGTGTAATCCATTTAGGCTTGGGAAAAACTAAAGGAAAGCACTTATTCAGATATATTTTTAAATAAAGAAATATTTTAACTTAATTAGAAGTTATGGAAAATTAATTACGCATATCTTGCGCACACGATTAACTGCTTATCTGAATGTTAATATGGAAAAAACATACTAAAGAAATCATTTCATCGGTGACTCTCTTTAAAACGTTATTTATGTGTGACAAATTAAGTGTTGCAAAAAATTACCTTAACGACTTAAGCAATATTTAATGTAGCAAGGATCCGTAATTAGTTTAAAATCTTTATAGACAACCTTTTTGCTGGGCCCACCCGTGAGCCGTGGTCGCTCGGAGTAAGATTCATTTTCGACTAGCACTATGTTCCGTCGGCGGAACGAATATATTTGTCTACGTGACTCTCGCCCTAACGTCGTAAAGCTCAACTCATCAAATCACAAAGTGTCTATACTAACAAAGTTACACTCGAATAGTATTCACATTGCAAAAATACCGGTACGTAGTTAAATCTCTTTCATAAGACCACTTCTATGTCTAATTACCTAGGGCGCCTCGCGCCCGCTCGAGCGGCGCGCGCGCACGCACGTGCACGTACGCCGTTACGTGTACGTCCGCTCGCGTGTACGTATTCGTTGCGTGCGCGCGTGCCGCGTCGCTCGGTTTAAAAAAAATATAGTAAGCTATACATATGGGGTTCCGCAGGGTTCCGTAGCGGGCCCGCTACTGTAGATATAGGATAAATGCCTGTCGCGGTCGGGGCGCGCACTAGCTGGCCGCCGCGCCGAAGCTGCCGCGCAGCGACTCCTCCATCAGCCGGCACACCTTGTCCTGGTCGCCCTGGAACAACATAAAAGAAAATATAATACAGAGATTTTTATTATGTACAGTTAAAGAGTTAACAATCAGGCAAACAAAGTGGCAAGTGAGAGTTAATAATGACTTTGAATGTTTAAAAAAAATGGCTATCAGTTTCACCTCCTATGCGATTCTGCAGGCCTTGTACAAGCGATGCGGCGATGTGATTGACTCGAAATTAGCTATTCGTAAGAATTTGTTGTAACATCTGCCACCATATGTATCTTTCACGAACACGAACTTCATTGCGTATGATCAAAATGTTGACATTACAAGTGTTTAATAAAATTCAAACGTCAAAATTGTGGATAAGCAATAAAGTGCATGTTTAAGTTACATAATTAGGGGGGCTAAACCGATCACGCACCTCGTGCAGGGCCAGATTTATATATTTTATGAACATAGATCACTTTCATTTTGCCACTCCTATGTACGAACTCTGCCGCCATCCTAGGACGCTGCCGCCCCCTTTGGGAAACCATAAGATGCTGCCGCCCATAGGCTGTGGCCTATTTTGCCTATACGTAACCGACACACCAGCTGCCGGTACGTCTTGTCGTCCATCCGCAGCAGCACCGTCAGCATCAGCTCGCGCTCTGCTGCCGGCGCGGGCGCGGCGGGCTGGAGTGAGTGAGAACCCACCTCGTGTATGAAGCCGAGCTGGACCAGGTCGGCGGCGAGGTCGGCGGCGGCGTCTCGCGGCGACACGGCGCACACCAGCTGCCGGTTCATCTTGTCGTCCATCCGCAGCAGCACCGTCAGCAGCAGCTCGCGCTCTGCGGCTGTGGCTGGTGCGGCGGGCTAGAATAAGACATCCATTTTACAGTGCCGGAGCTTTTCTGTCAATGTCAGTCAATGTGCGCGATTCATTGACGCGCTAGTTTTGGTTCCGACTCACATAATGATAGTTGAAATTGATCAGGGTGGCGCGAATGTGGTTAAAACTTTGTAAATGACACATTACAAGGTGGCAGCGTTCTTTTTGCCAAGTCACCCAATGATAATTTCAAAGATGTCAGCGACAACTTTATATGTATACAGTTCGCTTGTCGGCTATATTATTTACTGATTTGTATAATTACATTTTGTCGTTTAGAAAAAAAATCTTGTTAATGTAATTAGTAAACAGGAACTACTCCAAACACAAACCACCTAGGTTTTTTAGATAATCAGCATACAACATTCACCTTAACACTACACATGACGTGTACAACCCGACGGCACTCGCGTTCTCGCGGCGGCGACGGCGGCGACGCCTGTCGCTCGGGCGACGCCGCGCGCCGTCCCCCGCCGTACGCCGTCAGCGGGTAGATGCCGTACCTGTAATGAATGACAGTTAGTGCTGTTGGAATTTGAGAAATTTAATATGATTTATAATGTGGCGAATATGAGTGGAAGAATTCCGATGACATTATCAATGCGGCTCGCATGCCGCATTGGAAGGTCTTCCGACTGAACGTCTTCCGTTTGGTCAGGCCGAAGCTCCCTAACGACAGGACGTCTAGTTGATCTCAGAAACTTCAATAACGGGATGCGGGATTGTGGCGCTAGTTGTACCGCTACCGTAACATAGCAATTATAATTTTTTGGTTGCAAATTAAAATAAATTTGTGTACTTTGAAATTTTGCGTGTTGTCTCAGTTTTTTGTGATAATAATTGCACAATTGCATAAGATATTGATCATCATTCTTTTTCGCCACGCCCATCACCTCGTCGTGATGGTGCGACCACGCCCTCCGCCCCCGCCGCTACTCACCGCACGTCCTCGACGAACTTGTCGAGCTTCTCGGCGTGCGCGAGGTCCCGCGCCGCCAGCTCCACCCGCTGTCCGCCGAGCACGCACCACGCCAGCGCGCCATTCGCGCCCATCACCTCGTCCGTGATCGTCTCCGACACGTTCGCTGAAACATTACGATACGAAATAAAAATTATGTAGCTACGGGCACATTTACAGCGGTGTTTCTGTGCTAACATTTGTTCGGGTATAAATCTGCGAAACTCTTACATGATCAGATAGGTAATATTGTCGCTGAGTAAAGTCTCATTCCTAGGACTCAAAGTATCTATACTAAATTTTATGCAAATAGGTTGAGCGGTTAAGGCGTGAATATGTGACAGACAGACAGACACACTTTCGCATTTATAATATTAGTAAGGATTACCATTAGTATTAACGAGCGTGTGCGCGGCGAGCAGCTTGAGCGAGTGCACCTCGAACAGCAGCGGGTGGAACAGCAGCTCGCGCGCCGTCGGCCGCCGCGCCGGGTCCGCGTGGATACATCTGTTATGATATAATGTGGCTTGTTATTGATGGAGATTATTGAGGGACTGTTCTGTGATTTTATACACCTAAGCTTAAATATTGATACCTAAATTCCACATCTGGTAGCCTGCAGACCTCTGTGGCAGTACTTTTCATGAAAGAACTGCCATCAAGCTTTCGCTTTCTGGAATAAATTCTGAAGAAACCAATATCTCGATTGACTTATTTGAGTAATGATTCTGCTGCTGCGGAGTGCGTACTTCCTCTCACACAATTCTCGAGCGACGTACCTCGTTCAACCTTCAACTCCCTTTATATAAACTTTTGTTATCTTGAAAGTTGTTTGTTAGTGGTATCCCATAACGTTAATAGTTCACCTGTATATGAAGTCCTTCTGTCGCGGCTCCTCCAGCGACTCGACGGTCCGGGCGATGTGGTCGTCGGTGACGTGGCTGCCGGAGTCGCCGTTTCCCTGGATCTCCAGCGCCGCCGTCTCCAGCGCGCACATGCCGAACGAGTAGATGTCCATCGCTGGTGTCACCATTTGTGACGCTGGAGATGGACGGAGTGAGTAAAGAGTACAAAGTTGGCAGGTAGAGGTTAAACAATGTTACACAATGAAGACTGATGATGGTTGAAATTGTACGTAATGCAACATCATTCAAAAGTTACTCAGCCAGTTGCGCTTTATTTTGTAGCTAAAGTGACTTTGATTAACCTGGCTTTGCCAAACTTAGCCATAGCAATAGATCGGCATCGAGCCCTGTTAATATCCTTAAACTCTATAATAATCCTTAGCTCATGATATTTGCTGCATTTGCCTGATGCATCAATAGAAAGAAGCCTGCTGGAGCTACGTCTGACACTTAAAGATGGCGCAAGTAGACATAACACATCAGAACAACTTACATCCATACTCCGGCGCGATAAGATGCATGTTCTTCATGTTCTCCCGGCACGTCTTGACGTGATGGTGGATGGCGTCGGGCGCCACGGAGCCGATCTTGACGAGGCCGTTGTGTTGGATGAAGATGGTGTCGCACGTCAGGTTGCCGTGGACGATGGGGGGGACGCACTCGTGGAGGTAGCTAGAAATATAAAGTTGGTAACTTAAAATATGGACATGGAGTTAGTCAAAGTGGGTGTGCAATTTTTGGATAGCACTTAATAAAATGTTGAAAGTCGTAGAAAGTAGAACCTAGTGTCAAACTTCACATAAAAGATGCAGGGCTTAATTTCCAAGCGCCAACATCATCAAATCGCTAAAAACTAAAAGAAAAATACAATAGAAATAAAATACATTATGTTTGGGGAGGTTTTGTGTTGTCTAAAAAGGCATATGTACATCTATTTAGATTTGCATAATTAGATCTAAAAGCATGTCTTTCTCTGTTTCGTACTTAACCTCTTGCTGTTACAGTACCTGAGCGCCGACAGGATCTGCGTGCACCAGCGCTTCCACGCCTGCAGCGGCAGCCGCTTGACGTTGCGCTTGGTGCGCTTGAGGAACTGCTTCAGCGACCCACACGACATGTACTCCGTTATGAAGATCACCTGGAAAAGCCAGCGTTGCCCTTTATAATACAGAAGTAACTAAGAAATATGCCAGAATTTCTGATTTCAGTCATTTCAGTGCCTGCCTTTTATAATACAGAAATTACCAAGAAATATAGAGTACCAAATTATTCCAGAATTTCTGATGTCAGTGACTGAATTTCGGAAAATTGTTAATTCTAGAGAATGTCAATGTTAAGTAGACAATGATGCTAAGGGCCTAAAAATGTCAGTTGCTATCGACGACAGCATGTATGACCAAAATATAATTGCGTTTTGCCTACACTAGAAGTTCACATTGCAGGAACAAAATGATGGATTATTTTCACCAATCTATCCACCTATAGAAATAAACTATTCCAACATGATAAGACCATCCCATGGTACCGGTCACCACTCACCCTCGGCTTATCGTTGTGCGTGTCGGTCCAGTAGCGGTGGAACTTGACGATGTTGGGGTGTTCGAGGCGAGTGAGGCTGTCGAACACCGTCTGGATCTTGTCCTCCTGCGCCTTGAAGTTCTTCCTCTCGGAGAACTGCACTTCGTTCCACACCACCTCGACTCCCTCCTCGGTGTCCATGGCGAGGTGCGCGCAGTCGATGCCCGGCACGTCGCGCTGCTCAACCTGGAAACAATAACAAAACAACAGGTTAGCTCTTGCTTAGTCTCACTCTGTCATACACCCATCTTTGTATACAGACGGAGTCTCTAGGATAGACACTATACTCTCTAGGGTAGAGCCCATCTTTCTTGCTATTCATTAGATATCATAAACTGATATTTATGTAAAGACATTCTTATTACTAAGAGACGTTCTATGCAAATTTATTTTTTTAAACGTCTTCAACGTATGAAAACGAAGAAACGTGATCTCATTGGACAGTTGTGACATTTTCAGGGTTGCATGTTTTAAAAAACGCCGACACGTCTTACTACTAAACATAATTTAGATTTGTATTACACTTATAGAAAGAAACCTTTATTTTTGCTCATGTACCAGAAAATAAACTCTGTACAAGAGAATATCAGGTTCTCACGTGAACACGACAGACACGATGGACGTAGAACACATCGGCATCGCGCTACATGTCTACATCGCGACAGCATCAGACCATCCATCATCCGAGTCGATACTTTGTATCGGCAATATCGCGAGGTTAGAGCGAGTGCTTCTCATATTATGAGTAATTTGCAAACAATGATCATAGTTTACATAAGACATGTGTTGAAGTATTGTAAAGTTATGGAAATCTATGTCTGTTAAGCTTGCAGTGAGTCATTGTAGAAATATCAATATAGAAATACGTCCAATGTGTCATTCGAGTTTGTTGTTGATTGGTTATATCTTGACTGAGACGTACATTTTGTGGTGTGACCTTGTAAGTTGTAGAGTAAGGACATGCAGAGTCAGAATTTCTTATCTCTTCGTGACATCAAATAAATTCTTTAAAATGCGGATTTTATATTTATTAACCAAGCTACTCTTCTAAGTACCGTTATCTTAATCATTGGATAAACTTCACTCTGCTATCCGTCTATCTTTTAGGTATTATGTGTAGTGGACGATTGATAGGATCACGATCGCATGGTGTGCTTTTTCCACCGTCAATCAACCTCGGTGTGGCCGTCGCATTAGTCGCCAGTCGTGTTGTCTTACATATCGCGTGTAACAGTACCCCCGTCGTGATTGTTACACGGAGCTCGTCGATATTTGCTCAGCTTTCCGAAAGGCATTAGTAATTGTATACCGACGACGACGACGACGACGACGAACAAATCACATTTCGTACGTTTCCCGTTACCCGCAATTACCAGATTACGTTACAGACGTTTACGTCACGTTAAGATAACAATGTCATGTGTATCAATTCCTTTTCCTCGACTTTTGGAAGTATTTGTGCCTCAAATAACGTGGAAAAAAACTTGAATCTACAATACTTATTCGAGTAATTGGAGAATAAATGATTACTACTACTTTTACATTTATAAATAAATTAATTTGTATTTCTGCACAAATTAGACGTGAGAGAGCCATATTCGGCACGAATGGGCCGGCTCGACAGGAGAAATACCACGTTCTTACAGAAATCCGGCGTGAAACAGCGCTTGCGCTGTGTTTCGCCGAGTGAATGAGTTTACCGGAGGCGATGGGCGACGAAAGTTGCTTTCCATCAGGTGACTCGTTTGTACCCGTATGAACATAACGTCTGGATAAAAAATGATATTCATAACACAAGTCTGTATTAACATAACATGGGATTAGACGATTTGATGCATATTGACTGAGCTCTATATCCACAGTATAATATAATGTTATGCGAGGTACTAAAGACCTTTTATAACATCACAAATTGGTCCTCCTACGGATAACCAAATCAAATTGCACAATGCACATGCTGTTATGTGTATTTTTGATCATGTATTTCGATGTATATGATATACCCCAAGTGAGCCTCGTGTATAAATAGGCGGTGTTTTGCACTGTGAGTTGTGACGTCACACTGCCATTACTATTCATTACTGCGTTTCGTACACTATACACTTATACAGTATACACTATACAGTATACACTCATGTTCCATATTCAAATCAGATGCGGGCGTGACGTAAAGCAGCAAAGTACTATAATTCGGTATTTTCGATCCTGCTTACAAATAAAATTGCACCGTATGTACTTTATATACTATTGTGGATTTTCTTCTACTCTTCAGTAGAGACTAGAGACGTACAGTAGACAATCTTTCTTTTCCTCTCTAGTAGAGGTGTTATATATATTTTTTAATGTCCTTCTCATTCAAGCGACTTTTCTAACCGATCTAACGTATTAGACAAGATAAAATACGCGCTGCTTACAACGTTTCGCGTCTGTATACACAGTAAAGACAATATTATGTTATTGTACTGTAATATCAAGAGCCAACCAGTCCTCTACTCCTCTCTTACTCAGACAATTTACAAATCAACGTTTAATCCAATATAAACGTGGCGTGCCAACCGAACGCGGAGCACTGTCGAGGGCAAAAGTTCGGACGGACGCGCAAATAGATCCCGTCCGCGTCTCCGCTACATCAATCTCTGGAGGGGACAGACGCGGGGACGAGGGGGAAGATGTAGAGGGAGGCAAGGGGAAAGGGGGAAGGAGTCGCGAATACCGCGGATAAATTAGCTAGGACATTTGCAGGAGCACGACATATAAGTATTGTAGTAAGATTTATACTCTAGTATAAAGATGATCTTCGTCCGAATCGCCGAAGGAGATATTAATTAATAATAATGAATAGCCTATAGAAACCACAGCAACACTAGGATAATTCCAACACATTTATTCGTTACAAAAATATATACAAACAACCAAAATTATTGTAACCGAAGTCTTGCAGACTGCCTTGTGCATTGATATAGAGCAGATGCAACTCATGGGAAGTGTCAAAACATCTAAATTAATTAAATTTTATTTAATTACTAGCTGTCGCGGCAAACGTTTCTTTGCCATATAAAGTATTTCGGCCGAATTATTTTATTTAAGTGACTAAATAAGTATGTCACCATGGCAACGTCCTTCGCTATCCCGTCGCACAAACAAGGGTCGCCGTCAGTCTCGAGTTGTAATAATTTACTATTATTTATTCAACAAATGCACTTATCAATATAAAAAGTACCCAGTAGCCGATTCTCAGACCCACTGAATATGCATATAAAATTTGGTACAAATCAGTAAAGCCGTTTCGCAGGAGTACGCTATCTAACATTGTGTCACGAGAATTTTACATAAATAAATTAATTTGTATTTCTGCACAAATTAGACGTGAGAGAGCCATACTTCGGCACGAATGGGCCGGCTCGACAGGAGAAATACCACGTTCTCACAGAAATCCGGCGTGAAACAGCGCTTGCGCTGTGTTTCGCCGAGTGAGTGAGTTTACCGGAGGCGATGGTCGACGAAAGTTGCTTTCCATCAGGTGACCCGTTTGTACCCGTATGAACATAACGTCTGGATAAAAAATGATATTCATAACACAAGTCTGTATTAACATAACATGGGATTAGACGATTTGATGCATATTGACTGAGCTCTATATCCACAGTATAATATAATGTTATGCGAGGTACTAAAGACCTTTTATAACATCACAAATTGGTCCTCCTACGGATAACCAAATCAAATTGCACAATGCACATGCTGTTATGTGTATTTTTGATCATGTATTTCGATGTATATGATATACCCCAAGTGAGCCTCGTGTATAAATAGGCGGTGTTTTGCACTGTGAGTTGTGACGTCACACTGCCATTACTATTCATTACTGCGTTTCGTACACTATACACTTATACAGTATACACTATACAGTATACACTCATGTTCCATATTCAAATCAGATGCGGGCGTGACGTAAAGCAGCAAAGTACTATAATTCGGTATTTTCGATCCTGCTTACAAATAAAATTGCACCGTATGTACTTTATATACTATTGTGGATTTTCTTCTACTCTTCAGTAGAGACTAGAGACGTACAGTAGACAATCTTTCTTTTCCTCTCTAGTAGAGGTGTTATATATATTTTTTAATGTCCTTCTCATTCAAGCGACTTTTCTAACCGATCTAACGTATTAGACAAGATAAAATACGCGCTGCTTACAACGTTTCGCGTCTGTATACACAGTAAAGACAATATTATGTTATTGTACTGTAATATCAAGAGCCAACCAGTCCTCTACTCCTCTCTTACTCAGACAATTTACAAATCAACGTTTAATCCAATATAAACGTGGCGTGCCAACCGAACGCGGAGCACTGTCGAGGGCAAAAGTTCGGACGGACGCGCAAATAGATCCCGTCCGCGTCTCCGCTACATCAATCTCTGGAGGGGACAGACGCGGGGACGAGGGGGAAGATGTAGAGGGAGGCAAGGGGAAAGGGGGAAGGAGTCGCGAATACCGCTGATAAATTAGCTAGGACATTTGCAGGAGCACGACATATAAGTATTGTAGTAAGATTTATACTCTAGTATAAAGATGATCTTCGTCCGAATCGCCGAAGGAGATATTAATTAATAATAATGAATAGCCTATAGAAACCACAGCAACACTAGGATAATTCCAACACATTTATTCGTTACAAAAATATATACAAACAACCAAAATTATTGTAACCGAAGTCTTGCAGACTGCCTTGTGCATTGATA
Source organism: Aricia agestis (assembly GCF_905147365.1). Lineage (NCBI taxonomy): Eukaryota > Metazoa > Arthropoda > Insecta > Lepidoptera > Lycaenidae > Aricia > Aricia agestis. Next base: position 555,727 of record NC_056416.1, on the reverse strand, counting down.
TAGAGCAGATGCAACTCATGGGAAGTGTCAAAACATCTAAATTAATTAAATTTTATTTAATTACTAGCTGTCGCGGCAAACGTTTCTTTGCCATATAAAGTATTTCGGCCGAATTATTTTATTTAAGTGACTAAATAAGTATGTCACCATGGCAACGTCCTTCGCTATCCCGTCGCACAAACAAGGGTCGCCGTCAGTCTCGAGTTGTAATAATTTACTATTATTTATGCAACAAATGCACTTATCAATATAAAAAGTACCCAGTAGCCGATTCTCAGACCCACTGAATATGCATATAAAATTTGGTACAAATCAGTAAAGCCGTTTCGCAGGAGTACGCTATCTAACATTGTGTCACGAGAATTTTACATATTAGATAATTTGTTATAATTAAAGCTATTTGTTTACAGTTTACACTGACTGTTGTATTAAACCAATCCCGATCCTACATAGTAAAACGAAATGTACAATTTATAACTTATTTTATAGCAGCTACGGAGTATCAAATAAATTGTTATTTTGGTCCGTTTCATAAGCTGAAAAACTTTACTTTCGTTTGTGCTAAACATTCATAATTTTAGATTATTGGGTATATTGGACCGGTTGGACGATTTATATGCGTCAAAAAGCTTGAACCTGAAGAAGACTTAGCTAGAATCACTCTCGAGACTAATTTCTTAGAAGTCCAAATCTATTTTAGAACGATAAATATACAGACATGTTTATTGTCTATAGCAGAAAAGTGTGTCGTGTCCGAGTGAGGTCGGTGGTCGGCGGTCTCGTTCCTCGAAACAATGGGCAAGATTGTGTTGGTTGCGAGTTGCGATAACGTCGTTATAAACTTGTATGCACTTTGCACGGACCTAGTTTACTCGCTTCGATAACAAATAAGCACCAGATTAAGGTGACGCCGCGATTAAAGTAAAAAATCGTTTTGGATATGTTTTTGATCGAAACAAGAAATGGAAAGGGCGTAAGCGCCAAAACGGTTTTTGTCGCGTAATTTAAAAACCATAAATATATTTCATATAAGCTTTAGGCAAATTATATTGTATGCTTGAACTAATTTATGTACAAACTGTGGAAGCTTAAATCACTCTCCTCTGTTGGCAAAATTAGAATCCCTGTTTTTATAGAGGTATTTTTGATTAATTATTCTGTGTTATAAAAGTTGACCAATCGTGTTATGCTATGGGTAATTCAAAGATAAAGACATGATGAATACTGACAATGAACTTTAAATAATATTATAACTATTAAGTATTAACGTATCGATTTAAAAAAAAAAAGCTTGTTAGGGTTCCGTAGTCAACCAAGTTTTCTTGATTACAGAACCCTAAAACGGAAACCTAATCAGCTGATTTTTTTTATATTGATATCTAGGTTAATGGTTATATTATAATTTAAGAGTATTATTGTCCTACAAATAGAACAATCCATATTTTAGGACCATCAAATCAAAGTATGAAATCCTTTAGCTATCTCTGTTAGCTACCACTTTCGAGATTATTCGCAAATAAAACTGAAGTCCGTCTATAGTAATAAAAATAAAAAAATGTTCCAGGGAACCCGGACCATACGAAATAGAACATTTAACCTAATTCTAACTTTGAACCCAGGTGCAAGTGGAACCTCTTCAACCGCGACCATTAATTACAGGTACATTTAAGCGGGGAGTGGAGCACCATGGGATTTTAGTAGGTAGTTCCTCGGAGTGTCCCACATACCCCGGCCGATGCCCCAATCCGCCGGGGATGCGCAAAGCATTTCCCCATGTAAAAAAGGTATTGCGTAGTACTACACAATAGTCTACATGTGTACCTACTACCTAGTACTTGTATGTAGTGTGTAGTAAACACAAGCGTGGTCGTTATCGGCGGTCGTTCACACGTCGGGCGGCGCACGCGCACCACGAATTGCACCCGATAACGACACACACGTGATTTATTGCCAATGTGTTACAAGCATATAGGGGGTGACAGACGTGCGAGTAAGTACGCGGACTTATGGCTCAACGATCGGCGATTAAGAAATCACCTGTGTGTCAGCAAAGAGCCGCGAGCCGCGAACCTGGGGGCATGGTAATCCAGTGTGAGCGATTCCCGTGTGTCACCGACGCGAGCCGAGTAAGTTCGCGAACTTTAAGTTCGTAAACCCGCGTGCTTTAAGTTCGTACGTCTATCAGGCGGCAGGCCTTTATAACTTATAAGGTGTACAATAGATGAAGAGTAACAAAATTAAAGATTTCCTTTATCAATCCTTCAATTTCTCTTAAGACTAGGGTTCCACGGTCAGTCTGGCATCAGTTCAGTCCATCAGTTTCAGACTGACGTCAGAATGATGGCCGGTATGAAAGTACATGATAAAAAAATGATCAGTCTGTCAACCATAAGTACGGTTACACAATCATTTTTTCCTCAGTCTGGATCAGACTGATAGACTGAACTGATACTTAGTGTGACACTAGTCTAAGCCGCACTCCTATACTAAGGCCCGTAAAAATAGTCAGTACTCAAGATGCATCTCGGTCTCAAGGCTCTGTGTATTGGTTGGCTGTCAAAATTTAGACCAATCACAGAGCCGAACCGCGTCTTGAGACCGGGTCGCATCTTAAGTACTGACTATTTATACCGGCCTTAGAGCATTACATTACATTACTACCTCCCTGAGCAACAAGCGTTTAGAATTTAGATGCTGCTAAAATAAGCCTATTGGCTTCATCTAAGCTTTTTTACTTACGGTCATGATTTCATTTCGTGATAGATCTTGCTATGATTGATCGGGCTTCAGAATAGCCGTAACTAGATTCTAAAACTTACAAGTTGTAGACTGTAGTTGCTAGAATAGATTTTCAATTTATTTGGACCTTCGAGTTTTTTACCTGCCTATTAAACCTTTAGGTTTTGCATCAGCTAGTCACTGACTGAATACGATCAATCATTGCGAATATTATCGATACAGATACAACGCTTTCTAGATAATACTGGGTCATAAGGAAAAATATTAAAAATATCTCTACAGAATACCGATATAGCTTCTACCGTTACAAATTACACGTGCTGTTACCTAACTTGAGTGTTATTTAACATTACAATATTAGGCAGGCACATACATGACACAATATATACAATTATACATATTTATTATTTACATTTAGACATTGTATAAAAAGTCGAAATTGTGTCTGTCTGGGACGAGACACAAATATATTGAATAATAGAGCAGTGTTGCGTATGTAACATGTAGAGTCTGGACTCTGGAAACAATACTAATAATGGATATTGTATTTGTTTGTACATAACCAAGGGTAAAGTTAAGTAGTTTCCATTATTTTTCATACGCGGCCTACCTAAAATAATAAATCTACGATGGACCAATACAAGTGATGACGAACGTGTAGAGGGATATATTGATTGCCCATTTTAGACGTGTGACGCTGAAGATAGTTTCACAATCATGGTGACAAATCACAAGGAAAATGACAATTAAAAAATATAATACCGACGAAAACCATCTTCCTACTAAGGGACATTATAGATTAAGACACACCATAGTTAAAACATACAACAAGTACGTGTTAACTCTCGTCTAGGCAAACATTTCATCCGTACATAAAACCTGCCGATTATAACCTAACCACCAAGTCTATACATATGATATTAGGTATCCCCTAACCAGGTGTATCTGATATGGCGATGGCACTACGACCTGCCGGCCTTCGCGCCCATCTATGGTCTAGACTCTAGATAAACATTTCATCCGTACATAAAACCTGTCGATTATATCCTAACCACTAAGTCTATATATAGGTATCCCAACGGCCGGCCTTCGCGCCCATAACATTAACACGTCACCGCAATATAAGGAAGGGAATCTGACGGATAACATTTCAATCGGAACGAGGCCCCAGTCTAGGCCGGGGGGTGGCTGTAGGGAATTGCATTGCAGGGAATACGTGGGAGAGCCATGCTTCGGCACTAATGGGCCGGCTCGATCGGAGTAATACCACGTTCTCACAGAAAACCGGCGTGAAACAGCGATTGCGCTGTGTTTCGCCGAGTGAGTGAGTTTACCGGAGGCCCAATCCCCTACCCTATTCCCTTCCCTTCCCTACCCTCCCCTATTACCCTATTCCCTCTTAAAAGGCCGGCAACACACCTGCAGCTTTTTTGATGCTGCGAGTGTCCATGGGCGACGGAAGTTGCTTTCCATCAGGTGACCCGTTTGCTCGTTTGCCCCCTATTTCATTAAAAAAAAATTGCCCGTAAATAAATACGTCGTTGGTTTCGGCAAAAATACTTCAAAAATATAGTGTGGATATTATCCAATATAAAATATTTTAGGACTTCTCGCCGCGGCGGGAGTCTAGACACTAGACCCTTTAGTAAACAACTTATCGTTCACTTTACTAGCTGTTATTATATAAAACTAGGTATATTATAAGGTGGCGGCGCTATAATGAGACATAATATTCAATCATCAGGCGGCGGCGTGACAGGGCCACAATTAAATTGTTACACATTTACAGCGGCTATTATTAAAGTAGGAACCGTCTGACGTTTGTGTTGACAAATAAGATCAAATAGACCATAGAGAATGGAGCATACGTGAAGTTGGCACTCGCCGCAGTCTCGAATCTCGTGAAACGTAATAAATCGCGACATGTGGCACGTTTTCAGGTAATTTTTTTAATACAATAATTGTGTAAATAATAATAATTAAATTGCTCTTGAATTCTTAAATGCATTCACTTATAGCCTTTTCCTTTTATCCAAGGTTCGCGGTCTTTCTCTGTCGAATGACTTTTCCAAAGTGCAAACATTGTACTGTTTGTCATGTAAATACTTTTGTTTACATACTAAGCTATAGGGAAATAAGGCAGTATGCATTTGGAAAATAGTTGAATAACAAACTACATAAAAGCCGTTAGAAAATGTCATACATTCGCGTGAATAAAACGCAGCCATCTCCCGGCCTACAGCGGTAGGTGTGTAAACACTAAACAATTTTTTGCGGCAGGCGGCAGGATATTCGCAACTAGCAGAAACCTGTAACTATGGTTGGCCGGTACTACGTAGTTGGTAGTACTACGAGTCTACGATACCAGAGTAAATACGATAATAGTGCAACGTATGTCGGCCACTCGACCGGAAACGTTCGGAAAATCTTGGGAATTCATCATCATCACCGACTGCGCGCTATTGAGCCAAATATCTGTTATTAAATGTAGAGCACTCGCTTTGCTGTAGGACTAACTGGTAATTTGACCTAAAGGACGCGGACGGACTTGTCTCAAAATATTAGGAGGTTTTTTGACTTCAACTTTTACTAACAATATCCCTGCCGCAAATCCGTCTCTTAAAGGTTAGGCAGATACAGTCCATTATCAGAATTTGCAGGCCTCAGTTAGTATTACCGCGTATTAGTTTTGCGGTGTTCGTGGTGTGTGCTCGGTCAACATTGGCGCGCGAACAATATTTATGCCTCCAAGAAATCGCGCACTTCCTTATGTACCCGCAGTCATTACGTTTTGTGCGTCAGTTCCATTTTATTGATGCGGCCTGAATGTTTTATTCTAAACATAAGGAAATTAAAGAATTTTAGAATAACTAACTAAATTATTATACAATATGAGGAAACGGTGTCGCTCTATCCAAATCCGAAAATTTAATAGACCGGTATTTGTTTCATAAACTGTCTGAATTTATTTACTTACTACAACTCTCACATACTTGGCTACATAATATCAATTTAATTCTTTCTTTCTAATAATTATGACCGTTCCATCTGTATGCTGTATGCTGTACCGCCTGTACCCAAGTACAATCAGTACGAGAAATCCGCACGCAACTGCAGAAATTTGCAGTATTTCATAGATAATGTTATAATTGTGTTGTAATTATGAGCCGCTCCTTATGAAGAGAGTTTACGAGCGTTTTTTAGAGCCGCGAATAAAAGTTAATGTCGGCTATCGCTATACAGTATACAGTATACTCAACCGCTATGAAGTCCTCTCGTGATTATTGCAGACCGCACCCAGTGCCGGGGTGCACGGACATTATATGGGGAATGACAAAAGAAATAGAATGCGGGAAATGTTTTCTAAAGTTCTTGAAGATGGATGCGTCTTGAGAAAACCTGGGAAATTTCCACATAACAAAATATATCCTGCATATTTTTCTCTTTACTAGAATAAGTGAGATATTGAAGTCGCTTCCCGCTGCCTATCTATATGCTTAGATATTTTATACAAAACGCAACGGATTTTAATGCTAGTTTTGTTAATAGATACTCTGGAGAGGCTCCCATACATAACTGCGAATTCGCATAGGCGATGTCATTTTTATTATGAGTTTTGTCGCAGATATTGCGATGCGCTGCGAATTCGCAGTTTTGTGTGAGAGCCCTTAGAGGCGGGTTTACTAGTTAATATTAATCGTGCCAAGCCTTGCGAACTGCGGGTTACGAATATTATACAAACAGTTCTATAACCATGCGTGGCATATACCCCAGTGATGTGGTGATGAGTTACATAACACGTAGAGAGGTCAGCGGGAAGCCGGTCGCGGCGCCAGCAACACTCCCTGACATTGAACCTCGCTGCCCCCCTGCTCCCCCCCTCTCCCCGGCCGTCGGTGACGTGCCGTGACGTCACAGTGACGTGTGTCCGTCTGATTAATGTCGGCGTAGCACGTGCCGGCGGCGTGATGGATCGCGTCCAACACAGTCACAAAGTCCTTGCCTTGCCTAAATTGGTCCGGCGAAGATAGCAGATAGTTTCTATCAGATTGGTGTTTATCGACCTGGCGATATTGTATAGGTAAAAAAGTTTATTCACCGTGTAACTGAAATGAAGAAGTGTCCAAGTGTGTGCATTATACAATATACGCAGGAGAATTCTTTTCTTTACTCTCATAACCCTGGCGAAAGATTAGGTGTAGGACCGACTTCTTACATGCATTTCTTGCATCCATTTGACGTATGGTATGGTTTCTTGTCAGATAATCAAAAAATCAGCCTGCCAGCAATGTCCTTACTAAACTACTTATAACATCAAGAGCTTCAAACCACTGAACTACAGAGGTATTTTAGAGGAATGACACAAATATTGGACGAAGTTCCTTATCGCGCGTACGGCGTAACTGCTAGATAGGCTAGACAGAACGATATTTGACCTCGACACTTTTTTATTAGTATCTGCATGGTAGGGGCAGAGGGCGTTGATAGTATTCCTGTGTGTCAACTAGATGGCGTTTTTTGAGAATAAACCGACGCGTTGTTTATATTTCTGGGCGTCAGCCGTCAATAGATGGCGTTTTTTTTAATATATTTTTTTATGTATAGAGGTTTTTTGAATATAAGAAATAGCTTCGTTCCATTAGGGTGTCCCTTGACACCTCTGAAGTTTTTATGAATACACTACATAATTATAAAGGCACACAAGTTATAATTCTAAAATATATACGATAGAGTTGAAGGACACGCAGACTTTTTTACCTACACAATGACATAACCTTTAACAGAGGTGTTATCAGTTATCAGTTATCACCTAAGTTCTCATTGTCTTAGCATTACTAAAGTAGAAATACAAATTATTAGACATACTGACAATTTAGAAAAATCAGGAACATAATAATAGTCTTTGTCAATACACACATACACACTCATTGATGCGTATTCACTTATACAACCTTCACCCCCCCCCCCCCCCCCCCCCCCTCCGTCCCTTTTGTCCTTTCTTCTAGGCACTAAGCGAGTCTAGAAACTGCATAGTGATAGTATCAGTAGCAATCTATCTCTTGTATTTATCGTGTACATTATCTAGCATAGCCCGGTCGGCCGCGACATAATATTTTATGTCCTACAATAAGTTTTACATATCTCCAGGTCTTAATGTAAATCAATAAGTTACAGTTGACTAACACCTCTACAATTCAGAGGTAGAGTCAGTCCAAGCAAATTACTAGGGCTGAACTGCTGATAACAAGACATGAAATATTTCAATTGCAAATTCAAATATTTCATGTCTTCTTCAAAAAATTATGAAAATATCGAGAAAGAGAAAGAAACATATTTAAAACAGATTACAGAACCCATTTTTACCCAAATCACTTTAAATTACTCGTTATAAAAATTCGTGAGCTTTAATAGGATGGACATTAACCTACTCACCTACTACTCACTATAAAAAAACTTGGTTCTAAATCTGGTCTTGCATGTAAATCAAGTCTCTCGCATCGGAACTCACACTACTTATAGTTAATCCTGTTCGTCCGCAAATAGTATGATAATGTGGTGACAATGGTGTCCGGTGTCAACGACCTCCGGACTCCAGGCCTGGCGACACTCCAACATCCTCAGGACTATTCAGGACTAGTGATCATCGTCACCTTAAAACCTAGGGGGTCTAGATGGATTAAACCAAAAATCTATATTGATATTATGAATGCGAAAGCATACCTTTGTTACCTCTTCACGAATCACGTATAAGCCAATTTTAATGGAATTTAGAGGTACATTATGGCTCCGAAAATGACATAGGAATTAGGATAGATGTTATCCCGGGAAATGTAATATATTATTATATTAATGTCAGCGCAACGAAGATGGGCAACATTTAACAAACTTTTGGAGAGTTTAAGAGATATTTCTTTAATTAATTAAAACAAACAGTAGTTTGAAACAAAGGGGCAAGTGTACTATAGTAGGTATAGAACCTCATATACAAGAGAATTGGCGGTCTGCGGCGTCTGTTAGTGACCTATTGTGGACTTTAATTAATGTTATAATTATAGAACAGTCGGGACTGCCTGTATCTATAGTTTAGTTCAAACAAAGTAAAGCATATTCAACCAAGATCACCACCATTTTAAAAAGTAAGTTTTCGCTCTTAAAGTGCTTGCAATAAAATATACTAACCGATCCGATAAATATTATGTTCATTTACATATTATAAAACAAAGACGCTTTTTTGCCCTCATGTCCCTTTGTTCCCTTTAATCTTTAAAACTACGCAACAGATTTTGATGATTCTTTCAGTGTTAGATAGCCGATTTATCGAGGAAGGCTATAGGCTATATTTTATCTAACTAACACTATTAGGAGCGAAGAAATAGAGGAAAATGTGGAAAAAAACGGGGAAAATTATTTGAAAGGGCTAACTTGAACGCGCTTATCTTAGGAATTACTGGTCCGATTTGAAAAATTCTTTCAGTGTTAGATAGCCATTTATTGAGGAAGGCTATATTTTATCACGCTAAGACTAATAGGAAAATGTGGAAAAAACGGGGGAAATTAATTGAAAGGGCTTATCTCGCGAACTACTGGAGCAATTTTTATGTTATTTGGCACAGATAAGAAGTAGACCACGTAAAGGATCATAGGCTAACGATTTTAAACATTTTTTTTTTAAATGTATTTATTCAAGTATTTTAGAAACTTGTTTCCTTATTCTAAAAACCGCCAAACTGCATATCAGTTTGTTGGCGATATTTGCAATACATATTTTATATAATATATCTTATTAAAGAATATAACGCATGTTATTAACAATATTAATAAATTAAAAATTATATAACAAAATATTTTTCTTCTTTCATTTAAAACAAAACAAAACCTTATAATGTAACATAATATAAGCTTAAAATTAATAATAACAATCAATGAATAATCAAGTGCTCTTATAAAATAAACTTTATTACTATTTAAGTATACTGTGTACATCCTTTTTCAGTGGCTATATAGTTTATACCCGTGCGACGCCGGGGTGGGTCGCTAGTACTATACTAAATAACGCCTCCATGGTCTAGTGGTTAGAGCGTCGCTCTCGACTCCGGAGGTCGTGGGTTCGAATCCCGCGTTGGAAACATGTTATTTCCAAGTTTGGTTAGGACAATGCAGGCTGATCACCTGATTGTCTGACAAGTAAGATGATCCATGCGTCGGATGGGCATGTAAAAAGTCGGTCCTGCGCCTGATCTCTTGCCAGTCGTGTCGGTCTTCCGTCCCACTGGGTTATGAGAGTAAAGGAATAGAGAGTGCTCTTGTGTACTGCGCACACACTTGGGCACTATAAAATTACTCCTGCGTACCTGGTCTGGTTTCAATGAAACCGGCCACCGTCACCGAAACCGGTGTGGGGAGTATTATTATTACTAAATAACACCGATATCGTATGGCAATCGTATCGAAGACGGATCGGATGAGATGAAAAAGCTGCTGGGGTTTGTGTTGTGTAATGTCTATCAGCGGAGTTGGAAAAAGTGTGAGTGAGCGTGACGTCACGTAAATCACAACAAATCAAATTACCAACGTGTCACTTGTCACGTTTACTCTCGATATGAGTAACGGGAATCCTATTAGGACCTGTTTGGTTGTAAATGTCAGTTGACTTACTGAATAAACAAATAATGTGCAGCAAAATACCTACTACGAAGAAAATAAATTATGCCCAGGTCTCGGTCAAGGTCAAGATGTTTTGGCAGAGCTCCCACAATTTCAAACTGATAAGGATAGCTTTTTATCGTGGAAATTGCAGTACTTATAGAAACTCCTATTTCTTAGATTTTTTTTACAGTATGAACTTATGTCTAGAAACCTCTATTTCTCAGCTAATTCGCAGTAGGAACGTCCAGAAAACCTCTTCAGCTCTTTTGCAGTAGGAAATTCTAGAAACCCTTATTTCTCATCCAATTTCCGACAAAATCTGTATTAGTAGCAGTAAAAGTTTCAACGCAAACGCGTTGCTAGAACTCAAACAAAACAAGCACACAACTTCATATGGCACCGTCGCATCCAAGTCCACCGGATAAATCCGTCGGATGCGGCTATTTCAAGGCTCACTAGTCTCAATCTACATAGCTCGGAAGAAATGTGGGTAGATACTGAGCTCTTTCACGCTTAAATCCTTAAAGAAACTTTATCTACAATGTTACAGTGTGTCATGACTTTGGCCGACTAGCCGATTAGTCGGCTGCAAGGAAGCGGACTAATCGGCCATGCCGATCATGGTTTCGGAAGTTTCGTGACGCTTTTTTACTGCTGTTTCGCGTCGCACACGCCGCCTGCTAACGTGGTAAGTTTAAAATAAAATAAAATAAATAAACTTCGCGTACGTTACTTTATTGTGTTTAGCTATGATACAGTAATGGGCATTGTCCAAAAAAAATCACATGTACTTTTTATATTTTTTTTTCGTTAAAATAGGGTATTTTAAGAATATAAATTAAATAATTTTAAAATTCATTGGCTAGTTTTTTCTCAATAAATTTTTAAAGTTTCGCTCTGACGTCATCATCGGCGGCCAATAATTGACCTCTGCAGTATGTTTTTTCCTTTCAATCTTATTTATAATGGCTGGTTCGTCAAATGCAAGTTCTCATTATGTGAAAGCTGATACGAGAAGCTTACCAAAAGTTCGAAACGTAATGTTGGTCGAATTTATTGCTAATTTAACGCCATTGAAGGTCAAACAAAGGTTAAACATATTTGTCCAAAAATATAAGTAACTAATGGGTATTTTTTTCGTTTATATACAGAAAAACGATCACTGGCCTTATTCCTCGAAATGTTTTTGTAATGAGCAAAATTAAAAAAAAATGGACAATCCCCGGTTTTCATTAAATATTTCATGTACTTACATGAAATCTCGATTCAATAGTACATACTTAATTTGTTGTTAAAATTATATTTACAAAAATAATATCTTTACTAGCAAGTAATTTCAGAAACACTTCATTTAATTTTAAAATGTGTAACACTGAGTGTGATCTGAACACATTATAAATAATAATCAAGGTTTTTCTTTAATATCATTTCAATTATAGCAAAAAAGTAAAAAGTCGGCGCTTTTTACCGACTATTCGCCGACTACAAAAGAGGCCGAATAGTCGGCTTTACTGACTAGTCGGCACATCTCTACTTTTCGCGCTTAAACAGCAGCAGTGAGCAGCAGAATATTTGGTATACAGATATTTTGAGTCCCAGAAAAGAAAATTGGAATCGGAAAGCTTATAACTAAGATCTACAAGATCAGTGCTTATTGCTTTACCTATTTACTGTTAATACTATTAGGGATTTTACCTAAGCAAGATGTTCGCAACTATCATTTTCATATGCAATTTTTACTTTCATATAGATAAGGTGTGTTATCGCGTCGAGTGCCGCTATCGGTGACGTCACGACATGTTCCACTTTTGAGTTATCACTTATCGCAGTGCAACGACTTGCAACATGATAAATTATTGACTACAATTTCTCTGCAAAACAATGGTGAAATAAAATATCAGTTGCAAATAATTCTGCAATTGCTTTTACACAAAGTGCGATCATAGAACACGTGGAAATTCGGCCATTGACCTATTGCTACCTGTCCCTTTCAATAACGTACGAATATCAAACTATTTCGTTTTCACAGGTATGCGATACTCGATAGCTATATGTTTGTGTGTGTAAGATAACAACTCTACAAATATTGTAGAACCTGGGACAAGGTTTTAAACGTCCGCGTCCGTATGGTTTCCCAAGCGAATACGGCAGTCTCGCAACATAGTCATTAGTCGGCCTAGTCCAGGGGAATAAACAGGTCTGGTCTCTAGTCTAGGATCTAAGTCTGGGACCAACTTCGTGCCGGTTTCCTTACGAGTTTTTTTTTAAATGAAATAAGGGGGGCAAATGAGCAAACTGGTTACCTGACGGAAAGCAACATCCGTCGCCCATGAACACTCGCAACATCAGAATGCTGCATGTGCGTTGCTGGCCTTTTAAGAGGGAATAGGGGAGGGTAAGGAAAGGAATAGGGAAGGGTAGGGAAGGGAACAGGTAGGGGACTGGGCCTCCGGTAAACTCACTCACTCGGCGAAACACAGCGCAAGCGCTGTTTCACTCCGGCTTTCTGTGAGCCCGTGCTATTTCTGGTTACGATGTTTTCCACACGAGAAAATGGAAGAGAATCATCAACAAAATAATGAGGGAATTAAGATGTGTTTGCAAATAGATTTTTTCGTTAATTTTGTGGCTCGTCTCACGGTATGAACTACAGTTATGTATATTTACATATCACAGTCTAAAACAAAATCTGCAATAATATTAAGTGATGGATGGAGACTGGAGAGGCTCGCCATGTTTATTGATGAGCCGACCCTTCATCGTCGATTAGAACAGAAAAATCAAAACAATTTTATTACATTTGTCTGCTTCTCTACATATTGGCAAATATTATTTTTGGAAATAAATAAAGCAAGTCTGTTTAATAGTTTCGAAATTAATGTAGTTTTCACTTTGGCCCATTGGTAGATAATACAAGCGATTAGAAGTTTATTACGGTAGCTCAAGCCGGGGGTCGCGGGTTCGAATCCCGCCGACGGAACAAAAAGTTTTCAATGTTCCCGGGTCTGGATGTGTATTAAATATGTGTATGATATAATAAAAATCTTAAATATACGTATAGTATAAAAGTATTAAATATATTTCCGTTGTCTGGTACCTGTAACACAAGTCCTTTAGGTACTTAGCACGGGGCCAGACTGACGTGGTGTGAAGCGTCCATAGATATTATATTATATTATATATTATATTGCGTATGATTGGCCATTGTGGTTTTAGAAACCGTTATTTTAAATACGTAATACGTCATAATATGTAACTTACATTGAAGCGATGAAGACTATAAAACAAAGTTGCATAATGCATAGTTTGTAGTTCTACATGGTATGCAAAATTTCTTTCATCCTAAGATGCATTATTATGGATATGGATTCATAGTTATTTTAAACGTAATATTATGCTTCTGTTGCCGGCCTATAAAAAGTGGCTTGCGATTTTCCTCATTAGATTCTGTACTGAAGTATCGTAAAACCCCAGTTACCACACAGGTTGTTTATATAATACGCATCTAACTTCACTGGGTTCAAGGGAGTTTGTCGCTGCGACTGCTGAATCACATTTGCCACAATATATTCTATTAGGGGCACATAAAATAAACAAATCGACTTATCACACTCACGAGATATTTATAGCGGGCGGTGTTACGCGATTGTGGACTTTGTTAGGGGGTGATAAGGGATATAGGGAGGACGGGAAGTTCGCGAATATACGAATTGCGCCCAGTAGGGCTCTTATATACAAAGTAATGGTTTCTCATCTTCATTTGAAACTACGAATATTATGTTAATACATGGCCAAGTAACGCTACGCCACGACGATATACCGCCCGCGGCCCGCATCTTCGTTCAGTGCCGAAATTAGTTTAAGAGAGCGACTAACCCAAAAAATCAAACATCGTCCTTCTCTCTTCACACTCACGCCCGTCTTTTATATGCCAGGTGAAAAGGACTACGCGGATTCATCGCCAAATTAGTTTTTTCTCTATAACTCGATAAATATACAACATTTAAAAAATCCGTTAGGTCGATCTCTCAATGATAGAATTTTATACAATGTGTTAAAATATTAACTTAGTTTAATGCACGGTTATGGCAATAAATGAAAAATTCATGAAAATTAGATGCATCTTTGTGATTTTTTTCTATCGATAATATTTTAAGATATCGTGTTTTTGTTTAGATCTAATTCTCGGAAATATAATGTAGTATCTAATTTCAGAAAATGAAACAATTCGGGGCTTACTTTCAAGTATGAAAATGAATTATAAAATCGACACTTTAGGGTTAGTCGCCCCCTTAAAACGCGAAAATCATTTTTAGGAAGTAAAAAGGATACTATGTCCTTTCCCGGGGCCAAGGTATGAAAATATCAAGAATTAATTTCGTCAAAATTGCTTAAGGCGACGCCTTGATGAATTGGCTGTAGCGATGTCGATTTTTCTCAGCAATGACTAAAGCTAAGAAATTAAAGTTCATTGTCAGTATTCATCATGTCTTTGTCTTTGAATTACCCATAGCATAACACGATTGGTCAAAAAGACCTCTGTACAAAAAGGGATTCCTATTTTACCAACAGAGCTAGTGATTTAAGCTTCCAAAATTTGTACATAGATTGGTTCAAGCCTACGAATAATAAAACTATTTATTATTCGTAGGTTCAAGCATACACTTTAATTTGCCCATAGCTTATATGAAATCTATTTATGGTTTTTAAATTACGCGACAAAAACCATTTTGTCGCTGCGCCCTTTCCATTTTTTGCTGTTCCATTGCTTGTGAAGCAATCTAAAACTTATCCAACACGGTTTTTTACTTTAACGCGGCCTCACCTTAAGCTTGAAGAGATAATAACTGTATTAAAAAAAAAAAAAAGATAAAACCGACTTCAAAATTGTACGTAGTTGAGAATTAAAACTCCCTATCTCCAAAACTACTGAACCGATTTCGATGAAACTTGCACTATTCCCTAAGTTGAACAATACCTAGATCAACAAAAAAATAATCACTTGAATCGGACTTGCGTATATATATGCAAACACAAACATAAAAACATACATACATTATACAATATATAACACATATGGTAGGCCCCAGTAGCAACAACGTTCGGAAAATGTTTGAAAAAAACTTATTCTGAATAAAAAAAAATGACTTTTTTTGACTTTGATATATACATTTGTTCAGACGCTGATATATAGACTACTGACGAAAACTGAGCAGTTTTGGAAATATTGATAACCTCCTTTTTTTGAGTCGGTTAAAAACAGAGAGAAAGACAGACACATTTTAGCATCCATAATATTATTAACATAATTTGATGATGGTAGTTTAATATTTTCTAGTAATTTATGGACATCAGCTAGTTAGTTAGTAATTTTAAAATATCTAATAAAGATTATTGGCATTAATAATTAGAGCAGCTTGGCCGCAGTCACTTTTACAACTTGATGGCTCCGGCAGTTAGCAGAAGAGCTTTTGGCTCGGGAATGGGAAACTTGGATTGTTTCTAAATTTTGCGTCAAAATATATGCATTAAGTTCATTTTATGTTAGAAATTTTTATGAAATTTTTAGGTACTTACATGCTACTCTTAAAACTCCCAATTTAGATTTAAAAAAAAATAATAGGTTTTTGCATAAAACCTTTCACAAGTTAAATAAGAACAATTATTACGGCGAGAATAATCTTTCATAAAATATAGTGATTTTCTCTTTTAAAAAGTATAAGTACTTACAAAGGTAACTTATACTTTTTTACTGTTTAATGATATTTAATATTAATGTCGCGTATCATTATGGGGTTATGGTCGTAAATGTACGATGCTCATGATGATTAATGTGTAATGCAGTACCGTAATTTTCCTAACCTAAAGCCATTACAAGCAATTCGCATCCAAGTATCTCCATAATATTGGCTACTTCCTGTCGTGGAGCTGCAGCCGTCTGTCTATACTCTATACCAGCATTTCCCAAAGTGTGGGTCGCGGGTAGATTTTCGGTGGGCCCTGAAACTATAGGACGATTGTCGTGCTTACGTACGGTACGTTTTTAATTGAAATGGATGTGGTGAGGAGCTTTAGAAAAGGCCCAAGTCCAGCAGTGAACGGCAGTAGGCTGACGATGATGATATGGTCAGCGGCAGCAACATACCGCTTTTTGTCTTCATGACACAAGGTGGGCCGCGAAACACTTTCATTATACTATATTCTAGTCTACTATGAACATTATAATAGTGATGTCCACAAGGTACTTTAAATAACAATAATGTAATAAGACTCTACTGTATTGTAATTTGTAATAACTAAATGAAAAACAAGTTTTTTCAGAATGCCAAATACCAAAACGAAAATCTGCCAACGCCGCTTCAACCTCAACCAGCCCAAAAACAATCGCCGAAAGATAATATGGAACGGTTACTGGTTAAAATGGACATACATAATATTCTACTCACTACTATTTTAAGTACTTACTTTAAAATTAAACATTTGCAAATTGAATACTTTGTTTACTTTGTCAGAGTAGACAGAATGATAGAGTATACCGACTTAGAACTGATGTTGCAATTTTTTAATTTGACGTATTATGACGAAAATCGTCGCTAGGGTTGTTAACTTGTTACCTACGAATTTAAAACTATGACATATTCGCTGGACTTGTTCCTCTTTGGTCGTATTGTTGTTTGTGTTTTGGCACATGCGGTTAAAATTGTCAGAATCCAATTTTAAAATCTTTTTTTTAAATATTTAAAAATAAATTATATCAGCCAGCGCGAGGCACATTCCGTTCATAATCCTAGTGAAACCCGACGAATTTGACAGATATTGAAACCTGTCCGTCTCTTTGCAGTCGAACTACTGGTCGTTATGTCTATTGTGACTTTGTTACTAGTTTACTTTGAGTATTTCACAAGTCACAACGAATTTACGTGACAGCAGACATTCATCTTAAGGTGCGTGCACATTGTCGTGACTATCTGCACAATAATTCGTAGCAAGTGCTACTCAGTGCGGTCCTGCTACGTTACAGCAATGTGAACCCAGCTTTAGACTGTAGTCTGTATGTATATTTGTTGTGAACCTAATACAATTAGCGTAACATTTACATGTATGTACGAATTGACTGTCTGTATGTATAACACTGAACACATATCGGCATCAAAGGACATTGCAAATTGCGCAGCAGACGTCCATACCACATTTATTGATAACAACTTGTAAAAACAACGATATTTCAATGATAATTTCTCGCTAGTCATCTTAATACAAAAAAGATAATATAATAATTATGTAAAAAATCATAGTTAGGAATAGAATTAACACTGAAAGAGAACATCCTACAGATTGTTGACCTATCTAGTAATCTGTGGTATTATATATCATCTTCATCACATTCATATATCACGACTCTACTTTGATGTAGTTAATCTTCATCTCTGTGTGATAGCGAAGCGCGGCCAGAATTGATGGAGTTGAGATTGATGGAGGTCCTGCCGGCCGCGATTGACACTATCTAGTATCTGCACTGGATTACTTGCACAGATATACTTGAGTGTCGCCTCCGTGGTCTAGTGGTTAGAGCGTCGCTCTCGACTCCGGAGGTCGTGGGTTCGAATCCCGCGTTGGAAACATGTTATTTCCAAGTTTGGTTAGGACAATGCAGGCTGATCACCTGATTGTCTGACAAGTAAGATGATCCATGCGTCGGATGGGCATGTAAAAATGTCGGTCCTGCGCCTGATCTCTCGCCAGTCGTGTCGGTCTTCCGTCCCACTGGGTTATGAGAGTAAAAGGGATAGAGAGTGCTCTTGTGTACTGCGCACACACTTGGGCACTATAAAATTACTCCTGCGTACCTGGCCTGGTTTCAATGAAACCGGCCACCGTCACCGAAACCGGTGTGGGGAGTATTATTATACTTGAGTGTAGAATATGCACATAGTGGACAGTTCAAGCAAATCATTGTTACTAATGTTTTAAATGAGTATGTGTAATGTATCTATCTATGTATTCTATCTTTTATCTATTTACGTTAAAACCGCTAAACTAATATTGAAGTTTTATACCACATGGGTTTTGGCTAAAATGTGCGGTTACCGTACGACAAAACGATTTTCGCACAAGATAGTTGCGAAAATTCGACTTTAATATAATACATTATGCTTATCTCGTTATGACATTTAACTATGTTTCCTCCTAAACAACTCCTAATCCAAGTTATTCCACAATCCACAACGTCTAGTATCTGCTCATTACTCAGCCCCATTTCACCAGTTCGGCAACATGACGCAACATCTGAATGTCACGTCAGCGGGGCTAAAATGGTCACATTTAGCAATTCCTCTCAATCAATTCAGCAAATGAATTGTCAAAACTGTCAAACTAACAAATGTCAAATCAGTACAAAAATACAGAAATGAATTGCAAACAGAGTTGCATTTTGCGATTTTAGAAAAATGAATCATATTATAATTCATATCATGATTCTTCAAAGCGACCATTTTAGCCCCGCCGGACGCACTCCGCGGTAACGCGATACTACGTGACGTCACACCGCGATATCAGCAATCAGTTATCACCGACGTCATACAACATACACCATAGTCCATAACAGAAACACATGGCAAATCGCACAAACACTCATTGACGTTAACGAGTGGAATATTTTTGTTTGTTTGTTGGGTAATTTATTTTAATGAAGTGCATAATAATCATTTAACCAAGTATCTTTGCAAAGAAAGTAAAGTCACTACTAATCCTGATGGGTTATTACTTATTACTATGGCGTTTTGCGGGTGTCACCAGATTATAGGTGGTTTGATCGCAGCGAACACGCGGTGAATTCGCGGCGATCTTGCATGAGATGTATGGGCATAACCGCCCGGTACCCCAGCCAGTGTGATAAGACCTTTACTGAAATAATGAGTTTATTAGAGCCGTTTTTTTTTTTCTATAGGCCGATAGTTTGACCAAATTGGGGTTTCAGTACATTATTATTTGCCGATACAAATCGTTTAGTGTGCGCAAGGCGCACCTTCATACATCTTCGGCCGACTAAAAGTCTGCAGTCTGCGGGGGCTCTTATAAGTTATAAAGTAAAAAAAAATAGGCCTTTACATCCGTTGTGGATGATCTATACAGTATTTTTCAGAGCGAAGTAACCTCCTCAAATACTGTAGTGCCTGGGACAAGATTTTTAAATGTCCGTATGGTTGCCCAAGCGCATACGTCATTCTCTCATCATAGTCGGCCTAGTCCAGAGGAAAGAACTAGTCAATACGTCTGGGACCAACTATGTGCGGGTTTCCTCACGATGTTTTCCTTCACCGTACGAGCGTCCGTATTATGTACTTGAGATCAGAAAATGTCTCATTGGTACACGCCTCCACCCGGGTTCGAACCTGCACCCTCTAGGAGTACGAACGGAAGGTCTACCCATTAGGCCACGGACATATAAAGTAACAAACTTTTTATTATAGTGTATGGTGATTATGGGCTAAATATTTTAAGACTAATTCCCCTCAACTAATTTTCCTCGACTTAATATTAACCCAACAAGTAAGTTAGCTCAGCGTATTTAATTACATAGGTCTCGCAGTCAGCGCCTAATAAGGCGGGTTATCGGCCGCCACAATCTGTACAATAAATCTAGGTTATACAGCTCACAGCCTGTACCTAGCTTGAGTCTAGACCGGCGACAAAGTGGCAAACCTTGTCGCTATCCATCACGGACAAGCCGGTCGCATTCTGACCCTTGTTACCAGAGCAGTAAGGTAACAGAGTGAGGTCGTTTACAATAATTATCATAATAATTTTTACCCGAGTTAATCTGTAATTTTTCAAGTGTAATGGCGCTGCTTAGCGTGAGAAGTTTCTAGATAAGGAAATTATAAATAGATGAAACTGGCAAGGGAAGACGAGCAGACAGATCGCCTGACTGAAACGATTCACCAGACATCTGCTCTCGAGCTACCACCGTCGTCCATCACTGAAGTTACTCATTCAGCTGACGGCTGCACTCAGAGAAATTGACGTTCCCCACAGGACATGCATCGCCTAGTATAGGGATCTAACAATCACATTAATATGTAAAATAATTTTTGGTTAATAAAATATTTGTATTAGTACTTAGGTTTCATTTTATATGAAGATTTTGAAAAAACTTCATATATCTTCATTAAATTTAAATGTCTCTAAGTACTGACTTTAGTCTTTTAGGAAATGAAAAAGCGACGAAAAAATCTCCTTTCTGGTCGCTGTATTACAGTCTTTTTCTTCGAGCTAGTAATCCTTCCAAAGCAGGGCTCATAAAACAGGTCACTGGACAATTAAGTCGTAAAAGTCTGTTTTTGCTTTTAATTTACATGAAATTTTCCACTCGTGAAGGTTGTTAATATCATAGCTTAGCTTCGCAGTAAGCAGTAAGCTGGCACACCACATGGGGATTATTGCGTTCGGAGGTCTACCGTCAACGTCACGACTTATAATGCATGCTTTTTTGCTTACATAATGTGGTTTACTTCCTTAAGGTGACGCCTTGATAATTTGGCTGCAGCGATATCGATTTTTCTCAACAATGACTAAAGCTAAGAAATTAAAGTTCATTGTCAGTATTTATCTTTGAATTACCCATAGTATAACACGATCGGTCAACTTTTATAACACAGAATAATTAATCAAAAATGCCAACAGAGGAGAGTGAGTTAAGCTTCCAAAATTTGTACATAGATTAGTTCAAGCATACACTATAATTTGCCCATAGCTTATATGAAATATATTAATGATTTTTAAATTACGCGACAAAAACCATTTTGTCGCTTACGCCCTTTCCATTTCTTGCTGTTCCATTTCTTGTGGAACAAGCGATCTAAAACATATCCAAAATGATTTTTCACTTTAACGCGGCGTCACCTTAAACTAATATCAGAGAATGAAAATTTGCTAAATCTACCCTTGAAGGGTACGTAGCGCATAGTTAGGGATACTATGATAGATATTATAGTTTGCCAAAAAAAATAAGCTACAGTTTACAGCTTGTTACTTTTAATACCTTTCTAGGCAAAATTAAACGTGCTTCTTTTTAGGTACTCAAATAATTATGTCCAGCACGCTTATAATCTATCAGAGATAGAGATTCTTTATTCGGTAGGAGAGACAAAGCGAATTACTGACAAAGGAAATTCGTCGTTTTATGTGACGAATTTCAACTATTTTTTCACATAGCTGCGTATCTATAACTGTGGGAATGCTTCGCCGGCAGAATGTTTAAAACACTATCATCATAATATTGCGTCCACATTCCCATACAAAATCTTCTCTTCAAACGTCTATTGGCGTCTGCAACCTGACATGGCTTGCTCATGATGACGGAGACAGATAGGCGCTATCAGTTTATTAATTCTAATGTATTGAGTAGTGATAAGCCATGTCAATTAGCGTAATGAACTGTACGGATAGCGAGCTGGGCGTAGTTCACAGCACTATATCCAACATAGACAGTCTGTGTTGCTAATCGCCTTATGATCAAAGAGTTTATTTGTGCTTGTTGCGGAGATGACTTAAAGAATTAAGCGTAGGTCAAAACAGCCATTCCTATCTTCCCATTTGCTGTCATAATCTTCTCTCTCTTTTTATCGAAGAGCCACACCACTGAGATTCAGACAACGACATACCCGGTAAGAGCTAGTTTTCCGGTTTTTTAACGATCTACTTGTTTAAAAACATAATTGTTAATAAAGGTAATTTGTAATGACGAAGACGTTAGTGGTGACTGGACGAATCCCCAAATAACCGTTTGAGGTCAAGTTGGCGAGTGCTGGGAATGACCAAGATGTCGTACATCATCATGAATCGTCTCAGATCGTGGCAGTTAGTAAGCGATTCTGTTCGATTAATAAAACACGTCTCATATCGAGGTGAGGTCACATATTGTGTTCCCGGACAATATCCCGCCGCCATTGTACGATATAAGGTTAGCAAAAACCACTTATTCTCTATTGACTATATATCGTTTGTCATAAGCTGACGCGCCTTTTACGCAAACGGAGGCGGTATGCGTTTGCGATGAAAGGTTATAAACGCTTGGAATACGTGGTAAATGTGTCTTCAAAAGGACTAGTCGTATTTTGTTACCGTTCTTGGAGATCGATCTGAGCTGAGAGATTGTTCTTAAATAGGCTTTATGTAAAATACTCAAAAAGAGGCGCTGTAGTTAATTTGATTTTGTGACTCGTTTATTTGTAGATTTTTTTCCTTTCATTTTGCCTTTTTACTCCAACACAAAAATATTAAATACCGCACACAAATCCTGGACTAACTTTAAAAGCCGAGCTTGCAAAACTTTTTCACACAGGATTGCAAACTGAACAAAATGTGGTGGAAATGTGAAAACTGAAAATCATTTCAACAAAATACGTTTCGTGTTTCAGTACATTTGTGGCAAATTTTAGTACCATCAGGTCTTCGCCGATCTATAAATACACGTAGACGGTAGACATAATGCCCACGTTTGATAAAAATCAATACGATTGCGTTTATTCAAGCACCTATAATCCTAGTACCTACTAAAAATAAGAAAGAAATGGTGTCTTTG
This sequence comes from Aricia agestis, assembly GCF_905147365.1. NCBI lineage: Eukaryota > Metazoa > Arthropoda > Insecta > Lepidoptera > Lycaenidae > Aricia > Aricia agestis. The sequence goes on along the minus strand of NC_056416.1, from coordinate 532,758 downwards.
TTTTCCATAAAATAGGATTCCTTTGTTGTTCGAGGTACCGTATTTCAGTTATTTCTAATGGCGTTTCCGTAATTTTACTTTAAGCAAAATGTCGAATACAAAAATGCAATTTTAAAATATACGCTTCATGCCTTCGGGCGTTTTCAATTTGGTAGTAGGTACAGGCTTCCCGGCAGTCTGGGACTTCCTCTGGGAGCGATCGATTGGACCAGAATTCTACTTATATTCATTTAATACCTAACATAAGCATGTATTCATAAACTAGTTGTTGCTCGCAAAACTCGTTGCGCCAAAATATCGCGCGAGAACCGTACATTTTGCCAGGATAAAACATCTATCCTATATCCTTTCCCAGGGTCCGGGACGCGTATCTTCAATCTTCATGTAAATTTTCATCTAAGGCTTCTTACAGACGAACGGCATTTGTAGACGGCAGTCGATGGATTTTTTTACACTTATCGACGGCTACCGTCGATCCTTGCCGTCGACTAGTGCCGTTCATCTGTAAGCGCTCTAAGTCATCATGATACAGTAATGCGACGTGAATCAACATATTTTATTGTTTTAAATCTCTATAACATTATTATATGGTGTAGTGTAGGTAATGCTTCGAATTTCACAAGCGTCAGAATTCAAAACCTAACAACGTTAAAGGTTTCTGCGGCTTAAACGCCTAATGCCTGTATAAATACTCGTATAATATTTTTAGCAACATTTTAAAATATTATGAGCGAAAATGCTGAATAAAACTTTAACATGTACCGCAGCTGGAGACCGGAGACCACTTGACGTCTAACGATGTTAGCTCGTGCATCTGATGCTGGTCAGGTAAATTGTGAATTTAGAATTTTATATTTACATTGGAAATAGATAAGACAATTTTGACAAGACTCTCTTCCCTAGCTGTTGTTCGTTTTGCTGCGGATATATGAACCGTTCAATCGAGACTTTTTCGATAAAAACGTTTGCGCCTGGTTTTGTTAATGCCGAAATTCGAAATGTTAACCGTAAATCGATCGACGCAAACGAGCAAACGGGTCACCTGATGGAAAGCAACTTCCGTCACCCGTGGACACTCGCAGCATCAGAAGAGCTGCAGGTGTGTTGCCGGCCTTTTAAGAGGGAACAGGGTAATAGGGGAGGGTAGGGAAGGGAAACGGGTAGGGGATTGGGCCTCCGGTAAACTCACTCACTCGGCGAAACACAGCGCAAGCGCTGTTTTACGCCGGTTTTCTGTGGTCCGTGGTATTTCTCCGGTCGAGCCGGCCCATTCGTGCCGAAGCATGGCTCTCCCACGTCGAATAAGTTAATGCTGTCATTAAATGTCAGAAACAACACACCTCAGCTGTTGACCCGAGCGGTAGACATGGTGCAGGTGGTATATATAATACAGCCTTCTCAAACTGAGGATTGACCAGCTGCGGCAACAACGACGGTAACTACGTACCTAATCCACTATTCAAACTAACTATTTAGTAATTTGTGATAGCATGTCGTGGTCGACGATGATCAAAGTCTGAACCTTGTACCACGAAACCGTTTTGAGACTCAAACAATGGAAAGAGAATGCCGCATCCTACTGTAACAAACGTGAAATGACGTTGTTAGAGCCAGACGCGGCATTCTCATCCGATTGTTTGAGTCTCAATACAGTTTCTAGCAGGCCTACTGTTGACGGTATTGCAGCCGTGACTGGCGCATCTAACGTGAATAACGTGTGTTTCTGGTGACCACGCTCCCCGGGTTTTCAGTCAACGCATCACGTATTGTTCTGTAATTAGAATGTTATTTTGTCTGCGATGGAAAGTTTCACAATAAAGATTGATTGACGATCAGTATGTCGTAAACTGTAATAACTTTACTTAGCTTAGCTTAAATAATATTATGTAGTTAAGGAGTCCAACCTAGGTCTATTTAAAAAAAAGAACGTTCTGAGTTACGTTTTAAGTTCTAAAGCCTCACCGACCATAAACTCAAGTCAAAACAATTGATAGGATGGTTAAACGTCAATCAGGCTGGTGTCTAGACAGTTAATAAACTGACCTCAATTGTTTGTCTTAGTAATTACTGTTAACAACACAATATCTCAAAAAGGCATCGGGCATTTAAAATGTATTGTAATTTGTAATACCGCTTCACCACGTTAGTCAATGTTGGACCTCTATCTATTAGATAGATTCTCCTCTATCTATCAGATAGATTCAGTTCTATCTATCAGATAGATCCTCGATCTGTCAGAGCATCCAGCGTTCACAATCGTGGTTATCTATGATGGCATCCAGAAGCCCTTACACTACACCTACCTCACCAACTTCAGATTGATATTCATCGTCTTGACTCTTGACAATAGCTAAAATTCTTCTCAAACTAACAAGTTGAGATAGTGCATTACCTGAAACAGAAACGGTAAAATTAGTAATGCAAGTAACCTTTTCAATCTTTAAATGTATGGTATAGGATGGAGGAACAAATAGAAGCTCTCGATTTAAAGGGGCTTACGCAGGGCTTATCCTATAGGGCTCGGCCCTAAAATTACATGGCGTGTACGTTAATAATCCAGGTTTAATTTTTAATCCTAGGCTTAAACCGAACGAGATATACCTACACAACTGCATAAATAAGCTTTGCTCCAAAAATTATGGTACAGTCCTTATAGAGTATCTATAGACCAATGCATCTGCTAACATCAGAAATAGTCTTTTTTGTATCCTAAAAATAATTCTCATAGAGTTTCCTATACACCACGGACTAATCAAAGCCGATGACGGATGGGCAATAGGAAAGGGATAAAGGATGGACGAGTTCGGAGCGAAAACGTTTCGTATTCGGCACGAATCCCGCCGGACAGCAGGACGGGAGCTTCCCTTAATTACATGAACGTGTTTTGTTCAATGTTAACGCCTCCGTGGTCCAGTGGTTAAGAGCGTGGCTCTTGACTCGGAGGTCGTGGGCTCGATTCCCGCGTTGGAAACATGTTATTTCCAAGTTTGGTTAGGACAATGCAGGCTGATCACCTGATTGTCTGACAAGTAAGATGATCCATGCGTCGGATGGGCATGTAAAAAGTCGGTCCTGCGCCTGATCTCTCGCCAGTCGTGTCGGTCGTCCGTCCCACTGGGTTATGAGAGTAAAGGAATAGAGAGTGCTCTTGTGTACTGCGCACGCGCAAAGAGTTAAGAGATAACGAGTAACGTAGGTATGGATTGTTAACAGACGCGCGTATTGTTAACGCGCGTTTAGTGTTAGGTAGAAAGGTGATGATGATGATGTACAGGCTTGTCCTCTGCGGTATGAAATGAGGCGTAGAGGCGAGTAAGGGCTGTAGTAGTACATATCGGATGTATCACGATTCACGATACCGCCCACCGCGGAGCGCGAACAATGAGGTGATCGTGTGTCCGGTGTTTGTGACAAACAAATATACCAATTATGACATTATAAAAGTGCGTTTACACGGGCAATTTATTGTAAAAAATCTGTAGTTTAAAAAACTAAAAACACGCTTTTTTCCAAAAAAACTTAACAAATTATTGCATTGTCATTGGCTCTTAATACGTATGCAAATTTTTTCATTTTATAAAAAAAACGTTTCGAATAAATTAGACTACTGGAGATAGGTAAAATTCGTGCTCAAAGATTCCGTTACATACATACATCCCAAGCTAATAAAAGCGTGTTAAAAAGTTAAAAACGGATTTTAAACTAGGTGAAATATAGAGTTAACTGCTTTATATTTTCTCACATGGTAGAAATCGACCATAGTGTGTGACCATTAACCATATATTTGTTAGGTGTTTAAAATAGATTATAAATATTATGTCATAGGTCACTCATAATTATTTATCACCAACCCAATCAAAAAATATCATGTACTTAAACATTATAAACTGAATAAAACTTTATAGTTAACGGGCAATAGCAGCAATATAACAATAAACAAAACTTATTAACTTTATAGGTCTACCATTATTTCGGATGAAGCCGTTTCATAATTTTAAACTTGAAACGAGGCTCACAATATATTTTACGAGCATCAAAATGAGTTACGTCGACATATCATTTCATTATAATTCGCGGCAATCCGCAGGGATATATAGTACTGTATGTCAGCAACATATTGTGTTACTAGCATAACGCTATGCCAGTGTTTTTCAAACTGTGGGTCCTGACCCCCGGGGGTACGCGAAGCTTCTATAGGAGGGAGGGGGGGTCGCCAGGGGGAAAGAACTATGTATTATGTATGTCAGTAAAAAACAATAAAAATTAAAAAGATTGAAATAAGTATAAAGAAGGAAAATTTTACCAAAAGGATAAATAATAATATTCATTTAAACATAATATTGATGAAAGAGCAAAAACTTGGTCGCGAAATATTTTTTATACCAGTAGCCTTAGCACGGCCACCAGTAGAAATGCGAAAGTATGGACAAACTGTGGAGATAAACTTAAGGTAGCGTTCCGATCTTTTTTCGTTCCCAAAAATTCAATTAACCCATCGATCGTGGAATAACGAGACACAATAATAATATAATAATAATATCTATGGACGCTTCACACCACGTCAGTCTGGCCCCGTGCTAAGTACCTAAAGGACTTGTGTTACAGGTACCAGACAACGGAAATATATTTAATACTTTTATACTATACATATATTTAAGATTTTTATTATATCATACACATATTTAATACACATCCAGACCCGGGAACATTGAAAACTTTTTGTTCCGTCGGCGGGATTCGAACCCGCGACCGCCGGCTTGAGCTACCAACGCGCTCACCACTGAGCCACAGAGGTCAACAATAGCTTTTCCATTGTTATCGCGGCCGGATGCGGCCGCTTAGGTCTTCATGAATTATACTGACTATGACAGCGAGGACTGTTACTCGGCGTCCGGCAGCAACATGTCGCTGGACTCCGAGGGACTGCCCGCAACCTCTGGACGTTCGACACCTCTGAAGAGGAGGATACCAGATGACGACGAGTTGGTGCCGTCCACCAGCAAGGTGACGGCGCCGGCACCACCCAAACGAGGACGAGGCCGGCCTCCTACGACCGGCAAGTACGTCGGCATGGCGAAAGCCAAGGCCGATTACAACAGGGAGAAGGCGGAGAGCCTCCGGCTGCTTGCTGAGGAGCAAGTCGCCGAGACGGCTCGGGCAGCGAGGGAGGCGCGAGCTTCCCTTCGCAAAAGCCCCACACCGGCTGCAGATGATGCAGCGAGGACGAGCGCGGCGCTGAGCGCAAGTGTGGAGAAGTCGTTGGAGACCATTTCCATGGTCGCTAGCAAATCCTCCAACCTTAAGGGGACTTTTCAGCGGTACCTCAAGGAGGCGGTCGCCAACATAAAGGAGGCCGTCGCCGACATGAGGGACCGCTGCCAAAGTGAGGAAATACGGGCTCTGGAAGCGCAGAACCAGCAGCTCCAACAGCAAATCGGCAACATGCGTCGGGAGCTGGAGGAGCTGCGGCGACAGGTTTCCAAGCCCGCCACGGACGAGATGCAGAAGTTGTTGTCGGAGGTCTCACGCTCCAGCATTGAGACCTTCGGCAACATGCTGAATGCGCGACTTGCCGGCCTGGAGGATCGTCTCCTACCAGAGCCGAGGCGGAGGCCGCCGCTAGCGTCCGATGCAGCGGCTGCAAACGTGGAGGTACCGGCTGAAAGGGAGCCGCCGATGGCTAAAAGTAAGCCATCGGCTGAAAAGAGGAAGAGGAAGGCGGCTGCGGTGGAGGCGGGGCCATCACAGGCTCCCGCCACCAACACGCCGCCCCGTGCGAGTTTCTTACGCCCCCGTGCGAGTTTCTTACGCCGGTTCTTCTCGGCGGGGTAGTTCCCGAACCGGTGGTAGGCAACGTAGTTTCTTCGTTCGACTTTCAAAAAGTGTATCATGATACCCATTTTGAATAAAAAGATATTTTATTTATTTATTTATTTATCTGTCATAAAGTGGCATTTCAATTGAATTTTTGTCGGTCGCGATTGGCCGCGGTAAAGATCGGAACGGCACCTTTAGTTTATGTCCACAGTTTGTCCATATTTTCGCATTTCTACTGGTGGCCGTGCTAAGGCTACAGGTCGCATCGTAAAAAAAGATTGAAAAACACTGCGCTATGTATGTCGAGGTCGGGGTGAACGACCCGAGATATAAACACGCTAATATGTATGAAATCTCATTAGTATACGCTATTTAGCGGGAAAAAGTGGCCGCGCCGAGGGAGGAACAGTTTTATCTCTTTACCGTTTAATATTTTTTAATCTAGTTGCAGAATAATATAATATACGAGTTAAACTTTCATCATTCATAATAATATATCTTTCTACGAAATATTCACTAATCAGTAGCAAACAGTAAAATACTTGAGACATATTCTATGTGTTCTACTTCAATGTTGTCTTTTAAAGAAAAAAAAATGGTAATTACTGAAAAGATTAACTAAGAAAGAATAGGGACCGTAGCCCTATTCGTTGGTCCAAATTCGCACCACACTCTCTATCGTCTACGCTGCTCCCCGAGAGGCGGAAGACAGGTAAAGCTTGTGCATATCATAAGGAGGAAGGTCATACCTCCCGAACGGATCTTCAGACACGATGTTGAACACGACTGGAGGACTGGCAAGTAGTATGGTTTAAAACTGGTACAGACACTAAAGTCCAATCAGCACACAACTTCATATAAAATGTCAAAAGTGTAAAATTCTGTGCCCAGTGTCGTCATTTTCGTTAGTCTGCTCATGATGAACACCAACTATAAACTCTGCATTAGCAACATGTGTTCAATCGGATCACCATTTTGGTACCGGCTTCCAATATCGTCTGACGGCAGCACCATTAATCTCTGTAGGACCTATATCCGCGGGCTGTGTACAGCGCCTTGTATGTAATGCCCTAAATGGTGCCACACCAGATGGCACCGATACCATAGCAATCGATATATTGTGGAGATAAATGCCGTTTAGCCGCGTCTCTTTTTGTAATGTGGACGCAAGCTTTTATTGCCTGTGGATTTTGGATCCTCATTTTATTCTTTTAGGTACTGAATATTCTTTTTTGGATCCGATCCTTATACCGGCGCTCGGATTAAACGCTGCCTAAGTCACGCATGGGCTAGCATGAGTGCGGGAGTGTGATAGTATGCGATCGAAGATGCCAATTCAAGGTAAGATAATCGGGCCCCAGAACAGAGTAACTTTCAACATGTAGTTATAGTTTATATATTATAGTATTTATATATTTATATTATAGTCTCTTATCTCCATATCAGAAGTCAGTAAGTGTTGCCTTTCAACTGCACTGCCCCCTGCAAACATCAATTAAAGTTCTATTATTAGCCGTGCGAAGCGTAGTTTATTGCTAGCATTAGCATAGTATGCGATATAAACAGAAATATGCGCATACGTAAACGAGTGCATTGTCTGCCAAAACGCATTACACAGTACGCGGCGCGTGAAACTACCGCAGCTATCTTCCGTACATATCTTGAAGAAACAAAACGAGTTTTCGTTACGTAAAATTACGTGTACAAGTCCAATATCTTAATTACCTCTGACGTTGCCTGCAGGCTGCAACTTCCATGCCTAAAGATCGTGTTAAAGCGTTTTTCCCGAGACTCAAGTTATCTCCATTCTCCATCGGCATCCACAATTTCACTAAAATCGTTTTAGTGGATCAAGCGTATAAGGTTTAGCTTTTTGTTCAGATAGAAACCAGATGGTTGCCCCACATAAGCCTTACAATTTTTAAGCCAATACAATATAAAAAGTATTACAAATCTTTGATCCGGAATGACATCCTCTGCCCATCTCAATTGTCACCTATACCTATAGCCACAGAATATATATATATATATATATGTATATATATATATATATATATATATATATATATATATATATATATATATATATATATATATATATATATATATATATATATATATATATATATATATATATATATATACATATATATATATATATATATATATATATATATATATCACGTCTTAAAGTATGCTATAGTACCAACTATAGCATACTTTAAGACACATTAAATAAAATTATGAAGAAAAGGAAAACATAGGGACATGCTAATAGTGGCCATAGATATTCAGGAAAAAAATCATAACTCTACCGGTATTATCCAAGGAGGAAACAGGGGACAACGTTTGTATGGAAAAACGGCGGTGTGGAATCCTCTTAAGTACTAGATTCTTTTGTTAAAGATTTTATGTTTGCTAATAAATATCTAGCAGAAAAACAAGAACAAGGTACAGAATTTTTTACACAACGAGAAGTACCCAGTTGTTTATTATTCTAGCTTCTTAAAAGCTCTCTACTGTAAAATCGAGAGTCATCATCAGCATTGTATTCGTTCCCCAGTATTCTGTATAACAATTAACAACAATGGCGCCTTCCAGGCCGGTCGCGGGAATCGGGAGTCGGGACAGGGAGCGACACCAATGTATGTCATTTGTCACTTGTCAGTGTTGTCACCGACACTGCGGGGATGCGAGTTGCGACACAGAGCACGCGATGATATGGCTATTAGCTAGATATCATATCTTAATATATATATTTCTTGTGTGCGTGTGTATGTGACTGAACTCCTCCTAAACGACTGGACCAATTTTGATGAAATTTTTTGTGTGTGTTCGTGGAGATTCGAGAATGGTTTAGATTTACAGTTTGGTCTACTGGAAAATGTTTTTTCAATTAATTTCTTATTTATAAGGAGTTGTTGATTTTGGAATGTTTTACATTAGATCCGGCGGACGGCGCTATCATCGCATTCAATATTATTCTATTTCAATTTTAGTTTGTCCTGACAGATGGTGCTACGATTAATTTGAAAAAAATTTTGTTATTCAATTCATGTGCTGATTAAAGTATTAAATAAATAACACATAGGCTACAATTTTAACCGACTTTCAAAATGGGGGAGGTGTTATGTTCGTTTTCTTATATTCAACGATTACTCCGCCGTTTGTTAACCGATTTTCAAAATTTTTCTTTTGGTATATAGGGTATCATCCCAATTTGGTATTATATTCAGAAAAGTGGTGATCTGATGAAGGATCCATAAGTAATCGAGGGAACTCCTCAAAACTTATAGGGAAACATATGGTGACTTCGGTTTCGTGAGAAGTATTCTAAGCATATGCTACCAACAAGTAAGATTTTGCACCGAGATATACCTGGTATACCGTGGTTCGGAAGGTGCTGAGAGAATTCCTGATTCTTTATAGATACAAGTTTGGGAGTTTCGGCGTTGTTTTAAGAACAGAAAGCATATGCTACTATGCAAATTACATTCTTCATCATCATCATCATCATCATCACTACCATATTATACCATTTCATAGTCTTTTAGATCGAGACTCGAGTTTGTCAAGCGATAATTAAAAAAAATCTATATCTACCTAATATTATAAACCTGAAGAGTATGTTTGCTTGAACGCGTCAATCTCAGAAACTACAGGTCCGATTTAAAAACTTATCTCAGTGTTAGATAGATCATTTATCGAGTAAGACTCATCATTTATCGAGAAGGTTATATTATATTATTACTCTAAGACTAATACGACAGAAGAAACTCAGGAAAATGTGGGAAAAACGGGGGAAATATTTTTTATGGGAAAATGTACCTACGGATTCTGTAAAATTTCTAATTTACGCGGGCGAAGCCGCGCGGGACATCTAGTTTTATATAAAATATTATCTTTAAAGTCTGTGTATTGTCTGTCGTCTTTTTATGCTTCATGAATCATGAGTTATGAACTCATGACGTGATGACATAATATAACACTACTTTAAGTTTCCATGATCGACATTCATTGAGTATAGACTAAGTGAAGCTTAATAATCATGTTGACAATGGGAAATCATGGTTATCCATCTTAGCAACTATACTCAAAGGTTTTTACAAACTTACTAAAGCTTGTTTTTGAATGATATATTTCTGTATTTACGTCAGGGTTTGAGAAACCTAAAAAGATACATACTATACCTCTAGTAAACAATCAAAACATATTTTACCTATTTGCCCTTTCATATTATTTGAACTTTCAATAGTTGGATATTTACTCAATTGTAACAATTTGTAATTATTGTGTACCTCCCTGCGGCGTGGTGTTACGAGGCGCGTGAGCTTCCCCCGAACATCCATCATCCGCTAGCTCCAAGTTCTGATTACTTCACCCTTATAATGTGTCTTAAAGTATGCTATAGTTGGTACTATAGCATACTTTAAGACGTGATATATATATATATATATATATATATATATATATATATATATATATATATATATATATATATATATATATATATATATATATATATATATATATATATATATATATATATATATATATATATATATATATATATAAATGATGAGTCTTACTCGATAAATGATCTATCTAACACTGAGATAAGTTTTTAAATCGGACCTGTAGTTTCTGAGATTGACGCGTTCAAGCAAACATACTCTTCAGGTTTATAATATTAGGTAGATATAGATTTTTTTTAATTATCGCTTGACAAACTCGAGTCTCGATCTAAAAGACTATGAAATGGTATAATATGGTAGTGATGATGATGATGATGATGATGAAGAATGTAATTTGCATAGTAGCATATGCTTTCTGTTCTTAAAACAACGCCGAAACTCCCAAACTTGTATCTATAAAGAATCAGGAATTCTCTCAGCACCTTCCGAACCACGGTATACCAGGTATATCTCGGTGCAAAATCTTACTTGTTGGTAGCATATGCTTAGAATACTTCTCACGAAACCGAAGTCACCATATGTTTCCCTATAAGTTTTGAGGAGTTCCCTCGATTACTTATGGATCCTTCATCAGATCACCACTTTTCTGAATATAATACCAAATTGGGATGATACCCTATATACCAAAAGAAAAATTTTGAAAATCGGTTAACAAACGGCGGAGTAATCGTTGAATATAAGAAAACGAACATAACACCTCCCCCATTTTGAAAGTCGGTTAAAATTGTAGCCTATGTGTTATTTATTTAATACTTTAATCAGCACATGAATTGAATAACAAAATTTTTTTCAAATTAATCGTAGCACCATCTGTCAGGACAAACTAAAATTGAAATAGAATAATATTGAATGCGATGATAGCGCCGTCCGCCGGATCTAATGTAAAACATTCCAAAATCAACAACTCCTTATAAATAAGAAATTAATTGAAAAAACATTTTCCAGTAGACCAAACTGTAAATCTAAACCATTCTCGAATCTCCACGAACACACACAAAAAATTTCATCAAAATTGGTCCAGTCGTTTAGGAGGAGTTCAGTCACATACACACGCACACAAGAAATATATATATTAAGATATGATATCTAGCTAATAGCCATATCATCGCGTGCTCTGTGTCGCAACTCGCATCCCCGCAGTGTCGGTGACAACACTGACAAGTGACAAATGACATACATTGGTGTCGCTCCCTGTCCCGACTCCCGATTCCCGCGACCGGCCTGGAAGGCGCCATTGTTGTTAATTGTTATACAGAATACTGGGGAACGAATACAATGCTGATGATGACTCTCGATTTTACAGTAGAGAGCTTTTAAGAAGCTAGAATAATAAACAACTGGGTACTTCTCGTTGTGTAAAAAATTCTGTACCTTGTTCTTGTTTTTCTGCTAGATATTTATTAGCAAACATAAAATCTTTAACAAAAGAATCTAGTACTTAAGAGGATTCCACACCGCCGTTTTTCCATACAAACGTTGTCCCCTGTTTCCTCCTTGGATAATACCGGTAGAGTTATGATTTTTTTCCTGAATATCTATGGCCACTATTAGCATGTCCCTATGTTTTCCTTTTCTTCATAATTTTATTATTAAAAAAGATAAGAACGTCCAAAAACCCAAAAAAATGGCCAGATTTTCCTCAGTGTTCAAACACCCAGAAAACAAAACTGGCTAAAATATACAAAAAAAATAAAACATAGGAACACAGCTCAAGCCTTCTTTTAATTCTTAATGAAAAAAGTACTTAAATCGGTTAAGTTTTGGAGAAGGAATCAGCGGACAACGAATCGAAGATTTTCTGTTCTTTTATTAGAACTTTTGTCGTGTTGTCTCTATCGCGCTCTGCGGTGGGAGACTTGAGATTGGTGAGACAGCAATACATTTTCAAATACCTATTTTCAATTTCTCTCGCCCCTGGTGTATCCTCTTAACGTTTCCACATCGCGTCAGTCTGCTAACACCACTATCTGAAGGACTTGTTCCCAGCACAATACAAAACACATACAATAATTATAATGTTAAAATACTCAAAAACAATAAAAGCATCAATTACACAACCATAATAATATGAAGGTGTCTTCTTGTGAGCTACAATAAAAACAAAAGACCCACAATGCAACCTATTGCAAAACCTCCGTGACTCAATGGTTAGAGTGTGTGGCAACTCAAGCCGGGGGTCGTGGGTTCAAATCCCGCCGACGGAACAAAAAAAAAGTTTTTCAATGTTCCTGGGTCATGGATGTGTATTAAATATGTGTATGATATAATAAAAATCTTAAATATATGTATAGTATAAAGGTATTAAATATATATCCGTTGTCTGGTACCTGTAACACAAGTCCTTCAGGTACTTAGCACGGGGCCAGACTGACGTGGTGTGAAGCGTCCATAGATATTATATTATATTTATATTGCAAAACGCACATGTCTGCACGGGTCGCAGGTCCGTGGGGCTGGTAATTGTGACAAGTGACATATATCCCGGCATGGGGGCGAGCTACGTGACTGGGCCCCAGTCACTGGGGGCGCGTGCGCCAAGCGACGCCGGGATGCACGCCGGACGAACGGATGGTCCCGGATCTCACGGGATGTTCCCGGAAAGCGCCCCGATGTTCCCTGATCTAGACGAGATGGGATAACGGCGATGATGGATACTTGACATGCAAATATGAAATGTGATGTACGTTCAGACTTCGGTTATTGAGAAATGTGCAAGAATGATACGGTGTAAGTTCTAATTTATGCACAGAAGTAAAGGCATTCAATAGCCTGTTGTATCTTTTTTTTTATTAAATAGACAGGCTGTATTCATGAAAACTAGATTCTCCAGATTTAATTTTCTCCAAGCGTACATTATACACAAAATGCACAATGCACATACCTCAGCGCGGTCTGGCAGGTTTTCAAACATCGATCCGCCCAGGCTCTATACGCGTAGCTCGTAAAGTCGTAACTCGTAACTGAATTAATACAAACCGATACCACGATAAAACCCCACTATGAGTTTTAGCCCCAATTTCACCAACAACTGTTAACGTTAACACTCGAATTATTATCACGCTACCTCTTTTGTTTTTCTTATGAATGAAAGAGAAGACATGACATTTTAACAAGCTGATAACACTAAAAAACTTTGGTGACATTGGGGCTTAACCTCCACCGATTTAGTTATTTCAATATAACCGTAATGCAGTTCCATTCATTGTTTGATCTAGTTCGTTTCTCAAATTACAAAATGGTATCGTCATAAAATGTCAAACATTACAATATCCGTGGCGTTACTGTATTAAATTTAAAACGTCTCCTACGGTACGACTTACAAGCTGTAATTGCTCATCATGTAAAAACCCAATAGCCTCATTACAAAATAATGTAATCCCTTCAAAGGTTACGCTCATACTGCTGATCCTTTATCACAACACCCAATATAGAGGGTATGTTCAATACTGTCCGGTGATCGCTCGACCAAAAATAACATTAGCGGAGCTAATAGCTTTCTCCTGTAGAACCTTCAGGGCTTAATTGATTTACCTGCCTTCTATTTCAGCTCACAAACTACGTCGAACCAGACATTATAGAGCCTTCATAGAAGTGGGAGCTTTCGACTCTAATGAGGTCTTTTTTCGCACCACACTTCTTTTGAATGCACGTGTGTAGAGTTACTAACTAAAGAGTTTAGCATTACGTACGTCGTAAACTCTTTCAATAAAAACTCTCGATGATGTTTGTGTCTGTATATTAACCTCTTTACATTTGAACTTTAAACTTCAACCGATGAACAGATTTTTATATAGATCAGCCTTTTATATCTGCAAGAGCATTCCAAGCTTTATAAAATAAGTCACCTTTTCAAGTCTTCCCACGTGCTAGCTACCCAAAACCCTACCGGATATCAAGAGGATTCCACAGCCTATTCCTTCACAATCCTTTAGGCATCAGCCAGCCTTATTAGCTGCACGTGCCGCCATGGGACACGTGGATGGAGCCATGAATCACAGACGGTGATTCACACCCGCCGCACACCATTACGACCTCTATCGCTGGGTGATAAGGGCTAGAACGCCTCTAAGCAGCGAACACTTTACTCATTAACTTTCGTAGACGTGTTTTATTACGGGCGCACTCAATCATCACTATCAGCGTTTAGTCCAAACAGAGGGCGTTTTAATACACTTAAAACGACGCTACTGTAGTACGAATGGCAAACAAATGACTTCTTTAAAGTCTGTTTCAGTTTTTAACGCCTATTTTCTGAAGTTTTTTTAGTAGGGGTTTATCTTTTAAGTAGCGTTGTTGAATAGTAAACATTATGAATACTGCCAATCAAAAGCGTTACTGAACCGAAAAACTCCAAAACTACAGCTGCAATCGGGTATAAGTCACATGTATGTACACTAAATGATTGATGATACTTTCCGGCGGTAGCGATATTTTGTGTAAGCGTGAACCCTGAACACCTTTCTTGAAAGTTTTAAGGTCCATTTACATAATTTGAGTTTGGTCAACTTCCAAGGGATCAAGTTCCCTGTTAAAGGTTTAGACCTAATTAGAACACAACCCATCTACGAAGTCCGAAACTTATTTTTCAGTGTCCAAAGATGCTTTGACGCAACGGGCTCTTCGGAACGTGGACTGTTATCATCTAAAAATCTATATTAATATTATAATTGGGAAGAGTTTGTTTGTTTGTTTGAACGCGCTAATCTCAGGAACTACTGCTCCGATTTGAAAAATTATTTTACTGTTGGATAGCCCATTTATCGAGGAAGGCTGTAGGCTATATTTTATCACGCTAAAACTAATAGGAGCGAAGAAATAGAGGAAAATGTGGAAAAAACGGGGGAAATTATATGAGAGGGCTTATATGAACGCGCTAATCTCAGGAACTACTTATCCGATTTGAAAAATTCTTTCAATGTTAGATAGCCCATTCATCGGGGTAGGCTATAAGCTATATTTTATCACGCTCAGACTAATAGAAACTAAGAAATAGAGAAAATTGTGGAAAAAACGTGGGAAATTATATGAAAGGGCTTATTTGAACGCGCTAATCTCAGGAACTACTGGTCCGATTAAAAAAAAATTCAGTGTTAGATAGCCCATTTATCGAGGAAGGCTATAGGCTATATTTTATCACGCTATGACTAATAAAAGCGAAGAAATAGATAAAAATGTGGAAAGAAACGGGCGAAATTATATGGAATTTCTTATTATCCTATGAACTACTGGAACAATTTTTATGTTGTTTGGCAAACATGAATAATAGACCACGTGAAGGGACATAGGCTATTTTTTGCTGCAAAATGTACGGTTGCGTGAAATTCCTAAATTACGCAAGCGAAGCGCGATTACGCGCGGAACATCTATATATAATAAAATCGTAGGAAAGTCAATTCTGTATATTGAATATTTTTGTACAATAAAATATAATATAGTACATATTATATTTTATTGTACAAAAATATTCAATGGGATGCGATCTACTATGATAACGCGGACGAAGTCGCGGGCAACAGCTAGTAGCTGATAATTTGAGTGGGTGCGACTCGGCAGCGAGTGGGCTATTAGACTAATGCTGGTCATTATTGGAAGACTCAATTACTGCGACGCTGTTATCTTGCGAAGGTCGGTATGAGTGCCACTCAAACTGGATTAGGAATAGTATGAGCTATAAGAACAAATACGAAGGATGCAAAAGCGTCAAACTTGACACAACTCCCTAGAGTTGTTCTTAAGGCTGGTTTTATCGTTAAGCGTTTCGGCAGCGCCGTTGGAGCGCCGCGCATTCGAAGATAGTTGCTGTAACAAACGTTTGTTTTACGCTCCAACGGCGCTGCGAAACGCCTCAAAGCGCGCTTCCTGAATTCAAGCGCGCATTGAGAACTTTGAGACGTTTTTTGTACATATTTCTCGAAGAGATGAGGTGGGGATGCGGAAAATGTTGCACAGGATCGAACGAAAGGCGTGGGTTTTCAGAGGCAAAAACTCAATTTAGTTCGCTTTTCCGTTTCAAGTAACATGATTATCGTACATTTGGAATGCACACATTAGACAAATAAGCAAAGTAGCCCTGTAATGCCTATTACAAGCAATAATCCTTGGTCTTCGTAGGTCGCGCTGACCTTCACTCGGTGATCCAGCGCCAGCCGGTGAGCTGATTCACTCATCTCACCTGATCCAGTTAATCCGGTCAGCGAGTGTGTTATTACAACTAGCCGCTATTGTACTGATCTGTCCTGCTGCCTGCAACATCCTGAGAATGTGGAATATCCTATAAGCTGGTTATTCTGCTCTCTATAACAGATGATACAGAACATCGGTGATTATAGCTACTGGAGGCACATAATATGCAGCTATAATGTCACCAAAATGCTAGATATATCTTGTCTTTGTGAGTGTAGGTGGATCAAACATAATTTTTTGGTCATTTTGGAGCTGTCACCATATAATCGTTACCTTGACCCAGATTCTGATGGGAAGTAAATGTAATCATTGTCAAGTACTTAACAAGAAGGAAAACTTACGACGACCTCCAGACGCTACGCACATCGCTTAACCTTCCGTCTGGAGCCGGCGGTAACTCGGCACCAATAATTACAGACCAAAGTGTACAAGCTTAATGTAATCTACTTACAAAATCCATACTAATATTATAAATGAGAAAGAGTGTCTGTCTGTCTGTTACCTCTTCACGCCCAAACCGCTGAACCGATTTTGCTGAAATTTGGTATGGAGATACTTTGAGACCCGGGATACGTTTTGTCCCAGGAAAATGTACGGTTTCCGCGCGATAAACGAGTTTTGGTGCAACGGAGTTGCGGGCATCATAATATATATATCTATGGACGCTTCACACCACGTCAGTCTGGCCCCGTGCTAAGTACCTAAAGGACTTGTGTTACAGGTACCAGACAACGGAAATATATTTAATACTATACATATATTTGAGAATTTTATTATATCATACACATATTTAATACACATCCAGACCCGGGAACATTGAAAACTTTTTGTTCCGTCGGCGGGATTCGAACATGCGACCCCCGACTTGAGTTACCAACGCGCTCACCACTGAGCCACAGAGGTCGTCAAGTCATCTAGTATGAATAATATATTATAATCTTTCGTAGAGGGAAAACTTCTTTGTTGAGTTATAATGTATGTAACGATGTTGTTAGCTCTAAATCCTAACGGTCAAATTAAATTATTTTAGGTTTGAGACACTTAAATGTAATAGATGGCTTTAACGATAGTATAATATAGTAATAGTATTAAAATGAATAATCTAATACTTGAATATTCGGTTGATGATTTCCAATCATGGTTATCTCTTATCAGTCTTATCACTGATCGTTATCAACTCATCGATGTCGTGATAAACCAAACCCGATACGAGGGAAAGCTCCCGCTGACTGCCTTCCGCGAAACCCGTCGTACAGCTGATAAACTGCATTACTGATAACTAAACCATCATTATCTGCTAGTTTCTTATCGCTCTATATTCTAGTTATAGTTAAAAACTAATCTGCAGTTATTAATATTATCATTCAATTATATGATTAGGAGTAGCCATAATATGCGGAGCTCTTTCCAGGTTAGGCTGCAGTTACATATTTCACGTGTGCTTCCTGTTATGACTCGTTTTTGGGGAATCGACAAGACACATAATAGCAAGGTTTTGGCGTGGTTTCCAATTTCCAAGACGTAACCATTAGTTTCATTTATTGACAAAACGTAAGCATCGATAAATTACAATAAAGCTGGACATGAGCACAACCGCGCCGCCCGGTGCGGTGGGCGCGGCTAGGGCTGATACCACCTGATACAGTTTAAAATTAAGCGTCGATCGTAGAATACTTTCAAATCGGACATAAACCTTTTGACCTTTCTTTCAAGAGCATCCAGAATATTGTGTCTATAACTCTATAGAACCATTCCTTAAGCAACGTTTGCTGTTTTGTATCCAAGTTTTTTTCAGCAGAAGTAGCTTCTAATACGTAGTGAACTATCAGCCCTCATCCTTATGCCATTAATCGGTACGGTGGCTCGGAAAGTTCGGCCATTACGCCCCGAGTGATTTACTACGTTTTATATGGCTTTCTAATACACCACATGTCTTCGCGTTATTGGAACTGATAGCAATATTTACGACCTGACTATTGATAGAATAGCGAATAGGATGTACTATGAAAAAGTACATTTTATTCCGTTCGCTGTAGCTTGGAACTTGGAATAACTTCTATAGTCTACGCATATTCTAATCTTTTAACAAATAATGCTTATCATCCGAAAACGAAGTAGCTCATTAGTTTTAACAATTAATTGTTTACATAACGATAGAAAGTCAGAATTTTAAAATTACGTAATTTTTAAAAACGTAACTAAAATATTTTATAAGAAACACACGCACGGAACACACGATGCGTACAAATTTATTCTTGAGGTCGAGGAAAACAATCTTGCGTTTGTTTTCCTCGACCTCAAGTCTTCCTCGACCTCAAGATTCGAGTTATATTATATACCTTTACATAACATCGGTACGGATTTGAAGCGGTCATAATTTGCAGTCTCGCTCCTGTTTCATGAAGCCCGTGACATCCCACACTGGAGTCGACATCATACGCGCTAAAATAACTAGGTTTACGATTCAATATTCTACGCAAATGATCATAAATTCACAACATTTGTGAACGTAATGATCTCAACGTAACCTCTGTGAGGAGCGCAGAATTGCGCCAACAAGATTCAAGAAACCTAAGATGGCGTCGGGATCAGCCGCAATGATACACGAACAATAATAATAAATCTGTGATCGCGATCTGGTGATTTAAATATTTAATTTGCCGTCGGTGGCCGAGTCGCCCACGCGGCGCAGCAAGCGGGAGGCCGATTTATGGACCCCTGCGGCACGCCCGACGCCCGGCCCGGTTGGAAAGCTGCTCAACGAGCCCCGGACCTGGACTATATAACTTTCTGACAGCGACATTACAATGTAGATACATTAGTTCGAGCCTAAAACAAGTGGGCCGTATCGAACCGAGTTCTCTAGAAATACTTCAGTAGAATCTATAAGGCGTAGCCGATAAAATGCCTCAATAAGTACGATAGCTTAGTGAGTAGTGACACAGCCTATAAGAATGTGAGAAGAAGAGATAACAGCTATCAATACGTAATTCCAACTCAAAAGTTTGTGGATAATTAGCTTATCGCGCAAAGATAAATACTCAATTCATCACAGCCGTCACTATCATCGCAGTCCGCAGAACAGTTCTCGAAGTTTTTAGTTTTTACTCATACCACCGGGAAATAAGTTGTAATTATAAAACAATCGTCAAGGCATTCAAACTCAAAATTTTGCTCCACCTTTTGAGTCCACTCGGAAAGTAGGATAAAGAAGGCTTAAGCCTAACTGCATGAGTGTTAGTAGAAAAAACGCGGAAAACATAATCATGGGGATCCGGTGTTCAGTTTCCACCTGTCACGGCTCAACGACTCCGTCCAATGTCACTGCACAATGTCTACATGCAGCTCGCCGATACTCCGACCTTCGGGGACAATAACATGGATGGTTAAACTAATGTCGATCAAATCACAACAAAATGCTGCCATTTTAAATGAAATAGTCTTCATCATTTATGAGTCTAATTTTAATCCGCAATGGAAGTTTTCGAAGACCAATTTGAAGGATAACATAATTTTACGAAGGCCCAGGACCTAAACAATGATTGGACGCTGTTAAGCATTCGTGTACTAACCCACACAAAAATTACGTATTGAGTTATGAATGCAGTTATGTTCTGTAGATGATTTAGAACAAGACTGCATTCAAAATTTAACAACAAAAAGATCGTGGGTTAGGACACTAATGCTTAACAGCGACCAATTAAGCTACTAACCTTTAGAGACAGATAAAAGAAAGTAGACAGTAAAGAGCTATTAAATGAAATGAAACAAGAGACCCATGAAAATAAAACAAACAAAGAACGATACATAATAAGAAAAAGATTTATCTTATTTCGGGCCCGAGGAAAACTTGGAAACTACTTTGAAGTAACTTTACAAAGTTGACAAAATACGTACTGAAGATCTGAAAACATTTCCAATGAAAGGTAAGTATTGGAGAAATCCCTAACTCAAGAGCTGTAATAAATGAATTAGGTTTTACTAACATAAGCATTAGATTTAGATTGAAATTGAAATTGGATGAAGCCTTCGACAATGCGCTCCAATTGTTTTGGGCTAACAAGCTTTTATTTCCGATATTATTCTATCTCATGGCTTGAAATCTTTGACCAATCAACGAGATTGAAATACCAAAGCTAAACATACATGAAATATCAAATACTCAAAATGTAAGCCTTTCTCACATTAAACAACAAAAGCAGTATCAAAGCTAAAATATGACCTGCAGAATAAGGGCTTGAACACTAAAGTAATGCACAAGCAAATACCAACGCGCGTGGGCAGCTAACCTATCGGGAAAGGTCTAGTTTGGAAAGTGTAGGTACTCGGCGTGGTGGCCAGACGGCTGCCAGACGAGAGAAAGGCTGCCCAGCGGGTGCGTTGATCTGTTACGTGAGCGCGGAACAATGCGCTTAGCCGCACATCGCAGCCGCCACCGCGCCATAGCTTCATGGTAGTTTCAATTACTTTTAGGACCATTTGATAGTCTGGATCATGTTATTTTCTAGTTCTTTTGCGCTAAGCAAAGTGCATAAAAATTCGAATTTCAATTCTCCAAATAACGCATTATTCTTACTCCTTTCCTCTTTCGATAAATTTCGTGGTTGATCCCAAAAAACCTTCGAGTATTATTTAATGTTTTGTTACAACTGTCGGTTCTGACCCAATGGCCCTGCAGCGGTGGGATGGCCATTCTAAAAAATGCATTGAACAACACATCTTATTATGAAAAACCTAATAATCTTCGCTAGAAAATTGCACGTCCGTAAATAATGTAGAGGTAATACGATAAGCAATAAACGTGTAGCGGTTACCGTGGGAAGTGATGGCCGGGATAAACGAGTCGAGGGACTCCGGAGTGGACTTCAATTAGCGCAGTCCGCAGCTGGTGCCCGGACGATGTTGCAGGAGTTACAAATTAGAAGGTAATACTAGCTCATAATATAAAGCATCATAGAGACTGTAATATATTATGTGGGCTACTCCCGCAAAAAAGTAGGAACCGTACATTTTTCCGCAAAAAAAGTAGCCTGAGTACGGGGAGGGACCCCGTGAGCCGTAAATCGTGATTCGCTCTATATCTGTGCCAAGTAATATTCGTATCTACTAGATTAGGTTATTGTTCCCGTCATGTTTCCGAGTGGGGCCATCAGAGGTGTATTTCTAACCACTGACACAACTTTATTGTTGATGACACAATGTTAGCACTTCCACTTCTCTCTCATAAAATTCAGAGGTAAAATATCTCTAAACGGCGTGTATTGGCGGAGTTTCGACGGAATGGGAATTCCTGGCGAATACCCTTTTACCGCCGAACATTATTAAATAACGTAATGGCTGTCGAATTCGTCGTGAGCCAACGTCCAATGGCCGAAAAGCTGGCCATTTCATTTATTAAATGAAATAAGTTGTACATATAAATAAGATACAAAGGTGTGTAATTGCATATTTTTTAAATACCATTGTAAGTATTATGGAGACAACTGATACGAAAGAGTTTGTTTGAACGCGGTAATCTCACACGCTACTGGACTGATTTTTATGTAATTTCGCAAAGATATACAGCAGACGACGGAGGACACAGGCTACATATTCTGCGGGAAAATATTATTTTCCTCATTTACAGAAGCAGAGCCGGGCGGAGTCTAGTCTTTCTATACCTAATACTTTTAATTTTTAGTCCTAATATTCTACCTGAGCTACAAACTTAACTCGTTTCAACCATTTATTAATTGTATTCAGTAAAACTTATTCTCGAAGTTCAACCGAGGTCATGTAATATACAAGTACAGCATGTCTTAGATATCGCGTGCACCGAGTCATTGTTGGCTGAGCAAACGCGATTCTCCGCCGTGCGCGCCGGTGACCTTACACAGCCGATCAGGGCCAAGGCAATTTGGGACTTTTATAAATTATATTGTTGATAATTGTACGTTTAACCTAAACCTGATGGTTATATCATAAAGTTAATATACTTAGCGGAATAGAGAAACAAAGGCCTGAGCAAGAGATATGTCACTATCAGTAACACTGCGTGGTAAAAAGAGACGTGATACATGACAGCAGCACTCTTTTTTTTATGTCCAGTCGGCACATGTCGCACGTTGACAATTTAATTTCATAGAATTCATGTTCAATCATTCTTGTGTAAGTGTATACGTACATATATTTTTACACACAGATGAAACCAGTTTTGGTTTCGTTTGACAGCTCGAGATTGTTGCTCTATTCCGCTAGGTAATTTAACTTTATAGGTTATATCGATTTTCATTCTGGTGACACACGGAGCAATGTCTTCGGGCGAATTGTAAAATGTCATTAACTTTTGTACCTAATTGAAAAATAATATTGTTATATTATTTTTAAGGCTTCGCTTGAACAAGCACTTCCTTTTATGTAAAGTTTACACCTCAATACATAAGTTCATATTACTTAATTGCAATCATAATATTAATAAGGAGAGAGGCATTCCATGTTAACTTTGAGTTTGTATAATTTAATGCAAGAGTAATTTTTTTACTAATACAGTAAGTAGTGTTTTAAAAATAAGGTGCAAAGTTCCACTTACAATCGCACTCAAGAGACATTTAGCGACTACTTAATTTAAATTTAATACATTTATGACATATTTAAAGTTCATTATATTTTCTGTCAAACTCTACATTCAATTAAAGTTAAGTGTACAGTAATTACTAATTGTGCCGCAGTTGCAGTCTGAGAAGACGTGGGGTAGGTGCTATAGAAAAAAACTGTTCCGGGTGCAACAGCTGAGAATAGAAAGAAAAGAGGCGTAAAAAAGGAACAACCACTCATAAGCTCTTGGGGAAAAATTAAAACGCTGTTGTGCAAGTTTGAAGATCGCCGAGCGGCGCGCGATGCGGCGCGCGGAGCGGCAACTACTTAGCACTTTACGACACTTTGTTAGTTGCTTCGTCGACAGAGAACTTGTCCCTTTTAGGCCTACTGTCATAAATTAATAATTATGAGATGAAAGTTGAAAAGACTACAATCTGACTACGTGAAAAAGGTATAAAAAGATCTACGCAAAAAGGGTTAATCAAAGTACAATTTTTAAATAAAAAATTAAAAAAAAGCGTATGTCATCATCACTCTCTATCGACACTTCATTTATTTAAATCTTACAAGTAGTTTAGCCGTTAAGAGGACACATACATACATGTACATCACATACTGACTTTGACTGCCAAAATCTCTTTTTGGCTTTGTCGTAGCCGGGTAAAAAAAACAAAAAAAAAATAGTCCATCGCTTTGGTACGCTCATTGCAGGGCCTTTCACCGTGCATTAAAAATTGGCACAAAAAGTCATCGACTCCCATACTTTCTTCGTCTAAATATAGCCCCGACCGACTCACTTTCGTTCAATTTGTCTGTACCAATGACCCATTGACTCCTGTGCTGGTGAATCGCCAAGGTATTCTCGACTTTGCTGCGTTACAATAAATGTTATATTACCCTGTTAATTTTGGAGCGGAGCTGCACAAAAAAAAACGATGGATAATGAATGATCATGTGTGGGTCGTCTGAAGCGAGAGAAAAAAAATATACAAATGTCTGTACATAAGCTAATGACCGTATGAACGTTGGCCTTTTACTACGAGTCGTTACTATTAACATTACTGTTAGACCAGTCTGGGTTATTAGTTATAATATTACTTATTGCTAATCGTTTACCTTTCTCTTCTATAAACATGAAGAAGGAGAGAGCCGCTCTTATAATAGGGATGGTGACAAGGTCAAAGATTAGCGAATTTTGTTAATAAAATAAAGAAATCATAGTAAAAAATAAGTGTTCCCAAAATTTCAGCTTGATAGCATTTGTATTTTTTTGTTATGCGCCTTCAAAGTTGGATATTCAAGTCGATTTTTTTTCAATTAAATTTCTTAATATTTGTATACAATTCGATAACTTATGCAATTAAAACCAACTTTTGTTATGAAACCACTTTCATAAACGCAATATTTAATATACCTGTCGAACAAAGTTGTCTCCCGATGCGTGCAAACTACGAAAGACTGACGTCATACTTTCATAGCACTTTGTATGGAGCGTTTCGGGCAGGTCTTTTTTATGAGATGTTTTAATTGTCATATCTTGGTGAATGTTTAAGCTATCAGAGCATTCTTTCAACGATGTTTCTATTTTTTAAGTGTCTTTCAATTACCGATAACAAAAAAAAATAGTCATCATGCCTATTAGCAGACAAGATCAGAGGAAGAAAGAGTAAAGAGATAGAGCGTCACGAGGATGATAGGTGGTGATTGTGAAAGCAATTAAGTGCGCTTAATTACACCAGATGGCCAACAGGCATCGACAATCAACAAAATTTCAGTTTCAGAAAATTACTTAAACTCATACCATAAATATTTTTAAAGTGATCGAGGGAATAGGGAAGGGTAGGGAAAGGAAAAGGGTAGGGGATTGGGATTCCGGTAAACTCACTCACTTGGCGAAACACAGCGCAAGCGCTGTTTCGCGCCGGTTTTCTGTGAGCCCGTGGTATTTCTCCGGTCGAGCCGGCCCATTCGTGCCGAAGCATGGCACTACCACGTAACAACGAATTCGTTTTTTTGGTCGAGCATCAACTTAGTTCACAGAACTTATGGCAGCTCACGTAGAGTACACCACGTGTATGCAGTATCAGCACGAAGCACGTACAATACAAACGTGTCTGACTACTGTCTCGCCTATCGACTAGAATAATTACTGTTTAATAATTATGTACTTGAAGTAGGGAATGTTATTATTCGACAAATTTACTATTCGAATAATTCGAATATTTTACAAAAGTTTTCGAATAATTCGAATATTATTCGAATAATTCAAAAATTTTGAAAAATGCTGAAAACTCCTTCGAAAAGTAACAAGAAGCTTCCTACAACCATGTACAACCTATTTTGTTAATACTATGAAGTGAGCAATTCTTATTTTTACTTTTATCAACATAAATCTGTGTAAAAAACTTACATAGTTAGTTTTTATTGTTAAACACTTTAAAAATGTATATTTTAAGGTTACAGCTGGGCAATAAAAGAAAGGCTGTAAAGTGTAAATCGTTTTCGATCGTAGCACTTTTTACTTTTCTCATGTGATTATGTTTAGCCTTAACTCTTAACTCTTAAGCAGTTGAGATTTAATAATAATATTATATTCGACGTTATGATATCTATTCCTTAACACTAAGCCAGCTCACCCGTCTCTTTTTATATTTTCGATCTACGTTCACCTAGTTGGCTTCATTTGTGTCAACGTGGTTCGAAATTATAAAAAAGGGCCGCTAGAAAACAAACACCACAACCAAGAAAAAAATTGCAACGAAGCCCTGGGGGAGGGTGAAACAATCCTAAAGCTGGTGACTTTAGTAACTTGAAGTTTGGTAACACTAATAACATGATAATATTAGAGTGATTCTTCAAAAATGATTCTCCGCGTCACTTTCGTGGGAATTTTTTATTTTCGAGTTATCTTTAAATAAATGCAAATACCTTTAAGGTGCTCTAAAGGTAATAAATACGATCTTAAAGGCATGTTAATCGGTCCATAAACTACTGAGATAATCAAATTTGAAATTTCGGTCCCCACGAAAGTTGCGACAAACTCCACGAAAGTTACGATTGAATTTTCTAGGAACAAAATATGGATTGAAATCTTTTTTTCCTTAAAAAATAAAATAAATTATTATTTATTTAATCAGTTTTTATTAAGATCGACGATACTAAAGAGCATGGAGCTTTAATTTGTTGCTTAATCTGTCAAGTAACCGGTCCTGAAATGCTGTGATTTTTTCGAGGTTCAGGTGATTTTATTTGAATTTCGTGAAGTTTAAGTGATTTAGGAGGTCATATAAGGGGGTTTTCAACTAAATATGGAGATTTAGGACTCAAGATCATAATATTTTCTTCGATTCAGTTTGTGGGATATATACGAGGGCTCGCTTCGCTCGCCCTCATCTGAGTATCGTATCGCATTGCATTCGGATTGAGGATGTAATATCAGTTGGTCATGTAAAATACTGATATTCAGGTAAATCCACTAGATTAGAAGCAGATTCGATATTTGGGGAAAATATCAGAAGGTAGATTGATGTATAAAGCCACATATGTTTTGTTTTTCAAAAAAAGCTTTTAGAGTGAAAAATTCGTTCTGGGTACCAAAACCATAGCTGGAAATACTATACTATAGCCAATTCACATAGGTAAATGGTGTACAAAACAGCCTACGTAGCTTTCGTAGGTCACTAGGTAACTTTTATTGGTGAAAATCCACGAAAATTGTGCCATGATTAAAGTAATAGGTAAATAAACAAACAAAGTACTAGGAAATAATCTCGATCATATACTTTATTCCTTAATTTGATATGAGTGTCATAATTATAAATTATTATTATTCAAAACATGCTCGCAAAAGTTACGTGACTACAGCGACCACATAATTTTTAAGGAATATCTTATCTTATATTCTCTTTGTTTTGAAGCAACGAGGGTTTGAGTCCCCTGTACTGATGCTGGAAAGACACTGAACGTTGGTGCAGCTAAAACGTGTAACCACAAATCGTCGCGTTTGGAACGTCGGAACGGCGTCGCGCTCGTGAAACTAGCAAAATCGTGTGACACAGACGTTATGCCTATTAACTTTTTTTAACTTAAGGTATAACATTATTTTATTTTAGGAATTAGGTAGCCCAGTTAATCTACATTATTTTGATGTATCATACTCTATGCTAATGAATAGAATACAAAAGTTATTAAAGCTTTCCGTAAGCGCGAACAGAGTGTGACACGCGGAGAACACCGATTTTGCCCCCGATTCCGACATTGAATTAACCATTAAACAAAAACTATAAATAATTATAGATGTTTTTTATTGAAATCAGATACTTAAATAAATGAGGAATAACGTGTGTTTGGTCCTAAGGCTTGTTTATTAGGGTAGTAGTAAAGAGCGTGTGACCACATTTTGAGGGGCCTCGGAGAATTACTCATTAAGGAGCCATCGACATTTTTTGATACTGTACTAACTGTTTCAATTATCAGTCGAGGACTGCTGCGGTAAAGCTATTGAATAGCAAATTTTTATCAACTTGTCGAATCATAGATCACATATCGTGAGCTTTAAGCCAGAAGTTTTTATTTAACTACATATTTTAAAACTCTCAACATTGCAATGCACTTACATCTATTACCTTCTTATAAAACGAGTTTGTTTTATATACACCCTTATGGCGTAATACTGAATGATATTATGACTGAAAGGAGTTTATATCAATCTTCATTTGCATGTCTTTAGGTAAAATAACGTCTAAAACATGGTCAACGGCGATGATGAATGGTCGTATACTCATTTGTTAGACTAAAAACAGATTTGTATATATCATTAAAGATGTAGAATATTCATAATATTATTTTTCTAAAATAAACTTAACTATGTTCTTATTCCATATAAATTTTATGTTTAATAGCATTTTAAACAAAAATAAAAAATATTTTTAGTATTCGAATTATTCGAAAAATAATTTGGCGAATATTCGAATAATAAAATCGTCGAATATTCGAATAAAATGAATATTCGAATATTCGAATAACATACCCTAACTTGAAGCATTCATTAATATTTAAACATAATGAAACAAAGTAATTACTTACAATAAACTTGCTTGGTGTAAAAAAATCTCCTCCATTTTTAGTGGGGGTGGGGCAATTCATCTAAGATTTAAGGCATAATAATATCTTCAATAGATTAAAAATCTACAAACATATTTATATTATTTAATACTAAATTAGGTATGTTTAAATAAAGCTATCGTGTATTGAATTAGAAATATAAAAATGCACTGAACATTTAAATTATGCAAAGTTATTCTAAAAACTAAAAGTTTCCAGAACGCAATGGCAAGACGACCTTGCGTTACAATCAAGATGGAAGACTTTTGCTTTATTACACGTCTATCAAAATATATCTACGATTACTCAATATTATGAAATTACAAACACTTGGTCTTATCAGTGATCTGACGTATTCAAATGAAAAATTATTCATTGATTAGGTAGACCGTAGAAGTAGTATTGAGGTTCATTTGAGTAATGGCGTGAGTCACAAATCAATCTAATTCAAGTGATGACGTCACCAAATATCACCATTAAAATCTACAATAATATTTTCTCACGGGTTTAAGATCGCTCGTCAAAAACGGAAGGGGAATACGCTGCGTCGTCTTCAATATTGAGGTCTCTAGTAATGCCTTGATTACATCAACCGAGTAGAGGGGCGAGACAGTGCCCTCGGTCGAGAACTCGGTGCTCTTGGCCAATTTAATTGGCCCAGGAAGCCAATTCTCAGAACGTGAGAAAATCTCACCTTCGAAAAAATTTCCCAATTATGAAATTTTGTACGAACGTAACACAGTTTGTGTATTCTCAAAACTTCACATTCGAGATATTCCGTGCAAAGATCGCTCGAGTCGAACGAGTAGGACCGGTTATTTCTACGATGGCGGAATTCGTACACCAATTTACACTCCTATTGGTGGATAGACGTTCGATTTGAAACCGGTTTCTGCACGATACAATTTGTTGCTGTGAGTTTTTGTATTCTCAGAACTTCACACTAGAAATGTTTCGTGTAAAGATCGCTCGAGTCATACGAGTGCTAGGGAGTTAGGGACCGGTAGATGTCGGAATTCGTACACAAATTCGCCCTCTTATTGGTGGATATGTAGCAAAGAAGTACAAAATTTCGTACTTACTTGTGTTTCTTTTGCGATATAATAACTTACTAAAGATAAGTTAATGTGTTTAAAAGAAACTATTTATAATTTCGTTAAATTAAAATATAGCTGAATTAGGCTACATATTTTTATCAGAACTTTTGTTCTATTATATTATATACTGTATACATCTATACAATTTCGGAAATATATTCTCGGAATATAATATTTTGTAAAGAACAACTATATAGTTAATATAATATAATTTAGTTTTTAATGCTTCAAGCCCTAAGCGGTCATCGGCGACCGCGATAACAATAGATAAGCTATAATTGTGTAAAAAATAAATAAATAAATACCAGTGGAGGGGCAACCCACACCGCCCACGCCTTGCGCCGCCTCTGTTAACTACAAATAATATAGGTAAGTATATTGCAAAACAACCGCAAAACAATTTGCCAAGATAGCTAGTAATATTATAAAATCAATTATTTTGTAAGCTTTATTTACTAGAATACACTTAAATATCTTCGCACGTTGCAAAATTTGTCCAAGCGTTTTTTTAATGCCGAAACGGAACGCAAAATTTAGTCTATGGCAGGAACACCTCAATAGGTCGATTGGTCCCCAGAGCGAACTTGCCAGTAGAAATGAATAGTTCAAGAAATAATTTTACGAGGATTTAGTTATTAATTACAAATTATTATATTATGCATTGAGATTTGAGATATTATAAGTACTACGTAATCATAATATGGCAAAATAACCGCAAAACAACTTGTCGGGATAGCTAGTGGTGTAATAAAATCAATTATTTCGTAAGCTATATTTACTAGAATACAATTAAATATCTTTGCACGTTGCAAAATTTATCGTAGCGTTTTTTTAATGCCTAAAGAACGCAAAACAATGGCAGAAACTCCTCGCTACTCTATTGGTCCCCAGAATACGAGTTTTACGTATCATTCGAACTTGCCAGTAGACATGAATAGTTCGTGAGATAATTTTACGGGGGAAAATGTTCACATCCTGAGAGTTGCCTCCCTGAGCACTGTTTCGCACTCTCGCCGCTCTACTCGGTAGGTGTGATCGAGCCCTGAGGCAAGAGGCGAAAACGGTTGGCAGGATTTTAACGCAGATGATGGCAACAGTGATGACGTCACAGATGTTACAGAGATTGTGTGACAAACATACATCGGGTGAGTAAACAAACTTTTATGGCGCACATTAAACACGCATAAATCCGCGCACGAGCTATAAACGAGAGACGTTCGACAACGGCCATTGTGTAAATAATAGTTTTTGTTAACGATAAAATAATGTTCACCGTTTGCAGTTTACAATCATAGTGGCCAAGTAAACGGGCCTAAGGTGACCTGTGCCTAGCAAAATTTACGATTCACACATACATACAGAATTCGAATATATTATATCAAAATAGGAGGAAATAATATATTTTCCTGATTTTAAGTTTAAATAATTCCTAAGTGTAAAGTGATATTTAAGTCCATAATTATTGTTGTTAGGTGTGTCGGGGGACCGCTAATGTAGATGTTTGATTTCACATAACATTATAGTTTAAGGGTCAGTTGACAACGAACCGAATCGAGACAATCAGTGACATGGCGATACAAAATGCAAAAGACAAACTTAAAATCAGGAAAATATATTATTTCATTACTTTTTAAAGTAGTTTGGCGGGGGTTTTTTGAAATTTCTTAATTTATAAGCTAAAAAATAACTCAAACATGTTAAATATTTTCGTATAAGAAAATGATTTTGGTATTACGTATGTAACAGTATGAGAATTTCGATGGCACCCGGCCTCTTAATTTTCGTTGCACAGAAAAATTGTAACAGCGTGATTCAGGATTCTTTAATTGGGTCGCCACAATAACGACAGGGCTTGCATGACAATTTCGCGGCATAATATCTTACCTAGGTTTGTACTAATATAATATTATGTACAGTATTCTGTGCCTAGGTACATGTTGTTTTCATGTACATTGTTATTTTCATTTTTCGAATTAAAGTATCACGGGGAGTGCTTTGAGGAATTGTTCAGAATCGATCCACGCGAAAAATATACCGTCCTCATCACCTTGATGAGTGGCAGTCTTCTACCGTGCTCTTACGCGCAACTTTCTGCCGCGCATTGTAAAAAGCTCTGGCACGAACTGTCACCAGTAGTATTTCCAGACCAATATGACCTGCAAACCTTCAAGAAGAGAGCTCCCTCTCAAAAGGCCGGCAACGCCCCTGCAGGCTACAGGTCTTCTAATATTGCGACTTGCGTCCATGGGCGACGGTAGGTAGTTGCTTTCCATCAGAAGACCCGTTTGCCTCCTTATTTTATTTAATAAAAACTAATGTTAACAATGATCACAAAAGCCATGGTGACCCGATTGCACGTTGCCCCCTTATTTTATTTAAAAAAAAAAACAAATAGTTACGTCAATGATCACATAAGGGTTGAGCGACGACTTTGGGCGACTTTCCCCCCGGTCAGTGACCACGGGCCACGGTTTCGGCGGCGTTGCGCAACCACTCTCGCTTTCTACCACTCCAATGTTGACTTAACTCTTAACACCCTCGTTTGTTTTACGACGGCGCCAGACATTAGCATTTAGCGGTCTTTTGCGCATCTGCCTTCACCAATATGATATCTTAATGTATGTTATGTAAATTATGCTGTCCAGTCGAAAGAAATTTCATTGAAATTGGAAATGAGAATTCTGTACCTGAATTATATCTGTTTGTCTGTCTCGACTGTCGACTCACCAGGCCATTATAGTCATACACTTAAAATTAGTGCGCTTATTCACTAAATACGCAGTCATAGAAAAAGGAATAGTAAGCAGCATAAAGTTTGACCATTTTTAATTCCTGTTAGTCACGGACCTAATAATTTGCACGTCAAATATAATCAAGAAATATTTCACTACTACTCAGTCCTAGCTATAATAATTATAGTCAGGGGTCACCAAATGGCGGATCGCGGTCCGCGTCCGGACCGCCGCGCCGCGCCGACCCATTATGTGCGGACCAAGCATTTTCGAAGATGAACTACGCTAAAAGTTAATTTCGGTCTCGACTTACCAACTGATGAACATTTCCAGGATTTAAATGTCTATTATAGCTTGCACCAATTGGGACAAAGTGAAATTTCACTACAAACAAGCAACAAAATTGGCACTTTTCAGTATTAAAATATTTATTTACAATGATTAATGAGAACATTAATCATTGTAAATAAATATTTTTTTTACAAAATGTGTGGACCGCGAATGTCATTTCATTTCTGAAAATGGACCCCGAGCGAAACTAATTGGTGATCCCTGCTATAGTCTATCTGCCTATAGCCATAGCTATACGACTACGTTTAATTTCCTCCACCTCGGCACAAATGGCTCATACAATATATCGGGGTGACAGATTCCAATCCGTCTCCGTGTTCATTACCGGCAGATACCGGGGCGCACACGTCCCGTCTCGTGCTACGTCACCGTACCGCTGCCAAAAACACAACGGCGTCGCAGAACAAAAATAACCTATTTCGTGTAACCTAACATCAAAAACACTACGTAAACATACATAATGAATCTACTGTACTTGATATTATAATTAATGTGATGTGTCATGTGTGTCACCTAACACCTTACGCTCAAACCTCGAACCGATAACTTAAGTCGGAAAAGCCTAAATGGACATGAATCATGATGTTATAGTTTAGGAAAGTGTACACTTTCTGAACGAATTTGCAACATCATGCCCAGTAAGACTTGAGGTAGAAATTAGGCATGTTTGGTAACATGATCATGGCTATAAGTACTTTGTGGCCATTATGTGGCATTGCATCAGTAAACTTACCACAAATTAGTAATTTATATTACAGTAAAATAGTATCAAACTCTTTGAGGTTTTTTTTGCATTAATCAGGGGTTGAACTACAAACAGGGGTAGAAACTGCTTTTTATTAAAAAACGGATTTCATACAAGTAATAAGTGGGTTTTCAATTACGATATGTAACGGAATAACAAAAAGTCGAAGAAGCTAATCCACGTTTTAAACGGTTGGTTAGATCGGCTTATGAGTGCAGAGGCATCTGTACACGCCAATCGCTGGTGAATTATTCATGAGATTCAATGAACTAAATCATTCTTATAATTCGAGTTTTGGTCTCAAAGATAGTCTAGAAAACCTAAGAAACTTTAAGAATTAATTTGTTTTGGAAGTTAATGTCAATTAAATTAATACACAAGCAGCCATTAGTACAGAATTCTGCACTGAGTAATGTAAAGAATTAAGAAATCCAGTAACAGTTCAGTATTCAGAAACTGGTTACTAAACTGGAACTTATTAGCTGCCCACCGAGAATAAGGATCACGGTTGCAATCAATTCACACTGATTTGAGATAAAAATCCAGCTCTCAGGCCGCCTATGAAGTATGAGTGCTTTGCACCAAATGGCTAAGTACCACCGGATATACCGGATATCCCGTATCTGGTATCCGGCCAAACTACTATCCGTTTCATCTCTAATTTTAAATAAAATCAGAACAAGAGGTAAAAACTTAAATATATTTTTATGGTTATTCAGCCATATGGTCTATCATTAGCTTACAACTTTAATGCACATGCAAAAAATAATAAATAATTAGTTTAATATGATATGTCTGTTGACACTTTGCATCAAAGGTCAAAAAGATTTCTGTACAGACAAGAGGAATTTAATTCTTTTTAAATACATTAAAGATATCTCTAATATAATAAACAAAATATATAATATGGCATTATCACTAAGAAACCTAGGAAACTTTTTCCTTCGGAAATGGAAACCCACAACATCCGGCATAGTGTCAACGCACAAGAAGTAAGCTACACAGATTTTAAAAATAATATATGTTGCAATAAAATATTTCAACAAGATTTGAATATTATTTTATCGCATCCATCAGATGCAACATTTGCTTTGGTGTAGAAAGCAAATGCTGCGTCACTAATGTTTATTGTCAAAATATAAAACAGATGAAGAAAATATTACCAAGAGTGAGTATAATTTGACTTTGTTAGTGTATACTTACATTTTATGCACATGAACAAGCTTTACCTTATGCACAATCTATGCTACGAGGAAGTGTTTTTGAGTGAAAATAGTCAGATTCTTACATTCAAATCAGGATGTAGTAAAAAAACATATTTAAAATCAAGAGTATTCGAATTTTATCTTTTTATTTGACTTAAAATTTTGTTATGTGACAATAGATAGCAAAAGTAGCCATAGGAAATCCACCTTGCTATCTCTCACACTCTTATCTTCATTAGACACCTTTTTTTCTCAGCATGTTGCACATAATATGTTCCTGTTATCTCTGAAAAGCGGGACTGAGCCTGTCCCATTTTAAGTAAGTATATATAATACCCAAATTGTGCTAATATTCAGCATAAGATGTAGTAAAACCTTAGCATTTAAATAATTTATGATTCGGACTTCAGAGGGTAATAATTTGTGAGCGTAATTTTGAATTAATAAGTAATTTAAAAAAATCTTCTTAGAACTGCAACACTGTATTGTTATGTCTGAAGAACATGTTTTAAAGTTTCTCAACCCATTAAATGTGTTACAACATCTACAATTATTATTCACTGCATTTTTAGTCAAACTTTGTAATAACAATCACTACGAAGACTATCAGACAAGAATTGATATTTTTAACAAATTTAGTCAATGCAAGATTATTTTACAACAAATGGGTTAAAAATACACAAGAAATTGCGTCTTATTTTAGTGTAATAAGGGTAACCTTGTGAATCAGCTGATGACACCTTTTGTTCTGGCCTACTTTGACTGATTACTTTGTGCGTGAGATTAATATTATGTGAAAACTAGACTTACCTCTTCTCGGCGTTTGAGCCAGCGGCCGCAGGGACTTTCCTCCAGGATCTCACTCTCATCCTCCGAGTCCTCGCCACTCTCCCTGGGCGACTTGCGCTCCTTGTCGATGCTCCTGCCGCCCGACATAGCACCGATCCGAGACCAATATATCCGAAACTGTACACGACACTGTCCACTAGTATCTCACAGGTGTTTCCCTCGTGAAAACGATCGGAAATATCTTCAAAATACACTTTTTCTCGTAATCATAACCGAGGTTGCGAGACTAGATGTCACTAACGTTTCATCCCAAAGCATTATTTATCCACGACACTATGTACGACGTGATCACGCGAAGACGATTCCCGAAGATTTATCTACGTAAACCGATAGAAGGCAGCTCGCCCAGCGAACTTACACATAATACCTAATTGAAATAAATTGTTCACCGGCGTAACTTTCGACGTATTTCTGTTCGACACAAATATTGACCATAGACTGAATTTATTTTTTGCGCTGTCTGGCAACTGGCAAATGGCAAGT
Organism: Aricia agestis; assembly: GCF_905147365.1. Taxonomy (NCBI): domain Eukaryota; kingdom Metazoa; phylum Arthropoda; class Insecta; order Lepidoptera; family Lycaenidae; genus Aricia; species Aricia agestis. The sequence continues at coordinate 497,142 of NC_056416.1, read as the reverse complement.
GCGCCACAGACTTTCTCCAGGCTCCACGATCTTGTGACCATAGACAAGTTCTATCTAAAGAAATTTAATATTTTGCTGGTTTTATTTTCTTGTATGGAAATATTATATTATTATGATTTATAAAACAAGAAAACTCATAAAGCTGAGTTTTAAAGTAAAATTTTTTCCAGCTCGATATTTTTAAATTTGTGACGTAGCGCCATCTAGTGTAACTATATATAACAAGTACGTCCGTTTCAAAACCAAACCAGCTTAAATTATTATGTATTTATGTAAGATTGGATATTAGTTCTTTAAATATTATATACATATTATTTTAAAACAAATTCTCAAAACAATGAAATGTTTAATATTATGTTTTAACTTTTAATATACTCAATTTTAATAATGTACTGCCATCTAGACGTGATGTGAAGAACTGTTATTTGACTGTAGTACACAGAATGAGTTCATGTATTAGTTCCCTAGATGGCAGCACAAGTCACAACGAATTTTGCATTCTGAAAAGTTAATTAATTTTAAATAATTAACAGTTTACCGAGAACTAATTATTAAAAGAAACCTTTTATTAAATAACTCTTTGAAGGCACTGATTGTATTTTTTATTTAAAAGAAGCAGTTAAATAATTAGGCGTTGTTATGGTTAAGTAAAGTTTTTAAATTTGTTGAGTGTACTTAAATCACAATTAAGTTATTTAGTTGGATAAGGATTAATGCTGTATTTATTATAATTGCTTCGAAAATTAGCCATTATTTATCGTAAAAAGAAAAAGTCAAAAAAATGTTATTGAGGGATATCCATAAGAGATAGACATCCATCGCGAAGTTTTATGTAGGTACCTAGACCTTTTCAATGTATACAATTATACTTGGTACATTAATTTAATTATATTGAAAGCCTGCGTTTGTAATGTAAGCGAGAAAAAAAAGTTTTTTTTTACGACATCGCATTAGAAAGCCCAATAATAACAGCATTTCTCCACTGTTATTATACAGGGTGTAATAAGACCACTTCCGATAACTTTGGGGTATGATTATACTACATTTTCTGATTACGAATATGTATTTTTTAAATTTTTTTTTAAAATTTTTTTTATTTCTTATTTTTATTTTTTTTATAATTAATACCCTTTAAACATGATAATAAACGACAGAACACACAGAAACCCTAATGTATGTAGTGTCTTTTCAATTTCAAAAAACCCATGAAGCATGACGTGGAACTTAGAACTCTGACCTCTGACCTCTCATCTAAGCTACTTGCAGTATTAAGAGTTTAATGGTAGCTCATGTAGAAAACTGTAAGCAACTGTCTGTGCATGTGTAACAACTTACGACAGTATGGCAAACTTCTAAGATTATTAGACTAGTTAAAAAGTTCATCGTAACTCGTGAGTAACGAAACCGATGCGGATGAACTGTCTATCCGCAATCGTCACTTATCAATCGAAATTACAGATGATACACGAAAAAACCTCATATATAAAACTGGCAATTAACTTACGTGAAAAATGTTGAGTTCAAGTGTTCTTACTTCTTAAAGAATTTTGAAAATAGAACACCAAGCAATAAGACCAGTCACCACCAACAACGTCAAAAACATTTCTCGTTAACGAAATGTATCACACCACAAAGTATTTTATTACAACTGAAATAATAATCAATTACCTATTAACACTTTACACAATACTACCACGTTTTGATACTTGAAGTAATTGTTAAAAAATCAAGCTTATTTCCTAACAACTCTAACAACCTATTACCTCAATGCTCAAATGGCTACTAAATTAAAAAATCTATTTTAATTTTTTAAATAATGTTTTCGTCATGTATCGGCTTGCGGAAGTACCTAGTCAAAAGACACCGAACGGCGGCTTGCTTTGATCGCGGAGCCGACAAAGCGCGCCGCTGTGCAGGTGCACGACGCACGTCACACGTGTCGCTAATCCATTTCAAGGACAATCTAAGTGTTGTACCCTATAAATTCAATACTATTTTGTCGATATTTAAATTACCATTAAATAATAAAAATTATAACTATTATTTAGTAGATCTCATCTCATTTTTAAAATTCGATACCTACATTACCGTGATAAAGTGATTGTTAAACTATGGTACGCGTTATGCGCGTCTACGTATGCGCGTATACGCGTCTACGTACCAATGAAAATACTTTAATAATACTTACCTAATAATTAAATAACTTTTAATTATTGTCGCTTTTCTTAATATTGAGTAGGTATTTGTTTATTTTTAGTTTGACAGTAATCAATACGTACTCGTATGTAAAACAATTAATACGATTTATCGATAAAAAAATTATCGATTACTCAAAATATGCACATTGCACAGGGATACATCCCTATTATTTTACAAAGTTTTTTATTCAATTTTGTTCAGTCGGCTGTCTTGGGCTAACGCGTCTGCAGACGCGTTGGCCAACGCGTTCGCCACACGCGCCGTGCTGGTGTAGGTACTGTGACGTTTTTGTTTAAGTTTTGTAATTTTACGTTTAGATGTTGTCATATTGCTTGTTTTGTATATTGTTAACTATTTTTTTATGTTTGTAATTAATAACGGGCCGTGACAAGATACGTCCGATGAATGTGCGATGTGAACTTTTAATACCTACTCGTAAACCTTTTAAGGAACAGGTGAACATCGTTGTCGATAGACGATAGTGCGGTTTAAACAGTGCAATAAAAAGTGTTTAAAGAATTGGAATGTCTCCTGTAATTACTTTTGTTAAGTGTTGAATAACTCTGCAATCTACATCGAGTTAGATGGATCATGGAGCACAGTTCGAACTGCATTTCATAAAAGCAGACAGCTGATCACAGGTCAGTGAACATGTTATTTTTTTTTTTTATTTATTTATTTATTTAGCTTACATAACATTATAAGTAAAGGAGTTCACAATATTTAGGTTGCTTACAATACATTACATGATTCGAGTGTACACTTATTTAAATTGCATTAGGAATTACAATATTATTATTTAACCAGGGGACCCCAAACTAGGCAAAGCCTGTATCTTGGTGGCCCATTTTATTTATTTACAAAATATGATTTAACGTGAGTCCGTGCAAAAGAACAACCATCATTAAAATACTACATTAATTATGTTACAATTGTTACAAAATACATATCACACAGTATTATAGAAATCACTTAATGTAAACAATTTAGAACAATCAAAATACATAATATAATTATATATTATATAATAATATTAAACAAATAACGAAGTATAACTAGTAAGTACATTTGTTTTATTTTATTTTAGTTATTTTGAATAAATATGTTTTTTTAATTTAGTGATATAAAAATAGTGTTATAGTAAATTTGATTTTTAATTATAAGTACAATTTCACTAGATTAGATATAATAAAAGAATGTCAAAAAATTAATAAAATTAATTCCATTTACAGATTAAGTTGAATAAAATAGACCGAAAATAATTTGATTAATAACTACATTAAACTGAATGTAAGGCCAGTTAGAATAAAGGGAGAGGGGATGACGGGAACATGAATGTGCTGTGTTATGCGAGGTTTGTGTATGTATGACGTGAATTTACTCTTTTAGCCTGTCTGTTGCTGCTACAAACATCTACTAGTTTTTCTGTTTCTGCATAGGATTTAGACTTAAGCCATTTCTTTATTTCAGAAGGTGGGATTCTTACAAGTGATTCTGATGATACATTTTGGTCAGCGGCTGCAGATTGGCTTACAAAATTATGTATGTAAGGTGGTAAACGCGATGCAAAAGCCGTCCGTGTTCCCAGCAAAACGGGCACGGGCGTCTGTTGAGATCTAACATCCTTTTTTAGGACTCTTAGGATGAAAAGCTGTCTAACACTAAGAACGTCAAATTCTTGAAGCAGTTCCGTTGTTGGATATCGCCGTGGCTTTCCAAGTGCCACCTTAATTACTGCTCGCTGGGCACGTTCAAGTATGATCATGTGTGATTTGGCCGCACCCCCCCAAACGCCGATGCAGTACTGTAGCAGAGACTGGCACAGAGCACTGTACACCAGTCTTTTTACAACAATACTAGCAACCGGTCTCAAAGATCTCATTATATACATTAATTTGCGTGTTTTCCTAGCTACAGCCGCTATATGAGGTAGAAAAGTAAGTCTCTCATCCAAGTCGATGCCCAGGTATCTGACTGATGGAACTCTGCTTAGGCGTTCGCAGGTACAACTCCGGAGGAGGGGGAAAGACAGGGAGCAGCAATTTTCTTTGTGTAGCTTTATGGAGTTATGTTTAGGGCTAGTGGCGCCAGTTATGTGAAAGAATAACACCTTGGTTTTCTTGACATTGAGACAAAGGAGGTTTTGGTTCAGCCACTTCTGAATATGCCCGATGCCCCTTTCAGCAGCGTGTACAGCACTATTCCAGCAGGAACCACGAAAAATTACAACAGTGTCGTCTGCATAGCAAATAACCTCTGCATTGGGGATGTTTAACAGGAGAATGTCGTTCATATATAGAATAAATAGAGTTGGAGAGAGAATACTTCCTTGCGGGACACCTCTTGTTAGTTTTTGCTCCTCACTTATCCAGTCGCCTAGCTTCAGCCTCTGTTTTCTATCGCTTAGATAGCTTTTGAACCAGGAGAGGGCGACTCCTCGAACTCCAAGGCCTTCTAGTTTGCGCAGCAGTAGTGGGGTGGAAATTGTGTCGAAGGCTTTTGCAAGATCGAGGAATACACCTACACTCCTTTTGCCACTATCCAGGACTTCTCCAACAGTTGACGTTAGCAGCCCGACAGCATCTTCAGTGGAGCGACCTTGTCTGAAGCCAAATTGACGATTCGAAATCAGATTTTTGTTTTCCAGGAACTGTATTAGACGCTTATTTACGACTTTTTCTAAGATTTTTGACAAAATAGGTAAAAGCGAAATTGGGCGGTAATTTTCGATCTTGTAGAGCCTGACTTGTGAATCGGACTCACAATAGCTGTTTTCCAACAGTCAGGGAAGGTGCCTGTTTCCATACTGAGATTACATATATGTGTCAATGGTACGAGTAGCCTATTTTTTATATATTTTAGTAGGGAAGCTGAGAAAGAATCGATGCCTGGGGCGCTATCTGTTTTTAACTCTGTCAGTAAATTGTCGATTTCAGCCGGGTCTACAGGTTCGAAGAAGATTGACCCTGAAAAGTCGCTGTTGACCTTTACATTTTTGCAACGTGTGTCTTCATTTGTAGAAGTTGTTTTTAGAATTTCTGAAGCTATTTTTGTGACTGCATTTGCAAAGTATTTATTAAATGCATTCACAGCTTGTTGTGGAGTTGTATGATTTTTTAAGAGTTCTTGGGAGTCAGACTTATTTCCGGCAATATCGCAGACATCTTTTATAACATTCCATAGTCTTTTTGGATTTTGATGGTTCTTGGTAAGTAATTTATTTTCGTAGTTGGATTTAAGCGTTCGTAGCAAATTCGTAAAGAAGTTACGATATCTTATGTATGTAAGCTTAAGTGATATATTTAGGGGATCTTTTTTAGTCTTAAGGTGAAGGGAATCTCTATGGCGCATGCAGCGTATAAGCCCTGGTGTTATCCAAGGCTTGAGATTGTACTTTTTTCTACTCGTCCTTATTTCTGTGGTAGACTTATCTATTTCGGTTGCAAGAATGTTGTTAAGGGTCTTCGTTGCGTTATTTATATTACACTCATTAAGGATAATACTCCAGTCATAGCCACTTAGGTTATTAAGAATTTTGTCGTAGTCAAGTTTACGCTTAGTTCTAGGTAATAGTTTGCTGTCATTTTTTATTTTGCTTAAACTCATACCAGCAATGGTCAGGTGATGGTCGGTCAAGGAGCAGTTGCATACAATGCCTAGCGCTTTGGTATTTGGCCTTAAGAAGATGTGGTCTAGACATGAGGTTGAGGAGGAGGCCACGAGTTGGGAGAGAGATGGCAGGGAAAAACCCATGCTCGATCATCGTGCTCAGGTAAGAGTTAGCATTATCGGATGTTTCATCTAGTATGTTAATATTTATATCTCCAGCGAAGACATCATTTTTGATCTCCTTATTACATTCCAGAATTTGTTCTAAGGAGGTCAAAAAGTTTTCCGTATTCGAAATTGAGGGAGATCGGTAAATACCAATAATATTTACCTGCTTTTCAATGTTTACAATGAGGCAGTTTGCATCGGTAAAGATTGGTTCCCGGGCGCTAGCAGACCAACAGTCTCTGACATAGACAGTCACGCCACCGCATTTATTTGTTACCATTTTTATGTGAAAGGCGAAGTAGCCAGGTATCGTTGGAATATGAGGGTCTGGAGAGTTAAACCAACACTCAGTAAAAACCATCGCGTCAAAACATGTATCAAGCCGCTTCAGCATGGCATAAAGTTCAACAGAAGAAGCCTTATGGCCTAAGCTTCTCACATTGCACGACAGAATCTTGAAATTTAGGTTTGTCAAAGCGGTTCCACAGTCCTCGAGCTTGTCTAGTAAGCGACAGTTAACAGAAAGAGTATCGTCAATATCACTAAGCAGGTCCGAGTTATCCATAGTCCGATAAGTTAAGTGGTAATATTGTTTTGAATATCAATAATAACGCATGGTATAAGTTTATTCGGTGAGCAAGCTCGAGAAGTCTAACCAACGATCTAATTAGCTCGTTAAAAAGTCTTGTTTTTAATGTTAAAATAGGAGACGTTGAGGTTTTTACATAGTTAAAGAGTAACATTAGAGTAATAACTAAATAATAATAATAATTGTAGTTGTCAATAGCGGCAGGTTGAATAACTTGTTGATTTAGTTTAGATTTGAAGTTTAATTTGTTATGTCTATAAATTTTGCACTGATTAAAGTTATCAAAGAATAGAATTTCAATGGAAAGTGGGAATGTGATTTCTTTAATATTAGTGCAGCGTGATAACATTGAGTGTTTATTTTTCAGTAATTGTGCAGATTTGTGTAACCGGGTTGTATTGTATAGAATTCCTTCAGGTATTGGATATTTTCGGAAGGGAAGGGTTTGTGAAGAGAAATGTTTTATAAGTTTTAGGCTAATACATTTAGGTCTAACAAAATATAGTTGTTTAACATAATTTGTGGTAGTAGATAGTAATTTTGGATAATAAATTGGCAATAATATATTATCATGAATAAGTAATATTAATAATAATAAATTGATAATAAATTCAGGTAATAATTTTTGATAATAAATTGGTAAAGAATGTAATTCAGGCAGTTGTTGTTTGGTTAGATATATTATGTGTTCGAACGCGCTCGAGATCAGCCGCGGAGTTAATTGTAATAGCGGGACATCCTTCTCCCCTGCGCACCAGGTGACCACTACTCTATGTGGCCTTCTGGTTGTTGGGATTCTAAACTTCAAATAATACAACTGGTTCACTCGTAACACTATATATTATCATCTCATAAACTTTTCCCAACATTAATTTTACTAATTTTTATATCTTGCCAATATGAGCCATACTTTTAGACTTACTTCTTACAAATTGTCACTTGTATGTTTTTTAATAACAAAGGAGGTTTACAGAGGAGGCCTTATTCGATTCAACATGCCGCCCACCAAGGACATCTTGTAATGTCCTTAACTTCTAGACAGGTATAAAAATTAAAACTCAAACAATAGGAACTAAACATAACCGCCCACCGTAAGCTTAGTGCATTAACTAAATAAATTTCAGAAAACAAACTCTAACATACCTTTAACAATAACAATATAATAGTACTATAAAACAATTAACAAATTATTAACATTACAGGTAGTAAGCACAACTTAGAAGTGGGTCGTTTAATTAAGGAGCCGTTGCATTTGAGAGTTACAACCCGCGTGATCTGGTCACTACTACGATGTTTAGTAACTACCCGTCCCATAAGCCACCTAGCCGAAGGCAAACCGTCCTCATTAACTAACACTACATCACCCACGTTGGGCTCAGGCATTTGTTTTGCCCATTTGTATCTCTGCAACATGTACATGAGATATTCGTCGGACCAGCGTTTCCAGAAATTTTGCACCATTTGCTGGGTAACCTGCCATCGTCTCAAACTACTAATACCATTATTACCTACCCATTCTCTAATATCTTCAGCAATAGAAGATTGCTCAATTGCCACGAAATGACGAAGCTCTTTAACAGCCGTAAAGTAAGAGCCGTTGTCGCTCCACATATTATCACTCACCAATCCTCTACGTGACACAAACCTCTTGAACCCTGCAATGAACCCGTCAGCAGATAAATCTCTAATGGCTTCTAAATGTATGGCATTAGTAGCCATACATTCCAATTCCAAATTGGCATGTTCTATATGACCACTAAAACGTAAAATTCCTTCTTCATCTATCTTAGGACATAATGACTTTAATTTACTTCTTGATTTACGATGTCCTACCTTCTTAATATCTTTAATTTCCTCTTGAAATTCCTCTTTCTGTACATGTCGTATGCAAACCTTAAATGCTTCTTCTATCTCTTCACTCTGTAGACACTCTTTAAATATTTTCTTAGTCTTATATTGTCTCATAAATTTCAAAACTCTTCTATAGTAAGCTTTAACCCGCACTAGCTTCTGTAAGGTCGAATACTTTGTGCACAAAGGAAGTTTTTCTACATTATCTGTAATAACGTGTATTTTGATAGCTCTTTGCTCCATGTTTGTTGCTATAGACTTAGGTCTTGTGTACTCTATTGACTGGTTTCTTAGCCAAGATGGACACTGAGTTGTTTTAAATTCATCACATTCGCGATCCCATGTTATTCCTAGTATCTTCATAACCTCATCACATTTAATATCCTTATCCCTTCTGTTCCTGTCCTGTACACAACTTCCGAAATCCTCTCCTCTTTCAGAAATTTCATTATCAAGTTCTTTACAGCTACTCACCCACTTCTGCAACTGGAATCCACCCCTGGTAAGTACTGCCGTTATTTCTTTATATATCTGTAATCCTTCTTGTACTGATTGACAACCTGTCATTAAATCATCCACATAAAAGTCTCTTTTTATTATTTCAGATATTTTAGGATTATGTGCTGCTTCATCAGTTGCTGTCTGCTGTAAAGTCTTCACCGCGAGGTAAGGAGCTGAAGCTGTACCGAACGTTACCGTTAATAATTTATATTCTTCTATTTCAGATCCTGGCTCATCACGCCATATCACTCTCTGGAAATCAGTATCTTCAGAAGAAACTTTAACCTGCCTGTACATCTTTACAATATCAGAACAGATACTTATGGGGTGCATTCGCCACCTCATAATGATATGCCGCAATGGCGACTGCAACGTGGGACCTACCAAGAGATCATCGTTTAGAGATACTCCATTTAGTCCTTTCATAGAAGCGTCAAAAACAATACGCACTTTGGTTGTCAACCTGTCTTCTCGCACAACTGCATGATGTGATATATAAACAGCTGATGTATCCCTTTTAGAATTATCACGTGGAACTCGTTTGATATGACCAATATCTTTGTACTCCTTGTATACCTTTGAGTAACGCCGTGCTTATTCGGGATTTTTCTTGAATTTAGCTTCTAAGTGCATAATCTGATCCAAATCGTTAACTACTAAATGATGACAATTGACTGCATCACTCGGCGACGATATCTTGCCTGACAAAATCCAGCCTAATGCTGTGTTCTGTGCCACTGGAAAGCCCGGTGGGCCTTGTATTAAACCATCTCTCAAAATCTGGCCGTAAACTTCTGCGCCAAGTAGAATATTTATTCTACTAGGCGTATGATAAGCTGGGTCTGCCAAGCTTATTGTTTCTAACTGAGGCCAGTGACTTAGTACAAACTTAGTGGATGGCAATAGAGATGTAATGTTCCTTAGAACATACGCCTTGACTTTACAACTAAAACTTGGATCTAGGTGTGAGTGAATTGTCACTGAAACAATGTTCTCAGACGCTAACTCGCCGTTCTCACCACCTATTCCTGAAATCATTGACTTCACTGGCGTCTTTTCGAGTCCAAGAAGTTGAACTGCATCTTCAGTTATGAAAGACGCCTGCGATCCCTGATCTAGCAAAACTCTAAGGAGTTGTGTTGACCCATTTCTCGACTGTGCTTCGACAAGAGCTGTAGCCAACAAAACCTGTGATGAAACTGACTCTTTAGAAAAATGCGATATTACACTTGTGGCGGGTTCACCATCCGATTGCGATTCCTGAATATTCGAAACCGCTGAATTGACACTTACCTTTGCAACGTTGTTGCAGGCGGTCGAATTTGAGACAACTTTAGGATGTAGCAATGAATGATGCTTCCGCTTGCAAATGCGACACGAAGCATTATATCTACAGAACTTGGCCGCGTGGTTGGGACCTAAACAATTAAAACATAAGCCACTATTTTGGATGAACTGTTGGCGTGACTCGTAACTCTCTTTTGCAAACTGTTTACAATTACTTATTTTATGTTGTTCCTTACAAAATTCACAATAAGAATGAATCACATTGACATTATTATCAGGGTTTACAACATGATGTACTTTAGACTTGCTATAACTTGCAATCATGTTTGGTTTCGGCTTGACTGACTTTTCATCAAGAAATTCTAGCGCCCTAAATCTAGCCTCTAAAAAATCTTTGAACTGCGATAGCTTGGGAAGTTCGTCAAGTGTGCTAATTTGAGTTTCCCATAGCTTGCGGGACTCACTGTCTAACTTCGCGCTCATTATATAAATTATTAGAATGTCCCAAGACGTTACGTCAATTCCAAGATTTTTCAGACCATTTAAACACTCCATCGTAGTGTCTAACAGACACTTAACAGACCTAGAATTATTCTCCGTCACATTACCTTGAGTCATTAAGCGCTTCAACAAACTGTTCGACAGAAATCTTTTATTATTGTATCGGCCTTTTAACAGAGTCCAGCATTCTTCATAATTAGATGAAGTGACCGGTATGTGTCGAACAAGTTGTTCAGCTTCACCTATCAACAAACCCTTTAAATAATGCAATCGTTGAACATCATCTAAACTCTCATTCTTGTGAATGAGTGATTCGAACAAATCTTTAAACGTTGGCCATTCTGAATAATGACCAGAAAATTTTGGTATAGAAATTTTCGGTAATTTAACACTATCATTAGAAATAGACTTGGCTTGGACTGATTTTACTGAACTACTACCTAATCTTTCGAGATATTCCTTTAATTCACTTTTGTAATCTATGTAAATCTCTTCAACGTATTCATAAATTTCATCAGTAAAATATTCATCTTTTGTTTGACTATCTAAAGAAGCCGTTTGAATTATTTCATTATGCGTATTTAAGAATCCATCCCAAATTTGCTCAAGTAAATCTAATCGAGTACTGATATACCCACGTGTAATCCTATCCTTAGGCGATTTACTTAAATTTATTCTAGCCTTTTCAATTACAGACTTCTTATTTATTTGCAATTTATATAGCGCCTCCATTATCTTATGAAACTTTACAAGTGTCAAGAAATATCTGAATTCCAAGTCCTAACCTTGTAACTTGTAAGTAACTTCACTAAGTAAAAAATTCTAAAAAAGTTTACAAGTATGAAAAATTAATACAAAATCAAAAATCGGGCATAGGTTCCTCGTATGAACACAATTTCTTAACTGTAATTATTCTAAGTACTAAATCTATTTAAAATTTCTAAGTTTCAACTCACTAATACTTAAGGTTCAAAATTGTCTATACTTATTCCGCTTCGATTATTCTCTTTATAAATGGACTGTAAAATGTACTCACAACTTTTTCACCACACTTATCGTTTCACTGTTGAAGACCTCTATCTTCAATCCTCTGGAATAGACAGCCTGGCAACACCTTCCGACGATCCGTCCAACTTGCAGCGCCCCTTGACGCCGTCCACCGGAACTGCCTCTTGTCACCAACTTGTCTGCTTGGCTTGGTGACAACTGCCACACTTACAGTGACAGTGGTACCAACTGCAGCTTCTCCTTGCTGCACGTTGATACTTCAGTACCGACGTGATGCGCTTCAATGCCGATCTAGCATTGGTTTCCACGCATTGGACAAAAACCACAGGAATCCGGATCTTCAAGCACCAAAATGATCCGCCTCTTCACGGACCAAAATGATCCGGCTCGTCCCGGACCAAAATGACCACTACTCTATGTGGCCTTCTGGTTGTTGGGATTCTAAACTTCAAATAATACAACTGGTTCACTCGTAACACTATATATTATCATCTCATAAACTTTTCCCAACATTAATTTTACTAATTTTTATATCTTGCCAATATGAGCCATACTTTTAGACTTACTTCTTACAAATTGTCACTTGTATGTTTTTTAATAACAAAGGAGGTTTACAGAGGAGGCCTTATTCGATTCAACACCAGGATTCTTCCATTGTTGACCCAGTAGAAGCGGAATCCGTTTTCCTTGGCTCTAGACCTGGCGTCACGAAATAAAATGCGGTTCTGCTTCGAGAGGTGCTCGTTGACGAACATTTTCCGATTCGGCCCCGACACATTTATATCATTAGATGACAATGCACGACGGGTCTTGGCATTTTTAACAAATTCGTCCCTCTTACTTTTCCGTATAAACCTAACTATGACAGGTCTCGGTAGTGACGTATTGATCGTATTTTGCTGTGTGAGGATGCTAGTTTTCTTAGGTCCAGCGCGAGTAGCCCAATCAATGTCAGAGTCCTGGAGGTTTACGCCTATCTTTGAAGCAATAACCATCGTGATGTGGGACAGGTTTTCGTTTTGACATTCTTCAAGACCCATTATTTCTATCTCATTTTTCATTGCACTTTGAGTTTGCTGTGCGAGCTGGAGCTCTAATCCAGTGATAGTAGCTTGTAGTTGCGGAATGACTGAGACTTGCTGTTCCAATTCTTTTATTTTACGGTCGAAAAAATCAATTTTTTCTAGGCATTTGTCAATTCGTTCGGATAGGCAAGAGTTATGGTCTAGCATTTCGCGACGAAAAGTCCGAAGCTCGGCTAGAACACTTGTTTCAGTGTCGGCGGGGCTCAAGTCCGCGGTGATCAGGGACCTCGAAATGTTATCACGTATGTTTTCCATTGATAGGTCATAGGTGCAGTAGGTAACTGTGTATGTATTTTTACAGATTCGGATGTGAATTATGATTTCTTTTCCTTTTTGGCCGGAAGTAAAAACTGAGTATTTTTGAGTAAAAACCTAAGAAACGGTAATTAATCAATTGTAACATTTTGTTAAATCGTGAAAAATATTGTAATTTAATAATCATTACAATATTGGTGGTTTATTCACTACCTACGGGCTAGGGTATAGGGCACACCCCGATCAGCTGTTTTGTCTTAACTCATGACTAGCGCAGGGCCGCGCGCGCGGTATTCGGCGCGGGCGGCGTGGGGGGGCCGGCTCGGCCCGGGGTTTCATCGGCGGCGGACGATAATATCGCGGATTTTCTGCACGCATTATACATTGTGTTAGCGCCATCTGTATTCCGCTATTATGTCTTATACATTTTAATTCAAATTGAGCGATATTCCCCATCCTTTTCCACTGACGCCGTATGCACGCTACTGATTGGTCAAGACAAGTGGCGTGATCTGCAAGCTCCTGCGCTGACGAATCAACCCCCGAGGAGAATGCATTATGCATTGTCTCTTGAAAATCGTCGCTAGCCGCGTCCGCTCGCTCCTCGGGCGATATATCCGCTAATAACTTTAATCCTGTGCTTTTATCCGCATCGAGCGCGTTCGCTAATAACTATAAACTATAGATGAGTGATAGTGATTTGTGAAGTGCAGCAAAACCACATCCGAAGACAATTGAAGAAGAGACGAGGTCGGCGTCATCAACTCTCAGGTAGCGTGCTTTCCCCTTTTCCTTCTTCCAGCAATATCGCTCATATTAAGAGCTGGCGATTACCAGTTCTCCTTCGAAATACAGTCCACCTAAACCCTAAATTAATTCTTTGCTTAATAAAGTAAAGACATTTCCGCAAATCGCCAGACACGGCCATATTAAAATCGGCCATCTTATCCCGACCGCACCATTTGGTAACGTCATTTTCACACATAAATTTTGGTCCATTACGAGCCGGACATCCATAATATTAATTCAACATTATAGTGTCGCTAGCAAATTCCGTATTTCAAGCGCTTCATTTAAACCGCCTAAAGTGTTGCCTTTTATAATTAATAAATTACAATTACCGCATACCGCATACCTATCGCATTACGCATTACCGCAATTTACTTTAAATATTTCCCCGCATCTATTATTTTTCCGCATTATCTTTTCCCGCATTTAAAGTCACAGGATTATATTATACCCCGCACCGCATCGCGTACCTTACTTCCATACAAGTAGGTACTATATATTTTACCGCCAAATTGCTCGCTGTAATTTGTACGTATTTAAAAACCGCATAATATTTGTTTATACTCCCGCAATCTCAAGTATTTAATCTTTTCGCACATTTAAATGAATACTTAGGTACTTAAATACTTAGATTTTGTTTCACAAGGTCGTTAATAGAATATTAACATTTAAAAATGTCGAAAGTGTCGAAACAAGACAAACAGTCTATTTTGAATAACAAAGAGTTAGCGATGTTATTAGCTAAGCGTAACGTTTTATTTGAGCGCATTCAAAACATTTACGATCGCTCGAAAACCGCTGAGTCATGCGAAGCTGATAAGGAATTATTTCTCAGTTCTTGCATGACGATAGAGGAAATTAGAACTAATTTTCATAAATTGTTGGACGACTATAACGCCGAATTACTTTCTTTAAATCCTGATTCCCAACTAGACTATCAAGCATACATGTCATTTGAAGAACTGTATTGCGTTATTAAACGCGTACAATCACGTTTGGAATGTAACTACGCTAAGCCCAGCGACGCGGCACGCATCGATACAGTACGTATGCAGCCGAGGCTGCCTGCGATCGAGCTCGTGTCATTCGACGGTGATATATGCAATTGGCCGCTTTTTTATGCAAGTTTTAAATCTACTGTGCACGATAATGGCTCTCTGACCGACGCTGACAGATTGTACTATTTATTAGGTAAACTGTCGCCGAAGGCGCGGACCGTGTTCGCAGGAGTTACACCAAATGCTGAGAATTATCAAATAATATTCCAATCGCTTCTTGATAGGTATCAGGATACTCGCATCCTCGCATCTACGTACTTAGATCAAGCTTTAAATCTTAAATTGTCTGGACCCGCGTCAGTTTCTAGTTTCCAATTATTTATGAATAACTTTGTCACGGCAGTAAACTCTTTAAAAAACTTAAAATTAGACGACCTTTCAGATTTCATATTGCTACAACTCGCTTTGAAAAAGTTCGACCGAGACACTATACGTGCGTTCGAAATGACGGAGCGTAATAACAAAATACCTACACTCGATAGTTTCATTTCTTTTATAAGAGATCAGTCTCGAATATTTCTTAATACACAAAATATTTCATATAATATTTCATCTCATAATATCGGTAAACATAGTTCGAATAAACTACGAGGCGGTAATTCCGCTCCAAATCCGCAGTCGTACGTAACATGTTCAGAATCTATCAATAATAATAATAGTTTACTTAAATGTATGTGCAACAACATTGTGCACGATCACTTTTTTAAATGTCCCGCTTTTAATAACTTGACTCCGACCGCTCGATTTAAATATGTTAAGGATAATGAAGCTTGTGTTAATTGTTTAAGTTTAAAACATAAGATAAGCAATTGTTCAAGCACATCCAAGTGTCGTGTGTGTAACCAGCGTCACCATACGTTACTGCATTTTAATAAAAATTCGCCGCGCAACATAAATAACAATCCAGTTTCTAGCGGTCAAGGTCATCGCGATAACGCTGCACCCGGGTGCACTGCGCCTAGTGATAGAAATTCCCAGCCGGAAGTATCTTTGTGTAGCACATTCGTCGCGCTGCCGGCGCGCACGCACGTGACCGCGCGGCAGACCACAAACAGTACTATACTTCTAGCCACCGCGCAAGCTATTGTTTACGATACGAGTGGATCACCGATAATCGTGCGTTGTTTACTAGATAGCGCGTCGCAAAGTAGTTTTATTACTTCCCATTGTTTCCGACGTCTCGGACTATGGAATAAAATGAAAAATTGTAATTTAATAGTTACAGGAATCGGTGGCTCGGAAAAACCGTGTAAGGGTTCCGTAGATATTAGAATATATTCGCGCCTTAATAATAATATTAATTTTAATGTTTCCTCGCTTATAGTGGATAGTATTACGGACATGTTGCCGAACGCTCATGTGGACGTATCCGCACTTACTCATCTCGAGAAATTGCCTCTCGCAGATTTAGATTTTGCGCTTCCGGGTAATATCGATATTTTGATCGGAGCTGCAGTATTCCCGCACTTACTGCTACCTAACATAGTACGCAGTGAGCAAGATAATTTACCTCCCGCTATTGAGACGGTTTTCGGTTATGTGATTATGGGCGCCGTGCCTACGTCACATAGTTCTCGTTATACTACGTCTTGCTGTTCTGTTCTTCAAGAAAATAACATTAATTCTCTCGTAAAGCGATTTTGGGAGCTTGAAGAGATTTCCGCGCCGCCCTCGATGAGTCATAAGGACCTCGAGTGTGAAGAACATTTCCGCGCTACTACTGTTCGCGATAACAGTGGTAGGTATATAGTCGCGTTACCATTTTGTGGTGACCCTTATTCGCTAGGCGATTCGTACGCCGTCGCTCTCAGACGTTTTCATTGTTTAGAACGAAAACTGAATTCGTCACCTAACTTACGCCGCGCTTATAATGACGTTATTCGTGACTACATCGATAAATATTTTTTGAGCCCAGTTGTGAGTGATAACGCTGACTGCGTTCCCGCATATTATATTCCGCATCACGGTGTAGTTCGCGAAGATAAAATTTCCACTAAACTCCGCGTAGTTTTAGACGCTAGCTGTCGGACTACATCGGGCCAGTCTATCAATGATATTTTGCATACTGGACCGAATCTACAGGGTGATTTATTTAACATAATAATAAATTTTCGTCTTTTCAAAATTGCTTTGTCAGCTGATTGTCGACAAATGTTTCTTAATATAGGCGTTCACGAATCTGACCGTAGATTCCAGCGTATATTTTACCGCTTTAGTAATGATGAACCTATAACGGTTTACCAATTTAACCGCGTTTGTTTCGGACTTAGGTCCAGTCCATATCACGCCTTACGAGTTGTGCGTCAACTGATTGCTGATGAAGGCGATGATTTTCCCGCTGCTGCGTTAGCAGCTTCTAAGTCTTTATTTATGGACGATATCGTTTGTAGCGTTATAGACACTCCGCGCGCAATTTCGCTTTGTGAAGAGCTTATTCAGCTTTTCAAGCGAGGCCAATTTGATCTTGTCAAATGGACGAGTAATTCAAAGGAGGTTCTCGCACACTTATCTGATTCTCATAAGGCTTCACCGGACGTTGAGTTCGATAAGTCCATTCCGCATAAGGTCCTTGGCTTGCGCTGGGACAAATCGCAAGATAGTTTTCGCTTTGACGTCGCACTGCCTGATGCGAAGTGTACCAAACGCATAATGCTGTCCACAATAGCTCGACTTTGGGACATAATGGGTTTTGTGGCTCCCACCATTTTGTACGCCAAGCTCTTGATAAAAGAGCTTTGGTTGGCAAAGTGTGAGTGGGATGACGCACCTCCTAAACATATAGTCGCAGCCTGGAAGCAGTTTTGCAGCGAGCTTCCCAAGCTCAATCAAATTATTATACCGCGTCACTTAGGATTAGTGGATGGATGCAGTGTTAATTTAATAGGTTTCGCTGACGCTAGCGAAAGCGCTTACGGCGGAGTAGTGTATATGCAAGTCCGCAATGGCTGTAACTATTCTGTGCAATTAGTTTGTGCCAAGTCTAAAGTCTCGCCAGTCAAAACCATTTCGATTGCAAGACTTGAATTGTGTGCAGCCCTTCTGCTGTCACAATTGCTTCGCAAGGTCAAGGACACAGTTTCGGCCCACTACCCCATTAATAATATTTTCGCTTTCACTGACTCCAAGATAGTACTTGCTTGGATTTATTCTTCTCCGCATCGCTGGCAGACTTTTGTCGCCAATCGCATTACCAAACTTATAGAGTTTGTTCCCCCCACTTGTTTTAATCACGTCCCGGGTATTGAAAACCCCGCTGACTGCCTGTCTCGTGGAATCCCTCCAATGGCCCTTCTCGATCATCCCTTATGGAAACGTGGTCCACCCTGGATTAGCCATGATCCGTCAGAGTGGCCCATTGAACCCTATAGAGAGAATACAGAAGTTGAGGACGTACCCGAGCAAAAAATTGTCTCTCATCCCGTGGTCGTTGATGTTGCGCATTCCCCGTTTTATACACTCGCACAGCGCATATCATCTTGGTCTAAGTTGTTACGCGTCATCGTTTATGTCTGCAGGTTTCTTAGGAAACTACCTAAAGGAACTTTTGTTTCAATATCCGATCTGGAATACGCAGAACGCAAATTATTATTATCCGTACAGGCTGTTCATTTTAATAATGATATTCAAAGTTTAAAAAATAACTTACATGTTTCCCCCGCTCTTCTTAAACTTAAACCGTTTCTCGATGAGAACGGTATAATACGCGTCGGTGGTCGTTTGTCAAATTCAGACGAGCCTTATAACTATAAGCATCCGTGCATTCTTCCGCGTCATGATCATGTAGTCGATCTTCTTGTAGAATTTTATCACAAAAGGCATCTTCATGCCGGTCCAGAGCTACTTATGTCCTTACTCAGGCAAAAGTACTGGATTTTAGCTGCTCGGCGAACCATTCGCCAGATAATACATAAATGTAACACGTGTTTTAGATTTCGTCCGCGTCCAACTTATCCTCTTATGGCAGACCTTCCTAGCCAACGCGTGAACCAGGTAGATAAGGCGTTCACATTTACCGGTTGCGATTATGCTGGACCTCTACAGTACACTCCGATACGTGGTCGAGGTGTTAAAGGTCGTAAGGCTTGGTTATGCATATTCACATGCCTAACAACGCGCGCTACGCATATTGAGATTGCGACGGATTTGAGCACGGTGTCTTTTCTAGCCGCACTAAAACGTTTTCTTTCGCGCCGCGGCCCTATACAGTGCTTGTACTCTGATAACGGCACTTGTTTCGTGGGCGCTAATTCGTACTTACGCGATTTATATAAATTTCTAAATGAAGAATACCGCACACGTCTTCAAGACGAACTTTTGACCAATCACATTGATTGGAAATTTATTCCGCCTGCCTCTCCACATTTCGGGGGATGCTGGGAGAGCATGGTTAAGGTAATAAAAACGCACCTCTTTAAGGTTATAGGTCAACAAATTCTTTCTTACGAGGAACTTTTAACTGTCCTCGCTCAAGTCGAGGCATTGATAAACTCGCGTCCGCTTACTACGTTGAGCAGCGATCCCGCTGAGCCTTCTGCTTTAACTCCTGCGCACTTCCTAAACACAGTGCCATTGTCGTCACTACCCGCTCCTGAAGCACATTCATCTAACATGCTTCAAAGACATACACTGCTCGACAAGCTCGTGCAGTCATTTTGGCGGCGCTGGCGTTTAGAGTACTTACATAAGCTGCAGACTAGATATAAGTGGAGTAGTCCTGCTTCGCCTATACGGGAAGGAACGTTAGTTATTATCATTAATGACAATTCACCACCGCTTTCGTGGCCACTAGGTGTCATCGAAAAGTTACATACCGCTAAAGATGGTACAACTCGCGTTGTGACTGTTAAGACCGCGAAGGGAAGCTACGTGCGCCCTGTTGTACGTCTCTGTCCATTACCTACCCAGTGAGATCTAGTTGTAACCTAGATCTCCTTCCTTTAGTTTGTAGGTTAGTTATAATTCAGTAAATTGACGGTAATGCGATAGTTTACTTACTTAAGAAATATACTACTATTTTTCAGTCTTTTTTAAAGGTAACCCTTTAAGGCCGGGGGAATGTTAGCGCCATCTGTATTCCGCTATTATGTCTTATACATTTTAATTCAAATTGAGCGATATTCCCCATCCTTTTCCACTGACGCCGTATGCACGCTACTGATTGGTCAAGACAAGTGGCGTGATCTGCAAGCTCCTGCGCGGACGAATCAACCCCCGAGGAGAAAGCATTATGCATTGTCTCTTGAAAATCGTCGCTAGCCGCGTCCGCTCGCTCCTCGGGCGATATATCCGCTAATAACTTTAATCCTGTGCTTTTATCCGCATCGAGCGCGTTCGCTAATAACTATAAACTATAGATGAGTGATAGTGATTTGTGAAGTGCAGCAA
Organism: Aricia agestis; assembly: GCF_905147365.1. NCBI lineage: Eukaryota > Metazoa > Arthropoda > Insecta > Lepidoptera > Lycaenidae > Aricia > Aricia agestis. The sequence goes on along the minus strand of NC_056416.1, from coordinate 476,857 downwards.
AACCACATCCGAAGACAATTGAAGAAGAGACGAGGTCGGCGTCATCAACTCTCAGGTAGCGTGCTTTCCCCTTTTCCTTCTTCCAGCAATATCGCTCATATTAAGAGCTGGCGATTACCAGTTCTCCTTCGAAATACAGTCCACCTAAACCCTAAATTAATTCTTTGCTTAATAAAGTAAAGACATTTCCGCAAATCGCCAGACACGGCCATATTAAAATCGGCCATCTTATCCCGACCGCACCATTTGGTAACGTCATTTTCACACACATTGCGTGTTGAAAATTTTGACTATTTTAAAAACTGGCGATTACATGAAAATTTCTTGCACCAATGGATATATCTCATGCCCTATAATAACCCCACGAAGTTATCGGAAGCGGTCTTTTGACACCCTGTATCTATAACCTTCCTCTTGAATCACTCTATCTACCTATTAAAGAAAACCGCATCAAAATCCGTTGCGTACGGTAGTTTTAAAGATTAACAAAGGAACATGAGGGAAAAAAAAGCGACTTTGTTTTATAATATTACTAGCGACCCGCCCCGGCGTCGCACGGGTATAAAATATATAGCCACTGAAAAAATGATTAAAATCGATAGCCTATGATCCTTCACGTGGTCTACTTCTTGTCTGTGCCACATAACATGAAAATTTCTCCAGTAGTTCGCGAGATAAGCCCTTTCAAATAATTTCCCCCGTTTTTTCCACATTCTCCTATTAGTCTTAGCGTAATAAAATATAGGCTATAGCTTTCCTTAATAAATGGGCTATCTAACACTGACAGAATTTTTCAAATCGGACCAATAGTTCGTGAGATTAGCGCGTTGAGGGGGAAAAAAGCGACTTTGTTTTATAATATTACTAGCTGTTGCCCGCGACTTCGTCCGCGTGGACTTCAGTTTATAGTGCGCGATGTCAACAAAATTGGTGTCAAAAGCTTTTATAAAAAATACCCTGGTACCCCTTAAATCAAAACAGCTGTGCAGTGTGCACATAATATTTCATTTTTTAAAATTAAACTTTATACAGGGTTACCTCGTAAGTCGACCTAGATCCTTTAAGGGGCTATAGTTAAGATAATTTCTGACTGATTTGACTATGAAACACCCTATCCTAAATCCAATGGTTTTCGAGATAATCTAATTTTAAGTATTTTTCATAAACAGTCTATTTTTTGCCTTTTGTTGTATCTCCTTTTTTTATTCTGAGGCTCTGGTATGTTTGTTTATACGTTTTATTTTAGAAAATGAATTGCTCTATCCATAACAATAAAAAAAAATACAATTTCAGAATAAAATGAGTCGTAAAAGATGGTGAAAAGTGAAAAATCAAACAAAAATAAAACCTAAGATGTGTCTTTCTTTAAGCGATACTTAAAAAAAATCTATGGAAGTCTGTTTGCAGATAAGCTTAAAAACATCTCCATTTTGTCAGCTATCCAAAAAGGTATAACATTATAGGGTAACATCAAAACCTCATAAAAAAAACTTTGTTAAAAGGCCCACAGGTAGCAAAAATTCCGGTCTTTTGTTAAGTATCCTTGTTTGAAATAGGATACGTGCGAGCGAGATGAGATACGTTTTGTGTATGTGGGAGTGAGAAAAAAGATAGTTTGAGTTACTTTGGAGTTTGGATGACTAAACAAAAGATTTAGCTTAGTCTGCTCATGCGATTCGTCCGTGGTAGATGCGATTCTTGCTCTGTGCTCTCTCTGTTTTTTGACTCGGCTTGTATTTCTGGACTGATCCCGTTTTATCTTCGTGACTACCTGTGCTTGCTTTGTGGACTTTGTTTTGTGCTTCTGATTTGGAACTGTTGAAAATGGCGGCCTATACGAACGAGGAATATGCTGACATGTTATTGTGTTACGGATATTGCGATGGTGTATCATCAAGAGCTCGTGCCGAATACACACGACGGTTTCCTAACCGCCGCGCCCCAGATGTCAGTGTGTTTGATGGAGTTTACCGACGAATTAGAGAGACTGGTTCAGTTTCAAGACGACGGTCTGACCTGGGTCGTCCACGTGTTAATGATGACGACGAACAAGATAACGATATAGTACAACGATTTAGATCAGATCCAACTACAACAACGAGTGTTGTTGCCCGAGATCTTGGATGCTCGCAGTGGAAAGTGTGGTCCACCGTCCATACAGCTGGCTTATACCCATACCATTACACGCCCGTACAAGTCATCGAAGAAGGCGATCCTGTGAGGAGATTGGATTTCTGCAGATTTATGCTGCATGCCGATTTAGAAGACCCAAATTTTTTTAAACGCATTTTGTGGACTGATGAGTCCAAATTTGACAAAGATGGTATAACAAATTACCACAATGCTCACTATTGGGCCTCAAAGGCAGACGGAAATCCAAAAAAGAAAAGAGCAAAGGGATCCCAGAGGCGATTTAGTTTGAATGTGTGGATGGGTATAGTTTGTAACCATTTAATTGGCCCATATTTTCTACCCGAAAATTTAAATGGAGAAACATATGAAAACTTTTTGACTGAAGAATTATAACAACTATTGCAGGACTTACCGGCGGAAATCACCCAAAATATGTGGTTTCAACACGACGGTTGTCCTGCACATTACCGAAGATCAGTCCGACAATTGCTAGATACGACGTATCCCAATAAGTGGATTGGGAGAGGTGGACCTACACCATGGCCAGCCAGAAGTCCCGACTTAACCCCCATGGACTATTACGTATGGGGACACATGAAGACTTTGGTGTATGACGACCCCAATCCCATAACGAGTGTAGAAGTTTTACGCCAAAAGATTATTGATGCAGCCGATAAAATGCGAACTACACTAACAACTGGAGTAGTTAAAAGTGCTTTGAGAAAAAGAATGCGAATTTGTGTCCGAAACAGAGGCGGACACGTAGAAAATGAACTGTAAAAACAAAATTTAATAAATATTTACTGTTTACATTTTTTTGTTTAATTTTTAGAACTAACTAATATTTTTATTTCAATGCCCGGGGAGGCTATCATCTGAGTTTTTTGTAATAAAAACTGCTATTACCCTATAATGTTATACCTTTTTGGATAGCTGACAAAACGGAGATGTTTTTAAGCTCATCTGCAAACAGACTTCCATAGATTTTTTTTAAGTATCGCTTAAAGAAAGACACATCTTAGGTTTTTTTCTTGTTTGATTTTTCACTTTTCTCCATCTTTTACGACTCATTTTATTCTGCAATTGTATTTTTTTTTTATTGTAATGGATAAAGCAATTTATCTTCTAAAATAAAACGTATAAACAAACATACCAGAGCCTCAGATTACAAAAAGGAGATACAACAAAAGGCAAAAAATGGACTTTTTATGAAAAATACTTAAAATTAGTTTATCTCGAAAACCATTGGATTTAGGATAGGGTGTTTCATAGTCAAATCAGTCAGAAATGATCTAAATTATAGCCCCTTAAAGGATCTAGGTCGACTTACGAGGTAACCCTGTATATTATAGCCCCCCAATTACACAACTTTACCCATAAACTATTACCATTGATAGGTTTAAGGTTACGTCACCCTATGTAATATTATGTACTGGCTTATTAAATAACGTAAAAAATAAATAAGAATCGAAAAAAATCGTAACTTAAGTGTATGATGATACCACCTCTTATAGAAAGATGTTGGGCAAGCGTTAGCGCGATGTAAGAGACGCACGGCGCCATCTAGTATGGATTTTTGGAACTAACTTAATTTGAACAAATTTTCGTATTTTCACCCCCTTACAACCCTTTTTTCCAGTAAAAAAAGTAGCCTATGTCCTTTCTCAGGCTTTAGACTATCTGTATACAAAATTTCATTACAATCGGTTCGGTAGTTTTGGTGTGAAAGCGAGACAGACAGACAGACAGACAGAGACACTTTCGCATTTATAATATTAGTATAGATGTATAGAATATAGATACTGAATATGGTTAAGTGTCGCTGATCCCTGACCATCACATTGTATACGGTAATGGAATAGCGTATCGATATTTATATTTATTATACTTAAAGATAAGAATAAATATATACTTACCTACTTACTTAATTGAATATTTATAAATTATAATAATATTATTACTTTTATAGTAAATGTGAAAATCTGAAATTGTAATAAGATGGAAAGTATTTGACGTCAAAAAGTGTTGTGAAACCTATTTTGAATATAAACGAATTTCAGTTTGACTTTGACCGCGAGTCCGCCAGCGTGCGCCTGCTAACATACCTACTAGGTTGACGAAAAAGTATTTTCTTAGTAGGTATACAGTATGAACTTGTCATAAAATCTCTTGGGCTATACCAATTGTATCTGGCTGATTTTGGTATCATTACTCAAACTCAAAATTTTTTATTCCGAATATTTTTTTTTCAAATATTCTCTGAACGTCGGGGCTACGCTGGTGCCTACCACCGGTTCGGGAACTAACTCGGTGAGAAGAACCGGCGTAAGAATCTCGCACGTAGCCATCTTTTACTAAAAAGATGGAAAATTACAAAAAGTATATATAAAATTACAGTGTCATTATGACTAAAAAAATACAACGAGTGTACAATAATTGTACATATTAAAGGTAGGTACGAGTATGTATAGAAACAGCTCTGCAGGGGGCGACCTTATTCCCATGGTGTAGGTACTATCAATAATGAAATCAGTAACTTTATAGTACGCTTTGGTACACAAACGTTCTTTAACAACTTTTTTAAATCTATTAAAAAGTTTCACAGAAGACAATTCAGAATTTCAAATTCAAATTAGGTACTTACTTAAATGTGAGATTTTCATTTGTTTTTCTTATTGTTAAAATGAGTGATTCTAATGAAGAAATTCGATACATTTTAAAATTTTATTACAAAAAAGGTAAAAATGCAACGCAAGCCGCGAAAAAAATTGGTGATGTTTATCGACCTAATGCAGTACTACCTATCTGTGAGGTAGCGCAAATTTGGTTTTTAAGCGTTTTCAATCCGGAAATGTTGATATCAAAGATGCACGCAGCACGTCGCTCTGGTCTTGTCACGGATAGGGAATGCAATCTTGGACCAAGATTGACTACCTACTCAAGATCTTGGCGTCTTTTTTCTGAATCAAGATGTCAGTTCGAGATCTTGTTGAGATTCGGGTCGAGATCTTGGTCGTGAATCAAGATTTTCGGGATTTTCGAGATTAAGCAGAATAATTGAAAAAAATGCGTTTTTATGCTGCAAATTGATAGTAACCAGTATTTTAATATTAAGTAATTATATTTAATATTATTATGTAATAAATATTATTAAGTAAGTATGTAAAGTAATATTATTATGTAATGTTTCAAAGAATTTTTTTTTGAGAAAATTGGGTAAGTATTGTTATATACTTATATATAAACTAAACATAACAAACTCAGTTTTTACAAATTCAAGTTTTTTGAAACATAAAAATCGGCGCAGCGCAGACGACAGACTATGCAATAGTCTGTCGTCTGCGCTGCGCGTCGTGTGCGTTACTGCATATAATTTGGCAATTGCATAGGTTCTATTTCCACGGACTAAAAAGTGCGTTACGGATTGTCTGTCGTCTGCGCTTATCTGTCTACTATACCCTAATCTGTGGTTCGCGCTTTGCAGCGCAGGTATGAACTATGAATAATCTGAAAATCTCGAAATCTTGTTACAATCTTTGACAATTTTGTCAAGATCGCGAACAGGATTTCGAAATTCAGGATTGATGGCTTTCAAGATTGTGTGATTTTGTTAATGCATCCGCCGTATAGTCCTGACATGCACCTTCAGTTTTCCACCTGTTTCGGTCGCTGCAGAATTCCTTAGGCAGTGTCAGGTTGACATCACAAGAGGACTATCAAAACCACTTCTCCCAGTTTTTTCATCAAAAGCCCGAAAATGTTTATAGCAATGGGATCATGTCCCTACTAACAACATGCCAAAAAGTTATCGAACCAAATGGCACCTAGGTATATACTTTAGTCAATTGTAAATTAAAACTTAATAAAAAAAACCTTTAGAATTTTTATATAAAATGCAAAGAAACTTTTTCCCCAACCTAATAATAATAAGGTAAAGACTCGTGCAAGTTGCAGCTCTCATTTACTTTAACCCAGGTGTGTAGAAGTCAGGCAAAGGGCGTTGAATCATTTACCTTCCCGTTTTTACCTCATCCCCCCCTCCCCTCCCCCCGGTAGTCCTCGTGCCGGTCATATCACCGGGAAATTTCCCGTTCGCTTTGATTTCAACATTTTTATTACGATGCCGAAATTACTTTTTAAGTAAATACTCCTGTAATATCAATAAAGCGCTGTTCCGACAGGTTTCAGGTAATTTTTCCTTAAGATGGCAATAATTTCTGAAAATATAATTCTTATAATAATAATTAATAAGTAGATGTTGTTGTACATAATATATTTTTTTTTCCGGAAAGATTAATAAGTAATATAATAATCTTTCCGGAAAAAATATAAATTCTATGTCCATTGCCGGGACCTAAACTATCAGTAGGTACTAGGTACTAGGTAAATATATTGTTATCCAATGATTTTCATATTATATGAAAAACTCGTTGTATGTAGTATGGTTTCAACGGTTTAAATGTGAAGAGTAAAAACTCCTATATTTTGGCATTTATAATATTGTTGTCATTATGGATTTAGATGCTATATTAGCCATTTAGGCTTCATGTAGCGCAGCGTGTCCTGCGTGGGACTTCGCCCTTTCGAGTCGAAAAGTCGATTATGATCGCTACATCTCGTAATCGAGTCGTCATAAATCACATCCCCGGTTTTTGCGGAGACCGCGGCAGCCGCGGGCAGCCTACGTAAATGACAAATTGAAGATCGGGGAAAACTTTTTGTCTTTCAGTCGGAGACGTTTCGATAAATAACGCAATACGCACGGGTAGACTTTATTTATCACTTTTTGTTCAATACGTCTGCCTCCAGCCTCCACCGAACATAATAAATACCACCCTTTTCACATTCACACAAATATTATATCTGTCTGTCTGTTACCTGTTTTTTTGGGTAGTATTTAATCGAGTGACTGTAAATTACAGTTTGAAGTGTCAAAATTACTAAATATGGGTTATAGAATTACTATTTGAGCGACTGACTGTGAGTGACGAGAAATTAACAGAACAGCAACTTAGAAATTATTTATTTGAGTTACTTAAAATACAAAATGAGCAGCTTCATAATATTTGAGCGACCTAATATCAATTCTGTTTGAGTGTCAACGTTACGTCCTGCATTTTATTCAATATTTGGCAAATGTATTTTTTATACTGAGCGGCATTTTATCTTAAATGAAGTGTTTCGAATACTAAAACCAGTTTGAAAAATACATACATAAAAACAAAAAAAATATATAAACTAACTATTTGATGAAACACTTTTAATCAGGGATCCCTAGAACACCTAGCCATCTCAGCTAACCCAAAAAAGTCGTATTGGTCCGCAGCCCAACTCACCTGACTGCAACGATTCGTCGCCCCGCCCCCATTCGAATTCGCACGCATTTAACAATATGTACTTTTCATTAAAACACGTATCAAAATATAAAATATAAAGCCTCAAATAGAATATCAAAACCAATTATCATTAATAAAGCAGCTCACAAAAGTTTGCTCAAAGTGAACTTTTTAGTAGCTTATAGTAGTAGTATAAATAACCTCACTTAGAAAAATTGAATCTATATTTAATATTGATGTTGCCCGCTATAGTATTTCCAGTCGCTCACATAGTAATACAGTCACTCGGATAGAATTTTAATATCTGAAATAGATTAATCGCAATCCACATTTTGTAAGCTCGTTCTGAATTTTATTATAAATCAATATTAGTCATTAGTTTAGTTTATCTTTCGCTTAGTCAAATGAATACCGCTCATGTTATTAAAACAGTATGTTCATCATCAGTCGCAAAGTAATTATTTCCCTTTTTTTTTGCTGAAATTTGAAATTTGAAAGGACATAACTCACATAGGATACTTTTACATGCGATAAACTATATTTGGCGTAACGGAGTTGTGTGCATCATCCACTTCAATATAAAAAATTATAATAAAGTATTATAAAGAAGAAGAAGAAGATAATAAAGATAATAAAGTGACAAAGAAGAAGAAGAAGATAATAAAGTGTTATAATAAAACTTCATTCGCTGCTGATCGAATAAATGATAAACCCGACTGCCCACAGCCCATCTCTACCCTACCATTCGAACCCTTACCACCTGCAACAAACGCCTGGTGAAAAATCATGGCAGTATGAGATTAAGACTGTCCTAGAATATTCTACAATAATAATAACAACCGAAAATAAAAAGAAGTTTGAAACGTAAACGTTAAAATTTTCGTTCCCTATTTTCGTGTCCAAAACCTGACATAGGCTCAATAGAGATTTTCTTTTCTTTTCGTACGATTTCTCGTGAAAATCCGGAACTTTAGAAAACGCAATGCTCGCACGAGAATTTCGTTTCCGTTTCATTTGCATACGAGAATTACGCGGGAAATTGTCCATGACATGTCCGTCTATGAGAGTTCCCACATCCATGTGCATTGTGCACCTCAGTTTTTAGATTTCGGTTAACGATGAAAACTGGCCGGTCCGAATTCGGAATAAATACGGTTACGGTTTCATTGGAGCGCATGATTTGAAAGACTTTGATTGGTTAATTTGAAAGGCTTTAGCATTAGTTTCAGTAGTAAATTTTGCGTTTGCAACGACTCGATGCCAACTTCGCAAATATTATTCAGTCTTTTAAAACACGTTTTCTTATGTTTATCGGCACTTTTATTTTTTACAAATACAAAATATATATTTTACTAGATGACGCCCGCAACTCCTCCTATTTTACTAGTTGCGCCTAAATTCGTTTATAGCGCAGGAACCGTACATTTTTTCGGGATACAAAGTATCCTATGTCCTTTCTCGGGACTCAAAGTATCTCCATGCTGAATTTCAGCAAAATCGGTTCAGCAGTTCGCGCATGAAGAGGTAACAGACAGCCAGACAGACACACTTTCGCATTTATAATATTAGTATGGATTTACCAAGAATTGTTTTTACATAATGTTATAGATCCGCACTATCCACCATATACATCCACACTAGGCGATGGCCGATGCCGGTGATGTGGGGCGAGAAAGTTAAAATTTCGATGTTTTGTTACACGAACATTAACACTAGAAAGACCGGAATTCTGAACTTCCTAGAAAGACCAAGAGCGGTCAAATGACCCATCGTATGTTTTAACGTTTTTTGTGTGTCTTACTATTTTGCTTTTGCATTTTATTGATCATGTAATTATTTATGAATGTAACTAAATTTAATTATAGAACAAATATTTAAGAAAATTATTTAAAAAAGCATTTTATAGACCTACTACTGATATAATGACATTTTATGACTCCACAAGACTTATTAGTTTTGATCCTGTATTTGAGCATAATACACAGTTTTCTCATAATTTATATTTTCTCATTTTAGCAATAGAATGTTAAAGTTACTTGTATGTACAGTAAATCATGTCAAGAAGCCATGATCATTTTGATGAAAATACCCTATTGGAGGTCAAAAATATTTTTTTCGCATCATATATTTTTTGTCACATCATAAAAATCTATTATTACTAAAGCTAAAAAAGTATAAAAAGTATGCTATAGAAGTAAAATATACTTAAAATTTACGTAAACAAAACAATTTTTATTACCTTTTCATAGAACTACAATGCGTTTGTCATTTACTTCGTTGATGTAGGTAAAATAAAAAATAGAAGAAACTCAGTATATATTTTTTGTTTCAATACATACTACCAATAAACCCTGGCTGTGTTAGGCTAACTCAGTTAACAATACTACGAAAATATACACTGATTTTTGTAGTAATGTTGATGATTTTCAATAAACAGAGTTTCATTAGGCAAAAAACTTGAAATACGTTACAATATCAAAACAGGCCGAGCAAAATATTCTATTTGTGCACGGAATATATTTACAAATATACTCCCATTATTTTTACATATCAAAATGTTACATTTTAGCCCATTTACGTGAATAAAAGTATTTATCCCAGTTTTTGTCCAATGAGCCATTCCCAAGTCTATTTCAGTCAAGTTTTTATAATTTTTATATCAAATTTCATTATAATACACAAACAAAACATAACAATAATAAAACATTTGAAAGAAACATAAAACTTGCCAGAAAAACCCATTTTCTTTAGACACTTTATTGAAGCGGTCAATTGACCGCTGCGGTCAATTGACCGCTGCGGTCTTTCTAGGTAGGTTGTTATTTAAAACTTATAATTATTGAGCCATCTTTAAAAACATATTATCACAATTTAAACAATCGACAATTATTAAATGTCACGAAAGGAAAACAAATTTCATGCAATGGTGACAAAAATATCGCAAAATAAAAACGAAAATGCGGTCATTTGACCGCTCCGGTCTTTCTAGTGTTAACCGGCCAACAGGCCCGGATCTACGTTTTAAAAAAAGGGGAGCAGAATCCCAATTTGCCGCCCTCCAAGCAAAAATGTGCGTTTTCAATTGGTACTTAAATAAAATGCTATGATTGCCCCGCGACAAGGGGCGCCTCCAAGTCTTTTAACACCAGATAGAATTCTGCGAAAGAACGTTGACGGGGTAGCACGGTGGGCCACCGGTGGCGCACGCGGCAGTGGAGAAAGCGGCAAAAGATTGGGAGGTGGCCTCTGGCCGCCCCTCAATCTGATCCGGGCCTGCCGGCCAAGTGCGTGTCCGGCCACGCGTAATAAAAAACTAGCGGTACTACGGAACCCTAGTTCCATAGTACCACTAGTTTTTTAAGTTTTTGTACAGTACAACAACATCTCAGTTACTTTTAAAAGAATTTGAACGAAAAGTTACTTTACACTTCGCCGAATACATTTTTTTAGTTGATCAATTATTACTCAATAACTGATGAAGTCTTCTTAGTCGTGATAGTTTTCCTTTTAAATTCAGCATATTTCCTGTTCCCGCGAATTTTTTCACACTTCCAGAAGCAACCATTTAGCTGGCTGAAGGGGGGGGGAGGGGACACTGGACTCTGACGATTTTTTCCACTTTAAAATATTTCACAAACGGATCCCCAAAAATGATCATGAATACACATAATATTTTTAAAAAACCTATCCAACGACACCCCACACGATGGGGTGGATGTGAAAAAAAAATTCATTTCGAGTGTAGGGAGGTACCATAAAAAATATATTTTTTAAGATTTCATGTACCATTTTATCGGCATCATTAATATGTGCATTCATGCCAAATTACAGCTTTGTAGGTCCTATAGTCTCTGTCCTCTGAGCAAAACTGCGGACAGACAGACAGACAGACGGACAGACGGACGGACAGACCGAAACTATAAGGGTTTCTTATTGACTACGGAACCCTAAAAAAACCGGTAACATTTTACATTTGTACAACTTGTAAGACATTAGGCTTCGTTTATGGAACAAAAGGAGTCACCTTGCGCCTGTCTGCGGCGGGTTTACACAGAGCCTTTGGCCTGGTAAAATGAGACCGTTTCTCCATGTGTATATACTATATTGTAAATTAAAGGGAAGACAAAACACGTTAATACAAATTGCGAAGGTAATTTAATATATATTTAGGTAAAGATTCAATATTATGCCTCAGTTTAAATAGAAGTTTTTGATATTATGTATTTAAAACATTATGATGGAAAATAAATTAGTGCATAACGTTATATATAACGACCAGTTATGGAATGTTTATTGGATTATAAACTTAATATGAAGATTTGTCTGTCAATATTAATTTACCCTAGTTTTGAATCTTTGTGTTTCACATTATATAATTTAACTAATGTATACTAAAATTAACATTTTATGAACGGTAAACTTGGCAGGCAGAAAATTGTAAATAATATATAATAATTCAGTGTGATAACGGCATACGAGTACTGACGGCTTACTCGCTGCAGGGTTCGGTGTTCGAAGCCAAAAGTCATCGTGATGTGCCGATCGTGGACAGACTGCGGAACCATTTGGCCTGCTAATGCCTGTATTTCCGATATTCTACATAAATACTAATAGGGTTGTATAGCGCTTTTGGCATTACAACCGTACTTTTCAAGGCAGTATAATTTTATTATCGTGATATTTTTATACTCGAAAGCAATTTGGGCGGTTAAATCTATTTTAATAGCTATAGACGAAAATCTAATTGTTTCGAATAAAGTGGTAGCCGTAACAGAAGCTATTAGGCCACGGGAATTTAAAAATTCAAGTCAGTTTGTAAGTTAACGAAAACAACGTTATACGCGGCCGGGGAACTCTAAAAAACCATTTTGGGGTTGCAAATCTAATTTCTTTCGCACAAGCAACAAAAACGAACAATTACGTATTCCGGGGGGATCTCAAAAGAATATTTGGCAAATTATTTTTTTAACGAGCCGTTTGTTTCAATCGCTGACGATTTTTCGGACGGTATTCGGTATCTCCGCTTAATTGTTTACTCAGACCGTTTAATTTGAGTTCGCGTATTTTACCGACTACCGACTACCGAAAAAAGAGGATAACCTCTTTTGTACCGTGTGTATGTAATGTTTCCAGAGCTGCCTAGTTTTCGTATATTATGTTAGTCTATATCAGCGTCTGATTTTCAAAAGTGTAAGTACCTACATATATATTAGGTACATACTATGTTCAACTTAGATAATACTTATTGTAAGTTTAATCAAAATGAGTTTGGTAGTTTTTGAAATATGGCATTTTGAAATCGGTGTTATCTATACATCTATACATATAAATAAAATTGGAGTGTCTGTTTGTAATATTGAAAGAACAGTTTTTTACTAAATGCATATGAATGTATATAGGATACCATATACAGTGTGTAACAAAAATAAGTGATAATACTTTAGGGTGTGTATGTGTTCCCTGTAGAGAGTTCTCTGTGAAAGTAGCAGCGCTGAAAGACCAAAAAATTTTTTCACTTTTGTATGGGGAAACTCGTGACGCTCGGGCCCTTGCCCATACAAAAGTGAAAAAAAATTTTGGTCTTTCAGCGCTGCTACTTTCACAGTGAAATCTCTACAGGGAACACGTACACACCCTAAAGTATTATCACTAGTTTTTGTTACACCCTGTACATATGTTACATATAGGGTATCTACCAAAACAACCTTTTTTTTAATTTTTGTCTGTATGTCTGTCTGTCGTCTGTCTGTCTGTTCCGGCTAATCTCTGAAATGGCTGGAGCGATTTTGACGGGACTTTTTTTGGCAGATAGCTGATGTAGTAAAGAATAACTTAGGCTACTTTTTAACCGACTTCCGAAAAGGAGGAGGATATATTTTACTTTTTTTGTATTTGTTCTCGGACAACTACGCCATTTGTGGACCGATTTTCAAAATTTAACTAAAGTTCACGCAGACGAAGTCGCGGGCAACAGCTAGTTTTTTAAATATTATTAGAAATCTCACCAAAAAACTTTTTATATGAATGCAACATAAAACCGGCGTAAAGCGCCCGCAGCCGGCCTTTAATATTAAAATGGACGTAAAAGTAGTTTTGTTATACTTAATAATAAATGAGGGATAACTAAAATGTAAGCTTAATATAGAATTAGTGGTCCTGCGACGCTCCTGTAATAAAACCTACAAAGTACTCACAGGGAGAAGCGCATAAGAAAATAATATAACTTTTATTATACGATAATATATCCTTTTCTAATTCTTAATTATTAATTACGTTTACAGTTAAATGAGATGTAATGTAATTCATGCTAAAAGCTAACCGTTGTGTACACGAATTGAAAGACTTCTTCAACTGTTCAAGAAATTAGTATTATCTTATCGAGTATAACTTATCTCGCTGTAGGCTAAGCTTACAAAAGCGCTAATTGTCTAATTGTACCAGCTCTTTTTTTGGGCTCATGATGATGATGATATTTACTTTACTTTTTAGTGAAACATAGTAATATAATATCCATTTGATAATAAGTACAGGTACAATATCTTATATCTTTAAACGAGCAATTCTTGTATATATAACGATTTTCATGAAATTTAGTATATAGGGGGTTTCGGGGGCGATAAATCGATCTAGCTAGGAATCATTTTCAGAAAATGTATTTTTATTCGTGTTTTATCGATAATCGATAAACTGAAAAATCTGACTCTTCCTGACATCTATTGGCGAATAATAATACTATTTTGTGAGCAACTAATTGTTTTAACGACCAGCAGATGGCGTTATTAAGTAACACGAAGTCAATGAGTGTTTGCTATACCGAGCAAAGCTCGGTCATCCAGGTACTTGTCCATTATGTCCTTAGTTTATTATTTTCGACGTAAAGGTTCTTTAACAATCTTTTTAACCTTTTAAAATGTACCAAAGTTAGTTTTGTCTTTTGCTATTAGTTGCTTTATAGAGTATGAAATTGTGCGACTAGATGGTAGATTTTCAAAATATTTATCTTTTGTTTCCTTCTTGCTCAACGAATTGAGTAAGCTACGTTTTAATATAAACTACTTAAAACATAACATTTCTTTCAGCGACTAAGGTAGATAGAACAATTCGACAAAACTAAGCGAAACCACTCGCGATCGCTGATATTCATCAAATTAAATTTTAAATTTATTTTAAAACGAAATCTATGTTTTTTATATATTTCATATCAAAGTATAAATACTTCTTTGTCTGTTGAGAGACGTCTGAATGTGACGAAATCTGATATTCATAATAATTATGTTAGCATCAAAAAGATACGTTTAATATTATAAAAAGTAATGAAATTGAAGAAGAACTAGGTGTGCAGCAATAAAAAGGTAACTAAAACCTTTTATATTGTATCTTTCTCAAATCTTCAATGTCAGACATTCTAGAATATTGTCTTCTAGTTTACTCGCTTAAAATTTTCGTGGTCGATGCTGTATATGGACCAACTACGGTCTGAATAATCGGGAATAATGTTCGGTATTACCGAATACACTGTACTGAACATATTGTACAGTACCTAACCGAGGCACAAAGCCGAACAAGCCGCAATCTGGACGCACAGTACGTGCAGCGGTCTCGTTACAGTTGATGCAATTATTCGGATGCGGATAACGATATTGCATTCCGCGCGTATCCGACATTGTTGCCCCCCCTTGGACCCCTGACCCCTTGTGATACAAGACACTGCTCCCCCGAGCGCTTTTCGACCTGTAACCCCTCGTCGGAGTAATGGACTACTAGATCCATCGTGAAATGTGATGTCAACGTCTTAGAATACTGTATTAGCCCTAAACAGTCTACAGATTAACAGCTATTCTCGGATTTATTTTACTCTACAACTCTATAAGGCTGTTTTTCTTATTTATCCTAATTTTAAACTAACTTTTTCATCTAGTTAAGCGTTACTCAAATCACAAATGTTTTATACCCAAACCCTTCTGTCGTCTAACTATAATTTTGCATAATATGGCTGAAATGTACCGATTGTTAGCTGGTACTTTAAATAGCACAGGTTTATACTATTTTAAGTATCAGCAGAACATTAAATATGTATATAGCCACGAACTTTCCTATATCATGTAATTTATAATGAAACTTCTGTACTTTGAGCAAATAAATAACTTATTATCTATATATTAATACGTGAGCCAAAAACTTTGTACCCCTTTTGACGAAAAACGGGGAAACGTAGGTGAATGAAATTTTGCACAGTTATAGTTTACATGGTGAAGGAGTGCGTCGAGCTAATATTATTTTGAAATTATGCTTTTATCATACATTTATTTTAACAAATAAAACATTACACACACTACAACACATACACTAGGAAAAATGACAGATTTTTGAGTGACAAGCCTATACATACGAATTATGGTTGAAGTCTGTTGACAACAAGGAGACAAATTATAAATGGATTAAGTATAGTTTTTTTTATTGAATCTTAGCTACTATTAGACTATGCTTACAAGGCCAGTCTGAGATCAGCTGAGTCCCAGAGACAAGAGTTGAAAAAAATATGATAAAGTCAATGTTTTTTTACAAAATATAGGTCTGATTTCGTCATTGAAAAATACATTTACAAAATAAAAATGTTCTTATTCTTATTCATTGAAACTAAGGTCGAATTTCGACCATTGAGCGATCTCTAGTTATTATTAATGTTCATACTTATAACGATGACATTTTGAAAGTCAATAGTATAGTGCCATCATTAGCAGGCGCGGTCGCAGCCTGAAGTTTTGGAGGGGATCACACAAAAAAATATTATCGCTGGTATAGGATAAGTATAACTAGAAATTTCCTTTTTATTATTTGGCAAGATTTTGAGATTTTTCAATTTGACCTTAGATTTTGGGGGGGGGGGGGGTCATGTCCCCTGTGACCCCCCCCCCCTTCGGACCGCGCCTGATCATTAGACATCGGATTATATTATACACGATCAAAGTGCTGAAATATGCATGCAAGTATGCACGATAAAAAGTCACTTATTATAAAAATTTATTATTTTTTTGAAGAGCTATCCGGTGGTGCCGGTAATAAAAGCGTCAATTTTTATAATTTCATCAAATCCAGGATACAGCACCAATAATTATTTTCTACCAACATTGTCCGATTGCAATCCTAATGCACATGGATTTTTAATTAATCGGTAACTACTTAATAATTTTTTTTACTAATATTGCCAACTACAAAGAGAATTTTTGTTTTTAGAAAGATATTGTACGGTCTACAATGTACATATCGGGTGTATTGCATTCTTTAAATGGGGATGGAGCCACACATTTAAATTGTTTTGATCTATCGTACCTCTGTTTTGTGGCCTCAGTGTGTGTCATGATAGCTAGTTTGGACACTACGAGGGCATAAAACTACCGAAATATGCACTATCGCCTAAAAAGTGCCATTATATGAATTTGCGTATGCAAAAATCCGATGTCTAGTCATCATAGTGATATACGTTCATAGTTGTGGCCTTGTAGGCTCGTATCTGTTTTTTTTATTTGACAAATAGTAGAGAAAGTAATAAATATTTTATCAAAAATTATTTAGGTCCTAGGAGGGTAAAAGGATTACAGGAGTACATGATCTGAAGTATCTCAAAAATTCCAAAATGATGTAGGTAGTGGTTACAATACAACTGTAGCTCGCTGAAAATTTACCAAATTTTCTCTCAAGTTACCCGAAGTCAATCATAAAACTTCAGCCTTTGATAAATCCGTTTTGAAACTCAACCTAGTCTATAAATAGAATAGTAGAATAATAAATAGAAAGAATTTCGAACTTAGTAGGTCTATTTTCGTCATAAAAGATTTGGAGTAACCTAGATGCTATTTTAGTGGTTTCATTGGTCTCGAATGTGTTCTAATAAAAATTCTACTTGAGAGTAGTTTCATTAATAATTTTATTTCATTAGCTATTTATTAGACTAAGAATATAAACTTAGATTACCTCAGGTTGTGTTCATTTGTTCGGTGTATTACATTATAATATTCATGGAACATTTTCTCTGGAGAATCATATCTTACAGGTATTGCTTTGTGATGCAGCACTATATACCACAAGCACAAGATATACATCTTATTATATCTTTCCATAGTTATCGCTAGGATTCCACTCACGTAAGCAATAATATGTATACTTTGATATTCTGACGATTTCAATGGAGAGTATTATTAAAAGACGTCTCGTGCTTTAATCTACACACATCTTTTTTCACTTTTTTTTTTTCACTTTTGTATGGGGAAACTCGTGACGCTTGTCCCTTACCCATACAAAAGTGAATAAAAAAAACAAACCACTGGATTTTGATGAATTCCAACCCCAAGGGGATGAAAGTTTGTATATAATAATACTTCTTAACGAGAGCGAAGCCGCGGGCAAAAGCTCGCTTATCATAAAAGAAAACCAACTCAAATAGTGTTTTCCACAAAATGTCTGCAAAGAATATTTCTTTAATATGTAATATGAGTTTAAAAGTCTGAGCTATTTTAATCAACTTAGTTTGATCAAACAATTATGATACAAAAAGTCTACGTTCTCAACTGTAATGCATTGTTTGACCTAATTTTTACATGAAGGCTCCCCACATGTGGAAACTTCGCTACAGTTCTTTCAGTATATTTTACCTCTGGGTCCCTTTAATATTAATCCTTGTGTAAACGACATAAAGTTCATATCGGAGGTAATCTAACTGTGAACAATCTGTAATTAGCAGCTAATGTTCGCCCGTACAGAGTGGGCACACCGCGCCAGGCCGCACTTATTTTTATGCGATTTGGCAACGTTTTTGCTGCAGCTCGGAAATTGCCCGGCCTTTTTACGATTATTGTTATGTTAACTTTTATGTCCGCTACTTAATAACTTTATTGTCATATAAAATACGCGCATGGTAATGATTGCAAATGGGGTCGGAGGAAAATATTCGTATATTCACAAAATTAAATTATTATGTTGAGTGTACTCTGGCCTGGATCCTTTTTATGTAAAAATATCCCGTTTATTTAATTATTCTAGTAAGGTATCGCTGACTACTTTATGAAATTATTCATATACACAAAAATAATAACCTCCTTGGCACACAATATATAATAATATTAATCTAATACTAATTGCAAAGCTTTGGATGTTACTAACGTTACTAATATAGGTTTATGTGCGTATTTGCTATTAATCAGGATCGCCGAGCGTTATGTGAGTAAACACTATACACGGATATTTTATTCGAGAGCCTCAACAGAGAGTTCACTTTCCCCGCCCTCCCTCGCCTGTATCCGACAAGTCATGGAAATAATTGCAATAGTTGTCATGAAGACTCTAATTTTAAAGACATAATATTATTTAAATTAAGTGTTTATACAGATAATAATATTGCAAGTATATACAAATTCATTTAATACTACTCACTACTTACAAGCAATATAAAAGCCCTATCTATAAATTTGAAAACCATTTATAAATGGTAATCACATTGTTAGACAAACCTACATCTGCTGAGTATTACCTACAATTAGTAGGTGTAATAAACTTAATTATGTACCTCAAATTTAATTACCTATTATCTATTATAATAACAACTGTAGAACATCTAATAACAGATGGAGAACACCTGTCACTCATAACATGAGGTCTAAGTAAGTTAGTGCTTAAGTTTATTGTGTTGTGGCAGGTATTATATTGTGACCGTGTGACTCGACACACGTGGTGTATATGTACAGTGCACCACACAATAGCCATAAACAACAGCTCAGCCTCACGTGGCCGGTTACACGACTTTATACTTCCACAATATCGTGATCGAGTATCAAATTTAGAGCAGGCGCTTAAGGCCTAAATACTTCTTTCCGTTCTCTGTTTTTTTTTTAAATAAATCAATGGACGCTTCACACCACGTCAGTCTGGACCTGATGGACTTGTGTTACAGGTACCAGACAACGGAAATATATTTAATACTTTTATACTATACATATATTTAAGATTTTTTTATTATATGATACACATATTTAATACACATCCATGACCCAGGAACTTTGAAAACTTTTTTGTTCCGTCGGCGGGATTCGAACCCGCAACCCCCGGCTTGAGCTACCAACGCGCTCACCACTGAGCCACAGAGGTCGTCGAGGTTTTAAACTTATACTTTGCCAATCCAAATAAAACAGGAGGTTCGGGCTGGTAGGTGGCGTAATAAGGTATTGATTTATGTGTTTATGGTAATAATAATAAATAAAATAGTCAATGCCTAGGTAATTTTATAAATTAAGCGTTTGAAATAATATTACTTAATTTTTTCCCAGATTTGTTTGTTCAGGAGTATTTGATATTTTAAACTTTTTTGCCTGTCTAACTTGAAATTTTCACTGTAATAATAAATAAAAAGATACATTTTAACTTTTGGAGCAACGTAGGCCGAAAAAATAAATAACATAAAAAACTCGACATTTCGTTAAATTTAGTGTTGAACGCCTACAGCCCGTAGTATCGGGGATGGGTTACTAATGATAACACAATAATAGTACAACATAGTACAACATCGCCTACGCTTCTGTGGTCCAATTAAAACGAATCTCCGCTTTTCGTTTATTTTGAGATTCGAGGTACGAGAATTGGGCCTCTGTACCATAGAATTAGTTAATGGACTGAGCAATAATAATAGGTATTGCTCAGTCCAACTAACATTAGTAAGCACATGCTTAAAATAGGTAAGCCGATCGTGCGGTCACTACTATCTGCTGTATGTCTATGTTCTCTTTCAAAAAGTATAAACCTTCGTACAGAGAGACCGATGCATATCGATAGTTCTCGATTTAAAAACACTTATAAACGCTTCATGTCATGTAAGACAGAAATACGCAAAGTACGAAATTAAAGACTACCATTTATCTATCTGAATTCTGAACTCCTGTTCCTTTTTATCTGTGCTCCATTCCCACTCTTAGATCGCCTAAAAATCTTTCCCGCCAAAATTATTACATAAAGCAAAGCTGCCAATTAGTCCCGTCGTCCATTTTCCCAGGGGAATGGGGCGGTAAAGGGGGAGGGGGGAGCTAATTCGCTATTATGCTAATGTGACCCGTCTGTTCAACAATAACAAAAATGCCTTCTCTGTAAAATTGTTGGGAATGTCTTAATAACATTATGCCTTAATTCTAAAGTCTTAATCTTTTTAATTTACGTTGCTTGCTTTTTTGTGCTCGCTGACGTAAAATTGTATTTATTTATTTCTACGGTACAAAGTTTAGTACTTTTATATTGAATGAAACGTTATTATGGCGTTATATTTTGCTTTGGAACTAAATTCAAATTCATTTTAAATCAAACCGGAACTCAATTAGTGTTTCCGGAATCCAATTACGATGTAGTTACAAAAATGCGGCGAACGGCGACGCTGCGAGTTTCAAATGATCAAATTTTGTTTCGCTCTCTAATGAAATAGTTTTGGACGAATTTGAATCAAATATAAATACATTTTGCTTCAATACTACATTCTTTAGTGATTATATATTTTGCGTTAATAATAATTCATTCATTGAATTAGTAAAATAGTTTTACTAATCACAATTACAATAAATTGTAATATTTTCATTTTTATTTGCTTGTTTATTTAATTTAGCATTTATAAAGTAATTTATACATTAGCACTGACTCCCTGCAATTTGAACCTATACTCATAGACATATGTGATACGGTAACTTGCCTCATACGGCGTAGAATAATGGCAATAACATACGTGGGAGAGCCATGCTTCGGCACGAATGGGCCGCTGTGTTTCGCCGAGTGAGTGAGTTTACCGGAGGCCCAATCCCCTACCCTATTCCCTTTCCTACCCTACCCTATTCCCTTCCCATCCCTACCCTCCCCTATTACCCTATTCCCTCTTAAAAGGCCGGCAACGCACCTGCAGCTCTTCTGATGCTGCGAGTGTCCATGGGCGACGGAAGTTGCTTTCCATCAGGTGACCCGTTTGCTCGTTTGCCCCCTTATTTCATAAAAAAAAATAAAGTTGCAGCAACTCTACGCCGCGCCATAGACATTTTGCTACGCCGTAGAATGACCGTTAAAATTAATTCGAACGACACTTTTCTTGTTGCTTGTTAAATAAACTGACATAAACGGCAAAAAAATCTGCTTGTGACATCTATTTTTACGTTTTATAGTTTGTAATAAAACTGCTATAAATATAATTTACAACTTTTATTTTACGTTCGTGCTGTTTTAAGGGTTCCGTAGTCAACAAGGAACCCTTGTAGTTTCAGTCTGTCCATTCGTCTGTCCGTCTGTCTGTCTGTCTGTCTGTCTGTCTGTCCGCGGTTTCGCTCAGAGAATATATAGCCCTTATAGTTTCGGTCTGTCCGTCCGTCCGTCTGTCCGCGGTTTTGCTCAGAACCTACAAAGCTATAATTCGGCATGTATGCACATCTTAATGATGCCGACCTAATGGTATATAAAATCTTAAAAAAATGTTTTACGGTACCTCCCCTACACATCAATGCGGGGGTGATTTTTTTTTCGCGTCCACCCCACCATGTGAGGTGTTGTTGGATAGGTTTTTTAAAAATATTACGAGTATTCAAAGACCATATTCCGATTTAGGGATCCATTAGTGAAATATGAAGTTTTAAAGTAGAAAAAATCGTTAGAGTCCAGTGTCCCCCCTTCTACCAGCTAAACGGCTGCTTCTGGAAATGTGGTAAAATTCAAGGGAATAGAAAATATGCTGAATTTAAAAGGAAAACTATCATGGCTAGGAAAACTTCATAAGTTATTGAGTAATAGTCGATCAACAAAAAAAAAATGTATTCGTAGAAGTACAAAGGAACTTTTCGTTCAAAATCATTCAAATGTAACTGAGATGATGTTGTTGGTAGTGTAAAACACGTTATAAATGTGCATTAATTGACCATACAAAAATTATCAAAAACTAGCGGTACTATGGAACCCTATGCGCGTGGCACGACACGCACTTGGCCGTTTTTCGCTATAAAATATCAATTTATTATTTTGCTTATTACGAATTATACGTAGTAAAATTTTTTGGTGTAATTTTATCAAAAATATTTATTATTAGAGACACAGAATAAAAATATACACTTACCAAGAAACACCACGGTGAGCTGTCAATTACATTGAATTACTACAAGGCTACTATCATATTATGTGATCTCTGCCTCTGTTGCTCGCGTACGTGATGCGGCGTTATGTGTCACTATTTAATAAACGTCTTATACCTATGAAATCTGGGGGTACGGGAGTGCCCCCGCCAAGATGAGCCAAGCGAAGCGCGCAAGGGCACTACCTACCTTTTCTCGAAACGTTTCGTCGTATTTTTGAACCCTCGTAACTTTGGTTTGAATAATGCCAGATAGTTGAAATTTTTAAGATATAATGATTGGTATAGTTATTAAATGCGCAAATTTTGAATATCGTAGCTGTTATACTTTAGATTTTATAGGTGTCCAAAAATCTACAATTTGGTCACTGACTCACCGATCATCAAAACTGTTAGGGTACTTCCTGAAGTCTTAGAAAGCTGAAATTTGGTATGTAACATAATATTAGTACTGAAACAACATAAAAATTATCAAACCCAATTTAACCTATATCCGTACCATTATAGAGCAAAATTAGGCAAAAATTTGTGTTTTTGTATCGGAGCCCCCCTTAATTTTTTATTTTATTTTAATATTATTATTAAATATTAAAGTAGACATATAACTAAGGACTTTGAGAAAAATTTAAGTACCTACCTGTTGCCATTATTGATATAGAGCAAAAAAGGCCAAAAAAATCATGTTTGTTGTATGGGAGCCCCCCTTAAATATGAATTTCATTTTGTTTTTAGTATTTGTTGTTACGGCGGCAACAGATATACATAATCTGTGAAAATTTCAACTCTCTAGCTATTACCGTTCTTGAGTTACAGCCTGGAGACAGACAGACGGACAGACATCGAAGTCTCAGTAATAGGGTCCCGTTTCTACCCTATGGGTACGGAACCCTAAAAAATGCTTGCAAAAAGAAATGAAATCCCACCAAAAACATTTTCATGTAAAAATGTTGCCAAGATGAGAACATAATATTATAGTTCGTCGTGTCAAAAAGTAGTAAGATCTCATGTAGAGCCAAGTTTCTAACCTTACATACTCAACCCTAAATCTAAAAACCTTAATTTTACCTTTTTATTATATTGTAAGGTTAGAAACTTGGCTCTACATGAGATCTCACTACTTTTTGACACGACGAACTATAATATTATGTTCTCATCTTGGCAACATTTTTACATGAAAATGTTTTTGGTGGGATCTAATTACTATGTACCTATTTCTCTTTATAAACGTATGGCACATAGTTAATTATTCATAAAATGTAACAAAGCAACATGACGTATTATAGTAGATGCCAATCCATACTAATATTATAAATGCGAAAGTGTGTCTGTCTGTCTGTCTGTTACCTCTTCACGCCCGAACCGCTGAACCGATTTTGCTGAAATTTAGTATTAAAATACTTTGAGTCCCGGGAAAGGACATAGGATGCTTTTTGTTCCGGAAAAATGTACGGTTCCCGCGCGATAAACGAATTTTGGCGCAACGGAGTTGCGGGCGTCATCTAGTTCTTAATAAACAGATACCCGGCAAACATTGTTTTACACATAATATTATATGGTGTGAAAATATGTTTGAGCCCATTTTTTTCTTTTAAGATATTGTACTGGAGAAGTTTTATCTGTCACACCGACCTCAGAAAAACTTCGATAGCGCGATTAAAACTGTATGTATTACTATATGTAATAACAGACTTTTTGACGGTGAAAAAAAACGGTTGACAAGTGGTTGACAACACAACATTTTAATATTTTGGTCTATTTTACACCTGAGGAATTGAGCAACAGTTAACAAACGCCTCGACACGAGAATTTTATATAATACATGAGATATACTCATTGGCAGTGAAATCAAACAAATTTAATGAATGTAATTAGAGTAGAGAGTAGAGAGACAGAAGCATAAAGTGGCAGCTGGCATTTACGAGGAAACTTGAAACTGGCCATCGGAATTTATGGGGACAGTGGCGCGGCCTATAATACTCGACGTGGGGTAAGCACGAACAATTAACAGCGACGTAATCGTAACGTTGTCGAATAATTCAAAATTCTTAATATTATGTTTTCCTTTTTAAATTATATTCCCATTAAATCAAAACATTTATTCAATATTAAATTTTTAGCTGGCCGTAGTTTCGTCAACTAAATAAGTATTTTAGGAGACCTCTTTAAAATGTAAAGCGTTCCTTGAATTCGGCTTTTGACGGCCTTTAGCTTCAAAGCGTTTGAAAAAGCTTATTACATTACTTTGTAATTTTTGAAGTTTAAGTTTGTGTTCTCTATTTACAAAATCCGAATCTGATGTAGGAAGAAATGAAAATTTTATACAAACGTCACAACCAGTGGATGAAATACGTTAAATAGCAAAATCAGTATTATTATATTGTAATAATATTAATAAAATAAGCTATAATGCTTCGATCCACCAGTAACGCAGTCTCGGTAAGTCAATATTTAACAAACGTCAATTATACGTTCTGCTTGCTTAGACAAAAAAAAACAAACTGTTTCATATTTGATGTTTATGAGAACATATTGTTGATGTTCGATAGAATCCAAATTTGATCGAAGCGTTATTAATGTTGGATCAAAATATAAGAATCGAGTACCTACTGTCTGTTGCGGAAATATTGATTACGCACATAAAATTGTCACGTATCGCAATTTCCCTGATGATAATAGCCGTGCACGATCCACGGGGAGACGGGGACTCGGAGGGGAGAGGGGAGGAAGAACATATTTTCGGCTTACATTCGGCGAGCGATGCGTGATGGCAAATCTGCGGCGAGGGTGCGCGCACGCTGCCGGTCGGAGCGGGTTGCCAGTCGTGATGATGATGATGATGATTAGGATAACCCATCAACTCCCAAGCGGCACCTGGGTGCCGCATAACACTTGAATATCTATTGTGTCTGCCATTCCTACGATCGAGGTATGACTCCATAATAGTGTTAAGGTGATACTGTGTTGTTTGTTGCTTTTTTAAACCGATTTTTATAAATACAAAAAAATATGGTTTCTGCCCGTAAAGAAGTTGGATAGCAGCAAACATAGATACCGGCACATCTAGTGCCGTATTAATTATATTTGCTTTTTTGTACGTGGGAGAGCCATGATTCGGCACGAATGGGCTGGCTCGACCGGAGAAATACCACGTTCTCACAGAAAACCGGCGTGAAACAGCGCTTGCACTGTGTTTCGCCGAGTGAGTGAGTTTACCGGAGGCCCAATCCCCTACCCTATTTCCTTCCCTACCCTCCCCTATTCCCTTCCCCTCCCTTCCCTACCCTCCCCTATTTCCTTCCCTTCCTTTCCCTACTCTCTTCTCCCCTATTCCCTCTTAAAAGGCCGGCAACGCACCTGCAGCTCTTCTGATGCTGCGAGTGTCCATGGGCGACGGAAGTTGCTTTCCATCGGGTGACCCGTTTGCTCATTTGCCCCCTTATTTCACAAAAAAAAAGCAATTAAAGAGAACTATTTTTTTTAAAGAATATGTCAGTTCCTATCATAATATAATGTCAATTACTTTTGTGTTTACTCAGTAAAAAAATTGAATAAATAGACTAGGTACATAATTTACCCTAGACGTTTACGAGCTAGAAGTAAAATATTTCTGATAAAGTTTCAGAAATTAAATTCCCAAAAAATAACTATACTACCTCTAAAATAAAGCCTCAAGAGTCTCTGAGGTATTGGTTGCGGTATCATAACAACATTTTTATATAGTGTTATATATTTTATGAAACCGTATCTTAAATAAAGGTAAGGTATTTTGAATAACAAAATTAAGAAAGACAAAGCATTGTATTTAGGATTTTATTAATGGGCGTGTCAGCTCCGCCGCAACATAAAGAGGCCTACATGGTGTCGAACACTATGTTTTATAGACATAAGAGAGATGAAGACGTATCGTTATGACGACAACGTACTGCAACGTAACGCTCCACTCCGTCCGCTCTTAGATTGCATTTCCAGAGCTGAGCCTGAGCGGAGCTGTGTTGCGAGGAATGTCTTTTTGAGAACCAAAAGCATCGCTGCGCTGAGCGATGTCATGGCAAAGTCATGTCAATGAAGCGATCTTATTGGTTTTCAAAAACACATTCCTCGCAACACAGCTCCGCTCAGCTCTGGTGGAAAGGCATCCTTAATCCCGTAATCGCATCCGCCTCGCTATCCGCGTCTTTCGTGCACCGGCCTTAACGTCTCGGCTGGTCGTAATAAAACAAAACCGCGAGATGAAAAGGCGCCACGTTTGTATAACATAATAACATGGCGTCGCATGTCATCATGGGAATGTCGGGCGGAGATTTACTGCGGCTTATTAAATCAAAACGTGAAATCCTCATTACATATTGTTATGAATGTACCCAATTTTGTTGCGGAAGGGTTTTTGACGCAATTTAATTGACATTATTATGTATGCTTTTACTCGACCTGGGTATTTACAGAATATTAAGCCGTGAAAGAGTAAAAAACTTCAGTTTTGGGAATGATAGCAGCGTTTTCCGTGCGATGCTTCTGAAAGACCGTGGTCTTATTACGTCAAACTGTCAGCTTCGCTACAACGAAAAGTTTAGCTGCTCATCGAGTTCATTGAATTTGAATTGATTCGTGAAAAGAAATATAATTTATTTATGGATAATAGGTATTATAATGTTTTGTAATTCTATTTTCCTTCTTAATTATTGTGTATAATAGGCATAATATAACTTAAACAAGAAGTAATTAAGTCGAGCTGTTAATTCGTGAGAATTTCTTTCGGCCTTTATAAAGCTAATTTCTGTTTGCGCAAAAATCCGCGCCATTTTAAGTTATTAATGGACTTAATACCGTCATAATGAAGTCTTTATACTTTGAAGCTGTTTGCGTAGGCTTACTAGATTTTTTAAACTCAAAACTCAAACTCAAAAAAAATTTTTTCCACCTGCTAAGTTCCTCTTCTCTCCCTCTCTTACAATCTTTTGATACATCAAGGACAACATAATATGTGTAGCATATCACAAAATATATAAAAAACATTAAACAACGCTGAATCAACGCAACCTAACAGATCAACGTGGCTTCACTCTAATTGGGGCTCATTTCGTCGCATGGAGTTTCGAAGGCGGATCTCACTCAAATCTCGCCTCGATCTCGGCATGTAATCCGGCTGAAGCTGCATACAATTGATTCTTACTATCTCATTACATTGTATAATGTAATCTTGTATGAGCGCCGCTTAGCGCGAGATCACTACATTATTCGCTATCTGTTGTTAGATTTGCTTTTATATTCGGAATTTAATTTTCTTTTCGTTTTCTTTTGCAGTAGTTTTATTGTTATTGAGTTTTGGATTATAGTTGGATTTAATATAATATTGTAACTAACTTAGATAGTATTATAGTATGAGTTTGACTCTCTTCTGACTATGGAAGATGCCTCATTGGCTAAATTTTGTTAAGCTCTTTTGCTGAAAAATTTAAAACATATACATTGTACAGAATGTGTACATATTTTATATGTATGTACATCATCTCGCTCCATTTTGGTACAGACGGTTAAAATTTTACGCTAGTGTGGGTCGAAAATTAATTTGTAGTTAATTTTAATATTTGCATATATTTTATTGTTTGTCGAGCGTAATATAATTATCAGTTAATTTTCCAATAGAGTAATTGAAAATAAGTCTATGTTTTATAATATACTAGTAATTTTAAATTATAATGTAAATTACATTGATTAAACACAGCTTTGATACCTTAATAAGATTTACTTTACCTACATATTATCGCAGCTGCATGCGGCACGTACAAATTGAGCGCTATTCTGTAGTATTAAGGCTATGATCGACCGCCGATTACCTCCATACATTGACGTTCGTTAGCGCGCTTCCGCCGCACTTGTGTCGCATACAAATTGACATACATAATTTCACGTTTTATTTATTCAATCAGAGAATATAACAGTTTTTTGACATAATTTTTTGTGCTACAAATCTTTTTTTAACATTGGCATTGAGTATTCACTGTATGGTGCTGAAATCAAAGCTATCAGTAAGTGGAGCAAAATTATTTGATACTGTTGCTTATCTTGAGTATGAAAAAGATTATTACTGAAAATCATAAAAAATGAGGCGATAAGGTGTCGCGTTATAAATATTAAAGCCGCGAAACCGCCATAAAAAGTTGTCCCATCATGAATTTGGTTTCATAAATATATAATGTCTAATTCTATCACGGGCGGAGTAATTTATTGTTATACGAGGGCTGCTATTTATGTATCCGGAATTAAAAAAAGAAATAAACATATATCATTTAATATGGTTTTATTGCTTTTTAAAATATTCGCCGCGATGATCGACACACTTTTGCATACGCTGGAACCAATTTTCATAGCACTTTTTCCATTCTGATTGAGGTATCTCCAAAACGTGCATTTTGAACGCATCAACAGCCTCTTCGCGGCTCGAAAAACGTTGACCACGTAATTTGTTCTTCGCGTATGGAAATAAAAAGAAATCGTTAGGTGCCAAATCAGGGCTGTACGGCGGATGACCAGTCAATTCGATCTTTTGACCCTCCAAAAACTGAGTTGTTTCAGCTGAGGTGTGACAGCTAGCATTGTCGTGATGTAATATGATTCTGCGTTGTCGGTTGTCCTTTCTTATTTCTTCAAAGACTTCTGGTAAACAAATGGTCGTATACCATTCAGAATTAACCGTTTTACGATTCTCTAATGGCACTGTAGCCACATGTCCATTAATTCCAAAAAAACAGGCGACCATTTGCTTCAAAGTACTTTTTGCACGAGTAACTTTTGTTGGTTTCGGCTCATCTTGGAACACCCACACCGTTGACTGTTGTTTAGTTTCGGGGTCATATGCATAGATCCAAGATTCATCACCTGTGTAGATATTATAAACGGCTTTTGACGTACCACGGTTGTATTTTTTTATCACTTTTTTGCACAAATCGACACGAGCCCGTTTTTGATGTATTGTCAAGTTGTGCGGAATCCAACGCGAACATATTTTTTTTTACAGCCAAATGTTCGTGTAATATCTTATGTATGCTCGTCATACTTATGCCTAAGGACGCCTCTATCTCGCGATATGTAACATGACGATCACGCATTATTAGTTCCCGCACAGCATCTATATTTTGTGGGACAACAGCTGTTTTTGGGCGACCTTCTTTATTTTCATCCGTGAGCATAGACCGCCCACGATTAAACTCACTGTACCAGTGATAAACAGTGATTTTTGATGGTGCTTCATCTCCAAAAGTTGCGGTGAGTTGAATAAAGCACTGTTGTTGATTTAGCCCACGCCGAAAATCGTAGTAAATCATTGCACGAAAATGTTCACGCGTTAAATCCATGGCAAATGAAGACACGCAATTTTCAAAATGACGCCACAGTGGAAAAATAATTGACAGTCACATGAAACAAAATGTATTCTTCAACCAAAGAGTTCTATTTTCAAATGTTGTAATTACTTTTTAAATATTGTTCTTGTAAGTGGCCAGTTCCGGATACATAAATAGCAGCCCTCGTAATGACGAAACTCCGCCGGGAAATATGCAGTTCTGTGTTAGTGGTCTACTAGTTTAAAACATCACAACGGCGCGGTGCTGACATTTGTATTTATTATTAGATTTTATAGTATAGTTTTGGTAAAATAATATCTCTCACCGGTCACCTGTTTCACATTGAAACAAGGACAGCTACGGGGGGGTAATTTTATAGTGCCAAAGTATGCATGAATATGCAATAGCCACGAGATCACTCTTTCTCTGTCTTAATTTATTTTCAAAGCTCAGCAGATCTTATGTAGACAGTCGGGTAATTTTATGCCTGCATTGTCATAACTAAACTTGTTAACAACATTTTTCTAATGCGGGAATCGAATCAACGACCTTCGAGCCACGCTCTAAGGCTTAAGGTACAGGTTGGAAGCCGACTACATGAAGTTGCAGCAGACGACATGTCGTCGCGACACTACTAGTTTCTATGTATTTCTATGAATAAGTGTCACTAGCTTCGTGTCGCTAGCTGCGAAGGGTATTTCATAGAAATACATAGAAACCAGTAGTGTAGGGGTTGTCTCCTACAGTTGATGGATGGATGGATGGATACCACGTTCTCACAGAAAACCGGCGTGAAACAGCGCTAGCGCTGTGTTTCGCCGAGTGAGTGAGTTTACCGGAGGCCCAATCCCCTACCCTATTCCCTTCCCTACCCTCCCCAATTCCCTTCCCATCCCTACCCTCCCCTGTTACCCTATTCCCTCTTAAAAGGCCGGCAACGCACCTGCAGCTCTTCTGATGCTGCGAGTGTCCATGGGCGACGGAAGTTGCTTTCCATCAGGTGACCCGTTTGCTCGTTTGCCCCCTTATTTCCTAAAAAAAAAAAAAGATGCTGATGCTGATCGAGATGCTAATGCTGATGATAGGTGTTAAATAATACGCTCTTGATGCTTGATAATGCTCTGCTATTGCTCTGCTGTTGCTCTGCTGTTGCTCTGCTGTTGCTCTGCTGTTGCTCTGCTGTTGCTCTGCTGTTGCTCTGCTGTTGCTCTGCTGTTGCTCTGCTGTTGCTCTGCTGTTGCTCTGCTGTTGCTCTGCTGTTGCTCTGCTGTTGCTCTGCTATTGCTCTGCTGTTGCTCTGCTGTTGCTTGGTCCTTCGAGCTGGATTAGTGGTAGTAGTGTCGCGACGCCACGTCGACTGCTGTTGCTTCATGACATCATTCGTCCGCTGCCAACCGGCACCTTAAGATTAGCCTCTGATCCAATGGCATAGACTTTAGAGTCTAAGCCATTGAATCAAAGGCGTTTAAGTTACTACAATTTATATTATACTATATTTGGAAGTAACATATTATGCGGGCACTACACTCGCGGCGCGAAAGCCCGCGAAGGCCGCGAACCACGAGTGTGGAGGGTTTCGCAGCTTCGTGTTTGCGCTTCGCGCGTTCGTATTTGCACGCATCGTGTTAACGGCGCGTAGCATCCGTGAGTCGCGGCCGCAATTTGCGCCGCAAGTGTAGAGCTCGCATTGCATCCAAACAGGCTTTGGTCACTCAGTTTTCCATTAAAAATGTTAGTTTTAAAATCCGAGTAAACTAAAACAAGGTACTTTTAAAATGGCTTCCATGTCTTTCATTTGGCTGATTGAACCGGAGCCACCGGAGCCGAGAGGATGTTGACTTTAGAATGTGGCTGAGCGTTGAATCTGGATTTAATTAATTGAAATTGGTAAGACGATTGATTCAACAAGCTGATACTCTCGAGCGAGTATTGCGGGATTACTAACAATAATTGAAGACGTTGTGATGAGAGATGAAGTGGATAAGTTACATTTTATAACATTAAAGCAATTACTCACTTTTCCCTTATAATTTGAACAGACCTTGTAACTTACCTACTTCATCATCTGGCTAATATATTATCTGGCAGTACATCAAATTCACATTTTTTTATTTAAAATCATTTTCCCGATCTTAAAGCCTCTATTTACTTATGTATAAAAACGATCATTTTTAAATTGTTAGTTAACCACTTCACGTCTTTAATTCTTACATTCTAAGTTAGTGCTATACAGAATGTATATAAATAAAAATGAATATTTCCCTTGGTCACGACATCACGCGTAAACGGCTGGACCGATTTTGATGAAATTTGGTATAGATATAGTTTGAGTCCCGGAAAAGGACATAGCATACATTTTGTCACGGAAAAATGTACGGTTCCCACACAATATACTTTTATGATTTGCGCGTTAACTATTCAAGTCGCAGGCAACAGCTATTACTTATATTACACTGTATGAAATCGAATATTTTATTGTCCCCACGTCAGATAAAAATAGCTTATTTTCGTAGCTCTCCCCAATATTGCCCGACTAGAATGTCACACGTGTGACTTTAGGGGAGGGGGCCAGGCCCCCCTCATTGTTTATTTCCAAACCAACTAGCAACAGACTAGTTATAGCCACGATTAAACTACCATGGTCTTAACCAGACCAGTAGACCCTTTCGAAAAAAAAAAACTGAGTGTTAAGACCTCTGTCGTCCTAACATGGATTTGCAAATTAAAAACCTTTTGTGACTTATGAATTTTGTATTACAAAGATTACAATCGATAATTATTCAACTTGCTTGTGCGCTTGAAAATTGTACAAGAATCATGGACAGAGTAACAGCTGACAGGTGACAGCTGTCAAAGGGACGGGAAAGGTTCGTGAACAATAATTATTATCTGTGGTCGTGTACGTCGGATCTATCGCATAAACGCCGGAACATGGCCCCGGCCTTGAAAGTTGTGACTTTCAATTATTCTCGTCTGGTGTAAACAGAGGGCAAATTTTTGTACATGCTCGCCTGATAATCCCAGATGCCGTACGAATATCAGCAACTCTAGTGATGTTGTCCTTCCCTGGAATCAGACTAACGATTCGGCCCAAGTGCCACTTTAGCGGGGGAAGGTTGTCGTCTTTAATGACAACTAATGTGTTAGGTAGAAGATGGTCATCGTTTGCCTTCCACTTTGTCCGGGATTGAAGCTCCGAGATGTACTCTTTCATCCATCTTGACCAAAAATGCTGCCTCATCTGCTCCACTCTTTGATAGCGAGTAAGCCGTAGAGTATTAGCTTCCATCAAGTTTTCACACGCTGGTGAAGTTAGGGTGCGTCCGATAAGAAAATGAGCTGGACTCAGAGGTAAAAAATCATTAGGATCAGTTGACATTGGCGAAAGAGGGCGAGAGTTAAGAACAGCTTCGATCTGTGCCAGGACTGTACTCAATTCCTCATAAGTGAGATTCGCATTTCCGACTACTCGACGAAGGTGGTGCTTGCATGAGCGAACTCCAGCCTCCCAAAGACCCCCAAAATGAGCAGCATAAGGTACGATAAAGCGAAATTTAATTTGTTCGTTAGAAACATAATCTTTAATATCAGAACTACATTTAGACAAAAACTTGGCGAAATCGTTCATAAGACCTACAAAGTTACGCCCGTTATCAGAAAATATCTCGTATGGTTTTCCACGGCGAGAAATAAAACGTTTTAAAGCTAATAAATAGGCATCCGATGTAAGATCGGTTACAAGCTCCAGGTGTATGGCCCGCGTAACAAAACATACAAATAGACAAATATAGCATTTAACCTTACGAGCTCCTCTGCCTTTATGGTTTAACATGAAAATTGGCCCGGCATAATCCACTCCACATTTGGAAAATGGATATGTAGGACTTATGCGCTCAGTGGGTAAATTTCCCATCTGAGGAGTGAGAGTCTTTCCTCTGAGGCGTTTACAAATAATACATTCGTGTACTACCTTTCGAGCTAAATTTCTACCTCCTATCGGCCACCAATTGTCACGTATGTTAAACAATAGCGCTTGAGGACCTGCGTGTAACAATTTAACATGTTCATAGCGAAATAACAATTTAGTGAAACTATGATTACTACCTAACAAAATAGGATGTTTTTTGGTATATGAAAATGAATTGGAATTAGTCTGCCTCCAACGCGCAATATTTTATCCCTATCCATGAAAATATTTAGTTTTGATAAATAGTGATTATCTTTTACCTTATTTTCTTTTATATATAAATTATACTCGACTGGAAAAGATTCTAATTGTGATATTTTAGCTAATAAATTTTGAGATGCTATAATTTCATTAGTACTTAAAATATCCGTACGCTTATTATTTTTATTACGAACATTGTGCAAAAATCGTAACATATAAGCTATAGCGCGTACCATGCGTAGAAAATTTGAAAACCTTTCAAAATTAATAAATATTGTATTTGTAGCGATAAACGATAGATGACAACTACGTTTCGTCTCCGGCAACAACTCTGGTGAAACATGAGGAGGGTGAGATATATTAGTGCTAATGAAGTGTTTATCATGTAGAAACTGAGGCCCTGACCAATATAATCTAGATTTAGCGAGTTCATCGACTGTCACGCCACGTGACACTAAATCCGCCGGGTTGTGTTTCCCGCTAACATGATGCCACGGCAAGACTCCCGAGAGTTCATGTATTTCAGCTACTCTATTTTGGACAAATGTTTGTAACAGATTAGGAGACATGCGCAACCATCCTAATACTATTGTTGAGTCTGTCCAGAAAAC
The DNA here is from genome assembly GCF_905147365.1 of Aricia agestis. Classification (NCBI taxonomy): domain Eukaryota; kingdom Metazoa; phylum Arthropoda; class Insecta; order Lepidoptera; family Lycaenidae; genus Aricia; species Aricia agestis. The sequence goes on along the minus strand of NC_056416.1, from coordinate 442,139 downwards.
AACACAATCGAATTTACGATGAATCGATGAAATTACCTTATCATATAATCTAGCTCCTAACAATGCACCACACAATTCTAAGCGCGGTATGCTTACCGGTTTTAGAGGTGCAACCTTACCCTTAGCGCATAATAAACGCACAGAAATATTTGAATTATCGCTTATAGTGCGAACATAAATACAAGCACCGTACGCTAATTGTGAAGCGTCCGTAAATATGTGTAGTTCAATAGTCGTATAATTTGAACTATCACCTAGTACACAGCGCGGCACCCTTATATTATTAAGAACGCTTAGCGACGACACAAATATATTCCATATCGCAATGACATCAATTGGAACTGGATCGTTCCAATCAATTTTTAACAGCCATAGACGCTGCAAAATAATTTTAGCCTGCATGATACATGGACTAATTAATCCAAGAGGATCAAATATTTGTGATATGTGTGACAAAATATAGCGCTTAGTTATAACTTGCGAATTACTATCAAAATCATAAAGCGTATTGAAATAAAATTCATCTGACATATTTAGCCAGCCTATGCCTAAAGTTTTAGAACTACTGTTATTATTTAAACATAAATGCTCAAGCGAATCATGAGATGACATTAAATCATTGTGCATAAAATTGAATGTCCACTTTCGAAGTGGGAAACATCCTGACTGTAATGTTTGAGCGATTTCATTACATAAATACAATAACCTAGATTTATCATCATCTCCCGTTACTAAGTCGTCTACAAAGAAATCCGCCTTGATAATTCTCTGAACGTCAAGATTATTAGATTCGACGCCTAACTGCTTTATACAGCGTACACTAAGAAAGGGAGCAGATGCGGTACCGTAAGTGACTGTATTTAGACGATATATCCCTAGAGGCTCCGATGGAGTGTCTCGCCAGAGAATTAACTGCAGGTGGCGCTGTTGCTCGCGCACCAGGACTTGCCTATACATCTTCGCAACGTCGGCGCATGCCACGAAGCGATGCTGCCTGAAACGTAGAAGAATGGCAAATAAATCACCTTGTATAGGTGGGCCTACACGCTGTATGTCATTGAGAGACAGCCCAGAACTGGAAGCTGTGCTAGCGTCAAATACCACGCGTAGCTTTGTGGTCAAACTAGACTCACGAAGAACTCCATGGTGGGGCATAAAATAATGAGGTTTGTCATAAGAGGAAATCCTGGTCATATGACCCAAATTCTCATATTCATGAATGAAATCAGAATACATATTTTGCTTGTATGTATCCGAGCGTTGTAATCGCCTTTCTAGTGCGAGAAAACGTCGTTCTGCCTGAGGAAAAGTGTCTCCCAAAAGCTCAGGTGACTGTTTAAAAGGAATAGAAACACAAAACCTACCATCACTGTTTCGCGTAGTTGTAGTGAGGAAGTGATTTTCGCATATCTGATCCTCATCAGTCTGCGCATCCTGACGCTTGGGTAGCTCCTCAAGTTCCCAAAATTGTCGTAATAGCGCATCCATCGTTTGTGTATAATTACACTGGATATGACCAGCATTATCATTTAGTGATTTATGATATATTGCACCGGATATTATCCAGCCGAATAAAGTATTATGCAAATAAGGTCCATTAGGTAGCCTTATTTTTCCGTGAGTGAGTAGATCCCAGAACATCTCTGCGCCAAGCAAAATATCTATATCTTGTGACTCCAGAAAGTTGGGATCCGCCAGCTCAATATTCTCTGGAATACAGAAATTTTTATGTGTGAGATTATATACCGACAATTTAGATGTAATTTGAGGTAAAACAAAACATTTTATCTTTGTAGTGTAACTATTAATGCGAGATTTAATTATTAATTCACAGAGTTGGCTAGCTTGGGTAATTGAATTACCTACTCCTCTTATTTCGTGAGTGGACTGTATTAATTGCGCGCCTAGTAAGTCACAAAAAGATTTTTTAATAAAACAACGCTGACTGCCACTATCGAGTAATGCACGAGCAAAATGATATTTATTATTCTTATCAGCTACCTCAATAAGCGCAGTCGATAGTAAAACAGGTTGCAGTAATGAATGAGGCTTATTATTTTTCTCAATAGATAAAGTTTGCGCATGTGCATGACTTACGGATGAGTGTTCTGCAGTTTGAGCGGGCACGGAGGGCGTGTCCAGCTCCGCAGAAGTTGAAGCTTCATTATGCGATACCGAGTTTACTGAACTAGAATGAGAATGAATTAATGTATTATGTTTTTGATCACACCTTTTGCAGGTTCCGAATCTACATTGGTTTACTGTATGTCCTGAACGCAAACAATTTGAACACAACTTATTATCACGTATGACCTTTAATTTAGTGTTATAATTAGCTTCTATAAATTTAGTGCAAGAATAGAGTGGATGATTTAATTTGCACATCAAGCACTGCTTATAATTATTAATCTTGGTGTTTTGCCGATCATGCACTTTACTAGAAGTAACATTGCAATGTGATTTATTATAAAAGTTACCGAAATTGCTTGGTTTTTTAATATCATTTGATGTCTTAGTGACTGACGCTTGCAATGTTTCTAACATATCAGCTCGACCCTTTAAGAAATGTAATAAAGAATTAAGAGTTAATTTTAAATCCTTATTATTTGTGAACAAATTACCTTTGTGCTGTTCCCATTCACGCTCGGTTATTTTATCAAGTTTTGAAACAACAATGAATATGATAAGAGCATCCCAGAAATTCGTGGGCTCGCCCAATATTTTAAGAGCTCGTAAATTCCTTAATGTGCTGTCAATTAAATTCCTAATTAATAAATGAGATTCCTTGGTTATTGGTTGCATATTAAATATAGACTTGATGTGATTTTGAATTAATAATCTATTATTGTTATACCTGCTTTGTAAAAGTTCCCATGCAACAATGTAATTATCGGAAGTTAGTTCTAATGAGTTTATAACTAATAATGCACTACTTCTCAACGAAGATCTGAGATAATGGAATTTTTGAATGTTGCTAAGCTCTGATGAATTATGAACTAATGACATATAAGTGTCTCGAAACTCGAGCCAACTCTCATACATACCATCGAACTCGGGCAAAGTGATAGTAGGTAATCTTATAGTTTGTAATGGATTATTATGTTGGCCTTGACACTGAGAGCTTGTAGCAGATGTTCTAGCATTTAATAAGGACTCGGCACTAGCCTGTGCACTGTAATAATTATTCTCGAATTGTTCACGCTGCAATAATTGTTCTTCGAGACAAGATTCGGGCACATTTTCCTCAATTTTGCTCTGCACAGAATTAAATTCGTTAAAAAGTGCAACTGCGCCTTGGATGCGCAACTTAATATCTATATGCAAATTAGTAGGTGCTTCAGAAACGCAAGTAGTTAAATAACTGGCGAACTTTGTAAGTCTCGCCTTCAAAACGCCACGTTTTTTGATTAATTCGCGAAGTAATGTTTCGGTTTTTTCGCTTTCTATACACCTGTAAGGAGATTTATCTCGTTTACTCGTACCCTCTACGCTCATAGTGGAAATCAAAGAAAGAACCAGAGTACTCACGCGAATGCAACGTATCTGTATAATATCAGTCTATGCTTGCGCCGGCACACAACTGATGATCCTCTTTAGTATCCTTGATTCCTTTGGATCCTCCCTCGCGTAAATTGAGTATATCCTTGGGATTATTCTGCATACGCGCCTTCCTCCAACCACGCCGGTCTCCAAAGTTCGCTGGTTTCGTTTTGTGCAAGTAGCAGGAATCCGTCGAAGAAGGTCCAAAATATGTTAAGAACTTTGTCGTCCTAACATGGATTTGCAAATTAAAAACCTTTTGTGACTTATGAATTTTGTATTACAAAGATTACAATCGATAATTATTCAACTTGCTTGTGCGCTTGAAAATTGTACAAGAATCATGGACAGAGTGACAGCTGACAGGTGACAGCTGTCAAAGGGACGGGAAAGGTTCGTGAACAATAATTATTATCTGTGGTCGTGTACGTCGGATCTATCGCATAAACGCCGGAACACTGAGTAATCCAAGAAATTCAATTAATTATTATATTTAAAAAATAATCTTGTTTATTTCATCTAGTCTAATTAATTTTTTGAGCACCGCTGCAAGTGTTTCCATGAAATTTATTTTCGAGAAATCGTTCGTTTTGAAAGTACTAATATTTGTTTCTTCTCAGAACTGCGTAAAAAGCTGCTTTTACTGAATTTCGTAATGTGTTATGGTAAGAAATATATGAGTAAAACATAAGATTGCACAATAGATATTATGTAAATTCTCAGTCCTAAAAACCAAAAGTATCAAAACGAGATTAAAAAGTCACGGCAAACTTCTTTATGGCTGTGGTGTTTTCCAGCCTAACTTTTGGTCCATTTTTCAAAACGCGTCTTTATATTTCCATACACATATTAATTGTTAAATATTAAATGGCTTACGTAAAATAGTAAACAGAATCAGAATTAGTACAAATGTAATTCAAATTGGCCAGCAATTATTGCTTGCGATAAATAACGTGTAATCTGCGGACAAATTAGTTTACTATCTATAATGATGAAGCACCTATATCGTTTTAATGCGCAAACGAGCTTCCGCTTGCTGCTGTTGACACAAAACATAATTTTATTAATATGTTACTTTCTGGCTCTACTAAGCGAATGCCGCAGCCCGCAGCCCGGTTGTCCCAAACGAAGTCTGGCTGCACTCAGAGAGATTTGATGAGGAATATTAATTGATTTAATGACTTTGTACGGGTCTGTACACCTTACACGCTGATAATGATGATTGATTATAGAAACAGCCGTAAAATGATAACTGTTTATTGATACACTAACAAAGGTACAGTGATATAAGAGAATTGATATAAGAGTAATGATATAAGAATAAGTGATAGCGTATTATAGCAGACACATTTTATATACACAAAGACTTTGAGAGTTTGACTGAAAATGTTTATGATAAAACCTCTATTAAATTAAAGTTACGTAGTCAATAAATCAGTAATATTGCAGCCGTAGCATTAATTATTTTTGCACACTTTTGTTAAATCAATTATAGTGGCGTAGTTGTTGGAGGCGGTGGTTTAAAATATATTAAAATTGGTAGGACTTATCTAACATAAAATCCTGAATGCAAGCCCCTCCCTCGTATTCACAGTATAAAAATTTTTCATTTACATCAACTAGTGAAGTGGTGGGGCGCGTCATTTCAAATTAGACAAGCTCTGTTAGGGTGGATTGCACCAACTTATTTTACCTATACCAAAATGTCAAAATATGATTTGTCAAATCCTTAGTAAAAGTCAATAATGGACGCCATATTTGACGATAGCCTTAACCTTAACTATAACAACGCCTCTGGTGCAACCCACCCTTAGTGTTTCGCACCAGTCGCTCGTTTGCGCCGAGCTCATATTGTAGTCTGCATCCATTACGCAGTGATTTAGGCTAAGCCCAGCAGTAATGCAGCGTTAGCGCGCAATAGACATTACACGCCTCGGGGGATGACCGTTGACAAATGTAATGATCCAAACGATTTATCGCCTGTGATTTGTGTTTCACGCCTGGTATAAGTTCCTTGTTCCCCTTCATTAAGTAGTGCAACTGACTTGCTAGAGTCTCCCATTCTCGTATATATATATCGCTATACGTGGGAGAGCCATGCTTCGGCACGAATGGGCCGGCTCGACCGGATAAATACCACGTTCTCACAGAAAACCGGCGTGAAACAGCGCTTGCGCTGTGTTTCTCTCCGAGTGAATGAGTTTACCGGAGGCCCAATCCCCTAACCCCTACCCTATTCCCTTCCCTACCCTCAACTATTCCCTACCCTTGCCTTTTCTACCCTCCTCTATTAACCTATTCCCTCTTAAAAGGCCGGCAACGCACTTGCAGCTCTTCTGATGCTGCGAGTGTCCATGGGCGACGGAAGTTGCTTTCCATCAGGTGACCCGTTTGCTCGTTTGCCCCCTTATTTCATAAAAAAAAATATCTATGTTTCATGGAATGAAAGTGTCTAAAATAACGATTTTCTCTTAAATTATTTATAGTCTCGCAAGATCAGTTGTTCCTATTTTAAAGATGATATTGATGTTAGACTGGAACTGGAAATTTGCAAATGAAAAGTTTATAGTATAACATATTATAATTTATAGTAGCTAATCTAAAATCTATGAGCTTATCTTAAATATGAATAATTACAGTAAGATAGTTACTGTAATTATTCGGTAGAGGTCAGCAAGGCTGAGACGTTTCAGAAACTCGAGAATATAATTCAGCTCGTTACATCTCGATCGAGTTTCGGCGAAATATCGAGTCTGGCGATCGGAGACGACAAGGTCACACCTAATTGACTTGAATCTTCAAAATTTTCTTTGCAGCATGTTTTGTAGGAAATTTTTTCATAAATCATGTTTGGAAGGAATAAAACCTGTCGCATCCTTATTAAGGGAGTAGAGAGAGGATTAAGTCAACGAAATTGTTTAGATTAAAAAATAATCTAAACAATTTCGTTATTTTTAAATAGCCTTACTTTTCGAATAGTCGTCTAATTATGATCGAAATCTAAGCTTTTTATATTGTTACTAGATGACGCCCGAAACTCGTTTATCGCGTCGGAACCGTACATTTTTCCGGAATAAAAAGTATCCTATGACCTTTCCTGGGTACATTATGTGTTTATGAGTGATTCTTGTGCCTCTAAGAGTGTCTACCTCTATAAGCTTGATCAACAAGTTTTAGGGCCTGTTTCACCACTTTCTGATAAAGCGCCGAATAGGCTATTCACAGCTTTTTTTACAGATTTGCCATACTTCATTTGTCAAGTTAAGTGGTGGATAGCCTATTCGGCACTTATCAGGAAGTGGTGAAACAGGCCCTTAGTATAATATTATTATATCTATCAAGCAATTGTAGAAACTCTCGTTCAGACATTCGACTTTTACTATCATCTAGGTATGATATTATCGTAGTCTAAGCACCTCTATTTTTACAGTGAATACAATTTCACAAAATCAACATACAATAATGTTATACATGGAACGTGTACAGTTCAAATCATTGCACCTCCACAAATCTACATATAAACAGGCTAATGTATGATAATATGATGGAATGTGTGATGTATGTATATAGTATGTATATGCACAACCTCAGGCGATATTCGCGAGCTAATGTATGATAAGTTGGGTGATGTATGTACGTGCATGTACCCCGTTAGGGTCGATTCAAACTAGCGAGCCGTCTAAGCAAATATACTCCTAAATATAAAACCACAAAATATGGACTACTTATTTACAAAATTTCAAATAAATTTTAATATTTAAGTGAAATTAAATTGTTTTTTCTTAAGGTTCTTTATAGCTTAGGGATACTAGGGAATTATAAAGTTTTATAAAATTATTGGAGTCTTTAATAGAATAAGACTCTAAGTTCAGTCTAAACCAAACATTACTTACAGCAAAGCACGCAGGCCGCGTACGCACGTCTCTTAAAAAGATGATGTCTACTTGTGGACGTAAATATGGTTCAGTGACATTAATTTTCACAATTTCGTTTTCCGTCGCTAGTGTGAGCTGGCCCTGCGTGATATCCGTCGCGGGGGCGCCAAATGTCGCGCCGCCCTGCAATTTGCCGTCAGGTGTGACCGACCATTACACAACTGTGCGAATAATAAATGTTCCCGGGTTATATTTTTACGCGTTTTATATGGCGGCTGTTTTCGGCTCCAAATGACGGCTGAGGAGTGGCTTTTTTTGGTTCAAACAGAAAATAAATTAATTGTCAGTCTTAATTTCTTTGCTTTTGCGTGAATTAGATAATGAAGTTTAGGCTTCTATATAAGCTATCAATGATTTAGTGCACTTGCTATTCAAGAATAATTATTCTATAATCTTACTAGGTTAGTAGTTTAGCGTAGTTACTTTATATTCTAACTAGACGACGCCTGCAACTCCGTTGTGCTAAAATTCTTTTATCACGCGGTAACTTTAAATTTTTACGGAATAAAAAGTATCGTATGTCCTTTTCCGGGACTCAATGTATCTCCATATTCAACAAAATCGGTTTAGCGGTTTGGACTTGAAGAGGTAAAAGACAGAGAGACTGACAGACATATTTTCGCATTTATAAAATAGTATGGATTTGTTCATCAAATCTGAGCATTTTTAATATCAGAGAAGTTTTCATATAAATATATAAGTAACGTTTAAAAAGTTTCAGCTAACAAGAAAAAGTTGTGTATATCTGGTGTGAGGCAATTACCCGAGCGCCGAATTTGTGTGATTTATAACGTTCGAAGTCAGCACATTCAACCTCATACACACATTCGCCTCATACATAACACATACATATTCATTTTAGTGAACACCTCGCCTAGTTAGCATAATTAATATAAATATTATAATATATTATTATATCGAATACATATATATTATATCGAACCGTGTCTTTTTTTTAATGAAATAAGGGGGCAAACGAGCAAACGGGTCACCTGATGGAAAGCAACTTCCGTCGCCCATGGACACTCGCAGCATCAGAAGAGCTGTAGGTGCGTTGCCGGCCTTTTAAGAGGGAATAAGGTAATAGGGGAGGGTAGGGATGGGAAGGGAAGGGAATAGGGGAGGGTAGGGACGGGAATAGGGTAGGGGATTGGGCCTCCGGTAAACTCACTCACTCGGCGAAACACAGCGCAAGCGCTGTTTCACGCCGGTCTAATCAAACAATGGCTAACAAACAAACGATATTTGCAATTAAAACATAGTAGCACTGCAACGCGCGGGCACGCGGGAGAGCGCACGGTTCTCGCGTGTTGCAGATTATTAATAATAATTTTTTGACAAAGTCAATAGTGTAATATTGTAATATTTTACTACCCAAAGGAAAGTAATTTCAATAGTCAGAGTAATATTTATTTGGCACGTTCTACAACTAACTTAGGCTAGTCGGATTGGAGATTGGAAGGTATCGACTGAATAATAAATAGGACATTTCTCTTTTGTGTTTAAGATAAATAGGTTATATACATACTATAAGACTATAAGTACAGTCATATATATATGTATATGTATATATATATATATATATATATATATATATATCTTCATGTTACAAGTACTTTTGGTATATATGAACATTCCCTGCACCACAGTGTGGTGCAGGGAATTAGGGTAATGGCCGCCACTTGTTGTACTCAACCACGTGAATAATACAGCGTGTTCCCGGTTGTGCGGTAGTTGATCCTATATTATACGGATTAAAATACCCTATTTACTGAAGTTGTAAGGCTTACTCATCAATGATTTAGTCTTTTTAATTTGTTGAGATTTATTTAGTATTTTCGTAAACAAAACAAATAAATATACAGCCGCTCACATCGCTGCCGCCGTTAATTTTATTTGTAATTTAAAAAAATCTAAATTATTCTAAATTTAATTTAATAAGTAATAGTTAATGTTATTTGTAATTTTAAATTACAAATAACATCAATAAAGCAAAACAAAGACTAACTATTGAAAATTGACAGACAAGTCTTATGTGCGCTAATGTAGGTGAATACTGTCATGTAATGCTTTCTCATCCATACTAATATTATAAATGCGAAAGTGTGTCTGTCTGTTAGCTCTTCACACCCAAACCGCTCCACCGATTCTGCTGAAAGGTATGATACTTTGAGTCCCGGGAAATCACATAGGATACTTTTTATCCCGGAAAATAGTACAGTTCCCGTGACGGAAGTTGGCGCGACGAAATTGAAAGCATTATCTAGTCTATAATAAAGAGCGTAGGAGGTTTTTTTTTGTTTAATATCCTACTCTGTTTCCACTTTTTATAGTATTCGAGGAATATAATATTACCTATTGGTATTTGATTTCTAAATCTGTATAGACAGTAGACACGCACTTGTTTCATGTTATAACTTCGGCGTTGGGTTCGAATTCGATTTCCTGATATCATTTCGTTACTAAATCACTTCTTTTATGTCTTTGAAATGTCGTTATTATTTCTTACTCGTTGCGTTTAAATATAAAGGAATATGTAAATACGTACAATGTAGAATTCTAGAACATGTTTCTTTTAATTCTCGTATTCGACCTCCTTGCAAATTGAGCTCGCAACGGAATTGATGAAACAAAAGCACAGCTGAGTGCACTCAAATTACAAAACATATTCAAATGAAGTGCCGCGTGGCATTGTAAGTCGGTGTCGGCGCTCATTGGCGATTCCTGTTCCTGAAGAACCGGTGTCGACAGAATATTTGAACGCAAGTACTGATGATAATTAAGCTTGCACTCATAATTTGCAAGTAGTCACTTCATTTTCTAAAGCTCTCTGTAACGGTACTAATTTATGTTCAGGTACAATACTACCCTATTTTAAAAGAGAAAAATAATAAATTATGCTATATGCAGATTATTTCTACTTAAATGTTACTTATCTATAATTGTGCTATAATAAAATAAAATGTCTTGTTAATTCGATCGTCAATATCTATTTTAAACAATACGATTAAGGGTTAGAAGTTTAATTAAGTGGGGCTATTTGCTTTCTTTGCAATTTGTAGCAACCCCTACGAGTGCTACGCATGTTGTAGCGGCCTCTACGAGTGCTACGCAAGTTGTAGCGGCCTCTACGAGTGCTACGTATGTTGTAGCGGCCTCTACGAGTGCTACGTATGTTGTAGCGGCCTTTATGAGTGCTACGCAAGTTGTAGCGGCCTCTACGAGCGCTACGCAAGTTGTAGCGGCCTCTACGAGTGCTACGCAAGTTGTAGCGGCCTCTACGAGTGCTACGCATGTTGCAGCGGCCTCTACGAGTGCTACGCAAGTTGTAGCGGCCTCTACGAGTGCTACGCAAGTTGTAGCGGCCTCTACGAGTGCTACGCAAGTTGTAGCGGCCTCTACGAGTGCTACGCAAGTTGTAGCGGCCTCTACGAGTGCTACGCATGTTGCAGCGGCCTCTACGAGTGCTACGCAAGTTGTAGCGGCCTCTACGAGTGCTACGCAAGTTGTAGCGGCCTCTACGAGTGCTACGCAAGTTGTAGCGGCCTCTACGAGTGCTACGCATGTTGTAGCGGCCTCTACGAGTGCTACGTAAGTTGTAGCGGCCTCTACGAGTGCTACGCAAGTTGTAGCGGCCTCTACGAGTGCTACGCAAGTTGTAGCGGCCTCTACGAGTGCTACGCAAGTTGTAGCGGCCTCTACGAGTGCTACGCATGTTGCAGCGGCCTCTACGAGTGCTACGCAAGTTGTAGCGGCCTCTACGAGTGCTACGCAAGTTGTAGCGGCCTCTACGCGCCAACCCTCTGAACGCTACATTAAAATTTTTCGCAAGTGGTAACGGAATCGGGCATAATATCTACGAGCGTTGGGTTTATAGTCAACTCGAATTTGCGATCAAAGATATTATTATAAAAATAATAGTGGTATAAACGATCTCGTATCGAGAAGTCAAGTTGCACAAAATAAATTACAAAGCTGACTGAACCGACAGGTGCATTTTTAATTTGAAACAGAATTAACTGCAATTTAAATAAAATTGAGAAACATATGAAAATGTCAACTGTCTTCAAACGTTATATATGAAACGACAGAGACATAAAGCGATGCAAACGAGATTACGTACATGATCGACATCCGGCGCGGGACGCGGGATCAAAGCTGATCAAGTTAGTGATCGAATACAGCCCGCGGCTGTCATGACTAATTGTTCCTCTGGGATGCACTCAGGAGTGAGGAACTTGGCGGGGAACGGGAAAGACTCTGGGGAGCGGCGAACGCGCTAATGAGCAGGTAACTTGTTCAGGAGTAGGGAACATGCCAAATAAATCAGTATGATATATTTTTACGTACGTTTTTGGCGTGATGACTGGCCTTTATGTAAAATACCGTTGTAAAGTACCGTTAAATGTAAAGTACTGTTAAATTAATGTAACGTACCGTCATTGCCCGCCCTTAAATTTATACGAGGGTATGTCGGATAGAAATCATTTGTATTTTGTTTTTAATAATAATCATAATATCTTTGTATAAATTTATTTGGTATTATATTATATTAAAACAAAGACAACTTTAATAACACAACTTTTATTTGCTCTGTTACATTTTATTTGTTTATGACATTGTTTGGCGGAACAAACGCAACACCCCAATTATGTTCACGAATGCGCCAACACAATTAGCTCGGGCTCCTTCACTATGTGTATGCAGTGTATGCAGGAGCTCCCAGACTACGAATGTAGTGCTGGAGCTCCCGGTCTATGAATATAGTGCTGGCTCTTCCAAAATAAATGTCAGGAGTTTGTAGCTCCCAGACTACGTATGTAGTGCAGGAGTCAGCGATTCTCGGACTATGAACATATTGCAGGCGCTCCCGAACTATGTGTAGAGTACAAGAGTTGTCTGCGTGGGATGAAATTTGTTTCTATTTGTGTAGAGTTTTAATTGAAGACTCGGCGGCGAGCGTTCCGCCACCGGCTCTATAGCAAAAACAGATTGCGTTCGCAATGCTCCTATTTATTTATCCAATCAGTAATTGAAACTTTTGTTGACTCCACATAAAGAGGGAGAAATGTTGTGAAGCGCTGTTTGTATGGGAGACTATGTCGTCAGCGTCTCACGCAACTACTATTCACAATATTCACATTACAATCTCGATAGCACGCCTGAATCTCAGATTAGTTACAAACACTAATTTGTCGTGTAGTATTTTGCATACGACTGACACTTTAATAAACAATTGCGCATGATTTGGCGACGCGTACTATATCATAAGTTATAAGTTATAACACATCCTATACTTCTTAAATCTGTGACTATCTCAAATAGTTCAGACTCAATGAGATAAAAAGTATAATTAAATTTCATATATGTATGCTAAACTATGTTCAAGTAGGAATCTTTGAAAGTTTTCGAAATTCCGTAAATTCAAAGTTGGCAGTAGCTGGGGTCGTAATGCTGAAATAATAGTTTAAAATGCACTCGACCGATTCCAACTACTTTTACTTAGTGAAGCACTTTTTGAAAAGTTTGTAACACTCTATGGAGGTAGTATTTTTATGAAATGGACATGAGAATATTTGGTTGATTGGAACTCGTCCTATTTGTGTTGTGTAATTGGTCGAGCCGCTCCATTTGTGCTGGTCTAAAGTATTTCCGCGCCATATTCGTGGTTTTTTTTCCGATTTTCACCGGATTTCCAGCTGATTGGCGGCTCCTATTCAAATTGTATCGGATATCTGTCACTCATGTTTCAATACAGTCGTATACGTACGTTGTGAATAAATGATTTACCGAGCACACGAGCCAGTAATTTGCCTTCACTTGCATTTCAATGAGACTTTTTAATATTTTCGTATTATACTTATTAAATATATTGTTGAATTTATTGAATACTTCAAGTATTCGATAAGATTGTGTAATAATAATTATGTAAATGACAATTTATGACATTTTTAATTAACATTCAAAATATTTGGCTGTATATAGCCTTTTATCATTTAGTATCATCTGAATGACGCCAAAGCTAGCGAATCTAGATTTCTAGTCACTGCAGACTCATTGTAAGTCTGAAATTCAGGTAGGGGCCAATGTAAAAGTGTGACAAGGCGGTGCGACTGGCAAGTTGCCACACGCCGCGCGCACAAAGTATCGCCTCTGCGCTGCACTGCAATAAATATTTATTCGTCTTAACACTATACTATACAACCTCCGTTTGGCTTACATAAAATAGTTTTTGCTATGAAAATCATAGTACAGGCTACTACTAACTTATTACTGAAAACTATTCACTTGAAATCTACATGATAAGTTTGTAAATTTTTGTTTGTGTCCATACAAATCTCTAGCTTTAAATTATTTATTACTAGATACGTAGAAACTATTCAGTAGTCTGTGCTACTGGTACTATCAAGAAATTCAATACGGGGAATCTATGTGGGAACACGGAAATAAATTGACAAATATCTTGAACCAAAGCCTACATTTCGAGAAATGTTTCCGAGCTGTCGTCTCGCCGAACTAGTTGAGAGTGATTCGATACTTCAGTTGGCATCAATGCCTATTGTGAAGAGGTTTTGCTTTATTTAAGCCGTCCTTAAGTTTAGATAACGATGTGATTATGTATAACTCAAATAAAAACAACTATACCCCTTACCAATAACATTGTGTGTATATCCATTCAAAGTGAACTATTTTTGACTGTCATGTGAAGTTTTCAATAAGTTAGACAAAGAAAAACAGACCTTGTATTTACTAGTTAGAGGATATAAGATATCTAGCAGTTGGGAAAAGAGGTTTTCTATTGCGTTTATTTCTATTAATTTATATCATACGACCAAAAATACCCATATTATTGCTAACTTAACCGTACAATATAAAATGGCAAATAAAGTAAACAGTTTGAAATACGAAGGCCTTTTGGATGCGGGCGCGGGCGGTCGTTATGAGAATTTGCAGGCGCCGCGCGCGGAATCGGGAAAAAGTTCGGGGCCGCTTTGTCACAATATGCATCGGTTTATTGCCGCATATTACTTTGTATTGTTTGTGTGCTTTGTACTGATAGCGTTTGTGTTGGGTTTCACGTTGAAATGGCATACGAAAATCTCTTTGTTATAGCAATTTGGATACGAAATTAAAAGCCTTGCAAATATGATTAAGTATTTATGATTAGACTTTATAATGTCTTAATCATCATACATAACTATGATGACGCCTCCGTGGTCTAGTGGTACAGAGCGCGGCTCTTGACTCGGAGGTCGTGGGTTCGATTCCCGCGTTGGAAACATGTTATTTCCAAGTTTGGTTAGGACAATGCAGGCTGATCACCTGATTGTCTGACAAGTAAGATGATCCATGCGTCGGATGGGCATGTAAAAAGTCGGTCCTACGCCTGATCTCTCGCAGGTCGTGTCGGTCTTCCGTCCCACTGGGTTATGAGAGTAAAGAAATAGAGAGTGCTCTTGTGTACTGCGCACACACTTGGGCACCATAAAATTACTCCTGGGTAGCTGGCCTGGTTTCAATGAAACCGGCCACCGTCACCGAAACCGGTGTGGGAGCTATTATTATTATTGTAACTATGATGATGTATAACAGTATTATCATAATATACTAGTACAGGATTTACTTGCGAAGGCAAAGAAAATGTAGTAAACAGAGTTATCTAAATGATATTGACAATACGAACTAACAGCCTGGGCCTCTAATAATGACCCAAGGAATTAATCGTCGCTAATTAACTCCAACCTAATCCCGACTTCTAATTCTGTCCACGAACTGATTTTAAAATTTAATTAAATTCTTGAATAAAATTATTGCGGGTAGAGTGAAAAGTGGAGTTTTTGTACAAACTTCTCATCTGGAATTCTGTTTATATCTGGCGGGACGATCTGTAACCAACCACGAACTCAAAGCGGAGCTAACAGCCGCGCCGTGTGTACGAATATTTCGCTTTCAACGAGCGCGCTTCTAATTAAATTGTGCTCTTGTATACTGTTTTATTGTTGTTAAAGGCCGTGTTTTGACAAAGATTGAAGAGTAAAACAGTAGTAAATCCATGTTAAAGTCACACTAACTAATAAATACAATAAACCTTATAGTAAGGTTGAGTGTCAACTTTGAAGTGAAAATTTCTTACGCGGCGTTGTGTTAACTCATTTATAAGAAAATTCTTAGGACAGTCAGAGAAAATGTAATCCTGCTTCTGGTGTTTCGTTTTCTATCTAGAGGTTAAAGTTAATCAGAACGGAGTATGAACAATATGTAGTACATAGTACATACTCAAGACTCTAGAGAGCATCAGTTGGTCCATAAGTCAACACAATTTCAAAATATTTGATCTAATTATTGTTTACTTACACGATAATAAGTAAACAATAATTTGAGTTTCCCGAATCCATTTGTATAACAATAAAGAGGCCGGAAAACGGGAAATTATTGCCACTTGTATATCACAAATGGCGCTTGTTATTTCATTGTTACAAACGAGCAGGTGACTCATATTCTGATGGATGATGACTCATCTTTACAATGTCAGACGAGTATTATTAACTTACTTACGCTTTATGCCCCTTGTAAGGAAACGATGCTATGTATCTTCCTCATTGCTATTTGTATCAATTTCACGAGTGCAGAATTAATAAAGATTTTGACAGTATATGTACGGATATCTGTACATGATATTAAAAAAATCACTTAGTGAAGTACAAATAGAGATACATTCAATAAATAATGAATCATCCATCATTAATCAATCACTTAAGTAAGCAGAGCTTATGACCGTCAGTTGTGAATGTCATTAGTTTAATTAATAACTTAATTATTATCATAATTATTAATAAATAAAATACATCTTAACTAGGGATTGCAATCCGGAAAACCGGATACGGAAATTTGCCGGATCCGGTGTTAGCGATTTGTGGCAATAGTTAATAGAATCAGGCGTTGCTTTGCAGATATCCATAGCTTAAAATTTTGTATATTAATATTTATAGCAAAATTCCGCGAAATAAACATCAACCTGTAAGTAAATGAGTGAGTGTATGCCGTGCTGCGCATGTACTTACAAGTTGAGGTTTATTTCGTGGAATATTGCTAAAAATAATAATATACTTTAATTTGTGGCAAACTGATTTGGTTGTTGCATGAATAACTTACGTTAAATGCGTTACCCCTGGATAAGCTTTTTTTTCACTTTTTTCGGGTTCTGTAGTGAACGATAACCCGTAATAGTTTCGGTCTGTCTGTCTGTCCGTTTGTCTGTCCATCTGTCTGTCCGCGGTTTTGCTCAGAGACTATACCTACAAAGCTGTAAATTAGAATGATTATACATATTAATGATTCCAACAAAATGGTATATAAAATCTTAAAAATATATATATTTTTATGGTACCTCCCATACACATGAAGCTGGGATGATTTTTTTTGGCGTCGACCCAGTCCCCACTATGTGAGGTGTTTGTTGGATAGGTTTTAAAAAATATTACGAGAATTCTTAGATCATTTTCCGACTTAGGGATCCATTTTTGCAAAATGAAGTTTTAAAGTGGAAAAAATCGTTAGAGTCAGTGTCCCCCCCTCCCCTTTCTACCAGCTAAACGGTTGCTTCTAGAAATGTGAAAAAATCACGGGAGTAGGAAATGTGCTGAATTTAAAAGGAAAATTATCACGGCTAAGAAGACTTCAAAGTTATTGAGTAATAATCGATCAACTAAAATAATGTATTCAACGAAGTATAAAGGAACTTTTCGTTCAAATTCCTTTGAACGTGACTGAGATGATGTTGTTAGTAGTGTAAAATCCATACTTACTAATATTATAAATGCGAAAGTGTGTCTGTCTGTCTGTCTGTCTGTTACCTCTTCACGCGCGAACCGCTGAACCGATTTTGTTGAAATTTGGCATGGAGATACTTTGAGCCCCGAGAAAGGACATAGGATAGTTTTTATCCCGGAAAAATGTACAGTTCCTGCGCAATAAACGAATTTTGGCGCAACGGAGTTGCGGGCGTCATTTAGTACGTCATAAATTCATTGACTATACTAAAAGTATCAGAAACTAGCGGTACTACGGAACCGCAGCAGCTCTATTAAGAGTTATTTGCTAAGTGACGCTTTTAAATGATGAGCAACAAATGGATGTATATCGTTAAATATCAACAGCTACGTATGGTGGTGGGGAGGGTACAATTAACCTGATCATTCTTCTAGGCAAGGCCGACTAGGTTGCGATAATGCCGTAATGTGCTTGAGCAACCATATGGACATTTAAAATATTGTTCCATGCTCTACAGTTTTTAAAGAGTGGTTATCTCGCTTTGAAAATATTGTATTAATCAGCTACAAGTGATGCATATATGCCTTGTTTTTGAATTAGAAAGAAAAAATAGGATGATTTTCGGTTTTTAGTTCAATTTCATCAATCCGGCCAGATCCGACCGGATCCGGCCGGATTGACGGTAATCCGGTCAAATCCGGTCCGGATTGAAAATGACGCCGGATTGCAATCCCTAATCTTAACGTCTTGTGTCGATGTTCTTTTTATTTTGCGCAGTTTCTGTCATGACACTTAGTTTGAATAGTTCAGAAATTGTTGTAATATTTATATTGTATTTTACAATCATAGCCAATTTTACTGACTGTACTATTCAGTTTTATAGTATACACTATACAGTTGTATAGCAAACGTGACGCCAGTGATAATTATGTCTGTCTGAATGTTCATATGTAATGAACTTTCGTTTAGTGGAATTGAACGTGTTATTGTTGCCTGCAATTTCACTCTACAAACTAGTAAATACAGGCCATTAGAACCATCAAACTAAATAATAGCAATTGTATAAGTTACGTTAATAATAGCAATTGTGAAACAATATCTCGAGCTCCAATGCCTTAGCTTTCCATAGAAAAATACATTTCACATTGTATACATCAAAAACCCCCTGTTAGTACAGTCGCGTAAAACAAAAGTTTTTAAAATAAACACAAGAAAGCAGAAAAATAAGTCTGTCCTAGGCTTAAGGTCAATTCAGACCACGACGCGACTTGTATGCATTTCCGTAGGGAATTGACAGACTTCAATTGCGTGAGACGTCATGCAAGTCTGTCAATTTAATACAAATTTAGAAAAGCATCTACGCGTCGCGTTGTGGTCTGAATTATTGACCCTTAAACCCTAATGTAACTGTGTTGGCTACAGCATGCCATAGAAATATACTTACATTCAATACTAAGAAAACTCCTTCCAGTCGCTTAAAACTATACAGAATCAACCTACCCTAAAAACTTTTGAAATAAACACAGAAAGCAGAAAATAAGTCAGTCGTAGGCTTAAACTTACTCAGCCGACACCGCATTATGTTCGATATAACAGGCAATGTTCATAAAGCAGGCTTCCGCCACATCGCCTGTCGCTACACAAATTTAAACATCCATATATTAATAGTTATCGCTCTATCCAGCCTCGCCGGATCAACATGAGCGATGAAAATATTGTATTTATGTATTTATAAGGTTACTGTTTCGCCGATAAATATGAATGAGCAAGGGTTTTGTTGACGCAACTCTGTCAAACGTTATTTCACGAAATGTACATTATACACAATAAATATTGTTCCATTATGTTGTCTAAATCATAAATAATAATGTGTGCGTTTTTGCTGGAAATATCCTTATCTCCAGTCATTCAAAATGTTTAACTTTGTGCTCGTATAATTTGGACAATGCTACTACTACAGATTTACGACTTTATGTATGCAGTAAAATTAGGTAAAATAATTAGAAGAGTAATGGCATTTTCGGACTAATACGACTTGCAAGAAGAGAGCATATTCCGTCTTAAAAGGCCGGAAACGTACTTGCAACTCTTCTGATGATGCGAGTGTCTATGAGCGACGGTAGTCTTTCCATCTGATGACCCGTTTACTAGTTTGTCCCCTAATTTTATATAAAAAAAGAATAGTCTATGTTGTATTTCGCTATACAAGTGCAGACTTAGAAAAAAAAACTTAGAAGGTTTCGATTTGAAAAGTTTAATTGCGTGCCATAACGGATGGGCGCAGCTGTTCTGGTGATTATTCGCCGTTTTCGTCTGGTCCCCCTATTTGTAAGCGTCGTCGTCGGATCGAAGGATATTTATGCGTCTGAGGCGCAGCCCGGGGCTCCTAAAGGTCAAGTCACACAAGTGCAGAAGTGTAGGGAAGCAAACCTGAAAACTATATAATACAATCTTGTATAGGTCTTGTTTCACATTAGAGCGAAATTACTAACTAGTAACATAATAAATTATTAGTAATGTAGGTTGTAGATACGATTTAATATATTTTAGACCATAACACACGTTCGTACGTATGCATGTCTTTTCGAAAGTAATATTTAATTATTTTACGAACTAATGTCTTGATTTGCTCTACCATATAATAATTTCGCCTCCCTACGCTTTATCTGTATTCAGTATGATATTACCCTTAGGTCCTGGTCACGTGTACGGGGTAATATATCTGATACTAGTATCTGTTAATGGTCTCGATAACAAGACTATCGCCATTAGTATTATACTTAGTCCTGGTTTAATTATTTTGTGTATTGGAGAACAACTTATAGTAATACAGTAATAATTATTACTATAGTTCTATATTGTTAATGTTAATGTAATAATTGTATCCTAAATCGAGATGTAAAGAACTTCAAAATGTGTTCTTAAGACATTTTAGTGTAACCCTAATGTTACTATTATTTTTTATTTAATCAAGAAAAGCTAATTTTTTCATGTTGAAAGCAAGAATTTTGATCAGATTTTTTATTCTAATTCTGTTTTACCTAAACTTCACTTTTATTCTATAATTAGAAGCGAGCTTATTTGTCTGGCTTGCTAATTTTATACCAAAGGAATGCACAAACAGAATCAAGGAGAAATGAAAACAATTTGAATAACATCTTGAGGATGCCTGGGGGTAATTGGTACTGTCACTATCTTATATCCATACTAATATTAAAGTGAATCTGTCTGTCTGTTACCTCTTTACGGCCAAAGCGCTGCACCGATTTTGATGAAATTTAGTATGGGGATACTTTGAGTCTCGGGAAAGAAAATAGGATTCTTCTTTTCAGGAAAAAAGTACAGTTCCCACGCGATAAACGAATTTTGGTACGACGGAGTTGCGTACGTCAACTAGTTTACAATATACATAATTAGATATGCAGATATATAGCGCGTGACGCCGTCGCCACGGAAATTAGTATGCATCTCTCGTCGCAGACTTTTGGCCCCATTGCACTGGCGAGATGGCCCCAGTTCGTCGAGTTCGACAACTCCACCGAAACAATTGCACATACATCCCGAATATCGCCTTTGTTGTCGCAGTCGATTTAAAGCTTTATTTTGGGTTATGAACATGAAATGAAGCATTATATCTTGGGAATATTTATGAGTAGTTGTTCTTCGTAAAAAAAGTATTTCTTCTTTTTTATGAGTTTCAGTAAAAAATTAACCGTTCCTTCTACAAGCAAGCTATTGATGATAGACTGTAGCTAGTTAAAATTCGGATGATACAAAAACATTAACACATCATCTTGTAATCTTCCGCTTTCTTAGTAGGGAAAAAATTGTAAATAAATGGACTCCTGATAATAGTTCCCGTAGTTATTTTTTTAGTTCCCGAACCGGTGGTAGGCAGTAAGCACCAGGTTTAGTACCGACGTTCAGAAAACATTTGAAAAAAAAATTGAAAGTTTTTAGTTTGAGTAAACAGGGTGCAATTCAACCTTCCGGCCAAATTGGTTTTTAGTAGGAGCGTCCACTTAACCAAACAAATAGGGTGTTAATTTTTCAACAATAAATAATACTTTATCCCCCTTAGCATGTATAATATTATGTTCATAAGACCAAATTCAACCGTTAACTTTTATATTTACTCGTAAATCATGTGTGTCAAGTTTCTTCTGAAGAATATTCTGTAAACGATACGGGTACAAGTTATATCCCTCATAATATTAGGCCGGGGGCGACTGAAGCTACGTTAATTACAAGGCATCTTCGGATAGCACTTATTCTTAATTATGTGTAATCACGGAGATGGGGTCACGCGCGGGACAGAAGGCCCCATCCGTCACGCCGGGACAGCGGGAACAGCTGTGTCCCGCAGGGATTGATTTCGTCCCGTTATCGTTACAAATGATCCCGCCGCCGTCCCGCAAACGCAATACAATCGTTTTAATTCGCTTAACAAATTGCGTCGATAAACAATTCAACATCTTGTTTTCGGGTGGTTTTAAATTATAAATTAATTGCCACCTGAGGAACCGTAAAAGCAATGAATAAACTCTTTACAGTAAAAATACTGTGGGATAACTAAATGTATAATAAAAATTTTGTAGATAATTAATTTAAAATACGTGGGAGAGCCATGCTTCGGCACGATTGGGCTGGCTCCACCGGAGAAATAACACGTTCTCACAGAAAACCGGCGTGAAACAGCGCTTGCGCTGTGTTTCGCTGAGTGAGTGAGTTTAGCGGAGGCCCAATACCCTACCCTATTCCATTCCCTACCCTCCCCTATTCTCTTCCCTTCCCTTCGCTACCCTCCCATAGTACCCATTTTCCCTCTTAAAAGGCCGGCAAGGCACTTGCAGCTCTTCTGATGCTGCGAGTGTCCATGGACGACGGAAGTTGCTTTCCATCAGGTGACCCGTTTGCTCGTTTGCCCCCTTATTTCATTAAAAAAAAAAGGGTATGAAGATTTTTGTATGGAGCCTGGCCGACCTACTTTCCGCCATTGTGTTTTTCCGCGTTCACGATTTTTTTTTTCAAAAATGGATAGCTAACATCAATATAAGCAAAAAATAATATTGAACAAAACCGCGTAAAGTGTCACACTTCGAAGATTTGAGCTGCCAAAGTTGCAATATCTTAAATTGGTAAAACTTTGGCAGCTCAATCTTCGAAATGTGACACTTTACGCGGTTTTGTCCAAAATTATTTTTTGTTTGTATTGATGTTACCGTACGGTCGGCCAAAATCTTCGTACCCCTTTGGACTACACAAAATAACTAGTTCAGCAATAAGCTGGGTTAAGCAGATATTATTATATATGACGCCCGCAACTCCGTTGCGCCAAAACTCGTTTATCGCGCAGGAACCGTACATTTTTCCGGGATAAAAACTATCCTATGTTTTCTCCCGTGACTCAAAGTATCTCCATGCCAAATTTCAGCCAAATCGGTTCAGCGGTTTGGGCGTGAATAGGTAACAGACAGACAGACAGACAGACAGACACACTTTCGCATTTATAATATTAGTATGGAAGTATGGATGGATATATAATGTTGATTATTAAATCTATAACAAAGAATAGATTTATGAATCAGCTGAGAACTGACCTATATAGCTCATGATAAGAGCTGATAAACAGCATTGAGTGATATAACACCTGCAACAGACGGTTGAACTGCAGCCAACAATTCTGATGCTGGCTCCGAGACCTGACCTAGGTGTTATCTAGACCTCGTGCTACTGAGGGGTCAGCCTGTCCAATAATATAAATGATCAGTTTATCTTAATGTAAATCGTTGGATCTGCTGCAACACTCCAATTTTGTTTTCTTTCCATTACATGAATACGTTGGTCGTTACTGTATTGTGCATCTTCGCAACTGGCAAAAACGATCGTGATGTTATTATGGACGGTACTTAATAATTTTAAAAAGTCAAAAGGTCGAAATGAGAGAACTTATTATTCCAACTGTAGCATCATAATGTAAGTTATTTTAGCAACTAAATGATTCCTATTTTTATTCGTAAGGGTTATTTCAATATAAATATTTATGTTTGTTTGAAATTCATTTTATTGGCCTAAAATAGAGCTATTTGAGCTCAAATAATATATATTGCCTAGAAATAGGACGAACTAAAACTAGATTTTTGTATTCGTATTTGTATTAGATATCCATGGTTGTCGTCTTCTAGAATTGCTGGAACCTGGAGCAAAACCTACTTATGTAGTCTAAGGTTGTACTAAAAGCCTACAATTTACGCCTGTAGACATTATTCAAGAAAACAATTTTGGCCTTCTTTAACCTTTATGAATGATTTATTCATTTACTTTAGTGGAGAAAGCTCTTCAAATGTTGTAGTGCCTGGGAAATACAATTTGAGTGGCATTGTTGTTGACAATAATAATTCCTCTAATTATTATTGTCAACACGTCTGGAGCTAAGTGTGAGTTTTTTCGCCCGTACGATATTGAAAAACGGAAATGGGTATCGAACCTGCATCGAATGAGAGGCAACGCCTACACTTTTTAACCCATCAACTACCGCATAACAATTGAATTTCTATCGTGTCTGCGATTCTCACGATCGAGGTGTTACAATGTTAAAGATTTAAAAAAAAAACTTTAAAAAATTACTGGGAATGACGCTGAGAAATTTACTACTTATACGAGTACGTTGAGTGCATACCCAAACAGCAACAGAGAAAAACTTTCTTTGTAATAATTAACCAGTGAATTTTGACAAGTTTGCTATAACTTTCATAAAAGAAACGAGTATTATTAATGTTTAAACTCATATGCGAGTTCACTTGAGTAATTATTGTTCATTCGAATGAATGCTTCATTTTTCTTTAAGTATATTCGAAACTAATTATTTTATTTTGCATTCAGATACGTCACTCGCATTAAAAGAAGTAAACAAACATAAACTAAACAAAAAATTTAAACATAAGAAAATTAACCGTCTAATGTTGCTAATTAAGGGTGAGGCCAGACGAGTGTAATTTGTGAGTTGTGAGTCACAGACTTTCAGCTGGCAGAAATTCTGCTGCATTCAGCTTAATACAAAAGTCCTGTTTGATTCACACGAGCGTAATTTTGTGAGTCATGATTTGTATGTTTGTATTTTTACGCGACCGAAATTCTGCGACTCACAACTCACAAATTACGCTCGTTTGGTTTCACCCTAACTATTTTAATATTATAATAATTATTGCTTTTAACCTTATCACAATAATTTATTATGTCAGACGTTCTGTCAGCAGCTAATTACTCATAACTTAATAGTTTATCACGACGATAGCGGAATGGGTTAATGGATAATGTGGACTATCCATTCTGTTTTTAAAAAAGTATTCAATATTCAATTATTATACCAAAGGTGGAAAAATAAACAATTTATGCAAGCAATCAGTGAATATAAGACTCATATCGGGTGGCAGCAGGGCGCTGCTACAGTATAATATGATAATACAGTATACCATCGTCGTAGTAGACCGCCCGAAATAGGTATATGGATGGAGTAAATCAGAATACTTTACTTACCAAAACAATGATATATCAAGCCGCGATCGCGAAACGCCTGTCTCTGTTTTCACAATTTATTACAAGAAAACTAAGTAGCCGAGTTACTCCACTTTTTATATTTGTATTGTGTCTCCACGTTGTCGTCGATGCCATGTCGATCTGGCTGCTCAGCGAGGCAGGTGATGAGCAAAGATAATCACATCAGCATTCAAGTGTGGGCTCACGTGGTTATTGTATATTAAATTCTGTACCAGAGATGTATAATATTATATACTAAAAGCCTACAGGAGAGGCAAAAATGTGGTCCCGTAGCAATTTCTTAGTATCATAGCCAAATTCCAATCGTATGAAACTTTGTATGGAATTACATAGTTTTGGACTTTCAAAAAGTGTATCATTATACCCATTTGGAATACAAATATATTTTATTTTATTTTATTTATTTATTTATAATATTATATAGTAAACTACCTCGCTTTGTACCTGCCTATATAAATTAATTTATTTTTGTGATATATAAGATCAAAACCCAAAAATTTATAAAATCAGACGTAGCTACAGATTTAAATAAATCGCAAAAAACAAAACTATGTGAACTGTAAATAATAAGTCACAAATTAGAAATTCTACCAGTAGACCAGATACGAAGATTGAAGCGATGAAATTGCTTCAAAACAGTTTAATTTTAACGATTAGTCGGGTTAATTGATAGCTGCTACTTAAGTCCGTCAGGCCTCCATCTGTCGCAGTCATCACCAGGCGGCATTACACAATATCTCCGCTCATTTATCTCCGGGCTCCCGGGCTAAGCCTGGCTCCGTCCTAGACTCCACCTGGCCTCCACCGCCTGGGGTCAGACACTTCGACCTTTGACCCCCAGGTGCATGCAGATCTTGTCCCCGATTCGAGATCCCATTTAAGATAAAGATACCGAAGGTCTCCGTTACGCTTTATCTCTATCAAATTCCCTTTTTGTATATTTTTATAAAAGTTTAAATTGAACAATATATTCTGTAAGCTAAAGGCGAGGCTTCGTCAGCGATTCCCGAGTCTAGCCGGTGCTATTACGTTTAGAGTTTTTTTGCTAAATTAATCCATTTTAAAATGATTACGTGCTATAATATAAAGAAAAAATGTGACGACGGCGAAAATCTTACTTAATTAATAAAGGTAAACTTAACTATTTTATGTGACAAAAATTACTTTGTGTGCTTTCCTGAGATATTGCAGCAAATAAAGGCTAAAATTGATTGTCAAACAATGCCTATCAAAATCACTTTTAACAAACTCTTTTCCTTGTTAATTTTTTCATTGTTTCATCACGTTTGTATCGAGTAAACGGCGGCGAACATGACCGGGGGCTGTTGTTTTTATTAAAACGTTTCATTTCCAATTACACACGAGTATATTTTCCGACGAAACAAACAATAAAAAACTCCCCTTTCAATAAAAAGTTTGCACAGGTGGAGTTATGCGGAGTAAATTGGAATGTCATTTATTGTATACTCTGTTTAGATGCCTCCGACACTGGTTTCGGTGACGGTCGCCGGTTTCATTGAATCGAGGTTTCGTTACGAGCTACGCAGGTGTTGTGTTATAGTTCACAAATTTGATTACGCTACTTCGATAAACTGTCACTCTGAACTTTTCTGAAAATGTATTTTTCCATAGATATCTTGTATTAAAAAGTCGTGCTAATGTTTTTTCTGTATATTATACCGATTAATACCCTAAATATTTTGCTGTGTTCATAGAAACGTCGGACGTGTCGCCGGGACTGAGGTGTTAACTCTACCCGTTTACCGAGAACTGATTTAATGTTGTAACGGGTTTGAATTTTATTGACATACCTACTACGCGACATTCTTTTTTTTTAAATAAATAAAGGGGGCAAACGAGCAAACGGGTCACCTGATGTAAAGCAACTTCCGTAGCCCATGGACACTCGCAGCATCAAAAGAGCTGCAGGTGCGTTGCCGGTCTTTTAAGAGGATAGGGTAATAGGGGAGGGTAGGGATGGGAAGGGAAGGGAAGGGAAGGGAAGGGAATAGGGGAGAGTAGGGAAGGGAATAGGGTAGGGAGTTGGGGCCCTGGTTATAAGTTATAACATTGTGTATTTATTAAGTAGGTACTAATATTTAATCAAGTAGTATTAAATTGCAAATAATTTACTAAGAGGCCCAAAGGCCTCTTAGTCCATAACAGCAATAATTTATTAAATAGCTCCTAATTACGAAGCCAAGCGGCCATTGGACTTCACAAAATTATGTTTAAGGTTGTAAAGCCCTTTAGTATTTTAAGTACCTTTTTCAAATTAAGACTCAGGGCTTTCATTAACTGCACCAAAGAGCTATGCGGCCTAATAAGAGCGATTTTCTCATGATTTATTTCAAAGAAAGTTTTTCTCAAACTTAGCAATTATGAAATTGAAAAATCAATATTCTGTTGAGTATTCTGAAAGTAAAGACTTTAAGGGTAATGTATAATATAGATTTCTAAGTCGGCTCACAAGATTAATTATTAATGTTTTTTATTCAATATTGTTTAAATGCTTAAGACAATTCATAATTCCTTATCAAAACCGAAATTTATAGAGACAAACTACTGTCTATTGTCAGCTAATTCATTTCAAATATTGCAATATTTTAAGACATTATGTTGGTCCTTTTTAACAATGTACCAACGTTATAGTGTACTGCACTTTGCAAAACAATAAAATAAAATAAAAATAAATAAAAATAAAAATTGTTTTATTTCCGAATAGATTTGTAACAAATACTTTCAGAACGTTGATGCTAATGGCGCCTACCACCGGTTCGGGAACTATCCCGGCGAGAAGAACCGGCGTAAGAAACTCGCACGGGGTCCCACTTTTTACCAAAAAAGTGAGAAAAAATTAATCTTTTTAAAATAAAATTTACAATTGTAACTTAAAATTATACAATGTCAATATATATAATATATAATACATAATTGTAAGTCATAATATAATAGTGTAGAAGTAGCCTTGCAAGGAGCCATCCTACTCCTAAGATGTGCCATCGTTTATGAAATCATTGACCTTATAATTTTTTGGCACACAAACGTTCTTTGACTACTTTTTTAAATTTATTAATCGAAATTTTTTTAACGTTTTCTGGGATTTTATTGTACAGGCGTATACATTGACCTTTAAACGATTTACTAACTTTACTAAGTCTGATCATCGGCAAATCCAGCTTGTGCTTATTTCTGGTGTTCCTACAATGAATGTCACTTTTAGCTTTAAATTTACTTATATTTTTTCTAACATATATTATTATCCAAAATGTATTGAGAAACAACAGTTAGAATACCAATTTCTTTAAATTTATCTCTCAGAGATTCAAAAGAAGACATTTTATAAATAGAACGTATGGCTCGCTTCTGCAGCACAAATATTGTATTAATGTCGGCAGCGTTTCCCCATAAAAGGATTCCATATGCCATTCTACTATGAATATAACTAAAATATACTAATTGTGCCGTGTCTTCATCAGAAATTTCTCTGATTTTTCTGAATGCATATGCCGCAGAACTGAGCCTACCTGCAAGATTAACAATATGAGGACCCCACTGTTATTTACTATCAAGTGTTATACCTAAGAATACAGTGGTGTTTACCAAATTCATCTTCTCATCATTCAATAGTACATTGGTTTGGACTTGCCTAACATTGGGCAAAGTGAACTTTACACATTTAGTTTTACTGGAATTTAAAAGTAAGTTATTAGCATTAAACCAATGTACTATTTTTGAGAGAGCACTGTTTACCTCGTCGTAATTTGACTGTTGTCGCTTCACTTTAAAAATAAGTGAAGTGTCATCAGCAAAAAGTACTATCTCATTATCATTTTCCTTAACAAGGTAAGGTAAGTCATTTATATAGATGAGAAAAAGAAATGGGCCTAAAATAGATCCCTGTGGGACACCTAATTCTATTTTGGTTCCTTTGGACCTTTTAACGTTTAAATCAACCCTTTGAGTCCTGTTTATAAGGTAAGAAGTCAAGAGGCTAAGAGCTGAGTCCTTTATGCCATAGTGGCGCAATTTCCTGATCAATGTAGCATGATCCACACGATCGAAGGCTTTGGAGAGGTCGCAAAAGACACCTAGAGCGTCCTGCGACTCCTCCCAAGCTTGAAATATACTACAAAGAAGACCTATACCAGCATCCGTTGTGGATCGACCCTTAGTAAATCCGTATTGATTGTCATGTAATAAATTGTTTGAATTAAAATGTACCACAAACATTAAAGTAATTACTCAAAATATGTTATACATAATTAAACTAAAACAATAAAACTAAATTACAATAAAAACTAGCGTAAAAAGAGAACAGTTTAAATATAAAAAAGGTTGTCATCCAGACTGCTGCCTTTAGGGAGAGTGCCCAGAATACTAGCCACATTGCCCCGCTGTAAGGCCAGGCTTAGTCGCTGGCCAAAATACGCTCCAGCCCTCTGGTCACCTGTGCGATCTATGAGGCGGGATGATATAAGATTGAAAAACTGATGTACCACTAATTGTTTAAAAATTATTTTTTCAAAAATTTTACTAAGAGTTGCTAAGATCGATATAGGCCTATAATTTGTTGGATCAGATTTAATTCAATAAATCAGCTACAACAACAGCTAAAAATACTTTTCTTTGTAAGTCGTGTACGGAAATGCGTCGTTTATAATAATCAGTTAAACTCTGCGAAGTTTGACAACTCCTCTCCCCTCGTGATCCGTGGCTGATGTTGTTGTTACGATTGTAATAAATCATTTCATTGTTGAAATGAGCTTGTTATGCCGGAAAGTAATTTTATTCCTTCAGATTTTGTAGGTCGGTAGGTTAGGGTATTTGGAAGGAAAGTTCCTTAAGCTTAGTTACTCAATAATAAAATAATTATAATCGTTATTCAAATAATATAACTTACGACTTATTTATACAATGTAGACAATACATTTTATTAAAGCCAAAAGGATCCAGTGAATGCCTAAATATCTAATCCTCTTAGGAATAATTGGAATTAATTCAAAGTGTTAATATGTAAATGTAATCGAATACTCAATGTGCTTAATCATCTTAAGGGGCACATAATATATTACAATCTTGAGTTCTTGAAATGAAAAAATAAGTAGCCTTATCCCTTCAAATTTGTTTAGGACAAATAAAATAAAATAACAAAAGTAATTTAAGAAGACAAAGCAATTATAAGAATGGGCGTTTATCATGAAAAGACATTTGCACTACGTAGGAGTCCTAGGACTTGTTAGAGTTTATACAGATATTGTCTGAGTGAAAACTACAGATTTATGCAGTCCTTGGCCTTCGAGTCTGGAAAGTTCTGACTCGTGACTCGTGACTCGTGTACGCGACTCCTACTTTCTATTTCATTCGAACCTACGTCAATATTTTATATAAAAGTCTATTTGTTTCGAACTGTTTGACTGTGAAATTAAAATAAATGTAAAAAGTCAGACGGAGGTGAACTATGTTTAATATTTTATCGCGCAGATCGTAAACTTCGTCTTAAGAACTTGTGAACTAATGTTTTTAGTGCGATTTCTTTTGAAACATTTTAATAATAAATGAGATGCTGCCTGAAAGTAGTTTTCCACTTTATAAATGGGTAAGGCAAGAAAAATTTCGTTCGATTTATCGTTTTTCGTTAGATGTAAAAATCATGCTTTTTAGAATCTTATTATATTTTACTGGACGAACCGCGCGTCTCCGTCCACATAAAAATATAATCTTTGAAACACATAAACCTGCTCTTCAATCTCTCTAAGGAAATCCGTTGATAAACTTCAGTTTATATAAGTAGTGATAAGAAAGCACGACCTCAGCAATCAGCATGGAAAGATATTTTGAAAAATTACAATTTTTATGCATTTCTTATAGAATTTACTTTTATAAATTACTAGCTGTCCCGGCAAACGTTTCTTTGCCATAATATAAAGTGTTTCGTCCATATTATTTTATTGAAGTGACTAAATAAGTATTTAACGTTGTTAGTGGTGGCCGAAAAGGAGGATCTTCCGACCGTGTGAGACCGCGAGAGTGTGATTGCGTGGCCGCCACAAGTATGTCACCATGGCAACGTCCATCGCTATCCCGTCGCACAAACAATGGTCCCCGTCAAAGTTAAAGTCAATTTTTTTTATTCGGAATAAGTTTTTTTCACATTTTCCGAACGTTGATGCTACTGGGGCCTACCACCGGTTCGGGAACTATCCCGGCGAGAAAAACCGGCGTCAGTCTCGAGTTGTAATAATTTACTACTATTTATTCAACAAATGCACTTATCAATATAATAAGTACCCAGTAGCCGATTCTGAGACCCACTGAATATGCATATAAAATTTGGTTAAAATCAGTAAAGCCGTTTCGGAGGAGTACGCGGCCTAACATCACAATGTTAGGCCGCGTACTCCTCCGAAATGAGAGATTAAATATAAGATGAACACGAGAATTTTATATATAAGATGATTGCACCGAAAGTCGGTCGTCTTTTGTATAATGTGAATCACAGACACATTCGTCAGTTTATACGCCATAAAAGACTAATGCACTACCCTGAAAGTGTGTCGCACGCAATTTGCAAAGTGGCGGCTGGCGGCCGTCAGGAGCGTTCATTTGAAGTAATCTGTAGTCTAACGCGGATGGATGGGATGGTATTAGCATATAGCCGCCATGTCAGGACGCCGTCATGTTAGATATCTAAGCCGCCATGCTGCCAAGTCTAATCAGGTCAGCCGGTCCACTTTTATGGTGTCAATCTTCGTTGCCTGTATTGTAGTGAGCTAGATTCAGATAGTTCATCACATTCCGCTATAAGAATAGCGTATATTGCTATTCTTGCAGTCGTTTAAGAAGATAAGTTACGTCTAACAATAACTATCGAATTATCAAATAATAGGCTTTAGGCTGCGTTTCCACTGAAGCGGAGCGGAGCGGAGCTTAGCGGTGCCCGAATTGATCAATCACTATGCTCGAAATCTCCGCTCCGCTTCAATGGAAACAGCACGAGCAGGGTGGAGCGGAGCATAGCGGATATTCATAGAAACGCAGCCGAGCGAGGCGAAGCGGTGCGGAGGACAACGGGGTGCAGAGCGGAGGACAGCGGAGCGGGGCGGTGCGAAGCTGGGCGGTGCGGAGCGGTGCGGTGCGTACTTGCGCTCAGGCGGTCACTGGCGACCGCGACATCGTTACGTCACAATAGACATAACTCCGCTCCGCTCGACTCCGCTCCGCTCCGCTTCAGTGGAAACGCAGCCTTAAGCTCACGTCATTTTTTAGAACGATCTCTTGAATTTATGAAAATATAATCATTAATCATTTAATTACATTATCTACAACAATCCTTGAAGTAGTGTCAAGATTTTGGCTTTTGCTTTCTGGCACCTGTCGAGATTCAAGTCACAGTCAAGAGATTTTCTCGCGTTTTTTTGTACTTCATAAGCGTATGATAGTATCATCAATTCAGGGTTTCTTAAAGTGGGGTACGCGAACCCAGGACCCGATCTAGCCATTTAGCCGCTCCAGGCAAATATCATTTTCGCCGCCCTTTATATATACAGGAAACCTATTTGTTGGGGGAAAATGGGAGGAATATTTAAGTAAATACTCAAATATTTCCACTCGCAAACTTAAGGTAGGTTAGCTGGTAAAATTCTCAAACTTAAGTGGTGGAAGATAGGAATAAGATAGGAATAAGTCAATTTCGCCGCCCCTCATTTTTGCCGCTCTGGGCAAATGCCCGGCTCGTCCCCTGGATGTCTTTGATAGATTTTTGGGCAGCAAAAGGGGTTCGCTGTCAACTGGAAATTTTAACAGGGGTTCGTGGAGCCGAAAGTTTGAGAAACCCTGATCTATATTATTGAACCACTATCGTTTAGGCACGATAGTGATTCACGAGCACTCGCATTCGATAAAGTCAACAGCGAAGTCAGAAATAATTATTTTGAGATTTATCGTAACTCTCCTCAAACCGGCCGCCTAGACGAGCAATTTTATTGTCAATATTACGTATTGCATAATATTATTGACCGTCTAGGGTTGATATTGCATTGACTCTAATTGTCAAATAAAATTGAAGCGTAAAAATTGCTCGTCTAGGGGGCCGGTAAGTGAGATAGCGTTTGTGATGTGTCAAGTCATCTAAGTGCACATATTACAATATTATGTTTGTAACCTCACCTTAGATAACAGTGTTCCATCACGTAAGTGTTATGAGATTATGTTTGTTCTGGCGCCCCCGGTGTCCCCGGCCCGGGTATAAAAGGATTTGTTTACGGTTTATATTTGGGGCGATTTGACCCCATACTTACGAAATTCACGCTTCATTAACGTAAGAGGCTCTTGTCTGGGTAAATATCATGTCCAGGTTTCGGTTCGGGCTAAAGGTTGCTGGAAATGTCAGTTACGTTTCTAAATATAATATTTATTTATGTTGACGTGGAGTATTTGTGGCGTCAAGTATTTAATAACTTTAAGTGGCAGTTTACATGGCAAAGTGACGAGGCGATGAATGCAATGTTGTATTTTCGGACGAGAGATACGTGGGAGAGCCATGCTTCGGCACGAATGGGCCGGCTCGACCGGAGAAATACCACGTTCTCACAGAAAACCGGCTTGAAACAGCGCTTGCCCTGTGTTTCGCCGAGTGAGTGAGTTTACCGGAGGCCCAATTCCCTACCCTATTTCCTTCTCTTCCCTTCCCTACCTTCCCCTATTCCCTTCCCTACCCTCGCCTATTACCCTATTCCCTCTTAAAAGGCCGGCAACGCACTTGCAGCTCTTCTAATGCTGCGAGTGTCCATGGGCGACGGATGTTGCTTTCCATCAGGTGACCCGTTTGCTCGTTTACCCCCTAATTTCTTAAAAAAAAAAAGAGAAATTCAAAACTAAACTTTATTTACTTCACATAATGGTACATTTTGAACTGATAGACATTCCCACGTGGCGTTACAAGGCTAACAATACGTTACTTATATTTTTAATTTCTGACATAATGTAATATGTATTATAATATCTATATATTTATTGTTTTGTAAATTACTAATAATATTTAATGTTTTGAACGGTGTGGTCCCAGTCAGTCAGATCCGACATTTTCCGATTTCCTTAGATTTTATGCTGCTCCACCCTTTGCCTTTAGATGTTGTGACATTGGTTTGGTGGAGAGGGGTCACTCAAGCTGGGTGGAGTTTCTAGGGTGTTAAAAAGATATCGTTCTTTGTCGAGTCTACCCGCTATGTGGCTTAGGACTTTATCGTTCCTGTCTTTTATAGCCATTTTTATGTTGTAGTCTTTTATGCGTTCGGTTGACACCTCCGTGGCTCTTTTTATGAAGCTTGCTACAGCGTCTCCATCAGTGTCAGTGTAATAGACACAGGTGTTAGTGTGCCGGGATATAGCTACAACTGCATGAGGAACGCTGTCATGGATTGCCAGCTTTCGGGACTTGGTCTGTATGATGATCACCGAAGGACTCGTTAATCCCTGAGCTTCATGGATTGTGAGGACGCGAGAGTCCGTTCCCGATCCATAGCCTGTATTAGTGAGGGCTGCTTTCTCCTCTTGTGTGTGGACAAGATACAGGGTACCTATTTAGATCGGTTTTAGGTATTCTCGCTCCTGTATACTTCATTAGCTTTAGGGACCGCACAATTTCCTTCGATGAATAGATGTTATTATAGACCATGCTTAAGGCGTATGCCACATCCATAGGGCTCCTGTGTGTGCAAGACAACTCCTGGGTGATGCTGGTTACCAGGTTTGGACGAGTGTAATTAAGTTTAAAGAGGTTTTCACGCTCTATAAACGGAAGTTGGTTAATATCTCCAATGAGGATGACATGTACCATGTGTACCATAGGTTAGTAATTAATTAAACACGTAATGACAAATTTATAATATATTAAATATTTATTATATTAACGACATTATGACAATAATTGTGTGAATATTTACACGATATGTACATTTTTACAGTTAACAGTTAAATCAGTATACAAATAATACGTTACATCGCCACGCGACACCTAAACATTAATAAATTCTTCGTTAAACCCTAGCGGGGTCTCGGCACGGGTTGTTCCTCACACAGCGTGCGTACGCACCACGCACGCCCGCACGCACCACGCACGCCCGCACGCACCACGCACGCCCGCACGCATGCACACTCGCAACCGACGGAGAACACGATATCGTATACACAGGTCCACAAAACACCGACTTATAAAACATTTAGGACGATTAAAAGTGAGACGACGGTGACAGGGGGCGAGATTGGGCTCTAATCCCGCCGCCTGGCAGCGGCTTTGGTCCGGAGTGATATTAATCGATCGAAACTATCAGAGTGTCTTCCTCAAGCATCGCGCTGGAGGACTCGCGCCGGCGGCGAGACATCTTCACTCAGAGCCGGGTGTGCGACACGCCATTGGGGGCGATCAGCGGCGCCAGCGGGGCCGCGCGGTCATCCAGCAGCAGGCCCTCGGGCGCGGCGGAACGCGAGCCCGTTACGCCCGTGGACGCCTCCCGCGACGCGCCTCCCACCGCCTCCGGCACCGCCAGCTCGCGCGTCTCCTCCGGCGCCCGGAACTGCGCGCGCACCGCTCCACCGCCGCGCTTGCGCGGGATCACGCTGTTCTCCACGTGCAGCGTCGCGTTCACGTCCCGCCCGGATGCGCACTGGCACGCCTTCAGGAAACTCTTCTTGAAGTTCTCCGAGAGGAACGCGTACAGGATCGGGTTGACCGCCGAGTTGCTGTAGCTGAAGCAGGCGGCGACGAGGAACACGGTGACGGTGATACGGCTGGCGCACGGGTCCGGCGGCGAGTAGATCAGCGCCACCTGGAACGTCCAGTACGGCAGCCAGCATAGCACGTACACGGCGATCACGGTCAGCACGAGCTTCGTCACCTTGCGGTGCGAGCGCTTCTTCTCCTTCGACTTGTTCTTCGGCCCGACCGTCCGCAGCTTCCGGATGACGAGGCCGTAGAATACGAAGATGAGCGTAAGCGGCGTCGCGAAGCTGAGCGCGAACGAGTAGAGCGTGAAAGAGGACTGGCCGCGCGCGGACTCGTGCTCGGGCCACACGATGTTGCAGGACAGGCGGCGGTCGGGGCCGGCCTCCAGCAGCGTCGTGTACATGAAGATTGGCGTCATGACGAGCGCCGAGGCCGTCCACGCCGCCGCCGATACGATGCGCGACACGGCTGGCGTGCGCAGGCGCGGCGCCGCGATCGGGTGACACACGGCTACGTAGCGGTCCGCGCTCATGATGCACAGGAAGATGCTGCTCGTGAACTGGTTGATGCCGGTCGAGATCATGTACGCCTTGCACATGAAGCTGCCGAACGGCCACGAGCCGATCGCCATGGTGACGATGAGGAAGGGCAGACCGATGAGGAAGCACTCGTCGGCGATGGCGAGGTTGACGATGTACATGTTGGTGACGGTCTGCATCTTGGAGTAGCGCAGCACGACGTAGATGACGAGCGAGTTGCCGAGCAGGCCGACCACGCAGACCAGCGCGTACAGCGCCTGCGTCACAGGCGTCACCAGCGGCAGGCTGAACCCGCCGCACCCCACCGTGCCGTTGTACTCGGTGAGGTTGCCCTCCCACGCCTCCACGTCCTCCAGCTCCATGCTGCCGGCCTCTCAGGCCTCTCCGGGCTCTCTGGGCTCTCCGCGGTCGGCCGGGGGCGACACTCACCTGGAAAATTAACATCAATTAAAATTAATTTATTACAGGACACTAATTAACTTCTAAGGCGACATTTATTAACTTCTTAAAATTGAATCGCTCGGCGGACCGGTAGTTAAACTAGTTAAATTATATAACCGGGCCAAACGTAATCCACTCTGCGGGAGAAACTTTTTTGATGTTTTTAATGCGGTTGCACTTGAAATATTTTCTGGCCACTCGGATGTCGGCCAGGAGCCGCCGAACGTGTCCTCCAACTCCTCGTCCTTAACTATTCGTCACCGGCGCAGCTACGATGCTCGCCAATTTAAACGTTTACATGAGTTTACGTCTGATGCAGCTAATGCTATGTAAAATGTAGATAACTTATTTTGCTGTTCGAGAGGAGAAGTTTTGTAAAAATTCATTTCGGGCTTTGGATAAGCTCGGGAGCGAAATTAAACTAATTCAGTTTTATTAGAAACGTAATTGTATCTGAGGCGACCCGCGCCACTTACATTTTGTTATTTCGGTAGCCGGAGATCGGCGAGCTCAGTGCACAGTGGTCCGCCGGCGGGATCTGGAACAAAAATTACAATTATTTGAAAATATTACTCGAGATAACGATCATACGCTGCTATTTGTCACCGAGTCTAGACGACTCGAGGTGACGAATGGGGAAAATAAGATTTAAATCGTTTAGTAGTGACGCAAACGGGCTGTTAAAGTAATGCGGACATTTTTATTTAATTTTAGAACGTAAACTGCCGGGGATACTCGCCATACATTCGGGCCGAATCTTTTCAAATCGATTCCAATTGATTGTATAAACTGAAGATCAAAGATCTGCGCTTGCGATGATATACAAACGGTTGCGTCATCTTTTTTGTATAAGACTGGGTGCCAGTGACTTCTTCCAACTAAAACTGTAGCCATAGCAATACTAGATAATATTTCCGTGGCTCTATATATCTAATCCTCAGTTATATCTATATTCTATAGCCTGACGATCGTTGGAGGATTTTTTGCAGCAAGCCCGTGTCTGATATTGTTAAGACGTTCTGCAGTAGTTAGTCAACAGGTGATAAATCTCGCGCCTCACCTGACCGGCCCGTTACTGTTTCAACGCCCCGCGTGTTATTGTTTACCGCACCGCTATTTCAGACATGACAAATGAAATACATCACATTCATTATTCCATCCGCTGTTGTTAAATTCCTAACAAACAATAGATCAGTTCTATGGCTTGAAAAATATTGTAAAATGCTTTCTTGGTTTCGTTACACGTTGCCTATCTATTATGAAAAATAATAAGGGTTGGAAAAATGTTATTTCCAAGTTTGGTTAGGACAATGCAGGCTGATCACCTGATTGTCTGACAAGTAAGATGATCCATGCGTCGGATGGGCATGCAAAAAGTCGGTCCTGCGCTTCATCTCTCGCCATTCGTGTCGGTCTTCCGTCCCACTGAGTTATGAGAGTAAAGGAATAGAGAGTGCTCTTGTGTACTGCACACACACTTGGGCACTATAAAATTACTCCTGCGCAGCTGGCCTGGTTTCAATGAAACCGGCCACCGTCACCGAAACCGGTATGGGAGCTATTATAATATTATTATTATTATGAAAAATGAAGGTAATGCCACCTTCATTTTTCATAATAGATTGCCACTGATTAGAATGGACTAATGAAAATAACTATCTTCATTAGTCCATTCTAATCAGTGGCAATCTAATATGAAAAATGAAGGTGGCATTACCTTCATTTTTCGTGATCGTACAGTGGTACGATCACGTATATACTGTGTAGCTTGTGCAGTTATTTCATTTCCAAGTGTATCGAGGTTATGCCGGAGATAAAAGCTCTGGAAATAACATTTAGAAGAAAACTCTATCTCTAATGTTTCACATGTTAAAAAGAACATTTTAAAGGTTCTTTTTAACATGTAAAACATTAGAGGTAGAGATCCATAATCGTAGGAGATCTTTATAGTTCACCCCATCCCCATAAACACCGAGCTGTAAATTGTAACGGAGCCGACGCGACGCTGCAACTAGTGTTTACGAATCGCAATTTACAAATGTGTTTTGGGTGTTTTATTACATCCAAACTAATGGCGTGGGGGTTTGCACAAAATTAAGATAAATAATACTGCTTCTAAAAGATCAGTTGCCTCATACTAAAGAAAGGGAAACCGTTTCGTTTATATTATGTCTACATCTTCTTTCTCTTTATAACTAACATTAAAAAATACTAAGGAAATGAAACGGTCCCACTTAAAGACAAAAATTAAATCAAATTTTGTTATAATCTTCATACATTTTCTGTAAAAATGTTCATTATATAAATTTTGTAAAGTAATTATTAAAATATTATATCTCTGAGAGCGGCAGAGTCAAAAGTATTTTAGAAAACTCTTGTAGAAAAAGTTCTTTGATATCGACATTAACAATTCTAGAGTTGTAAAACTTGTAAACTGTACTATATAAAGATACTATGTAATTTTATGTATATTGTATAGCATGTAGAGGTGTTTAACTATTAAACTTTATGTTAGTAGTACTTGTACTACTAAACTAACACGTCAAAGTTTAACTTTTAAGACCATAATTTTATATGAATTTTTATTACGATTTTATAAATTTATTCTGAGGTGAAAACATTTTCTAAGTTGTAGATAGTAGAGCATGCAAAAACAACAAAACATCTCTTTATATTATTGTTTTTGCTATGGTAGGTAGGTACCTAATTTAAAAAATAACGTATTATTTACAATACAAAATATTACAAAGTTTTAAAACTCTATATTGAGATCTCTTGACATTATTAAAATTTAAATTGATTTCGTACAATATTTGTCTGAATTTCTGAAATAAGTAGTTGTAGTATTTAATAATAATAATTCTAAAGTTTTATTCTATCTAAAGGAATAAAATGGCATACATTATTAAAAGAATTAATTTATCTCTCAATCTCACAACATAGCTTCATCATCGGCATGACATTGGCCGGACTTAAACATAACATAACCTAACTTACTCTACTGTCAACACAGGCCATTTTTAGGGTTCCGTAGCCAAATGGCAAAAACGGAACCCTTATAGATTCGTCATGTCTGTTTGTCTGTCTGTCTGTCCGTCCGTATGTCACAGCCACTTTTCTCCGAAACTATAAGAGCTATACTATTGAAACTTGGTAAGTAGATGTAGTCTGTAAAACCGCTTTAAGATTTTGATACAAAAATGGAAAAATTATTAAAAATTTTAGTGGCCCCCATAGATACAACTGAAACAAAAAAAATTTTTTTTTTCATCTAACCTATGCGTGTGTATCTATATAGTATCTATGGATAGGTCTTCAAAAATCATATTGAGGTTTCTAATATAATTTTTTTCTAACCTGAATAGTTTGCGAGAGAGACTCTTCCAAAGTGGTAAAATGTGTCCCCCCCCTCTAACTTCCTTAAGTCTAAAAAAAATATATGATGTACATTACTACAAAATCTATCAATAAAAATTGGTTTGAACGAGATCTAGCCAGTAGTTTTTTTATACGTCATAAATGGTAAACCTTTAACTTTCATTAAATCAACTGAAATATGAAAATAAATCAAAAACCTCTTAATTTCATAAAAATATACCTAATTGCTGCTGCGGAACCCTTCATGGGCGAGTCCAACTCGCACTTGGCCGGTTTTTTTTAGTTGATCGACTATTACTCAATATCCTTTGAAGTCTTCTTAGCCGTGATAGTTTTCCTTTTAAATTCAGCATATTTCCTACCCCCGTAAATTTTTACACATTTCCAGAAGCAACCGTTTAGCTGGTAGAAGGGGGGGACACTGGACTCTAACGATTTTTTCCACTTTAAAACTTAATATTGCACAAACGGATCCCTAAATCGGAAAATTATCTATGAATACTCATAATATTTTTAAAAAACCTATCCAACGACACCCCACACGATGGGGTGGACGCGAAAAACAAAATCATGCCCGCTTGATGTGTAGTATGGGAGGTACCATAAAAATATTTTTTAAAGATTTCATGTACCATTTTGTCGGCATCATTAATATGTGCATTCATACCAAATTATAGCTTTGTAGGCCATATAGATTCTGAGCAAAACCGCGGACAGACAGACAGACGGACAGAAACTATAAGGGTCCAGTGTTGACTAAGGAACCCTAGAAATGATTTTTCAGTTTTCACGGTAAAGTCTTTACTAAACAAAACCATCTTGTAGAGAGATCACTGTGAAGGTAGCTGCACTGAAAGATCTTTTTCTTCTTTTCAAGTATGGCCAAGCGCCTCGGCCGCGGCGCGGCGCGGGCCGCGGCGTCACGAGTTTCCCCATACAAAAAAAAAAAGGTCTTTCAGCGCACTTTTACAATGAATTCTCTACGAGGAATACGCACACACTCTAAAGTGTAAGTAATTATGACTTAGTTTTATTACACCTTGTATAATAAATAAATAAATAAAAGGATTTCGGTGCAATATTAAAGGGGCCTCCAAACATATTTTGGTCACAAAATATGTTTGGAGGCCCCTTTAATAATAATTTTGATATGGCTAATACATCGGTATAGCTAACTCTATCCATGGTAGAGTCACGAATAGTTTATATTAATTCAGTCATTATAACCTTTGGTCTGAGCATGCGACTTCTAGAACAATAGAAAATATTATAACGATTAAAATCATCACCTGCTAATGCATCATGGATAGATAGTTTGTAAAAACTATTGTCAGTTTTATAAAAAGACTCACGATTCGTTTTTCCCAGACTGTTGGACGTCATCCATACAAAATGCGCAAAAATTAGCCAGGCATGAGCCGGATGTGGATGGAAAGAGTTCCGTATGAATATTTGATCGAAGTCCGTATGTTATTCAGACAGCAAACAACCTATTTTAATATCGAGATAACAAACATTATTCAGACAGACGGGTTATTTATGCCTAGGTTTAGTGTTTATTTCGTTTAGACATTATAATATGGATACCGGACATAACTAATAGTTAATACCTACATCAAATGCCAATAAATAGTTATCATAATATTATGATATGCTGTAAGTACTTAATATTATTGTAATGGATGGTACAGATAGGAAAAATGCATATAATGTAGATACTACACGTATAATTTTGATTTCTGTTGGAGCTTCATGGCTTTCAAGTAACGTCATGGCCTGGGTGTGAAATCGTTCCGCGGATCTCCGATTAATCTACAATTAACTCGTCATCCTCGCAGGAAACAAGCATTTTATTTTCTATAAAAAACATATCCAATGTACATCACACGGCCAGTGTTAAATCAGACAATACTATAGATAGGTCGCGCCATGATTTTTAATCTGGTTTTAATAGTAATCGCCTCACTCCACCGCGCCGACGGTCAGTTCAGTTTTCGACAGCTCACGAATAGTTTGATCGAGAATCCCGTCGTCCAGTTGGTGACACACGCGTCGGGAGAAGCCTTTGCGACCACCCTGAATACCGTGTCGGCGATACCAAACGCTATAGCATCCTCTTTGGGAATATACCATGTACCCACCATCAGTAACACTTACAACACTGTTGACATTCCCGGCGGTTTCATCGAGGAGTACAACAGTGGCCTGTCCAATGAAGACGCCAAGCTCAGCATCGACGAGCTGCTCATAAAGTATGGATTCCCAGTCGAAGTGCACAGAGTGGAGTCGGAGGACGGTTATATTCTGGCCATGTACAGAATCCCAGGAAATGGCAGCGCCGTTTTCCTTATGCACGGGCTGCTAGGAAGTTCGGATGATTACGTGGTCTCCGGGCCTGAATCCGGTCTTGCTTACCTCCTGGCCAGAGAAGGTTATGATGTATGGATGGGCAACGCTCGCGGGAACAAGCATTCCCGACTCCACAGGACCTTAAGAGCGTCGCAGAAGGAATTTTGGGACTTCTCCTGGCACGAAATTGGAGTATACGACCTGCCGGTGATGATAGACCACGTTTTGATCGTGAGAAGTGATAGGAAACTGAAGTACGTCGGCCACTCGCAGGGAACAACGTCGTTTTTCGTCATGGCATCCGAGCGGCCGGAGTACAACGATAAGATAGCTGTCATGGCCGCTCTATCTCCTGTCGTATACATGTCTCACTTGAAATCTCCGGTGTTAAGGCTTCTGGCGCCAAGCAGCCCCATTATATCAAGCGCTCTAAACATAATAGGTGCGCACGAGTTCCTCCCCAACAATCTTCTAATGCGAAACGTCAAGAAGTTGCTGTGTCATGGAACAGTGGCTGAGCTTCTCTGCTTCAACGTCGTCTTCCTCATCGTCGGCTACGATCTCCCCCAGTTGAACGCGAGTAATATTCCCGTGTTCTTCGGGCATACGCCTTCGGGGGCTTCGACGAAGCAGCTAGTACATTACAGCCAAGAAATCACGTCGGGAGAGTTTGAGAAGTTCGACTACGGCTATCATGGCAACGAACAGATTTACGGAACCAAAGAACCTCCGAAATATGATTTGAGCAGAGTCACTGTGCCCGTCGCCCTCTTCTACAGTGATGCTGACTGGTTGGCCAGTCCTAGAGACGTTGAGAGGTTATCGAGGGAACTACCGAATGTGATAGAAATGTATAAAGTGCCGTTCGATAACTTCAACCATTTGGACTTTATTCTGGCTAAGGATTTCAAGACGCTGATATTCAACAGACTATTATACATTTTGAATGAATATTAAAGAATTTTATGAAATAAATTGCGTAATATTATGTTTATTACGAGTATTTCTTTGCCATTACATTCTTTGGTCAAATACTACCCATATATTATGAACCTACTATGTAAATTACGTTAATAGATGGCGCTGACAGTACAGTCTTTATATAATTTAGTAATTAAGAAATTCACTACGTTACAATCGTCTGAAAATTGTTTAGGCACTTATATCGCAAACATCCTTCTCAGGTCGATTAAAAATAAACGGTAGCTCATATCTCAACGTAAATAATCGCATCTAATATTAACAAGTGGGTATTGAGTTGTTTTCCTACTTAATTATTGAACTATCAGAGAAGTTGATTCCTAGGCAGATGGGGGATCTATATATTTTGGTCGCTTTACGTCAAACCAAGCCGACAGATCCCAATTATCATTGAATTGACATGATCCGACCAAATGACGTTGGTCTGTCATCTGCCTCGGAATTAATTTCCTCGATGGTACTAAATACAATATCTTTGAATAGCATAATTTAATAGTGCTATTGTTATTTGTTATCATTAGAGAATATAGCTGTATACAGTACACAGTACCTACAACTTCATAATTAAATGTGTATTATTATTAGTAGTGTGT
Source organism: Aricia agestis (assembly GCF_905147365.1). Classification (NCBI taxonomy): domain Eukaryota; kingdom Metazoa; phylum Arthropoda; class Insecta; order Lepidoptera; family Lycaenidae; genus Aricia; species Aricia agestis. The sequence continues at coordinate 398,332 of NC_056416.1, read as the reverse complement.
ATTATGTGGAAGTCTAAACTTTGCCTAAGGGAGGAAAATATACACCCTCACAAAGAGTCTGGCTCAAACCCAGAAGTATACTTTTATACTCCGATATTTCAGAAGCTGATTAGCCATAACTGTCGATTGCCAATTCGCTGCCCATTAAACGATCGTAAAAATCGATTACGACGGATTTATGGTGGGGTTTACGATGCTCCACGTCGGACGTCATGTCTGCCCAACGTAACCCATTTAGACGTCGCGTCGGATGTGTCGGAACTCGTAGGGTCTGTTGTGACCTATTTGTTATTTACGATGCCCAGCGTTCAGGTATTGAGATGTAGCGTTGGGTCAGGTAGCTGTTCTTTTGTAGGTCGTGAGTTCGTGACCCATTTGAGGACATTAGACTTATATTATCCAGCACCCTTATATTATCAAGCGTCACTTGATAATACAAAGATATTGGTCAAAGAATACTAAATAGCTACTACTTCATCGTGTTGATTCTATGTCCTTATTACACCTGGCCATTTAGCCGAAACTTTTTCATTAATCGTCATTCAAAATGTATGGAATTGACATAGGACGAGTCGAATGTCAACATCATATTAACGAACGCTTATATGTCAATTCCATACATTTTCATGCGCGATTCTATAACGAAGCGAAAACGAAAAGATTTTGGCTCACCCTCCAGTTGTATATAATAATTATAATAGCAGTACGAGACTCCTATTCGGCTAACTTGCGATTAAATAGTAGGTTATTTTAGAGCAAAAAATAATGAGTTGAAAGAGGATTATTTCTTAAATTCAGTGCGTACTAACAACGGATATAGAAAATATCTTAACAATTTTGGTTCAGCTTTCGACCCGATTCATGTTTCCCTAATCATTTATTAGTAGTCCTCAATTTTGTGATATTATCTATATTATTTGGACTCGTATTTTGAGCTGAATCTAATTATTTTACTGTTATTATTATTATTTGTTACAATTTTGTTTCATTATAAAAATTATCTAGCATTTTTAGTTTACTCTCAAATTGGCGAACTTATGAAATATTTCATAAAAGATGATGGATGGATGATGGTTTTTCAGCGGCTACGGCTTTATAGTTTAATATAGCACACGACTGCTTCTATAAAATGTGGTTAGTAAACACTGCGATTATGATATAAGCTGTGTGAGCAGATAACATAATATTTTCATTTCGACATCACAAAAATAGTTCCCTGATTAAGGCCATCGAATTTTGTTATTACTAGACATCGGATTATATGCACGATCAAAGTGCCAAAATATGCATGCAAGTATGCACGATAAATGGCCGAAATATGCACAAAATATGCACAATTAAAAGTCACTTATTATTAAAAAATTTTTTTTTTAAGAGCTTTTCCGTGGTGCCGTAAATAAAAGCGTCAATTTTATAATTTCACCAAATCCAGGATTTTTAATTTTTTATACATCACCAATGATAATTTTCTACCAACATTTTCCGATTGCAATCTTAATACCCATTGAAGTTTAAGAAATCGGTAACTACTTAATTCCATTTTTTCACTAAATATGTTGTCAACTTCAAAGAAAAAATTAGTTTTTAGAAAGATATTTTACCTATCGGGTATATTGCATTCTTTTAATGGGGATGGAGCCACACATTTAAATTGTTTTGATCTATCCTACCTCTGTTTTGTGGGCTCGGTGTGTGTCATGATAGCTAGTTTGGACACTACGAGGGCATCAAACTACCGAAATATGCACTATCAATGAAAAATTGCCAAAATATGCACTAACGCCCAGAAAGTGCCATTATATGCATTTGCATATGCAAGTATGCAAATGCATATAATCCGATGTCTAGTTATTACTAATTCTATTAAGCAATGTCCCCAAATATAAATACTATAAGCCTTCTTAATACTATTTCTTTATTTAGCTGGTACATTCTTATTTTAATCGCCGTCAAAAAATTAATGTCGGCTACACAGTGCACAATAATTGATAGCGGACTTTTCGCTGTATCTTTCTGGATTCGCGGAAATAGTGCGGAGGGGAAAGAATGTGAGCTATATATATTTAGAAACGTTTTATTATTGTTCCTGGACTGTGAGTCACTTCGCTACAATAAAACGCGACGAAAATAAAAGTTCTCTCCATTATCTGAGATAATCTTTAATCTTTTAATGCTGCCTTTCGAGATCACGAAATATAACATTTTTTTATACTCTGTTAGTTTTAATATGTCATTAAATGTATCAGATGTTTTTTTTATATATTTTGGCCTCTAAATATTATGTTTGTCTTATATTTTCTGTTTTTGACGACCTCTGTGGCTCAGTTGGTGGGCTGTTGGTAGCTCAAGCCGAGGGTCGCGGGTTCTAATCCCGCCGACGGAATAAAAAGTGTTCAAAGTTCCTGGATGTGTGTTAAATAGGTATGTGTATCATATAATAGAAAACTTAAATATATTATGTATAGCACTTATAAAAGTATTAAATATATTTCCGTTGTCTGCGGTACCTTTAACCCAAGTCCTTTAGGTACTTAGCAACGGGGCCAGACTGACGTGGTGTGAAGCGTCCATAGATATTATTATTTTAAAGTATCCAAATAACACATTTATATCTTTGATTTAGTAAAATAATATTTGTATTTATTTTTTCTAAGTTAGGTAAAATACTAAGCAGTCTGGCTCCTAAGTCGGGTCGAGGTTATTTTAATACAATATTAAAACTATGAAACTTTGAGCTTACTTTTATAAGAAAACGGGAGGATCTCTCCGATCCCTCCTAGCCCTTAAATATTATTTCAGAGGGGTCTTTGTGTATTTTTAATATATTTAGGGCAATAACAAACGAGAAGGGTCCAACTTATAACGATATTTTGTGCATACAGAGGGTTTGTGGGGAGATTTATTGTACATAGTTTTTCGTACGTAAATGATGCTTATGATCTCTATCAACTTTTATGAAATGTTTGCAAAAGTATAAAAAATAGTATTTGAGCAAGAAACAGGACTGGTAAATATTACTAGCTAAAAGCCGAGGTTTGAGGGCTCGTGTCATCAGTCGTCACACCTTGACTGATGATGACACATCTACATATTATAATATAAAAAACCTTGACTGTCTGATGTCAACACATCTACAAATCAATAGGCGTAATAGTTTTTCCGTAAAGTGTACTACAAAATGTAAAGGTTGTGGAATATACTAGGGCTCGCTTCGCTCGCCCTGATTAGCAAGGCCTTATGTAAACAAACATGCCTGCCTATAGTTTGCAAACCCTTTTCTTTCGTCAATACAAAATAGTCAGGGAGCCCTAGAACAATTTTTTTGATTACTATCAAGCTAATTTTTTGTGAGTAGCTTCATTTTGATAACACAAACAAGATTTTAATCTGCGAAAAATCTTGAAAGTGCGATAGAAAGGATTTCATACTTTGACTTGATGGTCCTTAAATATGGATTGTTCTATTTGTAGGACAATGTTACTCTTAAATAACTATTAACCTATCATATACAAAAAATCTGCTGGTTAGGGTTCCGTAGTCAACCAAGTTTTGTTGATTACAGAACCCTAAAACGGAACCCCGACCAGCAGATTTTTTGTATATTGATAGGTTAATAGTTAATAGTTATTTAATTTAAGAGTAACATTGTCCTACAAAATATAACAATCCATATTTTAGGACCATCAAGTCAAAGTATGAAATCCTTTCTATCTCTGTTAGCTACCACTTTCGAGATTTTTCTCAAATAAAAATGTTCTTCGTCTTATCTAAATAAAGCTACTCACAAAAAATTAGCTTGATAATAATAAAAAAAAATGTTTTAGGGCTCCGGCATCGGCACCCGGACTAAAATAAAGAAATGTCTTTATGACATTTCTATAGTACCTCGTGTATATTTGTTTATATTTTTATGACGAGGGTTCATCGAGGTGTGACATCATGGCGAGGTTATTTCGTGTCTGTGATTTATCTGCCGGTACGTAGGCCGCGAATAAACACCCGCGAATGTTCATTTTAAAACGATTCTATTTGCACCCGCGATAAATCAGACGCGTCACGCGCCCAAACAAACGCGCTGACAGGTTATAAATGAACTTTATGTCATTATTGTGACGTCACATCGCGGGCCTTACGATAAAAACATTGTAATTAATAACGTTTAAGATTTTTCTTGTATCATTTAAATAACTTAATATTTTAATTACCAAAGACATAAAAATACTATAAAATTTTAACTAATTATGATTTGTGAGTACCTCAGATATAAATTAAATAAATTTCTTAATATAACCTTAATTAAAAATGTCTGTTAACTTTTATGGAACTAAATAATAAATAATAATATTTGTAATTGGTGTGTATACCTTTAATTATTTAATTATTATGTTTTAGAACAAGAATACCTGTATTAGATTTCAATGAACGTAATTAGTAAGAAGTTGTTTGCGTATCAATTTAATTAAATAATATAAATTAAAATTGACCAGCCAGCATTCAGTTACATTGCCCGGGACATTTTCAATTAACTTTTATAGCGTTACTATAAAGATGTAGGTAAAATAAGTGTAAACGCAGTGTGTAGTGTAGAGCTGCTGAGCCCGCCACATCGACGCCGTCTGTCATTTCGTCGCGGGCTGTCGCACGGTCGAGCTACATTTCCGCCTGCCCTACATTCGGCGAGACTAATCGCCGGTCGATCATTGTCATTACTCGCTGTAATGAAACTTAAATTGCTAAGACCTAAGAGCTCCTTTAGGTAATGAGGTCTTAGGTATGAACTATAACAATAAGTGGGTGTGATAATAATATTATTACCGGTTACCTCAATTACAATAATCAACTTACTAGTTAATACTGAGCACTTAATTTAATTACAATTTAGAATTTTGTAACATTAAATTAAAATTAAAATGATGTCTTCTTCAGCCTGCTTGCGCCAATTCGAGTTAGTACTTAGTAGGCCCAGCAGTAATACAAATAATTAAAGGAATGACATAATATTTACTTTTAACTTTTAACTCGACTTGTGCAAGTGGTATTTGACAAAAAAGGTATTTTATTGACCTTTAGCTATATGTCCTGCTCATACTGCTTATCTTACGAAGCTTGTTTTTCACAAAGGTTTAGGCGGAAGTAAACAATGAAAACAAAACAAGTATTTGCCGAGCAAACCCACACGTGTGGGCAGGACAAACAGACAAACACTGTAACAATGGCGTACAATATTTGCGGCGGGTAGGACGTAAATGCAGCGGCCCGCGCGTATCTTATCGTAACGGTGTTGTATCTAATTTGTTTTGTTAACGTGATTGTATTAATTGTTTTATCACTAGTTCTTGCCAGATATACATTTTTTTAATCAGATAATATTAAATCCAGTAGAACCAGAAGAGGCAACAAAATACACGGTGAATATCCGTTTCGCCAAAAGAAAAAAAAAGTCATTTCATACTAAAATGCCGCAACATTTTTCACTGAAACTTCTCATTCTTTTTTCAGGGGGAAAAGTTGCTGCTATATAAAAAAATTGCTTATATACAGGAGTTTCAATCTGCGAAGTCTTGAAACGCAATAATATTATTTACCCTGTTTCATATACCAGCAAGTGATGAGTAACAACGGGAGACGAGACAGTTAACAGCTGTCGCCGAGATACAATAAACTCGGACTGTCACGAGATGAGATGTGGATTGTGGAACATGGCAATATAACTGATTTCAAGTGGATATAAAATAGAGATGGTAATAAAGGTATAGAGTGGGTCGGTAAAGCAGATTATGAGCACTTGTGACTGACTTTTACGATTTTAAAGTACATACTTACTTTTAAGCATATTATTTAAATGAATATTAATAACATCTGTCAGCGATCAGCAATCATGTTTGTGCTGAAGTGTACGTTTGTTAGTGTGAAGTTTGGTCTATAAATTAGATCCTATAGTATCACCATAACTAATTATAATTAAGATATTCGCGCATCATCTTATCTTATATCTTTAAACGAGCAATTCTTGTATTATATATAATTGGAATCTCATAATCGTCTCCAACGATTTTCATGAAATTTAGTATATTGAATAGGGGGTTTCGGGGGCGATAAATCAATGTAGCTAGGAATCACTTTTAGAAAATGTCATCTAATTCGTGTTTTATCGAATACCGAGCAAAGCCCGGTCAAATAGCTAGTTATAATCAATCAAGGTCTATGTCTGTCAAGTCATTTTTCCAATGTATTTTTATTAGAAGGGAGGTAAAGAAAACGATGGCGTTGAGAGAAAACGTCTAAATAGAATTACATTGTAATTAACTAAATATTTCATAGCTACGAAACTCATTTGTATAATGTAATGTATTTCCTCTATCTCTATTAATTAATTTGTAACCGCGGGGTGTTTCAACAAGACCTAGGATCTAGGTCATACATCAAATACTATTTACATTCTAACACCCCGACACCACATGTGGGCGTGTAAAGTGGTGGCTAACTTGCTGCACCATTTGTAAACCCTATCCCGATTAAAATAAGGTTAATAGTTTGTAACCGTACACAAGAAACAATACAACAAATAGTCAGGGGTATTAGCCAGTAAATACACTAATATTCTCAGAATAGACATTCAAATATTTGAATTGAAAACGTTGTTGTGTTATGTGTAGCTATAGCCTATAAGTACATTATACATTCACGTAAACGAGATAATTTCAGTGTAACACACACTCATCTTGAAAACATAATTACAATATTATTCGAAAAACTCCTCACAAAACTTAATTAAAAGTTTTTCATCATAATATTATTATTTTTTTCTAAACTAGCGTTCGAAATTTAAAGCTGAACTGAAAATAGAAATTAAAAACAACATGAACATGAAACAACAACATACAAACATCGTTGTCGGTTTCATACAATTTATGTACCGACTTCTGAGCCCCAAACATTCTCTCTGGCTTTTTAGTTCTGTATAGTTCGGTTTGAACTTTGAGCCAATATACAGAACTGTCTTTGTTAAGTTTTAGAACTTAATCAATTACAAGATGAAATAATTAGTAATAGTTGATAACTCAGGGGACGGGTGAATTGGACGTTTAGTGGGCAAGTTAAGCGCCGGGGGACTGATACACCGCCGAGCGCATGAATTGTTCTGTAAGTGCCCCGCTTTGTGCTGCTCACTCGCTTGTAGATCTAAACTTTATCTTGGCCCGTGTCTTCGATAGTGAAGACATCGTACATTTTGGTGTGATGATGATTGTGTGGTTAGCCTATGGTAGACCATATGGTGGTTAGCCTATGGTAGACCATATGGTGGTTAGCCTATGGTAGACCATATTATTATGAAGCTTTATATCGCAACAAATAAAAATATAGAAATAAATAAACAAAAATACTTTTACATTTATAAAAGGTGTCTTAACACCTCCATTGTGAGTATCGCAGACACAATAGATTTTCAATTGGTATGCGGCAGCCGGCTGCCGATTGGGGATTCATGGGTTAAATTAATATTATCGAACTTTACAAAAACACAGTTGTTTAGAAGTAATTGTTTACATACCAACATCATACATATTATGGGTTAGTAGTAATAATTCCGGTCAGTATTAAACTATAAGGGTCTTACCACAAAAGATTAAACATATTCTGTTAAACAGTTGTTTTGAGACAATTTTGTAATGAATTTTTCTTTAATCAACTGTTCAACAGGTGTTTAAATCTTTTCTTTTGTAGTTAGACCGTAAGTTTCCTGGCTTTTAGTGTATTCAAATTTAAAAATAACAAAACAAACACAATACAACGAAGAAATTCAGTGCCTCAACATTTTATTGAAAACAAAACACAATAAATACGTGAGGACTATGAACGTTAGCTATCTAATATTTAGATATTGCAGACAAATATACGAGCTGTGCAGTTTATATTGAGTTTGTAGCCAGGAGAATATGCACTCTAACCTTTCCTGTTAAAGTTTAAAATGCGGCTGTAAGTTTGTAAGTACAATACCTCGTAGGTTGTATATCGTGGAGTATTAGCGGATATTAGGTGTATCGAGCTGCACAGCGAATATCTCACGAATTCGTGAGATATTCGTTTGTTGTAAGGGGAGCAGCCTGAAAATGTCATTAAGTTATCTATATGCATGTGTATTGTGTATTATAGTGAACTTTATGCTTCAGTACGTGATTGAAAATAATAGCACAATAGACAGAACTCATGATAGCATTGTCGTTGTTGATTGATTAAAGTGTGAATAAAGAAATATTATACATAACATATTAAGCAGTTATAGGCTCTTATTAACAATAATAAGAGCCTATAACGGCTTAATATGTTATAGTGATAGCCCTTTTGCTTTTTAGGGTTCCGTACCCAAAGGGTAAAAACGGGACCCTATTACTAAGACTTCGATGTCTGTCCGTCTGTCTGTCTGTGTGTCTCCAGGCTGTAACTTAAGAACCGCTAGCTAGACTTTTGAAATTTTCACAAATAGTGTGTATCTGTTGCCGTTATAACAACAAAATATGCTAAAAACAAAATGAATTAAATATTTAATACAACACACGTAATTTTTTTGCCATTTTTTGCTCGATATCAATAACGGCAAGGCACTTGAAATGTTCAGTTTTATTTCTTTTTTAATAATTTATAATAAAATTGTGATAAAATATGAAATAATAAAGGGGGTTTTTCATACAAAAAACATAATTTTCAGCCTATTTTTGCTCTATTGTGGTACGGAACCCTTCGTGCGCAAGTCCAACTCGCACTTGGCCGATTTTATTTTTATTTTAAGACCCCGATTTTCTTTTATTTTAACGAGCCCGGCGAATGGGGACTTAATGTGAAGCTGTAATTGGCCGCTTGTCTCCCGCTGACGAATCGACACTCATTATTACATATTGAGATGTCCTGTCAACAACATTGTAACTTGTTATTATTTTATGTTTTCTCCCAAATTATATTAATTTAGTATTTCAATTCTGTTATATTTTAACGCAGTTTCTAGCTAGTGTCCGATTCATATGAAACAGAAGTCGTACAACTGACTTTTTGGAGTTTCGACCAATAAGAAAGCGTTTGATGTTGGTTTGTTATTTTATAGGAATACCATTTCGTATTTTTATCTTACTGAGCCTGCACTAAAATCACATGGAAGCTTATAATAGCAGAAAAACGGTAAATGTTGTATTTTATACGGAGCTATACGTAAATTGATATGAGTTGGCGCTAACAATATGTACAAGATAATAATATGTTACGCGTCGTCACTCGTGAACTGTCAGTATACGTGACGTGGCATCTCATTTTTATTAAAAAAAGAAATAAATATTCGGTATCACAAAATACTCTACTAAAACAAAATATTTGGATGGAAGTTCCTTATCGCGCGTTGCGAAATGGAAGCTAGACGAGAAAAGTTGTAACGACACTTTTTGACCGACACATCATCAATCAAGTAGGGACACTTACCCCTGCAGAGGGCATTGATGTGGCGATGACGTCAACTGGCGGGAAATTTAAAATTCTGCCATTCCTCTATAATGGGATTATTTTTTTATAACTTCGTTTCATCCGGGTCCGGTCCCTTGACACCTCTCAAGATTTTTGTCTAAGTAGAGTGTTTTTTTCACACCACAGAACGAAAATAATTAATATACGTTCCAATAATAATAATTGATATCTGTCGTACGTTTTACGTTACGTCTGAAATGACGTCAGTGGGCTTCGGCCTGACCGAGTATGCTAATTGCTAGTATCTCTCTCGGTCGGAAGATCTTCCTTTTCGGCCACCATTAACATCGTTGAAATATCGATGGCCCCAACGAATAAACGTGCAATCGAAAAAAGACAACTTTCAGGAAGACAAAAAAACGTTTGGAACCATACAACTTTGACTACATAATAAATAGACAGCTATATAATGTACAATCAAATTAAAGGTAAGATAAATATCTTTCAGCTCATATTATTATCACTTGTCTTGCTCCTACTTGTACACATACAGACATACACATTATGATCGCGCTATTGAAAAACCCTTTTTAAGGATGTGGCTCAATTACACTTGAATCCTTCTAGTGGACCCTTACACGGTACACCCTCACACTTGAAAGGCTTTCCTGCCTTTTGCAAACCATACTAACTACGTAACACTCGGCTACAGTCAGCAAAACAATGCAAAAGGCAAAATATTAAACATTATGTTAAAAATAAAAATCATTGAACTCTACATTAAACTATATAAAATAATTGTAAATTGATTATTTGAATAGAGAAAATAGGACACGTTTTATTTAAAACGAGCTCTTGCCCACGGCTTCGCTCGCGATAAGAAGTATATACAAACTTTCGTCCCCTATTTTAACCCCTTGGAGGTAGAATTGACCAAAATCCTTTCTTAGCGGATGCCTACGTCATATCATCTACCTGCATGCCAAATTTCAGCCCGATCGGTCCAGTGGTTTGGGCTGCGCGTTGATAGATCACCATGTCAGTCAGTCCCCTTTGAGTTTTATATAAGTATATATACATATTGTTCGCGCCAAACTTTAGCGCGACGAATGTGGCAGTTGGCAACACTGCGCATGAGTCTGCGCTGTCAGCTGTCATACGTTTGACGCAAGTTCGAAACAGTCCATTACCGGCGCGCGATCGTTACATACGAAAAATATCGGCTAGCCGTTCCCGTGATTCGCGATAAATCCTCAGCTCAGTGAAATAGAAGGTGACAGTGTCGTGTGACTACGAGCATCAGCACATCAGCCCTATCAGCCCTATCAGCCCATCTGCCCAGCTGTCTCAGCCACCAGGTAACCCCAGTTTCCTTTCTGCCCATCGTTGTAGTGTAGGGGTCCTCGCCCCTACATTTTCTGGTCCTTCGAGCCGTCCAGTGACCTTTCTGGTCATTTCGAGCCTTTCAGCACACTCCCTGGTCCATAGCGAGCCTAGGAATATTTTTTTTTCACCCACCCGCTTTAATGCCCCGCCCGGCGAAAATTAAAACTACAGTTCATTCTGCTCATATTTCTGCCTTATCTTATTAGAATCCCATTTTATTATTAATATTCTATCGAATTAAGTAACCTCCGCCCATTTTTTACCTGCTTACGGCAATATTTTTGCAAGTTTGCCAAATACGATTTTGTTCGTCCGCCATATTAAGTAATAATTTGCATAGGTAATTTAATCCCCTATCATCTTATTGTGTAATTGTAATCGCATTATTTTCAGCCAATATATTGCGTCTATATTACATTTCAATTAAATTCCCGAATATATTTCAGCCCAAATACCAATATAAAAATAACTTCAACATAATTCCGTCGGGTTATAAGAACAAAGAAACTTTCATACATCACATAGTTTGTGCCTATTACATTAAGTGTTATTATTGTTCAGCTCATTGAAATATTTACAGTTGTTTTTGTTAACTTAGCACTTAGGTACTTCGACTTAATTACTCGCCTTATCGCGATCGATCTTTCGCCGCGCGCGCATACCTCAGCACCTCCGCTCCGATAAGAAACATCTGTTAATTGTTTTTAATAACTATTACAATAACAAGCGTCTTAGGTATCGCATTTAAACGTTTTATGTCTCCGCTCATTACATAATATTGCTGTTACCGAGTTATACTTGCGTTAGAATTCAGATATACAAACTCAGCACATTACTATAACACTTTACTATTTTTTCAATATAGTTTATTAACTACTTATATACATTTTTATCAGCTCGTTAAGGTTCCTTTACACTAGCATGCCTACTAAATCGCAAGCTGCCGTTTTCAGAGAGGCCGTCAAAGCTTTCAGTCGGCTCAAAGAAATTGCGACAGCACTTTCTAGTGGCGACTCCAAGGAGTCTTCTCAAACATTAAGAAAGGAATTTAATGCGCGATTCAAGGAAGTTTCCTATCAAAAAACAAGACTCGAGAAAATTTATCACGAGGTCCTAGACGACCCAAACTTATCCCAAGACAACGAAAAACTTTACACATCGAATTACGACACTGCGATTTCTGATTATTATTTTATTTTAACGGCAGCCGAAAATACACAAAGTACTTCGGAGACTCCTCAGCTCACTTCTTCCGTTTTGCCTAAAATTGAGCTTCCGAAGTTTAATTCGTTGGTTGAAGAATGGCCTTCTTTTATTACGATTTTCCGTAGTCTGATGGACGACATGGCAACGTTGTCGGACGCGTTTAAATTACATTACCTACTCTCATGCCTGTCGGGGGAGGCATTATCCATGGTTTCACATCTAAAAATCACTAACGAGAATTATAGTGTTGCGCTCGACATATTAACACGTCGATATGAAAATCGTCGCGTGTTGATCGACAGATTTGTCGATATTATACTCGGTCTGCCCAATATTCATATACGCTCGAGTATCCGAGCTACTTTTCTCACTCCGCTCATCTCGGCTCAAAGCGCATTAAAAATTTAAATTTACCTATGGACAGCAACTATGTTTTTGTCTCGATTGTAGTCCGTAAACTACAGGGGGAGCTCCGCACATTATTCGAGAGGAGATACGGCGCCTCTGATGTTCTGCCCACATTAGATAATTTAATCTTTTTTTTAGAAGAGCACGCGCGCTGCATCGAGACAGAATGTTCGACGCCAGCGCGCACTGAGTCTCAAGGTCAAGCGGGATCTTCCCGTCAACAACCCCCCTCCCCCCGCTCTCCGCGCAGTCTCCGCTTTAGACCCATAAGCCCCGCGTATCAGCGCTCGCCTTCAGCACATACCATGCGTACCCCGCATGTCAGCCCAGCTCCATCTCATTCTCGCCAACACTATGTACCCCCCTCTCCCCCCCGACAAGTTCAGCACGTATACTCAGCTCAAGCCAGTTTTAAATCTAAGTTTTACTGCCCATATTGTAGGTCCACAGAGCACAAATTAATAGCTTGTCCCAAGTATAACCATCAGCCCATTCAAGGACGTTGGGACTTTATCGAGTCAAAAGGTAGATGTCGTAAATGTTTAGGTCCGCACTACGAAAACGAATGTAGGTCGACTGGTGTCTGTAAGGATTGTGGTAGTCCTAATCATCACACTTCTCTTCATCGTCATGATGCACCACGCTCGCCAACATCATCAGCTCATTTACTTCCTGCTCACTTGCGCGCGCAGCCCCGTCGTCGTGATAATAATAATAATGCTCATACCTACACATCTAATACTAACCATACGATCGTTCATCATCAACCATCTACATCTCATCAGTCGCATTCATCTTCGCCTCATAATAATAATAATAACAAACAATGACTACCTACCATCACGGAGCATTCAGAGTTAGAAAATCAGCCCAATAATTTAAATAATAATTTTTCTCATCATAAATCCGCTCATAGCTCAGCTCATAATTCAGCTCATAATGATTCCGCTCAAGTTAATACTACTCAGCATAATAATAACTCATTACAAACTCCCATATTATTACCTACAGTTGTTTTGAAAATTTCAGATAAATATGGTAACTATCATAAAGCACGCGCATTACTTGATTGTGGTAGTATGATAACATTAATTACTCAACGCTTAGTAAAAACACTTAATTTACAACCGAAACATTGCTCATTAAAAATTACAGGCGTTGGAGATCAGCACATACAAAATTCTAAAGGTCATGTTTCGATTACTTTTCGGCCCACACGTAGTGACACGCCTTCTATCACAACTTCCGCTCATATTTTGAAGGATGTCACAGGTTACCTACCTATGCAAAAAATTCCCGATGTAGTACATGACTCGGAAAGTCAGCTTATTCCTTTAGCGGATCACAATTATCATACTCCTGCGCCCATCGATCTCATTTTAGGCTCAGATGTTTTAGGCCATGTGTTAGATGGTACTAAGGTGACTTTGGGCCCGGGGAAGCCCATAGCCTTTGGCACGATTTTTGACTTTGCACTCATAGGTCCCATTGAACAATTATATGATAATTCAGTAGTTCAAGTTAACTCCGCTCATATCGCTCATTCGACTCATTCCGCCCAATCCGCTCATTCTGTTCATTCTCATTCTCATCAAGATATAAATAAAAGTCTAGAACGATTCTGGGAGTCAGAAGAACCCCAGCCGCGTCCAACTCACTCAAACCCATTACATGAACAATGTGAAGACTTATTCCGCTCAACTACTACTCGTAACCGATCGGGACGTTATATCGTAACTCTTCCATTTTTATCGAATGCTCCGCAGTTAGGTAGTACACATGCTATTGCTCTCCGTAGATTTCTTAACTTAGAAAAGCGATTACAATCCGACCATTCATTCCGCTCAAAATACATAGAATTTATGAACGAATACATAAACTTAGGCCACATGACACCTTGTCATCCTTCTACTTTTACTCATAAAACTCATTATTATATTCCTCATCATGGTATATTTAAATCAGGTACTGATAAACTCCGCACAGTATTCGATGGCAGTTGTAAGTCATCCAATGGTGTCAGCCTTAATGATTGCCTACATACAGGCCCCGCCCTTCAGCGTGATATTGTCGATATAATTCTGACATTCAGGACACATCGTGTAGTCTTTACCACAGATATAAAAATGATGTTTAGAAATATTATTATCAATCCAGATCAACGTCATTATCAGCTCATACTCTGGAGATCGTCTCCTGATCGACCTTTACTCACATATGCACTTAACACTGTTACCTACGGATTACGTTCAAGTCCTTATCATGCTATCCGCACATTATTACAACTAGCTGATGATGAAGGTCATCGCTATCCCCAAGCTGCTCATGTATTACGTAACTCCATATTCGTAGATGATATTCTCTGTGGTCATGACTCCATAGAAGAAGCTTCAGCTCTTCAAACTCAGCTCATTAAATTATTATCGCTTGGTGGTTTTCAGCTCAGTAAATGGAAATCTAACACTCCTCAACTCTTACAACGTTTCCCAGATGATCAATGCGAAATGCCTAAGGACTTTGACATCAGCTCAGACTCTCCATCTGTTAAGGTCTTAGGTATTTGATGGATTCCGCAGTCTGATGAATTTACATATCACATTTCACTACCGCCAATTCCTCACATAACGAAGCGATCCATACTCAGCACTGTAGCTTCTCTTTATGATCCAAACGGTTGGATCACTCCTGTCATATTCCGCGCGAAATTACTTCTACAAAAATTATGGTTGCTCAAATTGGATTGGGACGACCCCACTCCAGATAACATTACACAAGACTGGCAGCGCATTTCTCATGATCTTCCGCACATCTCAAACATACATTTTCCCAGACACGTAGCTCCGCACAAATTAACTTCTACATACTCACTTCATGGCTTCGCAGATGCCTCAGAAAATGGTTTTGCTGCAGTCGTATATTTACACGAATTAAATCACGACGGATCGGCTAACGTTCAACTCATAATTGCTAAATCTAAGGTAGCCCCTATTAAAAATAAACTCACAATTCCCAAATTAGAATTATCCGCGGCTACACTTTTATCTCAACTCATGTTTCGTGTCTCTCAACATCTCTCCGCTCATCTAACAATATCTCAACATGTCTGTTGGTCAGACAGCACCATTGTACTCGCGTGGATTAAAACTCCTACTCATCGTTTACAAACATTTGAAGCTAACAGAGTAACCAAAATTACTAATAACTCTCTCTCACTCATCTGGCGTCATGTACCTACACACTTAAACTCTGCTGATTGTGCCAGCAGAGGAATCTCAGCACATTCTCTTCTTTCACATAGCTTATGGTGGTCTCCTCCTTGGCTCAAACTGCCAGAGGATACCTGGCCCAAGATGCCTTCAGCTCACACTCGACAAGAATTACCGGGACTCAAACCTAAGCAAGTTCCATGTCATTTCACAATCCCCGGTATAGATAGTGATCTTCTTACACGATTCAGCTCATTAGATATACTTATCGGCGTCACAGCGTACATGCGACGATTTATTTCTAACTGTAAATTACCTACACACTCGCGAGAACTAGGTCCGCTAACTGTAAATGAACGTAGACAAGCTCTGCTCTTCTGGATCCGCTCTGTTCAACAGAACTCCTTCGCAGAAGACATTCACCGCCTGCAAATTAACAAACTCTGCACAGTTAGGTTACAACGATTATCACCTTTTATGCAGAACGGTCTTCTTCGAGTAGGTGGTAGACTCACTCGCTCAGAACTCACATACGATGCACAGCATCCATTCATACTGCCTAGTTCTAGTCCGCTCACAGACCTTATCATCGATCACTATCATCGTATTCATTGTCACCCTGGCACCGATACATTACACGCTATATTACGTCAACAATTCTGGATATTATCAGCACGCCGCATCATTCGACATAAAACGTATAAATGTATAAGATGTTTCCGTTGCCGCGCTCAGCCCGAAATGCCTGTCATGGCTGACCTTCCAGCCGACAGAGTTATACCTCAGCCCGTATTTAGTCACGTGTCTACAGATTTTGCCGGCCCATTTTTACTTAAATCGAGTCAACTACGAAATGCTAAGTTAATAAAAGGTTACTTTTGTATATTCGTTTGTCTCACTACAAAGGCGGTTCACTTGGAACCCGTATCCGCACTTTCTACAGATGCATTTATTGCCACGTTACAAAGATTTTGCTCACGTCGCGGTGTTCCCGTTTTAATACGTTCCGATTGCGGCACAAACTATGTAGGTGCTAGGAATCAGCTCCTAGAAGTTCAACAATTTCTCAATGACAATAATGACGCTATTTCCCATAAACTCTCAGCTCAAAATATAACTTGGTTACTTAATCCGCCCAAGGCCCCGTGGATGGGAGGCATCCACGAGATTAATGTTAAATCTACCAAGCAACTTCTCTACCGTGTAATCGGTGAACAACGCCTCACATTTGAGGAATTCTCAACTCTGCTCGCTAGAATTGAGGCCGTATTAAATTCTCGGCCTATCAGCCCACTATCGTCCGATCCTACGGACTATCAGCCCCTCACAGCCGGCCATTTCCTCATAGGCCGTCCGCTCACAGCTCTTCCCGAGCACACAATAGATGACAGAGTCATCTCCCCCCTTAAGCGCTTTCAGCTCATTCAATCTCTCTCTCAGCGTTTTTGGGCTCTCTGGACCAAGTCCTACCTCCATACCCTTCAAATCCGCTCCAAATGGCTTTCCTCTTCCTCTCCACCCAAAATTGGGGAACTGGTTCTGCTCAAAGAAGACAATCTGCCTCCGCTCCAATGGAAGATGGGAAGAATCACACGCCTACTACCTGGGAAGGATGGAGTCATCAGAGTTGTGGACTTGGCCACCTCACAAGGCCAGCTGCGGAGACCTGTCGGCAAGATTGCCCGGCTCCCACTGGATTCAGCTCAAGATGGGGATCAGCTCACGCCCATTGCCGGGCCCCCCCAGGATGTTCGCGCCAAACTTTAGCGCGACGAATGTGGCAGTTGGCAACACTGCGCATGAGTCTGCGCTGTCAGCTGTCATACGTTTGACGCAAGTTCGAAACAGTCCATTACCGGCGCGCGATCGTTACATACGAAAAATATCGGCTAGCCGTTCCCGTGATTCGCGATAAATCCTCAGCTCAGTGAAATAGAAGGTGACAGTGTCGTGTGACTACGAGCATCAGCACATCAGCCCTATCAGCCCTATCAGCCCATCTGCCCAGCTGTCTCAGCCACCAGGTAACCCCAGTTTCCTTTCTGCCCATCGTTGTAGTGTAGGGGTCCTCGCCCCTACACATATATAGATGTACAATATCGAGTTATGCATCCTGCAATACGGAGCTCCCGTTGAACATAGTACCCGTTCCCGTCGTACATTTAGTTGTCTTAATTTAATTTGATAAAACTCTTCGTACTCTACTCTACATAGTTTCGAATATCTTCTAATATATTCGAACAGTCTTTTTGTCGACTGTACTCATAATATTACGTTGTTATTATTACGTAAGACGATACAACATTAGCCGAAATAATATAAGCCGGGGCAGCGGTAATGACACTCGGCGGAGGCCCGACATGGGCCCTATTAGCTGACATGGGCTCAACGGCCTCATGTCAGTTATTGTTACGCCCCGAAATGAGGCCACTGCCCTATATACCAGGGTATGGGGTTATGCTACGAGACACTTATGTGGGTATAAAATACGTCACTCACATAACGCCCGCTTAAAATTTAAGTGGTTAACACAACATGTTATACCAAAGTTTCTACTAAAGTACTAGGTACCTAAATACGTTTTTAGTTACGATTTGTTATTCGATATTATAAATACGAGATCGTTAGAAGGTAAAGCGCTCATTTTGAGTGGACAAATTAAGTGGGCCCTGAGGAACCTAAGCCTCTAAGGCTCCACCTGATACCGGTAAATCTTCCGTGTCGACTGTCGAGTGACTTAAACCTTTACTAGTTTTATAGACGAAGTGCTTATGAAGATTTTACTCTACCTAAGCCATGCTTGAGTTATTATTTTATAACAAGAAGATTATAACAAGATCACGTTACATTCATTTACGTGATTTCCTGTAGTTTAACTGCGGCGCTGATTTTGCTTGTCCTGTAACTTTCGTCCAACAGATCGCTCTATCAGTCGTCAACTCTCTGGCGCCGGCGGCGTGGTGGTTATCGTCACATTTGCGGTGTTCTACTCAATTAGGCACGAGATCTGCACGTGACGTCACTGGGGGGGAAGAGGGGATAAAGAAGGGGGGGGGGGGGGACAGCCCTACATCTGTTTGGGCAGAACTTTTGTGAAGATAACGATTGCGTGTGATATCAAATCGTTCGCAAGTTTTGATTAGTTTAGCGAGACTGATTGGATCTACGAATTTTATTGGTCCAGTACAGTCATGAAATCGTATCTAAGTCTTGTTCAAGTTACCACATGTGACTTATAACGCTTCGAAAAACAAACATTTAAAAGATGTACAAGAACGCATTAAATCTCGTCCTGTGCAAAGTTCAGCGTAAATAAAAGTGCATCGTACACCCGCTGTTTAAATAATTTCAACACATTAGCACGCGCTACAAGACACTCCATTTGCTCGCGAACAAGACAGCATTAGAGTCGATGTGCTCAGCACTCAGTAACAATGTGTTACACTGCTGAGTGCTGTTTCTGTGCAACTGCTGAGTGCTGTATTCGGAACACCCCTCATTACTCTACGTGAGCTTTTATCTCGGACTTTGAGTAGGTCAAACCGAACTATCTTTCGCGGAAAGTTTTTGTATAACCTTTGTTATTAATTTACAGTACACTGTGGGTGGGACTGTTGGATTTAATGTTTTTCAGGGTATTTAGGGGTAAATGTCTGGAATGGAACACTGCTGAAGAGTGACGAATGATAAAAAGACGCGAATCTATCAGAAAGAAGGCCTTTTAATTCGCGTAGAAGGCATCAGGCAAATGTAAATGTGCGATTTGAAAAGATTTAGGTTTCATAATGTATTTATAATGACTTACCATCTACATATTACAAACTTTTACGTATATTTATAGTTAGATAAAACAATTTGTGGTAAATAATCTTATTCAGTATTAAAATATATTATTTAGAATATTATCATGTTCTTTTACGTTATATAATTATGTTGATTATCTACATACCTTGTAATTTATGTTAATTAACAAAGACGTTGTTCTGAGGTTTCAGTACTGTGATCTCGCGAATGTCGCGAAATGTGTAACAAGTACGTAATTATTTAGTTTACATTACTTTCATAATAATAATGTTGGAAACTTGGGACATTTTTATATCATCATTTACGGTCATTAGAGTTAACAAGTCAACAAAATTATTTAAATCAATATGTGCGGAGAGAAAGTACCATGGTCCGTACTTCGTAGAACAATAATATTCCCGCAAACCACATTTCTTCTCGCGTAATTGTTTGTTTCCGGGCTGCTCATCTGTAGACGTGTATCGTGGACCCCCGGCGGAAACGTCTCACGGTTCACGAGACCCCCTGTTGCGGGGGGTCTCGAGACCCCCTGCTATGGGGTCAATAGACCCCTGACGAGACTGAAGCTACCGGGAGTACTGCAGACACATTAAACTGTATCTTTGTGTAGTTTTTGTTTGGCGCTCATCGAGACCGTTAACAGAGCTTAGACAATATTTTCTTTAGGTGAAAAGATTTTCCAGTGATGCTTTGATGAGTCTGGCCTCTAGTGTATAATATACATTCTATATTATACACTAGAGAGCAATCTATAGTTTAGACTAAAGACTAGATGAAATAAGTAATATTTTAACCGACTTCCAAATAGGAGGAGGTTATACGTTTGGCTGTGGATATTTTTGGTATTTACTATGAGTAATTATTACGAGTAATGATGATTAATTTCTAGTCAGTATTTATCGTAATATAATATGTATCATATTATTATTAGTTTGATGGGGTTCTTTAAAAATATTTTGTTTAAGTTTACAACTTATACGACAAAATAAAAGTGATTCAAAGTTGGTCCCAATTTTATGAGTATCAGTTTTCCCAATAGGTTTGCTGTAACTATGAGTTCAGGAATATCGGCAACCCCACAGGGAGGGAGCTTCCCTCTGTGATACAACAATATAATAAAACTTCGTTTTTCCTAAGCCCGGATATGGCTTGTTTCTAGTTCGTAATATTTTGACCTCCTATCCATTTAGGTATATTTAATTTTTGCCCAGATCATGATGTGAAGTTTATTCCATTTTCGCCTTCCATGAGTTAAAAGTAGAAGAGTTTTGGCATCAGCAGAATCCATTAACAAAGCTATCGAATGAGAATCGTAGAGGCGCTGTCGAGACTCGAGCAGTCGACAACAGTTCGTGCTAAGCTCTGAAGTAATAATTACAAACATAAAGGTTTAATATTGCTGATGAATCGCAAACTTGTAATTTGGCGAACTTCGTAAAAGGCGAAGTTTGCAGATATTTGAGAACGTACAATTTGCCAATCACGGATTTGGCGCAAACAGCGGGGTGGTTTGTTTCGTTTGTTCGTAATTAACTATCGGTTTCCCGGCATGATGTATAGATATATACGCTATATACTATACGGATGTTCTATCGAGGGTGGCCCTTATTAATTGTGAGGATACAAGATACTTCAGGATCATTGCTTTATTCGCTCGGACATATAAAACGGTTGTATTGTGTTTCTTGATCTTTTGTGTCCATTCTTTTTTGCCCGTGACGTAACGGAGTATAAGTTATGATATTATAGCAGTTTTGTCTGTAACATCCGGTACTTTCTTACTTTCCTTAGTTTTAATTTCATGCTATATATTTAAAGATTTTATAAAATTTTTATGAAAGCAATTTAACGAGCCTCAACAAAATATAAAACGAAATGGCCTCGAAATTGCCTTTTAAGTCGCACTTCGCAGTGCGCACTCGGTGTCGAGTATCAAAAATCGCTTAATTTTAATCCTAAGTGAAAACGCACATTCACTTTTACGGCCGCGCGTTACATTCGTCGAAAATATTCTCCAGTAATCGAGCTGACGCAGGGCGGGCGGCGCGGCGGTGCGGGGCGGGCAGGTGATGAAGACGTACCTGCCCTCGAGGGTCGAAATGAAAATAACTGTGACGAGGCACAATTTTATATTTTTCGGGGTTTATGAAGCGGCGTCGGGGGATCGCGGTGCCGCTGTTTGGGGAATATTCCGCAGACGTCAGGATCATCGCCAACATTTTTCAGATCTATTTTTTTTTTGGATAAAACGCACTAGGTAATGGTACGTTATTATTATAATAGATACATTATAAGTTTCTTATGTCAATGCATTATACATATTTCCAGATCCATTCCAAGCTTACTGAGATGAGATTCAAAACGATACTAAAATAATTGTGTTTGCCGTATATCGGAAAAAGTTGTAAGCTATTAAACTGTGAATTTATTACAGATGGGCAATAAAATATGGCATTATCGTACTTATATGAATTACTTTATTACTTAATTACCTTTTTACCTTCTGTTTAAGTGTTATATCGTCATGTTGAAAATGTAGGATACAGTACATCTTTGTGAATATTTAACTACAGCAAACTAAAACTAGGAGGGGAAGATTTTCTCTCCTCGAGTTTGTAGCTCAACTTACATGGTGCTTCTTTTAAAGTTTAAAATGTAGCGAGTTTCCTGCATTACCTGGTAAGAGGCTATTCTGAGTTGAATCAAAATTAAGAGGCAAACTTCTCGCGTACTTATTCCGATCGTAAAAGCTGATTCTCCGTCGACCTCGCCCCGACATCGCCCCGACATCGCCGCTGCATTATTTTAACGGGCGCGCCCGTTTCGTGCATTTTATTAAATTATTTTTCATAACGCTGAACTTCTTTGTTTAGGGAGAATTTTATGACTAGGTGTCGGCCGGCAGCGGGGGCGCTCATTTCTCTCGTCCAATAATTAGTTTTCTCGAGAAATCTCGGTAATTATTTTATTCATACTGGCATCACTATTCCCTTGGCGTTTTAAATTAAAACTTGAGATCTCTTTGGCTGTATCTAGATACATATTACACAAGCAACGCTTTTAGTCGGAGTGGCCAGCTCCGACCCGCAGTTTACGTGAGAGGCTAACGACACAGCTGCATGTGAACTCGATGTAAATCTTTTCTTACTCGCTGAATATACGTCCCGAGCTTTTGAATATGATTGCTAACTCAAACGTTAAATGTTTGTTTACAAGCTTGTGATACGATGGTTAATTAATTATTATTGTAATAAAAGGAAGCGTCATAAGATCTGTGAACTCAAAGTTGTTCTTAGTAAAAAATGTTCCTCATTCTTCGTAATTCAGTTACTGTCCACACTTTCGTCTATAAATATCTTCCGAAATAATTGTTTTGATGTAACTTTAAATCTTGTTTACAGTTTCATAAATTGCTAATCAAAACGCTGTAAATAATCCGAATCCGGGGCCTATCCCTCGATCAAACAATCACAAAGTTGCCAACTACTCGCGGCCTCATCAAAGTTTGTCAATCAGCTGGTCCTGGGTCCCGGCGCCGCGCGGGCGCGGGTCATTATAATCATTACTGATTTGTATTAATTTGGACGTCCCAGAATAACACTGTTTAGTACTGGAGAGTCCGAACACGTTAAACCTTTATTTATGAAAATAATTATGCCATTATGTGACTGCTGAATTGTCGTGTTGCAAACAACAATCTTTACTTTATAGGCGTCTCGTGACTATTCTTAACTTAACTTAAAGCATTACTTTCTCCTCCATCAACCTGAAGCTTATTAACACTTTGATATACGTTGCTGCTATCCGTATTACGCAATTAGTTAAGACGGTGACGTCACGGCGCTGTTTAAACTCAATACAAACTATAAATTCGTTAGCAGCTGCGGTCCGACACTGACGGATGGCCCTCAGATAGCCCGCTATAATACTGCCTCTATAATATGACCGCATGGGAACTTTATATTCAGTCTTAAACTTGTTGAAGACAGGAAGGTTCTTTTTGTCAGCTTAGACTAATAGGAGCGAAGAAATAGAGGAAAGTGTGGAAAAAACGGGAGAAATTATTTGAAATGGCTTATTTGAATCCGCTAATCTACTACTGGTCCGATTTGAAAAATTCTTCCAGTGTTAGCCCATTTATCAAGAAAGACTATAGGCTATATTTTATCACACTAAGACTAATATTAGCGAAGAAATAGAGGAAAATGTGGAAAAAAACGGGGGAAATTATTTGAAAGGGCTTATCTCACGAACTACTGGAGCATTTTTTCTGTTATTTGGCACAAATAAGAAGTACACCACATGAAAGATCATAGGCTATTTTTTTGTACTAATTTGTCTATGAAATATTTAATTTACGCGAGCGAAGCTGCGCGCATTGTTATATTTCGCGTGGTCACGACATCACGCGTGAACGGCTGGACCCATTTTGCTGAAATTTGGTATAATGATACTTTGATTCCCGAAAAAGAACATAGGATACATTTTGTCTCGGAAAAATGTACCGTTACTACACAATATACTTTTATGATTTGTGCGTAAACTATTCAATCTATTTTGATGGAATTTGGCATGGAGATTGGAGATAGGGCTGGAGGACAAATTTGAATCTGGGACAAGGAATGTTTTTTGTCCCGGAAAAATATGCGGTTCCCACACAATATACTTTTCTGATTTGCGCGTAAACGACTCAATCGATGTACGGGAACAACTATAAACTAAAGTCCACGCGGACGAAGTCGCGGGCAACAGCTAGTATTTAAGATTTTTATTATATTATCACATATCTAATACACAATTACACATCCAGACCCGGAAACATTGAAAACTTTTTGTTCCGTCGGCGGGATTCGAACCCGCGACCCCCGGCTTGAGCTACCAATGCGCTCACCACTGAGCCGCAGAGGTCATCAAGTCAAAAATTAAACTGCACAATTAGGTAAATAATGCTTAAAATCGAAAACCCAAGTGTCGAGTTGTCGCATTTGACGTAGGTTAGCTTAAGCTTGTCCCTCGGGCTTCGTCAAAGGGTTTTCATGGATATTATATCGCTGTCGATCCCGGCGACGCAGGAGACTTATTTTGACATATTTGTCAAACTAGCTTTTGCCTACTACGACAGAACTTTTCTCATCACGATGTGCGGTGCTTAATTAGGGATTGTTGCCAAATGTAACAACCACAGTTCTTACGAACTTTGGATGGTTAAGGGCTCCTGAAATCACAAGTGGTCTCTGGCCTCTGCTCTCATCAGCAAGATGTCAGGAACAGGGTTCTACTACGAGCCACTTGCTTATAAAAGCCTTTGAGAATTTGTTATTCGTATAAATTAATTAGGCTTAGACCTGTATAGCTATTTATAGCTTTGCGTAGGAGTAGAAGATACTTATTTAGTCCGAGCTTTGTTGGTTACTGACGTAGTAATAATTTGTGGCGGTACCCACAATTCGCCTAACAGTCCTGCATCGCGCTATCGAAGTTTCGGAGAACGGCAAGATATATTATACAACGTCTGAAATGACGTCAGTGGGCTTCGGCCCGACCGAGCATGCTATCTCGCTCGGTCGGAACATCTTCCTTTTCGGCCGCCACTAACAACGTTAAATTGGTGACCACCGACAAGAACACGCATCCTTCTGGGCATCAATCATCATCAACACTCCTCGCCCCTCCGTACCACGTCAGCAGACATCATGCATAACCGGGTTGGAGGTCCGCGCCGGTCGAACCCGCGTCTGGCTTGAACGGGGCAGCCATAGGCTACAACGACCGACCGGTCGTTGTAGCCTATGGCTGCCCCGAAACGTCGATAGCGCGATGCAGGAATCTTAGGTGAATTGTGGGTACCGCCACATCACTCCCCCCCCGAAGACCTGTGGTATTCTTCGATGCGCTTGTGCTGTCAGGTGTGGGCCGAAGCTACGCGTACAATGACCCCGTGCTCTGCTTGCTGACCAGCAAGCAGAGCACGGGGTCATTGCACGCGGGGGGGGGGAGTGATGTGGCGGTACCCACAATTCACCTAAGATTCCTGTATCGCGCTATCGAAGTTTCGGAGAACGGCAAGATATATACAACGTCTGAAATGACGTCAGTGGGCTTTGGCCTGACCGAGCATGCTATCTTGCTCGGTCGGAAGATCTTCCTTTTCGGCCGCCACTAACAACGTTAAATAATATTTCTTTTAATACGTGATTTTAACTTTTTCAGGTTTTACAGGTAAGGTGGAATGAAAATGTTTTTTTTAATGTTTTATAACATTTTTTTTCGTTCGCTCGTTTGAGCAAACGGGGCACCTGATAGAAAGCAACTTCCGTCGCCCGTGGATACTCGCAGCATCAGAAGAGCTGCAGGTGCGTTGCCTGCTTTTTAAGAGGGAATAATGTAATAGATGAGGGTAGGGGTGGGAAGGGAATTGGGCCTCCGGTAAACTCACTCACTCGGCGAAACACAGCGCAAGCGCTGTTTCACGCCGGTTTTCTGTGAGAACGTGGTATTTCTCCGATCGAGCCGGCCCATTCGTGCCGAGGCATGGCTCTCCCATTGTTTTATCTTATTTGATTAATTATACAATTTTAAGAATTTTTAACGTTATTTTACAACCTCCATTAATCAGCGGCCAAGTGGTCCGCGAACGCAAAGATTTCGAAACTTGGACAATCCATTGCTCACCTGGTTATTGTTGAATTTGATAAGAGTCATTGTGACTTTTATCAAATTCAACATTTATGGTAAAGTTTTCAACAACGAATAGGGATAGTTGGATTACATAATAAAATTATGTGCCATCTTTTCTAATAGATTTTTTAAAATTTAAGTTATAAAGCAACCTATAGCTATATAATATTACTAGCTGTTGCCCGCGACTTCGTCCGCGTGGATTTCAGTTTATAGCGCGCGATGTCAACAAAATTGGTGTCAAAAGCTTTTATAAAAAAACCCTGGTACCCCTTAAATCAATACAGCTGTGCAGTGTGCAAACAATAAGTACTTCATTTTTGTATGTTAAACTTTATATATTATGCCAAATTTTAAAGCTTATTTAGCCCCCCAATTACACAACTTTACCCATAAACTATTTATCATTGATAGGTTTAGCCCCAATTTCACCAACGTCTGTTAGTGTTAACAGCTTGTTAAAATATCCTGTCTTCTCTTTCATTCATATGAAAAACAAAACAGCTAACGTGATACTAATTCGAGCATTAACTTTAACAGTCGTTGGTGAAATTTGGTCTTAAGGTTACGTCACTGCCTGCACAGATAAAGTAATGAGTTATTTAATACCGTAGAATAGATATAACAATCGAAAAAAATCGAGACTTAAATGTAAGATGATACCACCTCTTATAGAAAGACTTTTGAGCAAGCGTCAGCGCGATGTAGAAGACGCACGGCGCCATCTATTATGAATTTTTTGAACAAATTTACGACCCTTACAACCCTTTTTTCCAGTAAAAAAGTAGCCTATGTCCTTTCTCAGGCTTTAGACTATCAGTATACAAAATTTCATTACAATCGGTTCGGTAGTTTTGGCGTTTGGCGTGAAAGCGAGACTGACAGACAGACAGACAGAGATACTTTCGCATTCATAATATTAGTACAGATTATGTGCACACTGCACAGCTGTTTTTGGGTATTTTGATTAATTAAGGGCCGCGCTACACCGGAATGGCAGCGGCGAGGCGAGCACTTTCAGCGCTGCCATTCCGGTGTAGCGCGGCCCTAAGAGGGGTACCACTTACCAGGGTTTTAAAAAGTTTTTAAATTTGACACACATTTTGTTGACACCGCGCGCTATAAACTAAAGTCCACGCGGACGAAGTCGCGGGCAACAGCTAGTTATGAATAAAAACAATAATATATAATAAAGTAGGTATGATTAGTTCTGTTATAATAATGAAGTAAAAAATAAAGCGCCATCTGTTTTCATATATTAGAATTAAAATGTTGATTGCATTGATATATTTTCTGGATGGAATATAGGCCAACACAACACACTCGAACTCCTTAGAAATGCAGTAGGAGTTCTATAAGATAAGATAGATTGATTATTATGATGGCAAGTGATAATATTATTAAACATAATATTCTAACGTATTAAAAACTATAAACAAAAACATAATAACTAATAAGTATGATTAGTTCTATGTTCCAACGAAGTAAAAAAAAGCGCCATCTGTTGAATCGTATTAGAACTAAAATGTTCATTGCATCGCGTCGGTATATTTCTGGATTTTTTATAATATTATACATAAAATATATTTAAGATTTTTGAAATATTATTTTAATACACATCCAAGACCCAGGAACATTGAAAACTTTTTGTTCCGCCTGCGGGACTCGAACCCAGGACCCCCGGGATGAGCGCTGGCCACGCGCAATGCGAAGTAATTTTCATCGATATTTTCATGGAAATAAGATATTTTCCCACATCAAAATGTAGCCTATGTCCTTTCTCAGACTCTAGAATAACTGTGTACAAAATTTCATTGCAATCGGTTCAGTAGTTTTGGCGTGAAAGCGAGACAGACAGACAGACAGACAGACAGACAGACAGAGATACTTTCGCATTTATAATATTAGTTTTTGGCGTGAAAGTGAGACAGACAGACAGACAGAGATACTTTCGCATTTATAATATTAGTATGGATTAGTATAGAAGTATAGATACATAAAATATATTTAAGTAAAAAATAAAACGCCATCTGTTGAATCGTATTAGAACTAAAATAAAATAAAACGCCATCTGTTGAATCGTATTAGAACTAAATTGCATCGATATATTTCTGGATTTTTTTATAATATTATACATAAAATATATTTAAGATTTTTGAAATATTATTTTAATACACATCCAAGACCCAGGAACATTGAAAACTTGTTCCGCCTGCGGGACTCGAACCCAGGACCCCCGGGATGAGCGCTGGCCTGCGCAATGCGAATAAATTTTCATCGATATTTTCATGGAAATAAGATATTTTCCCACATCAAAATGTAGCCTATGTCCTTTCTCAGACTCTAGAATAACTGTGTACAAAATTTCATTGCAATCGGTTCAGTAGTTTTGGCGTGAAAGCGAGACAGACAGACAGACAGACAGACAGACAGACAGACAGACAGAGATACTTTCGCATTTATAATATTAGTATAGATATAGATCCAAAGGCAAACAGACAATCTAGATTCGAATAGGCTTCGAAAGACTGACTTCGCTAATAACCTTTCTGACTATGTTTATTATAATATTCCTATGTATAAAACCCAAAAAACTTAAGTGAAAGGTCCTGGCAAATATTACTCTCTCCGATAGCTAGCGTTTTGGCACAGCACTGCACGACGTTGTTATCACTTAGCGCTTCCCTGCTTATTGTTTCTGATTATTGCTTCAGCTTCCATTCTGTTATATCGAAAAACATTTGGAATATTATGTTCTTCGATATTACTATATCGAAAAGCGTACTTTATTCCGTTTTAGCAATATAACTTTCTTTCGATTTGTGAATTTTGAAAACCATTTGGCTAATATTACGCTACAAGTTGCACCTCCAATATTGTATATATATATATCACAAACAATGTGATGCATATTTCCTTCCAACGAACCACTACTAATCATCACTAAGCATAATCAGTAGTCGCACTGACTTTATTCCTTCTGTGAATCAGACGACGTGTGTTAAATCGTGCATCAGGCGAGAGTGATCGGCTCTCCCACATAATGTGATCCACACGAGCCGGTGCAGTCTCGGTAATGCTCGGCCCAATTACATTACGATGCTATTGATCTCAAAATTTCTCATCCGAATTGTAATCACGGCTCATATTTTGGAGCGCTCGTAGTTCGTGCGGACTTTTTTAATTTTCGTTGCACTAGCGCAATCAATGCCTTAATTATTCTACGGAAATGGAACGAAAATGTTCATATTTCGGAGGGAATTTTACGTACCACGTAGGTTGATTGGGTTAATACTTTAGGTAGTATACTTTCAACATGTTCTTAGATTGTAGGTGTTTAAATGAAATTTGAAATTTAAAAGCTTATTAGTTCATTTGCAAAAACAGATCTTTACGTTCCATAATAATAATTTTAAACGATTATATGACATGGTTTTGTAACGTTGTAGGATTTATACTGAATATAAAAGGACATGTTATAATTTTAGGTGATCTAAATTTAAATAGTGCCTCTGTTTCTATAAAAAATGATTACTGTTATTTCCTAAGTTTTTGTAATTTATTTGACGTGAATGATGTGATGAACATGCGTGGGAGCAAGTTAGATGTGGTGTTGGTGCAGAGGGGTATTGATGCAGGTTGTGACTACGTCCCAGGTATGGAACTGGTTCCGATTGACCTCAACCACCCACCCCTTTATATTTTAGTTAATACTTTGTCAAGTAAATCTAGAGAGGCCATAGAGCCTAGCAACATTGATGGACTTCGGGATTATAATTTTAGTAGAGCTGATTTTCTCCAGCTATATCACTCCTTGAATTCCACTCCATGGCACGAGGTCCTAGATTACACGGACGTTAGTTTGGCTACTGATAAATTCTATAGCTTACTGTACAACTCTTTTGATGCATCAGTTCCTAAGAAAAAGAGGCGAGTCTCAGGCAATAGACGTTATCCAGTTTGATTTACCGCAGCAATAGTAAATAGTATTCGCTTGAAAAATCGTCTGCACGCTAAATGGAAACGTACACGCTGTGAGCTCATCTACTCTGACTTTAGATCCTTGCGATCACAACTAAAAATCGATACTCAAGCCGCGTATAACTCACACTGCTCTTCTATTGAGGGCAGATTGTTCAAAAATCCCAAGCAGTTCTGGCAGCACATAACCAACCTTAAATCAAAAGGAGGTTTCGAACCAATAGTGTCATTTGAGGGCGCCTACTACTCCGGAACGAAAAGTGCTGAAGCCCAGTACTTTTCGAGTGTTTTTCTGCCTCAAGTACCAAAATTGGACCCAGATTGCTTGTGTGAAGAAGGTGTGGGTTTCGATATTCTTCTTCCTTCTTTGACTCCTTCTAATGTTGAAAGGGCGATTAATAGGCTCAAGGCACAAAGCTCTATTGGTCCTGACAGCATACCTCCATACGTTTTGAAAGCGTGCAAAAGTCTTTTGGTCGTTCCTTTATGTCACCTTTTTAACAGATTGCTCAGCTCTGGAATATATCCGAGGCAATGGAAGCTATCGAGAGTGATTCCAATCCCCAAGTCGAGTAACACACAATCTGTTGAAAATTACCGTCCTATAGCAGTCATGCCCACTGTTGCAAAGGTGTTTGAGCTGGCGTTTCATATTATATTGATGGAAAGGATTCGCGAATTGCTATCGGACGCTCAGCATGGTTTTAGACAGGGTCGCTCCGTCAGCACAAATCTCTTGTTACACATTGATATCATTTCTGAGGCCATCGACTCTGGCTATTAAGTTGACGTTTTGTATTTTGATTTCTGTAAAGCATTTGACAGAGTAGATAATGATATTCTTCTTAATAAGTTGAGATCTCTTGGGTTTTCATCTGCCTTTGTCAGATTCTTCGCGAGTTATCTACGAGACCGAATACAGTTTGTAAGATACGGCTGCTTTGAGAGTACTACTTACAGCATACGCCCAGAGCGTATCATGTCAGTCAGGGATCAGTATTAGGCCCTCTTTTATTCCTGATCTTTATAAATGATCTTCCAGCAATAATAAAGTATGCCAAATTCTTATTATATGCCGACGATCTGAAGATCATCATGGTAATAAAATCTTTGCACGATTGTTTACTTCTCCAAAAGGATCTGGATGCTCTCCAGCGATGGAGTATTTTGAACAATCTGCTGTTCAATATGAGCAAATGTACTGTAATGACATATGGAAGGAAGTTACGACCCCTTGTATTTAATCACACAATGAATGGACATCCCTTGACTCGAGTCCACAACACAAAAGACTTAGGGGTATACTTCGATAAAACCCTTACATTTAAAGACCATATTGCTGCTATTGCTAAAGATAGTTATAAACGCTTAGGATTTGTTCTCCGAAATGTTAGGGACTTTAAAAATCCCAAAGTAATTAAGTTACTGTATAACACATTAGTACGCAGTAAATTAGAAACGGATGCCTGTGTTTGGAGCCCTCATACAAATGCATCAACAGTGATGCTTGAAAAAGTACAGAAAACTATTCTGAGATTCCTGTACAAAAGAGTTAATGGATATTATCCTTATATGTACCCCACTAACTTCCTTTTAGGTACCCTAAGATATCACTCACTAGAGGTCAGGAGGGGTGTGGACCTCGTTCTAATAATTTTAAAAGCTCTTCGTGGAATTATAGATTGTCCGGAACTTCATACCCTCGTTTGTCGTTTGTTCGTCCCTGACAAGTATCGCAGGCACCGCTCTTGCCGTCGGCCCAAACTATTTGCCTTACCTATATGTAATTCTGTCGCGAGAGCCGAGTCCCCACTGTGTCGTGGGTTAGACGTGCTCAACGCTCTCCTGTCTGCCAACCCCGAGTGTGACATTTTTGCTGATAAATGGATGGAAATAAAGAAAGTATGTGTGAAATTCTGCGAGGGAAAGTATGAAAGAGCTTCTACCGTTGTCTATTAGTTAAGTTGTTATTATTATTAGTTTTTAATTACTATCAATGTGTATTATTAATGTGTAAGTTTTAGGTTAATTAATGTAATTGGGGTCACCCGTTTTAATTAACTGTAAATAAATAAATAATATTATTCACTCGTTATTGTTGTAGCAACGAGCTGGTATAAACCAGCTCGTTGCTACATACCGATGCTGCGATGATTATTTCTTACTGCTTACTTACTTACGACACACCATGCCGAAATTCCATCGCGTTATATTGTATGCGTTTGACATTGCTGACGTAATCACGCGGAATTTCTGCCGCGCAAATTCGGCATAGTGTGTTTAGAGTTTAGCTACGAATAATAAATAGTTTTTATTATTCGCAGGAGTTTAGACACTAAGTTTTGCTTTTCGGAAGGAGCACAATGATTTATTAAAAATACTTTCAAAGTAGGCAGAATTGAAGAGCTGAATATAATTTCAAGAAAACGTGTAGGCTTGACCTTAAACATCGCCCAATAAATGTCAATAAAATAAAAGATAATATTTTTATATGATATTCAAAATATATTAGTTCTCCGTTTTAGGAAAATATAAGTATTTTCGTGAGTGCTAGGTCGAAGAAACATCAACATAATATTATTATTTATTACTTTTGTCACTAAAAAGCATTTGGTATATATTTTACTTATATAGATAATAGATCTTTATTATTTGTAGGTTAACTTCGTTTGATTAACATTGCATAGGTTTCTTCGGGAGTTATTGAGTGGATTTTTTGTCATGGTTTTTATTAAATTTTATACGTGGGAGAGCAATGCTTCGGCACGAATGGGCCAGCTCGACCGGAGAAATACCGCGTTCTCACAGAAAACCGGCGTGAAAAAGCGCTTGCGCTGTGTTTCGCCGAGTGAGTGAGTTTACCGGAGGCCCAATCCCCTACCCTATTCCCTTCCCTACCCTCCCCTATTCCCTTCCCGTCCCATCCCTACCCTCTCCTATTAACCTATTCCCTCTTAAAAGGCCGGCAACGCACCTGCAGTTCTTCTGATCCTGAGAGTGTCCATGGGCGACGGAAGTTGCTTTCCATCAGGTGACCCGTTTGCTCGTTTGCCCCCTTATTTCATAAAAAAAAGTAGTAATCGTAAAGTAGTAGTAAATTAAGTAGTAATTAAAATGAAACAGTTGTTAAACGTGTCTGAATTTGGACTTTGCTATTTTTCGTCGGATATCAGTATTCGCTAGTCAAAACAGTTTCCCAAACATTAAAACTAAAAATATAATAGGATTACATGTAAGTACGTACATAATATTGTATTATGGCTAATGTAGTACCTACATATAAAAAGAAGAGAAAATATATTTCTAATTCCATAGACAATACCGTGGAGCGATGGACCACGAAATACGAAGTGTAATCCTGCAGAGTACGAGTCAGCAGATACTCGCTCATTACCGAATAC
Organism: Aricia agestis; assembly: GCF_905147365.1. Lineage (NCBI taxonomy): Eukaryota > Metazoa > Arthropoda > Insecta > Lepidoptera > Lycaenidae > Aricia > Aricia agestis. Next base: position 364,815 of record NC_056416.1, on the reverse strand, counting down.
TGCCTTAATAAAATCCTTCATCTTAGCAACGTTCGCATTTTTTGTTTGGATAATCATTTTGTAAAAATACTAGCTTATACAAAACGCCCATGAAGGGTTTTCAGTTGAGAGAAAGGAAGAGGAATTTCAGTTGATTTAATGAAAGTTTATTTAAGGTTTACCATTTATGACGTATAAAAAAAAACTACTTGATAGATTTCGTTCAAACCAATTTTCGTTGGTAGTTTTTATAGTAATGTACATCATTTATTTTTTTTGACTTATCATACTGTTACGGTACATGGTATACGGACACGTAGTGCCATCTAGCGACAAACCAGCAAAACTTACCGAGGGAACACAGGCAACATAAATCCCCTACTCATTCCTAGATGGCGTTAGGTGCGCTAGTACATACTCGAATAGACTGTGCTCGAACTTTCTAGAAGTGTCTTGTTTACGTGTTTACCGGTTTATTTTGTTTACGTGTTTACGTGTTTAGTTGTTAATGTATATTGTGTTACATGCTCGAACCTCCTAGAAAGTTCCGACACTTGTTTACTTGTTTACGTGTATCGGGAACTTTCTGGAATTCGTCTCGCCATATAAAAAGCCGCAGGTAGACGGCTCGGCAATTCAGTTCGATCTGAGCGATCTTCGAGGCGATTGACAAATAGTGAGTGAACCAGTGAAACCTGCGACTTGGCTACGACCTAGGACAGTGATTGGACCTAGTGATTAGTGTTTGGACTTAGTGCTAAGTGTTGTGACCTAGTGTGTGCTTGTGTGACCTAGACTTAGTGAATAAAGTCTTCAAGAGAGTCACCAGGTCTTTTCTCTCCAAATCCTCGAACCCTAGCACGTAACCATACTTTAGAAGTTAGAGGGGGGGCGACACACATTTTACCACTTTGGAAGAGTCTCTCTCGCAAACTATTCAGGTTAGAAAAAAATGATATTAGAAACTTCAATACGATTTTTAAAGACCTATATATATACCCCACACGCATAGGTTAGATGAAAAATATTTTTTTTTGTTGGTTTAAGGTTTACCATATTTTATGAGGTATAAAAAAACTACTTGCTAGATCTCGTTCAAACCAATTTTCGTTGGTAGTTGTTATAGTAATGTACATCATATATTTTTTTTAGAATTATCATGCACCTACTTTAGAAGTTAGAGAGGGGGGGGGGGCACATTTTACCACTTTGGAAGAGTCTCTCGCAAACTATTCAGGTTAGAAAAAAATTATAATAAAAACCTCAATACGATTTTTAAAGACCTATCCATAGATACCCCACACATATAGATTAGATGATTTTTTTTTTGTTTCAGTTTCCCCCTAGGGGTACCCCTAAAATTTTTAATAATTTTTCCATTTTTGTATCAAAATCTTAATGCGGTTCACAGACTACATCTACTTACCAATTTTCAATAGTATAGCTCTTATAGTTTCGGAGAAAAGTGGCCGTGACATACGGACGGACAGACAGACAGACAGACAGACAGACATGATGAATCTTTAAGGGTTCCGTTTTTTGCCATTTGGCTACGGAACCCTAATAAAAAGTGGCGCATTTGCTCCAAAATGTGCAAGCTTACTTTTTTATGAAATAAGGGGCCAAACGAGCAAACGGGTCACCTGATGGAAAGCAACTTCCGTCGCCCATGGACACTAGCAGCATCAGAAGAGCTGCAGATGCGTTGCTGGCCTTTTAAGAGGGAATAGGGTACCTATTCCTACTTACAGGGGAAGGTAGGGAAAGAAATAAGAGAGGGAGGAAGGGAATAGGGTAGGGGATTGGGCCTCCGGTAAACTCACTCACTCGGCGAAACACAGCGCAAACGCTGTTTGCGCCCATTCATGCCGAAGCATGGCTCTCCCACGTCACAAACTGACGTGTTGACTTGTTGTAATACATATATTCTGTGGTAATACGTACTAAAGGTTATGATAATAGTATTGTATAAAATATATGTTCTGTACACGTCAAAGTATCGAGGTACAAAATTGAAGGAGATCGTAGCTCGGGCAAGTTTCTCTGTATTTCAGTTTTTATTCCAAGCGCGCTAAGTCGGCTCTGTATGTTCCCCTTTTAGCCTTACTAAACGTTTTTCCTAGAATAATTCAGGTTTTCGGGTCCATAATAAATATTCAAGGTTTTATACAGAAAATATTCTGTTTGTAGTGAAAAAGACTGAAATACATAAACGCTGTTTCTCAAAAAAGTATATCTTAGAATATGTATTTTTTTTTTTTTTTTTTTTTTATTATTATAAAATTGGGGCCGTCTATAGACTGTTCGTCCATATCCTTTTTTTTGTTATTTTATTATTTAGATTTTTCGCACCAAGGATAATTGAAATAATATTATGAATTTTAATTAATTGTGGTCCATCACGCCATGGACACTTTTTTTTTTTTTTTTTTTTTTTTATATATGTGTGTATATGTATATTTAATAGAATAGAGTATAATATGTTATACATATAATAAATAAATATATACATTTATTGTTTTATAAATTGCATAATAATAATATTAATGTTTTGAACGGTGAGGTCCCAGTCGGTGTGGCGGCCAGTAGATCCGACATTTTCCGATTTCCTTAGATTTTATGCTGCTCCACCCTTTGCCTTTAGATGTTGTGACATTGGCTTGGTGGAGAGGGGTCACTCAAGCTGGGTGGAGTTTCTAGGTTGTTAAAAAGACATCGTTCTGTGTCGAATCTACCCGCCATGTGGCTTAGGACTTTATCGTTCCTGTCTTTTATAGCCATTTTTATATTATAATCTCTTATGTGTTCGGTTGACACCTCCGTGGCTCTTTTTATGAAGCTTGCCACAGCGTCTCCATCAGTGTCAGTGTAATAGACACAGGTGTTAGTGTGCCGGGATATGGCTACAACTGCATGAGGAACGCTGTCATGGATTGCCAGCTTTCGGGACTTGGTCTGTATGATGATCACCGAGGGACTCGTTAATCCCTGAGCTTCATGGATTGTGAGGACGCGAGAGTCCGTTCCCGATCCATAGCCTGTATTAGTGAGGGCTGCTTTCTCCTCTTGTGTGTGGACAAGATACAGGGTATTTAGATTGGTTTTAGGTATTCTCGCTCCTGAATACTTCATTAGCTTTAGGGACCGCACTATTTCCTTCGATGAATAGATGTTATTATAGACCATGCTTAAGGCGTATGCCACATCCATAGGGCTCCTGTGTGTGCAAGACAACTCCTGGGTGATGCTGGTTACCAGGTTTGGACGAGTGTAATTAAGTTTAAAGAGGTTTTCACGCTCTATAAACGGGAGTTGGTTAATATCTCCAATGAGGATAACATCGTTGGCGCCTGTTAACTGATTCGCCATGACGATTGAGCCGAAATGGTTCATGAGGGCCTCGTCAACTATCAACCTTTTGTAGGTTTCCTTTGTCCCATTTACCAGCAAAGAGGCCATGGTACGAACTTTATCTTTAACTTTGTTGCCAGTTCGTAGCGATAGCCTTTGCTTTAGATCCTCGGCTGCTTCGATTGTCGTTGTTATTATAACGTCTGTTTCCTCATTGAAGTTATTAATGATCCAAGTTGTCTTCCCACATCCAGGAACCCCATTGACCCACGAGTAGTTGATAGGTTTCGCGAATATATCCCAGTCCATGCTGGATTCGGGGTCCCCAGATAGGACTTCTGCCATTTCTAGTATCCTGTCTTCCAGCATTATTCTGGTACATTCCGCTATTACCACTATTGGATCCTCAGATTTTGTGATAAATTTGAGAGTCCCCGTGCGTTTTGTCTCATCCTCGTCCAGAACCACGAATCCGCAGTCGGCACTTAACGCCGCCATATACTGCCCTGTCATCGCCCCGGCAATTATTGTGGAGGTGACATTGTCGTATATGGCAGCTTTTGCATCCTCGAGTCTCACTTCTAACAGCTTTTGATTTTTCCGCTGATAGGCCTGCATGATCTTATTGCAGGTCAAGAGCTTTATGGTCTTATTTGCTCTTATTATCGCCTGGAACTCGAGGAAGGCATTTATTATATGATCTTCGGGGCTCTGGGCCAGTCTGAGTTTTGGCGGGAGCACTTGCCCGAGATCGGCCCTATATCTTTTGTTTTTATTTGCCGGTGTTTGTGTAGATGGTTCCCTCAAAAAAGCCTCCATTGCTAAAGCCTGCCGATTTGTTTGTGACGAAGCCTTGATCCGAGAAAGGGTGTTTTTATCCTCGATCATTCTTTCACGATGAAGTACTTTTTTGATGGAGCCCACAAACGCTTTTAATTTGGCCGTTGAGTTTAGAGACTTCTTAATTTCATTTTTATTTCTCTCTTTCTCATCCTCTTTTTTGGTCTCCCGTGATGCTTGGAGTCGTTCACTTGCGGAGGATGAGTTCGCCTTATTGCTGGGTTGGGACGTTGCTGGCTGATCATCACGATTCTTTTTGAGGAAGCTTAGGTCATCCCCTCTGTTCTCGTAGACGATTATCTCATGATGTTCTGAGGCTTTTACTATTCCATAGTAATTTGCAGCCCTGCCTTTGTCCTGTCCCAGTGACATGGCGTCTACGCTGATTATGCGTGGGGTGATACTGTGTCTTATTCCCATTGCTCCCAACTCCTTCAAAGACGAACATGCCCGTTCAAAGGCTGTTTGCGCATCCCATTCGAATACTATTATCGTTTTGGTGTCTGATTTCAGTATTCTGCATGGTTGGCCAGCGAAGGTAGTTGTTGGGAGAGCTAAATATTTGCTCATTTTCATGTTCGTCTTTGATGTACTTCCGTTTAGGATTGCTGCTAGTCCCGGTGAGATGTTGACGTGGTTGGGAGTGCTAAGACGGCTGTATGTTATACCCAATGTTTCGGTTGGATTAGACATAAAGAGAGGGATCGGCCTTAGTTTAATTTTCGGTTCCCCGTTTTGTCCGCGGGCTAGTAATTGTTGGGTTTGCTCTAGGGTCGGCTGTGTTACAATTTCGGTTGAAACTGCCCGTTGTATTTCTGTGTGTGCCTGTGATTGTGTTGGCGCATGTATTTCTCCTGGCCTGTGGGTTGATGTGAAGTGTGTCTGTGTGGACGTTGGGGTTTGTGATCGTGTGCGTTGTGTTTGATTTCGTGTGTGTTGTGTTGATGTGTTTGTTATTACTCGCCTTGGTGTATAGTTTAATTTGTTGTGGCCTGTGTATAACGTTGAGCCATTTGCATTAGAATATGTATTAATACGAGTAATAGGGATGATGACAAGGTCAAAGATTAGCGAATTTTGTTAATAAAATAAATAAATCACGGTAAAAAATAAGTGTTTCCAAAATTTCAGCTTGATAGTATTTGTATTTTTTTTGTTATGCGCCTTCAAAGTTGGATATTCAAGTCGAATTTTTTTTCAATTAAATTTCTTAATATATGTATACAATTCGATAACTTATGCAATTAAAAGCAACTTTTGTTATGAAACCACTTTCATAATCGCAATATTTAATATACCTGTCGAACAAAGTTGTCTCCCGATGCGTACAAACTACGAAAGACTGACGTCATACTTTCGTAGCACTTTGTATGGAGCGTTTCGGGCAGGTCTTCTTTATGAGATATTTGAATTGTCTTATCTCGGTCGGCTATCAAAGTCATTCTTTCAACGATGTTTCTATTTTTTAAGTGTCTTTCAATTACCGATAAGAAAAAAAATAGTCATCATGCCTATTGTAATTTAAAAATGTATTTATAGTATTATTTCCAAAAGAGTAATTACAAACACGTGCGACTAGTTGATATGAGACAAATAACATTATGTTTTATTGTGAGCGCAGGCACAGGCAGGGTTCAGTACACCAGACGGCTGCACAAACCACTTGACAGTTGACTTACCCCGCGACAGCTTACACTGACGTTTGACACTACAATCCTACCAATATTATAAAGGCGAAAGTTTGTACGTAGATGTATGGATGTATGTATGGATGGTTGTTGCTCTTTCACGCTTTTCACTTCAAAAACTTCTTACAATAATATTACAGCTTATACATTTCATCAGAATAACACGTAAAATTCCTAATTTACGCGGGCGAAGCCGCGCGGGACATCTAGTGTTACTAAAAGTGTTCTTAGCGTTTTGTCTAAGTCTTAGAAATTTTTGTAAAATAATAACATTTTATAGTCAGATACTCTTTCTTCGCATCAATGTTATCAACATGTTTTGCAGTGAAAAGGCACTTAAAACTAATTTCAATTAATACTTTCAAAGTTAGTCTCTAATAGTTTGAAATGTTAACAATTTAGTCTCGGGACTGTTCAGAAACAATCTGATGACGGCGACCGAACAAAAGAAACGTTCGCAAACTGGCACCCTATAAAACTAGATGAGGATCATTTACAGAAGATAGTGGCAGATATTAAAGCGGAGATTGTGAACTTCTTAGATAAAGTTTTTCTATAACGCTCAGCCACTTACCTAGTTATAATAAAAACGTGAAACGGCTTTTTAAAGTTGAGGGACCTCTTCATGGCTTAATATTTTTCCATTTATTTGGAGGGGATGGGACTGGTGCCTATTATATTTGAGAACACACGATACAAGCAAAGTCACTTATTTTGTTTCAAAAGTTTATCGCGTACCTCCAAGTACCAAAAATTTTAATTAAATTATCTTAAATTAATCTTGGTAAAATAAATACAACTTATTATAAAGTTAATAACTTTACGCACATTATCTCTGCTCAATATTATAGTCATTAATATAATATAATACAAGTAATGTGCTCTACATAATCGAAACTTGTTGGGAGAGTTTGTTATCACCGCGAAATGGCGGCCTTAGCCTCAAATGCACGGTTTTGGCGAAATATGTACACTTGTATTGATGATTGATACAGCTAAGGTCAGACAGATCGTAAAACGTACTCAGGCTGATTACCAACTTGTTGAGTGTTTAAACTCCAACACTCTTTGCATATTGGATGATGAATACATTAGCCTTCGCGAGACGTATTGGTAAAAGGACGATACGTACGGTCGATATTTCCGAGTCTTCTCACATCTAGTACAATATACTTTCTAGTTAGAGAAGATAAAGAGACTACGCTATTCTGTACAACTTGTATTTTAAAATGTAAACGTTCAAAAATAATAATATATTCAGACCAACTTAAAACCTCCTCTTTTAGTTGTATAAAATACTTTTGAGCGTGTAGTTAAACGGGTAAAGCCCCTGACCCACCGTATGTTACTCTGCGGGCGGCGCGCGGCGGACTGCGGTCACAAGTTATCCCAGCTCGAGCACTCGGGAGTTGCGCTCACTAATTAAAACGGCACAACTCCGGGAAGAAAATCAAAGGAAACATTTATCATTTTTATGAGCAGCTAGATGAAAACTGCACGTTGATTGCAGCCTTAGCCCTTACGATTCTTATTATAGAGTGCAATATCAAAAAACAACTTCATGCATTATGATGTGTTGTATCGTTTGTATCTTTGAGGATTGAACCCTCTCTTTATTGGTCTGCTCCAAGGTGTACTGCTGTTAGCGTCTAAATAGTGTGAATTGTAAATTGGAACCCATGGGACATTTAACTGAACTAAAATTCAGTAGTTTAACTCACTCGAGACGTCATTTATTTTACGAGCTGAAGCTTATATGGGTCAACTTTACGGCCTTTAATATGAATGCAGGCTATGAAAATTAAGTTTATTATAAGGATTTCAGGCGGAATTTATTATACTCGGCAAGTGAGTCCTACATTATTGTTATTAGTGTATCTTGTGTCTCATATAACATGTCTACAACTTATATGCTAATGAATCCTGCCGAATATGATAATCGTCAGGCGTACGTATAAGAATGGACAAATAATATCTTTGTAAATATTGAAATGTAGTTTTCGCGAGAATACCAGAATATTTTCGTTGTCATTCTCAAATCTGCATCACAGATTCAGCACGAGCGGGCGAAGAATATGAAAGCTCGCATTTGTTCTGAACGGTTTAAAGCGCGAAAACCGCTCCGACAATCTGATATTCATAGCGAACGTGGTCTGCAAAACAACAGGTATTGTGACGGGCTTTGGCGCGCGGTGAATTGGGAGATACCGTCCAATATCGGATAATGTCGGGCCATATCGGGCTGTATCGGGATTGGCGCCGGCGCCGGCTCCGCTCGTAAATAAATCGGGGGCTTTAGATCACGCGCGGCCATCAAAAACACATAACTTTGAGAGATAGCCTCGCACCATAAATATTGTGAAAAATATTTCGTCACAGGTTTTCGCTGGACTTGTGGATTTAAAAATATGGCCTTTGTCTGTTTCATACAATTCAACTGTAAGCTAGAATTTAAAAACTAGACTTTCTTGGTATTAATCCGCTAGCTATGTCACGTAAATAGTTCTTTAGCTTTGGATTTTACATAATTTCTCATTGGAAAAGGTTTTTATCGGCAAATGAAGTATTGAAGTCTTATAAAACCGCTTAGTTTTCGCACTCTTCGATCTGGAATCTAATCATATTTTAATGAGGAACATTGCAAGAGAATTGCACCGAAAAATTGGAAAAGTTGGGAAAAAATGAATGAATGAATGAATGAATATGCTTTATTGTGCTCAAAATATTATACAAAACATGAAATAAAGGAAATTCACAAGAACACGGCATGAGCACAAAGGCGGCTTTATCGCTGTGAAGCGATTTCTTCCAAGCAACCTCTGGCGCATGGAGACAAATTACAACACAGTGCAGCTTGAGTTGGAATAAGACAGAACTAGAAATTAAATTAGGCTTATCATACATCTTAATTACCTAGGAACAATCTTACACTAAATCCTATTCTAAAAATATGTTACGATAAAATACTATTTAAAAATATACTAATACACAAATACTAGATATAAACAAACTAATATATATTTTAATAAAATATAATACACAAAGGTAAATAAATACTATATTGTAATATATTATATTATAGCTTACAGTTCCTTCGCACGAAATCTCTACTAGATACCAAGGTAATGATTCTTGAGCATTTTTTTGAAACTTTCGATAGTTTTAACTTGCCTGATTTTGGCTGGCAGGGAGTTCCATAGCAGTATTGCCCTGACTGTAAATGACTTGTTGTAAAAATTGGTGTTGTGTTTAGGGATATGGAGAAGGAGATTGGAAATAGAGCGCAGTTGAAGTTCGGACGTTCGGAATTCAAATATTGACTTAAGGTAAGAAGGGGCTTTTGGGTTGAATAGTAGGGTGTAAAGCAAGGTGAGAACACGCATGTTGCGTCGTAGGCGAATGGGCAACCAGGAAAGTTTAAGGCGATATTCAGATATGTGATCATATTTACGTAAGTTAAATATAAAACGAATTGCCATGTTCTGAAGACGCTCGAGTTTGTTTAACTGTTCTTCGGTGATGTCAGTGAAACAAGCATCCGCGTAATCCAATATGGACAAAAACAAAGATTCGGCAAGTAAAATTTTGGTTTTTATTGGAAGAACGTTTTTTAGCCTCCTGAGTGAATTCCATACTGCATGCACCTTGCTGCTGATTAAGGAGATATGATCAGACCAGGAAAGGTGATCGTCCAAAAGCACGCCCAAGTCTTTCACTTTCTTACTAAGGGGTATTGGCGTTCCATCTACGAGCACCGGAGGTAGATTCTCCCAGTCAACCTTAGATCCTTGACTCCCTACAATAATGACCTGTGATTTAATTGGATTGATGGAAAGGCCATTATTCTTACTCCATTCACAAATTGCGTTAAGGTCACTATTAAATGTTCTGATTTTCATAAGAAGATCTTCCAAGGTAGACTGGGTGTAAATCTGGAGGTCGTCTGCGTACAAATGAAAGCGAGAGAAACAGAAAAAGGTTATGGAGTTTATGAATAAGGCGAACAATATTGGGGGTAGTACTCCACCCTGCGGGACTCCAGCAGTGATAATGGACCACGAAGAGAACTCGTTATCCACACGAACTCGCTGCTGTCGCCCCCGAGGTAGCTACGGAACCAGTTGGTCACTGAAGGTGAGAAATTAGCAGCACTAAGACGACCTATAAGGATGTCATGGTCCACACTACCAAAAGCATTGCTGAAATCCAGCAAAGCCAAGATTGTAACTTGTTTGTTATCCATAGCACATCGGATGTCGTCTGTGACCTTGACTAGTGCTGTTGTAGTGCTGTGCCCAGGCCTAAATCCGGACTGATAATCGCTCAGCAGGTTGAATTTATTAATAAATGAAGATAACTGGTGTTGAATCAATTTTTCCAGGACCTTCGATAGAAAAGGGAGAATAGCGATAGGTCGGAAATCAGCCGGTGAGGCAGGCTTACTTTTTTTTGGCAGGGGTAAAATTTGCGCTGCTTTCCAGATGCTCGGAAACACGCCGTTTATTAAAGAGAAGTTAAAAATGTGTTCTAAGGTGGGAGCAATCTCGTCTAGAACTAGAGAAATCATCTTTTTGCTGATATTGTCCTCGCCAATAGCGTTAGAGGAGATTGCTTTAACTTTCTTTTTTATTTCAACAACAGTGACCTGGGAAAAGTGGAAAGGAGGGTAGTCAGGTGTAGGTAAGGTAGTCAGATGCTGTATTAATTGAGTTTTAGAGTTGTAGTCAAGTGGGCTATTAGGAGAAGTGAATTGGTTATTAAGGAGATCTTTATCGAAGCTACTGACTGACAAAGAATGATCAGAATTACTACCAACTCCTAGGGTTTTTAGAAATTTCCAGACTTTGGCAGGGTCGCAGTTCTCGACGGTAGCGTGTATGTGGCGTCGTTGAGCGTCTCTGACAACTTTGTTACAGCGATTTCTAAGTTTTAAGTATTTCTCCCGATGCTCTTCAGTGCCGCTTTTTTTAAATTTAGATTTGGCTTTGTGTTTTTGCGATATTAAGATTTTGATCTCGTCATATAGCCAGGGTGCGGGGAGGTGTTTCAATAAAGTTCGTCTGACGTACGTCTAGCCGGAGATTTTGAATATCGGCGCGGAATACTAAGCCGGGATTGATAGAGTCACGTATTTCATTACTTCTGTTGTTTTTGTAGTCTGTGGTCGTCATGTTTTCCTAGTAAAACGTCTGCCACTGTTCTATATCACCTTTTCGGTACTTGGAGGTCGGCTAACGAACTCGTATATTGTCTAAGGTCTGATTTACATGAGTTACTGAGAATTCTATGTCATAATCAATAGGATCCTCCAACACTAATAAACTTAAAATGTGTTTTCCACGTTCCATGGGAAATATTCTGCTAATGATTCTAAGTGAAGGTAAACGGTACATTTCCTTCAATATAAAATCTAAAATAGACGTCAACAGTCGAGGCGCGGCGCTGACCGGCCGGGCCCACCTGCTGCTGCGCGCCCGGTGCATACTGTAAACAACTATACCTACTCTACTGTAAACACCGCGAATTAACGGTTTGTTGAAACACGTCGGAGATGTTTACAACACTCCTGTGAGGCCACGCCACGCGGTGAGATCAACGCGTTTATGACGGCTCAACAATTCTTTTATTCTTCATTCTGAAGTGTAAACAATCTTAAAATATTAATAGAGATATGACCGCGATATAGTCATTCTCTACCATAGGATGGAATTGGACAAGGCGATGCGGGATACCTAAAGATAATACTTTGATTATCTGATGATTGACAAATAGATGGATGGAGCAAAACGGCATCTAGCACGGGAGCAAATGTTTCTATGTGGTTGCTTGTGAACTTCACAAACTGTAAAAATCTATTAATTTAAATTTTGGTTACCCTAAATTGGTGTTTATATTTTTCAAATGGTTGTAAAATGTAAATGATAACGATGTACGAAATGCGAGGTAAACAAATTTATCGTTGTCAAAAATCTCGCACAAGTGTCGCGTGTAATCGACGCACTTTATCAAAGTTCGTCCGATGTTGTGATTGAAATCGTCCGCCTCGACACCGGCCCGCCGCCCGCCGGCGTGATAGATGTGATGTGATGGATGTGATACGTGATCATACGCGTGATATACAACATGCTTCAACACAGAACTTTACAGATTTAACTTGTGTCATTTCTGACACAAAGATTAACGACGAGTTTTGGCGTTTGGGACTATTGTGTAGACAGAATTTTGTTTCAGTTGTGAAATCATAGCTGATTTTAGTCTCACGCTGACTGCACGCGCACCGTACGAAGTAGATATATGAATCTTGAGACACATAACAAAGATGCGAAAAATAAAACTAAATGAACTAACTCTCTGTCTAAACACACCATGCCGAAGTAACGCGGCGGAAGTTCGGCATGATCACGTCAGCAATGTCAAACGCATACAATATAACGCGACGTAAATATATTGCAGGCGTAATCATGCCGAACTTCGGCCGCGTTTTTTCGGCCTAGTATGTTTAGATAGTACCAAATCAATAGTCGACCTAACTAACAAAACATTTAGTTTATTTGATAGATATATCCGGTGAAATGAGTCTAATAAAGAGATTCGGTCCCGGGATCAGGGCCTTTATCCCGACCACTTACCGCGACCTAAGGGTCAGCTCAAATCAAAGTAGCGCTGAGTCGGCAAATCTGGGTTTTGTCTCCTTTCCACAACCTGTACATTTTGTACCTGTGTCACTTTACGGAAAAACTATCACGTCTATTGATTTGTGCTTAAACAGTAATTTTTATTTATAATATGTAGATGTGTTATCATCAGTCGGTTAAGGTGTGACGACGCGAGCCCTCACAAAGCTCGGCTTTTAGCTAGTTCTTTAATCTATGTTATAGGAATAATGAAACCATCATAAACTATCACCAAACAATCGTGCACATTGAAGACTTCAAGAAATTCGCTGCGCTACGTTTCTGCGTTAGTATGACTCGGTCCTAATCCTCGGATCCTCCCAGCAGTCCCAATCCACTCCTGATCCCGAATTCATCTGTATTCGGAGCGTAAGGCGTTTATTACACGCCGGATAGCTCCCGAAATACACACATTTGCTTCAACGAGCTCTCTAACTTGCCCAAGTGAAAACCTTATTTCTAAGTTTCGTAGGCATCGCTCTGTCTAGACAAGACTGTTTCGAGGTACCTAACATTTGGATAACATTGTTGTCTAACTTTAACATAGTTCCAGTTATTGTATGCCTACCTCTGCCCTCTCCAGTCTACAATCTACATAATAAACCATGACAACATATTTTGTTCACTATTATAGGGGGACCTTAATAGTTGATGATGATGAAGATTTAAACACAATTTTGAGTTCATTAAGGGTTTCAATTAAGTCCCTCGTTCGCCTACGCCGCGTGCGAAGTTGAAGACGGCTCGGCGGTGATATATATGAGCTCCTGTGACACCGATAATAACAATACAAGATTGATTACGATGCTGAATTTAATATAAATAAAATACTTTTAAGAAGTACATGACAAAACACTCCGCTGCGGGCGTCATCTTGTGTTTTTCCGGGATAAAAAGTATCGCCATACCAGATTTTTATAAAATCGGCGTTTTAGGGCGTCAAGAGGTGACAGACAGACAGACAGACACACATTCGGATTTATAATATTAGTATGGAAGTATGGATATGGATGAATATTTGTTCGCTCATATCTGGGCCAATGAGGCTTAAGGATGCTTTTGCTAGTCATACATAATATTTTCGATTTTCTTTTTAAGTCCAATTATATCGTTGAAGCGTACTCCACAAAGAGCGTCCATTATGTGTTTTTTATATCGTCAGGTTCGCGGTAAAACGTCTATGTATATCAATTACGAACTGCCGCGCATACACTACACTATATTTCATCGCAATCCATTAAGCCTTCACGTAATAAAAAACGCCCGCCATAATGGGTTTATAATAAAAACGTCGGAAAACGCGAAAAATGTTTTGACATTACCATTAGCCGCAATATTGTTGTAAGTTACGATTGTTTTAGTTGTGGCAATTCTGGCGACTTAACTTTTGGCAGCGGGGGCCTGTTAAGTGGTTCACTTAAATCCAGTTAATGTTGAATTTAGGCCAGTCTAATGGTCACGAAGTTGGGCTGACAATTGCTATCTGTTGTGGCCACTTCCTTGGGGCCGTGCATTAGTCGCTGGACAGTGCTGACTGCTGGCGCGCCGCCAGCTAACTTCAAGTTGCAGTTTTACTGTCGGAGTAATAGCTGCTCACCTTCCCGAACGCATAAAGATAAGTGGTCAACTGTATTAAACTCTGGTTCTACAGTCTAAGCTCAATCTATGTTACTTATCAGTCTAATCACACTTGAATCTTGTTCAAATTGTTTATTATTGTTTGAATAATCGACTTCAATAAAGGTGGATTAAGATTAATTAAGACCTTTGAAGTGAGAAGACCAAAACATTACTACATAGTAATATTTTGGTCTCGTCGTTAACGTTGATATTATACAAAAATAAACAAAATCAAGCTATGATTATACAATGTGTCCCAAAACCGGTGTCCGATCCTTTAATGTTAATGTATGGCGTATTATTTTATTGACAAATTGGCTACTAAAGGATCGGACATCATCGGGATTCGGGACACATTGTATATTGGCCGAATTTAAAAAAAATACTCTATTCTTGTATAACGTATAGTAGTAAATTCTTGAAATTACTAACCTAAAGAAGAAAATTGACTATCAGAAAATCATAGTATGTGATGGACTGGAGACAGGAGTGTCTATTAATTTAAGTATTTACCATCAATTTAATTTTTCAACATTGTGTAGTTAATAAATCCACAATGTTGAAAAGTACGTGGGAGAGCCATGCTTCGGCACGAATGGGCCGGCTCGACCGGAGAAATACCACGTTCTCACAGAAAACCGGCGTGAAACAGCGCTAGCGCTGTGTTTTGCCGAGTGAGTGAGTTTACCGGAGGCCCAATCCCCTACCCTATTCCCTTCCCTACCATCCCCTATTACCCTATTCCCTCTTAAAAGGCCGGCAACGCACCTGCAGCTCTTCTGATGCTGCGAGTGTCCATGGACGACGGAAGTTGCTTTCCATCAGGTGACCTGTTTGCTTGTTTGCCCCCTTATTTCATAAAAAAAAAAACACAAACTATCAACCACATAGCGGCCAGCATTGTATCGCTCAGTGTGTGCGGACTTCTAAATGGATATCTTCTAAGAAACAGTTTGTTTGTTCGCGAGTGAAAAGGCCGTCTGCGGGACAGTTTATAGTCGGGATCCATTAGATCCGATCGATCCGGGAATAATATTTATCCTGCCATTAGCGCCGAAAACCCGTGTTTATCTAACGTCCGACAAATACGCTGGACCACGTAGATGTACATTCTACAATGTATTTACAGGTTTCATTTAATCTAAATATTAGAATGTAACTTAATCCTAACAAAGAACTATACAACACGTAATGCTAAGAATTAATGATAATGTGCAAAGAAGAAAAATGTACCATACACAAAATGTATGATCTAAAATGTTTTATCTAGCGGGTGTTGTAACTGTAAACAAACAAATAAACAAAGTGCAATAAGTATGTTTTAAATTAATTGAATAAAGCTTAGAGTTGAAAGTTTTGTTCTGAGAAGAGTTCATATTTTACTCTCTTATTTGTGGCGCTTAAATTATTTACTAGAAGACACAAATTATCTTAGCTACTTCAGATGCTTAAACTATGAAATTAATTTTTTCTCTTTTGAAAAAGGAGCTTTCATGTTAAATTAATTAATTCAAAAGCATGTCGTAATTGCTTTCTTTCGTGTAGCGAATGAAAAATGTTATCTTAAACATAATTCGTACTGAGTACTTACCAGTATTTAGTGGCTGCTTCTTCTTATAATCACGATCTCATCTGAAACAATGCAACTTTTATTTAAAAAGGTGTAAAATGATCAGAATAATTTGTATAATATTATGTCATAACTCATAAAGAAGAATCACCAGAGTAAGATATTATACGAGTAAGGTAATTTGTTAATCGTTTCATTTACTTCCACAATTTAGTTAAATTATGTTAGCGTGATGAGTATTATAGTTTATTATTTACGTGGGAGAGATAAGCTTCGGCTCGAATGGGCCGACTCGACCGGAGAAATACCGGCGTTAAACAGCGCTTTCGCTGTGTTTCTCCGAGTGAGTGAGTTTACCGGAGACCCAATCCCCTACCCCTTTCCCTATTTCCTTCCATACTCTTACCGGCAACCGGCTTTTTAAAAAGCCGGCATCGCACTTGCAGTTCTTCTGATGCTGCGAGTGTCCATGGGCGACGGAAGTTGCTTTCCATCAGGTGACCCATTTGCTGATTTCATAAAAAAATGTGCAAGCCAATGATTTCAAAACTAATCATAGTTGATACAAACATTTGACAAACAAAATGCCTAAAATTTATTTCTTCTAAAATAGGCATGTTTAATGTGCAACCTGAATTACTCTAATAACTGTTAGCCTCAACATATTTCCTCTAACATTACATATTTGATATTATACTAAGGTGGTAGCAGTCAGCTAATACTAGTCAGCCTAAGGCAAATTATACACATTGCATAGCACACATTTGTAGCGGATTTCCAGTCGAGAGGCTCAGCAAATAAAATATGGTCGGGTGGCCGCCCGCCCGCCCACAACATCGCCGCCCACGTCACGACATGATCGTGGTCGCACGCCTCACCTGCTCACTAGTCAACTGGCTAATACAATCAGGCTTAACGGAAATTCATAGCATAGAATATGGAGTATAAGTATTTTGCGTAAAAGTTAATACTGAAGGGGGAGATATCAAATATTCGCTTTGCAATATTTTCTTTTCTGTTATTTTCCGAGTATTCTTCAGGTTATTGAAATAAGTGCGTTATTACTGACGTCTAATGAAATATTCAGGGCGTCTTTAAAAGCTCACAGGGAACCTTAATGATTCAAAAATCTTTTCTACTCTCGCTGTCTTCTGTTGTATTATACCTCTATATATCTACTTTGTAGGACATATTCGGTCTTACTACAAAAGATTTAAGAGTCCGTATACGAAATTTTGCCGATTTCGCTAATTAACAGACGTGATTTAACAGTTAAAATACAGTATCTCTATAAGTTTTAATGCGCAACATGTAAGATCATTTCAATTATTATCTAATGTTGGAGGTATATTTTTGATTTTGAAGTATTTTTAAATAATCCAACTCAAACCCGCGACAGTTTTGTGATATTTGCTGTAAAAGGTTTAGAATATCACCTGTTTATGGATTGTATTGACGTCAAAAAAATACAATGTACTGTTGAGAAAGTCGACAAACTAAACCCTTTTTTTTTTAAAAAAAAAGGATATGGACGAACAGTCCATAGACAGCCCCAATTTTATAATAAAAAAAAAAAAAAAAACAACCTAAATCTCACATTAGCCTTGCGGCGAGTAATATAATGTGAGATTTAGGTTGTTTTGAATCGTGTTTTTTGGCACAATTTGTTTTTTTTTTCTTTTTTCTGGAATTGGATAGAATTTTATCTATATAGATTATTTCTATCGTTTTCTTCAAAATTTCGGAAAAATTTCGTATACGGACTCTTAAGTTGATTAGAAAAAACTCAGTACGAAATGGTGTCAAAACAACTGTTCAATAGATGTTTAAATCTTTTGTGGTAAGACCGATTATGTTTAAGACGTAACATTGTAGTTTGTTGGCAGTTGTAAAATTCTTAATTATCTAGATATTTTGATTCGAGCGCTTTCTTCATAAACATCACATCTACCCAGATCGAAGATTGGATGGTAAAGTTTGGTAAGCTATAATGTATCAGCTCGACGTGTACTCGTAACGCGGAAGTTAAAGCTTGTCTCCGGCGTTGTTAATGGGTAAACAATAGTCTGGCCATCCAGAGTCCACCGCAGATGAATAAAACATCGCATGTACCGGACACAGCACATAAACTTTACAACCTCGGGCGGGGTCACGCGGGGTCACGTGGGGTCACATGTCATGTATAATTACATATAAATGCGATCGTAAAAGTTAACGATTGTGAATCTGTTTGTCTACATCCGTGGCGCTCTCCGAGTTTCTTGACTGCTAAGTGCAGGTGACTGAACTTTTAGGTTCTATTGTCTTTTTTTCTCTGTTAATAAGAGTACAAGAAAGATAATAAATAAGCTATGTTGTGTCAGATAGGCATGTTAGAGGCTGCACCTGTCTCTCTCTAGTCGTGTATATTGTATTAGCTTCGAGCTAACTCTCGGTAAGTTGACAACTTGACACACGTTTGTACTCTATAAAAAATTGTCTTACCTCTGAAACCAGAATGGGAGCTATTACTTATTAGATATTTTAATCAAAACATTGGTTAAAATGCGGTTTGGAACGTAAGATTAAGATTTAACAAGAAAGTTAAGTTTGTATATCGCAGGCTCGCTCCAAGCGATGCTTAATTTATTAATACGAGTTAAATTTACCTAATTATCGTCGGTTTGTTCGTCAATTACCGAGGTGTCGGCGCCCGGGGGTAGACCCCTGGCGTGATTCAACATCGTCCGCTCCAGTACACACCTTGGGGTCACAATTTAATTATCAAAAGTTACCTCCGGCCGCCTCCGGGAAATCAAAATGGGAGTTTACTTTTTCTTTGTTAAGATAATAGCACTCACTCGGAACACTTTCCTTGTTATTTTTTGGTTGAAAAATTCATGTGTTTAACTTCCTCTATGATTTTAAGAAGCTTCACTTGAAAATGATTTCATGAAATTATTAAATTGAATTTAATTATTTCATAAAATCATTTTCAAATTACTATTTTTTTTATTTCATAATCAAACATTATTCCCAAAAGTTGTTTCTTTTTCGCAAGAATTAATAAGAGTTTCATAAGCATAATTTGATTACAGACGATACCCGAGTTGATGCGGATTACGGATGGCCGACAAAGGAAATGGGGGTGAAAAATGAAAGTGAACCGACGGGCGGCGAGCGGCGGGCGGCGGCGGGCGGCGGCGGGCGGCGCTGGCTGCGGCCCAATTTGGTCAATCTCTGGCCAATAACTCGCGGCTAAGCCCCGCTCTATTTCCCCGACAGGACCATCGGTAAGTATTACCGCTGTTGTGCCTTGATTGAACGATACAGCCTAAAGGAAATATGTGATATAGAAATCCGAGACGTAACTTTTTTAGTTTAGGACGATAGTTATTAGTTAAAGGTTTGTTCAACCGTAACAGTTCGACTGACTGATCACTTGTTTTGGGGCTTGATAGAAAATGGGAAGTATTATCCATTTTCTTCTAAACAGAAGAAAATTAAAGAAAATTATTAAAATTACAGATTTAGGACGCAATGTATAGCTAAAGTTAACGTTCAAAGAGACTTAAATTATTATCTCAACAACCACCCAAAATAAACAGCTACTTACTTCAAACCTAAGCGATCTTTACATGTCCAAACTTCACTGGACCTAGCATCTATAATGTAGTATAGGTACCGAGAGAAGGCATCTATTTAAATTTACACAACACCTCCGAACGTCATTACTCAATGACATGTTGATGTTTGTCGGAGGAAGTGTGATCAATCTACGTTTGGTCCCCCCCCATCCGCGTGGAGGGACCTCCCCCCCGTACACTTGACCTCAGCTGATTTATTGCCCGCGGACCAGCGCCTCACGTGACACTGATTTAAGTTTGGTTCGCCGCCACAACAACAGTTTATACTATGTTTAGATTTAATCTTATTGATTCCGAATTAAATTAAGGAAAGGGTAATGGTAAACAACATGGTTTAAATTTCTAATATGACCATATTTTAATACCTCAAATATAATGTATTTATTAGATATGTACATACTATAAGAACTATCGAGTCGAATGTCATATTATTTTTGTTTTTGTATTAGCCAAAATGTTTTTAAAACTCGACAGTTAAATTAACTAACTCTGAGTAGCACAGCCGTACTACACTTTATGAAATTGAAATTGAATGAGTTCCTCTAAACCACCTTACAAGTTGTACGAGTTAGCTTCGCCGGTAAACCAACAGTTATCTAATAATATGTACGCCAGATAGTGTTATCGCGACGTGTGTTATCGCTTAATTATGGCGAAAAGATTTGAGTAACACTTTGGTAGCGAGTGTCGACACGTGTCGATAACTTTGGTTTGTGATTAAAAACAGGTGGGGTAAGAGAGACATACACACACAACTTTAGCCAGTAATCCAACTAAGCGCTGAAAATTTATTGGAGTAAATATATATATTTATTGGAGTAAATATATATAACGGATACTAGAATGCACTGATTTCATCCCAAGGTATTCCAGTGCCCGTTTCCTTTACTTCAGTAGAAATCCAGATTGGATTTGATAACTGGATTGGAATAATGTAAACTGCCGTTATAAAATAATAACGTCAGATGAGAGTATTGTGGTATTATGTACAATCCGAAAAAATATTTTATAAGTTGGTGGTGGATCTAAGTTATCTGGTCGCTCTCAATGGAAACAATGTCAGTCGTGATCTTTTTGCTGGGTTTGATATAACTGTCGATTTATCAGATTATCTGATAGTACAGTTGCTTGTGTTTGGTCATTTTCATGGCTGCCATACATGCTACGGTCTATCGGAGAGATCCCTGAGGATAGACCTGTGTAGTTTTGAGCCTTCGCAGGCAACCGGCGCAAAATCGAAAATCAATTCTTTCGAATGACGCCTGTGCAGGCATAACTTTTGCGTAAGATAAGTCCTACCGACACATTTTCCCAGTCAGTCATTCTCTCATCCTTTTACGCCCAACAAATTTTATAATTTGACCCGCTCCACAATTTAAAAATAGCCCTCATTACCGAGATCCGGCCTTCGATTCCTCATTACAGTAACAGCATTACATTCAGCGCGGTAACACGGTAACGTCGTTACTCAACAAAGAGCCTCGTTAGGAGTTGCCTACTGCAATTAAAATATAATGCCCAACGATTTCCCAAGTAGGGATAAGCCTGACACATCGCTAGAACATTGAAACGTTCTTAGTACAAGTACAACAAAACCTATAGGCGAAAATATTGGTATTTCACGAAACTACCAGATCTGTTTTTAAAAACGACGATTGCTAAGCACTAATCGTTGCTGCTGACTCCTGCTGTTAGCTGACGTTATTTTGCAAGTCATGTCCGAGCATAATATATTATGCTCGCTGTAAAGACGTTAACTTCTGCCGAAAGGCCCCGTCCTTACGCTGGTAAGATAGAAATGTACGCTCAAATAGATCACCTTACGAAATCTTTTTAAGTCGTTCCCAGAATATTTTCGGGTGACAGGATTGAATAATTATAACTCGGAGATATGGATCATTCTAGACTGAAAATATAACATCCGTTATCGGTGGGTATGATGAATTGGAAAGTATCAGAGGTAAAAATCGATAGGACCGGGATACAAAATTTGGTAATCCGTGTTGTGACTCTTTTACTTTTACACAAATAAAATAAAGAGAGATATTTTGTTTGTATGTTTCGATGTTTATATTGAAAAGTTTTTCAAATTCAAGTAAATTTTGAAAAGCACAAAACATAAAAACAAATCAATAGAACGAACATAGGCTTCTTTTAAGGCGGTCCCCCGCCTGTAAGTAAGGAGATGCCTTAATTTACCGCTTTTTAGAGCTTTATAACTTATAATTTGAAAACTACAAAATTATAATAAAAATACACCAATAATCTTCAGTATACGAACATTCCTTTCCAAGTTATTAATTTCCTATTTTTGTTTATTATACTCATGATATCAGCTTCTAAAGTAAAACCAATTTATTAAAATTCAAGCATACATTCAGTATCTCCCTATTATTTATAAATTACTTTTATTCGAAACACACGCCAATATAATTATCTACAATATCATAAATTACATATTCCACGTTTTATTTTTTTAGGTCTATTTTGAACTAAGATAAGTAAAAAATAGGGTTTTGGTACGATCTCGGCAACGCGGCAAATGTATGGTCAAGTTCGTTTGCTCGGGAGACGGCCTTAAGTTATAATCACAGACTTGTCTCGTACAAAAGTTATCAGTTTTGCAGACAGATCGATTAGTCGTAAACTCTATTTTCAATTTTTATTGTCCAATTCTCATGTCATATCTACGATGCTGCATCGATTCCAGTAACATTCGTGCTTGAAGCAACACACGCTTTCGAATTCTCGACTAATTATCTTTCGCAACGAAATCTTTGCAAACAGCCCCGTCAATAGCTACTGATAGATGCAAATCTACTAATGAGATCGATTTTATTAATACTAAAGTAAAGGTTTTGGCGTCGGGTCGGGTCGGGTCGGGTCGGACCTAATTGCGGTCGGTAAGCTCTATTGCAACGTCCGCGGCGAATTTATTGTCGACCCGCCTGAGGTTTAGACTTTAGAGTTTAAATGGCTCGCTTACTTTAATCAAACGTATTTAACTTTATGTTAACTGGTCTAATTTGAAAGCTCGCGTGAATCATCATCGTCCAAAAGAATCAGCAGCAGCAACCACCTGCTTTACTTATCGTCTTCGATACACTTTTCGGACTGAGAAGTACGCTATTTCTTCTACACTACCTTACTACAAGTTTTCAAGTTAAAAAGTAATTTGTCTATCATAAAATAGTCTTATTCTTTTGATATTTCTCTTTAAAAACTCGCATGTAAATTAAGAGATACATTAAGATTAAGAGAAATACCGTGGTTTTACCTTACGGAAATAGTTATTTAAAAGAGCTGCCCTAGTAGACAAGTGGCAAGCGATTATCGTAAACGCTAACAAAATGTATGCGATTTGACTTAAGTCATCGCTTCGCTAGCGAATACTAATGTCAAATCCCATACATTTTGTGGCGTTGGAGTTGGCGTTTACTATAATCGCTTGCCGCTTGTCTAGGCCCTCTGATGATGTTTTGTCAGAATTTGATTATCACAGCGCGCCACACAGCGGCCTCATTGCGGGCTAATGCATATCCAATTCAATTACTCCATGCTATATTACCTCGATTACTATTCATAGAATTAATATTAACTATATTGGTATTTAATTATAGGCCAATAGGCCGAGAGGAATGTCTGTAATGGCCCATAACTACGATGAGCTTAGAATTGCGTTTAATTTTAGTAGGTCACAGCATGTTTACTGAAATATCGACTGTAATATATTATATTGAATTTAATTCGCACGTAGATAATATTATATTATCTAGACAAAATATTTGACGTGCTTTTATACATTGTACCATCTTATTTTCTTAACACTCATTTTAATTTCTGCTTTAACTAATAATCTGCTTTAAATATAGGGCCGACATCAACGAAACCTCATTTAGTATTACGTTTCGATGTTAGAACATAATACAAAAGAAACGACGTGTCCTTCGAATAAAAATATTTCGGAGATATTCTGCGAACATTTGTAAGCCCAGTAAGATGTAAGGTCTGCTAAATGTCAGTAGGATCTCACATCAATTATCGGATCTTTTTTTTATGAAATAAGGGGTCAAAAGAGCAAACTTGTCACCTGATGGAAAGCAACTTCCGTCGCCCATGGACATTGGACACTCGCAGTATCAGAAGAACTGCAGGTGCGTTGCCGTTTTAAGAGGGAATAGGGTAATAGGGGAGGGTAGGGAAGGGAAAAGGGTAGGGGATTGGGCCTCCGGTAAACTCACTCACTCGGCGTGAAACAGCGCAGGCGCTGTTTCACGCCGGTTTTCTGTGAGCGAGTGGTATTTCTCCGGTCGAGCCGGCTCATTCGTGGCGGAGCATGGCTCTCCCACGTCAAAAATCTGATCATTATTGTGCTCAAATCCGAGGACGCTTTATCGATACTTTATTGACGACCTGCAATCTCTCGTTTTAATATTTCAGAGCAATTTTGGTTTTTCGTTAATCGAACCACTTAATGTACAGTTAACGATAAAGTTGTATCCGCGAATATAGAGTTCTAAATATTATTACGATCAAACACAACCTTTACTATAGTCTGAAACTACTTGGCTAGAGATAGAGACTGTTGAGTGTTGCCTCCGTGACAACAACAACTGAACTCGACCCATGCCTCGTAAGTCGTACACATGTACGAGATGGGTCGACTTCAGTTCAGAACATGTTGAGATATTGCTCAACATATTAAAAAAAACAATAACAATAATATTTTTGTTCATAAAAATATATTTTGTTACGTTTTCTATTGTTAAAGGGCGAAAATTGCAATCTGTAGACCGTATCGCTCGCTTTCCAAAAGCATCTTTGTTGTTAAAAATGTAACTTTGAGTTGTAATTACATTGTCTGCTCGTCCTGTATAACAGAGCACCACTTAGGGGATAAGTAACAATTACACCGCTAATTCTCAAAGCAATATGTAATTACGCCATCAAAAGAACTCCCGGGAAAGTTGGATCCTGCAAAATAAGAGTTGTTGGGCCGAAAGGGGTAGCTGATGTACTGGAGCCTGTAGCCGAGATGTTTTCTTTATCGTTTCTTTATAGAATCGCTGATCAACATTTATGGAATTGACATTAGACGAGTTGAACGTCAAAATCATATTAACGAACACTTATGTCAATTCCATACATTTTGATCGACGATTCTATAAGGAATCGATAAAGAAAATGTCTCGGCTAAAGGGTCTAGCTAACCTGCCTCCTGACGAACTTGGGTAGGGGAGGTCACTTAACTCAGTTATTAGTTCGCCGTTGTTGTTTCAAGATTCAATCTTACATTTTCTGTTCATCCTTGTTGAAAGAATATTACAGGTAGCTTTAAAACTTTCTATGTTACGGTTACGTTATTAATTTAACGTTTTGCTTATCAATTCAGGAGTTGGCAAACAAAACCGGTCAAGTCCACCGGAGTGCGAAAGTATTTTTTTCGAATCGTCTTCTCTTGACTAATCTGCTTCAAGCCTTGTTAATAATATTTTCAATCAAAACCAGTTAAGAGAGCGACTAACCCCAAAAATCAAACATCGTCCTTCTCTCTTCACACTCACGCCCGTCTTTCATATGCCAGGTGAAAAAGGACGGCGCGGAATCATCGCCAAATTAGTATTTTCTCAATAACTCGATAAATATACAACATTTTAAAAATCCGCTAGGTCGATCTCTCAATGATAGAATTTTATACAATGTGTTAAAATATTAACTTAGTTTAATGCACGGTTATGGCAATAAATGAAAAATTCGTGAAGATTAGATGCATCTTTGTGATTTTTTTCTATCGAGAAAATTTTAAGATATCGTGTTTTTGTTCAGATCGAATTCTCGGAAATATATAGTAGCATCTAATTTTAGAAAATGAAACAATACGGGGCTTATTTTCAAGTATAAAAATGAATTATAAAATCGACGCTTTAGGGTTAGTCGGCCCCTTAAGAAGGCTTTAAAAAGCTCATTTCAAACAACCCTGGATTAGTTTAGTAGTAGTAGTTGATACTAGTTTTTAGCCACTGTGTAATTTTTTTCCTAGACTAATCCGGTTCTGTTCGCCAGCTCCTCAATTATGATGAAGCTATAAAAAACTAACTTCATTTATTATATGATTTGATTGAGTACACGGTGATAATAATATATCCGAAGTAATTTCTAAAAATGCTTCAATTTTACGTTAAAAGAATGCTGAAATTTTCGTCTCTCGAAATATCAAATAATTTACTCGTAGTCCCAATAAAACATTAATTAATATTTCTTTAATTACATCAGTCATAATGAGTGTCGGTCGGACACGACTCTTCAGATTACAGACTACGAGCCGCTCGGCGAGGACTTCCTTTCTTTTGACGCTCGCTTTGATATTTGTTTTTAAAATTTTATTGGCGAAAAAATTTTATGGACCATTTCGGGGCTGGTAACGAGCGATTCCGGGAATCCCTGGCCCATCTTCTCGCGTCGATAGCCGCACTCTACTCCCCCATCGCTCGCCCGATACATAAAGTGTTCGGGGGGATAAAATCCAGGGGCGCGCAGTAAATTGATTCATCAGCAATGAATATTTTGTGCCGTCGTAAACGGCGCGTACGGGCCGGCGTTACGGGCCGTTCCGGGCGGTTACGCGTGATGACTGCCTTATATTTTACGATTTGTTTTCATTTTTTGATAGTTTCTTGTGAATAGTTTGCTCGTGTTTAACTCATTTAAGTACTAATAAAAAAGTGTCGAGGTCAAATATCGTTCTGTCTAGCCCTCTTTACGCCGAACGCGCCAAAAGGAACTTCGTTCCAATACATAAAAACAAAAAGGGTGCGCTATGGTGCGCCATGACTGCCGACTGCATGAGTTTACAGCAAGATGGCGCGCGAAGTTTGTTTGTCAGTGCCATTAGAATTTAACGAAATTCTTCAAAATCTGAATTTTGCGGATATATGTTATCGACTTGAATTTTTTTTTTATTCTCTATTATTTATATAAGGTTTCGATCGACTCTATCGTACCCCTGGAAGAAATTATTAATATAGATTTCGCGAACAACGTGTAATTAAGGCAAAATTCCGGCTCACGGCGGCACGTGTCCCGTGAAACGGAGATTATAATCACGGTCATTAGAGCTTACACGCGCTAATTAAGATATTAATTATTGTGCTCATTTGGCGAGGTTATATCTTGCGTGGCCCGCGGCGGTGTGGCGACAATGTGCTTGACCGGGACCGGGATGTCGCGGTTACGGTACCGGGATTGCAGCCCCGGGACAAAATATAGACCCGGAATATCGGAGAGACAATAATTGGATACCAGCCCGCTAATCCATAACTAATATTCTAAATGCGAAAGTGTGTCTGTCTGTTACCTCCTCAAGCCCAAACCGCTGAACCGATTTTGTTGAAATTTGGTGTGGAGATACGTTGAGTCCCGAGTAAGGAAATAGAGTACTGTATATCCCGTAAAATGTACGGTTCCTGCAGGATGAACGAATTTTGGTGCAACATAGTTGCGGGCGTGATGTAGATGAATATAATATACCTGATAATTACTGCTAGAGCTCAGAGACACGTTGTTCAAAAAATATGCCTAATTACATGTGTATTGTGCAGGTCTACGCATGACACCTACATTAGGTTTGCAGCGCACAACAGGCACTTAAGTCGAGTGGATCCGACCGTCTTTGTATGGCGGCCGGGGAATGTATGAAATGAGATAATTAACGCTCATCCACGAGTAAGTATCAGCCTTGTTCTGTTTCCGACTAGCGCCAAATTAATTTATATATATATATATATATATATATATATATATGTATATATATATGAATCTCGGAATCGGCTCCAACTATTTTCATGAAATTTTGTATATTAGGTATTTAGGTTTCGGGGGCGATAAATCGATCTAGCTAGGAATCATTTTCAGAAAATGTCTTTTTATTCGTGTTTTATCGATAATCGATAAACTGAAAAAATATGACTCTTCTTGACATCTATTGGCGAATAATAACACTATTTTGTTAGCAACTAATTGTTTTAAGGACCAGCAGATGGCGTTATTAAGTAACAAGAAGTCAATGAGTGTTTGCTATACCGAGCAAAGCTCGGTCATCCAGGTACTATTAATATTATTAGGAAAAGCGTCTTTACAAATCACACATTAATTTCCTCTGTCAGTCCTAATCCAGTACAAACTACAATCAGAGATCCTTGATATTATAATATTTAGTGATATTATCATTAGTCTCGCTAATCCCACGAGCGTCGTGTTTGATATTCAGCGATCATTAGCATAATAACCGACTGTATCGACCCACGGTAATCGCGGCTTTAATCTTGTGTGACCACACTCTCAAGTCAACCGTGAGTGACTGACAAAACATTTTTAACTCTAAATACAAGCATGTAAAGTTCATTTTGAGTTGAACAGTGCAAAATCATCACAGACTTTTAACGACAGATTTTAAACTTTAATATATAATTTTAGAGTTGCTTTTGCGTTGGGTAAAGCCACGATACCATAAATTCCACTAATGTGATAGTAATATGAGGTGTTAGCTCGGAATTATATTCGTGGAGCGCTCTTCAGTCTCGTGAGGTCTGGGAGACAACATACGCCCCGAGAAAACTGTCTTAAGGAGATCTTGACAGTGCAAGCTGCTATAATCTTCTCTCTGATCATAAGTCAAAGTCTTCACAAGTCAAACCTTGGAAGATTCGGCGGCTTACGGAAGTGCTTTACGCAATTTAATTTAATGCATGAGTTTACAGAATCAATTCATGAAGCACACTTTAAGCTTTAAACATTTTGACAAGCGATACCTTTTTTAAACTTTAACAATTTATTCTATCGAAACATTTCTTCAGTACGAATCGTAAAGACTTACTGAAATTACTTTCCTAAAAACAGTCAAAGATTTCAGCCAACAATTTTGCAAGATTTCCCATAATACTTTCCATTCACAGCATCCTTACAAATACTTATTGAAAAGATTTGTTCACAAACCGCACCTTGTTTGTTCGGTCGGTAACACGAGGCCGTAGAACAAACTGCTAACTCCGACCGAGTTCCGGCTCCGGCCGCTTGCACGACTTCGGCAAAATACCCAATATATAAATATCGAACTTCGCCTCCCGTAGGCTCTGTTATAAACTTGGTGCAACTTCGCTTATGAGACAAATAAACTATAGCATATTGAAGTTATATTGAGTTCAGACTTCATTGTTTATTTTGTTGCATAAGATCTCGTAACTCGGTTTAGAAATTGACTTTGTAGTAATGTTTCAGTCGCGCCATAATGTTAGTGAAGTATTGTTTCATAAAATAAAATAAATAAAAAATGTTTTATTTCTGAGTAAATTTGAATCAATTTTTTTCAGAATGTCTACCTGATGCCTGCCACCGGTTCGGGAACTACCCCGGCGAGAAGAACCGGTGTAAGAAACTCGCACGGGTCCCACTTTTTACCAAAAAAGTGAGAGAAAAATTGTTATTTTTAAAATAAAGTTTACAATTTTGTAACTTAATATTACTTATATACAATGTCAACATACATAATTGTTAGCCATAATATAATAATGTAGAAGTAGACTTGCAAGAAGCCATCCTACTACCAAGATGTGCCATCTTCTATTAAATAATTGACCTTATAATAAGCTTTGGCACACAAACGCTCTTTGACTACTTTTTTAAATTTATTGATGGAAAGATTTTGAACGTTTTCTGGGATTTTATTGTAAAGGCGTATACATTGACCTTTAAAAGATTTACTGACTTTACTAAGTCTGATCACTGACATATCCAGCTTGTGCTTATTTCTAGTATTTCTACAGTGAATGTCACTTTTAACTTTAAATTTATTTATATTTTTTCCAACATATTATATTACATTGTCCAAAATGTATTGAGAAGCAACAGTTAGAATACCAATTTCTTTAAATTTATCTCTCAGAGATTCTAAAGCAGACATTTTATAAATAGAACGTATGGCTCGCTTCTGCAGCACAAATATTGTATTAATGTCGGCAGCGTTTCCCCATAAAAGGAAATCCTACTATGAAAATAACTAAAATATACTAATCGTGCCGTGTCTTCGTCAGAAATTTCTCTAATTTTTCTGACTGCATATGCTGCAGAACTAAGCCTACCTGCTAGATTAGCAATGTGAGGACCCCACTGTAATTTACTATCAAGTGTAATACCTAGGAATACAGTATTATCTACCAAATTCATCTTCTCATCATTTAATAGCACATTGGTTTGGACTTTCCTAACATTGGGCAAAGTAAACTTTATACATTTAGTTTTACTAGAATTTAAAAGTAAGTTATTAACATTAAACCAATGTACTATTTTTGAAAGAGCACTGTTTACCTCGTCGTAGTTCGACTGTTGTCGCTTCACTTTAAAAATAAGTGAAGTGTCATCAGCAAAAAGCACTATCTCATTATTATTATCCTTTACTAGATAAGGTAAGTCATTTATATATATGAGAAAAAGAAATGGGCCTAGGATAGATCCCTGTGGGACACCTAATTCTATTTTGGTTCCATTGGACCTTTTATTTACCTCAACCCTTTGAGTCCTATTTTTAAGGTAAGAAGTCAAAAGGCTGAGAGCAGAGACCTTTATGCCGTAGTGGCGCAGTTTCCTGATCGATGTAGCATGCTCAACACAATCGAAGGCTTTGGAGAGATCGCAAAACACACCTAAGGCATCCTGCGACTCCTCCCAAGCTTCAAAAATACTACAAAGAGGTCCTATACCAGCATCCGTTGTGGATCGACCCTTAGTAAATCCGTATTGGTTATCATGTAGCAAATTATTTGAATTAAAATGCACTAGTAGTAGTTTTAAAATATTTTTTCAAATATTTTACTAAAGGTCGGTAGAATCGATATAGGCCTGAAATTCGTGGGATCCGATTTAGTCCCGGCTTTAAATAAAGGAACAATCTTGCTATGCTTCATTAAGTCAGGAAAAACACCATTTTTATGCAGTCATTAAAAATCATTGCTAGATGAGGAGCTACGATATCAATTATTGATTTAATAATTTTTGTAGACATACCCCAGAGATCAGCAGTATTTTTAATATTCAACAATTTAATGGTATCAATAATATCTCTGGGGTTAATTTCTCTAAACTTAAAATTGACATCACACTCCTTTACATTGTCTCTGAGTAGATTTTCGGCAGCTTCAGGTGAAGAATTTAAATTTTTAGTCGTTGAGACCGGAATGTCAGCAAAAAACTTTTCAAAGACCGTCGCAACTTCTTGATCATTAGTAATCTTTTTTCGGTGGTGATATACACTTTATTAGTCTATAAAATAATTTAATGAAATTTAATTTTAATGTGACGCAAAGGTTTTATAAACCATTCTGACACATAATATTACAAACACAAAATATTACAGTTCAACAACAAGTAACAATTACCTATATAATACTTCCATGGATCTCTCACCCTCTCGCGCGTGACGCGTATTTTACTTAAGTTCTGAGGGGGCTCAATAGCTCCTGTATTTCTACGAGTTTTCAAACTCATGTACTTACTTATTTTAACTTTTTAAATTTTGTACGTATTGTTTGTTATTTTTCTCTGCATGTACTATCGAGGAAGTTGATTCCTAGGCAGATGGGGGACCTACGTACTTTGGTCGCGTTGCGTCAAACCCAGCAGACAAATCACAATTAACTTTAAATTGTCAATCCTCGACCAAATGACGTTGGTCTGTCAACTGCATCAATTTCCTCGATGGTACTATAGCAGTTGCTGTCGGCCACGGCGACAGTCGCCAGTAGCTGGCGCTAACAGGTGATAAGATAGTAGAGTAATTAGTCGCGCATCTCGAGTGGCCGCCGCCTGCCCTGCCCGCCCGCCCCGCGCCGCCCGCCCTATCTGATAAGCCGCGATTTCGCACCAAACTACTAAACTACGTGTGCCAAAATGAACTTTTCAATATTTTAAATATTGAATATTGTATTATTACAGTGCGTAATGTGTTTATTAAGTGTATAGATGAAGAACGAAGTCGATTCTTAAAAATACTAAAGTGGGTTCAGGCTTGAGATTAATATTTGCGACCCGATGAAGTTTAAAGTATAATATACTATATGTAAGTTTGAGAAGCTTAAACATGGGCTTCTGAAACGTAGGTAGCTTAATTGTTGAAAGTAAAGTTTAATTATACACAATCACTTAAGGGGGCGACTAACCCAAAAAGTGTCGATTTTATAATTCATAAAATCGACACTTTATCGACAGTTTAATACTTGAAAATAAGCCCCGAATTGTTTCATTTTCTAAAATTAGATACTACATTATATTTCCGAGAATTCAATCTGATCAAAAACACGATATCTTAAAATATTCTCGATAGAAAAAAAATCACAAATATGCATCTAATTTTCACGAATTTTTCATTTATTGCCGTAACCGTGCATTGAACTAAGTTAATATTTTAACACATTGTATAAAATTCTATCATTAAGAGATCGACCTAGCGGATTTTTAAAATGTTGTATATTTATCGAGTTATTGAGAAAATACTAATTTGGCGATGAATCCGCGTCGTTCTTTTTCACCTGGCATATGAAAGACGAGCGTGAGTGTGAAGAGAGAAGGACGATGTTTGATTTTTGGGGTAAGTCGCGCTCATAATAATCCTTTATACCTCAAAATTTCATTGAAATATTTCTCTCGAAATCTTAATTGTTATTCTGTTTTTCAGACAAAATTTAATTAGCGAGAATTAACTGACGTTACAGGATAAAATACGGTAAATTATAATAACATAATAAGCTTCTTAATAAAAAAATTAAACAGATTTAATTATTTATTCCCTTCTTTCTGAAATGTAATTTCGCTAATAATTTAATATTTTGCAAACCACAAAGGCATTTTTACAGGAAAAAATATTAATAAACATTATTCGCCATCGTCCGACAACTTGTTAAATTAATATGCCATTCTGTTGATACTCGTAATCAAAGGAATAAGAAATAATTTAAGAAAAATACAATAATATTATTTATAACTGTATCGTATTGTATACCTAATTATATACAAAGAAAGGTCTTCATCATATCAGCCTATAGACTTCCACTGCTTTTATCAGGAAAACATATTACAGTGATTTGATTTACAACTTTAAATACTACAAAAACCAAGCAATGAATGCCAAGATGACCGATCTCCTGCTACTCGCATCCAACATGGGCCTGCAACTAACCGGAGATCGTCGTCCCATCTAGTTGGAGGTCGACCTTACACCCTTAAGAAAGGTCTTATTCTCATAATATTATTAAATTTATAATTATGTCAATTCGATTAAAAAGGACCGTAGTAAATAATAATTTATTTAAATACATTATAATTATATACAACAGGCTGTCTAATACAATCTCATACCAATAGTTATGTTGAAGTAAGTAAATAAATCTGCCTTATGGTAGATAATGCCTTAAGGCATTAAGTCCACCTTTGTATATATGTGCATAAAGTTTTTAAAATAAATAAATAAATAAAGCAATCAACCTGATCAATTCCATGTTTGTTCCTATGATTATTTAGTTATTGAGTTATAACGTTACATTATTTCAACTGAGATATTTAATAAACTATTTATTAGCGCTAATTGTATTCGATTTCGACTGACCACAGCCAACAATGTATTTGGCTAATTGTGCACTAATTATGACCCGGTCGTCGTAAATGAACCAGTTGATGTAATTGTTCGAGTGACACCGTTAATTGTACGCTTATTACTGTTATACTACATACAGGGGAGAGCCATGCTTCGGCACGAATGGGCCGGCTTGACCGGAGAAATACCACGTTCTCACAGAAAACCGGCGTGAAACAGCGCTTGCGCTGTGTTTCGTCGAGTAAGTGAGTTTACCGGAGGCCCAATCCCCTACCCTATTCCCTTTCCTACCCTCCCTTATTCCCTTCCCTTCCCTTTCCTAACCTTCCATATTACCCTATTCCCTCTTAAAAGGCCGGCAACGCACCTGCAGCTCTTCTGATGCTGCGAGTGTCCATGGACGACGGAAGTTGCTTTCCATCAGGTGACCCGTTTGCTCGTTTGCCCCCTTATTTCATAAAAAAGGGTGTATTTGAATGCACGAAATTCATGCGCGAGAGACATATCATTCAGTGGGGCTAGTTAATTTGACTAACAATAATATATCATGTCGGTTGTAAATTACTGAAGCAAGGAGCTAATTTGCTTCCCTGTGTCCTTCTCTTCATCGTAAAATTGAAATCGGGCTTTTACTTTTGAAGCTAATTCGATACAAAGAAACTTCTTAGAGCCAGTCCACACGGCGCGTTGCGTCAGCGTTTCGTCGACGCAGCGCTACCGTTGCGTTGTTTTACATAATAACCAAGGTGTTCACGCGGCGCGCTGCGTCGTCGCAACGCACACATGACGGACTGCTGCAGCCCCTGAGACAAAGCGGGAGAGGGTATTGACGTTAGGAGCCTGTACAGATGAGGCGTTTTACGCGCGTACATAAGATACTAGAGTACATAATTATCGGCATCCAGATGCCTACGTGCGTTTTCTTACTAGGGCGTAAAACGCTTGCAATAAGCGGGACGCGCGAGCGACGCGCGAGTCGAGATACTTGGGTGCCATTGCAGCGTCCAGTACTACGCGCGAGTCCGTTGCGAATGGACGTATTTTTTTTTATTATAAAATTGGGGCCGTCTATGGACTGTTCGTCCATATCCTTTTTTTGTTATTTTATTATTTAGATTTTTCGCACCAAGGATGGACGTATTTGATTGGAGCGTGATAACTTCGAGTCCATGTTTGTAGCGTAAAAAACGCGGTATCTGGGTGCAATAGAAATTGGAATACGCGTATGGACTTCGCGCGTAAAACGCCTCATCTGGATACTGGACAGGTACTAAGACTGCTTCGTAATAACGCTGCGATGACGCAGCGCCCGTGTGGCCGGCTATGCGTCAAACAGCAGCGCTGCGTCGACGCAACGCTGCCGCAACGCGCCATGTGGACAGGCTCTAAGTTGTGTTATTAGTGTCATGCCTTGCCTAAATTATCATCCTGTATATAGGGTGTAACAAAACTAAGTAATAAAACTTTAGGGTGTGTACGTGTTCTTCGTAGAGAGTTCGCCGTGAAAATAGCAGCGCTGAAATAGCTTTTTTTGTGATTTGTATTACCAAACATCCACCATCAGGAGTTGCCCATAAAAAATAAAAAAAGTTACTCTTTCAGCGCTGCAGCTACTTTCACAGTGAACTCTATAGAAGGGACACACACACACCCCAAAGTATTATCACTTAGTTTTGTTACACGTTTATCAGTAGTCAGTAATCAGTACCGATCGTATTTAGCAAGTGCAAGTACACTCTCATTTTGTGCATGTTAATTGCTTCGTATTACGGCTCTGACATACATTTTCACGAGCCCAATATGTCGATACCGTTTTAATTATCTTATTAATTTGATTGCCATAAGCCGAATTTCATAATATTCTCCGAACTTTGACGGTCCAATTTTGTGATTTAATATTAAACATTTAATAACAGTATTATTTATTGCTTTTCATAATCTCATCATTTAAAGCATTAATATTTTATCATAGGTCGCATTTTTTTTTTCTGTACTTATTATTATATTACACGATCAAAAGGGGCAGGTGCTAGAGCCAAATGGTAAATCGTATTTCGCAAACATTACAGATGGGGCGGTCAATTTTAAAACAGATAGGATTTGAATATCGGATGAGCGTCTGATGCTCGCATCGCTCAGCCTCGTTCACCGGTTCATGTAATATTGACCACCTAGTACTGTAACTTCACGAGAATATTCCAGATCCTGACGGCCAAATGCTTGAGCTGGCCGCTACAGGCGGTAATACTAAATAGATAGTTTGAGTAGATTTGTACATCTTTGAGTTTTAAGCGTATTAAATAAGACAATATGATTGATATTAAGGGGGTTGACTAGGCTTTACATTTTAATTAAGAAAACGATCACTAATTTAATTAATATAGAAGTTTATTAGCAACTAATGATAGGTGAATTAAATCACGTGAGGCGTCCTTTAACTCCAACTTCGGAGGGCAAATACCGCGCCACTATCTGAGTTGAAAGATCTTGGGATATGCTTTACCTAACTTTAGTTTGCAAGAATTTCCGTGACGACACGAGACTTACATCCCTTCGTGACTGAACTGGAACAAAATTATTTTTAAGTTGGTAAAGATTTTAATGCAATAGTTCAAAAATGAGTAGACAAAAAATTGATATTTTATAATTCGGCCACGGAAAGGCAATCGAAACACCAGAGGAATTATAATTACGGTCATAAACATAAGTTTTATATCGAGGGAAGAAAAATGTAAGCTCATTATTTAATCGCTGCCGCCATTATCGCAGAAAGTGTAAAAACAAGATTCCCACGCGGCGGGAATACGAGCACGCTAATTATGCTCGGTCACGCCTGTCCCCGGGATTCCCGGGAACTCCCGCACTTGCCGGGAATCCCCGCGCTCACCGGGTTCGCGCACTTCCCGCACTTCCCGGGAACGGCACACGAGCGGTGACTCCCCGGAAAGTCGCTGCTAATCAACTTTCCCGCTTCTCGCTCAGTGTGTCGCCCAATTGTGTCCAAATTATGATGTGCGGAGGAGGGAATTCTTTACGGTTTCGCGTATTTTGAGACAAAAGTCGAATTGAATATAAAAGTAGATCTAATATTTGATGTACGCGCACCGAAATAGCTCATGAATAATTCAAACTATCGTAATGGCTGTCTTCGGGCGACGAGTAAACACGCCCGGAGCCCGACAGAGCCCGCATCAATCAATTATCAATTTTTTGTTCAAACAAACGCGCGTGGCGTGCGAAAGTACAATAGAAGATGTATTCGACCATTACGCCGACCGCTGACGTGTTAATGGTTCCAACTATTGCATTAGGCTCGGCGCATACCCGCCGCGTGAGACAAACAATGACAACTGTACTAAGTTCGCCTTTCAAAGTCATCAAAGTTTCATAAAGTGATTAATCCATAATATTTTAATTTGATGTGAATATAGACAATCTGACTCAGTATTACTAAATGGTGTGTCCACGTATACTGTGTATATATTCATGGACTTACGTATACTGTGTGTATACGTAAGTCCATGAAGCATAACCATGATTGCCATCATGATTTCGAAGCTGTCTACAGCACGCACAGTCGACGTCGATCATGGGCAAACTTAGACGATGATGACCGTCATCACGTTCATTGGTGGGTTGCGTTATAGACTTGCATAATACGACGTGTAACCTGGCCCTTTAGCCGAGACGTAACACGAGTCGAACGTCAACTTCATAATTATCGAACGCTTATGTCAATTCCATACATTTTGATCGGAAATTTTATAAAGAAGCGATAAAAGAAAACGTCTTTTTTGCTAAAAAGCCTGTCGCGGCAACTGCTGTCATTTAATTACGCTTAGCGGTCGCCTTGCGGCCCGTCTGCCGGCGTAAACAAAAATACGACAGATGTTATACGGAAGACGCAGGACGGCAATATATTATGCAGTCCTCGCCGAGCCAGCGGTACATTTCTTGTGATTTCATCTCTTGCAACAGCTAGCGGCTGGATTTCCAGAAAATGTGCAGCTTATTGTTTATGAAGTTACTGCGATTTCTGGAAAATGGACAGTTGGTAAAATTGATTATTGCAGCCTGCCACTATGTATATTATACAATGTGTCCCGACACCGGTGTCTGATCCTTGAATATCATGATGTATGGCATATTTTATTGACAAATTGGCTTTCAAATATTTTTTTTCTCCAACTTTTGAAACCTATCATACTAATCTGACTAACTAATACTTCACACGAAAATCGTTATAGCTTCTAAGCTATCTGAATTAGAGCATAGAAGTAAAGGAATTTATTTAAGATAAAAACCTCCTCTATTTTTTTTTAAATAAAAAATAACCAGTTTAATGCGCTAGATTTTTCACAAAAAGCCATTAAGTAATTAAAAAATACACATTTTTTTTCCTTAAACTTTGGTTTTTCTATGTTTAATTCACGAAATTTATAACACATTGCCTGTGTAAGCGTAGTCCACAAGTTCAAATGAGACCTTTTTTAACTTCATAGGATATTTACATGAGAAGTATTGGTCAGATTAGTGTGAAAGCCCGAGAAAAACTAAAATGGCTGAAGAGAAAAAAATTTGAGAGCCAATTTGTCGATAAAATATGCCGTAGATCATGACATTAAAGGATCGGACACCGGTGTCGGGATACATTGTATAGACTTATCGTACTACCAACGTTTTTACGGCATTTAAGTTTCTTATTGTTGTATAACGTAACCGAATCATATTTCTAACCCGTCTCTAGAATCTGTTACGACCTTTTTTATGATATTGTGTGCCGTTTTATTGAAAATGTGACGTGGAAATAATATTCATGAAATATTGTAACGTAGAGTAGAGACGCCGGCAAATACGTCCAATATTACATAATACATTGTGTTCCGCGCGTCTACTGTTTATATTACAATGTTTTATTGAACAAGTAAATAACGAAACAATAATGTATTATTCGTAGAGTTTAGCCAAATATTGCAGCTGTAGTAGATCTTAGTTACAGCTCTTGTAAGAAGTGTCAGTCTTCGCCATTACAACATAGATACCTAAGCACTTCATAATTGCTCATTTAAAATAGTAAATTTTGAAGCTGAGGATTAAATCCGTAAGTACTAAGTAATTTAGGTGTAAATAAGTACCCGACACGGAGTCGCTGACCTTAATAATTTTAACGTTGCGGTGCGAACCAGAATCATCACAGGATTTATTATGTCGGTATTTTCGCGGTGTTTTGAGGGAGCAAATCGAAATTGAGTGATGCCTGAATCCGCTCAGGGAGTTGGCCGAGAAATTGAGAGATCGACAATTTATAAGTGACTTAAATAATTTGTAGAGTTTACATTGATTTCCTGATTATTTTTCTTAACTCTTCAATCCTTTATAGTCACGACCACAATAGAATATCTTCTGTCTAATTGTATGGAAGCCCTAGAATATTTTTTTTTATAACTATCAAGCTAATTTTTTGTGAGTAGCTTCATTTTGATAAGATGAAATGAATTTTTTGATGAAATCCATTCTATGTCTGTTAGCTACCACTTTCGAGATTTTTCGCAAATAAAAATTTGGTTCGTCTTGTCAAAATGAAGCTACTCACAAAAAAATTGTTTGATAGTAATATAAAAATTGTGCTAGGGCTCCCGTACTATAATGTTATGTTATGCACATATAAACAATATTATCTTTGATTATATACTGTATAACTCTACATCTATATTAGATGAACACGTTTGTTCCAAAAATAAACATCTATCGAAAACCTGGGTTTTCAGCAATAAGTATATTGGCCTGAAATGTAGTTTAAACGACAGTTGTTTAAAAATGTAAAGTTAATTAGTGCATGAAAAAAGATGTATAAAGTATTTGCTCGCGTGGTTTTCCCGTATGACGTGGTACAATTATTGTAGAGTTCTCGGTCGGCCGACGTAACCTTTTGCTCTCGCGGGGCTTTCACGTTAATTACGATGGTTTTATCGCGGTTTTGGCGGCCTAAGCTCGGCTGGAGTGTTTTTTTTGTAAATCAAATAAGGGGGGAAACGAGCAAACGGGTCACCTGATGGAAAGCAACTTCCGTCGCCCATGGCCACTCGCAACATCAGAAGAGCTGCAAGTGCGTTGCCGGCCTTTTAAGAGGGAATAGGGGAGTGTAAGGAAAAGCAGGGAAGGGAATAGGGTAGGGGATTGGGCTCCAGAGTGTGTGAGCTCTCATTATTGAGACTCAATATTAAACTCCTTGGCCTTGGCTTCGGGTCATTACAAGTTAATTAAGAGGCGTTGTGAAAATATCGGCGTACCAGCTATTATTATAGAAGCAGCTAACTAGCATAATACATGTACCAAATGTTTGAAAACGAACCTTTTTAAATAAAAGCGAAGCGTAAAAATTCGTCACATTCAATAGCAGATGGCACCACGGTCTACAGATGTTGCTACCTTGGTCTTATAATTCTAAATTATTTAAGGTTTAACTTCTGTTACACTTTTTTAATCACAGAATACATATCATGGTTTAACTTCTGTTCCACTCGTCCCACGCGCCGGAAACTTCTCATTCACAATTCGTCTGCTGAAAAGTTTTGATATCACAAAGTTGAGCGGTGATGAAGAGGAGTCATCTTATCACGCATAACGCGGCACGTGGCCGGGGGATGCCGAGGGGAGTCGAGGGGTATCGAGGGGTGTCGGGGGGTGCCGGGGGTGACATGTGACACGTGACCACGTGGGCGCTGATCTGTTGGTCGCTCGGGAGCCCTCCACGCCAATATCATTTTAAATGATTGATGTGGACCTATTATGCATATTAAGACGTGTTATTTTTTGCCTATGAAATATGAAACAATTGTTTAATATGTTTTCTGATTACATTAAGTAATGTGACATCAAATTCCGTATAAATAAATCACTCTTACTGCTCAGATTGCTTTGAATATCATTTTCGTATGTTGTTGTTAATAGCTGGTACATCGTACTTAAATAATATTATTTTATGTCAACATTTAGTGCGTACTGCGTACAATATAAAAATACTATCACAACTGACACACTATGCTTATGTTATTACGAGTATAGTGAAGCTGTCGCCACTCGCCGGCCCGCGCCGATAAAACTCGGCTTATCTACCACATTAGCTATCGTCTGACTTGGAGCGTGATTTTATTCCCATATAATCCCGCCTTCATTATCGTTTCTACAGTTTTTCCTATTTTACTTAAATAAATAGGCATTTACGGCAAGCGAAGATGCCTTTTAATTTGTAATATTTTATTATCATGGCTCATGACTCATTTCTTTCAAAAAGAAAGGACTCACATCACTTACAGATGTATATCTAAACAGTTTTTATATTTTTATTTTTGAAGAATAATTTTTAATTTGCGGAGTTTTTTTTAATTATAAAATAAGGGGGTAAACGAGCAAACGGGCCACTTGATGGAAAGCAACTTTCGTCGCCCATGGACACTCGCAGCATCAGAAGAGCTGCAGGTGCGTTGCCGGCCTTTTAAGAGGGAATAGGGTAATAGCCAATCATTGCCTCTAAATTAGACTGTCCCATTCAAAAACACTGGATGGAGATAGGAATAGGCTTGATTTCATAAAAAAATAATATACTGATTTGATACTACTGACACTACTAACATACTTATCTAAGCTAATTGTTACTAACTGTCGCTAACAAATCTATGGACAAAATTAGTCTGAAGTAAAGTTTTATTTATTTATTTATTTATTTATTATTTAATAAAGTAGGGGATTGGGCCTCTCCGGTAAACTCACTCACTCGGCGATACATAGCGCAAGCGCTGTTTCACGCCGGTTTTCTGTGAGCCCGTGGTGTTTTTCCGGTCGAGCCGGCCCATTCGTGCCAAAGCATGGCTCTCTCACGGTTATGGTTATAATATACGTTGTCTATAATG
Source organism: Aricia agestis (assembly GCF_905147365.1). NCBI lineage: Eukaryota > Metazoa > Arthropoda > Insecta > Lepidoptera > Lycaenidae > Aricia > Aricia agestis. The sequence continues at coordinate 323,921 of NC_056416.1, read as the reverse complement.
GAGATGAATGATGATCATTGCTAGTGTAACAGTATTAGATATTTAATACCTCTAGATTGTTATTAATTATAATGGCTCTTCAAAACTTTTGAGACTCAAACGCGATTTACTCGTGATATTGTTTACCGTGATAATCTCGTAGTAGATCAGTAGTTACTGTATACTATACAATATATAGTATATAGAGCCTGTATCGTGTAGAACAGAGGTTCCCAAACTTATTTTGTTTACCGCCCACTTTGGGAGAGGCTGGTGTAGCACAACTTCAGTTCATTACCATACATAATATAGCTATTAATAACTTCATAGCGGTTTAAATTCATTACGCTGTCGGTATTACTACAAGTTGTAGGTCGTTGTGCTGAAATTCGTTTGGGTACATTTTTCGAGATAGTAACTGTTGCTCTACACCGGATATCATCCAGATCGGTTAATCGGTCGATTGGCTATGCGCGAAGAGGTAATAGATGGACATATTGTAACAATTTTATGACATTGAACATACCCCTAGGTAGGACTAGGGAGAGGTCGGAAACGGGAAAGGATATTTAAATTACAAAATTCTTTGACAATTGTAACGCTACGGTTACTCGTCTTTATTACAAAGGACGATGCAAAAGTTACAAATAAAATATGTCCACCATTTAAATTGTTACTCAGAGTCAGCCGACTGGAAGACGCTTCGCAAGTATTTAAATATTCTCGCTCGCGGGAGCGTACAATCAAACAAGAGTAAATTTTTTTTATGAAAACAAAGAGTTTATATCTAATTCTGTAAAAAATTGTAAGGATTTCACCATGAAATGTAGTAATTCATAATATCGGAAAACATTACAATTTGAATCTTTATTAATATACACTAGACATAGAAAAAACACACACTTAAAACTATAGTACATGCTGTATGTGTTTAGATTATAACTAAGTGTATTATTATTGTACCTTTATTTACTGCATTTTTTGTTTAGTACACATTTTAGTGAAAATTCGTCAGGTATCTATGTCAGTGCTCCTTGCTCGTGAATCGTGATAACATCACAGACGAGCCGCGAGCCGCACATAAGTTATCGTGCGGCCATACTTTACTACTTCTGTTATAAGCAGTTTAAGCTAATCGTGCTCAGACACGCTAATTCGAATGCACAGAACGTTAATGTCCGTATTATCGCGATATAAAAAATATCGTCGCATACATTAAGACAAGTACAAATTACGTTTACCCAAGAATGTGCGGTTCGCTTTACCGTTTTTATTGCAATATTAATAAATACTCGTGCATTTTAATGTAAATTCATATTTTATAACGGTACGTTATGATGTCCTTTTATAAGCTAACGGTATATGGTTATGCAGTTACGAGGCACTTAACCTGATTTAGTTCTAAAACACGGTATATCTTCTGTTACATTTCAACTTTATGAGAAAAGACCTTATTACTTTAAGCCTTATAATAGAGCATATATATTATTTGCGTTAGGATTGTAAGTCATCAGTATTTTGTACTTGTATTTACTTTTGTAGAAATTAAACTAATAATGTGTACACATTTATTGGTTTTCTGTAGTAGGAAAATTTTGAGACGGTTACGTATTTTATACAAATTTTATACAAATCTTAAATTCAAGATCAATCTTATTCCACTGAATAATTAAACTGCGAGCAGGCATTGTGCTCAGTAATCGCTAAACCGTATTTTTACTGGAACACGAAACAAAGCGCGTTAAATACGTTTCACTGAGTGAATTGTACAAGTGAGTGTTAATCTGAGGCATTGTTCACTCAGTTAACACTACCAAACAAAAATGTTCAAATTACCACTCGCCTTGTGGAGCCCGGGCCCGAGGTCCGGGGGCTGCGGCTGTCGGCCGTCAGACTGTCACAGCACAGCCCAGTGAAATGTTAAATACCACTGGATTTTGTTGCGAGTTTTAACTTTTAAGTCCTTCTCAGTTATTTTTGCTGCTTTGTGAATGTTAATTCAGATGTCGGGCGCCGTTGGCGGGACAATTAATTATTTAGTTGAGATTGATGACGAGTGTTGGTACGAAGTGAAGCCCGATAGAGCGGGCCGGGTACACGTATTAAGGCGACGCCTTGATAATTTGGCTGTAGCGATATCGTTTTTTCTCAGCAATGACTAAAGCTAAGAAGTTAAAGTTCATTGTCAGTATTCATCATGTTTTTGTCTTTGAATTACCCATAGCATAACACAACTGGTCAACTTTTATAACATAGAATAATCAATCAAAAAGACCTCTGTAAAAAAGGGATTCCTATTTTGTCAACAGAGGAGAGTGATTTAAGCTTCCAAAATTTGTACATAATCTATGTGCAAATTTTGGAAGGTTCAAGCATACACTTTAATTTGCCCATAGCTTATATGAATTGTATTTATGGTTTTTAAATTACGCGACAAAAACCATTTTGTCGCTTACACCCTTTCCATTTTTTGCTGTTTCATATCCAACATATCCAACACGGTTTTTTACTTTAACGCAGCGTCACCTTAAGTACAGCCAGAGGCAGCTGAATGACAGAGGTTTCCTTATATTTCTACTTATTTGATATAACTTTGATGATTGACAAACTATTTCGTAAAAGAGCAACCACGTGTATCGTAATATAATTTAAAGTCGATGTGTAAAAAGCGATGATTTTCGGTAAAAGAGGAGGACGAAGCGTAGGACAGTATGACGTGAAGGGTGCAAATATTGGTGTGCGTCGTCAAAAAATACCTTCTCAAAGTCATCGAAACTTGCATAAGTTTGGAAACCGTTTTTACGTGGGAGAGCCATGCTTCAGCACGAATGGGCCGGCTCGACCGGAGAAATACCACGTTCTCACAGAAAACCGGCGTGAAACAGCGCTTGCGCTGTGTTTCGCCGAGTGAGTGAGTTTACCGGAGGCCCAATCCCCTACCCTATTCCCTTCCCTACCCTACCCTCCCCTATTTCCTTCCCATCCATACCCTCTCCTATTACCCTATTCCCTCTTAAAAGGCCGGCAACGCACCTGCAGCTCTTCTGATGCTGCGAGTGTCCATGGGCGACGGAAGTTGCTTTCCATCAGGTGGCCCGTTTGCTCGTTTGCCCCCTTATTTCATAAAAAAAACTGATTTAAGCAAAAAATGATAATATTATAATATCACATAATAATATAATATTATCATATCGACAACACACAGGAAGCGCTACAGACGGCCGCCGGCCGCGTGGCGACGCGTCTGCTTTTATATTCGCGCCGTTCACATCTGTCAGCAGGTCATTCTCATCAGTCATTGAGTTATCCGGTCTTTTGATTGGCACATCAAATGTTGTTGAAAGCCAATAAATGAAGAAACAAGGAAAGTTCGTCAACGTTTTGCGCCCAAAGTTTTAACTCCCATAACTTATTTTTATTTGTTGACGTAATATTATTTACATTTTAAAAATGGTAAATGTTTGTTTCGTCTACTGTGCCCAACTGATTACCATATTAATCTCGTGACTGTGTCATTCCGAACATGTTTGTTTTGAGCCTAAAATCGACTAAACTAATAGCAGCAGCACGGCTGTCTATTTCACCAACACATATTAGGGCAACTAATTTGTTTGCGCTGTCCGCCTGTGAAATGCAAAACTAGTTATTTATTGGTTGCAGTCTACTGATAACAAATATTATGACGTCTGTTACTCTCAACATTTATGCTCTTATATTTAGTAACCCCTAAAATTACCAACGATCATCGTAACATCCAGTGACAGAGTTTTGGGAGTTCAGCTCTCATTATCCAGACATCTCCAAATATTAGGGGGTGCAACTACTCTCCATTATGTAGTGACCCTCTTGCACGAGCTTGTCCAGTGACCCCCCAAAGTCGTCCATAATTTACAGCAGGCGAATGTACGGTTATGTGTGATAATGCACCCGACACACCCGACACGCCGCCGGACAATTAGTTCACTAATTTATACACATTGGAGGTTGTTTTAGATTCAACTGATATGTCGTTCAAATTTATTTGGAGCATTATTTGTGTTATACCCCGGGCGAATTGCCATGCGAGTTTCTATTGACAAAGAAAAAGTTATGCAATTTCGTACTTTGTTAATTACAGATTAATCTATTTAAAGTTTGAACTAACGGTAGATGGCAAGATAGTATGTCTGTATACTTTTATGTAGAGTTGACTTGTCACAGTAGCTACAATACAATATGAACGTACATGACGGTACAGTGACGTATTAGTGCTCTTCAACTGTCTATTTATGTACCAGTTTGCGTTTGAGATTGCAGATAAGTGATACAAACATTTGAGTTCACAGCGATATGTAAATGGATGAACATCCGCACGGTCGCCATCGGTGTCCGACATATTGAAGTTTGAACACTTTTAACACAGTCAGTGCGCACACCCGGCGCAGGCGATGTTCTCAAAGCAAGCAAGATCTCGCCTTATGAACATACGCACCACTGACAGTTATAATGACGTTGACAAATGACAAGTTGTCAAGTTGACAGCTGACAGTTGAACAGTACAGTACTTCCGGTACAATTAATTTTAAATTTATTTATTATCTCTTACATGTATGTGATAGAAATGTGTCAAGAGAGAACTGAGTGACAGACAAAAAAATTATGTTACGTTAGTCAGTGTATAGTTATTTACTAACGTAACAGCACGTCAAAGAGAAATTCTGAAAACACAAGGCAACATACTCTGCTGGTTTGTTACATTTTACAGTTTCCGTTCATTGCGCTTCTAGTACGGTCCAAGAGGTACAAGTGCAGATTGACGGTATGGAGAGCAAAGACGAGGCAGTGATAGACGTGATAGCATCATGATACCCGTGGTGAGAGATTTGCAGCTTGTGTGACGTGGACTGATGTGGCGGTGGGTGTGGACGGACTTTGCTCTCTGCTTCGAAAATCAATCAGACATAACGTTATTGGAGGAAAAAGTGTAGTGTTTTATATTAGCCGTTACGTCATTTAAGTTTAGCGATTTCATATTATTGTATTTTAGTCTCTCTGTACTGGCAAATGGCAAGAGCTATAAACTATATTACGTCGCGATATAGGAACATTTCCATGTTTTTTCGTAACTTAAAAAATTATGTGATCGTGACGGTGATTTCGATTGATGACTTGTGTATTTTTCAACATAAATATGTAATGGCAAACACTTACCCGACTTCTCCTGTAGAGCGGTAATCAGTTATTATGTGTGGTACCTGTAAAAATAATTTTGTTAATTAAATAATTTATTAATTCTAACGTAACAATATTTTATGGTAAACGTTAACACGAAGGCTGATGTGATCATTGTGTCATCATAATAATGTGCTCATCCATATGAGCAACTAATTCACTTGGGGAAAATGTGTTCATGTTTCATACGCTACCGACACGTTCAATTAAACCACGTTTTCATACCCTTTGGAATTCGTTTTTTTATACGAGTAAGCCATTTTACTAAGAAAAAAAGTCGAGAAACATTGTCAAGGTGGTAGCAATTTAAGTGCATAGTCCTGCCTCTAAAGGCTCGTCTCACCTTTTTATCAGAGTTTTCGCCAGAGATAGGAGCGGCGGCAAGTTGGTCTGTTTATTTGCTCGCGGTAATTAGTGTTCCTTTGTCGGTCTGTCGGGATCTGTCCCGGGGTTCCCATTGTCGACTTATCAGATTAGCTGCAAGTTTGGACGACAGCCGTCGCCGCTTACTGTTTTACAATGAATATCCGACGAAATAATTCATATTTTAATCTCCCTAAATAAAACTTAATTCTCCTATTTTATGGCCCGATAATATGTAATTTAAAACAGCTTCCTGCCCGGGGCCTCTCATAAAATCGGACGAAGCGCGAGTTTCCACAAAGTTTACCCGGCCGGGCCACGGCGCGATTTTTTGCTCGTCCGAGCTCGCTTAGACTACAATAAAATCGTTATGGGCGTACGTCGCGATCTAGTTTCGCAGTATACTTCGCAATAAGCGAAATATACTGCGAGCTTCCCTATTTATTCCTCTACAAAAGCTTATGGAACGAGTTCTCATAATATATCCATAAAATAAGGTTCCGTAGCAGAAGCTTCCGTTACCTATACTTTTGTTTTGGTTCCGATGTGTGGTCCCCGAGGTAATAGTTTTATCCGGATCTGATTATAGAACGTCGCGGGCGGCTCCGGCGGGGCCCGACACGTGTATGGAGATTATGGATATTTTATTAAATACCAACTTACTTTATCTTATTGTAAAGGAAACCTATATATACGTAGTAGCTCTTTAAACTAAAAGAGTTATTAAAAGAAGATGGTTCCCGGAGCGACCCCGGAACATATTCCGGGAACCCATTTTATTACTCAACTTTGTTTCCGAATGGAAATACTTCGAATGATATTCGGGGCCCTTTTGTTGAGTTTTTCTGTTTCTGTAAGAATTTTCCCATTGTGCGGGATAACATTGTTCGAGTTTGTTCGCTTGTAGGTATGCCGTTATTGTATGTAATACTTAAAGAAGGGTTGTAGAGCTGGGGAAATCCACAAAAATTGTTTTGTACTCGAGAAATGTTAAATATTTGAATACAGGTGTTTTGGTCCGGCAACTTTCACAGAGCTAAGATACTATACTTATTTCATTCAAGTTAATTAATATACTCGTAGTTTATTAACAAAAAACAAAAGTAGAGACCAAGTTATGTTGCATTCCTTTATATCTTTACATTTACAGTAAAAATTACATTTGAATTCGTATCAATTTAGGATTTTATTTACAACCATTGGAATATAATATTGTCTTCGAACAAAATATGTAGCCTCCAGGTAACAAATATCAAAACTGAGGTCAGTAAAACGAAAACTGTTTGTTTATATCATGACTATTATGAATCATCATATTATATTGCTGTGTCAACAGTTTAACGTCAATTTGTTGTATGATAGTCATTAGTCACGAGTCACGACTTACCAGTTACCATTCTCTTTGTCAGGTGTCCTAAACTTCAACAAAGGTTAATAAGTAAAATACCGCGTAGCTACAAAGGTTTTTCATATATTTGGTGAAATGTCAGTCACTATTTATTTCTACGTACGTCACGTAACAAACTGAAAATAACTGCCTGTATTCAAAGTAATAAATATAATAGACTCTACGAATAATATCAACTAACTGTATAAAAATTCACTTCAGTTTGTTAGTTTTTAGTACAAAGTTTAGTTATAAAATAATTTAATTTAATTTAAGTTGTAATTTTATGAGAAATATTAAGCTACGTCAATAATAATTATGAATTATGATTGTGATATAATTTTCCTGAAATTGCCAGCGAAATTGGAGTTGTTTTAAAGTGGTGTTTAATTTCCGTATTTAATGAAGAAGTCTTGTTACATGCCTACACAAAACGAGTAGATCTTAACTTCGAGGATCAAATATCCCTTGTAATTACTCGTATATTATCACTTAGTAATAAATAATAATCTAATTTCACCTTAAATATTATAAATCCAAAACACCTTTTAACGCGCCTGCTACTTTTCTACGTACAAACCAGGCGAATGCTCCTGCGAACGACTTTACATATTTTGTTGCGTTGTTGGGCAGTTCAAACAAGCACAGGACAGTGACAAAAGTAGAACTTACATGCCGTCTTACCTCAGACGTTTCTAGAGGGTGATCAAAGTTTATTTATTTCAGCGGAATTAAATTAAGCGGATGTAAAACATTTAATTGTTTTAATGAACGTTTTACTTAAATCGCCTCCGAGTCCAGCTCGGTACTGCCGAGAACATTACAGTCCGCGCGTATACTTTACAGTTCAGCAATAAAACCAGCAGCACTTTGCTGATTAGCAGTCATTAAACGAGCATCCATCGGCAGTCAAATTAAATGAAGGGAAACAGTGCTTTGTTGTGAATATGTCGGAAGAAGGTACTTACGAAGAGACAGGAGTGAAAAAGCCCCGCCTAATACCGTAGTCAAAAAATAATGAATATAGAATATTTTGCCCAGTGAGTAAATGTACTTTGTGATGAATGAAAGGACAACAACAGTGCCTTTTCTGACAATTTCTCATGTTTGCCGGAAAAATAGAATCGGTAAAGCTGAAATAATAAGTGTGTCGACCGGCCGCGGCTAACGACAATCTAAATACTGTTAATTGGCGTGTAGTTATTGTGGCGACTGGCGGGTTCGCCACGCGTCACGCGTCACGCGTCACGCCACATTCGTCGCGCTTTGTTTCGGCCGTGACAAATATTTGTTACATTACACCACTTCGCCGAAACTAAACAGTTCACACGCGAAGCATTTTCCGAATTCATAGAAAGCAAAAACGTAACGTTAGCTTACAATTTATTAAGTATACTGTATAATATGAACGGTGAATAAAAAAATATATAGAATTAGAATAACGCTACATTTAATCTCGGACGTGCTCTTATATTAATAGTGAATGTGCTTTAAAGAGATAACCTATTTCAGCAACGTTTCGAGCAACATCTTGGTCGTGAATGCGAGACTCAGGACAGGACGAGATGAGTTGAAATCACGTAGTCGTTTGAATTGAAGCCAACTTAGCACTCTGTAGCGTCTGGACTGGACTAATATCGTGCGTGGTGTGAACATGGTCATAGACGGAGCGGAAGCGGACAGCGTAGCGGATACGTGCTAGGGTGACCAAGAAGTTTACGTTTTTGTTAAGTTTAAATAGTTTAGAAAAGTGTGAATATTATAGTGGAGCGTAGATTCATACACACCACAATACACATACACTTTTATTTTCCCCAAAATTTCTGGAAATTACTTAGAGCTCTAAACTCTAAGTGTTAGGCGTTGTTTCATAATTTATCTTAAAAATGATGTAACGGGTAAACTTATAGGAAAAAAAAGGTTAAAAATGCTCGTTCGTCATTTGTTTGAGAAATATTGTGTAAGATAATCATAATAATCGGTAGGCTTTTAAAGTTTAGTAGTTTACAATATTATGCTACTATGACGTGGTAGTATCACGATACTCCTAAGATAAAAGTTTTGTTAAAAACTATAACAGTATTTTTTTAACCGTGTTACGAAAAATAATATTTTTTATTATTATAATATGATGTACTTCTTATAGTCACTGTAGATCGGCAGAGTAAAGGATTTAAATCTGTGATTGCATGGCGGACGCGACTGTAATATTAAAGCTAAATATTAAAAAATGTATCCAATTAAATAAAAGGTTTTTTCACGAATTTAGCTCATAACGAATAAAGTTCTTGGAATAGATTAGAATAATGTTCAAATAATTTTTCTAATCTAACTTTGCTGTAATTCTAGCTAAAATCTTTTGTTAACTTCTAGTACTCAGAAGAAAAATATTTTATTCACAGAGTCAGTATTTTATATTCCTCGAAACATTATTTCTAATAAAGATATTAGCAGAACAAATACGAAGTTGGCGTAGTCGAAGCGAAAATTAACTTTCGATCGAATTAACTTTTTATTATAGAAACGTCCAATTTATTTTTGTGTTATTTAAAAAAATAGTACTAATTATTTAAATATATATTTTTTAACAATTAATGTTTTGTAAAAAAAATATGCAGTTGCATGTCCCACCGGTATCGCACAACATGGTCAGCGCAGTCGTAACTGAAATTCCAGCTTTTGTGTCCATGTGCATTTCTAAACTGAAAGCATTACCAACTTTCTAAACAGCGGCGGATCCTGCTCCACGGAAAGGGGACGGGGGGAAAGGGGGGGGGAGGGGGAGCTTTGTGTCCGTCTCATTCAATTCGGCCATCGCCTTTATTATTTGGCGGGGATATTGAACGTATATCATACCGCACATTGTCCGGAATGGGAATAAAACCCGGCTACTTTTATAACTCGCTACAGTTTTTATGTCGCTCGCGGCACTAAAATTAATCCTTAATGCCCTAGCCGCTTTTATGTAGTGGTGTATTGAATATGAGTATCGAGTACACGTTATGAACGGACACACTCTGAGATATTTAATGGTTTTTTAACTTAAGGGGCCGGGTGCCATCGAAATTCTCATACATACGTAATACCAAAATCATTTTCTCATACGAAAATATTTAACATGTTTGAGTTATTTTTCAGCTTAAAATAGTAATTACCTAGGTTCCTGCGCAAAAGTTTACTACAAAATATTTAAACACTAAAAATATTTTTTAGTGTTTAAATATTTAGTAGTAAATTTACTATTTATTTATATATTTTTAGTGTTTAAATATTTAGCAGTAAATTTACTATTATAGTAGTAGTAAAACTACAAAATATTTAAAAACAAGCACTAAAAAATATTTTTTTGTGTTTATATGTTTTGTAGTATATTTTTGCGCAGGAAGTAGGAACCTAGGTAATTTCTAATTACTATTTTAAGCTGAAATATAACACAAACATGTTAAATATTTTCGTATTAGAAAATGATTTTGGTATTACGTGTGTATAAGAATTTCGATAGCACCCGGCCACTTAAGTTAAAAATCGGCCAAGTGCGAGTCGGACTCGCGCACGAAGGGTTCCGTACCCTACCTATAGAGGAAAAATAAGCCAAAAATTGTGTTTTTGTATGGGAGCCCCCTTTTAATATTTATTTTATTTTTAGTATTTGTTATTATAGCGGCAACAGAAATACACAATTTGTCCCAGAAGTCTAGCTATAGCGGTTCTTGAGTTACAGCCTGGAGACTGACAGACGGACGGACGGACGGACAGACGGACGGACAGACGGACGGACAGACGGACAGATGGAAAGACATCGAAGTCTTAGTAATAGGGTCCCGTTTTCACCCTTTGGGAAACGGAACCCTAACAATAAATATCTCAGATTGTGTCCGTTCATAACGTGTACTCAATACTCATATTCAATATACCACTAAGTACATAAAAGCGGCTAGGGTATTGAGGATTAATTTTAGCGCCGCGAGCGACACAAAAACTGTAGCGAGTTATAAAAGTAGCCGAGTTTTATTCCCATTCCGGACAATACGTATGTATGAGAATTTAGATGGCACCCGGCCTCTTAAATTTAATGAAAAGTGTGGCAGTTTTAAGTTTTGTCAAAATCTTCATTATTTTTTCTGGAGTGAGGGTAATTATTAATTATTTTATTTAATCTTGTTGGTGTGCAACACGTTACATTATTCCACAGAAATAACATTAGTTGGCTTAACGAGAGAGCTCAGTCTGAATTAGCTCTATTGTCAGAATTTGAAAGTGTTACTTAACGCTGGCTTTAGTTTAGCCGCTATTGTCCAGGGGCGGAATTTTAGAAGCAACTTCTGAAGTTATTAAATTGCGGCTCGCTGTAACATATCAAGTGTTTGTGAACTTTAACAAGTTGTGTTACGCAATTCGTCGATGAATATTATGGTGCCTTGCCACGTTGGCGCTTGGCACATGTTGGGCAAAATATACTTGCATGAGATTACAAACTGGTACATTCATCTATAATTGCATATGATGGGCGTCGATTGTATGATATTATACAAATAGCTGTAATCATAGCTCATCCATTATAGATCAACATAGAGAAGGCTTTAATACTACTGCGTTTTATGCTATTGTACGGGAAGTGCGGTCCGCGTGTAATGTCCGGCGGTCATTAGTCACCGTCATGTGACGTCACACCGCGCGTGTCGTGACACCCGTGACACTCGTGACGGTCGCGACAGGACACGCTGTTAAAGAGCACTTAACGCATTGTTAGCTTTGCAAGTTTGGGGGCTGTCATAGTGTATTAAAAATACATGTATGTTATTAAGTTGAGCGTTAAAATGTATTTCATTAAGTAAGAACTTTGATTTTCAAATAAGAGATTTAATCCAAAGTTCGGAGCAGAGGACGCTACTAGCACTAGCTATCCGACTAACATCCAACGTGTTACGTATGTCATATCAGAATATTGACAGAAACGGTATCAAACGTCTGACAAAACTTTTTATAGTAATTATAGGTCTACCAGAATCTGATGGCAAAAAGTGAGAAAGTAAATTAACTCTAGCAATACCGGAGTAATAGGAATAAAACATTTTGATCCTTTTTTATCCTTAAAGCGGCTGATTGTGTGTGTGAAACATGCAAAAATATAAATTTATCCAATGATCAAGGATATTTTTTGATAATCTGCTGTAAAAAATTGGCATCGGATTCTGGTAGACCTTTATATAATAATTTATTATACTGATGCTGCTTCTAGTGTGAGAACATTGCAGTAATATATCCTATTGAATATATCGTTACTGATATTCAGTTGAGAATTGGAGCGCTGATTGCCGGCAGTCACAGTATCGCTGCGGTATCGCACAATCTGCAGCCGGGCACGGAGTCCCCGCAAGAACCAATTAAACGCGATTGTTTGTTGGTCGATTGCACATCGATTACTCGCAGACGCCCGTAGCCTCCTCGCGCCTGAATCATACCACCCGGCCATCATGCATCATCATCACTTCATGCGTAGTCATGCGTTATAGTCGTCATGGACGACAGTTGTCTCAAATGACTAATCTATGGACGCATCTATCACTGTCGGATGGAGGCCTACAAGATCTAATGTCTTGCACGTTCCTTGCACGATATCAATTTAATCATCTTGATTGGTTGTTGATTATTACTATTACGAATGCCACGAAAATCGTCTTCATTGCATTTAATTCTAGGAAAGATTTGTATAAAACATTACAGTTTTATTCAAGCTTAACCGCAGCATTAATATGCATAATAGCTCACTGTCTGGAGCTGCTGAATATTGTATCAGAAGGAAGGTTATAGTGGTGGTCGCCCGCGTCGCCGGCCGCTGGGAAATCTGCTACCATTGTGCTGGAGAAATGAAAAGATTGTAAATATAACTACCAGTAGGGACCGGGACAACTCCGTTTTACAGTGCACCTCAAAAGTATGAAAATTTATGTACCTTGTTTCCTAACATAAGATGCATATAAGATGCGTTTTTCGCAACTGGATCAACTTAGGAGACACAGCCCAAGTAGCATTTTACTCCATTTAAGAGTTCACATTTAGTTTACACGTGTACTTTTAGAATTAATGTAATGTTATTGTGGATCATCCGTGATGTTTATGCTGTATTATTGCGATAAAATTCACCTAAACCGGTCTAAAGGCCTTTTATAAGTGAGATACATATAAACTACTATTGGAAATAAATACACTACAAATTAATGTGTCATATTTTCCGCCCTTATTTTGTCTTACTCGTAGTAGAAAAACTCTCGTTAGGTGTATTGACGAGTGGAAATATGACAACTGAGGTGTGAAATATTGTCGACAGCTGTTTTCGACTCATTACACAACATGTATAGACATTGATTTCGGTTCCAGTGGCTCCGGTAATGTAATGTGGTTTTATTTGGACAAAAATAAGTCCCTCTGTGGTCACATAACAACCTTAGGCTGCGTCCCCATCAGACACGGCACGGCGCCGCCACCGTGTTACGGCACGACGACGCCACCGTGATACGGTACGGCGCCGCACCGTGACACGGTGCCGTGTACGGTGCACCGCGCGCCCCTATTCTGGTGAAATTTCCGAACAAAATTTGTGTCCAAACTTAAACGAGGCATAATATGAAAATACATATCAAAGTCGCGTAATGCAAATATTGTCATGTATACCGAGGAAATTTTATCTATAATAAATAATAGATACAATTTCCTCGGTTTCTTTTTAACCGACTTAAAAAAATATTTAATGATTCTTTTTCAATCTTCATCTTAGTAACAACAAGAGAATAATTTTTTCGCGATCCATATCCATTATCCAGACAAGCACTCTCGTTCGAGCGCAAATATCGACTGAATAGGGTTAGGGACGCACCGTACGCGGCACCGTGACACGGTGCGGCGCCGTACCGTATCACGGTGGCGGCGCGGCGTCGTGCCGTAACACAGTGCCGGCGCCGCGCCGTGTCTGATGGGGACAGAGCCTTACATACATATATTGTGACGTTTTCAATGTCATGAACATTGAAAACGTCTTCGGCAACGAGAAGTAAAACTGTAATCAATATCTTTGAATCATCCAAATACTATGTCTCTCGATACTCAACATTAATCTTTTGTTTCGAAATGTCAGGTGGTGTTTAGCTCAAACCACGGGCGTATATATATAGCTTTGGTAAGGGGGGGGGGGGGGGGGGGTCTCTAACGTAAAAAACGGCCAAGTGCGAGTTGGACTCGCCCATGAAGGGTTCCACAGAGCAGAAATTGGTAACGTGTTTAGAAAATCAAAAGTATTTTTTTAAATTTTGAATATCGGAATGTTGAATATAATATTTCTTATTTATTAAAAAAAGTATAATGCGCCACAGTATAATAATACTTAATTATTTTCACAAGTAAGATGGATAGTAATTGGGGGGGGGGCATGGTTCAAACGGCGAAATGCGAGGCACAAAACTTTAGATAAAATGTGAAAATGAATTCCCTTAAATACATTCAGAACGTTAAGTTATGGTGTATATAATATTTACTTGATAGATTAATGAGGTCGATTACAAAACAAAGACTATTTCAACCTAAAATTGATAAAATCTTTTGCATGAAACTAGTAAATTCATTAAAATTTCGTTAGCAGCACATTTCAGTTTCGTTTTGTTTGTGTTGTAGTCGGAGCCGGCACTCGGTGTTGTGATCTGCGGACTGCGGTGCGAGCTCCGACTGCTGTTTAATTTCAATAAACTTTGTAGTTTCGATCAAGTTTTCAAATAAATAAGCTGAGCTCTCGTTGGTGGTGTACTTACAAACTTTCTCATTTAAATAAAGCTAAATTTAGTATCAGAATATTTATAGCCTATTGGAGGAGATCACTTTTAACCTGAATGAGGTTTCATGTTATTTTGTAGGAGACATTGCGTCGAAAGGGTGACTCGTATATAAAGTCAGTATGTCAGCGCGGTTTTACCGTATGTAACACGAGGACGCCTTTATTAAATTCGCTAAGAAGTGAAGTTTACTGCACCTGTACTGTACTGTGCTGTACGAGCTTGTGCCGTTTTAGTAAATTAAAAACTAAGTAATTGATGGTCGGGCGTGTTCGGTCCGCTTTATATATTTAATACTGTCCAACGTAGTGTTGGGATATAAGGTTATCGAACAATTTAAGAATCGAGCTATATTTTTTGATATTTTTGTAGCTTTTAACGATATTATCGTACACGTTTCTTTCGATCACGTCTTATGTAATACAAAGTAGCAAATTAAGTATCAGAACAAACGTTAAGATTTAAGGCAAATACTTTTATGTTTAACTTTCTTTGTTCTATTTATGTCTCAACCGGGTCGAGATGTGAGATATCTTTTTAACATTTCTTTTACTTTGAATGACTTAAAAGGTTTCAAAGGCTTCAGAAATACTTTTACTCCCAAGTCCCAATGTTTATTATCAATCTCGCTCGCGTTTCCATTGTAACAGAATAAAGACCGATTTATACAAAGTATATTACTTATTTGCTTACATAATATTTTTCAATTTCATATAGAATCAATATGACCTTTATATAAATGGGTCTATTGATCATTATAGGCTGTTATATAGTTACACTCATAATAAGTTAAAAACTGGATAATATTATGTTATAACAAGCATGTGACTATAGAACTTGGCATTGACGACGGCAACTTGGATTAGACGACGTGATTTACTGTCTACTTTGTGCTATTGTGTGTCATTGTATGAGATAATAAATAATTTGCAATTTAAAAGAAAAGCAATTAAATTCATCGTCTCGATAAATTTTTATCGGCAATCGATTTTTAAAGTGACATCCCTATGTTCGTGTGCACATGCACGCGACAAGCACAGTAGAGCACAGTGTAGCACAGCACAGAGCACCTTATGGGACGTGTATTGTGCAACATGCCAGCTGCGGCCCGGCGCAGCGAGCGAGTACAACAAGTTGACGAGTGGAGTACAGTCAAAAGGAAAATGTTAAGCTTCGTTTGAACCAATTTAAAATTTAAAACATACTACAAAAGGTTTAATTTCAAATGAAAACAAATTGTACGATCAATTTTATTATTAATTAGCGTATAATCAGAAATCTACTGAATTAATTTGAAATCTTTTTTTGTAATATTAAATTGTTTTAGTATAATTAAATTATAATTTGTAACGAGTTATAAAACAAAATAATTAGCGATAAATAAAGAAACATAAAGTAACCGAAATATATTCATTACGTGTCGGGCGTTACTTTTGTAACTTGTACAAAATATCCTGAAATCTCGACCCAAAAACGTCACTCCTGACATGTCTCATTACTCACAGTGTGAAATGTTTACTCAAATCACAAGCCATTATTTGTTATGATGAGGCCAAATGGGCTCAAAAAGAAGCAGACTGTTTAGCTTATCATGCTGTCTAGAAATATTAAAAAGTAAGAAAAAGTAAGAGCTAAAAATGTTTAAAAATCTAAAAAAAAACGTTTTATAATGTAATACAGCGTATAATGTCTTCAGCGAAACACAGCGCAGGCGCTGTTTCACGCCGGTTTTCTGTGAGAACGTGGTATTTCTCCGGTCGAGCCAGCCCATTCGTGCCGAAGCATGGCTCTCCCACGTATATTATGTTTATTGATGTGTATTTTGAGGTCGGCCATGGGATATAAATAATAGAATTGACGTATGATCGTTAAATCACAATAAAATACCGCAATCTTAACATGGATTTTGTCTGCGAGATGATTTAACTACATTTTCATTAGAATATTATCGATGATATGATTTTGGATTATTGTCTAGCCCTACTAGACAAGTGGCAAGGGATTATTGTAAACGCCAACAAAATGTATGCGATTTGACATAAAAGTCATCGCTTCGCTAACGAATACTAATTTGTCAAATCTCATAAATTTTGTTGGCGTTTACGATAATCGCTTGACACTTGTCTCTAGGTCTAGGTACAGATTTCTATTATTTTCCCAAGGTCTAAAGATTTAAGGACAAGTTTTAAGTCTAACGAAGAGATATCGGGATTCAGGCCTACGGAAAATAAATAGGTTAAACATAAAACTCTTTTACGTAGCACTGAGGCGGTTTGTATGAAGAGGCTTATCTCTTTGTTAGGAAAATTGTTTCTATAGAATATTTTGCTCATAATATTAATATACTCCTCCATGAGTGTTTGGAATTTTCGTGTCGGAGTGTACATGACGGTTTGTCGGGATTATAGCACGATGTATGTCGGTCGCGCTGACAATAAAGAACGGGGAGACGAGGGGGGGGGGGGAGGGCTGCTCATTTGCATTTACCTTCTTTTATTTATTGTCTCGAATGGGACCAGCCCTCGGCAGTCACTGCCAACGTAATAAAACGCTTAACCCAATAATATAAACTTCAGCTGACACGGCTGATCGGGCCCGCTACACGTGGTTCACGTTTGACGTATATGAGAAGACTATCAGGTATTTGATTGGAAACGGATCGGATATGGCTTCGTTCCGTGTTCGGTCTGATTCGTTTTCAATTAAACAAGCAATGAAGTTGCGTAAAATATAGAATGGGGGGAACAGATTGGTCACTTGGATTGCAATTTTACCTAGTACTTGAACAAAACAGGAAGGAAAGAAATTTGCAAGGTAAAATTTCCTCTTTGCTGTTGCTTGCAATGATATTATTTGAGAGACATATTGAAGTGAAACAGTGTATAGACAGTAAGTGGACAGTGTATAAAGTATCTAAGACAGTAAGCGAGCTTCGTCTCCGGCCCGGAGATGTTTACTGTGCACACTGCACAGTACAGGCTTCAAGCTCGCTCACTCCCAGCTCCGAACGCAAACAAGATCACAAGTTTTTGAAGCTCAGAGGAAAGTCACTCATTTTAAAACGTTCCAAAGATAGATTATTATTGGCTTTGTTATAGAATACTTATTAAACATACATACTTTGTTAAGCTGTGAAAAATAACAAGGTAAGTTATCTTGACAACTACATGGTGCAATGCTAACTTAATTCATCTAGATTCTAGAATAACTAGACACTTTTCTTGCTTGTATGTATGTATGAGCAAGTACAAACCTAGCTCCTAATTACACGAAACTAGTTGAAAAGTTAAATGAAAATACTGGCATTCAATTGTATTGTGTTGTAAAAACTTTGAGTACGCTACCGGTAAGTCGGTTAATTAGTTGTAAAAAGTGTAACGAGACAGAACGACCAGCGGACAGTTACTGCTATAAAGTCGCTTTATTTGTGAGGCGAAAACATTTCATTACGCCGCGTGTTCCTTATGTTAAAGGTAAGTTTTTTCGTGTGTTTCTTGGGTTAAAAGTAGGTATTTTCCAGATACGTACCATGTGTAAAGGTAAGAATTTTTCGGGTGTTACTTGTGTCAAAGGTAAGTCTACTGAAGTGTGAAAGGCATATTAACTTATGCCCTCCCCACGCGCGGAAATAGCTTATCCGTCAAAGTGTCTAATCAAACGGAAGTAACATTGGGTGACGGGTGTCGACGACTCACTATTTCGCAGTTACAGATGTAACTATAGCTGTTCCCCGCGACTTCTTATGCGTAAAATATTATTCTGCCGTAATTGTGCATTTTTTCATGATAAAAAAGAGCTTATATCCTTTGCCGTGCTTCACTCTGTAGCTTGTCAAAAAAGAAGACGCCGAACACAAATTTTAAATTAGATAAAATATTGAAAAACTTTATTAAACCAGATATGAAACGTGCCAGAAAAATAATATTTGAAGTGTAAAAACGTTGTCAGTGGAAGTACGAGGCGAAAAAACCACCATTTGATACTGGTTACGAGATTAAAATTTAGTTCAGAGTCTACTTTTTTGACAAACTGTATGTCTGTAATTTTTTTATAAAAATCTGTGGTGTAGTTTTAAAGATCTGATCATATTTTGTAGGGTCAGCCAGCGGGAAGCGACTTTGTTTTATACTATGTCCAAACTGTCACACGCGTGTGGGACGAGCACTTATGGTGTGGTGTGGGTCGGGTGTGTTGTGGTCACTGGTGTGGTCGGGTGGGGTGTGATCGGTGTGTAATGACCGCGATGACACTTGGCCGGTAATTGCCGCCATGTTGGAACAATTAACACGTCTGCTCCTCCAGCCGTGGCGGTATTGAAGTTTGATAGTTTATAGGATATTGGACACTTTGTGAAGCATCGTTAGGGGGAATAAACGATATTTGCGACCCACAAGATGTAGGTACATAATGGACGTATTCTCATACGCTTTGCGTAGGTGTTAAGTGGTTTATATAGTCTACTGTCTACACTCTATGAAACAATAACCCCGATGTAGATTGTCATGAAAGCTCAGAATTAAACTTTCTTTGTCACCCGTAAATCACTGCATTATATCGCGTGTGTTTTCAAGTTACAATGAAAATGAGCGAATTGATTCCACATTAAACATGTAGACAGCTCTCTCCTGGGATTAATATCTGCCATTAGGTGCGGATCTGTACATCCGCACCTAATGGAGGCCTGACAAAACAGTCGTGACGTCACAAAGGCGGTATCGATAGCGTACAAGGATATTCAAATGTTGTGTAACAGTAATCCATTACGGAACAAAGCGAGCCTCCCGCAGCTCGCGAACATTACTCACTGCCGCTCCCAATATTCCGGATTGCAGAGCTTCCCGTCTGACTCGGAGCCGTCAACCTGACGACCTGTCAACCTGACGACCCGTCAGCCTGATGGCTGTCAACGGCCCGTCTTTTGCATCCCCGAGCTACGCAAGGAAATGAAAAAATCTAACGAGACAACCCTGAACTTTTAATGGCCGTGTTTTCGTTTCTAGGAATTTCGGGCAGCGAGTAATTTAAACGTTGTACAATAATCATCTCGGGGCTCTCGAGTTTAATATCGAGTACAAAGTGCGAGTAGCACTCGTCTAACTTATAAGCTGAAAACTTAAACGAGATTAAATCTCTGTGAGGGTATTAGTAGACAAAGACTGGATTACCGGCGGCAGGCGACGGCATTAATAACGCATGTGTTGCCGGTCGTTCGGCCGTCCAGTGGTCAGGCCCCGGCGGCTCCGGCTTAGTGAGGAAACTCTGAATATATCAATATTCATATCAAACTAGAGTTATTCCAAGTATTCATATTAAGCCTTCGTGCAGGAGATTACAAATTTGTTACCGAAGGACTTGGAATCGAATGTAATTAATATAATATGATGGAGGTAACATTTCTCAGTATCAAATATATTCTGAAATTGATAGCCCTAATTTGATGCGCACAGAAATAGAATGATCCTCGACGTTCGGAAAATATTTTCTAAAAAATTTACTCTGAATTATTTGATTTAATTTGAAAAAAAATGTGGTGTAAGAAGGAGTTTACTGGCCTTAGCCATACGAGACGTATAACATTATCTGGGTCGAACAAAAATGACAGAGCTTTTATTTGATCACAAATCACGCTGTAACCGATACGTCCACTCAGCCAAAACAATTATTGACTCACCAATCACTTCGTTTAATTGGTCAATATTTATTTTTCGACTGGTTACAATCCTTTTTAATTGGTAAGGTGCTATTTTTTTGTCTGTGTATTTTGTTCATTAAATTAAACACTTAATTTTTTTACACGCGCAAAAAAAATCTCCTGTAAGGAAAATTACTTTACAGGAGAATTTTAGCTATTTTATGGGTAAAAATAGCATTTATACAATTTAGAGATAATAGAATTTATACAAGAACTTTGCATATTCTATAAAACTGTAAAAAGACAAGCCGATTGTCTCAGCCGACGGGAACGTCTCGAGTATTTATGCCGCGCGAATATTATCTCTATTTATATGAATCGTCGAATCGTAATACTCTGACGGTCACATCTGACACAGCAGTGTAGGTTATTACTCATTAGGCAGCTGCAGTACTAAATACTAATAATATTATGTTTGTTAATATAATATTAATAGAAATTACAGTCCTCTTGTTATCGGGCAAAAAAACTAAGGAAACCACTTATTATGTTAATAACACAACGAAGATTTGATTGAGAATATTTTATCATAATTTGAATGAGATAGACGCCTTCATCGCTGGTCTTGTGAGCCATGAAGAATATAAAACATAGATAATTGACAAATTGACTAATTTCTGAGTAGGACAAAATTATATAACTGAACTGGCTAACCCAGCAAACGTTGTTTTGTCAAATGCATTATTTCTAGATCTACACGTTAAGCGCATTTTCAACAAAATTGGTAACGACGATTCAGAGCAACAGAGATTAGATAGACTTATGTAGTAATCAACGAATGGACGAACAGGTACTTCGGAGGCCGGACAAAGTCCATAGACATCAACAAGTATTGTCGTCAAGTAGATTTCGCTTAAAATACATTATCAAAAACAGTATTGCTTTGATCGTAAATAATAATTTGACTCTAATGGGAGTCTTTTGCAGGCTGTACAAAATTAGATCACTACAAACTACAAAGTTAGCCTAATTAAGTCAATTATTCGTGAAGGAATATTTCCCGGAAAACAGAATTAATTCTACACCCAACTTGTTTCCATTATATTTAATAAGATAAAAAAAAATCAAAAATATTAATTTTCTTGAAATTTACATATTTGCAAGGTGGTGGTGGGGTTCCCCTTTTAAGTAGAACTTAGATAAGATAAAAATATACGTACACAACACAACGAATTTATTTATTAAAAACATCTACACAGGAAAATAAAATGAATTATGTTTTATTGTATTTTATACAAACGTGTGGTGACTTCGGTTTCGTGAGAAGTATTGTAAGCATATGCTACCAACTAGTAACATTTTGGCACCGAGGTATACCGAGCTATACCAGGTATACCAGGTATACCTGGTATACCGTGGTTCGGAAGGTGCTGAGAGAACTCCTGATTCTTTATAGATACAAGTTTGGGAGTTTCGGCGTTGTTTTAAGAACGGAAAGCATATTACAATCATTATCAGCATCATCACTACCATATTACACTATGCGTCGTCGATTATGAGCCTATTATGACCCTGTTATTGGTACTTTTCATAGTCTTTTAGACCGAGACTCGAGTTTGCCAAGCGATAATTGTAAAAAATCTATACTTAATATTATAAACCTGAAGAGTATGTTTGCTTGAACGCGCTAACCTCAGGAACTACAGGTCCGATTTAAAAACTTATTTCAGTATTAGATAGCTTATTTTTTGAGTAAGGCTATAGGCTATCTCTATCTTAGCGTGATAATTCACGCTAAGATTAATACGACCAAAGAAACTCAGAAAAATGTGGGGAAAACGGGGGAAATATTAGAAAGGGTTTATCTCACGAGCTACTGGAGCAATTTTTATGGCAAAATTTGGCACAGATATAGAGTAGACCACGTGAAGAGAGTAGTTATACGTGGGAGAGCCATGCTTCGGCACGAATGGGTCGGCTCAACCGGAGAAATACCACGTTCTCACAGAAAACCGGCGTGAAACAGCGCTTGCGTTGTGTTTCGTTTCGCCGAGTGAGTGAGTTTACCGGAGGCCCAATCCCCTACCCTAATCCCTTCCCATCCCATTCTTACCCTCCCCTATTACCCTATTCCTTCTAAAAGGCCGGCAACGCACCTGCAGCTCTTCTGATGCTGCGAGTGTCCATGGGCGACGGAAGTTGCTTTCCATCAGGTGACCCGTTTGCTTGTTTGCCCCCTTATTTCAGAAAAAAAGGGACATAAGCTATTTTTTATGGGAAAATGTAGGGTTTCCGTAAAATTCCTAATTTACGCGGGCGAACTCGCGCGGGACATCTAGTTTTTAATAATATTATGTTGCATGTAACAATAAAATGATGTTGTCAAATAATCAATTGTAGTGTTTAGGCTTTAGTTTCCAGCGTGCTTTCGTGCACCACATTTGTCTGTTTTGTCATTTGATAGTAAATGACAAAACAGACGACATGAGACTTATTTATATACTGTCGGTAAATCCAGTCTACAAGTTGATTAGAAAGTTATTTCTTATATTAAAAAAGAAGCAGGAGATTTCATAATTATGTCTCTAATGAATGAAGTTTTAACGTTGTTCGTGGCGGCCGAAAAGGAAGATCTTCCGACCGAGCGAGATAGCATATTCGGTCAGGCCGAAGCCCACTGACGTCATTTCAGACGTTGTATATATCTTGCCGTTCTCCGAAACTTCCATAGCGCGATGCAGGATTGTTAGGTGAATTGTGGGTACCGCCACAAAGTTGTAACAGAATATTATAATAAATTATATTGGATGGGATTAATTAAATAATTAATTATTTAACTTTTTTAAAGTACTAATACAGCTGAGTATTTTATTCCAATTATAATATCGAGCAAAAAATGGGAAGACAAATCACGTTTGTTTTAAAGGAGCCCCCTTAATTATTTTTATTTTTACTGTTTGTTATTTTTACTGTTTGGTATACTATATACTGTATAGTCTCTCAAAATTTAAACTCTGTAGCTATTACCATTCTTGAGATGTAGCCTGGAAACAGACAGATGCACAGACATCGAAGTCTGGGTCAATTCAGACCGCACCGCGACGAGGCGAGGCGAGGCGCGGCGAGGCATAAATTTGTATGGATTTGACAGATTTCAGTTGCGTGAGACGTCTTGCAAATCTGTCAAATCCATACAGAAATGCATCTACGCGTGGCGTTGCGGTCTGAATCAACCCCGTCCCGTTTTTACCCTTTGGGTACGGAACCCTAAAAAGTGTACGTCGGGCTGTGTGGCAAGTGAACTTAGACCGAACTTTAAACTAACATGTAATTGAAAACGAAACTTGTGTTCGTGTGATTTATGAGCTAAGTTCATAGCGATAGCTAAGCTACGACAACATTCCACCTACAACCTGCAGGGTTAAAGTGTTTCGAACTATTTATATTATTAAATATGAATAAAGCTATATGATGCCCGCAACTCCGTTGCGCCAAAATTCGTTAATCGCGCGAGAACCGTACATTTTTCCGGGATAAAAAGTATCCTTTGTTTTTTCCCGGACTCAAGGTATCTTCATGCCAAATTTCAGCTTAATCATTGCAGCCGTGGAAGCGTGAAGAGGTAACAGACAGACAGACAGACAGACACACTTTCGCATTGATAATATTAAGTAGGGAAGTATGGGCGAATCAAATAATATTAATCAAATAATAGTAAAAATACTGTTGGCTTGGCGCTGAGCAAAAACAACTTGAAGTTAGCGAGCATGAAACTAGTGCCGTACTCCCTACCACTCAAAGTGCGCCCAACTTCACACCGGTGCATCCCCTCCTGTTTCGTGGTTACTACGTTGGAGAGCTCGAGGCAGTCTCATCGGTATCGCCAAAGTGTTCACTTGTGCAGTGCTCTAGACTTCTAGTGGTCATAATTATTTAGAAGTTGCATTCAGTGTTTTAAATATAAAACTAAGTACTATAAGTGCTGATTTAGCAAAACTAATTAACTAATGGAAGTACCTTGTGATTAATAAACTAAGTAATTGGTGTGATTTGGTGTTTTATTTACATCAGAAGTGGTCGTGAGCCTACGTGTAAAATGGGCCGAAAATCTCGCCAGAAAAATAAGAGGTCCGAGAAACGGAAGCGAAAACGTTCATCGAGTAGCTCAAGTTCGAGCAGCTCTCCAGGAACGCCGCCCCGCCCAAAGAAAAAGGTACAAAGAGAAAAGCAAGTAAGTGACTACACAAATTTAGCTTTGAATGCGATGGTACCAGAGTTTGATCCCTTGAATGACAGGATAGACAATTGGCTTGAAATTGTAAATTTACATGCAAAGACGTTTAAATGGCAAGATGAAACGGTTATTTTCCAAGCTTTAAATAAATTGAAAGGTACAGCAAAAATTTGGTACGATTCTTTTTTGAAAAACGATTGCAGCTGGGCAGGCTGGTCTTGGGCTGTCTGGCGTAAAAAACTATTAGAAACTTTTCAAATACAAAGAAACATGTTTACTTTGTTAAAAGAAATAACAAAGAAAAAGCCTAATCATTTCCAAAGTCTTTACGAGTTTTGTTTTGAACAAAAAGCTAGAATTGATCGCTTAAACCTTAATTTTACCGAATTTGATATAATCTCGATTATAATTGGAAATATAGGTGATCCTAATTTGAGTGCGTCGGTAGAAGCCGGTAATATTAAAACGTGTAATCAGCTCGCGTCATTTTTACACGGTCGCGTGTACGAAATTAATAAGGCTAATTTTTCGGAGCCGAAAGCCCACAGTTCTAATATTAGCAATCCTAAACCGTTAATCGATAGAAATAAAAATCGGAATAATTTAAATAATACGTTGACATCAACTAAGACAAATAAGCCAATTAGCTGTTACGTTTGCGGCGGTAATCACAAAAAAATTGATTGCACTCGAGAATGTACCATTTGTGGGAAAAAGGGTCATTTAGAAAACAATTGCTATCATAAGAAGGCAACCGTACCACCAACGAAAACTGAGAAAACAGAAGAAGTTAAGTCTGTTTCAAGTTCTCAATTGAAAGAAAAATTCATTAAAATAGCTTCTATCAATAACAATTCTCAAGAAGTTTTCATAGACATGGGAAGCGATTGTTCACTTATCTCTGCCCATGTAGTAGATAAATTTAACCTTGAAAAGCATACTTTGCCTCAGTTAATTAATTTGCAGGGTTTTTCTAATACTTCAGTTTCCTCAGTTAACGAGTACGTTGTAGCGGATTTAAAATTGGACAATGTCGAATTAAATAACGTAAAATTTTATGTAATGAATGATTTATCGGGTTGTGAAGTATTGATTGGAAGAAACGTTACCGAAGATAGTTCTATTATGTATGTTCGAATCGGAGACATTCTTAATTTTAAAAAGGTAGATACTCTATTTTCTATTAATGCTCCTTCTGAGTATATACACGAAATACAAAAGATTCTTGATGAATATCCCGGTTCTGTTTCAACAAATATATCAACATTAGGAAAAGTGTCTGGATTTGAGGCTGAAATAAAACTTAATTCTGAAACTCTTGTTCAGTTCAGACCTTATAGATTAAATGACAAAAATCGTGTGATTATGCGTGAAATGATACAGGAACTATTGAAAAACGACATAATTCGCGAAAGCAAATCACCCTTCGCTAGTCCAGCACTATTGATTGACAAAAAGGGAGGCGAAAAACGCCTGTGTATTGATTACAGGTCTTTGAATAAAGTAACAGTTAAGGATAAATATCCCATGCCCCGGATAGAGGACTTAATAGACAGACTGAAGGATTGCGAGCATTTCACAAGTTTAGACCTCAAAAGCGGCTATTACCAAATACCCCTTAGCTCTGATTCAATTGAAAAAACAGCATTCATTACAGAAGACGGGCAATATGAATTTGTTCGGATGCCTTTTGGAATATCTAATGGTCCCTCAATTTTCCAACGCATGATGAACAAAATTTTAGGTAATCTCAGATTTGGAAATGTAATTGTTTATTTAGACGATGTCCTTATTGCCACTAAAACAGCTGAAGAAAATTTATCTGTTTTAAAAAAGGTGTTAAATATTTTTGTACAGCATGGATTGACTTTAAATTTAAAGAAATGTTTTTTCTTGCAAAAAGAAATTACATTTCTTGGTTATGTTGTTAATAACAGTGGCATTAAGCCTACACCAGAAAAAGTTAAATCGATAAAAGATTTTCCAACACCTAAAACTGTCCATCAGTTGCGTCAATTTTTAGGACTAGTCAATTATTTCCGCAAATTCATAAAAAATTGCGCGATTCTCTCGTCTCCTTTGACAAAACTTTTAAAAAAGGGTCAGAATTGGCGCTGGACCGACGAACACGACAAAACTGTCCAAGTTTTAAAAAATGCTTTGACAAATGATTCTATTTTAGCAATATTTGATCCCCAAAAACAGAGTATATTATATACGGATGCTAGTAGAGATGGTATTGCCGGTATCTTAGTACAAACTCATGAAAACGGTGTTGAGAGGCCAGTATATTATTATAGTAGGCAGACTACTGAAGACGAAAAAAAATTGCATTCTTTTGAATTAGAACTTTTGGCAATCGTAGCCTCTTTACAAAAATTCAGGCTCTATCTGTTAGGTTCAAATTTTAAAATATTTACTGATTGTAACGCGGTAAGGTACGCATTGATTAAAAAAGAGATAATACCTAAAATAGCTCGATGGGTACTCCAAATTCAGGAATTTTCTTTTGAAATAATTCATAGGCCCGGTGAAAGAATGCAACACGTGGATGCATTGTCTAGAAACCCTACTGAATGCGTTAATGAAGCACGACCTATTATGTCAATTAATGAAGAAGATTGGCTTTTAAGTGTTCAGGAACAAGATGTAGAGCTTTGTAAAATCCGCGATATTATATTGTCAGGAGATGCCGAGCTTAATAAGCAAATTTTTAATGAGTACGAAGTTCTAGGTAACAAACTTTACAGACGCACTCAATTCGGACGCCGTTGGGTAGTACCTAAAAATTGCATTTGGCAAGTCATTAAGTATAACCATGACGATATTGGACATTTCGCGTTGGACAAGACTTTGGAAAGAATTAGATTGTCGTATTGGTTTTCTCATATGAAAAGAATCGTTACCAAATATATAAATAACTGCCTAAATTGTTTATATAATAAAAGTAAATCTGGTAAAAAAGAAGGTGAGCTTTACCCTATACCTAAATATGCGCGTCCTTTCCATACTTTGCATGTGGATCACTTAGGGCCATTTGTCAAATCAGTAAAAGGTAATTGTCATATTCTGGTACTAGTAGATGCGTTCACTAAATTTGCGTTCATATTTGCTGTACCTGATACCCGCACTGAATCAGTACTGAAAGAACTAGAAAGCCTATTTAAAATTTTCGGAAACCCGAAGCGGTTGGTAACTGATGCGGGCACGGCTTTCACATCAAAAGCATTTGTCTCTTTCTGTCAAGAGAGAAATATTCGAAATCACACAATTGCTACGGGCATGCCGAGATCAAATGGCCAGGCTGAACGATACAATAAGACCATTCTAGAAGCTTTGCGGGCTTTAGGAGCCGATAATGAATACAATCGTTGGGATGAAGTACTTACAACACTGCAACAAGGTATTAACAGTACTTTACAAAAAACTATTAAAGCTGTACCGAGTGAGGCATTTTTTGGGTATAGGCTGAGAATGGAAAGCGATAAATACCTACCAGAGCATGAAGACTTGATTGATGTTACAAATTTAAGGGAAGAAATCGATGCCAGAATTAAATCTAGTGCAGAGTACCAGAAACAGCATTTCGATGCAAAAAGAACCACTGCAAGGAAATATCTAATTGGAGATTTGGTTTTAATAAAAATTCCATCACAGCAAAACGATGGACGGAGTACTAAGTTATTACCTATCTTCAAAGGACCTTTTAAAGTTTCAGAAATTCTTGGCAAAGATCGTTATCGTGTTACTGATGTTACAGGAAGCCAAAGAACTAATAAGAAATATACAGGTATTACTTGTGTAGAAAATATGAAGCCATGGATTAATATTGATAATTGGGATAATGAGTAAGTGTTTTATTTTAATTTTTGGTCAGATGTTGGCGAAAAAAGAGTAGCTTTTGTTCATGAAATTATTTGTGATTTCAATATGACAATGATTCTGATATGTGCTATTCCTAAAAAAATACAAACGGGACTTTGAGTCTGGTAGTTTGTATTAGTGGAGGTGGTGTGACTGAGTTAACTGTCAATAAGAATCCTGTTGTGATTGTGGAGCCTGTGACTCTGGAGCATTCACAACTTGTATTCAGAGAAGCCCTTTTTCTGTATGTGGAGCTTGTGACTCTGGATCATGCGAAATTGTGGTGTTGACATTTAAGCTCAGACACACTGGAACTTGACACTTGTGGGATGGACATATCGATTCATTGTAAACCAACGTTACTGTTACTACTTCTTTATTTGTATTTATCTCAATAGTTAAATTTACATGTTGTTCACAGAAATAGGTGTTAATGGAGATGTGTCTGAGGACAGCCACCAGCAGGAGGGCCGGATGTTGGCGCTGAGCAAAAACAACTTGAAGTTAGCGAGTATGAAACTAGTGCCGTACTCCCTACCACTCAAAGTGCGCCCAACTTCACACCGGTGCATCCCCTCCTGTTTCGTGGTTACTACGTTGGAGAGCTCGAGGCAGTCTCATCGGTATCGCCAAAGTGTTCACTTGTGCAGTGCTCTAGACTTCTAGTGGTCATAATTATTTAGAAGTTGCATTCAGTGTTTTAAATATAAAACTAAGTACTATAAGTGCTGATTTAGCAAAACTAATTAACTAATGGAAGTACCTTGTGATTAATAAACTAAGTAATTGGTGTGATTTGGTGTTTTATTTACAATACCATTCATATTGACCTCTCTTTCTTTATCAATCTAGATGCAATAGATTTTTGACTATGCTTAAAATTGTCTGGTATATTAATGTTTTAAAATGCCTTTCAGTTGCTCATGTATGTTAAAACGAACGTAATATTGAAAACCCCCACTTATATGGAACTTGTTAAATTAAATTAAATTAAATTTTCCTTGTCGTGATACATTTTCTTTCAGCAAGCCGGCAACAACTTGTTGAAGTGAACGCGCGGACCTCGCGCCGCGTATCAGCTTACATCGATAACTTACTTGAAAGTATATAGGTACTCTAAAGCTTATACACGCTTAATATTATTTTGACGAGATAATAATCAAATGGTTTAAAATATTATGAACATTATTTGACGATAAAAATACTAAACAAGACGTTTTAACAGATTTAAAGTCGATTAAAAAAGTTACAAATAAGTAACAATATTTTATTTTCATTAGAATTAGCTCTTCGTCTCGCGCAGATAAAACAGATTTCCATACGTGATACCGATCCAAACATACATAACAATGCACACAACCTGATAACGCCGGCGAAAATAGAACTCAAAATGTAACAAATAATTTTAAAAACTTACTTGTAATACGCCACTCCTCGGCTAAAGACACACAACACAGTCTACATGCAAGCACAGATAAGGTAATTATAATATATTTAATGTTTAGTAGTTCGTATGTATCGGAGAAAGTTTTGGTTCGTCAAGCGTATGGTCGCACGTCCGTTCCGCTAGAGCGCGCCGCGCCGACTGACTGTCGTAGAGCGGCCGCTACGAGCGCTACGCCGTAGCCCGTAGCACGCACCGCGTAGACCCCGATTTGTATGCGCGGACACCAGCAGATTTTGAGTGGGATTGTGACAATAACCACGTTTTGTAATCAAATTATTTTTGGGTAATATAATTTTGTATAATACTGAAATGGTCAAGATATTTAAAGCATACTAAACGAAATATAAATTGTGGAAAAATTTTAACTGCTGGAAAGTCTTGAGACATTTTTTTCTACTTGTAAATCTTTTATGACATTGATCTGCAACGATAGCTTAGTAAAAGTAATGTAATCTGTAATACCATAAATATTTTATTTATATCTAAAACACGATTTAAAGACTTTATGTTCACATAAAAAATTGTAGGCAAATTAAAATTTAACCGTTTAATATTCAAGCTTGTAGTTGTCGCCTCCAATTAGTTTAAGCACCCTTTAAACCTGTGAACACGAATTACAAGCGATTTGCGGCACGCGCTCGGCGGTCGGCGGTCGACGTGATGGCCGCGTGAGCGCAGTTCAGTGGACTAATATAAGTTAAATTTAAAGAAAATTAAATTATATTTAAATCGCGTACGTTGTGTCCTTTATGCACAACATTTTCATTTTAAATGTAATACTCTGAGATACTTTCACGATCAAGGAACGTTCCTTATAATCAAAATAACAAATTTTGATATTTTATTTGAAGATGTATACCTAAATTCGGCGTTTGAACTTTAGGAAACTTCTTTTTTGACCTCCGGCGACGACACGCTAGCCACTGAGCCTTCTGTAAATTCATCATATTGTACACGTAAATATTTTAATTGACCGGTTGTTAAATCAGGCTCTAACCGTGATAATAATAATAATAATAATCCCCACACCGGTTTCGGTGACGGTGGCCAGTTTCATTGAAACCAGGCCTGTTTCGCAGGAGTAATTTTATAGTGCCCAAGTGTGTGCGCAGTACACAAGAGTACTCTCTATTCCTTTCACTCTCATAACCCAGTGGGACGGAAGGCCGACACGACCGGCGAGAGATCAGGCGCAGGACCGACTTTTTACATGTCCATCCGACGCATGGATCATCTTACTTGTCAGACAATTAGGTGATCAGCCTGCACTGTCCTATGGTTACTTGGTAACTTGTTAATAATATGTTTCCAATCGAACCCATGACCCCCGAGTCAAGAGCCACGCTCTAAACCACTAGACCACGGAGGCGTTATCGTTGTTGGCATTATAACCGTAAACACCCATGTCGGTTATACACCCCGGTTATATCCGGGTGTGCGGCCCGGCAACACATAATCAGATTCGCCCAATTGGTCGGGCGCTGTTTATTTCATTACCGCGCCGCCGCACGCCGCACGCCCGCCGCCGCCCGCTGCCTGCCGCCTGCGCTCGTCCGTAATCGCATTATACCCGCGCCTGCCAGATCACTCATCCTACGTTTCCAATTCTATAGTGCCACTTTAAGTAGTAAGCTACAAAAGTGGCTAAATGAATCTATGGCAACCGTACCCCCAGCCGACTTGGAGCACATGCAAGGCAAGAAAAACGGCAACATGAAAAATAACGATTATTAAACAAATACGTTTTATAAGGTTTAAGTACTTTGTAAACAAACAATTATTATTAAAATTATTACTTGCGGAGAGGTAAAATCATTGCTTTCAAATAAATGTAGGTATTTTGAAAAGAATTCTCCTTCAAAGTTATTTAATAAATAACGAGGCAAGACTCATCCATATATAGGTGTATTATCACGTTATAAACCACCTCGCTAGCTCGGCAGGATGTATGTTATGCTAATACCCGCAGTACACTGTAATCTGTATAGTGTAGAGTTGTAGACTGCAGCATATACTAGCGTATATGTATAGTGGCGGCGACTAACGCCGAGGTGCGAGGAGTGCACCTGTTGCGCCGCGCCGATGTTGTACCACGCTGATCTGGTCTCATACTTGTGTAAAATGGTGTGGACTGCAGATACTAGGCTGTTCATATAGGATATTTCTAAGAACAGAAATGCATATTCTATGTCCTCTCTAGGTACTTAGTTTATTAGCCTATGTAAGTATGAAGACGTGACAGGTAGATAGACAGTTTATATATAATATACTATGTTGCCCGCGACTTCGTCTGCGTCAACATAGCTAACAAAGATGGATAGTCCGCTAACAAATATGAAAAAAGTAAAATATAACCCCCTCCTTTTTGGAAGTCGGTTAAAAAGTAGCCTAAGTTACACCTTACTACATCAGCTATCTACCAAAAAAGTTTCAGAGATTTACCGGAACAAACAGACAGACAGACAGACATACAGACAAAAAATGTAAAAAATGTTATTTTGGTGTATGTACCCTATATACATTCATATGCATCTAGTAAAAACGGTTCTTTCAATATAACAAACAGACACTTCAATTTTATTTATATGTATAGATGTATAGATAATGTAAGAATAGATTATTTATCATAAAATTAATTCTTGATGAGCATGGCTTAACATGCTTAATGAATGCTCATATATATTATAGAATGTTATATAATATCAATTTTATCTAAAACAATATAAGTAAGTAAATAATGCGCGAAACCAAAATCCTATCTTACATAACCTTTAACCAAAATAAGTATTTTTGGTACTTGAACTGACTGAGTGTAACCACTGAGCCGTCGTCGTCGTCGTCTGTAATAATGTAAGCAATCTTATCGAGTCATCAACAGAAGAACATTTTGATCCTCCTACACTGAACGAGTGTAATTAAAGCGTTTTAATTACTTTACACGGATCGGGGCCAAACGACTCTCAGATTACAACACGTGACGCTACGTGACGCGAGGCGACGCGACGTGGCATCGTTACTGTGACGCGGGTCGCTGATGGCCCACCTGTCCGGCCCACTGGAGAGGAATCCTGATTACCACATTTATATTCGACCCAAATAAATGTCGTTTTTCGTACACCTATGTTTGCGTTCTAGATGCTGTTGTCCCTCTATATTTTTTCATCTTTATGCCTGGTATCGGAGATTTTTTCACGAAAATGTATATATTCGCTAGCGCTTTTGATTTCCTAAACATTAATCACTAACGCTTTTGAATAAATGAATATATAAACGTCTGTCAAAAAACTGTGAAACTGGCCATCAAACCCTTAACACCGTAAATGCCCAAGCGACTTTATAAACGACTAATGTAATTTATACAATATATACTAGGTTCTAGAATTTGGAATAAAACATACTCTCTTATCATCGTGTTTCGTGAAGGGTTACAATTTAAGCATTTTTAACGGCGACTGTTCCAATATCAATTTACAAAAGTAACTTTTATCGAAGTATACGGCCTATAAAATGAACATAATATGACGAACCTTATCTGTCTGTATATAACTTATCGATATTCTCGGTGAAATACGTCGGTACTCGTAAAAACGATATGAAATCAACGCGACACACACAGGTCGTAAAGTAACGCAAGCATAATATTGTATATAAAAGACAGATTACATATGTTAATCAAAACGGCAAGAATTGGTAAAATACACTGTACAATTGATAAAACATACTTTCCAATAAAGAGGAAAATGATAGCATTTTTGATACTAGTGAGAATTAACTACTACACTTGTTATGCTAATAATTATGGCTTTTTTTTTAAATAACAAGCTGTACGAAAAACAAATCCCCATGACAATAAATACCCGGTTGATTCTCCCAACTGTCGATGAACTACGTCAGATTAAGACACGGGTACTTGGTTCAGTTCACTCAATGTAAACTATTTTGTTACACGCGATGAATTATTCAATGGGACATCTACTAATTCTCTGCCCCCCCCCCCCCTACTCTTCCCCCCTTCTTCTGCCGGCCATCTCAAGTTGCTAATTGAAAATTACTGCCCTTTTATAGTGGTCCCACGTGGACCTCGTGTCGCCACCCCACGCGCCGCGTCACGCAACGTGTTGTGATATACTGACCGATATCAACATCGGTTCATTGAGCAAAATTTAATGTTGTATTGATTAAAATGTGTTCTAGAAATGTGACTGCTGGGACTGAATAAAATTACTATTTAATTATTTGCGGTCAACCCGAACCGCCTCTAATATACCCTAGGTTACCATTAACCAACAAAAACATGTCAGTATACACGATTTCTAAATAACTATACCTGCATTTAACAGGGTGCTACTTGGAGGATTGTATTATGGTGTGTATATGTGTCGAGCTAGCGGACGGTCGCGCTCCACGTTATGCACATGCAGCAAATATTAATTATTATTAATATTTTGTGAATCGCGCGGCTGATTGCCGCTGCACGTCCTCATGGCGCTCATGATGAATGAGTTGCTGGCGTTCATGATCATATATTATTCATCAGCATACTGCAGATCTGCAAGTCCTCGTTCACCAGCGAGAATATTTGCCATCGAAACCAGTTGCTTTCTCTGTCAAATGCTTCGAAATACTTGGTCAGAGCACGAATATGCCATCGCGGCGGAGGGAACCGAAAGAAGCGTGCAGGATATAATATACCTGCTGAAGCAGATGGATCCGGATGAGGTGCTGGCTTTTGTAGCAAAAAAACTGCACAAGTCGACGTGGTCCAGTCGTACTCTTTAATTGTGACAATCAGATTCCTGAAAGAAGAGTTGACCGAAGTTCGAGATAGACTGCATGCATCAGAGTCTACTATTAGCGATCTACGCAATGAATTATCACAATTAAAGAGTAGTAATTCAATATGTAGGTCACCTGATGCCGCGTTCGTCACCCGCCGTCGAGGTACGCAGGCGATCATGTTCAGCCCGTCAGCACTTTCAGACGGGTCAACGCACGCGCACGTCATCGCCGCCGACGCCCTCGCCGTCCCCGACGACGCATCTCACCGACCTTCGAGAAGGAGGAGTTCTGGCCGATTGGAGTCGTCTACAGGAGGTTTCGAGGTCGACTCCCGAACACGTCGCGTCCCACGTCGCAGGCAATACGTGTTTAGTGTTAGTGTTAGTTTCAGTATAAATGTATGTATGTTAGTCTATAAGGTATTTATAATAGGGGCCAAGATGTCAGATTTAAATAAATAAATAAAATAAAATAAAACTTTATAATAAATGATGTAGGAAACTGATGAAACTGATTCCAAGAATGACCCACGTCATAAATTTACTTCCTCCTGTCAGATGCTGGTGATGTTAGTAGTTAATGTGAAGGAGGAAGTATGTTAAGTGGCCGAAACTGCTGACAGGCGCGAGTCGCCGCCAACTCATTTTGCCGGAGATAAAAGTTACGGCGAGGCCACGAAATCTAGCGAATGCGACTGCGGATTTCAAAACAACTCAACATGTCGCTGGTGCGTCGTTCTTTACAAATTGCCAGCAACTTTTGGCAAGCTCTGATGCATAGGTATTAGGTGCACTAATTAAAATAATTGTTCAATAAGTACTAAAAATATAAAAGAAGGAAGCGACATCTATTAGAATGTAATTCAGGGTAATGCTTAATAATAGTAATCGCGTTTTACAAGATTACTATTATTAAGCGAGTTTATAATATTACAGCTACAATTCATTGCCACCATTTGAATGCCTGTGTGGCTAGCACGGCGTTGCCCAGTCGATTCTTCGAAAGAAAGTAATGGCAGTTTCTTTCTCATGTCTACATATCTTCTTCCCGAGCGCTACCAATCGACTCGAGTTTCAGAGGACAAAGACAAGAAACTCTTTCCATAGCAACCAATATAGCAACGGTAATCGTATCACAGATTCTAATAGTTTCAGATGTCAAAGAAGCTAGAGTCTGGCTAGCGAAAGATGAGACTTGAAAAAGGCGGCAAATTAAAAAAAATCGACGTGTAGCAATTCTGTCTATAGCCGTGTAGCGATATTTGTTATATATACGACAAAATCGCTACGCTTATCGCTTCCGCGCGGCGCGTGTCCGTCTCCCTTACAACCGGTCGCCGAGCGCGCCGGCTTCCAGAAACGACGAGCGCACACGCCACTTCGCTGTAGGCTCTCATACGCACCGCCTGTGTCCCTGCTACTTAGACATTTAGCTTACGTAGTTCGATCATTTTGTCTTTTCTCATAATTTCATCTCGTATTATTATTTGTGCTTTTCTATACTATCTCCTGTGCTATTTCTCACTCTTGTAATTTCACTGTGCTTTATCTTAATGTGTATTCATCCTCATAATAAATTTCATTCTGTAAGTATTTCAATCTTGTTTCCTTTCATCTTTCATATTCATTTAGTGTTAAGCGCTTCACGCATTATAAACCTATCCTCCTTATTTATATTGCTTACACATCGGGTTCGAATCCCGATAGCGGAGTATTTTATAATTATATGTAAGCCGTAGGGGATAAATATTATCAGACATACAGACCGACAAATTTAATTCCGAACTTAAGTACAGACAGACAGATCGACAGTTAGGTGGGGTAAATATTCTTTAGGATATTTGCCTCAAACCTACAGCCGGAATCTGTTCTGAGGCCGGAATAATAGTTTTGATCTACGAAATATGAATAATAAAAACTAAAAAACTTCATTATTCGTAGTTCGTAGATCAAAACTATAATTCCGGCTATAGACAGGGGTGCTATACATCGATTTTTTTAATTTGCCGCCATTTACTCCACACTGGCCATGGTTTTATAGCCAAAGTGCCATACTAAAAATAAAAAAAAGAATCAAGAATGTAAATGAAACATGTCAAAAGCGGATAAAAATGGTCATGCTTGATATATAGGTTTTTAAAAGCGGAAGAAATCGAGATATGAAAGAAACTTTTCCTCCGACATTTTCCGGTAAAACTCTCAAAAAAAATTTTTTTTTCCAAAGAAACTTCTTTCGTTTGTCTATTGATGGTGTGCTAGGGTAGCTGGTGTTAACGCCTAACGGTGCTGAACTAGCTGAAGGTACTTCGCTGTGCGTGGCGTCCGAAAAGGCAGATCTTCCAACCGAGCGAGAAAGCATGCTCGGTCAGGCCGAAGCCCACTGACGTCACTACAGACGTTGTTAATATCTTGCCGTTCTCCGAAACTTCGATAGCGCGATGCAGGATTGTTGGGGGAATTTTGGGGGAATTTTGTTGGGGGAATTTTGGGTACCGCAACAGTACCATAGCCGCAGCCCGCTCGATTCGTAGCCTCAAAGTCATACCAACGGTTGCGGTTGGCATCACATAACGCGTTTATTTTCCGCGCTAAACGCTCGACTGTTCGCCGGAACATCCATCCCGAGTTATTGCTTTTTAAATGGCGGCCATATTTTAGTTAATAACGTCGCAAATGCAGTTAGCGGAATGGGAGTTAGTGGAGGCTGTTCGTTACATTTTACTGCCATGTTTACATGCGATATAAAATCCTAAATTTTGTTTGCTTTCTATTTAAAAAAATGTAAGTCAGACACTTAAAATACGAAATGTATTTTTTTTTTTTTATGAAATAAAACGGCAAACGAGCAAACGGGTCACCTGATGGAAAGCAACTTCCATCGCCCATGGACACTCGCAGCATCAGAAGAGCTGCAAGTGCGTTTCCGACCTTTTAAGAGGGAATAGGGTAATAGGGGAGGGTAGGGAAGGGAAGGGAAGGGAATAGTTGAGGGTAGGGAAGGGAATAGGGTAGGGGATTCGGCCTCCGGTAATCTCACTCACTCGGCGAAACACAGCGCAAGCGCTGTTTTACGCCGGTTTTCTGTGAGAACGTGGTATTTATCCGGTCGAGCCGGTCCATTCGTGCCGAAGCATGGCTCTCCCACGTATAAACTCGCCCTCCCACGTATAAACTATAGTCGCGACTTTGAAAAATGTTCTAACATTAATTCGCTTTAAATAAGAAACAGATATTTTCATTCCCAGAATTCTAAATCTACTTATTTTCTACATATTTATAATGTGTCCCCTGTCGAAGCGTTGTTATAACAAAAATAGCACTCCAAATCTGAGGCACGTATCGTATAGACAGTGTCAGCTCGGATAAGTGAGAGCTATTTCCGCCGCACCCTGTATATGTACAGCACAGGTGACAGAACCTCGTCTTACAGCTTTTGTATCTTATTGCCATCACAATACAGTTGAAAATCAGAAGGTTGTATTTTCCCCGGCTGTACCGCTATACAGAGTGATACTTATTCCCGACTCGACAGCTCGATATAACGACGTGCTTATTTCGGGAGTAACATTTTCAATAATATTTTTATACCTCTAAATTCTAGAATATCAGGAGAGTTTCTCGATACTTAAAATATTATAGTTTTATCCATGGGTACTCTTTTATATTATCTACTCTATAATATACATAGCTGCGACTATACATAAACAATCAAAGAATACTCTATTATGAGGCTAATTACAAAACTTCATACTAGGTATATTACTATTTTATTAACAACTTTTTACCAACTACCTCCAAGGCTTTATAAGTTTTAACCCCTACCTTGATAATGTGGAAAGTTTCTTCTGTCTCAAAATACATTACGAAACCGTTTGTGCAAATAAACACTAAATAATAATTATGAGTATTGGTTGCCCGCGATAATTCTTTCCCCAAATATCTCAATTACCAATTTAATCGTCAAGCGCGGTCCCCCGTGGCTTCTCGGTGGCCTCTTAGTAGCCCTTTATCGGCTCTCAGACGCAACAAACAAAGCGGCTATATAATTTATGTTAAGGGCCCGAAAATTCGCGTAAAAGGGCCGCGATAAATCATACTTTGTGCGAGCCTTCAGCCCTCTAGGTCGCACCGCCCGCGCCACTTTAATGATACTACTCTCATATAAATGAGATAACTTAACTCATAATTATAAAGTTACTACGACAAGCTACTAAAATGTAAATTTTAATGTTTCGTACCATCAATATTTTATTAGGAATCAATCGTTTTTTATGGTGGCGATAAAGGCAAAGAGTTTTTATTTGAGGTTGAGTTTATGATTTTCCAGAATCAATCCTTATTTTTTTTTAAACTGAATACGCGCTCAGCATTAATCTAGGGCATTACGTCTTTGACCTTGTACTTTGTACTCCTTTAATATGACTCGGTGTCAGGACAGATGTCAGAAGTCAGGTGTGATCTGGTGTCGTAATCAGCGAGGTTGTTAGATATTCAGGTGACGTTTACTCTGAGTGGTATTTAACATTGATAGCGCCCAAATTAACTCATCAAAATTTACACACCTATCTTACGCATATCTTCAAAAGGCTTATGGAATACGAATTGTTTGAAGTATGTGATTTGCGGGATGACTTAATGTTTCTTGATTAAGCGGTTCTCTTAGTTGCGGTCCAATTTCACTCCTACCATTCGTACCCGGGGAGGTTAGTAAAGCCATAATAGAAACGCTAACGTAACACTCGCTGATCTGTCAATTCTTCTATTCTTTCGTAGTGAGAGAGCGTTTCTGTGGTCTCAGCTGATACACTAATCTCCTTCGGCCTCTAATATTACACTTTAATACAGGATCAGGCTTCGATATAATTATTGGGTTCAAGTTAAAACGTACTTTATAAAGTAAATACAATTAGTATATAAAGTAATTAAACTACGGAGAGTAATTAATTACTGTCGATCGACGCGGTAATTACGAGGCCTCTTCAGCGGCCATCTTGTGTAAACTACACTGTACACAGTCTGCCTGCCCTCAAATCAATAAACAATTAAACTGAAACGAATTGACCTGACTCCGTGCAGCCGGGACACGGACGCGACAAATCGCAGCGACTACGCGGCAGCAAACGACTGCTCACTAGCGATCAACAGCGCGTGACTTCTAAATGCACCGTTGGAATCTAAGAATTTAGCCATGTCGCTTTCGTGAACGCATTTTTACGAAATGAGTGTATGTGTTTGTCATAAGCATCGCTATGCTAAATTGCGAGCGATCCAAATACAACCGTGACCTCGAAATAGAGGCAAAGAGCTGCAGGATATCAAAAATATTTTTTTAGAAAGCGCATTGCTCTCAGCCGTATGCCCGTATGTACCAATCCTTGAATTTAAAATGTGAAATTGAAATATATAAGTTAATAATATAGGTTTTTACTTAATATGTAATGAAAACTTTAGTAGTGACTTGTGGTGCAACATTTCTACCTAAAATATCGCCTAGATTTAAGAGCTACAGCAGGTTATTGTTTTGTTTTTTCTTACACACAAAAGCTTAAGAAGTTTGCGAGGAGTAAAACATTGTAATTTTTGCGGAGCAAGTTATTCGCGGAGGCGCGGTGGTTAGTCGTAATAAAATTATTCGGCCAATTATTATAGTCGAGCCCGCGCCGAACTTGCCGACATGATGACTTGCCGACATGACGACTTGTTGACATGACGACTTGCCGACATGACGACTTGCCGACATTTCGACTTGCCGACATGACGACTTGCCGACATGACAACTTACCGAAATCGGCGTGGCGGATGGAGTTATCATCCGGGTGAATTTTCACGGATATAGTTGTAAATAGACTTGTACTACAATATATTTATTGTACGGTCCGGAATTAAGTTACTACAAAGTAGAATCACTAGATATATTAACATTTTAAACACATATAATGGATGTATTTTTAACACATTTAATGAATGTATTATTATTATTATTATATTATGACCACAGAGATGAACATGTTATATGTTGACCACTTTGATTGCCTAATATTACAGTAAAGCAAATATGAAAATACGATGAGAATTTAATATCATGGCCACCGTACCCCGTTGATTTACGTATCACATTATTCACGGCACGATAAAAAACATTCCTTTGTATCGGAAAATAATAGAGTGCGGAGTGCGGGGTGCGGGCCACGAAGTTCGGGCATACTCGTACCGTCACGCCAGCGGGCCGCTTATTTATGGACGAGTTATTATAACTTTTAGTTTCTACCCGCGGTTTTTCCAATAAACAAAACTTGACTTAGGAACGGACTAGGTCATGAAACGGACTACACCGTTTTTATGAAATATCATTTTTGTTGAAAAGGTAAGTTGTTTTAATCATAAAAGAAAATATTATTAAGTTGAATCTATTACGTAATTATTTACTGCCGAATTGAATGTCGTTGTGTAATTTAGAATAATTCGTGCATATACGCCAGCGATAATTATGCATGTTTAAGAAAAGGGTAAAGGTAAGGAAGATGATATATATATCTGAAGACATAAGTTTGTATGACGTAAGCGATCAAAATAATTATGTCTTATATATATCACTTATCGATGATGATACACCGGAGACCCGCCTGGCGCCTGCACCTGCCGTCGACTGACAAGCGACAGCTAGACAGATGATACCTCTCATAACTTCTGCTTACCTAATACAAATTATTTCAAGAAAAAGTTGCATTAAAAATGTAATTAAAGTAGTGTTCACTCGACTCCCTTCCCTCGGAAAATAAATATTTATGTAGGTGTAATTTGTTCTCTGAACGAATAAAACGTTATATACGAATTGAATGCTTGACATTTAAATTGGTGTTGTACAGTACTCTATTCTCTCTTTGTTAACGAGTATGTATAGATAAATATGGTTGATAAAAATGTATATTGTCCCCTCTGTTTGTCTACACGGCCATCTACGACAAAAATATATAATCACTGGCTTCAATAATTTTAACTTTTATCGAACCAAAAAAAATCTAAACCTGGCTGAAGATTCCTGTCAAACAAGGAATTGGTTTTAGCCAGACACACTTCGGTCGGACAATAATAATTATAGCTTTTTAGATGGCCTGGAGACTGTAAAATAGCTAGATTTGGCTAAATCGCTTTAAACGAAGTATAATTGTATCGCTCGTTAGGTTCAATATAAAAAGGTTTTGTGCGACATAAATCTTGAGGTAAGGGAAGCTGGGCCCGACAGTCGGACGGGGCTGAGGGTCACGAGGGACATAAATTCTGTCGCTAGCCATATTTTTAGTGTATTTTATCATAATATTTAATGCGCTTAAGTGAAGCAGATGATCTAGTGTTAGCCTTTTCCATGAGTTTTGATAAAGTATTATGAGTAACAGCTCTACAATGATAGTGGTGACTATAATCGTATATTTCATTCAAAATCGTCATCAGTTTTACTAATGACTTCCTTCAATATTTTCTTATTGTCGACCTTTAAGAGTGTTCCACAGAGTAAACAGAACTAACTAACTTAGTTCTGTCTACTCTACTAAGATGATGGAGACATTAACAGTTACCACATACGGCATTACCCATACATTAATAATACAATTAATTTTAAAACGAAATCACTAAA
This sequence comes from Aricia agestis, assembly GCF_905147365.1. Classification (NCBI taxonomy): domain Eukaryota; kingdom Metazoa; phylum Arthropoda; class Insecta; order Lepidoptera; family Lycaenidae; genus Aricia; species Aricia agestis. Next base: position 281,573 of record NC_056416.1, on the reverse strand, counting down.
CTGATAAGTGTTATTATTTAAATGTTACTAAATTATAATACAATCGCTTTATCTGCCTGCTGGAGGTCGGTTCGTCGTACAATGTTGCCGCGTCATTGCTCCTGATTCACAGCTAATGAGCAACTTGTAAACACCGATCAACTGTTAACGCACCTAAAATTGTTCAGTCGGTCAAGTTCAAAAGAAATAATAAAAGTTTATTGGATAAATAGCATGTTTATGTGCGTTAAAAGAAATTAAATCAATTAGAAAATGTTTTTCTCAAATGTTTACACGAATAAACAAAATGAAGTGAAATAAGTCTACTCGAGTACCAAAATAATGTAGAAAAAATCTCCACAGCCGAACATATAATCTCCTCCTTTTTGGAAGTCGGTTAAAAATCTCATGCGACAGTATCTTATTAGTGTTGTGTAATGTAATAATAATTACACGGCATTACGTGTGTTAATTAGTGAGGCCCGCACAGTAATGCTCGGGACTGATGTACGGCGGAACAAGATTTCATCAAAAGAATCCCTATTGTTAGCGGATTAATACAAGGAGATAACTAATTAGAGGCGATACGAGTTCCCCCCTCACCCCCTGTCCCCCTGCCTCGCCTATCCCTCCAAGCCCGGTGTGGTGGAGGGACGCACGTGACCCGACGATAAGGCTGCGTTTCCACCAGAGATGCGTTGCGAAAAATGTGTTTTTGAGAACCAATAGAATCGCTTCATTGACGTGACCTCGCTCGGCGCAGGGATGCTATTGGATCCTAAAAACACATTCCTTGTAACACATCTCTGGTGGAAACGCAGCCTTAGGGCCAATTCATAATATATAAAAATATATATAAAAACTTAAAACATTCACTGTATAAAAACAGACGTGGGAGGTTAGACGTGGGAGAGCCATGATTCGGCACGAATGGGCCGGCTCGACCGGAGAAATACCACGTTCTCACAGAAAACCGGCGTGAAACAGCGCTTGCGCTGTGTTTCGCCGAGTGAGTGAGTTTACCGGAGGCCCAATCCCCTCCCCTATTCCCTTCCCTACTCTCCCCTATTCTATTCCCTTCCCATCCCTACCCTCCCCAATAGGGGACTACCCTCCCCATGGACACTTGCAGCGTCAGAAGAGCTGCACGTGTGTTGCCGGCCTTTTAAGAGGGAATAGGGTAATAACCCTATTCCCTCTTAAAAGGCCGGCAACACACGTGCAGCTCTTCTGACGCTGCAAGTGTCCATTGGTGACGGAAGTTACTTTCCATCAGGTGACCCGTTTGCTCGTTTGCCCCCTTATTTCATAAAAAAAAAAAAACATCTAGTCGTAATACAGTTGCAAGTTACAACTCACAATTAGACGCTGTTAAGCACTTGTATATTATCCCACAACAATATGTACTGAGTTATGAATGCAGTCATGTTATTTAGATCATTTAAAAAAGGATTGTATTCATTACTCAACAAAGAAAAAGTGAGTTAATACACAAAAGCTTAACAGCGATCAATTCAGTTTGAAATTCAGCCGAAACTAGTCGCAATTCATTAGCGTTTAGTCGCAACTGAGGTGCAATTCAATAGTGAATTTTTAATTTCTAAGATCCATCGGCACAAACATGTCTTTTTTATATCTGAAATGGAATATTTTGTGTATACTTTCGCAGGATATCGCTCCGCTGCGTCTAGCTCCGCGATTATGAGTGGACCCTTGTCGTGCGTCTGGCGGACCTTATTAACGGCCACACTTATTGGGATATCATTACGACGGAAACCGCTTTGTTCGGTATCGGGAAAGCCTCTTATTTTGTTAGCGAGTAAACAGGCAGCTGGCGTGCAGGGTACTAATTGAGTGGCGATGTGCCCCACGCTTATTATTACTGGCCGCGTCTATAGAGGTATAAAAGAAGTATATAACATAAGGAAATGTATAGACTATATTATAATCAAATAATGTATAGACTATATTATAATGTATAGACTATATTATAATAAAGCAGGTCGTGGACTACATCAGGAGCAAGACCCACTTCGTCTTGAGGGTAGAGCGTTTGGAGTCCCGCCACAAAGTCAATTTTAGCTCCTTTGTGGTGAGGGTCCCGACGCATCATCTACCGACCTTCGAGAAGGAGGAGTTCTGGCCGATTGGAGTCGTCTACAGGAGGTTCCGAGGACGACTTCCTAACACGTCGCGCCCCATGTCGCAGACAATACGTGTTTAGTGTTTAGTGCTTAGTGTTAGCTTCAGTTTATATGTTATGTATGTCAGTCTATAAGGTATATATAATATGGGCCAAGATGCCTGATTTAAATAAATAAATAAAAAATAAAATAATATAGAGTAATATAAGAAAAAAGTATTTGATGGACTACTATATTAACTATGTAATGATATATTTTAATGTACAAATAATTTTACAAAAGGATTTAGATGAAAGGCCAAAGGACAAGTCAAATATTATGTAAAAAAAATTGAAAGCAGTAATCCCAAGCCAGATTCAGACTAAAGTGTACCTATATGTAATAGTTTCTGGTAAAATATTTTTCTAGAAACCTCTAGTATTTGAAGTCTACCTCACTACTTCCTCAAGGCCCTCAAGTATTCGAAGTCTATAAGCAGATAGCTCATATTGAAGTTATTCAAGACCGAGTTTCTGAACTTTGGTCGAATCTCGTGAAGTTCCGGTCACCGACCGTGGCCGTCGCGCTGCCGGCCTGGACAAACATTGTCATTAAACTCGCTGTTTTACGACCGTCCGCGCCGGCTTTAAAATATCTTTTGTGTCGAGAGTGGACATATTTTATTGCAAGTAATAGAAATTTAATGGCCGAAGAAAAAGTAGCCCATATCGAGGTGCAGTAAGGTCGAGCTTCACAAATATATATATATGGATGGAGCTGAAAATTGCAAGCTTGTCTCGTAGCAGGGGTTGTTGAGTGGCTCGTGAGTCTGACGGTGTGCCGACTGTCGACAGTCTCGTTAAGTTGTTTACAGTCGGCCACGAGATCATGCAAGAATCAAGATTTACGAGCTCCTATTTTCTTACATTTTATAAGTTTGCTAGCTCAATCTCATGCTATGCTACAAGATAACTTAGTACTATTAATTCATAAAAATATGAGTTCTTTCTTAAAATTCTGAACTTATTCAAATGTTTTTGGAACATTAAATAACTAAAGCGCTACAGGCCCCGCTCGGCGAACAAATTATTTTACCATTAAATGAATACACGAGTCGTAAACCACAGACAATATTCCCGACGGAATTAGTTTGGCGGACCAGGCGCGGAGCTACACGCGGCACAGGGGTCCCGAAACGAACATTCGAACACTAAAATTATATTAATTTCATTTAAAATACATATTATGCATTACAGTTGTAAATAATGCTTGGAGCGTAATAGTGTTATATAACCTTATTAAATAACTTTAAAAAGTTTTTAGTTCATTGTTCAACAATTCTATAATAAATTTCAATTCTATTATATTAATTAAGTAGACTCCCTCTTGTTGATTTAAAACTTGTGCTCGATGTAATGGGCTGCTTTTGCAGTAGCATTCTGTTAGCTCCGCTACTGTGCGCCCCGCTCCGGGGCCCGGGTACGCAGTGGAAAATTTGCCGCCGTAAAAGACTGAGTTTATACAGCCTTTACGTGTTGCATACTAAACGACGCCTTTACGACCGCCGGAGACGACGCGAACCACCGCTCGCAAACTGTTTCGCACCCGAACTCGAAACGGGAATCAATTTATTCTAATTAAAGCTATTTTCAATAAGGTCCAAGTTTTTTACACACCATGTATTCAGCTCGCAGGTTGTATGTTACAATAGTAACTGATGCTCTTTATTAAGGTTTACATCGCAACGTGACAAGGTGATAAGAGGCGATGAAACTAAACGAAACAATGAGCTAATTGTATTTAGATACAGGAAGACATAGTCAATTAAATGGCCTTTGTTAAACGCAAAATTGTTGTTTGAATGTTTTGTGGGGGCTTCAACATGTCACTGCATCTGAAGCCTAACTACATTTCGAACAATGGAAAATATTCAACGAACAAATATTTAATTGGATTAAAGTGAAAATGTGTATAACAAGAGTATGCAGTATAATCATTATAATGTATCCGATACTCCTGTTATACACAATTTAACTACAATTTGTATTGCAGACCGTGTATAAATTGCTTCTGTATGCTCCGGGCATCCGGCGTAATCGAACATTGAATATTATACAAGTAGCCGCAAGGCGCCGGCCAATACCCACCGCTATATTACTTGCTGATTGTCTTCGCTGCAACATGCACACACACGCTCACACGCACACACACACACACACACACACACACACACACACACACACACACAACATACGCGAAGGTGAATACATAATATTATAACTTGTTCTTGAAATGCGAAAATTTGCGATACCGAATATTATAACTGTTTCTATAATGTTGTTATAAGACGAAGAGATTTTGAAAACAGTTAATGTAGTATTTACAACAGAAAATACCTTTTTTTGATTCAAATTGACTCAGAAATAAAACATTTTTTATTTATTTTATTTTATCAAGCAGTTGTAACTATTTTGAGTTAGCGCATCACCAGCCCGAAGGCTTCTTTATTATCATTTTATTCACTTTTGAAACAGACATAGAATTCGGAGGTATTTGAGAGCTTCTATCGGTAGCGGAATAGCTGTAGCATCACCGTCGTCACAATCCGCTTTATTGGCCGAATATAACAGACGCCTTATCGGATATTAAACCATTATCATTAGCGCGGGATTACCACCCCGCACTCGCCCCTATCTCAGGGCCATAAAGGCGAGAATGGCTCGCTCACGAGTTTTACATTTATTTACGTCTGCTCGAGATTGGACCTGGTTTAATTATCGCATTTAGCTTTAATTACATCGCAGGCTCCTTGTGCCCTACAAGGAAGGTGCTCCTCGAAAATATAATCGATACATTAACAAATTATTCACAGAATAAAGAACTCGATTTCGACTTTAACGAACAAAGGGACGACTCTTCTTTCTTTGCATCTATTCTAAGGATATTTTAAAGCCAAAAGTGTGTAATTTTCTGTTTTATAAGAACAATATTACATCCTGTAACCACTTCACTTAAACCGCTGAAAGGTATTCGATTTTGATGTGCTGTACACTGTACTGTGATGTACTATCAGTTGATGTTGTATGAAGTTGATTCCTATGCAAATCGGGGACCTAAGTAGTTTGGTTGCGTTACGTCAACCCCAGCTGACAGATCACAATTAACATTGAATTGCCATATTCGACCGTATAACGTTTGTCTGTCAATTGCATAGGAATCAACTTCCTCGATGGTACATTCCGGGAGAGGACCGTTGTTTTTCTTTTAGGGTATTTTTATCACCGAAATAATTACAGTTCTGTATATTCACGATTATCCATGTATCACTTTATTCACGTATAAACGATTTCTGCCTGAAATGGTCATGACTTAAAGCATTGTTAAGGAAATAACTTTAAAAACAGCACCTACAGATTTAGTAGCAACGATCGAATTATAATGTCACAAATCTAGGCGCTAAACGGTAAAGTTGACGGTTTTTCACAACTTTTAACGATATATTTAAACTTTTATCCGCATACGTTTCAGAGCCCACACTTGAGCTCATAACATATTTTTAACATATAATTTAAAATCCCGGTCGTGGTGGAGTGCACGGTATAATATTTTCATCGGAAGTTCTATGACGCTCGCAACTTTTCTCATAACATTTGTTAGCGCGACACACGCCTCGGCCGCCGCTCATACGTGTTGACACTCAGCCTAGGGGATTATAGTCATAATAATATAATATGCGAGTTAGTGTCTTATATTATATAAACTAGCGAACTATATATTTTTTACCCGATGCGAAACCACTGAAAAAATTATTAAAATCGATCGAAAATGACAATTTTTTTTTTATTGTGGGATATCCATAAGAGATAAACATATTATATAACATCGCGGAGTTTTCTATAGACCTTTTCGATGTGTACAATACTTGCAACATTATTTTGATAAATCTCATAGGGTTCAGCCTGCGTTTGCAATGTAAGCGGAAAAAAATGTAATTATTTACGACATCACATTAGAAACCCCAACAATAACAGTATTTCTACACTATTTAATGAATATTATTATACCTATAACCTTCCTCTTGAATCACTCTATCTAATAAAGAAAACCGCATCAAAATCCGTTGAGTAGTTTTAAAGATTAAAGGGAACAAAGGGACATGAGGGAAAAAAGCGACTTTGTTTTATAATATGTATAGATGAAATTAATAAGCTGTATTTAAAGTAACATAGACTTACTTGTTACTAAAACTTATTTTATATGTTAGTAATTTTATATTAAAAGACACATTTGAGTCAGTATTATATCAGAGATGAATAATACAGGGTGCAATTTAACCTTCCTGCCAAATTTGGATATATTGATCCTTGTTAAAAATAAAAATACACATATTTCTTCTTTTATAATCACTCAGTACTAAAATTTTGAGAAATAGCCTCCGAAAGTTATCCTACCAAACACCACAAAATATGGACACATGCGCGGCCCGGCCCCGCCCCGCCCTTCCATTGACATTCTTGCAGTGACGGATTAAGACTACTTGATGCCCTAAGCAATCCATGCCTGTGGGCCCCCCTATCCGTATCTCAACTAGAATCGCGTGACGTGATGCCCTAGGAAATTGCTTAATTTGATTAAGGGCTAATCCGTCACTGCATTCTTGTTATTATCATAAGTTGCGAATTTTCCCTTCATACTTTGACGAACTTAGGACCGTCAAATGTAAAGGCCGTAGACAGGTATGTTTAGAATAAAATTAATTGATGCACATCAAAAGAATCTAAAATTTCAACTTTTAAATTACGAAAAATAAGCACTTTAGAAATTTATAATAAATTTAAACCACATCCTTTGCATTTAGGCGTATTTACAACTAATTACAACTAATTAAAAAATAAAAATCAAAACAACCCACCTCTAAATCTTATTTACTTCCATCTTGTCTACACTTAGCATAGTTCAAACGAGTTCAAACTGCAATCCATTATGCTCTAAGCAGAGTCTAGCGCGTTTTGCACATTGTCTTTAAGACTTTAAAAGTTTGTTAAGCACAACTTTGTCACTTTTAACCTCGTCAGAGGCATGTCTTCGAGGCTGGCTAGGCGTGTGCAGGTGTTGCGAAGTGCGAACTGTCCATAATCCGAGTCTTTGATTGTCTCGCGATTCAGATTCAGGGTACAGCTGCTGCATTCGAGAATCATCAATCAGCTGTTACGAAGACGAGGAACGCTTTCTTGCTCGTACAGTCTCTGGGTTCCGCGTAAACTTTCGCCACTCAAAATGTAGCACCTCCACATTTCATATCACTCGATCGTGGTTAGGGTACATTGTAACAGACACTAATTAAAGTGCGGGGGCCGGGGGGGCCGTGACAAACAAAATAATTACGTGTTAGCTATACAACTACGCGTGTGGTACTAAACGGTCGCCGGCGACCGGCGGCGGGCGGCGGGCCTCCCGCCTCCCACCCCGCGCGTCACCCCCGCTTTACCCCGACGCATAACCGGTCTCGACTCTCGAGACTGGATATCTGTGCGGCGCGATGTAGTAGCTCGGTCGCAATATCGTAATTATTATTAACTTATGAAGTGACCATTGTGCATCGATTTTTTTTGGGATAAAATGTTATTGTAAAAAAATTAACACCCTATTGTTTTTGGTTTAATGAACTCACCTAATGATACCTAAGCCCCAAAAAAAATTTGGCAAGTAGGTTTAATTGCACCCTGTATACAATGTCTCCCGACATGTGTCCGATCCTTTAATTTCATTAAGTGTGGCATATTTTATAGACAAATTGGCTCTAAAAAATTTTCTCTCTCTAACGGTTGTAAAATGGCAGCAATTTTAGTTTTGCTCGGGCTCACACTAATCTGACCAATACTTCTCCTGTAAATATCCTATGAAGATAAAAAAGGTCTCATTTGATAGCAAACCTTGAGGACTTCGCTTACACAGGCAATTATTATATTGTTATGAATTTCGTGAAATAAAACATAGAAAAACCAAAGTTTAAGGAAAAAAATGTGTATTTTTAATTAATGCCTTTTTGTAAGAAATCTAGCGCATTAAACTGGTTCTTTTATATTTTAAAAAGATAGAGGAAGTTTTCGTCTTAAATAAATTCCTTTATTTCTGTGCTTTAAGTCATAATAGTATATAGTTTAAAAGTTATAACGATTTTCTTGAAGTATTGGTCAGATTAGAGAGGCAGATAATTTTTTTTTCAAAAGCTAGAGAAAAAAAATTGAGTGCCAATTTGTCAATAAAATATGCCATACTTTATTACGTTAAGAGGGCGACTAACCCAAAAAATCAAACATCGTCCTTCTCTCTTCACACTCACGCCCGTCTTTCATATGCCAGGTGAAAAAGGACGACGCGAATTCATCGCCAAATTAGTTTTTTCTCAATAACTCGATAAATATACAACATTTTAAAAATCCGCTAGGTCGATCTCTCAACGATAGAATTTTATACAATGTGTTAAAATATTAACTTAGTTCAATGCACGGTTATGGCAATAAATGAAAAATTCGTGAAAATTAGATGATTCTTTGTGATTTTTTTCTATAGAGAAAATTTTAAGATATCGTGTTTTTGCTCAGATTGAATTCTCGGAGATATAATGTAGTATCTAATTTTAGAAAATGAAACAATTCGGGGCTTATTTTCAAGTAAAAAAATGAATTATGAAATCGACACTTTAGGGTTAGTCGCCCCCTTAAAGGCACCGGACACCGGTGTTGGGACACATTGTTCGAGTATATATTGCCAAAAATATGCCTTATAGCCCTTTCGTAATATTTTGTAAAAAAGTGTTTTTTATTTTTGTTTCTCTTGTGAGTCAATATTGAAGTCTTACTTTCTATAATAATAGGTCATCAACCTATTAAGCTAATTTGGTTCACGTAAGCCTAACTTTGTTGTACATTGCGAAATCCATGATAACAGTAACAAATTACAGTTGACAAATTATTGCTACGAAGTTATACAATTACTGCATATACATATACAGTACAGTACATATACAGTAATTGTTCCAACTCACAGATGACGTCTGTTACCAAGTAATCACGTACATCATAAGCTCGTGTGTTACAGAAGCCCTAAAAAACATTTTAATAATAAAGTGGAAGTGGAGTTAAACAGGTAATAGCTGGAGTTGAGGGATTTCCCGCTGAACGACTGTTGTCAGGCGATGGCCCTTCACGTCGTCGTTTTACAAATATTTTTGAATTACATACGATGCGAAATTTACCATTTTTTTTATTGTTTCGAATAAAAATATTAAATACAATATTTTCCTACTTAATATCTCTTTATTATCTCATATGTATCTTGTTAGGTATAGTGTTTTAAACCTTTTGAAACACTAAATCAACAGTAACTTTTTAATAATTTTTATACACTCGGTCACTTCTCATCTCCTACTCGCTAGCCAATGAGCGCGCGCCAACCGAACTTTATACAATTGAAAAACTTCCTGCAAAAACTGGACGTCACGTAAAGTTTGACATTGACGGAGACCACTTATACTAACTCGAAGACTTCCGGCGGCAAAAACGTGGAGGAGTAATGAGATTGAAGCTGACTCGGCGCGGAGCGCCCACCCGATAGCAGCTACTAGAACAATCATTATAATAATTATTATATTATGTCGGAAATATCGTTCAGTACGTAGCTGCTCATTATAAGGAGAAATATTTGTTAATGTTAATCGAATAAGACTGGAAACTACATTGCAGTACACAATATATTATTATAGTTGTATACTTTCACGTATTAAAATAGCTCGCGTTAACATCAGTGATACCTGAATACGTATACGGATTACGTCGTAAGGTAAGTCGCTCTACTAAGGAACCTACTCAACTGTTCTACTTAGGGTAGTTTTAAACAATGGTACGATATTGCCCTGAGCCGGCTGCCGGCGGAGGTTTCCGCCGCCAACTCGTATTACTTGCGAACTGCACACAATGTCAGCTATTTATACCTCCACCATTCCGCACTCCATATTTAAACATACTTGACAACTTCACCCAGATCCCGATTCCGAACTTCTAGAGCTTCAGCGCAGGTGGTGGAACTGTGGAGCAATATCGACTCGGTTAGTTAGTTAATTAATAGACAGATTTCAATACCATTCCGCTGGAAAGTGACAGCAAATATAATGTACCGTAGCGGGCATCTGTGTGAGTACCTATTTTATAGAAAATTTTAGACCATACACACATCCTATAATAAACAGTAAATAAAACATAGGAGGTGACTGTGCCCAATATTACTTAAGTAGTAATCTGGTCCGTCCGTCGTCCAAGTCGATAGTACAAATAACAGAACGTGTTAATGAGGTAATGTCGATTGCAAATAATTGTATCGGCACCGCTCGCTGCGAACACTTTGATCACAACGACGCGTCACTCTCGCGATAATCAATTTCATCAGTTTTGTTTGCGACCAAAACGATTGATCAAAATTTAATTTCCCGTGATTGTTGATCGGGCGAGTGCGGGGGAAGCGGTGGGGGCGGGGGTAGTACTCGATTATTATGTTTTAATTCACTTGACAATTCATTAATTGAGTTTAGTAAGTATGAGCCGAGTCCGTCGACTTTTAGGTACATAACTTAATAGTAAGTATTATGCTGTGAAAAGACTTTAATCAACTCTTTATGTTTCGTCAAATAATATCAATTGATCATATTGATCTGCTGGTCCTGGTAGTGGCGATGAGAACTAAGGCTGGTTTGCTGCCACAATGTCCACAAAGTAAAAAAAAATATCGTAAATAATATTTCACGGACCATATTCACGTAAATAACTTCCTCGGGGGAGCCTGACCCCTAGAGGACGCGTCCCCAGGTGGCGGATAGGGGAATACTCGCCAAGCAGCCTTGAAAAGGGCAGCTGGAGGGTAAGGGTGAAATAAAATAGCCCTCGCGGACCAACAGGCCGGAGAAGGAAACTCCGTATCAAACCCCTGCTAATGGGCTTCTTTGAGGAAATCGAAGCAGAGGCCGCTAGTAGTGCTGTGCGACTAGGTTGGGTCGTACAGAAGGGATGGCGGCGGAAGAGCTCCTAGATGAGCCAACGGCGGCGCCCAAATTTCTCCAGGTAGAAGCACAACCTTTGCGTCAGGTGGCAACCGGCCGTAAAATTAAAGCCAAAACTCTCCTCCCTGTACATGATGAAAAGTAAGAATAATATATGGGAGTCTAATGCTAGGGCGTACCCCCGAAGCGACGTAGATGCGACACAGAATGCGAAAAAGAAGAAACATGCTAGGGCGTCCCCCCCAAGCGACGATTTTGACAAGAACTTGTGTTCGCAATCTACCATTTTAAGTCATCATAAATTAAGACTGGCGACTTGGAACATCGGCACTATGACGGGACGCAGTAAAGAGCTTAGCGACATACTACAAAAAAGAAAGATAAACGCCTGCTGCGTCCAAGAAACCAAGTGGAAGGGCTCTAAATCAAGGGACATTGGAAACAATTACCAACTCTTATATTATGGTACCACAAATAAGCGAAACGGAGTAGGCGTCCTGGACAAAAACCTGAAACAGCGCATTATCAATGTTGAAAGGAAGAGTGACCGTCTCATGGCAGTTAAGCTTGCCATGGACGACCAGCCGCCGTTTAATATTATCTCATCTTACGCACCACAATCTGGATGCACAGAACAAGAAAAATCTGAGTTCTGGGAAGACTTTGGAGAGCTAATACAATCCATCCCCCATGGAGAATATGTTCATGTAGGAGGAGATTTAAACGGACATGTCGGCGAAAAGGCGGGAGAGTACGCAAGGGTCCATGGTGGACATGGGTACGGAAAAATTAACCAGCAAGGAACAAGCATTACAAACTTTGCAATAAATGCTGATCTAAAGATCATTAACACATACTTTAAGAAAAAGATAGAACACCTGATTACTTACAAATGTGCAAATCATACTACTCAAGTGGACTACATAATGGCAAATAGCAACATGCTTAAACTATATAAAGACTGCAAAGTTATACCAGGCAATGCTCTCACATCACAGCATAGACTGCTGGTTTCAATCCTCCAACTCCCAAAACCTCTTAAAACAAACGTATATAGGACAGAGCACATAAAATGGAGAGAACTGCATGGCCCTAAGGGACGCTTGCTTCTCGATCAACTAGCCCAATACCTTAACGAAGACCTAAAGATGAACAAAACTACAAATAAAATGTGGTCCGACTTCGAACAATTCTGCCTGAGCAAAGCAAAAGAGATACTTGGCGTCTCCAAAGGAGTCCTTCAAAATGCCAAAGACCCCTCCTGGTGGAATGATAGTATTAAGGAATTAATAAAATCTAAGAAAAATGCTTTCAAGATCTGGCAAAAAACAAATCTGGATGAGGACCGCACCACGTATACAACACTTAAGAATATCGTGAAATCGGCAGTGGCACAGGCCCGAGCTGCGGCAAATGCTAAATTTTATGAAGGGTTGGAAGAGGCAAAAGATACAAACACCATATATAAGGTTGCAGGTCAGCGACAAAGGCAAACTCTTGATGTCAAACGTAACAAATACATTAGGGATGTCCATGGGGCACTACTAACATCAAACAAAGATATTACAGAAAGGTGGAAGGAGTACTACGAACATCTCATGAACGAAGAATTTCCCAGCGAACCTTTACCTCATATAGCACCAACTGAAGGACCCATTAATGCTATATCTCTAGATGAAACCAAAACTGCAATAGCCAAAATGAAATATCGTAAGGCTGTAGGCCCAGACCAGGTACCAGCTGATATCTGGAAGAAAATTGGAGACGCAGTACCGTGGCTAACAAAGCTCTTCAACAGCATCCTAAGAGAAGGCACTATACCTGATTCGTGGCGTAAGAGCACACTGTGCCCAATTTTTAAGAACAAGGGAGACATTGCACAATGCAATAACTATAGAGGTATAAAATTGACTTCGCACACCCTTAAGATCTGGGAACGGATAATAGCTTCACGTATATCAGCTATCAGTAGTGTAACTGAGAATCAATTCGGCTTCGTAGCCGGGAAATCTACCATCGACGCCATCCAGACAATTCGAATTTTAATGGAAAAGCACCGCGCTAATAAAGAAAACCTACATCTCCTCTTTATAGACCTTGAAAAGGCTTTTGACAGGGTACCACGAAATCTGGTTTGGCAGTCCTTAAGATCACATGGCATCCCGGAGCAATACTCACTGATAGTTCAGGACATACAACCACCGTTAAAAGCCCTGCTGGTCTTAGTGGTTCATTTCAGGTGAACGTAGGTGTACACCAAGGCTCAGCCTTAAGCCCACTTCTATTTAACCTATGCATGGATTACATAACACGTGACATACAGCAACCTACACCATGGTGCATGCTCTATGCGGATGACATAGCACTCATAAGCAAAACCGTCACTGACCTACAAGAAACGTTTAATCTTTGGGTAGATAGAATAGAGAAATAGGACTACGCATCAGCCGCAGCAAGACAGAATACATGGAATGTAATTACGAAGGAACGGAAAATGCAGGCAATAATGTGTTCATAGACGGCATAGCACTCCCGAAGGTAGAGAGCTTTAAGTATCTTGGATCCATCCTAACATCAGATGCAAACGCAGACAAAGATGTCCAACACCGTATAAATTCAGCATGGCTCAAGTGGAGGTCTTTGACTGGTGTTCTATGTGACCCTAGAATGCCCATCAAAATCAAGGGTAAAGTTTATAAGTCCGTGGTAAGGCCCACTCTTACCTATGGTGCGGAATGTTGGACTATGAAAAAAGCTCACGAACAACAACTGCACGTGAATGAGATGAAGATGCTCAGATGGGCGGCTGGTGTAACCCGCATAGATAAAGTCCGCAATGAGTACATAAGGGGCTCGTTCGGGGTAGCTTCTGTTGTGGAAAAAGTCAAAGAGTCCAGACTGAGATGGTACGGTCACATACAAAGAAGAGACGATGCCTACGCCGTAAAGAAAGTCCTCAATATACCAAACGTGTACAAGAGACCAGGAAGACCACCCGCAACCTGGTGGAACAACATCAAGAGAGAGATGGACCAGGAAAGCCTAACTACTGAGACAACCCAGAACAGAAAATTCTGGCGCAAACGTACAGGGAGACCCGACCCCAGATGAACTGGGAACATGGGGTGGACAAAGAAGAAGATTCACGTAAATAACTAAATATACTTGGAAATGAAACGCAACTGTAGCTCTGTATTTCTGACAGCTGTCATCTGTCAACTAGATGTCACCCTCTTGTCATCGCCTCTTTTGCACTTCTGAACAATTACTGTAAAAACCTCATGTGCTAAATTAAAACTTATAAATACATTCCAAATATTTTATTTACAAATTCCTACACTACTAACAAGATGCGAAAAACGACAGTTTCTCTATGTCGTCGAAACATACGACGTGAGCTAGCTTTTTCATGCAAATATTTTCAGAACATTGTAGACTGTGGAGGCAGTAATCTAATAGTTAAAAATACATCCGGGGTAAAACTTACTATGCAATATTTTATATTCGTACAGAATATTTTTATTTCCCTGATGTATTTTACATTATTCGACGACCTCTGTGGCTTTGTGGATGAGCGCATTGGTAGCTCAAGCCGGGGGTCGCGGGTTCGAATCCCGACGACGGAACAAAAATTTTCAGAGTTCTTGGGACATGGATGTGTATTAAATATGTGTATCATAATATAATAAAAATCTTAAATATATGTATAGTATAAAAGTATTAAACATATTATTTCCGTTTTTTTTTCCGTTTCCTGTAACACAAGTCGTGTGATGCGTCCATACTCCATAGATATTATTATATTATATTATTACTAGATGACGCCCGCAACTCCGTTGCACCAAAACTCGTTTATCGCGCGGGAACCGTACATTTTCCTGGGACAAAAAGTATCATATGTCCTTTCCCGGGACTCAAAGTATCTCCATAACAAATTTCAGCGAAATCGGTTCAGCAGTTTGGGCGTGAAGAGGTAACAGGCAGACAGACAGACAGACGGACAGACAGACAGACACACTTTCGCATTTATAATATTAGTGGATTCTAGCACTTTTGACCCGGTATTTTTTAGGGTACTTAGGTGGTTGAGAGTATTTCATTTTTCAGAATCATGCTTAGCAGTTATAAATTATTAAAGTTAGCAGTATGACGGCCGACGGGTAAAAACTGTAAAAGTGTGCATAATTTTAAAGTGTGCAAAGTGTTAAAAAGTGACAAATTATAGTTATCAGAGTGGAGCAGCCACCAGCGCGGGCAGCAATAACATCCGAGTAATGAATTTCACACAATTCACCTCTATTCGATTGCTCCTCTTCTATTATAATTGCGCATAAAATCTTGCTGCTTTCAAGCACAAACCCCCTTTGAGCTTAAAAGTAGCACGTCCTAAGATCTATGATTTCATAAACGATGGCACACCTTGGGAGTAGGATGGCTTCTTGCAAGACTACTTCTACATTATTATATGACTTACAATTATGTATGTTGGTATTGTATATAATGTTAAGTTACAAAATTGTAAACTTTATTTTAAAAAGATAGAAATAAGTGAGCCCCGTGCGAGTTTCTTACGCCGGTTCTTCTCGCCGGGTTAGTTTCCGAACCGGTGCCGCGGTGGTAGGCACTATGTAGGACATTCTGAAAACATTTATTTTAAATTTATTCAGAAATAAATCAATTTAGATTTGATTTTGCCAGTATGGTAAATGATTATACATTTTGCATATCTGAACAACTTTTACGAAGAAGTAAATTTAAATATAATATGTTGATATGTACTAGTTGTATATTTCTTTTGTGGTATAATTTTCTGTTAAGTATCCTTCATAAGCAATAAATGTCTGATGTAATAATATATTAATGTTATAGGATTAGCCGGTATCGCGTGACGTAACTTCCGGGTCACCGAACACGTTAGCTCCGTTCAGCTCAAACCGACTCATATATTGATATATCTCATATCCATTTTGTTTTATTTGTACTGGCTTTTATACACACAAATAATTTTTACTAAACACACCATCAGCTACATACATTTACACATTTTAAATATACAACATACAATAATTATAGTAAATGCATAAAAGAGTAGATACTTACGAGTATACAACAGATGTATCATGAATATAGAAGGAGGACCCAGTGTCGTCGAGAAATAAAATATAAAATATAAGTATCAGAAATAAAACAATTTTGATTTTGATTTTTGATTTTGTGCAATACTGCGGTACACCGTACGTACTTACCAAACCATCCCAACTACTTACCGAAACATTTGGACTCCACAACTTATTCTAATCTAGCCCTGATCTCAATTGAAACAACTAAATTCCCCAATAATCCCGAAATAATAGAATAGAAGTAGTTTACGAGGGCGCATTATCGCTTTAATTAAGTCGGAATTGCCGGAGAGCGGGGAGGGGAGAGAGGAGAGCGGAGAGAGGACAGGGGAGAGTGGAGAGAGGACCACCTGCAGGCCAGCGTGGCCCGCCTGGGATTAATTGCTACATTATTAGGAGTATCGTTTGTACCGTGAGACTCGTACAGGACTTACACAGAATAAATGTGTACAGTAAGTAACGTAGATGCGTGTTTGAAATCAAACTCGCTTAAAAATTGATAAGTTTTACGCGAGCAAGATTTAATACTGCATTGTTATATAATGGTGTTCGGGCGCCTACGGTTTCTAAATAGCAACAGCTTCTGACTATATTTATAAATTAAGAAATTTAAAAAAACCTCCGCCAAAACAACTTTAAAAAGTAATGAAATAATATATACTATCTTTAAGTTCAAATAATTCCTAACTTGTGTAAAGTAATATTTTAGTCCACAATTGTTGTCACGGTGTGTCGGGGGACCGCCAAGTAAACTACAATCTACAACCGCCAAGTCGCTGATTACTTATCTCGATTCAGTTCGCTGTGAATTGATCCTAAAACTTGTTATGCGAAATCAAACATCTACATTAGCGGTCCCCGACACACCTTGACAACAATTATGGACTAAAATATTACTTTACACAAGTTAGGAATTATTTGAACTTAAAGATAGTAAAATATATTATTTCATTACTTTTTAAAGTTGTTTTGGCGGAGGTTTTTTTAAATTTCTTAATTTAATTTTATTTCATACTTTTTAAACTTGTGTTGGTTATAGTGCAGAATAATTCCTATCAACTTAATCATATTCTCATGATTACCATCTATCAATGTCCTTTTCGATGAGGCCGTTAATATGAGCCCAAACATGAAACCTCCACTTTGGGTTCATAAGAAGCTTGGTTGCCATAGAATCCAGGTGATGCTGCAGCAGCAGCATGTAAATATTTACTGTTTATACTTTATCTACTTCTTACTGGTTGTCGCAATTAAAATGAGCCCAAACACGAAACCTTCGCTCTAAGTTCGCGAGGAATTGGATATCCTATTGATTACCAGGTGATGCTGCAGCACCAGGTCAACTTTGCATTGTTATGTGTATACGTATATAGTATTTTCACAACTGTCATGAACTAAAATGAAATATAAAACCCATCAAACGACTACAAGTTGCTAACGGCCTTTCATGAACCAGATAAACCCTGATTGTCCAGCACTGAGCAGGCTGATGATGATGAATTATAGCTAAGAACACTCTCGATCACGTCAGCTTTCAAACAAAAAAAACTAGATCAAAATCGCTCCTCCCGTTTGGATGCTACGATGCCACGGACAGATACACACACAGACAAACAGACAGACAGACACGTCAAACTTATAACACCCCTCTTTTTTGTCGGGGGTTAAAAACCACCGACAAATTAATAATATTTTATAAATACATTTTTAATTCTTTTTGCAATTCAATCAAAATATCAATTCACATTACATTCTTTTTGTTGGCACAAGCAAGCAAATAGTCGATAGCATGATGAAGGATTTTGCCCCCTAACAAAATATCTGAAATCACAAATGTGCGCACCAATGTGGGCGGTCTAGGACGTAGGTGGTCTACTCACTGCTTTATTATAAATGACTACTGTGGTACTACGTAAGTGAATGGGAAGCTTACACGGAGTCCGGCCGGCGGCGCTGCGGGCTGCGGGCGGGTGGCGGTGCGGGCTGCGGGCGGGTGGCGGTGCGGGCTCCGGCCGGCGGCGGCGGACAGACTAATAACTCGCTACTGATAACACTCACACAATCTGATACAGGAATTAAAGCCATAAGTAAACGTTAAAATGTGTTTACTGCAGCTGTATTTGTCTGTGTTGTTTAAATTAAGTGAATATAGCTAAGAAAAATAAGGGATAGATAAAATTAATAATACGACAGAAAGTACGGATTGTTTGAAGCTCTTTTGTGAGTTCCGTGTAAACGCTTATTCCAACTATACACAATTTTTTCTTTTGCTATGTGTACATATTGTGATGACTTTTTTTATGAAATAAGGGGGCAAACGAGCAAACGGGTCACCTGATGGAAAGCAACTTCCGTCGCCCATTAACACTCGCAGCATCAGAAGAGCTGCTAGTGCGTTGCCGGCCTTTTAAGAGGGATTGGGTAATAGGAGAGGGTAGGGAAGGGAAGGGAATAGGGGAGGGTAGGGAAGGGAATAGAGTAGGGGATTGGGCCTCCGGTAAACTCACTCACTCGGCGAAACACAGCGTAAGCGTTGTTTCACGCCGGTTTTCTGTGAGAACGTGGTATTTCTCCGGTCGAGCCGGCCGATTCGTGCCGAACATGACTCCATTTTTTTTTTTAAACCTAAACAATAGAAACTTGTAAAAAAGTTACGAACACCCAGTTAAATGTACTTGTTGCGATGCAGTGATAGCTCGTAGGCCGGAGTGCTACGCCGTAGCTCGTAGGCCTGAGTGCTACGCCGTAGCTCGTAGGCCTGAGTGCTACGCCGTAGCTCGTAGGCCGGAGTGCTACGCCGTAGCTCGTAGGCTGGAGTACTACGCCGTAGCTCGTAGGCCAGAGTGCTACGCCGTAGCTCGTAGGCCTGAGTGCTACGCCGTAGCTCGTAGGCTGGAGTACTACGCCGTAGCTCGTAGGCCGGTGTGCTACGCCGTAGCTCGTAGGCCGGAGTGCTACGCCGTAGCTCGTAGGCCGGAGCGTTACGCCATAGCTCGCCGTAGCTCCACCTGCCTCCTTCTGTCCTGTCTACCCGAGTGCCTGCTCGATGTTCGTCGGACCTGCCTTGTAACTGCCAGCGTCGACTAAAGTATATTCTCTTGTAAACACGGAACTTTATTTTAATGCCTCGTAAAGTGAGCGTAGGGGGGAGGGGGGAGGTCTAAATGGGTTATAAAATGATTCGGCCGCGTTTTTCTCGGCGCTGACCTATATACGTTTAATGTGCACCTCACAATACCTTTTATTGACTTACAGGACTCCCGCGGAATCGAGAGTACGTACACCGCGGCCCCCTGCGCCCCCGTGCGGCCCCCTGCGGCAGAGCGCGAGGTATAAAGGCGAGCGTTAAAAATTATATTACCGCGCTCATATTGTGAGAGCATACTAAAAACTTATTTATACTTCTAGCGCTGACCCATAAAGTGTTTATAGATTTTAAGATTGAAAGATATTTTAGTGTTTTTCAAAAAAAACAGAAATTATTTTCCAGAATTTAAACTGATGATAGGTTATTACAAAATTCTAAAACTTGTAAATTTTTAAAGCTAATAAGACAAGTATCAATAATCCTCTGTACCACCAACTGTATTGTGAAGTATGTGAACGGTATCCGCGGCGCGCTCGCCAGTTACGAGCAATATTATAAACTAGTTGTTAAGAGCTTGATCGCCGCGCGCCGGACGCCGGACGCCCACGAGCGCCGCATTCACAGAACTTCGCTCAGTAAAAGTATTTTGTGCAGCTTCTTCCATTGTATTGTATATCGGAACCGCATTCCTAGACCTAGAGGTATAAAGCAAGAAAATTAATTCGTTCAGCAAAATAGGTGAGATATTATATGCGACTATTTACTACGTTATGTCGGAGTTAATTAAGTTTTGGTTACCTTTGTTGTACGGAAAGTATTTACTATTTAGCTTTATATACTAGTTTCTATCATAATTTAGGCTTCTAGTCATTCTCACGAATTATCAATATGCGACTCACTCTCAGTCCGTTGGTTTGTTTTTATAGAAATTTATCTATTAAAATTATATCATAATAAGTATTATATTTTCCTCCGTTTAGGCCTCAGTTGAATGCAAGCCCAACAAGAGCGCTTTTTTGAGGTTTGCCGTTCCCCGTAGGATGGAAATAGCCGCGCCCCTGTCGCTGCCGCGTGCCGCTTCACAGAACACTAATGCAATTGTTCCTTTATGATATTACAAACTCTAGTTTTACCTTATTAATTGCGTCGTTATATTAGTTTTGAGGTGCTATTAGTAGAAAATACTTGGGATATGTTAAAGCGAAATTGCTAACAGTACTTTGTAGGTTTAACAGAATACACTAATTAAAATGTGGTCATATTCTCTCTAAATTGTATAAATAATTTTGCGTATATTTAGATAAATTGACAAAGCGTCCAGTTCATTACATTAGAAAATATACATGCGTTTTGTAGAAATTATTATACTATGCAAGTGATTATTCTACTTTGTCGTAATTAGTAATTCACGTGTGTAGTGTAAGTAAGTAGTGTATGTGTAGTGTTATAATAAGTAATTCTTTATTTCGATTATAAGTACTAAAAATGCTCACATGACAATAATATGTGGGAACAAACTTACCCCTCGCCATCCGCGCCTGACGTCTGTTACACCACGATTAATCGCTCAATCATTTACATCATTATCAGCACCAGTGCTTACTATTGAGTACCCCTTGTAAAAAAAGGTTACTTAGTGCCTCTTATCAAACCACATTGGTTGGTTGAGGTCGAACAGCAACAAAAAAGCTATTGGTGTATAACGGAACTAAACTGACTTGTCTCCCCATTCGCGTGTCTAAACAACACGTATGTAGACGTATGTAGGCATTTTTCCGTATTTGTGGACATTCATTTTTTGGTATACTCGTATTATATAAATATATAACGTATTTACTGCACGCGGTGTGAAGTGCGTTAAAGTTTCATAGCGCCATCAAAATTTTATTGCGACAGCATCTGTAGATAGAATTTGATTGCACCGACTATAGTGTAGTTTATAGTTGGTATTGTGTAGAGCACGGATGTCGCTGCGCCGTAAACTGCGACAGTTTTTGTCGCGCGACTGTTTATGTCGCAAGATAAGTTTAACGGGTGTGTCTAATCTACCGCTAGTTTTAGGAGCGCTATCCGCCTTGTTGTGTACTTGTTGAACAGTGAACTGTATCGCGGGCAGTAAAAAGTTTTCTCTCGATAAGTTTATCTTTAAAGGGGAGTATGAAAAGTTAATCTATTTGTTTTCTTTTTAATAGTGCACAATTGATTTTTCCGAAGCAATCTATTATTGTGAGTCTCAAGTTTACCGTAACGTTTTGATGACATAATTATTATTACAGAACTACCGCTATCGGCCTGTACCCCCCCCCCCTGCTGGTGGCGCGCCAATTTGATTCCACAATAAAATGCGATAAACTGCCAATGAATATGGAAGGTGCCAACTACACCCGGCAGATATCTGACACTACACAGATATCTGATACTACACAGATATCTGACACTACACAGATATCTGACACTACACAGATATCTGACACTACACAGATATCTGACACTACACAGATATCTGACACTACACAGATATCTGACACTACACAGATATCTGACACTACACAGATATCTAACACTACACAGATATCTGACACTACACAGATATCTGATACTACACAGATATCTGACACTACACAGATATCTGACACTACACAGATATCTGACACTACACAGATATCTGACACTACACAGATATCTGACACTACACAGATATCTGACACTACACAGATATCTGACACTACACAGATATCTGACACTACACAGATATCTGACACTACACAGATATCTGACACTACACAGATATCTGACACTGCACAGATATCTGACACTACACAGATATCTGACACTACACAGATATCTGACACTACACAGATATCTGACACTAGACAGATATCTGACACGTCACACCGCCCGCGCCGTACCGGGCACCGGCGCGGCGTAGCTATCGTCATCATCATCATATTTTACGTAAGTTTCCACCCTTCACTGGATAAATAATTAAAGTACAACGGACTATTAGGATGAAAATAAGATTGTAGAAGATAAAGCTATATTAATACACGTCACAACCGGAGACAAAGTCTGCGACTAACTCCCAAGCATGTGGGCCACCAACACTTCAATCTACACTGTATTATATAACATCTTAAACTGTAAACAAAAATATAGCAAAAGCTAATAAAAGAGACATCTGTAACGGGCCTCTCACATTTACATCACCGTCATTCGGGGAAGGGAGGCCCCTTCACGAGAGTTATGTGTATTGTAAATTTAATTAAACGATTCGTTGCCCTTCTACAAATAAGGAAATGTTACAGACAAATAGAGAGTATTCGACGATTCTGTCAGATTAAACTCACGATGACGTCACTAATGGAGGGCGCCGCTGTAGCATGTCAATCCCCTGTCCAAATATAGCGATCGTATAAAAATATAACGCAGCCGGCCTCTTGGACTGCCTGCTCGATTTGTACCTACAACTGCGATTATATTTCGTGATTATATATTATCTAATATTATATAAAATTTTCGTGTCACGGGGTGCGTGGTTGAACTCTTCTGAAACGGCTCGACCGATTTCCATAAATCTTAGCAAGCATATCGGCTAGGGTTGAGAATCGGACAACATCTACTTTTTATATTGATAAGTAAGTGCATTTTTTTTAATAAATAATAGTAAATTATTACAACTCGAGACTGACGGTGACCATTGTTTGTGTGACGGGATAGCGATGGACGTTGCCACGGTGACATACTTATTTAGTCACTTCAATAAAATTATATGGGCGATTGGTGAAATACTTTATATGGCAATGCAACGTTTGCTGGGACAGCTAGTAAAATATAAAAACAAAATATCCGCGAAAACTGAGTATGTTCATTAAAATTGTGGTGGCGAGTGTATGCGAAATTGTAAATGTACGAAGTGACTTATTTACACACATTCAAAGTGTTATAAAAAGTCGTACATAAGTCAGTCGTGAGTTGTGTCATGTGTCATGTGGTCAGGTCGGGGTCACTCGGGGTCGGGCGTCGCAGGACCAGCGCTTTATCAAAGTGTCTCGGTCATTCGTCATGGGGTTAATAAATGTTTATTTTTGAGAGAAAAAGATTTAGCGAAAAAACTTTCTCATCAGCGAAAAACGCTGACTCCCCGTGCCGTCATTTGGAAACGGCTTTTTCGGGTGACTTCACAGAAATATATTGTTCGATCATCAGCATCACCATACATTATCTTGTCTAGACGCAGCAGAGTACAATATAAAACGAACGTACGGTATAAATCAGTTTTTTTTTATTTCAACGAAGATATAGGCAAAAAGAAATATTTACGATTACATATAATTTAATTTCTTATTTAAAACAATAATATTCTATTATACTAATTATTAATTTAATTAAGTACATAATTCAAACTACAAAATTAACAATAACAATATATACAGGTGTCAGGTAAATAATTGGAAAAAAATAAATTAATAAAAAAAAACTTAATCAAAAAGGCCACCCCGCAGCGCACCATGCTCAAATGTCCCCATCACGCGATACGATTTATTTTTCTAATTTAGAGGGTATGTTATAAACGCGGAGATGCCTTCACCGTAAGTGCCTATTCATGGCCTCTTAGTCCATCATACCGAGCTGAAATATCAAATCATTTATTGCGTAAGTCGTTTAATGCTTCCGATAGATGGTTTCGTTCCGATACATTACTTCATAGGCGCATTACGGCCGCTCGTTACCGACTCTTGTACTGCGGCCGCGGGTACAATATATGGAAAAATGTCATTCACTGAAGTATTGATGGCGATATGTGCTTATACTTGACTCGTCTCGGTGGTGGCGCAACCGTGCCTCCAGGTTATTACCACCGAGATGTTGTGGCTAAGAAATAAAATCTAATACGTAAAATATACGCTAAATTGTTATGATTGCCTCTCTGTAAAAATGCGCTAGATCCTTTACTTTACGTTGTACTCTTTTTCTAAATAAATTTAATTCCTAAAGCCTAAATGGTTAGTTTATTTTTTGCGCCTAATCGAAGGCTTTTAAGTGTCATCAATAAATCTGGCGTAGATTAAGTTATATTGACGTGCGTTAACCGGATTAAGGGCTTCGACAAACAAAAACTAATCGCGTTCAAAAGATAGATTTCAAATCCGATAGATCGTTCTCGAACGTCGAATTAACTTAAGCGTAAAACGTTATTTCTTCGAAAATAGATTTGATTTATTGCCTTTCACTATTAATACGATCTCAAGTTTTTACAACTTTAGCAACTTCATTAAGATAATGTATTGATTTAATTCGCTCGAAACTCCTATAGATCACTGTACCCCTATTCTATAATATACAATTAGTCCAAGAGCTGGCAGCAAATGTTGTGTAGGTATTTGAGGCAAGCTGAAAACTTGTCATATACCTCTCCTTTTATAGCACAAGACGAAACTGGTGAAAAAAAAACTTTTTTTTAATTAGCCCCGCTACTCACCAGCCAGGTCTGCAGATACGTGTTGCCTCCTAACCTACCCAAAATTTGCTACCAGCTCTTGGACTAATCGTATATTATACTTTATCTCAAAAGGCAAGAGATAATATTATAAGATTTCTTAGTAAATTAAAACAATTAATACAGTTTTTTAGTAGGGAATATTATTTAGACTTTAAAACTATTTATAAAGTTTAATACCTAGTGCCATTTAGTTTATATTTTAGTATAATTTAGATGACAGATGTGAACAAGGTTATTGAAGGGACAAATCCAAGGTTTTTTCGCAAATTATGTTTCTTCTTGCCATCATGTTATGTTTCGTACCATGAGAGTGTTGTCAATTGTATATTTTTTATTAACGCCTCCGTGGTCCAGTGGTATAGAGCGCGGCTCTTGACTCGGAGGTCGTGCGTTCGAATCCCGCGTTGGAAGCATGTTATTTCCAAGTTTGGTTAGGACAATGCAGGCTGATCACTTGATTGTATGACAAGTAAGATGATCCATGCGTCGGATGGGCATGTAAAAAGTCGGTCCTGCGCCTGATCTCTCGCCGGTCGTGTCGGTCTTCCGTCCCACTTGGTTATGAGAGTAAAGGAATAGAGAGTGCTCTTGTGTACTGCGCACACACTTGGGCACTATAAAATTACTCCTGCGTAGCTGGCCTGGTTTCAATGAAACCGGCCACCGTCACCGAAACCGGTGTGGGAGCTATTATTATTATTTTTTATGACTGGTTGGAACTAGAAATTAGCAGATTATTTTCGTCCCTACTTCAACAATACTAGAAGGTAAGTGCGATGTTGTTTCCATTGTCATCGAAAATTTATTTTCATGGGAAATGAATATTTCCCAGTATTAATCGTAAACGAGGAATAAGTGAACCCGTATAATCCTCTCCGTTCGCCAGGTGAGTTTAATGTACTGTATTGAGCGGCAATCAGACCAAACAATACTCACTATTACGCGTACAGTCCGCAAAAACAAAGATTGGTGCAAATTAAAATTATTTTGTTCTTAGAATTTAAGATTAGGAATTACACAACAAGAATATATAAGCAGTAATTTTATATTGATAGATAGATCTAATATAATATATACGTCATATATATCGTGTCACAGTGTTTGTGCGTGAACTCCTCCAAAACGGCTCAACCGATTTTAATGAAATTTTGTATGTGATAATGTGCACGGCATGCGTTAGGCCTGAGAATAGGTTTTAATCTACTTTTTATATAGGTACTACAAATAATTGATATAGCAAAACAACATTTCTGCCGTGCAGACACTAAAGCGCAGTAAGTGCAAAATCATGATTCGGAGAAAAACGCATTTAAAGTTTAAAAACGTAAAAAAATATATTAAAATGTATTTGTTTTATTCTTTGTCAACTTTATCTCAAAGGGAATAACGTAAACTTAATCCTAGACGTAAAGAATGCCCTGAAAACTCCATAAATAATTTATTACAGGCATTAATATTTTTGGGGCCCCTTTACTGCACAGAAAAAAAAACGACAATTACATATTAAAACGCAGTAAAAAATGTGCAGTACTGCACTTTAGTTAGTTTTGTGTTCTGGAACATAAAAGAAGTAGTGCATACAAATGAAACAGCATAATAATTTAATTATGAAAATTTTATTTTTAATAATCAAATAAGATGCGTTTTTCATTTGAACTTCGTTTCTATGCTAAAAATTTATTAAAAATCTGAATCGTTAATTAATATGGCGTCATTTTAACCATTGTTGATATAGTAAAATCTAATATTGACCTCACCATGCAGTAATAATCATTATAATTGAATATCAAAATACGATTTATAACAGCCTGCAAGTACTTATTTCTTTTTGTAAAAGATAGTTGTACGAATTGCATACATACAACTCTTTCAAAGAATACTATACAAATACTGCATTTTAGTAAGTAGTATAGATTATATCAATATAGCAATTAACTTTTTAAAATGCAGTTTTGTACCTGAATTTACTGCATTTTAATTAGTAATCACTAGTACTGATTAAATGCAGTAAAAACTGTTTGTATGGAGTTAACATATACTGCGTTTTAATTAGGTTTTCACGTGACTGTGTGTGTATACGGAACTATTTAGAAAACAGTATTTTTTTGTATTTACTGCGTTTTAATCTGAAATCACAAAAAAATGCTTGCAGCAAGTGATTTTACTGCGATTTATATAGCAATAACGTCTTTTTGGCGGTAAAATGGGGTAGTTACTGCATTTTCAAAAAACTTTATGGTTAAAAATAAAATACTTCCATTTAACGTAGGATAATGTGAGTAAGCCTAAAATAAAGAGAAAAAAATGTAGATTTAGAATATATCAAAAACGGAAAATACGCCTTACTGCGCTTTAGTGTCTGCACGGCAGATTTGCCGGGTCAGCTAGTATAATATATTAAACTAGATGACGCCCGCACCTCCGTTGCGCCAACATTCGTTTATCGCGCGGGAACCGTGCATTTTTCCGGGATAAAAAGTATCCTATGTCCTTTCCCGGGACTCAAAATATCTCCATACCAAACAGCAAAATCGGTTCAGTGGTTTTGGCGTGAAGAGGTAACAGACAGACAGACAGACAGACAGATAGACAGACAGACAGACACACTTTCGCATTTATAATATTAGTATGGATTAAAAACAACGTGTTGTTGTTATAGTTTTTTACTAATCGTACAATAGCCTGCTGCTGCCTGTATCCTGTGACGTCACGGGAAGGCTCTACAATCGTAGTATTTGTCGCTCGGCAGCAATTAGCTATATTACCGGCCGGCGTCGAACGCGGGGGAAGGGGGGAGAGGGGGGACAGAGGGGGGGATGCCCTTGCCTGTTTACAACTGAACTTCCACTTACAGCCGGATAGGTACCGAGAAGACTAATTTGAAAAGTAATTGAGACTTGCAATTTAACGAATTATAATGATGAGGTGTATCGTAATGAATCAGATTGAATAAAATCTATTTTAGTATTTTTAATAATATTAAAATAGTAGAATAATAGTACCTTAAAAGCGGAATCTTCGTCAGCACTTTAATTATTATTATTATTACAACATTGCCATTGTAATTTGTTAGTTATTGTTTAATTGTAGGCCCTTTCATTACTCGGCTGAGGACGCTCGACACAGAAACACGGAACAAGAGCATTGTAACTTGATAAGTAATAAATATTATTTAGTGGATCCTGTACTCGAGTACTGGCTCTGCCATTACTATATAATAAAAGATGATGCAACTCCGTTCGTTTATCGCGTGGAAACCTTGCATTATTCCGGGACAAAAAAGTATTTCTTTCCCTTGACAAAAAGTAGGAGACACTTTTAGTCAAGGAAAAGGAATACTTTTTTACCCGAAGAATACCAAAACTCGGAGAGGTAACAAACAGACAGACAAAGACAAACAGGCTTTTGCATTTATAATATAAGTATGGATTGAATTATTTGGTAGCAAGGAACATCATGCAGTTTTAGCTGCAAATAAAGTCTTGGTAATAATATACTTAAACTATTTGTGTTAATAAGTTTTATTGGTAGTTTTAATTAGTTTAACTGTAATGAGGTCACGCGCGGCAATAAAGTGTGAGTGCGGGAGTCGACGAGGCAGTTAACAGTAGAATAAAACGCGGAGCCGTTACCAGTTCACAGCTCGACTGCAGCTGAAGTAGCTCGTTACGAGTACGACTTACAGCTTGCGCGATAAAACTTTACATAATTACGTTATTCTGCGTTATTTCAGTCAGATGTCCAAACAAGTAATAATTTTTAAAATGATTACTTGGTTGAACAAATAGTCCATGTCACACGCGAAATTATTACTAGTCTATAACACCTTGTTTGTTAAATTCGGGCCAGGTAGTTAAGCCGCTACGAGGGTATATTATATACATACATAATATCTAGTCTACATTGCTATATTACCCTTCCTTTGTTCCTCCCCCTGCTATACTTATCGATTGTAACATATTATATATTTTATTAGAAGCTTGTACTTGTATCTTCAATTTTATGTAATCAGCTTCATAATGTATATATCCCAAGGGAACCGTACGTTTAAGATAAAGGGTAACATTATGTTAATATCCCGTATATTATGTTAATCTAGCCTATCAATGTGGTAAGCCGCTAAGATGGCTCCAAGAAAAAGGGGACCAGTTCATTGGATAATATGACTTTTGATGCCAAGAAGGCCTACAGTATTAAAAGTGTATGGAGATAAAAATAAAATAAAATAGCCTTTATTTGTCTAAAATTATAAAATAAACAATACATACTTTACAGTTAAATAATATTAACGTACATTATTTAAGGCACCCAAAAATGAGAAAAGGCCTCCTCCATGTTGTGCCAAGTGCTGCGGTCACGTGCTGTGCGTGTCCAGGCGGCGCCCGCCACCTGCACGATGTCGTCGCTCCACCTGGCGCGCAGGGGCGG
This sequence comes from Aricia agestis, assembly GCF_905147365.1. NCBI lineage: Eukaryota > Metazoa > Arthropoda > Insecta > Lepidoptera > Lycaenidae > Aricia > Aricia agestis. Next base: position 252,283 of record NC_056416.1, on the reverse strand, counting down.
ATCTTGAATTTGTGGGGCCCTGGGCTAATACTGCTAAGGGGCCCTACCTAATTACTCAACTAATTGCCATTTTGACAAGAAACCGTTTTCTGCAGTAGTGTAGGTATATCTATACTTATAATAATATTATAAAGCGGAAGAGTTTGTTAGTTTGTTTGAACATGCTAATCTCAGGAACTACTGGTCCGATTTAAAAAATGCTTTCAGTGTTAGATAGACCATTTATAAAAGGCTATAGGCTATATTTCATCACGCTAAGACTAATAGGAGCGAAGAAATAGAGGAAAATGTGGAAAAAAACTGGATATTTTTACAAAAGTGAGACTTTCCGTTGCGCACTCCTCCGTTTCGTTACTAACTCAGTGATTAACTCACAAATGTACGATACAGAATCGGCCAGCTGGTCCGGTTTGAAAAATTCTTTCAGTGTTAGATAGTCCATTTATCGAAAAAGGCTATAGGCTATATTTTATTACGCTACAACTAATAAGAGCGAAGAAATAGAGGAAAATGTTGAAAAAACGGGAGGAAATTATTTGAAAGGGCTTATTTTAACGCGCTAATCTCAGGAACTATTGGTCCGATTTGAAAAATTATTTCAGTGTTAGATAGTCCATTTATCAAGAAAGGCTACAGGCTATATTTTATTACGCTACAACTAATAGAAGCTAAGAAAGAGAGGAAAATGTTGAAAAAACGGGAGGAAATTATTTGAAAGGGCTTATTTGAACGCGCTAATCTCAGGAACTACTAGTCTGATTTGAAAAATTCTTTCAATGTTAGATAGTCCATTTATTGACAAAGGCAGCTGTAAGCTATATTTTATCACGCTACAACTAATAGGAGCGAAGAAATAGAGGGAAATGTGGAAAAAACGGGGGAAATTATTTGAAAGGGCTTATCTCACGAACAACTGGAGGATTTTTTTGTTATTTGGCACAGATAAGAAGTAGACCACGTAAAGGATCATGGGCAATTTTTTGTGGACTAATTTGTCTGTGAAATATCTAATTTACGCGGGCAAAGCCACGCGGAAAGTCTAGTGTAATATATTACGTTAAGTACAGGAAGAAAATCGGAAAACAAAATTGTTGTAATAATTTAAATTTCCCGCCCTTTATATTTTTATTTGATCTGTGGTCTATGACCAATGTCATCTCTCTGCTCTGTGAACATTATTAGCGTGAGTTGCATTTCTGTAAAACTTAATTAAATAGAGTGTTATTGTCAGTGCTTATTAAGTTATTTCAATATATAAACAACAGGTTAGGGGCCCAGAAAGCCCGATAAATAAAAACACTGTAGTAAATAATCAGACTTGGTGAAAAATCAGTGCCGTAAAAATTTACACACGTGCCGCCATTAAAACGTGTTCAGTTGTTTTAACTTTTAGTGCAAAATTGGTCACAATGTCCGCAAATAACTCACTGGCATTAATTGAGAAATTAACCGGCCGTGAAAATTATGCCACATGGCGTTTTGCAGTCAAAACCTACCTAGAGCACGAAGAGTTGTGGGACTGCGTGGAACATGACGACTCCATTGTGATTGACAAAAAGCGTGACATCAAGGCTAGATCCAAGATAATACTTCTTGTTGATTCAATCAACTATATCAGGGTCGGCCTACTGCGAGACCTTTGCAATACTACGCTAGCAGGATGTTTAAATGTAGAGGAGTACGTGAGTAAGATCATAACGACAGCTCATAAATTACGGAACATTGGTTTTGAAGTTAACGATGAATGGTTAGGCACACTTCTTTTGTCCGGCCTACCTGAAAGTTATAAGCCAATGATAATTGCGATTGAAAGTTCAGGAATGAAAATGTCCTCTGACTCTGTGAAGTCCAAACTGTTGCAAGATGTCAAACAAACTGAAAATAGTTCATCGGCATTTGCTTCAAGTCAGAATACTTATGGTAAACATAAAAAGTTTTCAAAAGGTCCCCGATGTTATGTTTGTAATAGATATGGACATAAAAGCCCTGAGTGCAAATCTAACCCACATAAAGAACAGAAGAAACAATCAAGCAAGCAAAATATATCCTACGCGGCTGTATTTATGGCTTCTTCTGGCTATTCTGATGTATGGTATATTGATTCAGGCGCTTCAGCGCACATGACCAAAAACAAAAATTTATTTAAACAAGAGTTACCTCCAAAAATTATGTCCATAAAAGTTGCAAATAATAAAACGCTTTCTGTACAAAGCTCCGGAAATGTAAGCCTAAAAGTATATAATGAAAGTGGCCATGAAAACGAAATATTATTTACAAATGTATTGTATGTACCTGAACTGGCTACAAATCTGTTATCAGTAAGTCAAATCATCCAGATTGGTGGCCAAGTAAAATTTAATAAAAATGGCTGTGCTATTCTCAACAGAAATAATGTTATAGTGGCAACGGCAAGCTTAATAAATAATATGTATCAGTTGAACATGCCTGGAGGCTATGCATGCATATCAGATGTTATTGAGCAAGATACTTACCTGTGGCACCAGAGAATGGGTCATCTGAATTTTCAAACGATGAAGAAATTGACGGAAAATACTGCTGACTTAAACCTAAGACAATTAAAAGAAGATGTCAAGTGCATAACATGTCAGAAAGGAAAACAAACACGTATGCCATTCCAAAGTCAAGGACCTCAGAGCAAGGAATTATTAGAATTAATTCATTCTGATGTCTGCGGACCGATAGAAACTCAGTCTTTAGGTAAAGCCAGATATTTTGTGACATTCCTGGATGATTACAGTAAAAAGGTATTTATTTACACAATGTATAATAAATCAGAAGTCCTAGAAAAATTTAAAGAATTCAAAAGTTTAGTTGAGAATCAGTTAAATAAAAAGATTAAAATTCTCAGATCTGACAATGGGCTAGAGTATGATAATAAAAGCTTCTCAAACTTTCTCAAAGGACATGGAATCATACATCAGACAACTACGCCTTATACGCCTGAACAAAATGGCACAGCAGAGCGTATGAACAGGACATTAATAGAAAAAGCCCGATGTATAATGCTAAATGCAAACTTATCCAAGGTATATTGGGCTGAAGCAATCCATACAGCTGCTTATATAACTAACCGTTCTCCAACGAGATCTCTGAACTATAAAACGCCTGAAGAGGTATGGTGTGGCAAGAAACCCAAGGTGAGTCACTTACGTACATTCGGATGTGAAGCAATGGTTCATATACCTAAGGAAAAGAGAAAGAAATTAGACACAAAGTCACAGAAATTACTTTTTATCGGATACTGTGAACACTCAAAAGGTTATAGATTTATTTTTCCCAATTCTAGAACAATAATCAAAAGTAGAGATGCAATCTTCTTAGAGTCAACAGTTAAAAGGAATTTTGTGCCCGTTGAATTAACTGCAAATGAAAATAGTACAAATAATAAAGAAGGAGAAGAAGAAAGCTTAACTGAGGATTCATATTTTGATACTATAACTGAGAACAATTCACAATCAGAAAGTGAATACATACCTGAGGAGAGTATTTATCCTTCACCTGAAAGAAATATAACAATTAGAACAAGAAGACAGTATGCAAATAGAGAAAACCAAGAAGAAAGTTCTTACCTGTGTTATAATGAGCTCCCGTCGCAAACTGAAGTTCCTGAAAACTATGAAACAGCAATCAAGTCTGAAAATGCTCAGAAATGGTTAAAGTCCATACAAGAAGAACTTGATGCTCATGAACAAAATAATACATGGACATTAGTAGACCGGAACTCAAACATGAAAGTAATTGGATGCAAATGGGTGTTCTGCATTAAAGAGGAACCTTCTGGCCAACGTTTCAAGTCTCGACTTTGTGCAAAAGGTTTCTTACAAACCAAAGGTATTGATTACCAAGAAACATTTGCTCCAACTGTAAGGTACGATTCAATAAGACTATTACTTTCAGAAGCTATTCAACACAATCTACAAATGATACAACTAGACATTAAAACAGCTTTTCTCTATGGTGACCTCGAAGAGGAGATATTTATGACTACCTAAAGGCCTAACCTGTGATAGTAACAAGGTATGTAAACTCAATAAATCTTTATATGGCCTGAAACAAGCCCCAAGGTGCTGGAAATCAAAATTTAATGCAGTTTTAAAGAAATTTGGGCTAATCAATAGCAAAGCTGATCAGTGTGTCTATGTTGTCACTATAAATGGAACAAAATGCTACCTGTGCTTATATGTAGATGATGGAATACTAATGGCTAAAGATGAGTCAACATTAAAAGAACTAATCAATGATTTACAGTCTATATTTGAAGTGAAAACTTTTCCACTCAAAAACTTTGTTGGAATGGAGATAGAAAAATGTAACAAGTACATTTTTATACATCAGTCAAATTACATTGAGAGATTATTGCATCTCATATTGAAGTTACAAATACTTAACTATTAGTGATTTTATATTGTTTGTTAGAACTTAAATTTGTATTAACAATGTTTGTTGTGTAATAATTTGGTTTTAGTTACCAAAAATTGTTTTGAAAGGGCTATCATTTAAGGAGGAGTGTTGTAATAATTTAAATTTCCCGCCCTTTATATTTTTATTTGATCTGTGGTCTATGACCAATGTCATCTCTCTGCTCTGTGAACATTATTAGCGTGAGTTGCATTTCTGTAAAACTTAATTAAATAAAGTGTTATTGTCAGTGCTTATTAAGTTATTTCAATATATAAACAACAAAAATATTTAATTTATTTGTGTGTTACATGTAAATTAGATATTTCACAGACAAATTAGTCTACAAAAAAATAGCCTATGATCCTTCACGTGGTCTACTTCTTATCTGTGCCAAATAACAAAAAAATTGCTGCTCCAGTAGTTCGTGAGATAAGCCTTTTCAAATAATTTCCCCCGTTTTCCATAATTTCCTCTATTTCTTCGCTCCTACTAGTCTCAGCGTAATAAAATATAGCTTATAGCTTATTGCCTTCCTCGATAAATGCTCTATCCAACACTGAAAGGATTTTTCAAATCGGACCAGTAGTTCCTGAGATTAGCGCGTTCAAATAAGCCCTGTCAAATAATTTCTCCCCGTTTTTTCCACATTTTCCTCTCTTTCTTCGCTCTTATCAGTCTTAGCGTGATAACATATAGCCTATACCCTTTCTCGATAAATGGGCTATCTAACACTGAAAAAAAATTTTCAAATCGGACCAGTAGTTCCTGAGATTAGCGCGTTCAAACTAACAAACAAACTGCAAATTCTTTTATTTGGTCATCGCACCTGTAGGCCCTTTGTTAAATCGAAATTTATCGAAAGAACTGATAATTAATGATGACATTGTTGTCCTGTATTTGTTTTCTATATACGACGTCGGAGAAAGAACGCTCTGCTCCCCGTGTATTATATTTTTCTATGGCTCTGCTTCACAGCTAGTGATCGGCATCGTTAAAAAAACCCTTAAAATGGTATAACAGTTTGGGAAAACATCAACAAGTTTCTTTTCATAAATTAGCCAAAAAATTTCACTGCAAGAGGTGTAAGACTCTGTCTTAGACTGCAGTAAGTAAGATTTTAAGTGAACGCACTAAATGTTCGTCTACGGCATTTGGATAATGCGCCAACCTTATGATCGGATTTTTTTTAATTCTAGATAATTTTTATTATTGCCAATATCGTCTATTGGTTTCAGTTCGGTTGGGTGCCCTCTGTATTCGCGGGGCCCTGGGCTGCAGCCCAAAAAGCCTTATGGTAGATCCGCCCCTGCTGGCGCGTGGCCTGCCGCGGCCGCGCGCGTGCATGAAGAAATACTTGCTAAATAATGGTCGATGACTTCTTTTTAAAAAATTTAGAAGAAAGACATGTAAGATAATACGACGACACGTGTCAATGACAGCTATTGTAGAATGCTTTGTCGTATTTTGTATTAAGTGTGAATGAACTTTTCATTACAATCTAGAGAGTGGATGTATCTGTGCGCACCTCCTGTCGTAATATATAATATAACAACAAGAAACAAATGACTCAAAGTGTCATTTAGTTAGATCTCGAGTGACACTTTATATGCTTAGAACGCTTGTACAGACGAACGGCACTTGTCAAGTCAGTCGGCGGCACTCGTCAATTACCGTCGACAAGACTTGTCGACGGCAATCGACGATTGCCGCGGACTGACCTCGACAAGTGCAGTTCGTCTATACATTTATTGATTTTTTGACACTTTGAAAAATCCAGCGACTGCCGTCGACGCATGCCGTCGACAAGTGCCGTTCGTCTGTAAGAAGCCTTACACGACGTGCCCCGGTGAGAGTGAAAGTACATTGCTCTATTGTGTTGCGTTGTGACAGCGCGGCGCCCGGCGTTGACGCCACGTAAAAGTGACATCACAGTGCTTTATTAAACTCGCATGAGGACATGAGACCTGATCAACAATTCGTTATTCCCCGTATCTTTTTCTACCACGCGGCTAAAATGCATATTATATTTTTATTTTATTAACTTGTTTAACATTTTCACTAACTAGCTATTACACAATAATAACAATACTAAAACAATCACAACAATGGGATCATGTACATCGCACAGCCTGCTGCCCGCTGTCAGCTCCAGGCGCGGGCGGTTCGTGACGGGAACAGCTCGTCGCTACATCCTCACCTTCTCCCACGTTTCGGTACTAAATAATATAATTGTTCGTCACAATAGCACTTATCTTCTTACATAATACATACGTAAGATAATATCTGTCACTTTGTTTAAAGGACATATTACATTGAATTATTTTTTGATCGTGCCAGTCTTCATTTTCTTTCCTTACATATGAAAGTATAAACATGGATTTGTAATTTCTACGACATTTTTTTTTTCACTTTATTGCTATGTCTGACATTTTCTTGTGACTGACACACCGTGTAAGATATCCATTAAGGTACTAAATAATATAATAGAAGAAAATTTCAAAATAGGTACAAAGAAACCATATTCGTAGCTGTGCTACGGCGTAGTAAGCTCTACGCCGCCGTAGCACTCTTCTACAATAATAGTTGTAGGCAACTTTACTATTAAGAGGAGTCCACACCGCCCCTTTTTCCATACAACCCGTTACGTTGTCCGCTGTTTCCTCCCTGGATAATGCTAGTAGAGTTATATTTTTTTCCTGAATATTTACGGCCACTAATACAATGTCCCTATGTTTTCTTTTTTTTCATAATTTAATTATTAAATAAGATATGAACGTTGAAAAACCCAAAAAAATGGCCAGATTTTCCGTTGTGTTCAAACGTCCAGAAAACAGATTTGGCTAGATTATACAAAAAAAAGCAAAACATAGGAACACAGCTCAAGCCTTTTTTTAATCTTTAATAAAAAAAGTACTTAAATCGGTTAAGTTTTGGAGAAGGAATCAGGGGACAACGAATCGTTGATTTTCTGGATTTTCTGCAGTTGTCTCTATCGCGTTCTGCGGTATAGGCTTGGGGTAAGGGAGACAGCTATAGATATTACACGTACTTTTTTTTCATTTCTCTAGCCCCTGGTGTATCCTCTTAATTATGTTTCTGTAGCTAATTATTAACATTATTTTATTTTGTATTGCATATAATCTATACATATACATACATACATATAAATAAAATTGGAGTGTCTGTTTGTAATATTGAATGAACCGTTTTTTACTACATGCATATGAATGTACATACGGTACATATACGCAAATAGAAATTTTTAAAATTTTTGTCTGTCTGTATGTCTGTCTGTTTGTTCCGGCTAATCTCTGAAACGGCTGGTCCGATTTTGACGGGACTTTTATTGGCAGCTGATGTAATAAGGATTAACTTAGGCTACTTTTTAACCGACTTCCAAAAAGGAGGAGGATATTTTTTACTTTTTTTATGTTTTACCTATATTTTACTCCGCCGTTTGTGGACCGATTTTCAAAATTATTTTGTTGTTGCATAAGATTTGGTCCATTTTGTTGACGCGGACGAAGTCGCGGGTAACAGCTAGTTATAAAATATAAAGGATCTTCACTCCGAATGAATCAGTATTAACATGGAGGCCTTTCCTGATGGATAGGCCTCCATGTTAATACTGATTCAAAGAAGTAGCGTGGGAGGACGGGCGAGGAGAGAATATTGTGAAACAACACCACTTTAACTACTATAATTATTATTGATATTCTACAATCATTAATTGTGGAACAATGACACTTAGTAGTAGTGATAATTTCCAATTGAAATTATGGCGTCCGCCAAATACGTGAATGCGAGCGCCTTTTACACAAAAACGTAGTAAATAACTTTTCTTTGTTCAACACCAGAATATTTTCCAAGAAAACTAATCTTCCTCTCCTTCTTTTTATTAGACTTCAACCATAGATTATGCCCATTCAGCCAGTATCATTTTAATTGGCCGCCTCTTCAGTGTTCAGCGTTACGTCAGAGTGATAACCCTATTTCATTTGGAAATTACCGGTTACAATAATAATCTATCATAAAAATCAGACTTAAATTGAAACTATTTCTGTAGCGCCGTCAAATATTATACAGCACGTTGTATATATACTCGTATAACTAGTTGTATTGTCATTACATACATTGTAGTCTGTTGATCGGAAACTTGTTTGGCACCGATGTCCGTCACGTTTTATATCCGTCGCCCGATCGAGCTGCTGCCAAGTAGTGAGCCGGCCGAGTGCACACCGCATACCGCGCGGAACAACTTATAAACCGTAACAATACGAGGTCCGATACAAAAGATACGTCTCGTAATACTAGCTTGTTGACCGTTAGTTAAGTCTAGTAGATTTCCGACCGTTAGTTAAGTCTAGTAGATTTCCGACCCAACCCTTCTCTTGTTTTTCGTGGGGATTGCTGCAGTGAAATGTGTGTACAATGGGCACCCACTAAAGTTCATATGATTGCAGAGTGTACACAGATGTTACCTTCAAAATAAACCTTAACATCCCATGTTACGTATTATGATTTATGTGCTTAGTTTTTGGCTTTATTTATTATTGGTTTACATATACTGTTTACAGCGAAATACCAAAAATCTTTTTTGTTTAATTGAAAATATTCAAGAACAATGCCTCAAAAGAAATCATGTTCTTTGACCCCGCCGCGCCGCCCGCCCCCGCTCGCCGCCGCCCGCCCTCGGCCGGCGACTAAAAGACACGTCCGCCGCTAATAGCGCGCTGTAATTGAAACTGTACACAGAATGAGCGGGGATTTGCTGTCTCGTCGCGTGGTCACTCACAATATTTAGTGTATGGCAAATATGCCAGACACTAAACATTGTGAGTATACTCGTATTGTGGGTATATACTTTGTATTTTTGTAAGCATGAAACTTCATGCCTAGCCTCACAGTTTTGACAGTACAAGACTTACGATATTTTTGTCGTTAGTTCCTAGCGAAAACGTGCTGTCCACTTGGCTTAGTGTTTCCGGTCGGGAGCCTAGCTGGGCCTTTATCAATAGGATTTGCATGTAATTTTGTCGAAGGCGCGTGACGCGTCTAAACTTTTGTCACCACAAAGCGGCTGTCGGCAATCGAACGTTGACGGAGGTCGTCAATAAGTTGTTATTAAAGCCCGCGGAGGCTCCGGAAAGCTCAGGAGAGCTCGGGGACGCCCGGGGAGGCTCGGGAAGGCTCGGGTAGGCTCGGCAGTAATAAATCGTCACATTCCGCTGTTCATCCCGGATTTTATCATAATTATGTAAATGTGGACGTGGACAATTTGTACACAAAATAACTGGCGGTCCGCGACGGAGCGCAATAACCACTACTTGTAGACTAGCTAATAGCTATTCTCTCAGACCTAATAAAAACGAAGATTGAATTGAACGAATTGCAAAGTGATACCCATCAAAGTATGTCACGCCATGATATATTTGTTTTATATAGTTTTACGCACACATAATAACGAGTATATTATATCAAAACTACTCCATATAGCATAAGGGGGTGGGTTAGGTTAGGTTATTATTAGTAGGTAGTACTGCACAATATTTTCAGGAATAATAAAAGGTTATGTTGTTGTATTAGCCTGTTATGTAATGTGTTAACTTTACTACGAGCACTTCCGATTCCCATGTTGTGTAACACGTAACATATCTAACACGTGTTCTCATTAAATATGTACGTGAAATGTTTGGAATCATGTAGCATTATTAACTTGTAAATAAATTGGCAATTTGTAAACGAATGTGGATCGTGTTAATTCGTTTGGCTTCATTATACAAATGAGCGTCGATGTCCCATCGGCAGGGAGGTGACTGGTGGTGCTCTCTAAACTGCCGACACTTGGCTAAGTGAAATATATTTAAATTTTATATAATAGTTGGAAAAATTGCCTTTCTTATAATAACTATTCACTATTACTTATTTTGAGATATACACGATATATTATGTATGTACCAACTTAAATAATAAATAATAATTAATGTTTTGTATGCACAAAAGTGTTTCTTCTGAAAATCGTTGATACAATTTACAAACTTGATCATCGTAAGTGGCATGTAGTGCCGCGGTTTAAAGAGGCCTGTATCGAAAACATTCAAGTGCTCGATGCTACATCGCTTACTTCAGGATCCAATCCGTCTTTAAAAACTCTTAGTGAGATACTTTCTACAGCAAGCTTATCCTTATTATTTTACGTAGAATATGAAACATAATACTTTTTTTTTCAAAGTATTTGTTGTAATATAAACACACCGGCAAAATTAGAGGAACATAACAAAATTTTCAATTTTTTTTAAATTGTTCACTGATTTTTATATATTTATTTATTTATTTACTAATTGATTATTAAAAAATAAATTTTATATAAATTTAGGGCATAAAAACGTGAAAAATAGAAAAAAATCAGCAAAAACCAAAAAATTAAGAAAATCTTTGAAATTTCAGTAGTAAGTTTTTAAGATAAATTCTCCATTTTTATTAAAGAAATGCCATGTTAAAAGCGTGTAATGCCTTCTATGGATCTCAAGAGGGCCTGGATACGCCATTCCATGCTTGCATTTTAATTGTCAATCATTTCCTGTGGGATATTCTCCTACTCCTCCAGTACCGCCAACTCGAGCTCCTGGACACATTTTGGAGCTGGAGTTTTAACTCGTACCGTTCACCCATTGATGTGTCACACGTCTTCAATCGGATCCACATCCGTAGACCACGCTGGCCTCTCCACCTGGTCTACGCCAGCATCGTTTAGGTAATAATGCCCGATTTTCTTACTCTATGGACGCACATAAAATTTAAATTACTACCTAAAACTGTGTAAAAGGCACACCATGCAGTTCCAGGATGTCGGTGCTATAGCACTGTACTGTCAAAGTACCATCATCTATAATCATCAGCTCCATGCGGGCTCCAAATCATATGCAACTCCAAACCATTACGAAGCCTGCATCATAGGCCACTGTTTCCGGTAAGTTTGATGGCCTGTAGCTTTCCTTATGATTTATCCACATTCTTTATCGCCTGTCAATACAATGTACACAGACTTTGCTCCCATCACTGTACAGCACAAGATTTCACTCACTTGTCTAATTTTGATGTTCACGCGCAAATCTTAGCCTGGCTCTTCGGTGTCCTGTCTCAAGTTTTGGTGCCCTTGCTGGCACTTTTGAGTTTAATTTAACTTCTTTGAGTCTTCTTCTTACTGTACAATCACTTACACGTTCATCTGTGACCTGTTCCGACAGGTTTCGTGTCTGCATAGCAGTTTGAGGTCGATTTCTTAAGTTTTGTTTCCTTACAAAATGGTCATCCTGAACCATTGTCACCCGATATCTGCCTTGTTCTCGTCTCCGAACGTAAGATCCAGTCTCTCTGAAGCGTTGAAAGTTACGATGAACCACGGAAGCCGACACACCTAAGGCCTGACTGACCGAACGGTAGGTGTGACCTTTCTCTATCGTGGTTACAGCTCTAGCTGTCGCAGATGCTGGGAAATCACTAATTTTGTATCTAAGCAATGTGTTCTTCCAAAAACCAAACAATCAAATGAGCTGAGCATACCTTTCACACCGCTAAAACGCCATTCTTATCAGGAACACTTACAACGTCAATAATCGAAAAACACTTATTAGGGCATAATTGCTATAAAAACCTGTCAACTTGCCAGTTTTGTTCAATATTTTATTTCTTGAATGAGCTTAGAAGCTATAAAAAAGGCTTTCAGACAGCCCGACCCACTTGAGTTCAAGTTTTGGCCCTTTTTACCTATGTTCCGCTAATTTTGCCAGTGTGTGTATGTATAAGTAATATATTACTAAAGCAAATACTTTGTAGAAAAGTATATTTTTTTCAAAACATATTAGGTATGTTTTAACCCATCAATCCCCAAGCGACAGCCGGCTGCCGCATACCAATTGAAAATCTATTGTGTTTGCAATACCCACCATGGAGGTGTTAGCTCCGCTAAGAATATGTAAAATAACCCAACACATTCCTAGCACTTAGCTTATTACATTCGAGTACCTAGTGAGTCGGTGTACTTAAAAGGTTTCCCGTCCAAAAAATTTCTCTATTTTCTTAAGATATAACAGAGCTACGAATTCATCAAACGGTTCAGCAAACGTTGTAATCTCTGCGGCGCGGTGATAATATTATTGTTGTCGGATTGACCCGCGCGGCTGCGGTCCAACAACAATAAACAACACGACAGGCCGGAAGACCGTAACGGTGACAGGTAGACCACAGCAGCGGCAGGTCGACCGCAATGTATTGTAATGGCTCGGGCGGCACCGGCATTAGCGGTCGGTGTTATTGCTCGCCGTGATTCGGTGCGGGCTGCCTCTGCTGTGCGGCGGTGATAAGCGAAGCGCCGAAGCGTGCTAGACTAGTCTTAAGCATAATACTTATTAATAAAAAATGTAAATAACAAGACTGATACAATATCCTTGTTTGTGGCAACATTATTCTACATAATAAAATGAATGGCACTGAAAACTTTTAATACAAAATTATGATACTCAAATGCTGCAAACAGCTGGTCATTTATATCGACCTGGGAGCGATATGTAAATATGACGTGAAGTTCATCTGCAGTGCAGTAATATCCGTACTATACTGCGTGTATGAGCGGACAAATAAAAGTAGAAATATTACGTCGACATCGTACAGGACCGCGGCCGGCCGCTGACGATGCAGTTCATATACGGTACTATTTATGAAGTGATCGAAGTAAATTGAAATCTCAGTTTTAGCAAATGCAACTTCTTAAGTTTTTTTTAATATCACATCTTATCCTTTATATATAAGAAGGAGAAAAAGAGCAATCATCGATTCACTTTCAGTGGTTGCTGGTAAAATTGCAACTTAATGTTTTTTACAATAACTAAATTACATTTTTATAGATATAGGTACAGAGTGGATAGAAACTATGATTTTTCTTCACTTTAAAATTCGTTCAGTTTGCACCAAAGCTATTTTATATTTCAAATATTTGTTTTATAAATTTATAAACTTCGAAAATCTTGTAGAAAATTAAATTTATCTAATCATAATATTGTGTGCTTCTTAAAAGTGTATGAAATATACTGTGAAATGTGAACTGCAATTTATATGCAACTTCTTATTTCCACTCTAATTCTTTCGACATCAGTGGACATCTCATTATAAGTTCCATGCTTATTATAAGTTTATCACTGCGCTACGCTGAACCTTGATCGACAAATTGGCTACACTCTGTGCAGCTAACTCGAGTTGGCCGAACTCGCTAATGAATGGGAAGCCAATAAAAATGCATTGGACCACTGGACACCGCGCTCCGGACGGATACCGGCCGAGCCTGCCGGACCGTCCCGGACAGGTGTCGGCCAATCACCGTTTCGATCGGACCGGCGCGACGCGGTGGCGGGCCGGAGCAAGTCGCTAACACGAGCCTTTAACGAGTACTCGTCGATGGGGAAAGATTTAATTAAACTTTGTCATCGAGGCCCGTGTCGGTTGACACGGAGGGTGGAGCCGACCGCGACACTTCCTTATTTTTCTTGTTTGCGAAGCCTGCGTCACAAATATTTTGGTCGCCCTAAATTATGAAAAAACTTTGACAACGTCGAAAACAAACAAACTTAGCTGGAGTCGCCGGTAGTTCTCAGACGCTCGCGGTAATAAAAACTCGTTTTCTGCCAAGAGTATGGAGCTCCTCGAAACTTGCTCCACTTTTTAAAGTTTAGCAAATTATCGATTTACGTCCCGTCTCGGCCAATTTATCGAATATAGTAACATCTGGACGTGCGGCGTACCGCGGCCCGCACACGCGAGCACACCCCACTCGCCGGCCGGCTAATATGACAGGCGAAACGCTCAGTGAAAAGATAAAGAGGTGAATTATTTTTTGTGGAGATTGGTATTCATTATATTCGAGGCGATTCGCTGAAGTCCGCTGGGAGTTTTTGCGCGGCGCCGTCAGCCGCAGACGCTCGGCCGAGGGAAGTAAACTTCGTATTGTGATTATAATTATTGGGTTAATGGATTTTTAAGCCATCACCATCAGCTCTGCGGGGGCGATATTGGATCTATTTTTAACCTCCAAATTAGCCCCGTGAATATTATCATCCTTGGCTGACCTCGAAGAGAATTAAATCGTTCGTTAATAGAATCGAAAGCGTTTTATAAATAACGTCCTCGCCTTCTCACTGACCGATGGCAGATTGATGCCATCGGTCGGTGCTGTTGTTACGGCAACACTAGTTTTAAGGTTTACCCTTTGAAAATAGAAAGCTTAGAGTAACTATTTTAAACTCCATCTAAAGTTAGGAGTTTTCAAGTCGTATTATGTTTTATGCCTAGCAAAGACTGACAGATTAAGTCAGTTAAGAAACCTGCGGATCTCGTAGGCCATCTCCATTATAACTATATCACATCACTAGTGTTGACTTCATTGTACGAACATTCAATGGGGTGTCGGAGTTTGACGTTCCTCGACTGACGAGGGTTCGGCTGCGATTACCGGGCAGGCCTCAGTTCTCGAATAAACGACGAGCTACGAAGTTAAATTACGAGTATAGAGTTTACCGACGACTTGATCAGGGAAATGTCGAGGGAATTCTACATAATATCTCCGCCGTCTACTCTATGTCTATGCCCGATAAAGATCTAGCAGTATCGAAGCCGACGCAAACAAAATTAATCTTTTCTATATTAGCATAGATATCCGGTCAGGATGGGGGTGGGGGAGAAAGGGCTATTAATTCTGTTATGGCGATATCCGAGTCGCCGATGGATTTAATCTGTTAACCCGTCCGATGTCACGCGTCACGCCGCGACAAATATTTGCCCCACGTAGCCCGCGGCCCTCCGCGTCCGCCGCGCCCCACGCCCCATCAAACAACCCAACCCCACGGCGACGCTAACCCGCCCGTTCTCGTCAAACAAGTTGATCGATTTAAGGCCTTACAATTCCTTTCGCCTTGACCACGCTCCGTTTGAAGTGATTAGTGAACAGTTTTTCTAAAGGGGCATCACGTGCCTCTCGCACTCACTTCAATATAAGCCAAAGCCTTCGGAGCATAATCTCGAGGTACATCCCAGATAATATCTTTACAGTACGTTCTTCGAGAAGATTAGTATTAAGATTATGCTGCTTCGCTACAGCATTATTGAATGTGAGCTAGAGAGCGAGGAGACTTCAGTAAACTTTAAAACAATAATAATCTCGTCTAAAGATAAAGTGGTTAAACCATATAAAATAGCCATCGCTAAATACTTAATGATAGCCCACTACATTTTGAAGGTTGTCCTTTTTATGGTTCCGTACCCAAAGGGTAAAAACGGGACCCTATTATTTGATGTCTGTCCGTCTGTCTCCAGGCTGTAACTCAAGAACCGCTACAGCCAGACTTCTGATATTTTCACAGATTATGTATTTCTATTGCCGCTATAGCAACAAATACTAAAAACGCAATAAAATTAATATTTAAGGGCTCCCATAAAACAAATGTGATTTTTTAGGTATTTTCGCTCGTAATCAATAATGGTAACAGCTCGGCACTTGAATTTTTTACAAAATCCTTAATTATATTTGTACTTTAATAATTAATAATAAAATTTTAATTGAGTAAATATTTAAGGGCTCCCATACAAGAAACACAATTTTTTGCCTATTTTCGCTCTCAACCGGTACGGAACCCTTCGTGCGCGAGTCTGACTCGCAATTGGCAATTTTTTTCAATATTGCAGTCGTCCTGGTGGCGGCACGCATCGCACTAGATTAAATCTTTTAATCAGTTTCAACTTTTAAGTCAGTCCGACGCTCGCGCTCTTTAGCCGTTTTAGCCGTCAATTTATAATAGCGCAGAGTCGAAGCGCAACAAGTCGAACGAATGCGCGCGGATTCGCCAGAGTGCCTACAGTGATGACGCGTAGATTCGCTTTTGTGCGCTTGGATGTGCGAGAATGCGCGCGCACCAAAAAGCGGTGGTCGAGCGAATTCGTAAAAGTGCGCGCGGACGCGCGCGCCTTTTTAAATTCTCAGAAGTAATATGTGCGTTAAAGATTTGGAGTTAAGGTTGAGTTTGTTATGTTCAGTTTTAATAATTCGCTTCGATGTGCTTCGACACTGCGCTAGTATAAATTGACCCTTAGGTACTGCAGCATAAGTACAGAATATATATTAGTAGTGCATAAGTAAGGCCTTCTCAATTAGAAAAAAATAATTTAATTAAGTCTGCGAGAAAGTTGTTTGTAACTCTTATCAAATTCAGACATAACACAAACTTCCATTCCATTATTATAATTAACTAGCTGTTACCCGCGACTTCGTCCGCGTCGACAAAATGTGATAAGTTAGATACCAAAGACAGAAAATTTTCTACTCTATTACAAAGACAGCAGCATCCTGTCTGTATCTCAAGAACCGCGCTAGCTAGATAGTTGGCATTTTCATAAACTACGTTTTCTATTGCCACTAAAACTTCATTATAAAGAAAGTGACGTAAATATTTGAAGAAAGCTTCCATACAATCAATGCCTTTATTCACGGATTTTTATGCACTTTTCACAATTTCACTTTTAAACGTGGGAGAGCCATGCTTCGGCACGAATGGGCCGGCTCGACGGGAGAAATACCACGTTCTCACAGAAAACCGGCGTGAAACAGCGCTTGCGCTGTGTTTCGCCGAGTGAGTGAGTTTACCGGAGGCCCAATTCCCTTCCCTATCCTCCCCTATTCCCTTCCCTTCCCATCCCTACCCTCCCCTTAATAGGGGAGGGTAGGGATTCCTATTATATTCCCTATTCCCTCTTAAAAGGCCGGCAACGCACCTGCAGCTCTTCTGATGCTGCGAGTGTCCATGGGCGACGGAAGTTGCTTTCCATCAGGTGACCCGTTTGCTCGTTTGTCCCCTTATTTCATAAAAAAAAGTCGACATGATGATTCCTAGGGAGGTTCAGGCATATAATTTGTCAAGTTTCTAATGTGCATTTTAGTAAAAAATATTAACATTTGTCAGAGGTGTTCGAAAAAATTAAGCCATCTTTTGACGAAAACGCTGCCTAAGCCCTATGAGATGTGACATAACAAAATAATATAGGGAGGAAATATTCCCCTTTTCTAGATCTACAAAAAAACGCTCGCTATAGAATATTATTTCTTTCCTTGTAGGTGAACTTGCTATGCTTATTATAGATTTCAGAAAATTGGTTATTGTATTAATGCAGTAAATTGCACATAGAACTTACGCTGCCGTTGAACTTAGCTGGTACCGACTAAAAAAATATGAAGATTGATCAAAGACATAGTTGAGGTGTCTATGTGTGTTCCAAAGAAGATCCTGGACTCAGGAGTTCCAATCAGATCACCACTTTCGTAAGCATGGTACCAAATTCAGGTTATACCCCATACAGCAACAATTTAACAAAAGACATAGGTAAAACATAAAAAAAAGAAAAAATATCCTCCTCCTTTTTGGAAGTCGGTTAAAAAGTAGCCTAAGTTACTCCTTGTTACGTCAGCTATCTGCCAATAAAAGTCCCGTTTAAATCGGTCCAGCCATTTCGGAGATTAGCGGGAACAAACAGACAGACATACAGACAGACAAAAATTCTAAAAATTGTTATTTTGGTGTATGTACCGTCTAAATATTCATATACATGTAGTAAAAAACGGTTATTTCAATATTACAAACAGACACTCCAATTTTATTTATATGTATCTATACATAATAACACACTCGAGTTTATAGACAACTTAGTCAAAATAAATATCGAAGTCAAAGAATATTATAATTTTGAATATCTATATTCAAAATTATAATATTCTTTGACTTCGATATTTATTTTGACTAAGTTGTCTTTAAACTCGAGTGTGTTTCTTTCGAAAGTAGGCGTCGTGAAGGGCAGAGATCCCTCCTTCAGCCTACTCGCGGGGGACGAGGACTTTTCTGTAGTGACGTCAATGTGTGGTACCCCGTACCGTCCAAGACAACCCAAAGAAAACATCTCTTTCTGTAATTATCAACCTTTATAAAGTAATACAATATTATTACTAAAACGCTTGATGTACTACGAGTTGATTAAAGACGTGGTAAAACTCACTTAATTATAGTCTGCTCTGTTTTATATTATCAGGCATACGAGTATGAATAATAATATGAATACAAACGTACGTAGTACTTATAACTCAATGTTACTAATTTTCTTTTTAATCCAATATAACATCCATGTACAGATATTGACGGAAATTTTACTTTACTTAGGTACGAGTAAGGAAAATATTATGTAGTTTAAAAAATGAATACATTTACAGTTTACTTACTTATAATTTTCTCAGTACTCTTACAGTTTACTTACTTATATGTTATAAAATTAGGTCTTTTAGAACAAATTTTATAACATACAAGCTTTGAAGGATCTTGTTGCACTCGGATGCCATTATCCCGGGTGCGAGTTTGTCTCAACTTTGTATGCGACCGCTATCTACCAAGTGACAAGCTATCCGCTATCTAACAGTACAAGGCGGTGTCACTAGTTCCAAAAGTCACCCAACCACCAATAGTCTATAATTTCTTTGACCCCCTGGCTGAAATTAGGCCGCTTTTTCATCTATAAAATATTAATTGCGAGTAAAAAGTAAAAGGCGAGTAGTAGAGACGTGTCTTTGATGTCCGGCGCCGGCCGACGCGACGTCTTAAAATTCCGCTCATGAAATAATAAAGAGAAAATGAAAGCACTCGACTTGCGACGTTCTATTTGACTTTAATTTCGTGAGATTTGCGAAATTGACTGGAATTATTTAGTTACTTAGCGAATGCTGGACTGAAGTATCGTAAATTTTATGAATACTCTCTTAAACTTTATTATTATAAGTTTAATTTTTTATAGTCTCATGTTTTCGTTAAGTGACCTCTGAATTTAGAGTCTGAACTAGCAACATTTTATAAATCTAAGTTATTCGTGTATTATAAAAAGATTTATATATTTTACTTTTCTGAAAATTTATAACTTATCTAAATACACGAAAATAATTTTTATCCTAGTACCAGCTAGTACCGAACCTACTTTCAACAACGATAATAAGGGACAAAGTTAAGCCTCGGCTCATTTATATCATAGTGACGTGGGAGAGCCATGCTTCGGCACGTATTGGCCGGCTCGACCGGAGAAATACCACGGGCTCTTAAAAAAAAACGGCGTGAAACAGGGCTTGCGCTGTGTTTCGCCGAGTGAGTGAGTTTACCGGAGGCCCAATCCCCTATTCTTCTCCCTTCCCTACCCTCTCCTATTTCCTTCCTTACTCTCCCCTATTCCCTTCCCTACCCTCCCCAATAACCCTATTCCCTCTTAAAAGGCCGGCAACGCACCTGCAGCTCTTCTGATGCTGCGATTGTTCATGGGCGACGGAAGTTGCTTTCCATCAGGTGACCCGTTTGCTCGTTTGCCCCCTTATTTAATAATAAAAATATATAGCTCTATCTGACTCCTTTTGTCGCATTGGCGTAGGTGGGCCTCGGCCGTCGGCGTCCTAAACTACGAGTAACTGTCAGTTCCTGAAGGTTGGCTGTTGCGTCATGTATTGTTCAGACAGAAGGGGAGGGGGTCGTCAGCTGGCGGTGAAGGCTGCCCCACCAGGGGACAAGGTTACATAATCAGTAAACACTCTGTGGGCGATGGTATAAACGATACCAGTAATGCTCTCAGCAACGCTCGAATAAAAGCATTCCACGGTTCATTTGATTAATTTATATTATCAGAATATTTTTACGAAAAACAGACCGACGTCCATTCATCTCCCATACAAACGGCGGCCATCACTGCGAGAAAAATGGTCGGGGAGCTCGCAGAATTAAATAATAAGGAATAAGGATATTGTGTTGCAGCATTAGCTCGGTCCGAGGTTGATTGATCGCTTCCATATTATATTTGTGCTCCATTGTAGGGGGGGGGTGGGGGGCGGGTAATTAATATCCCATCCGGGGGGAGCGGGGGGGGGGGGAACTTCTCCGAGCTGGTATTGTATCGCTCACGATCGCAGCATTATGAATGTATCACAATAGGAGGTTACTTGAGAGTCTCGAGCGCTCAACGCATTTAAGACGGCCAAAGCGATAAATATTGTTATATTATAAGCTTCCTTTATTATATTGGATGACCCACAACATAAATAGAATATTATTATTTATTAGAGATATACGTATAACAATTAACAGATTTACACAAGATTGGTATTCTCATAAATGGTCATCAGCATCAGTGTGTGGGAATGGGATATACGTGGTGGCCACAAAGGAAGATCTTCTTGGAATGCTCAGTCAGGCCGGAGCCGGCGTGATACATTTCAGCTGTCGTATATTTTATCCTTTGTTTTGATTATTTTTATTATCTTTAACTTAATATGTTATTGCTGTTTTGTAGTTTTGTATCTAGCAATGATATTCTACTTATTACAGATATGTTACGTCCATACTATGTTCCGGCTTAAATCTCTTCCGAACAATTTTCAAATTCAAAATTGCAAACATTGACCAATTTGACAGATAAGTGAAACAAAAGATACGAAAAACCATTTACATAACAGACACAGTTCTATTTTTAAACGTCGAATCGTATCGCTATCTCTTTCTTCGCCTGAGCTATGACGAAAATTCGATTTTTTCCAGATTGTTCGAAAAAATAATTGAAAATGTAAATAATCGAGGTATTTATTGCAATCAAGACATGTGGTAAGAGATTCCATGTGTTTTGTTTACTTTCGAGTCATAATTGGTACATTTTCGAAACACGCACGACGTCATTTTCAATTTATTAAGGTAAGACAAGACGTGGCACGTTCGTGACTGCTCGATGCAGAATAAACAACAGACGACCCAATTGGGCCGTATTTGAATCTTCACAACGCGCGCATATTTAATTATCTGCTTTGAGTTTTTCATCATTGGTATCTAGTCTTACTGTCACATATTTTTTAATCCATATTCAATACGCTGTACTTTCCGTTTTTAATATGTGAACAATGGTGTTTACCATTTCTAAACCATAGGTAATTGTAATAACTAAGTTTTAACACGTAACTGTTTATTGTTCCTAATAAAGAAAATAAAAAATATATACCTACGCATTTACAAAACTCGATAGCGCGATGCAGGATTGTTAGGCGAATTGTGGGTACCGTAACGTTTTGATGAAAAATCTGTCGTTTGATTTATAGGATCAGTACTGAATTAAAGCTGCATTGATGTTGGATTGAAACAGTAGAATCAGTGGCTGGTGATGGTAACAGTTTCGCCTGACACGGAGCGCCAGAGCCCTGCGGGATGCGACTGCACTAACAGGATTACCGCGGCTCTGTCGCTAATGAGCCTCACTTCTGAGTACTCCTGAGTCCTGACTTTCCTGAGCTCTCGCATACGCTACTCATTAAATTATTATTACTGTATTGTGAGAGACCTCTGATAGTAAATGTAATAGAGTGCTTACATAGTTTGAAGGATTGTAGCTAAATGCGTTTCTACTGCATGAAAACCCATCTTAATTAATCCCGATTTGTGATAATCAATTTTAAGTAGGATCAGGATCTATCATTAGTAATGAGTAATGACTAATGATAACTTTTTTTTACTTTTACAACCATGAAACAATGTTTATCGTTGTTGTAATTTTGATTTTCAGGCCGGTTGTGCACTTTTGAGCGTTCAGAGAGTCATAAAATTCTCTGTCGTTGACTTTATAACTACGTAGCTTGCCACCTGTCCGAAATATCCCTTGTGCTTCAGCTGTTGTTGATGAACAAATTGTTTACCATCAGGTAATAATGAATGCTCCATCCTGTCCTGTCCATCAAGTTTGTATCTCGATATGTAACCAGTCCCGCCATCTATACGCGACACTCGGAGCTACGTCGAGCGGCCTCACGATATGCTCACCACTTACATACATTAGTGCAAACAGGAGGGACTGTTTTGTACAGTGTGTCATAGATGGCGCTGTGTGAACTATATTTTATAGGTTTGTAGTAGTATAATTTTTAGATGAATTTAAAATATTTAATATTCAACTATATTTTTAAACTTTCAAAATTTATTATATAATACCTCTAAGAAATATATAGAAAATACTTGTTTAGTTTTCGTTTAATCTTTGCCTGTTTTTATTGTTCTGTGTTTAATAGTATAACGATTTTTAACAAATAATTTGCCAATTTAATCTAAAATCTAACTAACACAAATTTAATAATATTATAAGTAACTAATATTATAAAATTTTACAGTATTAGTTAGATTACAAAGATCTACTCGATCGTGGATTCCTGGAAATCTGATGTTTTCGCGGTCGTATTCGACCGCTCGGGAGTTGGAGCAATTCAATAACGAATTTAAATTTAACCTAAGAAAATGAACGTAACAAACGTAGAAACTAGAATATTTTTGCGTATTAGTTACATAACAACTACCTAATTATATTACTGCATAAAGCGATATATCTTCATATAAAATGTAAATAACCTTTGAACCAGTTTGCGCTACAGCCGAATCTAAAGTCTTATCAATCATACAATTTCTTGCCAAAACATCTTCACATGAATGGAATATTTCAAATTATCTTATCTATTTGTTATTGAACTCGTTAGTCGACATTTTAAATTACAACTTAGCTGACCTGTGAATTTATTGGTCGAAATAACTTTATTAAAACTTATAGAATGAAAGAGGGGTAGTTAAGATTGTTGCAGCTCATCATGATCAGCCTGTTGCCGTCCTGATCTTTGGCAGTCACGTCTTCTCGAGTCCCCATCGTCAGTCCGGGCTCTACATTCAGTTCATAGCCTTGAAAAAAAAAACAGACGAACATATAACCTCCTCCTTTTTGGAAGTCGGTTAAAAAGTACTAGTATAATACTGCTACGGACCTCGTTACGTTCTCTACCACAGGAGCTCGTCTCACATCGAGAGCTGAAGCTCCAGCATCTACGCCAGCCCCGTGGCGGCGCGATGTTATCTCGCCGAGGACATCAGCGTCCTGCTACATTGTAGACACAAATAGATCGACCAATATTTGATCGCCGATCGGAAAATACCAGGCTGCCCTCGATAACGCGCCCCCCGCCGCCTCGAGCGAATATAGTCTCTAAGACTACTACGGATAGGGGCGAGAACACCGCGCGGCGCCCTATCTCGTGCCCCCTGACCGGCTCGGCGACCGATCATTTAGATAACTGCTGTTTGTTAGAGCACTGATAAACGCTGATGAAATGTTGTGTGATCATTTTAAAGATTTATTATGTTAAGTATTTTCCTTATCCCATGGCACTGTCACCCATCGGATGTGACGCGCGACCTTCTAGGAGCTCTATAGGAGTGTCGATTAATTAGGGAAGGTGTTTGGTAGATTGACACGCGCATCTTAGTTTAACAGAGTGTTTGTGTATCTTGCAATCGCAACGCAGCAGACAAAAATTAAACAATATCTACAGTCAATCGCCAAACGCGATCCCAGCCAATTTCATAAAGCTCAAGGTTAGGGCACGCAGCATACTCCATTACAAGCATGCAGCACATGAGCAAGCAGCCACGTTCGTTGTGTGTAACACGTCACACTAAAATCAAGTAATCATCTATATGTATATATTTCTAGTCAATTAAGTCTCTACAAAAAACATAACACGTGTTTGTAATTGAGATACAAGTATTATTGCACTAACTTCAGAAGTAGATCACTATAACGTGAAGTAGAGCTGATCAGGACAAGTTCTCATTAATCTGTGTCAGCTGTAATCGCCGGCCGGTCGACGCCGGGTGACCCAAATGATGGATGGAATTAAGTACGGCATTTTTTTAACTTCACGAAGTAAAATAATTATAACAGGTTAAACACGTGGTAACATTCACATCAAGACCCGATGGATTAGTCATATGATTGCATTCGCTAATCATACGTAACTATAATAATATATTATGCATTACGCACAATATGTAACTTCGCTCCCGAAACTAGAGAATGCAATATGACTCAGCAGTCTGAATGCTGACAGTGACGATACATTAGGTATTATAATTTCGTTAAGGTGCATGATTATATCAGTGTTATGTGTGTATACTGTGTGTCGACAGTCGACCCCCGAGCCACTTGACCAAACAAGGGCCGGCCCACATTCGCCGCACCGCGCTGAACAAACGCACGGGTTACGGGGCCAGGGGGTTAACCTTTCCTTGACATAATAGTGACTCGGAAAAACTACACCACTAATGTGAATAATTGTGATACTACTTCCGAGGTATTTTGTCAGAAGTTTATTGACCTACTTTTTATAATAAACGAACAACCTACGAATAATAAAAACGAAGGAATCGTAACTCCCATACTATTACCACAATATAGCAATATGACATATCCCTACAGTAGTGAAACGAATGTACTTGCGCAGAGCAACGGAGGGGTACCCGCGGGGAAGCGGGCGGTGCGGGCCCGCGTACACAAACTCGCGGAGTTTGTGTACCTGCGCGCACAGGAGTGACGTTGGCGCGTTTTCTACGAATTTTGTGTTGTAAAACGATAACTTATCTTATAAACAATGGGTTATTATAATAAATGTTCAGTGTACGGATGTAAATCTGATTCAAGAAACAAAAAGGATTTAAATTTTCATAAATATCGGCTCACAGTTTACACTAAGTAATATGGTGTTGGCCTTGGCGGTATTTATTTGCATCTCTGTTTTATTGTTTACGTTGTAAGAAGTGTAACAAGGAGAGAAACAATATAGAATAATTTAAAAAAAAAATGTCCACAGCCGAACATATAACCTCCTCCTTTTTGGAAGTCGGTTAAAAATCTGTCAAATACCCTGTTACATACTAATTATAGTTTGTGCGTTTTGTGATGATATGCGTGACACATTATAATTGACAATAGTAGGGAAGTTACCTACCTAACAAAAATTAATCGATAGTTTAAAAATATCGAATCACTTCGTAAAGGAATTGCAATCGAAATTATCGATTTCGTACTGACATTTCAGTGGTGCCGGCGATTTTTTTTTTTATGAAATAAGGGGGCAAACGAGCAAACGGGTCACCTGATGGAAAGCAACTTCCGTCGCCCATGGACACTCGCAGCATCAGCTGCAGGTGCGTTGCTGGCCTTTTAAGAGGGAATAGGGTAATAGGGGAGGTTAGGGAAGGGAAGGGAAGGGAATAGGGGAGGGTAGGGAAGGGAATAGGGTAGGGGATTGGGCCTCCGGTAAACTCACTCACTCGGCGAAACACAGCGCAAGCGCTGTTTCACGCCGGTTTTCTGTGAGAACGTGGTATTTCTCCGGTCGAGCCGGCCCATTCGTGCCGAAGCATGGCTCTCCTACGTATAAACGATTTAAGATGGCCGCCCTTTTTGATCGATTTGATTTCGATTCAACAGAGTCAATCTCTATTGACATAAGTTCTGTTTCATGCATATGTCATTTTTCAAATGTTTTCGTAACAATAATTTTATACTCCTATTTCACAGTTAAAATTTATAATTTTTATTAATAAGTTAGCGTTTAGGATCTTTTGATTTTTATTCATTTACAATTATAGGAAACATTTGTTTTTGTAGATAAAATATAATTTATAACATTTAGATTTTTTTTGTTTTCTTGTAAAAAAAACCCGTAGCAAGGAACATGAAAACTGTCACCCATATCATCTTAGAACGCACAAACTATAGTACCTACCTGGCTAGGTACACACAGCAAGTGTAACATTTTGTCCTTTGGACCGCCCTTACCGCGCACGTAATAAGAGTTTTGAACAGGGATCTTAGACGGCCACTTGAAAATCCTTGCATCTAGCTGGCTTGCTACCTTCTTGGTACCTGTCATCGGTGGCGGCATCATGCGACATCAAAGGCGTTTCGTTACTGTAGGGACTAATATTGCTATACTGTGCTATTACCGTTTTAAATTTGGTTCCTTTTGATCTGTCATGTAACGTCAGCTTAGTACCGGTCAAGGTCACCTAAATATTGCAAATGTATTGAAATGTGTACCTAAGGTACACTTTTTTGACAAGTATTGTGGAGCATGATTTTTGACGGAGTTACTTTTCCTTAGTTTTTATTATTCGTAGCCAACAACGCAATATGAAACCTACTGTCAAAAACCTCAACGACTGAACATAAGTCGATCTTCAAAGGCTCCGCGAGGTCCGCACCTCGTGTAATTGTTGCTTTGTCAGCATGCATTTTCCCTTCCAAACAATAAAAATACAGCGCAGGTTGATGATGATGACTTTTAATTAGAACCATCAAGATAAGGCTCGTAGTTTATATCGGTGACAGATGGCGGCGGCGACGGTAGGGGCAGGTAGGGGCAGGTAGCGCCGCGGGCCGCCAGCTGTCTCGTAAACATCTCCCTGCTCCCTGCTCCCTGGCCCCTGCGCCACAGACAGACCGTAAGTCTACGGCTATCACTGTTGAAAGTTGAAACTTTACCGTTTAGATACTGGAGTTTATTATTACCCATAGAATACAAAATTTGATAGACGGTTTGACCTAGATTTAAAAAGAGAGATAAAAAATCAAGATTCGAATCAGTCGTTTTCTTCACAGACCGAGATTTTTTAATCTTGCATTACAGCTCAAAATTGTGTAAGAAAATATTATAACTTAGAGAATTTGAAAAATGTATATAATAATGAATCATGAAGTAATCATGGGTAATGGTCGTAATTGCAGTAGTAAGTCCATAATATAGAGTCGTGAACACGTGTAAGCCGCTCGCTGGTGCATATAAAGTGTCAATTACAGCGATCCCCTAATTACAATAGAATGAAGGCCGGTGCCCCGCGGACTGCGGTCGCCGGTCGCTGGTCGGGGACTGAGGTCGTGTATAATGTAGAATATTGATGACTGGCACTCTACCTTTACCGCGCATTTATGTTTGCTTTTATAGGGTACTCCGCTTTATAGGGATCTGTTAAATCCCCGTGGATTAAAGTTATATTCTTTAATGCACGGGGAGAATTGAAGAAATGAGTGGAAGAAGCAGGTAAGTAAGCTTTAAAATTTGCCATTTGTTGCATAAAAAGAAGCTCTAGCTAGAGTCTAGGGCCCCGCATATGGACTGTATGTATCAGAGGATGAAGTAGATAGGTTACAAGGTTCGTTTAAATTGTAAGGATAATAAGATACGTGGGAGAGCCATGCTTCGGCACGAATGGGCCGACTCGACCGGAGAAATACCACGTTCTCACAGAAAACCTGCGTGAAACAGCGTTGCGCTGTGTTTCGCCGAGTGAGTGAGTTTACCGGAGGCCCAATGGCCAATACCCTACCATTTTCCCTTCGCTAACCTCCCCTATTCCCTTCCCTACCCTCCCCTATTACCCTATTCCCTCTTAAAAGGCCGGCAACGCACCTGCAGCTCTTCTCATGCTGCGAGTATCCATGGGCGACGGAAGTTGCTTTACATTAGGTGACCCGTTTGCTCGTTTGCCCCCTTATTTCATAAAAAAAGGAAAAAAATGAGTGCTCGTCCTTATGTTATAAAATGCTACTTATTTTGTTCTTCCACTCATGTATTTAATTATTGTCTCTACGTTATACAACTTTCATTCATTTTCGATGTTCTAGAACTTTCTAGCGTCTCGTCGGCCTCCTGACGCGTATGTGTGCCGCGTGTGTAGCGGTGAATGTTTATTTGGTATTTATTCAAATGAAACAAACGCTCGGGAAACCAGTTTTGTCCAAAAATGGCGCCAACTCGGTTCCCACATTTCGCTAGCGCAATCAAATGTCAGCGTAATTTATTGTTGGACAACATCCACACAAACATAAAGTTTACACCCGGTCACGGTCGCCGGACCAGTCGTCGGACGATGCGTGCTGGTCGCAGAGCTCGCTGAGAGTAGAGCTAGGCCTCCGACCCCGACTCCGGATATCATCGTGACAACGACATTCTTGTTGTAAAATATTAATGTATTGTCACTAGAGCCGTGGCGTGTGACTGACATTTACAAAACTGTGTGACTGGGACAATGATATTCTATGTTACCTGGGATTTTAAAGCATATTTTTCGTTGCAGTTTTGTACAAAATCCACTTGACAATCCCTCTTTAAATACTACTTCGAGGTGTGTACGGTGTGTACTAAATCGAATTATTAAAAGAGGTACTATCTTCTAGACGGGTAGTACTCACAATATCTAAGATAATAAGTTCGATTTTAAAATTTTCAATCAGCCTCAGAGGTGCCTGCTACGTTGCTACCTATGCAACTGCTACATCAGAATGTCCAGTTGCTTTTATCTCTTTGTGTCTATCCCACAGCCCACTCATTGTCGTCAAGCTAAAGCTGTACTCTACGACGCCGAGTGAACCTGTCCGTAGTCCGTAGATGTCCGTAGTCCGGGACACAAACCTGTCGGTATCGGCACCGACATCTACATTCTACAGAATTACAGATATCCGTTTGGGTCCCATTAC
Organism: Aricia agestis; assembly: GCF_905147365.1. Lineage (NCBI taxonomy): Eukaryota > Metazoa > Arthropoda > Insecta > Lepidoptera > Lycaenidae > Aricia > Aricia agestis. The sequence continues at coordinate 223,417 of NC_056416.1, read as the reverse complement.
ACACTCTTTCTAGTTTTGTATTGCCTTAAACAGGCATCGCACACTTATAATATAAAAATGTATTTTTGTTTATAAGAATATGGTAAACGACACTATAGCTTAAGCATCGGCACAATCCTTACAAACGTTTCATAGAGATCTAATAAAATCCTAGAATTATATTCCATACTGCGTCCTTCTTTTTAGTGGTGACGTACTACAATTTAATTTTTATGTTGATGCCATTTCATCAATGCCCTGTATCATGTATGGCTACGACATCACTCTAAATTTCTATACAATACGAGTAAATAGAGCTAACTTTGGGGTTTTCACCTTTTAGCAATATCGAAAAACGTTTATTTTAATGTAGACAGTCATCGAAATAATACCACTGGTTTTCAGTTGCGAAAGCTCTATAATTTGAAATATACACTGTGATTAGTTATGGCTGGCAGTGTGCGCTGAACCCAATACTCGTTCCAGCGTTTTATGGTCGAGGAACATTTCTCTTGTTTATGTAAATGTTATCATTTTATAAATTATCATATTTTTATCCGTATTGAGTCGAAATTTTTGGGTGTTTTGTTTCGTTTTGTTGCCGTTTTAATAGGAAAATACCGGTCGTGATTATAATGAAGCGGCTGCGGACTATTCCTAGTTATGTTGCCCCTTAAAAGGCTCTTATGCCCACTACGTAAGAGTTACAATCGTAGAAACTCCGAGGTGAACTAGCTGTTAAAAGTCCGTAGCGACTAAACGAGGCGGCTGCTGGTGGACATGGGCGTACCCAGGTTCTGGGCCAGGGGGGGGGCAAATTACCCAGGTTCTGGTGCCAGGGGGGGGCAAATTACCCAGGTTCTGGGCCAGGGGGGGCAAATCAGATTTTTCATAAGCTAGGTGTTTATAAAGAATAAAAAATTAATAATTTTTTGTTGTAAAAATATAGTATTGCAAACAAACGGCAAAAATTCGTTTTCTTAATTTTTAATTTTTATAAATTGAAGTACTAAATATACTTAGTAGGGACGTCAACATGATCCAGGGGGGGGGGGGGGCAGCTGCCCCATCGGTACGCCCATGCTGGTGGACTTTGACTCTAGCGACGCGACGCAAAGCTTTTTCTAATCTTGTGCAGTGGGATTTTGAACGTTGCATAATTTTGCAATAAACAAACGAGTTGTAAAGACGTTCTTTAATGTCTAGAGGCCCTCTAGACATGGGCGTACCAAGGGGGGGGGGGGGGGGGGGGGGGGGGGGGGGGGGGGGGGGGGGCGGTTGCCCCCCCTGGATCACGTTGATGTCCCTAGTCCCTACTAAGTATATTATCTAGTACTTTCATCTATAAAAATTAAAAATAATAAAACGAATTTTTGCCATTTGTTTGCAATACAATATTTTTATAAGTAACCTAAAAAGTCTGATTTGCCCCCCCCCCCCCCTGACCCAGAATCTGGGTACGCCCATGCCTCTAGACATTTAAAAAGCACTTAATTAACTTAGACGGCCGTTAAATTTTATACTGTAAGTATAACATATAATATAAATATTTAAAATATAATATTATATTACTGTTTTTACTAAAACATATCTACGTTCGAAACACATAAGGACAATTGACAAGTATTATGTAGGTTAGAGTTAGTGGTAACTGGCAACAAGTTGGTTGACATTTGACCTGCTGGTGTTTATACAAATGTAACGAGGTCGCAAGGAGGCTGCAGGCGCCACAGGTGCCGCCACAGGTGGGAGGTCCCGCCCGCCCCCGCCCTCACCCCGCCGTCACCCCGCCGTCACCCCGCCCGCCCAACACCGCCCGCCCAACGTAGCGCTGTTGCTACAATCACCACGTGCTATTGTTACAGTGCTTTAGTACTTAAAACCTGTCGGTTGTAAGTGTAGTATATTGATACTAAAATATATTCGATTATTATGCTCTACGAAATTGTAACTGATTTTCTTTTTATAGTTGACGGCTCCTAACTTTTCATGCGTTATATATTATTATGTTAAAATAACGGATTAGGCACAACGAGTAATCTATTTTTTATAAATAACTTCGTAATGCCGTTTTATAGTAATAAAAAGTATTCGATTAGGCACTAACAAAAGACACGATTACAATAATTTATTTGTAAACGAAATTAAAGCCACATCAGTCAAACCAACCCTTGTAAAGTCGAAAAGCATGTCACAAACAATTATAATTTGAACTACGGCTGGGCGCGGCTCTCGTGCGCTAAAAAATGGCCCCATTAGCGTGCCCCGCCGGCGCGCCCCGGGCCGGGGCCCCCATGTGGCCCCCGCGTGGCCCCCAGGACCCCGCGCTAACTAATGAGGGTCGTCGCCCATTCATGTTTCCGTGCGCTTCGACTCGCCCTGTTACCTGAAGAGCCCCGCGCCTCTTATTAATGAATTTTGTGTCAACTTGTTATACAGTGTGGTGAATAAAATTATATTCCTGCATTAAGATGCGTTTAATCAGTAAAATATTATATGACTAGTATTCGATAAGAACATTACAATACATATTTTGACCTTCTTTCTTTACATCAATCAGAAAACTATGCTGGGTAAAGGTGAATTCTCTCTCGTTCAATGCAGGCGGGTGTCCCAGGCCGGGGCCGGCTATCGCCACCTGCCCCTATAAATAGCTTGTACCTACTTCTGTTATCCTCGTTGATTTCGACTCTTAATCGTATCGATATCGTTATATTATGCTGCGACAAAATATTCAAAACTCAAGGGTGGCCCAACAAAACTTTCTAATCGCCACATCCTAACCCCTACTTATCTCTAAAGAGGTAGTTCCCTTTAGATAGAATTTAATAGATATAAGTGGTAACTGATAAGTGTTACGAGCTGTCATCTGGGAGTGGAGGTAATATTAATACAAATGTATCAATTTGTCTCGGCGTCAATTACGTTCAGTCGCTCACGGGTCCCGCTGCTACTGTCCGGTGTCTGCTCTGATGATTGATCGACTGCTCTATGATGATCGGGGAACGAAAAATTGTTTTTTAAGAACTTAAACAGCTATGCCATTATACTGTGTTAAATTTTAATTAAGTTTATTTTTAGTTTATTGAAGCCTGTCTCCTGTGTGCGCTCTACGTGGTCTTAGCGTAGCTCAGGTTGGGACTTAGCAGTGTTGGGAGCTGCGAATTTCCTCAGCTTTGTACGTACTCGGTTTGAGAACTTGTTTGATGTACTTCATCCTTAATGTAGCTCTGAAAAACGTTTCTATGAAATGCAATGAATATTAATATTATATTTAGATTGGTGCAACATGTTTAAATCATCATAGTACATAAAATAATATTCAGTAGGTAGGTCTGCAACAAAATGTTTGTAATTTCAAGATGTATCTGATGTACCAACAGCCAGGTCACAGCACAGGCGATAACCCCCCCCCCCCCCCCCCCCCCGCGCCCCGCACGACCCCGCGCTGTCATGTGACGGAACAGTTTGCAGTTAACCTAATTATAGCTGTGATTTGCCAATTAAGATATATTCTGTTTGTGCTATACTACAGTCATGTATAACAGATAGCTAGTTTGCACACGACGGTCAAAACGATGACGAAACTACCTACCGATGCTTCGCGCTCGCACTCGAGAAGTAGGCAGCTACACTAAGTGCGATCCTGTGTAGGACTCCGTGTAGATCAGTCGTTCTTTAGTCTCTACATTCTTGTACTTTCTGCAGTATATTACGTCAAATACAGCATACTCGACATAAAGTATATGAATAAGATGGGCAAAACTGTGGGATAGACTGCAACACTGTCAATAATAAAATATAATATGCTGATTTTCGCCTTACGATTGCCTGTATTACAATTTGCATTTCCCTGCCACGTCTACTGTCTTATCTCTGGCGATTTAATTTGACCTGTCCAATTACACAAATGTGGTGCATCACCCCGGGGGGTGCGGAGCGCGGGGGAGCGCGGGGGCGCGCGGGTGTGCAGGGGGTGTGGGGTGAGTCAACACCCCCGGGACTCGCGATAAACTGCCCCTAAATCATACCGACCACGCCCGACACACTAATTTCATTTTACATTTTTATTATCATTAATTTTCGCCGAAGCTCGAAACTAGGGCTAGCCTCGCTGGGAAATGGAAACGTCCTGCGGCGGGATCACGGGAACGTCCTGCGGTGGGATCACGTTCACGTCCTGCGGTGGAATCACGCGACCGACATTATTTCGGTAATCGATTAACCAACTGAGTTTAATTTATATAAAAGGCTATAGCCTATTACGTTAAATCAACGCTGCAGCAACAATTTGTGCATGTTTCCGCAAGTGTCATGATGTCGTAATCGACTATTTATATGTGACGGGTACTTACTCATACCTACTGTAGTAAGTACCGAGTACCAATGATCAACTAAAATTCTAAAAACAAGGAAAAATGTTCCAGTCACTAGAAGTTCAGCGGTCACAGGCATCCAGGGGACGAAGTTATCGCTTCTGCCAGCTAATTAAGACTGCCGTTATCACCACCATCATCATCATCAGCCACGCGCACCACGTGGTGTACCCCCCCCCCCATCCCCCTCTCCCCCGCACAGATGCCCCGCGCGTGTGACAGAGCCCGACACTTATTATCGCATACATGTGCGCGGATAGATGTAACTTACACCTAGACATTTTATTTTTTATTTATTTTTTTCCACAGGCCTAGGTGGCCCGTGCCCTTGTTAATTTTAATATATTTTGTTTAGTTTCTTTTCCATTGTAACTTTCAGTAACATACATTATACGCGTCAAACATTCAGTGGGTAATTTGCCCTGAAGGGGCTCTAAGTGTCGTACCCTCTGATATTGTTGAGGGTATTTTATGTTGGCCACCTGGTTGGTAGCTGCTGTTGCTGCTGCTGCTGAACACCTAGACATTACAAACTATTGTGTCGTCACATTAGTTCATCCTTCAGAATTATTATGTCTTCGAGCTTACGGTACCCTCGTCCCGTCGACTTCTGAAAGTCCCATCTAAGCATTGTTATGACAATCGTCACACTAAGGATAACGAAGCGCTCCCCGCTCGGCTACAGTTTTCGAATCCTCTAGGTCAGTGTTTTCCAAACTTGTCGGGGCCGCAACCCATCTGCAAGAAAGTTTAAAGTTCGCGGCCCACCTTGTGTCATGAAGACAAAAAAGCAGCGGTATGTTGCTGCCGTAGCATTTCTTATCGTAGTTCACCACCATATCATCATCGTCAGCCTTACTTACTTACAAGTTACAATTACGTTTGCGTTTGAATGCCGCGCCCCCGTCCTGCCGGACAGAGGCGCGGGTCGGGTCGTCGTGGGTGCGTGCGGGACGCCTCCCGCACGCACCCACGACGACGAACGAACGAGTAAAATGACAATCGAACGAGTACGAAAATCGTCGTAGTTTCAGGGGCCGTACCACGAAACTATTTTGAGACTCAAACAATCCTACGAGAATGCCACGTCCTACTACTTGTACTATTATCCGCTATTCTGTGGTCCTACTGTAACAAACGTGTAATGACGTTGTTAGAGAAGGACGCTGCAGTCTCGTTCGATTATTTGAGTCTCAAAACGATTTCATAGTAGGCCTAATCTCTTACTCCTCCTACATTTCTTCTGATTAATTTCGTTGCGGGTCCCAAGACAGATTTAGCTTGTCCCTCGGGCATCCCTGAGATCATATCAAAGGGTTTTCGTGGTTGGTTGCGACTGTTGATCCTGGCGACACAGGAGTTGCAGTGGTGGGAATGTGTGGTGGGTCTTTTGCCCACCACACATCCCACACAGGGCCCACCAAAATCTACCCACGACCCACACTTTGGGAAATACTGCTCTAGGTTTAACAAATTGAGTACTTTAATTAATGAGTGCGTGCGATTCACGTGCAATGCAAATGTCGAAAATAACAGAGTACACTGTACATGTTGCAAATAAGTGCAGGCGCCATGCCACAGATTATAATACTTACTGCAGGCTGTAGGCGACAATTACAAATTGTAGAGCAACTCAAAATTGACTTCTACCTACTCAACTACACAGTAAATGTACAAGTCAATTTAATTTAAACGTAACGAAGACGATAGGACCAAACAAAATATGTGTTGCTGTTATAAAATATGTGTTCTTTAATATAATGCGTAGTAGGTAAACAAACACAAGGTCACATAAAACGTTATGTTTCTGCCGAGGCCTTCCTTATTTTTGTCAATTTTATTATTGTGCAATGTGCATCTTCCTTGCGACATCGCTGTCGTCAAGTTAAAAATAATCGTCCATCGAAGGAGGAACGTCGTTAGTGAAAACATTATGAAGCGCGCCGTACTCTGGTCTCTACGGCCTGCACACAGGGGCGAGAGTCGCCCGGCGGCGGTTGACCTCGGGCGGGTTATCGCGCGACCTCTTATCACCCGGCCGCGGTATCTGCTGTCGATACCCGATACCGACACACTTACTGCACGTTCTATTCTCACATGCTTTACTCTTAAACAAGTCTTCTAAAAAAACGCACATTTAGCCACTTATGTCGCCAATTGCCATGCAATAAAGAAATACATTAACGCTATAAAGAGATAGGTACTTTGGTGGAATATTAAGATTTCATATACAATCCTTTGGGCTAGGAGACAATTCGATTGGCCGAGGGAACTGCTTCGCCGCTCTACTCGATGGGTGCGATCGTGGCATTAAGGAGAATGTTTTGGCAAGTACATCAATTAATACGTTTACGATGGTAGTTAGTGTACGCGGTACAGGCGGTACAGCGCGCGCATGGCGGCATGTGTCGGCGACCACGTGCTCGGTGTGGGAACAGTCGCCGGCCGCCGCTCGCGGACTGTTTCCGCGACGCTATTGGGTCAATGCTATGTGGAGCGATATGCCCCTGCTCACTTGTACGATGTACGACCGTTCACACTTAATCTACCTCGGACGTGACCTTTATAGCATCGGCATAAGGATCGTGCATTGAAACTCAGCGGTAAAATATCACTGAACGTCTTTATCGCACATTATTTTATAACAGTACAATATTTACCGACTCAACTATGGAGCTACCGAGCGGTAGTAAAAAGTTGCGTCGAAGCAATTTGACCTATCGTATCGTGTTCGCAACAAAACATAGCTCGGAACGATTGGTACTTGGTAACCGGCAAATGTCATCGTCAGCAGCTGACGTCGACTTTCCCCGTGGCAAGGACAGTGCTAGTACAACTAAAAATAGATCTCATGTGACGTAGCACGTAGGCTTTTGCTGTGCACAAAGTTCGAGTAGTGTAACTCGGAAAGTTTTTATTTTACTCTGTTATCCAATTTAATCTTAACGTTAATGAGCAGGAAACATAAACAGTATAGAATTGTTGCTAACTACTATGTTTGAGGATACTCGACGACGCGTTGCCGCCTGCCGGATATCTCACAATCGTATGGACACCTCGTTACGTTGATTATATTTATCAGTCGGGGCTTAATGAGCGTTTTGTGAGGGTCGGCGGTGGTCGGCCACGCGCCGGCTAACACATGGCATGCCGTGCCCCTCACTAGTAGTTAGTTTCGGCCAGGGGACACTCGGGTCTCTATCGAGGAGTCCCAAGTGTCTCCTGATCTTCGTGAGATAGTGCCGCCCCCCGCGCCCCCCGCGTCCTTCGCCCGGGCGCCCCGCTGTCAATTGCCGACATATGCAGGACCTGTCACTACACTTGTCCGCTGTCGCCGGGAGTCGTAATGCACTGCGCTGTCAGCGTTATCGCCGGCGATAGGGTGCAATTTATGCAGTGCCGTATGCTCACCTGTTTGCTGTTTGTATGTTCATATGGCACGACTGCACGATAAGGTGTCAATGGGCTAAGTTATATGGAAAACCGTTTTCATACTTCTCTAGGTACTTGTATCCAATTTTCATAGGCTAAGGTGAAAAGTAGAGTATGACATTAATTATCAATTCTATGATCACTCTTCATATTATTATAGGGCATGGAGCATCTTTGCTCCATGCCCTATATGAAGATTGAAGAGTGATCATGGCATGGCATCGTGGCATATTGCTCTTGCAAGGTAAACGATGATTTTTAAAAGTTGTCTAATGTCTGCTGGCTTATCTAGTATGCACTATGCAACACCTATCTACAGGTGCATATCTATCGCCCGCACCGGATTCTGAGGCAGGCTCTAATGACTATGTGATTGGCGCTAACTACATCTCCACACAAACATTCCCCCCGCACCCGCCGCACCGCTCGTGCTCCCCGCACCGCCGGGGTCGATGACACAATTCGCCTCACACCTCCCGACACGTTGTGTGCACTACTCATTTATTGTCGACAATGTTGTTTACGACTAGATATCTCGATGTCAGCTAAGTCAGCCATTGATAGAATGTGAAGAAGAAATAAATAATTTCCCAATCAAACGAAAAGTGTCTACTAGTAAATAGGTAGAGTCTAAAATGTCTAAGAAAGTTCAATAGGGAGTGAAGACTTAGGAGCCCCGACAGGCTAAAATTCTAGGATATTATTGGGGTCCGCTGGATCTTTTGAAATATTCTTATTCGCTTCGAGACCTCAAAACGTTAAGAGCTGTAATCTTTACTGTTAGTGCGAGTTCTGGGGACAGGTTCGGAACCAGTCCCCGGGCCTTCATTACGTGAGTCAGCCGCCGCCGCCGCCGCCGGCCGACAGAAACAAAAATCGAACATTAAACTGGAGCAACTGACAGTTATTAAAATAATGAAGTTCATTTAACGTGTTTATGGTCGCAGGGCGCAGGGCGCGGCTTCGAGGGCGGCGAATAATTGTCACAATAAACAGTCGTTAATGGAGTGGCGCCGCGCGCCGCGCCCCTGTTAATTAGCGGAGTGCCCGCGACCGCACGCAGCACGCTGCAACTGCACGACGCGAGTCGCAACTGCACGCTGTAGCTGCACACCTCGACCGCACTCTGTAACACCACTCAAAAAAAATTAAAACATTTATTTCTAAATAGGTTAACAAAGTTAACACTTTCAGAACGTCTACATGAGGCCTACCACCGGTTCGGGAACTAACCCGGCGAGAAGAACCGGCGTAAGAAACTCGCACGCCACCTTTTAATAAAAAGGTGGGAAATTACAATAAGAGCTTAAACTAATTTACACTAAGTATGTAAATATTATGTGGTACAATTATATAATATGTAGAAGCAGCGTGCAGCAGCATGGTCTGTCAGCTTATTTTTCCCATCAGACATCAATCATCAACCAAAATCATTTACCTGCCTTAAACCTTAGCCTTCATGGCCTTAGCACACAAACGTTCTTTAACAACTTTCTAAAATTTATTAATTGAAAGATTTTGGACGTTTTCTGGGGTTTTATTTTATAGGCGTATACAAAATGAAAGATTTACTTACTTTGCTCAGTCTGGTTATTAGTATATCTAGCTTGTGTTTATTCCTAGTGTTCCTGCAGTGAATGTCACTTTTCATTTTAAAATTATTTACATTTTTTCTCCCGTATTTGTGTTGTTATTATTATTGTCCAAAGTGTATTGAGAGGTGACGGTCAGAATTCTTATTTCTTTAAACTTTTCTCTGAGAGATTCAAAGGATAAAATTTTATAAATAGATCTTGACCACTCTAAATGTATTCCGGTGCTGCTAGCCCCACCTGCACGCTAAAATAGCTTCTGACAATCGAAACTTCAACCTGAAATTCAGTGTAGAATTATTTCCCGTGCGAGGAAATCCTGATGAGGCCGGTGAAACGTTTAAAAACTAGCAACCTATACTTAGTACCTACAAACATTAACTCGTGTAATTAACAATAATTGTTAATAATCTTGACGTCGCGTCACAGTCGCAACAGCACCGCAGCTGCACCGCAACCGCGCCACTGACCGCACCCTCGCAGATTGTATAAATTAGTGTTTGCCCACCGAACTGTGGGAGGTTAACGAACTAATCCGACAAATTAGATCCTTGTAGCACAAACGTGTTTTATTGCGTTTTTATTGTTATGAATCGATCCCCAAAAGGAGAGCTTATATACCGTAATTTGGTGATAGTCCAGATAATCAAACTGCATGATCATCCATAAATCATAGACATATAACTGATAGACTGATACCAATGGTTATTTAGCGTTTTGTTTCAGAATTATATTGCTTTAAAAGCTCTGTACCTAAGTAAGTACTAAACTGAGTCAAAGTTCTTTATGAGTTTCAAACTGGCATACGCAGGCTTTTTAGGCTAGGCAGTTGTAGCAAATAAGGCAAGCCCCGTCAAGTAGCATGATAACAAAACTAAATAAACCATCATTGAACTGCAACTAAATAAAATGAAATAAAATTCACGACTTTGAAAGGATCTTCCATAATAAAATATGATGCAAATAACCGGTAGCAGCCAGTAATTGGGCGAATGAAACCGCGTCACCCGCGCTTTATCAGCCGACGTCAGGCCCCGCGCCCCGCATAAATCAAACTGTCAAACTAACTTGAATTAAAAATATACCTAGTAGTACGGGAGCCCTAGAATATTTTTTTTGATGTAATCAACAAAACTTGGTTGACTACGGAACCCTAACAAGCAGATTTTTTGTATATTGATAGGTTAATAGTTATATAATTTAAGAGTAACATTGTCCTACAAATAGAACAATCCATATTTTAGGACCATCAAGTAAAAGTATGAAATCCTTTCTATCTCTGTTAGCTACCACTTTCAAGATTTTTCGCAGATAAAAATGATGTTCGTCTTATCAAAATGAAGCTACTCACAAAAAATTTGCTTCATAGTAATCAAAAAAAATTGTTCTAGGGCTCCCGTACTATAGAAGTATACTGTACAATAAAGTCCATAGTATGGACTCCATACTACGAGATATTATACCTAACAACAAAGAGACGGTCCAAAGAACACTGCAATGCTTATGATTATGAAGCTCAAAGTACCCTGTACTTAGCTCGAGATTGTCGCACAAATCACGACAGTCAATCACTTTTTCTCAAATCACTGAAAAACTCTATTAGTCTGATGTAAAAGTATAGCCACATCGACCGGCCGTTGCATTTACAGTGCAATAAGAAAAACCTTCCGTATGTTTGCGGTAGGTACGTAATACTTACTATAATACTTTAGACGTGGGAAAGCCATGCTTCGGCATGAATGGGCTGGCTGGACCTGAGAAATACCAGGTTCTCACAGAAAACCGGCGTGAAACAACGCTTACGCTGTGTTTCGCCGAGTGAGTGAGTTTACCGGAGGCCCAATCCCCTACGGTATTCCCTTCCCTTCCCATCACTACCCTCCCCAATTACCCTATTCCCTCTTAAAAGGCCGGCAACGCACCTGTAGCTCTTCTGATGCTGCGAGTGTCCTTGGGCGACGGAAGTTGCTTTCCATCAGGTGACCCGTTTGCTCGTTTGCCCCCTTATTTCATAAAAAAAGAACATACTTATAATGAAAATAATGTGCATTGTGCACGTCAAAAATAGCGACAGAGCGAATCGTATATTCATGTTTAGGAAGAAGTTGCGACAGACTAACTTCTAACAATTCTAAATCTCTACTCTAAATCTCATTTGACTTTTCATCAGTAGAACTTTGTTTATGCCTCTTTATCCTTTATTCTATTCAAAACAAGCACATGGATGTTTTATAATTTCATCCGACATGTTACTCCATTTTACGACATCTGAAATGAAACTTAATACGGAACACCCGAGTGACCATTTTCGACCTGCAGGAAATAAATTCACTGACGTGTTACTGTTCTCTGTCTAGGATAGCATCTAAATAAGACATTTTATATAAACACCGCATAATAAATGCTTAGTTTTATTGCGCAACGACCTCATACCGCATCGGCTCTACAGTGTGAAGGCTAGTCCGGTATTAGGTAAACCCGTTTTTCTAAACGAAGCACAGGCGGGTAATTGTAATTAAAATATCTTATCCTGGAATGGAATAGCAGCAATGCAATAAAAATTGCAATGCAGTCATCAATTTTCCCTGCGCGCGGTGCGCTCGGCGCTGCTCGGTGCACCGCTACAGTTATATAACGCGCACTCGTTATACTTTTTACCTTTTTTTCTGCCGAGTGGTAGAACGTGCTCGCCCGGCCGCAGGGCAGCCACACAGCAGGACAGCTCACGTGCTGTGGGAACTGGGAGACAATTGAGCATGCAAATTACGAGTGAATTATTACGACGATGTGCTGCATCGAATTCTTTATTTTAGTAATTACCATTTTAATGACATAATTTCTTTACTAATTACATTTTCTACAAAAAATATGACCAAAAGTGGCCTAAATGATGTGCCTCGTGACACTTTTAAGTTGTCGTAATGTTAGGTAATACAAAAAGTGAAAAGTGGAGTCATTAATTTAAATGAGCACTTAAAATATATTTTAAAAGATACACCGAACGTTTAAATGTTATAAATTGCATAATTTCAGTTTGTTTTGATTCTTTTTTACCTAATCTATGTAGTTTTAACAGTATTTTATTATAATATTTGCTCTACTTTCAGAGTCTTTGTGTCATTAAACCCTTACTGCACTTCTATAGATAGCTAAAGCCTTGATAAATTGTTTTTTTTTTTATATTTTATTAAAAGTAGGTAAACTGTATGTACAATATTATTAAACAACTTGAAAGACGATTCTTAAAAAAGACCCATAAATCGTCCTATTGTAGTCTTTACAATAGGACAATAATTTTGTGTTCATTAACACGATAATGAAACTCCACGTATGCACTCGGTCTGCGTGATACGGTTACGAAGCAATTTCTCATTGATATGTAGGTTATAATACTTATTGTCTGACAATTATTCTGACATACTGGTGTGCCTGCTCTGTGTCCCTGTACGCTCAGCAGCCAGTACAGTTAGTCGGGCGCGGCGCGCGGCAGGTTCGCGACCGTTCGCCGATATGGAGTCGCCATCTCGTCATTCTCCGCCGGCCACCGACCACTGTACCGCTGTAACCGATACCCACCGGCCACTATGATACTCACTACCCCCATATAATCACTAGCCCACTGTATTGCTAGGTGTAATAACCATACTTATGCACTTTATCGGATAGTACGTGATACGTTTACGGTCACACTCGGTATAAAAACACTACAGTATGCATATAGCATATAGTCGCATACCGCCCGCGCCACGCCGCGCCGATCGGAGAATAATTCCAATATCCGTGGGAAACTCAGATAACATTCTATATTCTATGGCGGAAAAGGCAATCGAGGCCTAAGACAAAACGATTAATCATAGGTCCTTTGAATTGTCATTTTTTTAGCACATACTTATGGACTAAGCATTGATTGAGTATGGCTTAAGCAAAAGCTACAATTACAAGAAACAGTAGCACGTTACCCATCGCCACGTGACAGCGTGAAGTGTCGACATATCGGATGTTCGGGACAGGCTCAAGATGTGTTTCCTGCCCTCCCCTCCCCGAGCCCAATTAATGCATACTCGAGTGGCATTTAAAACAAATAATAAAACCAACCGACCGCGACGCAGGCCGGAATATTATCTGTGTATAGGTTGGCTGTATTCTGTATACGGTGTACTGTATAGTGTATACTTCCAAGGCCCGAGTATGCAACAGGTGTTTCTGGGGAGACAAGCCGTTCTATTAAAAACCGTCTTGTAATAATTGCACTTACAAGTTGCATCCATTATAATAATTAATTAAAATTCTTTGTGTGCAGTAAATTGTTATTAACTACTCGCCACCAAGTTTTGCACATTGATGCAAATATGCCTTCAAAGACAACGCACTAAAGATTTCAACGCGTGTCATTGTCTCGTGGCTCAAAAACAAACCTTTTTTCCAAATACTAATTTAGTCTGTCCATATGCTCGTTTGATACAATATGTATAATTTATGATTTTCTCTCATCTTAAACTATAGGAGTGGCATGCGTTTTGCATAACGCATCCTATTGACAGCGCTAATGTACAAATGGCAGCGTACTGCTCGTTTGTCTTTACACATCTAATTACAGCCACAAGTAGCCACTAGATAGTGCTAGGACGAGGAAGACACACTGCGTCACTCGAGCGGCTGAGATTTACCACAGCCACTTCCACCGTCACTGCTACTAATCTAGTCTCATGATTATTTCGCTCTTCAAGAAAAGGTACAGAGAAAGAATGAGTGGTAGTAGACAGTAGTACTATTTTAAGTATGTTCTTTTGTTGCTACACGTCGGTATTTATTACAGAAGACATAATCTGATACATTTTGGACGTCGGCACACACCGCCAGTCGGCCGTTAACGGTTAATTATTATTAAAGTTATAAACATAAATATCGTGCTAATGCCCCTATAAATATTATGTAGAACGTCTCGCGGGGCCGGTGGCGTATTCAAAATCAATTGGGCATCGACGACCCGGGCTCGGGCGGTGCGGGCTCGGGCGGTGCGGGCCGGGCGGGCGGGCGGGGGACCGGTCGCGCGCGGTACACCCAAAACGTGTTCCCGACGTGGCCCGGTGCTTACTGTCGAGTATCGAGGTCTTGTATAATTACATTAGTGAGTACTTGAATATATTCTGTAATGACAGGAGTTTGTTACGTTCTCTAAACTAGGAATGCAGCAGCAGCAGATTCGTTGTATTGTTTAGTAGATGAATAAAAGAATCGAATAGTTGTTGGCGAACAAAATAAGCAATTAATTGCTACGAAAATATTTTGTAATTATAGGTTAATGTCACAATGAATTCGTTAATTCTTGACGACCTCTGTGGCTCAGTGGTGAGCGCATCGGTAGCTCAAGCCGGGGGTCGCGGGTTCGAATCCCGCCGACGGAACAAAAAGTTTTCAATGTTCCCGGGTCTGGATGTGTATTAAATATGTGTATGATATAATAAAAATCTTAAATATATGTATAGTATAAAAGTATTAAATATATTTCCGTTGTCTGGTACCTGTAACACAAGTCCTTTAGGTACTTAGCACGGGGCCAGACTGACGTGGTGTGAAGCGTCCATAGATATTATTATTATTATTATTATTAATGTGGTGATTAGGGGCGAACGTTTGACTAATTGGCGTTTACACGGTGAGCGAGTTTTGGGCAACGCGTTGTGATGTTGCGGCATACTTACTGCCGATTTGGTAAACTGATGACTTTGTGGGACTTAAATTAAAAGAATGAAAAAAACCATCTCAATGATAAGTTAAACACTCCACCAGTATCATAATATCATATCATTTCATAAACTGGTATGGTCTGGCCGGTCGCTCCTTTCAGGATCTACACATTGGGTGAGTTTGGTTATAGTTTCCCTGATTTGACTGTCGCTTATAAACAACTACATTGTTGTTGTATTTCCCGAAGCTTTTTGCGCAGAAAATCGTTGAAGCACGAATCGTTTTCCAAGATATACCCTGGGTCTCAAAGTTTTTTCATACTAAATTTTGTCTATAGCGGTTTTATGATTCGGCGTGAAGAAGTAATGGACAGACAGGAAGACAGCTACGTATTTATGACATTTGCATATTTCCATATGTTGTACGTTCAATGAGTACTTCTTTGAACCGGTGGTAGGCATCATGTAGACGTTCAGAGAACATTTGCAATTTATCTATACTAATATTATAATTGGGAAGAGTTTGTTTGTTTGTTTGTTTGAACGCGCTAATCTCAGGAACTACTGGTCCGATTTGAATAATTCTTTTACTGTTGGATAGCCCATTTATCGAGGAAGGCTATAGGCTATATTTTATCACGCTAAGACTAATAGGAGCGAAGAAATAGAGGAAAATATGGAAAAAACGGGGGAAATTAATGAAAGGGCATATTTGAACGCGCTTATCTCAGAAACTACTTATCCGATTTGAAAAATTTTTTCAATGTTAGATAGCCCATTCATCAAGGTAGGCTATAGGCTATATTTTATCACGCTAAGACTAATAAGAGCTAAAAAATGGATGAAAATGTGGAAAAAACGGGGGAAATTATATGGAATTGCTTATTATCTTATGAACTACTGGAGCAATTTTTATGTTATTTGGCAAACATAAAGAATAGACCACGTGAAGAGACATAGGCTATTTTTTGCTGCAAAATGTACGGTTGCGTGAAATTCCTAAATTACGGAAGCGAAGCCGCGCGGAACATCTATATATAATAAAATCGTATTCATCGTAATAAATTCTGTATATTGAATATTTTTGTACAATAAATAATACTTGGGATGTGATCTACTATGCTAACGCGGACGAAGTCGCGGGCAACAGCTAGTTCTGAATAAAAAAGTTTGAGTTTAAGTCCTCAAAGAACGTACTCGAAACTCGAACGAACGTACGGCTGAGCTGTATGCAGTGTATCTGTAATCTGTATGAAAAATTTGTCTGGCGCGAGACTCGAGAGTGATGGACAAGATTGTGCGGCTGGCGGCTTCCGCGTTACGCCGCGCGCGGTAGCCCCACGCCACGCCGAACCCCGCCTTTGTTTGATGATAAGGTTTTTGTGGATCATCCCGATGTCATTACGTAAATAATATGCCATAGCTATATAACAGAGATTGATACTTACGTTGTTGGTGTTTCATAGCGTCAAGAGATGAAAGCTAGCTTGTTAGATGAGAAAGAGAATAATGTAAACTTAGCACTGCAAATCTTCTGTGTTGTGGCCTACTTTAGTTTAATGAGAGTTTTCGGTATCTCTCGACGCGACGTGAGCTCCTGGGGTAGATCCCATCAGGTTAAGTCGAGAGACTATTGTATGGTTTTATATTTATATCACAGAGGAAAGGGAGAGCGGAGCTCGTTGTACACGAAGATTACAATACAATCTGGCACTTAACAGCGGGCGTGGGCGTGGGCGTGGGCCCGACCCGTGTCGCCCAGCAGTGGGCACACCGCGCTATCACCGCACGCGAGATCCACAACAGAACAACAATACACGGTCATATTTACCTGCACTTGTACAGTAGATCACAAAGATTAGATAGCTTGGGATAGTCGTAGTAAACATGGCTGTGTCGTTTACCAGGTTTGTCTAATGTCTATACTCCGACACCGAGAAGCAGGCAGCTTTAATACTGTTTGTGTAGTAGCCTGTGGCAGCCAGTAGGCGCGCAAAGCTGCAAAGGCTTTTAATGCGTGACGTCATAAAAGTCATAACCAGAGTTTACTGGCATATTTAACAATCCTTCGTAATTTATGAGTCATTCGTTTATTGTTATTTTTTTTAATTATTTGCATTGAAGAAACCAATAAGAATACACCTACTTAATTAGGGGCAATAAGCAGCCAGGGCCCAGGTACAACGACAAACAGTACTTAACATTAATATCACATAACATTCAAAGGCAAAATCCATTTCTTAAGCCGCTGTGCATTATGAGGACAGGATTATTCAATGCACTAAGTATGCTCTAGTCCTACAGGAATTGATGAGATGACCCTTCCGGCGTTATGGCACACCTGTTCTCTGATCCGGGGATCAGGATTAAGGGGCCTCGCTACGAATTAATCAAAGTTATACAAACATTACGATTATTTTATAGCATAATATAGTTTATAGGCATTGAATTCTTCATGTAATATAAACTCGGCACTCGCCGCGCGCCGGCCGCGCTCGCTCGATATGGACAAATCCTGTGTTGCTGAACATCCGTTTGAGCAACCGATTAACTATCATTACACCGCACTGTTTAAACATTAAACGCTGCCTCGCCACAGATATTATATTGATTGCACATTATTTTGCAAACCACCTGTCCAAGATTAGAACTGAATCGATTCGCTCTCAAAGGGTGAACACTGGAAACATGGGAAGATAATTTTATTCCGGTTAGGAGTTTATATGGTCTAGGACCTAGGTGTAAGTTAAGGTCGCGCAAGGGCATCGACATCGGGGCCACGCGATAGAGTCTGAGAAGTCGGGAGTTGCGCTCGGGACTGCCGCTTGTGATTCCGGTCGCGCGGGGGCAGCTCGCGGCACCGGCATACCAACAACAAGCGGCTACCCGCGCCCGCGACTGCAGCATACTGAGTAGTACACCACGACGCCTTCCAGACCTAAAACGTACGGGAATACTCTTCGATCTAAACCGAAGCCGTTTTTTAATTATAAAGGATTTAAATATTATTTGTAACTGTATCTAGACATCGACGCACCTCGCACTTTGTTTCGCTCGAATGTCAGAAAATCAGAACTCAGGACGACTTTTCGGCCTGCGAGTCCTGCGAGGCTTTTCTAGAAACGGTTTGTAATCCTGTAGCATCCGAGGCGGAGGGCGTGTCTCCAGCGGCAGGGAGCTAGCGGCCGGCGCGGGGTAGCGGTAGCCGGTAGCCGGTAGCGACTAGCGAGCAGGTGGCAGGTGCACCGCGCGACCTTCACACTCACGGCGCGGCCGCGGGCTCCGCACTACACGGTCTATCATGCACGAGGCTATTTATACACCATTGTGTTTTATTTTCAATGTAACTGTGATATGCCGCGGTTCCGTTGACCCGATGTGTCGCCGCGAGCGCCGCTCGATGTCGAACGATCCCAGCTTGTCTCTTTGGCAGAAAACGTATTATTGTGCAAGTAGCACTTTTCACACTTCTTATATTAGAAAAACTATACGAAAACCGCAGACGAGAACCACAGACGAGAACGAAGATAACATGACGCATGGATTAGAAACTGTCTAGGACGTAACTTATCGTGAACTGTGCGGCGAATATGCTAAGCAGTTTGGGCTTCTATTTCTTACATCGAGTATCCGGGCTCGAACGGGCTAATGAGCTCGGTACTAATGAGTAATTAAAGTAGAATGCAACCGAGTCATTTTAATAATTTAGTCATCTTCATACAATTTGCAAAGATAATAAGAGAAAAATAATGTTATTAAACATTTTGTTCGCACGGAGCAGTCTACAAAATTTGAGATAAATGGCTCACAAATCACAATAGAGCATAATATACTTATTTAAGTAATACTGTGAAACCTCAGGGTATTGAAAAGTTGAATATTAATTACATAATTACCGATTTTTCTTCTATGGTTCCCGTTTGAGCAATAACAACTTCCTGAATGGATTAAATTAAGTGTTCTTAAATCTTAATTGATGAGCGAGGAATGATTCCACGTGGCGGAGTGTTCGTGTGAGTGTTAATAACAAATATTGTCCCTACTCCTGAACCCAAAAGCCCACTACCGATAGTCCCTTTATGCCGCGAGTCGAGACAATATCAACGCAGTATCATGTCAGCAATACAATGTCGACGTTTCAGAACACGTCTTATCTGCATGTAGATACGTCCCCTGGCACCCCGCCAACTCATTGTTGACTCAAGTGGCGCCCGAGCTATTGAAACAATATTGTGTTTTATAGGTGTCCCGATCGACTGCCTGCAATTATAAAGTGTGGTATCATCGCCGCGGGCGCTGCGGGGGGCTGCGGGGCGGCGCGGGCGCGGGTCGCCGACCGACATGCGGCATTCAGAATGCCAAGGACACCACCCTGCCCGCCCCCCCGCCGACCTCGCACCCCGCACTCCCCGCTCGCGCCTGGGACAGTGCGACACACATTAGCATCCTCCACCACATCGACTGGTCGCCTACCTTCGTGATCACTATTTGTATCCCACGTACTTGCGTATTAGTTTGTATCCCACGTGGCGAGCCACGTTTCCTCGACGCACGCCCGGCTCGGCGCGACACTTTAAATGCCATACCTCATCGCCGCCGTGTAAACACAGCGTAATGGCCGTGGGCATTTTCAAAAAAATGTGTACCCCTGGTTTTTACCTTGTCCCTTGACTTCGCTACAGATTATTTGTAAAAAATTACATACTAACATTTTGTAATTTTAATGTAGGAGCAAAAACAAGTTTTCTTTTATTAAAATACATTCACGTTTGTATAAAATTTTATTTAGTATGAGATTTATAAGGGTTTTTAAGTACCGAAACCTATTAAATTCACCTGTCCCCTTCCCAGAAGTTGTAACAAAATCTTTAATAACTATTTTTTTTCTTAAAGTAAGTTACTTAAAAAACATATGTTAGATTCCTAAATACTTAATGTATCAATTGTTATTTCTTGTTATTGAAAAATCTAACATAATTTAACTACAAATTAATTAAAATTATAATCATGAAAAAACAACCCGGCCGGAATGTTCGGTTTAGTGACCGTTTTTTTTAGTTTTATAAACATACTACAAAAATATTTTCGGCACTAAATGATAGCACTATATTTCATTGTACATCGAGAAACTTCAATTTGAATTTAGTAGTTAAAAATCTGCTACAAGACGCGGACGCAGGTTGGATGGTTCTTCAGGAACGGTTTATTTGTTCAGATAAGTGACCATATTTTGTAAGCATTATTATACTTTCTCCAACTGTTTTTACTGTTGACACGTTGCAAAATTAGCTTAGTATTTAGTAAAAAAAATGAAATTGTGATAACTATTATCGGTTATTTACAAACACTTTAAAAGTAAAAGAAAGTAATATTACGTGACTTCCGACTTGTGACTTTTCGTATGGTCACATATAATGGAACGGACAAGTCACAACAGGCGGAAAGCATAAGGCTTAGTTCACATTTTAAATAAATTATTTTTTTATTCACAGATTTTATTAAGAAAATTGGTGATTTTTAAACTGGTACTATTAACGTACAAATATATTTTTTATTACTTATGTGTTAAGGTGACGCCGCGTTAAAGTAAAAAACCGTTTTGGATATGTTTTAGATTGCTAGTTTTCTTTGCATCTAGACATCGGATTATATGCATTGCATACTTGCATATGCAAATGCATATTATAATGTCACTTTTTAGGCGATAGTGCATATTTTGGCAATTTTGCATATTTCGGTAGTTTAACTTCTATGGGCATTAAGATGGCAATGGGAAAATGTTGGTAGACAATTATTATTGGCGTATAATAAATAAATAAAAACTAAAAAGGCTTTATTTCAAGAAATTAAAAATTTTGATTTTATGAAATTATAAAAATTGGCGCTTTTATTAATGTCACTACCGGAAAAGTCTTAAAAATAATAATAAATTTTAATATTAAGTTACTTTTGATTGATTGATTAAATACTGACAATGAACTTTAATTTTTTAGCTTTAGTCATTGCTGAGAAAAATCGATATCGCTACAGCCAAATTATAAAGGCGTCGACTTTACTTAACAATAACAAATATACTATTTAAAATTTAAGTAAGTACCTAAAAGTTTTATTTTTTTTTAATAATTTTGATTTTATTTCCACTACTTTTCTATCAGTAAAGTTGAAAATCATTTTGTGTCGTTGATATTTGCAGATTTATAATAACTAGACATCAGATTATATGCATTTGCATACTTGCATATGCAAATGCATACAATGTCACTTTTTAGGCGATAGTGCATATTTCGGTAGTTTAACTTCCATGGGCATTAAGATTGCAATCGGAAAATGTTGGTAGAAAATTATTATTGGCGTATAACAAATAAATAAAAAGTCTTTATTTCAAGAAATTAAAAATCCTGGATTTTATGAAATTATAAAAATTGGCGCTTTTATTAATGTCAATACCGGAAAAGTCTTCAAAAAAATAATAAATTTTAATATTAAGTGACTTTTGATTGTGCATATTTTGTGCATATTTCGACCATTTTTCGTGCATATTTGCATGGATATTTCGGCACTTTGATCGTGCATATAATTCGATGTCATTAATAACTTAGGAATTCGTAGACATGTGAACACATCTTTATGATTATGAGATGTTCGTCCCTCTAATTAATGAAGTTAAATCTATGAAATCAAAGAATTTTTTACTTTTATAAGTAGTGCAACAATAAAAATGTTTAAAGAAAAGGTTTTTGTGTTATAAAAACTTCTTTATATATGTTAAATATTACTTACTCATGTAAAAAAATGAAAAATAACCTAGTGGATAGGTCACATAGTCACACTATGGATTAAAAATAATTGCTACTCTTGTTGATCCTTGAAATTATCAAATTTTTTTTTAATAAACAATTAAATATGCATTTCATTAGATTAAATTAACGAAGAAATCCATTTATTGCTGTATTTTTTTGTATTAAATTATATTTTACATTTAGTCGCACAACGGAATCTGTTTCGTCGAAAATTCGATTTTGTTTCAATAATATCAGAATAATATAACGTTTTCAGCGTTCTTTTTAACTTATTCCATTAGTTCAATATTTTTCCTTGTATATGACATTCAAATAAAGGTAAATAAATGACCTTAAAAAATATAGACATATTTTTGCAAGGGTACACGTTTTTTTGAAAATGCCCCCGTAATATGTGCATAAAATACTAAGTACACGAGTAGGTGCCGTCCGCTTACCGCAACATTGGGTCAGTGGCGTCGCGGTCGGCACTCACGGCAGTATACGGATCGAGGCGGGGCCGGCTACGACTCACGAGTCACTTCACGTTAATAACATTGTTCGATGACAAAACTGAGCAATAACGAGTAGGTTCGGGGGATCGAGCCGAGCGGTCGACGCGGGCGCGGGGCGGCTAGTTGGGCAGCTGGGGCAATAAACCCGTTAAGTGTCGATAGGCCGGGAATTCGGGCGACGACCGTTAGCGACCGGTTCCTTATCACCGCCGCGCCGCGCCGTCAGGCCGAGATGCTGTGAGAACTCACTAATTACTCATTACGACCACTGGCCACTAGCCACATTAGCCCCTAGTTGGTTGCCCGCTGTCCGCTCCCGGGAGGAAGGACCTCGACATTTCATGTTAGGTACTAAAGGACGGACCCACGCAATCGTAACTTGTATATTTGCTACACCCACTATTCACTTGCTACTAAAAGGTAAAAGATTATAATTTGACACGAATAAAAGAAAGACCTTCACTGTCTTTAAAACATTACCGCAACGCGACGAGCCGAGGCGAGGCGCGGCGCGGCATAAATTCATATGGATTTGAGTTTTGACAGATTCGCAAGACGTTTCGCGCAATTGAAATCTCTCAAATCCATACAAATTTTAAATTTATGCCGCGCCGCGCCTCGCCTCGTCTGATTCAACCAAATCGTTACGCAATCGTACCATGGATATGGCAGCAACTTCGATATCCGCCGTAGTGATTAGCCAGGATATATCGACAACAACTATTATCTGCAAATATAATTAATCTGTCGTTATCGGGCGATTGCAATTGTCGCTATCGGCGATAAGCGATAAGCGCGACGTGCGGCGCTACCGTGCGATGCGCGGCCGGCGCGCGCGCCGTCAGCTACCGAGGGCCGCGCTCCGCTAAACACCAACAAGATTGTAGTTGTAGAATGGAAGGTGTAACATTTAGAGCAGATATTTTAGACTTGGTGTGTGTACGTTTTCAATTTTCTCCATGTACAACATAGAAGCTCTGTTGTACATGGCCCTAAATGTTTCTCGTTTAAAGATTTGGTGAAAATAATAATAACAATAATCAATGGATGTGGCCTGTGGGCTGTGATATACTTAGTCGATATTGATAGCAAATATTATATAAGTTGTGAAAATTTTTAATGCATAGTGTGACCATTTAAAAACGTTTGATCGAGGATCATTCCAGTTGATGTTAATATTAGCCCCGGCGCGGCGGGTGCGGGGCGGCGCGGGCGGGCGGCGGCGGCGCGGGCGGGCGGCGCGGCGGCGGCTCGGGCGTCCGCGAAACTTCCTGTTGCTCGCCCGCGACTCGCGACTCGGGCCGCGACCGATTTCTTCACATATTTTCACTAATATAAACTTCGTCACTCGCTAGCTATTACAGCGCTATCTATTCCAATATAATATTATGTCGTTTTTATGTAAATAGTCCCGGTGTGTTATGTGTGGAGAATGCTTTCGCTCAGTGAAAGTTGCAGCTCAAAATAAGGTTACCTTCGTTAATAATAGGGCTGTCGAGAGAAGCTGTCCGTCAGAAAAGACATGATATTATAATGATCAGAAAATATGTACCTTTTATCTGCGGTAAATTAGTTTTTACCACCTAACCTCCTGTAGCTAGATAAAATAATTTTTATTTTTACGTCACAAGTTCACAACCTTAGCTGTTGGAAATGAATACTAATTAAATTATTATAGTTAGGTTAGAAATTTCAAACGCATCTGAGTTCCTATAGTAGTTCGTCTTATTGAAGCCCATATTTTAATGCCAACCGACTATCAAATCTTTCCGATAAGATATATTTTGTAACATAGAACATATTTTATAATATTAATTTTAATTGTCTTTTGAATCATGCGCGGTATCAGAGTTTAACAAGAAGGCATTTTTGATTAATAGTGCGAACGACGTAACAACAAAGGCGTGAAATTTTCATTAAATATTATTAAGTAATAATATGATACAACGATTAGTCAGTAAGTACTTAGGTTTTTGCTGTTTACCAGGAAAGTTTTTGCGTGAATTTTAGTCTAGTCTTTGTCAGTTGAGCGGTATAACTTATAAGTTATAAGGGACGGATGAAAAATCAACGTACTAACAGGGCAAGGCCCGTGAGACAGTGTTAGTACTTAGTAACTTGTAACTACTTAATAGTTATAAGGTTCTGGGTTGGTAGATACTATATTCTACTCCCAGAGCCGCCAGCCCTGTTCCGCCGGCTGCACGCGCGACCTTTGCGTGACAGCACATGATAGTTTTTAAATTCATACAACAATAAGTATCTCCCCGCCGCGCCGCACGTAGAGACAGCGGTAAAAACTCCTGCGAAATAAATGTGTACAGACCGTAAAGACTTATGTTACACTAGCTGTTGCCCGCGACTTCGTCCGCGTGGACTTCAGTTTATAGCGCGCGATGTCAACAAAATTGGTGTCAAAAGCTTTTATAAAAAAACCCTGGTACCCCTTAAATCAATACAGCTGTGCAGTGTGCACACAATAAGTATTTCATTTTTTTATATTAAACTTTATATTTTATGCCAAATTTTAAAGCTTATTTAGCCCTCCAATTACACAACTTTACCCATAAACTATTTATCATTGATAGATTTAAGGTTACGTCACTGCACAGATAAAGTACTGAGTTATTTAATACCGTAGAATAAATATAACAATCGAAAAAAATCGAAACTTAAATGTAAGATGATACCACGTCTTATAGAAAGACTTTTGAGCAAGCGTCAGCGCGATGTAGAAGACGCACGGCGCCATCTATTATGAATTGTTGGAACTAACTTAATTTGAACAAATTTACGCATTTTCACCCCCTTACAACCCTTTTTTCCAGTAAAAAAGTAGCCTATGTCCTTTCTCAGGCTTTAGACTATCTGTATACAAAATTTCATTACAATCGGTTCGGAAGTTTTGGCGTTTGGCGTGAAAGCGAGACAGACAGACAGACAGACAGAGATAATTTTGGCGTTTGGCGTGAAAGCGAGACTGACAGACAGACAGACAGACAGACAGAGATACTTTCGCATTTATAATATTAGTATAGATTATGTGCACACTGCACAGCTGTTTTTGGGTATTTTGATTAATTAAGGGCCGCGCTACACCGGAATGGCGCTGCCATGCGAGGCGTGCACTTTCAGCGCTGCCATTCCGGTGTAGCGCGGCCCTAAGAGGGGTACCAGGGTTTTAAAAAGTTTTTAAATTTGAAACAAATTTTGTTGACACCGCGCGCTATAAACTAAAGTCCACGCAGACGATGTCGCGGGCAACAGCTAGTTATGAATAAAAACAATAATTTATAATAAAGTAAGTATGATTAGTTCTGTTACAATAATGCAGTAAAAAATAAAACGCCATCTGTTTTCATATATTAGAATTAAAATGTTGATTGCATTGATATATTTTCTGGATGGAATATAGGCCAACACGGTACACTCGAACTCCTTTATTTTAGAGCGCCTTCTGTTGTCAACTTGTCACATATATTAGAAATGCAGTAGGAGTTCTATAAGATAAGATAGATTGATTATTATTATACCAAGTGATTATATTATTAAACATAATATTCTGACGTATTAAAAACTATAAACAAAAACATACTAACTAATAAGTATGATTAGTTCTATGTTACAATAAAGTAAAAAATAAAACGCCATCTGTTGAATCGTATTAGAACTAAAATGTTCATTCCATCGATATATTTCTGGATTTTTTATAATATTATACATAAAATATGTTTAAGATTTTTGAAATTTTATTTTAATACACATCCAAGACCCAGGAACATTGAAAACTTTTTGTTCCGCCTGCGGGACTCGAACCCAGGACCGGGGGGGATGAGCGCTGGCCACGCGCAATGCGAATTCATTTTCATCGATATTTTCATGGAAATAACATATTTTCCCACATCAAAATGTAGCCTATGTCCTTTCTCAGACTCTAGAATAACTGTATACAAAATTTCATTGCAATCGGTTCAGTAGTTTTGGCGTGAAAGCAAGACAGACAGACAGACAGACAGACAGACAGACAGACAGACAGAGATACTTTCGCATTTATAATATTAGTATGGATCTAGCGGGATTCTTATACCGACCACAAAAGGCTTATTTTCATAGAAACAGCTAGACGAAATATATTTTAAAGTATTACGACTATAAGCAGGTATTTATAATATTTAAGTAGGGAAAAAACTGAGTCAAACGTTATAGCTCGCACGGTACACATTGGTTTTTCGAATTATTTCGTATTGTTTTCACTTAGGGTGGGTTACAACTTACTTTAACTTTAACTGTTACTTTAACTATAACTTTAACTACAATGCAAAATGTCAAATCTTCAAGTCAACGCCATCAAGACGCCATATTTAACCATAACCATGGAGCTCGACAAGGCTTTAAATGCACGTGGCGAAAAAAGGAACTAACGCTGTCATCATACAAAAACGCCATTTTTGACAGTTCTTCTTTACCCGCAGCGCCCTCGCCAACGTTCATATAAAGCCTTGTCGGACCAGCAACGCTTTCTGTCAAATTCTGTGGTCAAAGTTAAGGTTAAAGTTAAATTATCCTTAACTATAACCATAACTTTGACCATAACTTTAACTTTAACCACGCCTCTGGTGTAACCCAACCTTAGATTGTTTCTGTGTCCAATAAAAATAATTACATCTTGAGCCGTTCGAAATGTCGAATATCTTTGCATTCTTTCCTCATCCTTAAAAATAATAATACAGCATCATGAATAACTAAAAGCTGCTCTATGTGCTTCCTGTTAGTGAGCTGTTACAGCATACACAAACAGTTAAGGCACACGCTAGTTTTAATAATAATAAACGACTAATAAAGAACGATTGCAAAGTTGCAACAAAAGAATCCGTGCAGCTCAAAATGCACTCCACTCTAGCTAGAGCATAGAGACAAACAGTCAATGCGGTTATAGCATCTACATTCTACAGGCTGTAACGAAACTGAGTGATAATACTTTAGGATGTGTATGGGTCCCCTGTGCAGAGTTCGCTATAGCGAACTAAAAAGTTACTCTTTCAGCGCTGCTACTTTCATGATGAAATTAGTAGCGCTGAAAGAGTTACTTATTTTTACCTTTGCATGGAAAAATTCATGACGCGGCGGCGCTTGCCCATACAAAATACCAAAAAATTGCTCTTTCAGCACTGCTACTTTCACAATGAACTCTATACAAGGGACAGATACCCACCCTAAATTATTATCATTTGGTTTTCTTACACCAGAGTTACACCTTGTACAAACAGTTCGTCTGACGTCTGTTTTACCTGGATGCGGCACATCCCTCGTTAATTGTGATTGTGTTGCGATCACGGACGTAATCAAACGCGATACTATCTGGCTAGCACTTAGGAGGAATATAATTATACAAAACGTTTGTACGGGCCGCGTGAACCGCGTCGGCGCGTGTCACCGCGCGTATTTATAGTTAGCGCCGCTCACGCCGCGCGCCGCCGCAAATAGCCGGCACACATACCGGCGTGAACTTGCCACTGGCCCCAGCGCCCGCGCCGTCGCCGCCGATGTGCGTCGCTGGCGACAACGAGCCCCGTGAACCATCGACTTCCTTAGTCCAGTTGTTAATGAAACCCTGAGAATACCTCGCGACATTCAGACTGGAATACTGCAACAACGCCGTCTCTCCGCCCACCTGGTCTACGTCAAAACGACGACCTACCTGCTACGGTGGTCGCGCTAATAGCCGACGTCGGCGGAGGTTTACCCGGTGCGCGGTAATCAGATGATACCCCGTCGGTAATGATAGGCGTTTATTCGTTTACAATGTTCGGTGCACACATCAGTGGGTTCAGCACCGCGACGACTGCCGCTCCGCGTGCGGCGCCTACCTGACATCTGCCGATCGTTTCATTTACACACGTCATAATAGATCCATTATTATTAATAATCGCAAAAAAATAAAAAATAACTATTATTATTAATAGTCATTTTTGTAGGAGGGACTTTTGAGAAAGATATAATATGACGTACCTATTAACCAATGAAAATTGAATTTTTAAGACCAAGATGTAGGGGACGTACCTACATTACAAAAATGTAACAGGGTAGGCGATTAGGTGGTAATTGCTTCATTATTGTCACGTGTCAGATTGTAGACTTATTCACAATTCCAAATAGCGTACCTACTGTGTACATAACCGGGGCTATAAACCGGTGGAACCCGGCCGGCGTCCCGATCGGGGGACTAAATTCTCTCGTAAGGTTGACAACGCTCGCGCACGGCCTAAATCCAACACCTGCAAGCGGGACAGTTTTACAATCGATCCGATTCGATCTGGGAATTGAGCCCCAGAGACCGAGCACGGCGCGGGCGCAGGGTCACGGACCACGGTCCGCCGCGTTAAGGTGTACACGGACAATTTGTCGTTTCGATCGATCATCAAGAAAATCGTCCAATCGATCTTTTGAACGTAAAATCGTTTGCGATATTGCTACACACGTACAATTTGTCGTTCGATTTTAACATCGAGGAGATAAATCGTTACGATAATTGTCCCGTGTATGGCCACCTTTAAAACAACCTATAATATTAATTAATACTCACGTGTTACACTTCAATTATTTCGCGTGTTCGTGTCCAAACTTACGTAGTAACTGCTTAGTAATCTATGTCCAAACTCCAAACTCATGTTTTCATACATAGTACTTATCTGTTTCATAAGACACTTTTACTATTAAGTAGGTCCTTACTACTTAGTAATAGTATGCGTTATGATATTATTATTACTGATAAACTTATTAATAAGATTTATTTCATATAAAGGAGTGAGCACACTGAGACGGGCCGTGCCGGGGCTCAGCGTGCCGGGGCTCATCGCAAAAATCCGCCTCCATACAATTTGTATGGAAGCGGAAATCCGCTGCGCCCCGACACAGTGTGCGATACGCGCATCCGCTTCCATACAAATTGTATGGAGGCGGATTTTTGCGATGAGGTGCCGGGGCACGCTGAGCCCCAGCACGGCCCGTCTCAGTGTGCTCACTCCTTAAACGAGGACTTTCGCAGTTAACCCTTATTATGCGACCTGTCAAAATTCTTGCAATACCTGGGGTCGACCCGGACAGAGTAGACAGAATGATAGAGTATGCCGACTTAGAACCACAATAGACATAACTACCAGTAGTTCGACTGCAAAGAAGCGGACAGGTTTCAATATTTGTCAAATTCGTCGGGTTTCACTAGGATTATGAACGGAATGTGCCTCGCGCTGGCTGATATAATTTATTTTTAAATATTTAAAATAAAGATTTCAAAATTGGATTCTGACAATTTTGATCGCATGTGCCAAAACACAAACAACAATACGACCAAAGAGGAACACGTCCATCGAATATGTCATATTTTTAAATTCGTAGGTAACAAGTTATCAACCCTAGCGACGATTTTCGTCATAATACGACAAATTTAAAAATTTCAACATCAGTTCTAAGTCGGTATACTCTATCATTCTGTCTACTCTGTTAGAACTGATGTTGAAATTTTTAAATTTGACGTATTAAGACGAAAATCGTTGCTAGGGTTGTTAAATTGTTACCTACGAATTTAAAACTATGACATATTCGCTGGACGTGTTCCTCTTTGTTCGTATTGTTGTTTGTGTTTTGGCACATGCGATTAAAATTGTCAGAATCCAATTTTGAAATCTTTATTTTAAATATTTAAAAATAAATTATATCAGCCAGCGCGAGGCACATTCCATTTATAATCCTAGTGAAACCCGACGAATTTGACAGATATTGAAACCTGTCCGTCTCTTTGCAGTCGAACTACTGGTCGTTATGTCTATTGTGACCCGGATTAAGGAGTAAGGACGCGTAACTGTCAGAGTTTGACAGCTCAGTTTTTTAGCTAAATTATAATTTTTCCCAGATTCAAAGTGGAATTATGTTAATTCATAATAAAAATCACATTGTATATAAAATATTATTTATTTTCTTCTAACTTTATGTCTGCCTAAATATAAAAATAAAATATGTTGTACAGAACTTTTGAGAAAAGGTAGTTAAATAAACAATTTTAAATAATTTTCTGATTTATTTTTTAAATAAAACAATATAAGTAATATTTTGATTCTCAAATTGTATTTTATTTACACTTCAGTACATTAGGTATAACGTATAAGATACAAATAAAACTTCACATGCCACTATACATTTTAATTACACAACAGTTGTTTTAAAATAAGTCGTGGGAGTGCCATGCTTCGGCACGAATGGGCCGGCTCGACCGGAGAAATACCACGTTCTCATAGAAACCGGCGTGAAACAGCGCTTGCGCTGTGTTTCGCCGAGTGAGTGAGTTTACCGGAGGCCCAATCCCCTACCCTATTTCCTTCTCTACCATCCCCTATTACCCTATTCTCTCTTAAAAGGCCGGCAACGCACCTGCAGCTCTTCTGATGCTGCGAGTGTCCATGGGCGACGGAAGTTGCTTTCCATCAGGTGACCCGTTTGCCCGTTTGCCCCCTTATTACATAAAAAAAAGTCACTTGTCAAGTCATAGCCAATTTTTCATTGACTTTTATGTTCTAATTTTTTACTAAACCGAACGAAGTAAAGACATACCTACTTAAGTATTTCCTTTCTTCTTTTTTATAGGTTAGGTTAGGTTAGGTTTTAAGATTAAATATTATATTTAAATACGTCGTTTCGAATGGAAAAGAGGACCCGTCCATGGCATCCGGATTCCGGAACCTCGACTGCGGAGTCTGTTATTAATCGCGTCCGGAATCCGGGCCGTCGACAGTCCACACGATAAGGATCCAAGTAGCTATCAGAAATGCCCACGTTAGCTCGCTCTCTACAAGTATTTTCTAAGCATAGTGGTTAAAAGGAAAACTGTTTGAACCGAAACATTACCGACGCAATATAATATTTTGTGCAACAACTAACAAGCAACCTTTTCCTGAAAATATAATATAACGTTTTGCATAATATTACAGAAACTTTCATCACATGACTTAGGCCCATGTAAAGCACTTTACACTGAAGAGAGTAAGCGGAGAGAGTTTCGTTAAGAGCCCATATGACCCTAACTTGCCTACATACATTAACCTAGATCTCAAAATCTGTAAGGTCTAGAAAACTGATTTTTTGACACAAGTAACTTCAGTTCATAAAGATTAAATGCTCAAGACGAAAACACGATTACTCAAAAAATGCTCGATAGTTTCTTTTTTACAAAAAACCTTGTTTTAGACACATTTTTGCTTGGATCTTCGAAGTTTACTGACTTTTCTTTAATATTTTTTAATATCTAAAAAGGCATTGATAAAACCTAAATTTGCTCAAAACACTTTTTTCATAATCATTATAGTTCGTCTTTTATTCAAGTAAAACTAACTCGGCGATGATTCCGCGCCGTCCTTTTTCACCTGGCATATGAAAGACGGGCGTGAGTGTGAAGAGAGAAGGACGATGTTTGATTTTTAGAGTCAGGTGTACTCTTAAAGTTAAAACTTTGTAAGTACGTGAAGCATGTTAACCATACGAGTTCTCACATACACGCGCTGTGGGTGTGTCGTGTATAGACTACGGTGTAATTTGTAGTTGTGTACGTGCAACTACACACCATGATGTGCGGACTCAGTGATATTAAACACGGCGCATTAACGGAATTAATTTTTATCGAGCGGTCGGACTACAGTCTACACCTGCACCAGCCACACCACTCGCTTCTCGCCGCTCACCGCTCGAGGTGCCACTGTAGAAGTAGATTACCTTTTTGAAATCCAAAAATATGTACTGTATAGACAAAATTCATGCTCGTTAATTTCAAAACTTTTCTTTTCCACGAAATTTTTTTGCACTGACTGCACGGTGTAGTGTAGACGTGGTTAAACCGTATATGTATTAGCGTATGTTTATTACGCGCGTACTTATATTAGGTGCGCGGACGAAAGAAATTTTGCCGATAGTACTTTCCTCGTGAAACTACGCTATAACGCTACCCGCACTATTATTAATTTCGAACATAATATTTAAAGCAAATTTTGTAAGTAAGTGTCGAGATGTCGAACGCTTTTCTCAGTTATATAATAAGGAGTTTGTTGGATACCCGACTAACCCAGAGTAGACAGAATTATAGAGTATACCGACTTAGAGCTGATGTTGAAATTTTTAAATTTGACGTATTATGACGAAAATCGTCGCTAGGGTTGTTAACTTGTTACCTACGAATTTAAAAATATGTCATATTCGATGGACGTGTTTCTCTTTGGTCGTATTGTTGTTTGTGTTTTGGCACATGTGATTAAAATTGTCAGAATAAAATTTTGAAAACTTTATACTTATTTAATATTTAAAAATAAATTTTATCAGCCAGCGCGAGGCACATTCCTTTCATAATCCTAGTGAAACCCGACGAATTTGACAGATATTGAAACCTGTCCGTCTCTTTGCAATCGAACTACTGGTCGTTATGTCTATTGTGACTAACCCTTGGTAAAATCGTATCGTATCTAGCAAAGGGCAGGGCGATCCCTCCGACATACTTTTTATGTTTAAATTAACTCCATTTAAATAATTACCTTCGTCGTTGGGAGTGCGGCCATAATAATTTATAATTAAGCCCACGCCATAACGCAATATTTCACTGAAGTTAGGTCACCTGTTGCTCGCGATCATTTTTAGGGTTCCGTACCCAAAGGGTAAAAACGGGACCCTATTATTAAGACTTCAATGTCTGTCCGCCTGTCCGTCTGTCTGTCTATGTGTCTCCAGGCTGTAACTCAAGAACCGCTATAACTAGATTTCTGAAATTTTCACAGATTGTGTATATCTGTTGCCACTATAACAACAAATACTAAAAACAAAATAAAATTTATATTTAACGGGGGCTCCAAACGTGATTTTTTTGCTCGATATCAATAACTGCAACACATAGGCACTTGAATTTTTTATTTTATTTATTATGGCAACAAACAGTCATATATACATAAAATTTACATTAAGTTTACAATAATAATAACGATAATAATAATTAAGATTAAAGACCTACAGTGTCCAAGAATTATATACAAATATATCAAAATTTGTACCTGCATTCTAAGCAAATAAACAATCTATCTATCTATCAAAGAAAACAAAATTAGAAAATAATAATATGTTAAGTGTATACACTTAACAGTGAGACATGAGATGAAATATAAAGATTACTTAAACATAGGAATTAGGAAGTTTAAAGAGATAAGTAATATGAAATGATTTTCGCCGGTCGGAAAGCGTAAGTTAATAATTGTATTTACGCAAGGCTTCATTATATGTAGTGGCCTCTGCGTTATTTCGGTAACTAAGTGATTTGACAATTTTTTTTTTTTTCAATCAATCAATCAATCAATCAATCATTTATTTGCATTAAAAGTGGTACATTAGATGTTCACATAAGTTCATTGGTCAGGTCTTACACTTTTAACTATGAAGATAGCATGCAAATATTTTAAAAGTCATAGAATCTAACAACATTTAACTAATAATACAAGGCAGTCTGTGTGAAAATATTCAGAAAAAACAATAAAAATGTCACATCATTCCATAAAATTATTAAAATAACAGTTAGTAATAACTGCATAACATTTTTAGAATACAATAGGACAGTTACAATTATACAATTACAATAAATACAGCAATGTCAAGAATAATAAATTTAGTTTAAGTTACAAGATTAATATGTCAATGTCAATCATTAAAATACAATAATATAATATAATTAGTTAAAAGTTTAATATTATAAAATTATGTCAAAATGATTATAAGATTCATTCAGCCTTACTATTAAATAACTCTTTGACTGAGTAGAAGTTTTTACTTAACAACCATTTTATGATTTCCCTTTTAAATTTGTTGTATGGCAAACATTTAAGGGTCGATGGAATCGCATTGTATGTTTTTATGCACATGGCATAAAATTGTTTTTGGTATAAGGTTGTTTTGGGAACCACATCTAACACTAGTCGGTCGGGATTTCTTGTATTGCGGGGATAAATGTCACGAGCTTCTTTAAAACTATGATAGTTTAACTTAGTATAATTTACTAATTCATAGATGTACAAACTCGGTAAAGTTAACAGTTTTAATTTTTTAAATAGCGGTTTACACGAATCATATGGTGGCTTACCACATATAGCTCTAATACATTTTTTTTGAGCGATGAAGGCTTTGTCTATTTCCGTAGAATTACCCCAAAGCGATAAGCCGTACCGCAAAACTGAAGCGACATAGCCGTGATAGGCCGCCAGGACCGTTTGTAGAGTCGCTACTTGTCTGAGCCTATTTAGAACGAAAACGAACCTATTTAATCTGGCACATACATATTCGATATGAGCCTTCCAAGTCAAATTTTCATCAATATGTAAACCGAGAAATTTGGTTTGTGTTGTTCTTTTGATATTTTCATTATCGAATAGTGAGGAGCTAACTGACTTGGTTCTGCCACTTTTAAATTCAATATAGTTGGTTTTTGTCAAATTAAGATTTAAATTATTATTATTCATCCAATCAATTACCTTTTTGATTAATTTATTTATTTCAGTTTTAATATCTCTACAATTGTTCATGAGAATAGATATGTCATCCGCAAAAAGTGTACATATAAATTTCGTTATTTCTGGAAAATCATTTATATAGAGTAGAAATAAAAGTGGTCCTAGGACGCTTCCCTGAGGAACACCTACTCTATTAATTTTAAGTTTTGATTTTTTGGACGTTAAAAACTTTTTGTCACGAATGTACTTAATTTCTGTGTATTGTTTTCGGTCAGATAAGTACGACTCAAGCCAACTCAAGGCAGGACCTCTGATGCCTAAATTATTCAATTTCCTTATTAACAACGTATGTGACACGAAGTCAAAAGCCCTAGACATGTCAAAGAAGATGCAGATAGCTGATTTATTGTTATTAATATTAATAAGTATATTGCGTATCAATGTGGATGCTGCTGAGACAGTACTTTTATTTTTTTGAAAGCCAAACTGTTCTTCTTTTATGATTTTATGTTTATTTAAAAAGGATGTAAGCCGCTTGTGCATTAACTTTTCAAAAATTTTTGACAGTATAGGTATAAGTGTTATTGGTCTATAGTTTTCTAATTTACATTTATCGCCTTTCTTAAATAAAGGTTTTATTATCGAAGTCTTAAATCGATCTGGGAATCTTCCTGTTTCAAATGAAAGATTCACCAAGTAGGTTATTATGGGCGTAATTTCACGTTTGCAATACTTTATTACCTTTGTAGACAGTCCGTCGTATCCTTCGGATTTTGTATTTTTTAGGCTATTAATGGCGTCATAAATTTCTTTATCGCTGCAAGGAGTCAGAAAAATAGAATTTGGAATAAACGTAGTATTAGTATTGGGTAAATTGTTAATTTCTTTTTTATTATTAGTTAAATTTATAAAATAATCATTGAATTCGTTAGCTATGTCAAAGGGGCTAGTTATTATGTCATTATTTTTATTTTTTATTCTATTTATCAGGTCAATATTACATTTGTCAGTAGTTTGTCTATTAATAATATTCCATGACGCTCTACACTTGTTTTTAGATGTTGTTAAAAAGTTGTCATTAGAAATTCTTTGTGACTGTAACATACTTTTACGTAACAATTTAGAGTATGTCTGGTATCTAAGTTTAGTCACATTGTTTTTGTTTCTGTAATATGCGAAGCGGAGCTTTCTTTTAGTTTTACAACTTACTTTTATACCTTTTGTTATCCAGACAGGTGTTTTGTATTCAATCGATTTTTTTATTATTTTTTGGGGAAAACACAAATTATATAGTAGAGTAAAGTCGTCATAAAAAGAGTCCAACGCTTTATTTATATCTTTCGTCTCAAGTACACAACGGAAAGACAGACAGCTTAGGTAGCGTCGAAACTTTTCCATGTTTTCTTTACAGTAGTCTTTTGTATAAATAAAGTAAGTCGAAGGTAGATTTTTTCAAGTCTCATAATATGAATGTCGTAACAAGGATTCCAGACAGTTGTGCAAAAATCAAGGATGGATCGAACGTAAGAAAAAGTAGAGAATTTTTAATGTATTAAAGTCTTTGAAGGGTTTACTTATTCTAAGGATAAATCCAAGTCTTCGGGAGGCAGAGCTTGTGATATGGTCTATGTGATGATTTCTCATTTAATCAAGCTCAGAATCCATCACAACTCCTAAATCTCTTATGTGAGTTACTCTTTTGAGAGTTGTGTTGTCTATGTGATAATTAAAGCAGAGAGGATTCTTTTTCCGAGTGTAAGATATAACGTGACATTTGTTAACGTTAAGATAAATTTGATTTTTTGAGCAGTAATCACGTAACGCATTTAAATCAAGTTGAAGTTTACTAAGATCACCCTCACATTTCACAATTTTGTAGAGTTTTGTGTCATCCGCGTAAACCAGATGATGACTGTTAGTTAAAGACTTGACCAATATCGTTAATGTAATATAAAAATAAAAGAGGACCCAAATGTGAGCCCTGTGGAACACCGGACGACACAGGAAGAAACTGTGAGGAGAATCCTTTTACGCACATAGCTTGACTTCTATTGAGAATGTAGGACTGAATCCATCTCAGTAGGCTGCCGTGTACACCGGCTGCAGAAAGTTTTATCCATGAGTATGCTATGATTGATTTTATCGAATGCTTTGGAAAAGTCGGTGTACACGACATCAACCTGAGCATTTTTTTCCATTGCTTCTGCTAGAAACTCAGTAAAGGTAATCAAGTTACTTTCAACACTTCTGTTTCTGTTTGTAGAATCCATGTTGGTTCGGGGAAATAAAACTACCAGCCGCCTGTGCAATGTCAGATGTAACCATTTTTTCGAGAATTTTACCTAGAACACATAATTTTCAAAATATTGACGAAATACTCAGTTATATTTGTACTTTAATAATAAACTAGCTATTTGACCGAGCTGCTCGGTATTCGATAAAACACGAATAAAATGACATTTTCTAAAAATGATTCCTAGCTAGATCGATTTATCGCCCCCGAAACCCCCTATATACTAAATTTCATGAAAATCGATTTGTATATATATATATATATATATATATACAAATATTTATTGGCCAAAAAATTTCAACATAATATGCGATAATGGATCCCCACACTAGGCAATGCCTGTCCTGTGGGGACGATACGATAGGAATACCACCTAACGATAAATAATAATTAATCTTTTTTTTTTTATGAAATAAGGGTGCAAACGAGCAAACGGGTCACCTGATGGAAAGCACCTTACGTCGCCCATGGACACTCGCAGCATCAGAAGAGCTGCAAGTGCGTTGCCGGCCTTTTAAGAGGGAATAGGGTAATAGGGGAGGGTAGGGAAGGGAAGGGAATAGTTGAGGGTAGGGAAGGGAATAGGGTAGGGGTAAGGGGAGGGTAGGGAAGGGAAGGGAAGGGAATAGTTGAGGGTAGGGAAGGGAATAGGGTAGGGGTAAGGGGATTGGGCCTCCGGTAAACTCACTCACTCGGCGAAACACAGCGCAAGCGCTGTTTCACGCCGGTTTTCTGTGAGAACGTGGTATTTATCCGGTCGAGCCGGCCCATTCGTGCCGAAGCATGGCTCTCCCACGTAATCTAAGACATCGTTTTATGACGAATTTTCATATATAATCTTTTTTTTTTTTAAGCATACAATAATATACAATAGTATAAAAGCTAGGTAGCGTACATCACGTCGTGTAATCCCATGCTAAGTAAAAAAGTAAAAACAGATGCACGCTGAACAATTTTATCCTAATATATATTATTTACACATTCACACACACAATCACACTACACTTTATCACGTAAAGTCTCTTTCGGCGACGTGATGCGCGCTTCGTTCGGGAGCCTCCCCCGGAACCTCCAGTAAACTACACCGGCGGGCCAGAACTCCTCCACCTCGAAGATGGATAAAACTTGATTCGGCACTCTCACCACAAAGGAACTGAAATTCACTTTGTGATGAGAGTGCAGACGCTCCACCCTCAAGGTGTAGGTGGTCTTCTCGCGGATGTAGTTTACGACGTCTTCGACCGTCATGGACCAGTGCAGGCGCGACACGTAGAGCGGCGTCGCGGGCACCTCGCTTCGCAGGCGCAGCTCGGGCACATAAGGTGCGGTGCCGCGGTGGTTGCGGACGGTAGGCTTCTTCTTCTTCCTCCTCTCCACCAGAACGAAGCCCTCCTCGTCGCACCTCCTGCTCTCGTCCCTGTCGAGTCGAAGTTTTCAGCCTTGCGGCCCTCCTTTGCACCCCTCGCCTTTGCCCGCGGGGGTGGTGCGGG
Organism: Aricia agestis; assembly: GCF_905147365.1. Lineage (NCBI taxonomy): Eukaryota > Metazoa > Arthropoda > Insecta > Lepidoptera > Lycaenidae > Aricia > Aricia agestis. Next base: position 184,753 of record NC_056416.1, on the reverse strand, counting down.
GCAAGCAGCGACGCTTGCATAATTTTTTGCTTGAGTCGATGGCCTCAATTTCGTGTCGACGTCACGCGGTGACGCGGACGGCGAGCTGACGGCGGCGGCTGTTGCTGACCCACTCGATTTCGCTGACGTGCAAAACGGCGAGCCATATTTATCAAGTCGATCGGATGCTCGGGTGACCTACATAATGAATTATTACTTTTTAATTGTAATAATTCACTACGCAACTCACTGATGGTGGATTCCGAGGCATCCAACCTACCTCGCATCTCGTCCAGCACTGCCCTCATGATGTTGAACTTCTGGAGCAGGCTGGAGACGTTGACGTGGTCCGTCGATACCGCCGGCAGTTTGTGGAGCTGCTTGGCTACAAACACCGGCAATTCCGCAGGATTAGTCTGCTTGAGCAGGGAGATGATGTCCTGCAAGCTTCTTGCCGAGCGCTTCGTACAGCACGAGCCTGCCCTTGCAGATCTCCTTGTTGGTGTAGGTGGACCTGCACAGCTGCACAATGCCATCTTCGTCCATGGTGTTGACGACGTGTTGTACGAACGCCAGCAGCTCGTTGGATTCGAGCGCCATGGTGTCGGTGCAGCGGCTGTGAGCCGCGCGACTCGCGAAATTTTTTTTTTTCAATTACTAAAGGTTTTCAATTACTATGAAATCATATATAATTTCATAGTAATTGAAAACCTCAATTATTGCAGTGAAGTCATAAGAGGTTCAAAATATGCATAAGTTTGCATGAAAGTCAGGTATTCTTTGAAATAAGAAACTGTGGCAAGAAGTTTCCTCATAACATGTGGACATCCACGGATTTTACAAAACTAACTCCTAGGGGTAAAACGCAGGTTGGAAGTTTGAAAAAGATAATAATATGAAAATCTGTTTAGTTGGGATTGGCATAAATCCTTGGTCCTTTTTAACCCCCGACTAAAAAGAGGGGTGTTATAATTCTAGCGTATTTAAATCGTGATAAGTTATTTTACGTCCACGTGGCACCGGGATTTCGATTGTTGAAGGATGAGGAGTAGTGAACGACGTAAATCCTCGGCGCCCTTGTCTTCTCCTATCAAAGTTTTCAACCAATAAAAGCAACAAAATATTATCTTATAGACCCGAGTTGTCGGCAAGAAGACTCGGTCAGCCGAGCCGTCGCCCGTCAGACATTGTTAAGTCTCGCGCGGTTTCGAGCAGGGTGCCGCTCGCTCAACCGACACAAAAACACATTAAATTTTATAATTAGTTCTATGAACAACTTTGTATGTTAAGAAATGTTAATATTACGTAGGATTGTGGTTTTCGATAAAATCGTCGTGGTCGCCTTGACCTCCTGAAATGTTACTAAATATTACGTTAAAAGCATCGATACAAGGTTTTGAGCTACAAGTACGAATTGCATGGTATCTTTTTTATGATAACAAAACGTAAGCACAATATACAAGCTAATTACACCCGTAACACAAGTCCTTCAGTTACTTAGCACGGGGCTAGACTGACGTGATGTGAAGCGTCCATAGATACAAGCTAATTAATTCAAAAATAATCTTCAGTGTAACGCGGCGCCGGCCGTCGCCGACTCGCCACAATTAATAGGATCTAGGCAGGCGGGTGGGGCCGAGCCCGCTCCGTGCATAATAACCATAAATTAGGCCCGCAACGGCCTGCGGGCGAGGCGAGGGGCGAGCGGCGGGCGCGGCGCGTGGTCGTCGCCCGTCGATGTCTTCCGACCGGCGGAGTGCGGCGACATCTCGCGCTGCCGAGCGCCAACATGGCCGCCGCCGCCGCGTCCGTGTGCTAATGGAGGTAAATTGCAAATTACCAGATGTGCTAGCTCCACACTAGCGCCACGCACGCACACCTATACACCGAAACAACTGCCTCCACAGTCCACGTAAACAGCAGTACATGGCTTTTCCGAAACGTATTAAGTTTAAAATTGTTTTTACTTTCTTTAAACGACAGATTGTCGTGTTCATTCGTTTTACCACTCCCTATCAAAAGCATCAAGTGCCTCCTCAAATCGAGAGATCACCTGGCTATCGACATGTATGTCATACACATAACACAACAGCAGCTCAGGCCTTTATATACTTAGTATATAATATTATGTATTATAATTTCATGATCGTTACATAGAATGCCTATAATGTGATTTTATAGGGATTATGATTATGATTATTTCTATAAGTATAAAATAAAAAAGTGTCTGCTGAGTGGCTGCAGTTTCAATTAAAGAATGCTTGAAATACAAGTAACGCGTTTGTATGTGTATAATGGTTCTATGAGTGTAAATATACGTAGTTTTATCTATATGTGTTTGTGTGTGTGTGTGTGTGTGTGTGTGTTTGTGTGCGATGAAATGAGAAGCTCGTCCGTACAAGGCAGACAGGTTACAAGGTTTTTCTCGTTACGAGTTCTATAAATATTCCCATAAAATTATGTATTCCGAGTGGCTGGTTCTATAACATAACTCCATCTACATAAATACTTGAGCGACTCTGTACTTGGAGAACGCTAAAATTGTTTTTTGAATTTGTTTCACTAAATTAAGCTTCTAATGCCCGTTTTCACCAACAACACCTAAAATTTAGGTGTCCCATAAGCCAATATAAGGGGCACCTAATGCAAGTTTTGTTATTGATGAATTGACAACCCCGTAACTCTTAGGTGACGTATATCACTACATAGTATAAAACAAAGTAGCTTTTTCTGTCCTCATGTCCCTTTGTTCCCTTTAATTGCGGTTTTTTTAATAGATAGAGTGAATAAAGAGAAAGGTTTGTGATAAATATGTATATTTATGGGAGTTCGCTATTTTACAATCAGACGGCCATTCTATAACAGATTAATTGTCAAGGCAACCGTCACCTAACGTCGTCGTCATCGCCACATACGTCACCTAAGTGTACGGGGTCGTCAATTCATCCCGTAAATTATAAAAGTCACCTAATGGTTTGACGGATAAATTGCATAATAAGTTGTTTTGTTCAAAATATACGTCACCTAAGAGTTACGGGGTTGTCAATCCACCCCTAAATTATTATGGTTTAGGTGTCACTTAAACGTCGGTGAAAACAAAGCTGACGTTAGGTGCCCCTTATATTGGCTTAAGGGACACCAACATTTTAGGTGATGTTGGTGAAAACGGGCATAAATATACTAAAAATGATATTAGTAGAATTGAAGTAAGTGAAGAACCTACGTAAGTGTAAGTAAGGGGCGATTTCACCAAAGAAATGGAACGCGTTCAGAGCACCCTGAACCGGTTCTAAACGTATAAACGCGTTTATAACACCGAATTGCATTTGACCAACATAAACTGAACGCGTTCACAACAACTCCAAGTTTTATCTTCTTAACGCCCAATATTCGCGGTTTACTTCGTAAAACCGGTTCAAGTCCTGTCAGTGTAGTGCCATGGCGGAACTAAAACATAGACGAAAGAAATGCCAAGATGACAACTAACGAAACACGTCTGTCAAAACGACAGATGTGTTTCGTTAGTTTATGTATTGTTTCTTACTATTTTCTTCTTAAATTAACATGACGTGGCTCCAAAATGATGAAACATGTAAAATCATTGCGTGACGTCACGTAAACTTTGATTTATTAATCGCGATCAAAGGAAGTTTGTGAAATCCATTTGAAACAAAAAGAGATTTATGTCGCCGCATGAACGTGTTCAGTGAGAAATAAGTTTTATAAAACGAAGTTTTAAGTGTGACTGGTGAAATCTCACCTAAACTAGTTCTATCATTTTTAGGTTTTTTGTTCCTTCTCAGAAAGTAACTTAACAATGGTCATAGTTTCAATTCCGCCAAAGCATTGGTGAATGGTGTGCCATTACCGTTACTGTACACTCGGCGATGGTCAGGTCGAGGGAGCGGCTCTCAATTAACATCGGTTTCCCGCGCACTGAGGTGTCATAATTAATGAGCGGTTCGCACTCGGCCGAGCTCACCCCTCCCCGCGCCCCTCCCGCGACGATGTTTTATTTAAATTACACTATAAAGTATATAATACTCATTTAAATTTTGAGCAGTTCGTTCACCTGCGCAGTCGGTACTCGGTATAAAGTGGGATATTATACGAGGCGCGCGGGCCCACGCCGCGCCCGTAAACTGTCCGGCGTTCGCGTGCGTCGCCCAGCGCCCCCGCCTCGTACTTACACTACACTAGTGACAGTATAGAATGTCACCTGACCTGAGTCTAAAGAAGATGAGACTTGAAATCCTAAGGAAGTAATGCTGAAAAAAACTAGAAGACTAGCTGTTAAAGTCTAAGTTAAGCTTTACCTGCATCACAGAATAATGAATATACAATATACAAGATATTAGTGTAAACACCGTTATCCTTGAAACCATCAAATGAGCCCGTCAAAATGAACAACTTTTTCTATGAGAACAATGCTGGGAACTTAAAAAATCTGTCTTCATAGTTCATACCCATACAAATTGCCGATCCGGGCATCCGTATGGGTATGAAGATGGCATTTTTTTTTGAGTTCCCAGAATTGTTCTCATAGAAAAAGTTGTTCATTTTGACGGGCTCATTTGATGGTTTCAAGGATAACGGTATTTACACTAACACACTGTACATATTATATGCCTGCATACGTTAAGATTTGGACGATTTGTTCTTTTACTTTCCTTATCCTATAGTTATTACGTCTATCATCTTAGAAGACTAGACTAAATATTTAATAATATAATAAATTGTTATGATAGGGTAATAGTGGGACACGGTCAATCGGATGCCTACACGAGCTACTAAGCCGCTAAGTAAGACTTATTGCATTATTGCGTAGCTTTTATCGCGGGCTTTGAACGTGGCCACCGAATCAACTAAATTCCGTAACGAAAAAACTTAACACACACCACTCCGACTGTGCCGGTCGGTGCGGCGTTTCCAGACTTCGTCACGATGTTTGTGTGCGCGCAACTAGACGTATGCCGATTGAGGAGCTGGCGTACAAAACAGGATTAGTCCGCGAGAAAAAAATGTACACAGTTGTTAAAAAACTAGTATCGACTACTACTACCACTACTGAACTAATACGGTTTTGTTTGAAAATGGGCTTTTTAAGGCCTTTTTAACCGGTTTTGATTGAAATAATTAACAGGACTTGACGCAGGTGGGTCGAGAGAAGTCCATTCGAAAAAAATATACTTTTGCACTCTGGTGGACTTGTCCAGTTTTGTTCGTCAGCTCCTCAAATAGTTGCATAAGTGGATAAAGAATGCTATACTTAGTATGCAATAGCTTTACTGCGGCAGTCCCCGAGTGCCACAAGTATTTTTTAATAAAAATATTCTACTTTTGACCAGCGACGAATGTAGCATAATCGGTACCTATATTATTAAGGCAAATGAATTTTAGAGTAAATTAATTTGTAGAATTTTGAAATAAACTGGCATATTAACCTTGGAGGTTTCCGGCCGAATTATAAATGCACAGAGCGGTTGGAATTGTAGATTATATTATTATGTTCCTTGACGTTGTTGTTATTAAAAGCTTTTATTTAACTTGCTCTGTATGTATGTATGTAAGTACGTATGTTGCTGTGGAATTTTGGAACTCAATTTTACAGTAGATATATTTAATCGATTGAGATGAAATTTTGCATACGCGTTTAGTTTTGATGATAACGCACGATATGGTATGTGACATCACTCTAAATCCAATATGGCCGACCATCCAAGATGGCGAAATAATTATTTTCTATGCAGTCCTACAATATGGATATCAAATGAAAAGGCTTATTGAGAGTAACTCGGAAACGAATTTAAAGTCATACTGCATCCAATATGGCAGCTTGGCCAAGATAGAGGAATAGTTATTTTAAAGCACTTCTGCAATATGGGTATCAAAATATAAAAGGGCTCATTGAGAGTAAATTGAAAAGTAATAGTCAAGTCGTGTCGTATCGTGAGTCGTGACGTGTCATGTCGTGTGGTGTCGTGTCATGACGTGACGTGAAGTGAGGTGACGTGGAGTGAAGTGTGGTGACGTGACGTTACGTGAGGTAACATGACGTGTCGTTACGTGTGACGACACGATTTGTAAATAACTAGTACTAGTACTTACCATCCATGTACCTTCTGAGTAAATTGATATTATATTATTATTTTATCAAGTACTTACTGATAGATAGTTAAATATCGCGAGTCGCGACAAGCTTTTATTATTATGCAAATCTATTACTTACCTACTTAATATTATAGTTAGTAGTAGTATAAAGTTTGTTTGTTTGTTTGAACGCGCTAATCTCAGGAACTACTGGTCCGATTTGAAAAATAATTTTAGTGTGAAATAGCCCATTTATCGAGGAAGACCATAGGCTATATTTTATCACGCTACAACTATTAGGAGCCAAGAAATAGAGGAAAATGTGGAAAAAACGGGGGAAATTATTTGAAATGCTATCTTAAGAACTACTGGAGCAATTTTTATGTTATTTGGCACACATAAAGAATAGACCACGTGAAGGGACATAGGCTATTTTTTGTGGAAAATGTACGGTTTCCGTGAAGTTCCTAAATTACGCGGGCGAAGCCGCGCGGAACATCTAGTTGTATAATATATTGAGGATTATAACTTAATAGTTCAAATTTTTAAGGAGAAATTTATTTCCTTTTTTTTTATACATATACTTATAAAGAGATACTTATAAAAAAGTTTTTTGTTTATACTTAATTTATTTTATGTTCGTTTGTTGTTTTAAGACCTCGTTGTATGTCCGTCTGCCTGTCCGTGTCTGTCTCCACTCTCCAGGCTGTATCTCAAGAACCGTATAAAGACATCTGAAATTGTTACTGATTATTATAATATATAATTTCTGTTCCCGCTATAACAAATACACAAAAAAATTAAGGGGAGCTCCCATTCAACATACGTGATTTTTTTGGCCTTTAATGCTCGATATCAATAATGGCAACATGTGTTTGAAATTTTCACAAAAATATTTGTAATTTCATAATTAATAATCCCATAAAATAAAACACAATTTTTGGCCTATTTTTGCTCAATAACAGTACGGAACCTTTCGTGCGCGAGTCCGACTCGCCTTGGCCGATTATTATAATTCTACTTAATATTTGCGTAAGTCTCGATTCATTGTAATATTCAATTCTAATAAACTATTTTATTGCACAGTAGGTTAAACAATATTGTAACTTTGAACATACGATGCGCTGTTGTATTTGTTTCATAAAAACTGGATCTAACAGAATAGCAGAATTACACGTCAGATGCCACCGAGCACAAGTAAGCTACGCACTACGCAGTAACAATGTTTACTAAGTACAAGACAAATAGTCCATTGAAATGTTACATAAGCTTTGCTTTTATTAGAGTACGCAATTTTTTTTTTGGGATAAGTTGGAGGGGTCAATAGAAGCTTAACCTCAAGTTTGTGGGGTCGCCACCCTTGTCCCCCGGCCGCCATCTTGAAAAAAATGGTGACAATACTATTTTCGCGATATTTATACGTGGGAGAGCCATGCTTCGGCACGAATGGGTCGGCTCGGCCGGAGAAATACCACGTTCTCACAGAAAACCGGCGTGAAACAGCGCTTGCGCTGTGTTTCGCCGAGTGAAGGGTGTCACAGACAGAGAAGGTAATGTATATTAACGTACATTATATCTCGGGATGTATAGCTTTATACTATATTAATGTATCACACACACACAACAGGTAATGTAATGTATCTTTCCCTACATTTCAATGCTTAACTCTAAAGATTTTAAACTTCCAGAAACCAAGATATTACTTTATAATAGCCTAGTGCGTAGCATCCTGGAGTTTGGCAGTGTAGTCTGGAGCCCTTCCTACGAAACGCACTCGCTAAGGATTGAGACAATTCAGAGAGCCTTTACTAGACACCTGGCCTTTGCTACCCCACATATTAATAACAGACTCTCATATGACGAAAGACTATCAGTTCTCAAAATGAACAAGCTTTCCGAGCGCAGACGTATGCTAGATGTTGTATTTCTTCGAGACATAGCGACTGGTACCACACCTTCTCAGGATCTGTTAGAGTCAGTCGAACTTGCAGTACCTAGAATTCACGCAAGAACAAGGCGGAAACCATTTTTCAGCACTCCCAGACATAAAACTAATCTTGGCAAGAACAATCCTATTTACAGAATTGCTACGACTTATAACGAATGGCATAAAATTTTCGATTTAGACATATATCATGACCACTCAATATCAATAAAGAAAAAAATGTTACATTAATTATTATAACAGCAATCCGAAGCCATACAATTTTAATTTAATTTTTTTTTTAATTTTCATTTTGACTTATTAATATTTCTTTTTTTTTCTCTAAAATTAATTGACCTATTATTATGAATTTACTATTGACTTTACATTGACATTTTATTTATTAATCCGGACATTATATTCTAGGCCTTATATAGTTAAAGTGACATTTTCCATATATATTTGTTTTATTTATTTATTAAGTATTACTTTTATGTCATTGAATTAAATTATGTACTGTGTAATATAATGCTTCTTTAATTTTTGAATATTTATAAATTTAGAATTAATTGTATACTTAACTTTAATTTCATTTGGTTATAGATGTGTTTTAATAAAATAATGTTGTGCATGTCTGTAATTGATATAAGCACTAAAATGTAGTTATTAATGTAATCAATGTATATGTGTGTGTTTATATTGTTGATATGCCTAAAAAAATAAATAAAATAAAAATAAATGCTAAACGCCGCGGTTGACGCACATTTCAGCTGCTAAAGTGTTATACAGACTGTTCTTATTTTTAGTGTTGTAATAATATGGCCTTTCGAGTTACTTGCTATTGGATTTACTAGATAGTTCATCAGAAGATGATTCGGATTGTAATTTTGATGCGCGCATTGTTACATATTGTGCCAAAAACAGAACGATGTGGATTGAAGATATTTGATTGAAAATATAGTCTCTGGGGAACAGACTGCCTGCAGTTCCTGCTGTGAAGTGCTGTGCTAAGGTGGCAAGTGGCAACACTGTGTGTATCTGTCTATCATACACATTACACATATATTATAATCTCAGAAATTTTTGAACATCCTATGAAGAGAAGAGATGTATAGTAATATACAGAAATATATGGAGATGTACTTAGATGTATCAAAATATAAATATATATTTTCATATAGCTCTGTATCTTAAGATACGAAGATGTAAAAATATACATTATAGCTGTTGTGTGTGGTCTCCTGACGATTTCTATAGAAAGATGTATCGAGATGTATCATGCTATAATATACATCTTTACATTACCTGCTCTGTCTGTGACTCCCTTAAGAGTTTACCGGAGGCCCAATCCCCTACCCTATTCCCTTCCCAACCCTCCCCTATTCCCTTCCCTTCCCTTCCCTACCCTCCCCTATTACCCTATTCCCTCTTAAAAGGCCGGCAACGCACCTGCAGCTCTTTTGATGCTGCGAGTGTCCATGGGCGACGGAAGTTGCTTTCCATCAGGTGACTCGTTTGCTCGTTTGCCCCCTTATTTCATTAAAAAAAAAAGATATCTCGGAAACTATACGTCTTACAAAAAAATTGTAAAATCATAATTTGTTGCCTACAAATATGCTTAAAAGTATAACTTTTCACTCTAAATTAAAAATTAAAAAAGTTATAAGTAAAAAAGTGAGATATTTTTTTTAAGTGGTAGGCAACGTAGTTTCTTCGTTCGACTTTCAAAAAGTGTATCATGATTCATGATACCCATTTTGAATAAAAAGATACTTTATTTATTTATTATTTTAAGTTTTCTTATTGCTTTTTTAACTTTGTTTAATACATTTTACAGAAAAATACCTCAGACCAACCTTGTAGATTATGTTTTGAGGAAAAAATCCGCGGCCAGCACCAGATGGGGTTTTTAAAATCTAAAATGCTCTATACTCTACAGTATGCCTACTATTCTGTAGAGCATTTCTGTGTACTCATGAACTCATGGTAGAGCTGCAGAAATACTCTACAGAATAGTAGGCATACTGTAGAGTATAGAGCATTTTAGATTTAAAAATTTAAATTCTAAAATGCTCTATATGCTTTAATTTCAGTAGAATCGATTTTAAATTTTAATCATTTTTTCAGTGAGTGACATAGGCTATATTATATTTTATACCCGTGCGAAGCCCGGGCGGGTCGCTAGTAAATTATAAATTACAAACACTGAAATTATACATCATTATAATATAGATCATTATATTATCTACAAGCGGCGTCCGGACGAAGCATTAAGACTCTCTCAATTTGAGAGCTCTTACGTGATGTCTGATGACGGGCTGCTAAAGCTAAACGACGTCGAGCGATACACTGCAGAGTTAGAGCCCCTGCAGACTTCAGACTTTTAGTTGGCCGATAGTTTCATCGAAAGCTTAATCAGTACGAAGATATATGAAGGTGCGCACACGAAACGATTTGTATCGGCTGATAATAATGCACTGAACCCCCAATTTGGACAAACTATTGGCCGACTAAAAGTCTGTATTCTGCGGGGGCTCTTACATTACTCAGTACCTACCTAGTTCTCTCCGCCATTTAGCTCAAACTACCTGCAACCATGCAGAAGAAGTGGGCAGGGCTTCCTACAGAAAAATTACCTATTATACTCGTCACTCGTCAGGTACTCCGAAAACTGGAGGTTTTTAACTACCGGGTCGGCCGCTGACATGTTATTTGTAAAATATTTTGGGTCTCGGGAGTCATCCCCACCGGGCTTGTATCGAGCCATGCCTTATGGCGCATTTTCACTGGTCGATAGGGCCCGCATGCGGGGTGCGGGAGATTTCTGAAAGGCATGCCACGATCAATGAAAATGCGCCATTAGTGGTTATATAGACTCCCCGTATGCTGTATACCGTACGAGTTAACGACTAATGAAAATGCGCCCTTAGGTAGTTGGGTATATTTCTACATTCTTGCTTCGCCGGCACCCGCCAAGAAATTCTAGTGAGACGTCAGACGTATGTAGTTTCCTTAATTATTATAATACATATGTATTATAATAATAATTTATTATAAATTAGGTGCCAAAAATAATATATACAGATTTCAGCTGCCCTAATCTCTGGCAAAATTTTCGATTAAAAAAAACCGGGCAAGTGCGTGACGCGCATAATGGGGTTCCGTAGTACCGCTGGTTTTTAACCGATTTCCAAAAAACGAGGAGGTTATATATTCGGCTGTGGATATTTTTTTAAAATATTTTTTGTATGGTCAGTGAATGCACATTTATAACGTGTTTTACGCTAATAACGACACCATCTTAGTTACATTCAAAGGAATTTGAATGAAAAGTTCCTTTATACTCCTCCGAATACATTTTTCATAGTTGATCGACTATTACTCAATAACTTATGAAGTCTTGTTAGCCGTGATATAGCCGTGATAGTTTTCCTTTTAAATTCAGCATATTTCCTACTCCTGTGAATTTTTTCACAATTCCAGAAGCAACCGTTTAGCTAGTAGAAGTACTGGACTCGTGACGATTTTTCCACTTTAAAACTTCATATGTCACAAATGGCTCGCTAAATCGGAAAATGATCTTTCAATACTCGTAATATTTTAAAAAACCCTATCCAACGACACCCCACACGGTGGGATAGACGCAAAAAAAAATCATCCCCGCTTGATGTGTAGGGGACTGTGCCATATATTTTTTAAAGTTTTTTATACCATTTTGTCGGCATTATTAATATATTGTGTAATGTGTATCCATGCCAAATTACGGATTTGTAGGCCCTTTAGTCTCTGAGCTAAACCGCGGACAGATAGACGGACAGACCGACCGAAACTATAAGGGTTCCGTGTTGACTACGGAACCCTAAAAAACAGAAGAAGGCAGGGTCTCGTGATAATTCTTTGGCGATAGCAACTTTGTACCTATTACAAGCACTCGTGCTTGTAATGGGTATGCTGAAGGTGACCGATGATTTCCACTATAAATTTTGAAAATATTTTATACCCACGATTTTTTTTTCATTAAATGTCGCGGTGACGTCCATCGTACATTATGTACATACATTACGGCTGACGTCCCGGGCCGGGCGGGTCGGGCGCGGGTCGGGGGTCGCCTCCATATTCATGGGCCTGTAATTTCTTCACATCGAGTATCGACGTACCCGCTCGCATTCGTGCTGCCTCGTATTGTCAGTCCATTTCATGTACGCCTTCAATGAATTATTCCAATTAATTATACGAGGTGCTGCTTAGTTTTTGTCGTTTAACGAGTTACGTTCGCTGAAAACCACACATCGTGGCAATTGAACAAATAATAGTAATAATCGGTTCGATCCACCGATCTTAAATCGACCTCGTATTAAAGTTTCGACGTAGATTTATATGAAATTACTAGCTGTCCCGGCAAACATTTCTTTGCCAATATAAAGTATTTCGCCGTATTATTTTATTGAAGTGACTAAATAAGTATGTCACCATGGCAACGTCCATCGCTATCCCGTCGCACAAACAATGGTCGCCGTCAATCTCGAGTTGTAATAATTTACTATTATTTATTCAACAAATGCACTTATCAATATAAAAAGTACCCAGTAGCCGATTCTCAGATTCACTGAATATGCATATAAAATTTGGTTAAAATCAGTGAAGCCGTTTCGGAGGAGTACGCGGCCTAACATTGTGACACGAGAATTTTATATATAAGAAGAAGATAACACTGTTGATTTTCCAGGTTTGTATAAAATGTGTTTAAATATATTGTGTTTCATTTAATATTATAACTGTTTCAAAGATTTTTTTTTATTTACAAAAAAAAAGCCGCCAAGTGCGAGTTGGACTCGCCCATGAAGGGTTCCGCAGCAGTAATAAGGTTTATTTTAATGAAATTAAAAGGTTTTTGATTTATTTTTATATTTCAGTTGATTTAATAAAAATTAATTTAAGGTTTACCATTTATTACGTATAAAAAAAACTACTTGCTAGATCTCGTTCAAACCAATTTTCGTTGGTAGTTTTTATAGTAATGTACACCATATATTATTTTTAGACTTATCATGCCCCTACTTTAGAAGTTAGAGGGGGGGCGACACAAATTTTTCCACTTTGGAAGAGTCTCTCTCGCAAACTATTCAGGTTAGAAAAACATTATAGAAGAAACTTCAATATGATTTTTAAAGACCTATCCATAGATACCCCACACGCATAGGTTAGATGAAAAAAATTGTTTTTATTGGTTTTAGGTTTACCATTTATGACGTATAAAAAAAAACTACTTGCTAGATATCGTTCAAACCAATTTTCGTTGGTAGTTTTTATAGTAATGTACATCGTATATTATTTTTAGACTTATCGTGCCCCTACTTTAGAAGTTAGAGGGGGGGGGACACACATTTTAGCACTTTGGAAGAGTCTCTCTCGCAAACTATTCAAGTTAGAAAAAAATGACATGAGAAACCTAAATATGATTTTTGAAGACCTATCCATAGATACCCCACACGTATAGGTTAGATGAAAAAAAATTTTTTTGTTTCAGTTGTACCTATTGTATGGGACCCCTAAAATTTTTAATATTTTTTCCATTTTTGTATCAAAATCTTAATGCGGTTTACAGACTACATCTACTTACCAATTTTCAATAGTATAGCTCTTATAGTTTCGGAGGAAAGTGGCTGTGACATACGGACGGACAGACAGACAGACAGACAGACATGACGAATCTATAAGGGTTCCGTTTTTTGCCATTTGGCTACGGAACCCTAACTAGTTTGAATGTTTTTGCGTATTAAATATAAGTAACAAAATATTTGTCCCGTGTGCATTAGATTTGAGGTATTCTTTGTAAACAAACTAGGAGAGAAATGAGAATAATATCATAGGAGTATACAGAATATAGATTAAAGAGGTCGAAAAGTTGTACACCGTATGTATCTTCGACTGCACTGTGATAAATCATTTTTTATCTAAAAATGAATAGTAATAATCCTAGTGGCATTGATACTACTAGTTTTAAAAATGGTTTAATTTTAAGAAATAATAAAATGTTTGAGCGACTGCTCTTAGACATTTATAAATTGTTGGTAGTTAATAGTTATATATAAGTAGCAGTGGCGAAGAGTCCATATAACCCGATTCCCGTCGGCTTCCCTTTTGGAAAATCGAACCTATGGGCCAAATACATATAATAAATATTTTACATATAAATTTTTCTCGCACTTGAAATAGTTTGAATTAATAATTAATCGCCTACAAATTTATATAGGCAATGCAACGTGCAGGCCGTCTCCGATAGAAGCCGATAAATTAGCGGGTTATTTCTTCATACAACGATATTTCATACTAAGCATCTGTCCTTTTCATTCCTGAGAACTGATCGTCATGTTCTGTCTCGTTCTGCCACGCGCCAATATACTCGGAAATAAGCCGATACTCGGCGAGTTATTACGGAGAAAGGTTAATTAGCAACGCACAAGTGCGAGCGAGAAAGATGAACTTCATGAAGTAAAATTGTTATGAGTCAAATGGCGGATGAGTGTTTGTAAACAACTTGTTTGTTTTGTGTTTAAATGTCGAATGTTATTTGTTTTAGCGTTAAGAAGAGTGCAGTGTCGCGAATTTAAATTAATTTGTATTGTGATTTGTTACTTATGTGACTCGTACAGCTGAGACTGTTGTCTGACAGATTATTTGCTGTCGAAGGAAACTTCGTTTTCCAAACTTAGTTTTGAATGACCGCATGTGTCGTCAGTCCTCACGCATACAACTCAACTCAGAAGGCATTTTTCAAAGGCATCATTATCAAACATTAAACTCGAACATTGTTGAACATCAGTGCTGAGCGTTTTGGTAAGTAGATTTTTTACTCCGGCTTCTCTTCCGAAAATATTCACCCTTCGCCACTGATAAGTAGACATATTTTAAGAATTATATTATTTTCAAATTTTCTCCTAACTTTCTTCTGAGTATTATCTAATAGTCCAAGTATGTAAATCTGATAATAATCAAAGTCGTATAAGTGAATTATACGACTTTGATTATTAAGTACCACTGTTACGTCGGTAAAGATACAACAGACAAGGGAAATTATATTTAGCTCTCGGGAACTACAGATATTTAACACATTACACGTGTAGTCAGTAGTCCTGCATAGTACATAAAATAGATTGCGAACAAAAACACATTTTAAATTCATTTATTCATTGTCAATAAGGGAAGACAGTCGCTGAGGCTAAAGGTCACTAACGACACTGTCGCCTGATTCTCCGAGCCGATGTGGCTATTTGTTGTGAGCGGTAATTTATGTTAATATATACTTAATTTATAAACTTTATAAAGCGAAAGTCGTTTTATAAACTCTACTCTAGGTATAAACTTTATACTAAATGATTTTCATACAAAAGAAACAGCCGAATTTAACATTTCAAGAAAACGTAAAAAAATATTATTAAAGCTAACGTTGGGCTCATTCGATAACCTAATTTAAATATAATTTATGATTCTATGTCAAATGCTATCACCATGCGATAACTTTATTGATAAAACCAGAACAGATAAATTAAGCCGTTTAATGAGGTACTTCGTTGTTATCAAAAGTACCTACATCAGTAGAATATTTTTCGGTAGCTCTACGGCCTACGAGTCATATTATCTGCTAACAGCAGCGGGGCTAAAATGGTCGCTTTGAAGAATCATATTATGAATCATGTTATGATTCACAGATTCAGTCTTTTAAAATCGCAAAATGCAAGTCTGCTTGCAATTCATATTTAGTAATTCGTACTAATTTGACATTTGTCAGTTTGACAGTTTTGACAATTCATTTGCTGAATTGATTGAGAGAAATTGCTAAATGTGACCATTTTAGCCCCGCTGATCTAAAACTGACACTGTGGTGTTTTATGAATTGCTTCAATTCAAATGTTACGTCTTAAAATTACTACATCTAATATATATAACACTAGCTGTTGCCCGCGACTTCGTCCGCGTGGACTTCAGTTTATAGCGCGCGATGTCAACAAAATTGGTGTAATAATAATAATATCTATCTATCTATGGACGCTTCACACCACGTCAGTCTGGCCCTGTGGTAAGTACCTGAAGAACTTGTGTTACAGGTACCAGACAACGGAAACGGTGTCAAAAGCTTTTATAAAAAAAAAACCCTGGTACCCCTTAAATCAAAACAGCTGTGCAGTGCGCACATAATATTTCATTTTTTAAAATTAAACTTTATATATTATGCCAAATTTTAAAGCTTATTTAGCCCCCCAATTACACAACTTTACCCATAAACTATTTATCATTGATAGGTTTAAGGTTACGTAACTGTATATAATATAAAGTACTTACTTATTAAATAACGTAACAAAGAAATAACAATCGAAAAAAATCGAAACTGAAATGTATGATGATACCACCTCTTATAGAAAGATGTTGGGCAAGCGTTAGCGCGATGTAAGAGACGCACGGCGCCATCTAGTATGAATTTTTGGAACTAACTTAATTTGAACAAATTTTTGTATTTTCACCCCCTTTCAACCCTTTTTTCCAGTAAAAAGGTAGCCTATGTCCTTTCTCAGGCTTTAGACTATCTGTATACAAATTTTCATTATAATCGGTTCGGTAGTTTTGGCGTGAAAGCGAGACAGACAGACAGACAGAGATACTTTCGCATTTATAATATTAGTATAGATTCTCGTGTTTGTGCGCGAACTCCTCCAAAACGGCTCAACCAATTGTAATGAAATTTTGTATGTACCATCGAAAAAATTGATTCCTAGGCAGTTGACGGACCTACTCAGTCCGAGTCAGTCAGAGTCATTTGGGCGACTTATGTCAAATCAATGTTAGCTGTGATCTGTCGGATGGGTTCCGTGGATGGGTCGGACGGATGTGGTTCGACGCGACTAAATAACTTAGGTCCTCCGCATCTGCCTAAGAATCAACTTCTCTGATAGTACATTACTAGCTATTTGACCGAGCTTTGCTCGGTATTCGATAAAACACGAATAAAATGACATTTTCTAAAAATGATTCCTAGCTAGATCGATTTATCGCCCTTGAAACCCCCTATATACTAAATTTCATGAAAAACATTGGAGCCGATTCCGAGATTCCAATTATATATATACAAGAATTGCTCGTTTAAAGATATAAGATTTTAAATACGATACGATACGACACTAGCTGACATGGCAAACGTTGTTTTGCCTTTAATTTCTAGTAGCTATCAATATTTATCTACTTTTTTATATTGATAGCTACTAGAAATTAAAGGCAAAACAACGTTTGCCATGTCAGCTAGTGTCGTATCGTATCGTATTTAAAATCTTATATCTTATCAATATTTATCTACTTTTTTATATTGATAGCTACTAGAAATTAAAGGCAAAACAACGTTTGCCATGTCAGCTAGTGTCGTATCGTATCGTATTTAAAATCTTATATCTTATCAATATTTATCTACTTTTTTATATTGATAGCTACTAGAAATTAAAGGCAAAACAACGTTTGCCATGTCAGCTAGTGTCGTATCGTATCTTATTTAAAATCTTATATCTTTAAACGAGCAATTCTTGTATATATATAATTGGAATCTCGGAATCGGCTCCAACGATTTTCATGAAATTTAGTATATAGGGGGTTTCGGGGGTGATAAATCGATCTAGCTAGGAATCATTTTTAGAAAATGTCATTTTATTCGTGTTTTATCGAATACCAAGCAAAGCTCGGTCAAATAGCTAGTATATTATTAAATATGAACTATGCGGTACATCGTTGATCTATGAGGGTTCAAAAAAAACCATGAAACACTTCGAGAAAAGGTAGATAGTGCCCTTGCGCTTCGCTTGGCTCGTCTTGGCGGGGCACTACCTTGCCCCCAGATTACATCAATTTTGACTGTTTTTAAAGAATTACATTCTGTTTAGATCAACTGTTAGAAGCTACTGTGCTACTGTGTAGACCTAGGAACTTCTTTCAAAACATAATTCTATTCATTCAATGTCGCCATTCGAGAGCTTCATGTTTCTTTCAATATTGTACGAAACGATAATTTTCGTAGCTTCGGACTATAATAACGTAAATAGTACATCTATTACTGGCTGAGCAGCCTGCCAATAACTTGCAATAGCGAAGTTCGCTGTCTATAGAACCTGTCGAAGCGAGCAACGATCGGGTCGTAGCACCGCGTAGATTGACTGGTTTTTAATACCTGCTGCGCAAACGGCGGCCGCCTCTCCCCTGTCGTTAGCGCCTCAGCCCTCGCCACTAATAAGCGACATTTTGCCTACTATAATAAACGGCATTACAAATAATAATTATTAGCGACAAGAAGGGAAACGTTAATTTCCAGCTTAGAAGGTCCCGCGTTAGTCGTTCGCCTCGTTATCTCAATATGAACATGGTCGTGGCGGAGACGAGGGAGTAATGCGCCGCAGCGACAGGCATAGGAGTTGAGACACATTTTAGCGGCCGATATAAATAACTATCAACAATGCGTCTCGCTTCGCGCCACGTGGGATATCATATTCTCGCTCACAGATCCCGGCCGTTCGCCTGCGATCGGCCCAGGACCAGACCGGCCGTGATCATCAAGAGCTACCGCGGAGATCGCACCCGGGCCGAATTTCCGAATCGCGCACTGCCAGCACCTGAAATACGAGTGTCGGACGCGAACACGCCGAGACGCGCTCGTTCCCGGACACGAACGGATAAAACCGGCCGCGGTCGGCAGTGCCAAACCGGCGGTCAACGACTCCCGAAATAGATGCACAACGCGCGCACCTATAAGAAATTAAGAACCGGTCCCGACGCAGCGACACTCTCCCAAACCAATAAGAATTCGATTCGAAAGCGGAATCCACCTGAACGATTAATTTACTGCAGCTTTCACCCGCCGGCCGCCGCTCGAGCGACGCGGGCGCGAAGTATACCGGTCTGAGATGTGAACTTCCAAATTTTAAAACTGTCGATATACGACTATACCTAACTTTATGATAGTAGCATGTAGTATGTACCATACTCTTACTCTGCGAATCCGAACCTACAGTAACAGGTAACACCGCGGGTCACAACTAATTAATAGTAAATATTTTTTGTCCATAATTTTATAAAGTAGTGCAATATGTGCCATATTGCACTAGCTAGTCCACCGTCTAGCTCCATAAATAAAATAAAAAAGTAAGGAAAAATGGTATTCACATTATTTCAGCTTTTCAGTCGGACGTTGATTGATGATTCAATTTTTAGTGACAGATTAAAAAATATGGAATCTTCTTTAAAACAGACAGACAAGAGATTAATTAAAATTGATCCATAAAAATAACAAACATAGCAATGACGAACAAAAATGTTAATACCAAACACAGCAGCATACCAACACTTTTATAATTTACTAGAGATCGCCCAATGGTCGAAATTCGACCTAAGTTTCAACGACATTAGGACTACTACGTTTAATTTGTAAAAAATATTGACTTTATCATATTTTTTTTCAACTCTCGTCTCTGGGACTCAGCTGATCTTAGACTGGCCGTGTAAGCATTGTCTAATAGTATCTAAGATTCAATAAAAAAAACTTTAATCCATTTTCAATTTGTCAACTTGTTGTCAACAGACTTCAACCATAAATAAAAGAGTATAATTCATATGTATAGGCTTGTCATTCAAAAATCTGTCATTTCTCATGTGTGTGTGTTGTAGTGTGTGTAATGTTTTATTTGTTAAAAAAATGTGTGATAAAAGCATAAATCCCAAATAATATTAGTTCGATGCACTCCTTCACCACATAAACATTTATGTGCAAAATTTTATTCACCTACGTTTCCGCATTTTTCGTCAAAAGGGATACAAAGTTTTTCGCTTGCGTATTAATATATATATATATCCCTGAAGGTCTTCATCAGATCTTGCAGTGTTAAATTGCAACAACACAGACGTCAGACATAGATCAAGATAGACACCGCATGTCCCTCCATTTGTATGAAAACTAGCTTGCCACTTTTTTCCTACCTACTGTGACGTATCTATACATACCTACATACATATAAATAAAATTGGAGTGTCTGTTTGTAATATTGAAAGAACCGTTTTTTACTACATGCATATGAATCTATATACGCTACATACACCAAAACAACATTTTTTACAATTTTTGTCTGTATGTCTGTCTGTCTGTCTGTTTGTTCCGGCTAATCTCTGAAACGGCTGGAGCTATTTTGCCGGGCCTTTTTTGGTAGATAGCTGATGTAGTAAGGTGTAACTTAGGCTATTTTTTAACCGACTTCGAAAAAGGAGGAGGTTATATTTTACTTTTTTCATATTTGTTAGCGGACTATCCATCTTTGTTATTATACTACTATGTTGACGCGGACGAAGTCGCGGGCAACAGCTAGTCGATGATAAGAAACGTGTCTATTATCAGCTAGGCCAACGTTTCAAAGAACAGACTTTCGAAAGACGAGCACTGCTCGTCGTTTGGGAACGCGATATGGCACGCGAAGTATATCCCTAAGGATAAATTAAAATCTATAATTTTAGATTATACTGTAGGCAAATCTGAATTTATTTACATATTTTTATTTACTTGGAGATAATGATTAATTAAGTAAGTACATATTGAAATGAAATGGAATGAAATGGAATGAAAATGAAATGAAATTAATTATATTATAGATGTCAGCTTATTTTTCCCAAGGTTGCTATCATTGAGAAAATCAGTTACCTTATTATTATAACTAGAGATCGCCCAATGGTCGAAATTCGACCCTACTTGCAACGACATTAGGACTACTACCTATATTTTGTAAAAAATATTGACTTCATCATAGTTTTTTTCAATTCTTGTCTCTGGGACTCAGCTGATCTCAGACTGGCCGTTTAAGCTAATAGTATCTTAAATTAAATAAAAAAAACAATAATCCATTTTCAATTTGTCAACTTGTTGTCAACAGACTTCAACCATAAATAAAAGAGTATAATTCGTATGTATAGGCTTGTCACTCAAAAATCTGTCATTTTTCCTAGTAGTAGTGTCGTAGTGTGTGTAACGTTTTATTTGTTAAAAATATATATGATAAAAGCATCATTTTAAAATAATATTAGCTCGATGCACTCCTTTACCATATAAACTATAACTGTGCGAAATTTCATGCACCTACATTTCCCCATTTTTCGTAAAAAGGGTTACAAAGTTTTTCTCTCACGTATTAATATATAGATAAGCCTTAGCACACAAACGTTCTTTAACAACTTTTTAAATTTAATAATTGAAAGATTTTGGACGTTTTCTGGGATTTTATTGTATAGGCGTATACATTGACCTTTGAAAGATGTGTTTACTTTGCTCAGCTATTGTTGTTTTTTTTGGCCAAAAAATTCAGATTAGTAGCTTGCCATGATTTCAATTTTTTTTTATTACGTAGGTTTGTAAAACAAAATATTACGTAGGTATCTTATTAGCAGAAATTCAGTAGTTTTTTAGGGTTCCTTACCCAAAGGGTAAAAACGGGACCCTATTCATGAGACTTCGATGTCTGTCTGTCCGTCTGTCTGTCTCCAGGCTGTATCTCAAAAACAGCTATAGCTAGAGTTCTGAAATTTTCACAGATCGTGTATTTCCGGTGCCGCTATAACAACAAATACTAAAATCAATATAAAATTAATATTCAAGGGGGGCTTCCATACAACAAACGTGATTTTTTTGTCTTTTTTGCTCGTAATCAATAATGGCAACAGCTATTACGCTTTAAATTTTCACAACATCCTTAATTATATTTGTTATTTAATTATTAATAATAAAATTTAAATAAAATAAATATTTAAGGGGGGCTCTCACACAAAAAAACACAATTTTTGCATACTTTCTGATTTCTCTCTGTAACGGTACGGAACCCTTCGTGAGCGAGCCCGACTCGCACTTGGCTTTTTTGTTGTTATATTTAAAAAATGCCCTACATCAAAAAAGAAAGTTCTATAATATTATGTTTAGATGTGTAAATTATGCTTGTCTGAACATATACATACCTACTTAATTTTAAATGTCTTCGGTCTAAGCCGAAGATACAGATGCCGTAAGTAAATTTTAAATATTTTTTAGATTCTTAGTTTTTTTTTTTGAGTTTTTCAATTTACAAGATTTTTTATTTATATTCTAATTTCCAGTTGAGGGAGCGTTCTACCTGGCACTAGCGCCACCCATAATTAAATTATATTTCTATAAAACTAGAATAATTTTTAGATTTGCCACTTTTGGCCTTAACCGAAAATTCTCATAAAAAATATTATGATATCTAAATCTAAATATATGTATATAGCTCAAAGGTCAGACTGACTGACTGACTAAGTGACTGGCATAGTGATCTATGAGCGCACAACCCAAACCGCTGGACGGATCGGGCTAAAATTTGGCATGGAGGCAGGCCTGTCCCCCTCGCGAGTGTAGGCATCGAACTGTAAGTACCACCCGCGGGTGGCAAATCACTAGGGACTTACAAAGCGAGCGGTGACGCACGCGCAAGATTTTTTGTCGCGTATCTACAGTTTATTGATCATAGAGGAATTTAATTCATAATACTGATTTAACCGCTGTGACAAAATCGTTATAAATCTTATAAAAATGAATAATTAAAAAAGACGAATGAAATAATATTCGAACGAAATATACGAACGTACGGACGAATTAAATAATAAACTAATGAAATAGTATTTGAATAAGGTATTTAAATACAAAAAGTAGATAAAAACTATACAAACATGGCAAATAAACCAAATTTCATACAAAGAAACACACAAACTACACAGAAATAAACACAAGTTACTATGTTTAAATTGTAAAAGTTTCTTGCACTATAATCGAATATATAAATCTACTATAAAATATAGGTTGGGTTACAAAAATGTTATATTACTATAAAAAGGTTTGCTATTCGTACCAATAGTAATTAAAAAATATTATTTTGTTTTCTAAAAGGCGAAAACCTTGATTGAAAGAGAGCGGACATGTAGGTAAATATAATTGTTGGCACCTAGCACTGCGCGGTTGGAATTTCAACTTTATAGTATCGTAGCATGAGTCGTTATTTCTTTAAACGGGTTTCGCAAGTGGGAGTTCTGTTGGTACAACTAATATATATTCTGTGATGGAGGTAGATGATGGCATCCGCTAAGGAAGGTTTTGATCAATTCTACCCCCAAGGGGATAAAATCCCCTATTTTACCCGTATCTAATCCGTACCCAAAGGGTAATAATCGGCCAAGTGCGAGTCGGACTCGCGCACGAAGTGTACGGAAGCCATTATAGACAAAAATTAGAGCCAAATTTGTGTTTTTATATGGTTGGCTATATGCTATACATTATACATAAAATATCATCGTCATCAGCCTACTCCGTGCTGGAAAATCGCGGTTCATCTGGTTCGTGAAGGGCCGATTAGCAACTTGCAGTTGTTTGGTGGGCTTTATATTTTGCATTCTAGTTCGTGACATTTATGAATATTTACACATTAATGGAAAGTTGATCTGGTGCTGCAGCATCACCTGGTAATCAGTAGGATACCCAACTCCTCACCAACTTAGAGCAATGGTTTCGTGTTTGTTGTAAAACGTATATAAACAGTAAATTTTTGCATGCTGCTGCTGCAGCATCACCTGGATTCTATAGGAGCCGAGCTCCATGTGAACCTAAAGTGGAGGTTTCATGTTTGGACTCATATTGACGGCCTCATCCAAAAGGACATTCCTAGATCGTATTCATTGGGATATAATATGATCCTGTTGATAAGAATTATTCTGTACTATAAAGCATGAAATAAAATTAAATTAAGAAATTAAAAAAAAAACCCCGCCAAACAATTTTTAAAAGTAATGAAATAATATATAAAAATAAGTCGGGTTTTCCTTCCTGACGCTATAACTCCAGAACGCACGAACCGATTTCCACGGTTTTGCATTCGTTGGAAAGGTCTTGGGCTCCGTGAGGTCTATAGAAAAAAAGTCCTCGTTGTCTAAAATATATTTATAATTTACCTAAATAGGCAATTTTCTGAATAAATTTTCTTTTTTAAAACTTTAAAATGGCTGCAGTTTCTGAACCCACCGCTAAAATAAAAAAACGCTCTTATTATTTTTTTATCAGCTTTACCTTATGTATTTTGTACCTACTAGGTCTCCATAACGCTCGAGTGACTACAAAAATAGCACCCTCCCCTCCTCTACTATCAGAAAAAACTTCAAGAGACAAGCAGGAAAACAGGGAAAATCATTTTATGGCAAAACAACGTTTGCCGGGACAGCTAGTATATTTTACTGACTTTTTAAGTTTAAATAATTCCTAAGTGTAAAGTGATATTTTAGTCCATAATTATTGTTGTCAAGGTGTGTCGGGGGACCGCCAGCAGTGTCTAAGACTACGCTGTCTGTCCGTCAGCTTGTCTCCAGACTGTATCTTACGAACCGCAATAGCTAGACTTCTGAAATAATCACAGATTTTGTATTTCTTTTGCTGCTATAACAACAATTAATACAAAAAATATATATTTAAGGGGGCACACAACTAAGGTGATTTTTTTACCTTTTTTGCTCAAAATCAATAATGGCAACAGGTGTGCACTTGCAATGTTTACATTTGTACTTTAATATTAGGTACAAAATGAAATAATAATGATAAATAATTGTAACTTGCTTAAATACTGACAACACTGAAAAAAGTTTCCATTTCACGGTAAAATTCCCATTAAAGAAAAAATGTGATAAATGAAGAACTGCTCCACTGATTTTGTGCAAACTTCACATTATACCATAAACTAATATAAACAACTAAATATAACAAAGCCTAAACATTTGGATTTTGGTTTGCAGAGGTGAGCCTGTTCTTGAGTTATAAAATTAAAACGAAAAGTGGCATTGATTTTTATATATAGAGATAATATCATTTAATTTTAAATTATACGTGGGAGAGCCATGCTTCGGCACGAATGGGCCGGCTCGACCGGAGAAATACCACGTTCTCACAGAAAACCGGCGTGAAACAGCGCTTGCGCTGTGTTTCGCCGAGTGAGTGAGTTTACCGAAGGCCCAATCCCCTACCCTATTCCCTTCCTACCCTCCCCTATTCCCTTCCCTTCCCATCCCTACCCTCCCCTATTCCCTCTTAAAAGGTCGGCAACGCACCTGCAGCTCTTCTGATGCTGCGAGTGTCCATGGGCGACGGAAGTTGCTTTCCATCAGGTGACCCGTTTGCTGGTTTGCCCCCTTATTTCATAAAAAAATAATATTTTTATTGGGGGTCACATAAAAAAACACAAAGTTGTTGTCTGACAAGTAAGATGATCCATGCGTCGGATGGGCATGTAAAAAGTCGGTCCTGCGCCAGATCTCTCGCCGGTCGTGTCGGTCTTCCGTCCCACTGGGTTATGAGAGTAAAAGGAATAGAGAGTTCTCTTGTGTACTGCGCACACACTTGGGCACTATAAAATTACTTCTGCGTAGCTGGCCTGGTTTCAATGAAACCGGCCACCGTCACCGAAACCGGTGTGGGAGCTATTATTCTTGAAAGTTTATGTACACTCCACACAGCAGTAATTTCCAAAGTAGTTCAGGTGGACCCCAGGGGTCCACGATCGTAAGCGAGGATGAACATGAATTTGTTTTGCAGTGAAAAGCTAAAATATTATTGGCTTGACTTCTCTTTTAAAAAATCATAGGCAAATAGGTACATATTAATATTAATTAAGGGATCTAAGCGATAATTTCACAAATTATGATTGTAGGCTCCCTGGGGCGAAGGTGCAAAGGTCAAAGAGAGACATGAAACAAGAGTTTGGGAACCTCTGCTCTATAACATCATAGATTGCGTTGATTCTAGAAAGCGGCAAAATGTTAAGTTTTGGATTTGATTGGTATTTATGGATTTTCTCTGTGAACAAATGCCGCAGGCACTAGCGGCAACATTCGATTTGTCTGTGGCCGTAAATTGGACACGAAAAAGACAAACAAGATACTAAAATTAAGTCCAAAATTTTATTATTATTATTATAACACGAGAAGATTGCGTGTCAACTTCTAGCAGTCAACATAGGAGTTGGGGCATGATAACCCTCGATAGCGTCTGCTGAGTGCTGACAACAGCGATATCTCCCGACCTCTGACCCGCAGCGATAGCGCCGCCCGCCCGCCAGCCCGCCATCCCCGCACCGTACCGCGATGCCGCCCGCCGCTTATCGCGACCACGTTCCCGCTGATGTCCTCTGGGCTCTGACATGCCAAAGTCCCGTCATTAAAGTTAAACTTGAAGTTTAATGTAGAAGATCATAATGCCCAATTCAACAAAAACACGGTTGTATCAAAATCGCGTCGCAGCAGGCTACCGGAGTAATCGGCGACGGAGGCCGACTCGACCCCGAACCTTGACCTACATCTTAATATTCGGTAAGACGAAAACTTTCCAGCCCCTGATAAATAATTCAACGTATCCGAAGAATAGTTAGCGGCCTGTGGGCCCGCTCGTGAATTAAACATCTGCCGGATTCGAGACTCCGTCCATGATAACGACTGACACATAAATAATAGCACTAACACTGCGACCGAGTGATCACTCGACTAGTGGGTCTCGACATTGAAATACCTTTCGACTTTTACGCAGTTTCCGCCGCAACCGATGACGTTCATTTGCGAGTTGCGACTTGCGACTGAGCTGCCCCAAAATGTTGTAAAACTCGAGTCATAAAATTGTAGATACACCCTAAAGATAATGAGGCGAACGTTACGAAGGAATTAATTAATTGTTATTGGTTAAGGCGAAGTCGTCGTTGATGCGAGGAATTTTAATTAGTTAAGCAGGCTCCGGACACACAAAGTGCATGAGCGAGCGAGAAAACGCAGCGTCGCGCGTCGCACCGTGCCGCAGTCGCAGATATAGTCCGTGCGGGAACTACCTAGTCGCGACGTAAGACCTCGCGCGCTGTGTACACCTACCTAGTCTGCCCGACGTAAATTCGTGACAGTCATCCTGACTAGCGGATTCATTTATTGCGAATAGAAAGATTGTTGCAGGTTGCAACAACTGGCAATTAGCATTTAATTATAATAATTATTAATTAAAAATATATTAGTATAGCTTAGGTAAATATAATATTATGGTTTCCTAAAACACAGATGCCATTTAATTATGTGTTTTGATAACTAACGCGGTTCGGTGACGCAAAAGTTTGGGAAACGTCGTGTTACATTTTGACCTTAATAATATTTGAATAATATGTAAATATCCAAGGTTAATTATTATTCTAGACGAATCACAGAAGGTCGACCATTTTGTAATACTTGAGCAATTTGGGAACTCGACATCGATTTACCGCATCGGTCGAACCACCGTCCACCGAAATGCGGTGGTCCGCGCGGTCCAGCGGTAGACGGGGGACACCCACCAGTCACCGACACCACACACTCCAGCCTAGTCAAAAATTTGGCACAGCGTGTCATTAGTCTGTCCCGCTAGGTTAGGAAAAATTGTGAGTTCCAGACTCGAACGCTACCCACCTTCGCGCGAAATTGACAGGAGCCTATATAGCTGTCGCAAAGTACACATTCTATACTCAGATGCCAGTACATAAAACGACATCGAGGTTCATTTACATTTCAAATGAGCACAATAACTACCTGTCGCGAAGTGGCGCAACGTGGCAGCGGCTCGACCCTACGAGGACAGCGGCGCCGGAAAGTTTCGGGCGAGTAGACCGGTCCGGAGACCGGGCGGACTCGCTCCGGCGCGGCGGTCCGGCGACGCGCGGCCGGCTCCCGGCCTCCATGCGGCCACCACGCGGTCCCCGACCTCGCACACCACTCGGCCGGCTCCGGCGGGAGATCCCTCGGCGACGACGCTGAACGTGGAGCGCGGACGACATCTTTACCAGACAGTATTAGAAAATACGACACGACTCTAATGCTGCCCGGTAAGATGCGAACCGCCACTCCGGGCTGAAGTCGGTCGGTCGGTCGCGGGTAACGACGCGGCGGGCGCGTGCAGCCGCGGGTCGGGCGCGGAACGGACTGAGGCGTGTGGCGAGCGCGCGCCGCGACGCTGCGGAGGCGGCGCCGCCGCACGCCCGCCCCACGCCCCCCGCCGCCCCCCTCCGCCCCGCACTGCCCGGCGCCCTGCCGACTCCGGGTCACGGCGACCCACCCCCGGTTACTTCCAGTGCACTGTGCTGTGCGGCACTTTAACATTTTTTATGAAATAAAAGGAAGTCGATTACTGATTAACCGTTTCACGTTTTGTGGGCTTCGGCTAATTAACTACCTACACGAATATCGCAAATATGTCGGTGAAGACATAAAGCTTGGAACATATATATAATAATATGTTCAAATGTTGTTTATTATGATTTCATGAACACTATTTACGCATCTACATCCGCTGACATTATTTTTCTTTTTTCTTCTTCTTTTCCTTTGTCATATCGTTTGTTCTTTATATTTATAATTTTGACATATTATTAAGTAAGATGGAAATTATTAGGCATGCATTTATTAATAATTATTATGACAAATTATATTTAAGAATGTATCCTAAATTAACATTTGCACGTCGAGAAAATTGACAAAATATGTGAAGCACTGTTAGAATTATAGTAACACCTTATTGTACCATATTTATGCAAATAAAGAATATTATTATTATTATTATTATTATTATTATATTAGTGGATAGACGAAAAGTTGGAAAAATAAATTTATAAAAATATCTGGGGGCATGGCAGTGCCCCAGACAAGCCTTAAGCAAAGGCACGTCCGTACCATACCTTTCTCGAAAAGGTCCGCGACTACTTCATACCCCCTATATCTTCGATGTTAACAATGGTACGAATTTAGATTTTCGGTGACAAGGAGCAAGACGTATTCAAACTATTATACCTCCAAATTACATGACATTTTGATAAATAGTTTACTAGTTACGGATGATCAAAGTTGCTACATTTTGTCACTCACTGATTGACAGATCATCTAAATTCTAAGTTTCTAACAGATTTAGAACCACCTTTGTATGGAAAATTCATGACATACCCATACACACTCTAAAGTATTATAACTTAGTTTTGTTACACCTTGTATAAATAAAAATATTTTCTTAGTCTAGCTAAAACACCAAGAGCGGCTGAACTGATTTTGCTAATTTTAGTCTTGAAATATTATTGGAATTTTAGGGAAGGTTCATACGGTTGATTTATGAGTTATGTGATACGAAGTACATGGATCATCTAGTTTAAAATAAAATAGATTTGCACAAAATGGTAATATACATAAACTCTGCTGTTGTAACCTGGGATGGAAAAAACGGAACCCTAAAAAGTATGTACTCTGTGCAAGCCCTTGGAAACATTAAGGTCTTTCAAGCCGAAAGTGTGAAACCAGTAGAAAATAAAAATACGTGTGGCACTCGGAAACTGCCGCGGTAAAGCTTTGCATAGGATTTTTATCAACTTATGCAATTATTGTAATTCGCATACGTCTAGTCGCACGCACACAAATACCGTGCCAAAGTTTGCCCTTAATTCGGTCGCCGCATTCAAAACCCGCGATAAAAGCTATATACAATAGCATAACAAGCTTATAATTTGTTGCTACTTAGGTGCCAAAATTATCCCACCAAAAACATTTTCATGTAAAAATGTTGCCAAGATGAGAACATATTATTATAGTTCGTGGTGTCAAAAAGTAGTGAGATATCATGTAGAGCCAAGTTCTAACCTTACATACTCAGCCCTAAATCTAAAAACCTTAATTTTACACTAAAGCGCGACAAAATCCTTGATAATATTATAATGTGTCAGCCGTACGAGAAGAATCTAAAAACTCTACACATTAGTCAAAATCGGTAGCCTGGCCATTTTAAAATAAAAGTTATTAAGTACAACAGAAAAGTAACTTAATATTATTATAAGTTCAAAGCCCATAGCATGACGAATAACAAAATGGCCAAGACACCGATTTTGAATAATGTGTAGAGTTTTTAGATTCTTCTTGTACGGCTCACGCATTATAATTATAAATTAATTTAGGTTTCCGTACCCAGAGAGTAAAATCGGAACCCTATTACTAGACTTTATTGTCTGTCCGCTGTCCGTCTATCCATCTGTCTGTCTGTCTGTCTGTCTATCTGTCTCTTGGATGTATCTCAAGAAAGGTAGAAGCTAGAGAATTGAAATTTTCATCGACTATGTATTTCTGTAATGCCGCTATAGCAACAAATACTAAAAACAAAATAAATTTAAATTTTGGCGGGCTCTCATACAACAAACGTGATTTTTTGCTATTTTTTTCCTATTCATAATAATAGATGTCACTGCTGGTCGTCTACATCGCGGTATAGCTTGCACGAATAGTTTCTAAATATACTTGTTAATGTACTCTAGTCAATAAGAGATGTCACTGTTGGGTATCTACATCGCACTATTGTTTGACGCGAAGATGTCTGATATATCCGTTTAACTTTTAGGTATAGGTTTTGTTCTTTGAACTAACCGATGTTATTTACATTCTAAAATTAAATATTTGCAAAGAAATGCTGATACTACGACTATACTTTGAACTTACATATTTTTAAGACGATTTTTAGAGAGAAAAGTTATTTTTCCCTTTTTTATGAAATTAGGGGGCAAACAAACAGACGGGTCACCTGACGGAAAGCAACTGCCGTCGTCCATAGACACTGTAACATCATAAGAGTTGCAAGTGCGTTTTCAGCCTTTTTATGAAAGACTAGCTGTTGCCCGCAACTTCGTCCGCGTGAATTTATGTTATTAATATTAAAATCAAGATTTAGATAATTGAACACCCATCTACGACAATTTATTTGGATCTATATTACACACGAAATTTTTAATTTACATCAAAGACCCAGGAAACTTGAACCTCAGATACTTATCGTTTTGAAAAATCCTTTCTTCGAAGACCGCTTGGCGTGGACAGAGGATGGGGGCCACTGGTCAGGGGAAAGGAACATGTGACGGAGATAGAGGATAGACTTCAGAAGACGGGATTTAATGTAGGCAAGCTATCTCTCTTTAACCTACCTCTTATTTTTAGATTCATAACCTACAATTAAACCAGAACAAAATAACGCTTGAAGTTGTTGACTTACTTACCCACCATGTAATTTCTTTATGGGCGTTGGCCCACCGGCCACCACACATTCCCACCACTGTATCTCCTGTGTCACCAGGATCGACAGCGGTATCCAACCACGAAAGCCCTTTGATTTGATCTCAGGGAGCCCGAGGGACAGGCTCAAACTGGTTTGGGACCCGCAACGAAATTAATCTGAAGAAAATGTGCGCTTTTATAATTTTGGACGTGGCGGTAATATCGTGGGCGTCCGCGGTAAAACGATAACATAGGGAAGTAAATGTATAGAAATATATGAAGACGCTTTTAAATTTCCGTCGACGATAACTTTTTAACGTGCACGTTAGAGGACATCACGACACACGACGACGTCTACAGTTCTACACTCTTCTGAACCGCACAAAACGTCCGCGGTGCATAAAATCAAAAGGGCATAAATTAACGTACCCAACGTTTTACTGTGTCGGCGTCCACGATAACGTGACGTCCGGAATTATAAAAGCGCATAATAGAAGTATGAAGTCTTGACAGAAAAAACTCTACCAGAGAACATGATGAGAGATTTATTCAAACATACTGCCTTTGGTCGTACATATTCTACCATTTCTACCTATGTGCTCGACCGATGCTAGTAACTTAGATCCGTAAAGTTTGACTTTAAAATTTCCATGGCCGGTAACGAATTGAGATATGCAGTGGTCATTTTCCATACAGGGTTTGGATAATCGTTTACGAATATTAGGAAAAGTTTTAAAGATCGACCTTTGCTAGAATTGGTAATCACTTCGGTTGTCGTTGTAAATTTCGAGGAATTCCTTCAATTCCATTACTTATCAAGTCACCGTTTTTAGGGTTCCGTACCCAAAGGGTAAAAACGGGACCCTAGATTTCGTTGTCTGTCCGTCTGTCTGTCTCCAGGCTGTATCTCAAGAACCGTTATAGCTAGAGTTCTGAATTTTTTACACATTGTGTGTATCTGTTGCCGCTATAACAACAAATACTGAAAACAAAATAAAATTAATATTTAAGGGGGGCTCTCATACAACAAACACAACTTTTGGCCTATTTTTTCTCTATAACGGTACGGAACCCTCCGTGCGCGAGTACAACTCACACTTGACCGATTTTATTGTAAACATGGTATCGGATTCGAGTAATGAGCTATACAACAAAAAAAGAATTTAAAAAATCTGACCACAAACAGCAAAGTAAACATTAACTCCTCCTTTTTTGAAAGTCGTTTAAAAAAAGTATCTAAGATGTTGACCAGGGATGTAAGATATCATCATGCCAAATTTAATTGAAATCAGTCCAGCGGATTCAGAGATTAGCCTGTACAAACAGACAAACAGACAGAGAAACAAAAATTTCAAAAACAGTTAAAATGTGTTCTATTAATCTTCTAACATGCCCCTGACTCGTTTTTTCAAGTTTAGTTTCAATGTACAAAAATTTTACCTCTACGATTTTATTATATGTATAGATAGATAGATAGAATAGGCTAAGAGAAAAAGCAGAAGAGAATAGGGATAGCGAATAAGGTATAGTACAGCTGGGCTTCCGGCCTCCGCTTAACTCACTCGCTAGAAGAAACACAGCGCAAGCGCTGTTTTACACCGGTTTTCTGTGAGAGCGTTGTTTCACGTCGGTTTTCTGTGAGTCTGTGGTCTCTCTCATGGCTAACACGTATTTTTTTATTTGGCACAAAAAGTATATTATACTCTATTTTTAATTTTGTATTTCGCGAAAGAAACATACTTTTTTTTTGTTGCGCAGGGGAAACCCATCATGGGTGCCCCGGGTTGGGGATGTGCCTCAGTTAAAAGCTGAAGCACCCCGGGGGTATGTGGGACTCTTACCACCTGCGGTTTGCCTTCAGCCGTATACGAAGGGATGTCCTGGATAGACAGATCCACAGGACTCCCTACACGACAGGCCGGTCTACCTCAAAAGGGACCGGACTTCCACCAAAGTTAGGAAACGCTTAGGCAAACTGAAGCGTTCCCCTCGGCGCCGGGACTAGCTAAGCCGGGCAGGTAAAAAAAAGAAACATACTAACTTATCTCATACTTACATCCCCCCTCTATATCAAGGGAATGGGATAGGTTAGGTTGGGTTTGATAATTTTTTTGTTGTTTCTGTAGTAATAGTATGTTACATACTAAATTTCAGCTTTCTCAGACTTCAGGAAGTACCCTAAAAGGTTTAGATGATCGGTCAGTCAGTGCCAAAATTGTGGGTTTTTGGACACCTACAAAATTAAAAGTATAATATATATTCAAACTTTTCGCATTTGATAATTATACTCATGTCATAATATCTTGAAAATTTGAACTATCTGGCATTATCCAAACCAAAGTTACGAGGGTTAAAAACTACGACGAAACTTTTCGAGAAAAGGTAGGTAGTGCCCTTGCGCGCTTCGCTTGACTCATCTTGGCGGGGGCACTCCCGTACCCCCAGATTCTGTTTCTCTTGCCGATTTAGTCGATTTAAATTGCTAATAATAATACCTACTTAACAATAAAGTAGTCTTAACCATAAGCGAAATGAACAACATATGAATATATTAGATAACAGCTAATAGAAAAAATATCCTACTAATCCTATCCTACTAATATTATAAAGGCGAAAGTTTGTTTGGATGTATAGATGTATGGATGTGTGGATGTATGGATGTTTGTTACTCTTTCACGCAAAAACTACTGAACAGATTTTAATGAAACGAAAAAGACTAGCTGTCCCGGCAAACGTTGTTTTGCCATTTAAAGTATTTCGCTCATAATATTATTATTTTATTGAAGTGGCTAAATAAGTATGTCACCATGGCAAAGTCCATGATTGCTATCCCGTCGCACAAACAATGGTCGCCGGCAGTTTCGAGTTGTAATAATTTACTATTATTTATTCAACAAATGAATACACTTATAAAGATAAAAGAGTAGATGTTGTCTGATTCTCAACCCTAGCTCGCTAAGATTCACGAAAATCGGTCGAGCCGTTTCAGAGGAGTTCAAACACGCACACCGTGACACGAGAATTTTATATATTAGATATCTATATATATAAAAATCAATTGCTGTTCGTTAGTCTCGCTAAAACTCGAGAACGGCTGAACGGATTTATCTTA
Source organism: Aricia agestis (assembly GCF_905147365.1). Classification (NCBI taxonomy): domain Eukaryota; kingdom Metazoa; phylum Arthropoda; class Insecta; order Lepidoptera; family Lycaenidae; genus Aricia; species Aricia agestis. The sequence continues at coordinate 150,521 of NC_056416.1, read as the reverse complement.
TCTTGGTCTTGAATTATTCGTGGAGGTCTAGGGAAGGTTTAAAAGGTGAGAAAAATTCGAATAATTGCCGGGAAAATCCTCAAAACAGCATTTTTCTATTTCCCATACAAACGTTTTCTAAATAAAATGGAGAGTCAATTTGTAATTTATTACCGCTGCATAAAGTTCAAATTCGCGTGCGCGTTGGAGGACCTAATATCGCGTTCTGAAACTCAACAAAAGTGAAAGTGAATCGCGAACGCGACAAAATTGCATAGTCTCAAAATACATAGTACATAAATAAACACAATTTTAGCTAACTTCAGTTGTTACTCTGTCCGATTATTTTTTTATTTTAGCTAACTTAAGTTGTTACTCTGTCAGATTATTTTTTTAATAAGACTATATAGAAATCGAAAGATAAATCTATATATATAAAAATCAATTGCTGTTCGTTAGTCTCGCTAAAACTCGAGAACGGCTGAACGGATTTATCTTATCTTGGCCAATTTTGATGAAATTTTTTGTGTGTGTTCGTGGAGATTCGAGAATGGTTTAGATTTACAGTTTGGTCTACTGGAAAATGTTTTTTCAATTATTATAAGGAGTTGTTGATTTTGGAATGTTTTACATTAGATCCGGCGGACGGCGCTATCATCGCATTCAATATTATTCTATTTCAATTTTAGTTTGTCCTGACAGATGGTGCTACGATTAATTTGAAAAAAATTTTGTTATTCAATTCATGTGCTTATTAAAATATTAAATAAATAACACATAGGCTACAATTTTAACCGACTTTCAAAATGGGGGAGGTGTTATGTTCGTTTTCTTATATTCAACGATTACTCCGCCGTTGGTTAACCGATTTTCAAAATTTTTCTTTTGGTATATAGGGTATCATCCCAATTTGGTATTATATTCAGAAAAGTGATGATCTGATGAAGGATCCATAAGTAATCGAGGGAACTCCTCAAAACTTATAGGGAAACATATGGTGACTTCGGTTTCGTGAGAAGTATTCTAAGCATATGCTACCAACAAGTAAGATTTTGCACCGAGATATACCTGGTATACTGTGGTTCGGAAGGTGCTGAGAGAATTCCTGATTCTTTATAGATACAAGTTTGGGAGTTTCGGCGTTGTTTTAAGAACAGAAAGCATATGCTACTATACAAATTACATTCTTCATCATCATCATCATCATCATCACTACCATATCATAGTCTTTTAGATCGAGACTCGAGTTTGTCAAGCGATAATTAAAAAAAATCTATATCTACCTAATATTATAAACCTGAAGAGTATGTTTGCTTGAACGCGTCAATCTCAGAAACTACAGGTCCGATTTAAAAACTTATCTCAGTGTTAGATAGATCATTTATCGAGTAAGACTCATCATTTATCGAGAAGGTTATATTATATTATTACTCTAAGACTAATACGACAGAAGAAACTCAGGAAAATGTGGGAAAAACGGGGGAAATATTTTTTATGGGAAAATGTACCTACGGATTCTGTAAAATTTCTAATTTACGCGGGCGAAGCCGCGCGGGACATCTAGTATTATATAATAGTATATGCCTATTAAAAACGGAATAATATAGAACAGTTAAATCAGTGTACTATTCGTGAGCTAACTCAACTGATAGGTGTTTGACACCTTCATATCCTGATTCCTGACTCCCGCCGCGGAATGCAACTGGTTTTCAGCGATTAAAATATTTAATACTAAATAAAATATGCAATGATAAATACGATAACAGAATCACACTTATTCTTGAATAATTGTTAAAACATTTAGCCTGGTGGACCGAGAACACAATATTCTCGACTTTCAGTCATATTAATATGCATTACATTATATGCAAGCAGTAACCTTAAAATTTATTCTAAAATACTTTACTTCGAATTAGATTTTAGATATTTATACTCTGTTCAATCTTATTAGTTAATAGACTTATTACAGAGATCTTCGTCCGCTCCATCGGAACCTTAGCCAAACAATTTGACAATGGCTATAATATCTTCTACAGCCTGTGCACTGTCATTGTTTATGAACAATGTTGACATTACTGGTTGGTTACATTGGCTCAGATGAATGTGTGACAATGATATTCTATGTTACTAACGTATAAACGTAACTAGATTGGAAGTTTACGGTAGCAACGCGTTGCCACTTCGAAGATGCCTGCAGGCATATCTCACATACATAATGACATAACGAATATATGACTTGACATTGTCTTTTGAACAAAAAAGTGGTTACGCATTTCTGAGAATCTTTTATAAGACATTGCTACTCTAGTATTTTAGAAACTCATTGATGTGTGAAGACTGAAGCGTCTTTCGAAATAAGCTTTCCGGTAAAAATACTTGTATAATAAATACATACTTGAGGCGTATAGTACCCGCGATCCACTTATAAATTACTAGATGTCCCGCGCGGCGTCGCCCGCGTAAATTAGGAATTTTACAGAAACCGTACATTTTCCCATGAAAAATAGCTATACTCTCTTCACGTGGTCTACTCTATATATTATGTGCCAAATATTGCCATAAAAATTGCTCCAGTAGTTCGTGAGATAAACCCTTTCTAATGTTTTCCCCGTTTTTCCCACATTTTCCTGAGTTTCTTCGGTCGTAATAGTCGTAGCGTGATAATAATATAGCCTATAGATTTACTCGATAAATGAGCTATCTAACACTGAAATTAGAAATAAGTTTTTAAATCGGATCTGTAGTTCCTGAGATAAGCGCGTTCAAGCAAACATACTCTTCAGGTTTATAATATTATAAGTATAGATTTTTTTTAATTATCGCTTGACAAACTCGAGTCTCGATCTAAAATACTATGAAAAGTACCAATAACAGGCTCATAATCATGGGACGATGCATGGTATAATATGGTAGTGATGATGATGATGATGATGATGATGAATGTAATTTGCATAGTAGCATAATATGCTTTCCGTTCTTAAAACAACGCCGAAACTCCCAAACTTGTATCTATAAAGAATCAGGAGTTCTCTCAGCACCTTCCGAACCACGGTTTACCAGGTATACCTCGGTGCAAAATCTTACTTATTGGTAGCATATGCTTAGAATACTTTTCACGAAACCGAAGTCACCACATGTTTCCTTATAAATTTTGAGGAGTTCCCTCGATTACTTATGGATTCTTCATCAGATCACCACTTTTGTTTATATAATACCAAATTGGGATGATACCCTATATACCAAAAGAAAAAATTTGAAAATTCTGATGTATAAGCTATATTATTGTAAAGTTTCATTAAAATCTGTTCAGTAGTTTTTGCGTGAAAGAGTAACAAACATCCATACATCCACACATCCATACATCTATACATCCAAACAAACTTTCGCCTTTATAATATTAGTAGGATAGATGTATGGATGTATGGATGTTTGTTACTCTTTCACGCAAAAACTACTGAACGGATTTTAATGAAACTTTACAGTAATATAGCTTATACATCAGAACAACACATAGGCCATATTTTAACCGACTTTCAAAATGGGGGAGGTGTTATGTTCGTTTTCTTATGTTCAACGATTACTTCGCCGTTTGTTAACCGATTTCCAAATTTTTCTTTTGGTATGATATGAGATGTCCCGCGCGGCTTCGCCGATTTAGCCGCCGAAATTAGGAATTTTAGTACGGAAACCGTACATTTTCCCATAAAAAAATAGCTCTTATGTCCCTACTCCCTTCACTTGGTTTACTCTATATCTGTGCCAAATATTGCCATAAAAATTGCTCCAGTAGTTCGTAATTTTTAATATTTACCCCGATTTTCCCACATTTTTCTGAGTTTCTTCGGTCGTATTAGACTTAGCGTGATAATATATAGCCTGTAGTCTAACTCGATAAATTAGCTATCTAACACTGAAATAAGTTTTTAAATCGATCCAGTAGTTCCTGAAATTAGCGCGTTCAAGGAAACATACTCTCAAGCAATATTAAGTATAGATTTTTTTCAATTATCGCTTGACAAACTCGATTCTCGATCTAAAAGACTATGAAAAGTACCAATAACAGGGTCGTTATAGGCTCATAAGTCATAACCATGGGACGATGTATGGTATAAAATGGTTGTGATGATGATGATGAATGTAATTTGCATAGTAGCATTTTTTTTATGAAATAAGGAGGCAAACGAGCAAACGGGTCACCTGATGGAAAGCAACATCCGTCGCCCATGGACACTCGCAGCATCAGAAGAGCTACAGGCGCGTTGCCAGCCTTTTAGAGGGAATAGGATAATAGGGGAGGGTAGGGATGAGAAAGGGAAGGGAATAGGGGAGGGTAGGAAAGGGAAAAGGGTAGGGGATTGGGCCTCCGGTAAACTCACTCACTCGGCGAAACACAGCGCAAGCGCTGTTTCACGCCGGTTTTCTGTGAGAACGTGGTATTTCTCCGGTTGAGCCGACCCATTCGTGCCGAAGCATGGCTCTTCCACGTATAAAACGTATCCAAATTTGGTATTATATTCACAAAAGTGGTGATCTGATGACGGATCCATAAGTAATCGAGGGAACTCCTCAAAAATATTGAAACATGTGGTGACTTCGGTTTCCTGAAAAGTATTCTAAGCATATGCTACCAACAAGTAAGATTTTGCACCGAGGTATACCTGGTATACCGTGGTTCGGAAGGTGCTGAGAGAACTCCTGATTCTTTATAGATACAAGTTTGGGAGTTACGGCGTTGCTTAAAGAACGGAAAGCATATGCTACTATGCAAATTACATTCATCATCAACATCATCATCACTACCATATTATACCATGTTATTGGTACTTTTCATAGTCTTTTAGATCGAGACTCGAGTTTGTCAAGCGATAATTTTAAAAAATTTACCTACCTAATATTATAAACCTGAAGAGTATGTTTGCTTGATCGCGTGAATCTCAGGAACTACAGGTCCGATTTAAAAACTTATTTCAGTGCTAGATAGCTCATTTATCGAGTAAGACTATAGGCTAAGACTAATACGACCGAAGAAACTCAGGAAAACGTGGGAAAAACAGGGGAAAGATTAGAAATTACGAACTACTAGAGCAATTTTTATGGCAATATTTGGCACAGATATAGAGTAGACCAAGTGAAGGAAGTAGGGACATAAGAGCTATTTTTTTATGGGAAAATGCACGGTTTCCGTAAAATTCCTAATTTACGCGGGCGAAGCCGCGCGGGACATCTAGTAATAATAATAACTCCCACACCGGTTTCGGTGACGGTGGCCGGTTTCATTGAAACCAGGCCAGTTACGCAGAAGTAATTGGGAACAAATATAATGACCACCAAAAATGCACTGATACCCTAAACTTGTTTACCAAAAAAAGATAATTAACACCAAAAAAATAAAGTCTAAAATTCAAATATGGTAAATGATCACCAAATAAAGTAAATGATCACCAAATATAGTAAATGACCACCAAATATAGTAAATGATCACCAAATATACTAAATGATCACTAAATATAGTAAATGATCACCAAATATAGTAAATGATCACCAAATCCTTGTGAGCAAATCAATGCGATATTTCTGTCCAAATAAATCACTACGATTGACAAAACATGTAAGCATATTATTAACAAAATAGTTGGCCAAGTGTGAGTCGGACATGGAGGGTTCCGTACCGTTATAGAACAAAATTAGACCTAAATTTGTGTTTTTGAATGGAAGCCCCTTTTAAATTATTTTTTTATTATTATTATTACCTAATTATTGAAGTTAACATAATATAATAAAATATAAGGCCTTTGCGAAAATATCAACGTGCCTACCAGTTGCCATTATTGATATCGAGCAAAAAAGGCCACAAAAATAACGTTTGTTGTATGGGAGCCCCCCTTAAATAATAATTTTATTTTGTTTTAGTACTTGTTGTTATAGCGGCAACAGATATACACAATCTGTGAAATTTTTAGAAGTCTAGCTGGAGCGGTTCTTGAGATACAGCATAGGCCCTAGAGAAAGACAGACGGACGGATAGACGGGCAGACATCGAAGTCTCAGTAATAGAGTCCCGTTTTTAGGGTTCCGTATCCAAAGGGTACAAACGGGACTCTTTTACTAAGACTTCGATGTCTGTCTGTCCGTCTATCTGTCTTCTTCTCTTTAATCGGATATTTGCTAAATAAAAATATATTTGGTTATAATTTTACATTAAAATCGTATGATGTTGGTGATCGTTTACTACTTTTAGTTTAAGTAACAATGATTTATTTGGAGTCATCTATACTAATATTATAAATGCGAAAGTATCTCTGTCTGTCTGTCTGTCTGTCTCGCTTTCACGCCAAAACTACTGAACCGATTGTAATGAAATTTTGTACACAGATAGTCTAAAGCCTGAGAAAGGACATAGTCTACTGCTTACTGGAAAAAGGGGTTGTAAGGGGGTGTTTATGCGTAAATTTGTTCAAATTAAGTTAGTTCCAAAAACTGGAACAGATGGCGCCAAGAGTCGCCTAGATTGCGCTATCGCTTGCTCATATGTATTTCTATAAGAGGTGGTACCATGTTGAATTAATATTTCGATTGTTATACATGTTATTAATTAACTCACGTACCAACATAGATATGAGAAACAACAGTCTACCAATAATAAATACTAAATAGTTTATGGGTATTGACTATTGGGCAAAGCTAAAGTTGTGTAATGCATTATGCAGCTAAGTTGTGTAGCGCTAAATAAGCTTTAGGTATAAAAAAGTTTAATTTAAAAAAAAAACATGTGCACACTACACGGCTGTTTTGGGTATTTTGATTTAAGGGGTACCAGGGTTTTAAAAAGCTTTTGACACCAATTTTATTGACACCGCGCGCTATAAACTGAAGTCCACGCGGACGAAGTCGCGGGCAACAGCTAGTTTTGCATAAATAGGATAGCGAGATAATAAATCTTTGGTGATCATTTTTCTTTAAAATGCTAGTATAATGTTGGTGATCAATTACTAATTTTGGTGATTATTTACTTATTTTGGTGATCATTTACTATTGTTGGTTTTAAGATGTTAAATCTTTGGTTATCATTTTACATTAAAATGGTGGTCTGTATTTTGGTGATCGTTTACTATTTTTGTCTGTGAAATGTTACTATTTCTGGTGATCAGTTAATTATAAGCCGAAGTAATTTTATAATGCACTGGCCGTCCGATGCATGGATCATATTACTTGTCAGACAATCAGATGATCAGCCTGCATTGTCTTAACCAAACTTGGAAATAACATGTTTCCAACACGGAAATCGAACCCACCACCTCCTCCGAGTCAAGAGCCGCGCTCTAAGCTACAGGCTCTACCATTAGTTTAAAGCTACAATATTTATCGATAATCGAAACCGACTACGTACATTTTTAGAATGGCAAATTTTACAGCGCCTCCAGCGGTTACTTGCGTAACTAAAATCGCCATACTAAATATATTTACGTAGTCAGTATCGTGTATCGATAAATACTATAGCTTTAAACTCATGGTAGAACTAACCATGGAGGCCTAATAATTGACTATGGCTAAGAACCCAATATATAGATACAAATATACAAACAGTTTATTGACCATAATGTTAACAAGGGGTTTTATTTTTCTTAAAACTAAAATAATATGTATTTTTAATGTGTTATATTATAACTATAAGCTTATTATAGTGAGCGTGAGCGTGTGTGTGTGTGCGTATACCTATGTGTGTGTAATGTGTAGAGCTAGAGACCGGATTATATGCATTTGCATATTAGCATATGCGTTTGCATATTTTAGCCATTCTCAGCGGTAATAGCATATTTTACCTAAGATCTGGTTATGATGCATATTATCGGTACATTTACAACATTTTTCACTAACCCTGCGTTCCGAAATGCGACCAAATAACAATAACAGTTACAAAACATAAGGGCTATTGAGTAATAGGTACATAGTTGTGACTTTTTACTGCATTTCGAATGCGGTCAGTAGTTATGCGCGTATTTTGTTTTGACAGTTAGGTTATTAAAATGAAAGAGAAAGAAGAACGTCGCGATTGCCAACTACAAATTAATGGGACGGTAGAACTTTTGCCAGAAACTGTAGGTAAGTGCTAACATAGCACCCAAGTTCAAATTCTACCCAGTTTCCTCAGCGAATGTGGAGTGAACCTTTTCTATTTACAAAAATATTTTAAATAATCGCAGACACAATCTTACAACTGAAAATTTAGAAAAATATTAGATTGCTTACGTTTACAAAATTTTTAAATAATTTTAATGTCATATTATAATGTTACTGTACCTATTATCGCCTATCAATAAATAATTTACTAATTGTATGCAGATTTTGAATTTGTATATTGTCACTTAATGTTGCATATTCTGCCAATTTTATGCATATTTCAAGCATTTTTCATGCATATTTGCATGCATATAACACGCTTTTTGTTGCATTTTTTTATGAAATAAGGAGGCAAACGAGCAAACGGGTCGCCTGATGGAAAGCAACTACCGTCGCCCATGGACACTCGCAATATCAGAAGAGCTGCAGGTGCGATGCCGGCCTTTTAAGAGGGAATACGCTCTTTTCTTGAAGGTTTGCAGGTCGTAAAGGTCCGGAAATACTGCCGGTGAGTTTGTTCCACAGTTTTACAGTGCGCGGCAGAAAGTTACGCGAGAAACGCACGGTGGAAGACTGCCACTCATCAAGGTGATAAGGATGGTATATTTTTCGCGTGGGACGATGGCGAAAAGTTGCAGGTGGTATGATTCCGAACAATTCCTGAGAGCACTCCCCGTGATACAACCGAAAGAGGATGCAGAGTGAAGCTACATCTCGGCGTAATTCCAAGGGGTCCAAGCTGTTTGAAACACTATGGCAGTCAACAATTCGAGCGGCCCTTCGTTGGATACGATCCAGAGAGAGCAGCTGGTATTTTGGCGCCCCTGCCCAGAGATGAGAACAATATTCCACATGTGGCCGAACCTGCGCCTTGTAGAGTTGTAGGCCCTGGTACGGACTGAAGAATTGTCTCGCCCTGTTCAGAACACCAAGCTTCTTTCAGGCTAACTTGGCCTTACGTAACTTCTAGATGGTATCGAAACCGGACTTCGCTTGATATGTTATATTTCATCCTCCATATTTCAATGCTAGGGGAGATGGTTAAAGATGTGCCCTCAAAACGAGGATATACGACCATTGGTGACTTTTTAGTGGTGAACGCGCAAACTTGTGTCTTGGCGGGGTTGAATTGGACCAAGTTACGTCTACCCCATTCAGAGACCCTCCAATGAATTCTCCACAGAAGTTCGTTTCGACTCTCAATGACATGAGAAATATTGGGGGAGCCGGTATATACAGCATCACCTGTACTATCATCCGCATAGCAATGAATGCCGTTGGTCTGTAACATGTCCTTGATATGCAGTATGAATAGGGTAGGTGATAGCACACAGCCCTGAGGAACACCAGCATCAACAGACTGACTTTCCGAGCATTCGCCGTCAACTACGACCTTTATGCTTCTGTCTGCTAAGAAACTTGTGCCCCACTTGCATAATTTCTCGTGCAGCCCGTATGATGGAAGCTTTGATAGCAGCGCTTTATGCCAAACCCGATCAAAGGCCTTCCCAATGTCCAAACTAACAGCCAATGGCTCTCCCTTCGACTCAATTGCCTGAGCCCAACGATGAGTTAGGTACGCCAAGAGATCACCAGCCGAGCAACCCTTACGGAACCCGTACTGTTTGTCACTTAGTAATCCCTGGCCGTCCAAGTATCGAAGAAGCTGGCTATTGATAATGGATTCCATTATGTTCGAGAAGAGAGAGGTTATAGCGATTGGTCTGTAGTTGGAAGGAATTGAGCGATCACCTTTTTTGGGGATCGGGTGCACCAAGGCTGTCTTCCAAGAAGCCGGGACGATGCCAGAGGAATAGGAGAGCCGAAAAAGAAGCGTCAAGACCGGAGCCAACTCTGGAGCATACTTTTTCAACACAATAGGAGGGATTCCGTCAGGCCCACTCGACTTTTGGATATCAAGGCAACGGCATATAATCTGGTCTCTAGTAATGTGTATGCTTGTGTGCAATATGTGCGTTATATGTACTTTTACTAGATTTTCTGATTCGTCGGACGAGACCAGGACAACAGTGATTTGGTAAGTAATTTTTTACTTTTCTGAACTGATCATTGTTTCAAGTTAAACATATTTACCAGTCTATTATAGATATAAGGGGACAGAAAAATTCCAAAACGGTAGGCAAAAGAAGTGGAAAGAGGAACATTAGGGACTTTGAATAAATGAAAAAACTAGATCAAAATCGGCCTACCTGTTCATTTGAAGGGATTCGAAGGGTTTCGAAGGGCTACGATGCCACGGAAACGGGAGTCGGGACAGACATACATGACACACATAGGTACACAGACAGACAGACTGACAAACAAGACACGTCAAACTTATAACATCCCTCTTTTCGTGGGGGTTAAAAAATACACACCCTTAACTATGCCTATTAAAAAGTAATTGGATGTCTTTGTCAACCTGTGACTTTTCTGATAAAGACATCAAACCTTGTAATGCTTAACCGATTCAATGCGGCGCACCTTTTTGAAGACTTTCAGTCGTGGCGGCATACAATTTTCCCGTGACACGTGAACCGTGTCATACGCCATAGAAGTAGATGTCACGGCTACCGTGTCATCCGCCACGTTCAAAAAGCTTTATGGTTTTTTTTTTGTTTTTACGCTTGTGTTAGCTTGATTTATTTAGTTGAGCCCAAACCATTGTTGTTGACGGAAGGCTACATTGTTTTGAGTTGATTTCGAGTAGTTTTACTAAGTGTAAAGCTGAAAATGGCAGGTAAGCGATTTTTTTATTCAGATGTTGCGAACCTTTTGTAGGTTTCAAAGTTAGAAAAATTAGTACCTACCTATATTAAATAGATCTGGGTTTCCAAAGTAACTAATACGTTCGTAGACAAATTTAAAGAAGTTCGTTGTTGTTGTGTTGAAAATCAAATGGGAACATATGGTTATTTTGGTTTTATGGGATGTGTTTTGATCATATTATGCTACCAAAAAGTAAAATTTTGCACCATGGTATACCACGGTCCACGGTGCTGAACAGAACTCCTGATTCCTTGTAGATACGTGTTTGGGAGTTTCGCTGTTGTTTAAAATACCAAAATCATAAGTTACTATGCTGATTACATTAATCATCATCGACAACACTACACCATGCATCATCAAATTATGACCCTGTTATTAGTACTTTTCATAGTCTTATAGATCGAGACTGATGTTTTGGATCATTATTCTGTAGTTTGTCTAATGATTTTAAAATTATTTTGTTATTTTAAAGCATAATACTATTATTCGAATTTGATGTTATGGCTACCAAGGTGTGTTGGTGACAATTATGTTAATAAAAAACGCCAAAACTGTGTAGAAAACCTTAAGAATAACTAAAAAGAGTAAAATTATTATTTTTAAAACCGACTTCCAAGGTAAAAACAATAGTAATTTTCTAAACTGAACTAAAAAGTATTAAATAATAATTCTTATTCTGTACTCAGTATTTCTGTTCTCAATCTTCATAATTTTGAAGTCAGTACCAGTCCTATAAGTTGCAGTTACATTATTCTGTCATAGACCTGGCGATTAGGTTAGCTGGCAGCTAGTTAGCCGGCGGGCGTCCGAAGTTTTGTGATCAGAAATTTCGGATAATGTACGGTGGGCTGAAAAAGGTGACAGCACCTACTTTTCTTAATTCACAGAATATTCAGAGATATCAGCCTATAAACTTGTTTTGCGTAGAAAATTTAGACGGTTTTGTTCGGAGTAGAACCTTCTAAAGTGTGATTTGAGGGAGATACAATCGCTTTTTAAATGACACGGCTCACGTGTCATACGCCACACGTTAAAAACCCATAAGACGCGGCTGCCGTATAATCCGCAATGAATGCACCTTTTAAAAAAGGTTGACGGCCCCTACTTTTTTTCAAATCACAGAATATTCAGAGGCGAAGCCTATAGGCTTGTTCTACGTGGAAAATTAAGATGATTTTGTTTAGAGTAGAACCTTCTAAAGTGTAATTTGAGGGAGATACAATCGTTTTTCAAATGACACGGCTCCCGTGTCATCCGCACTGAATCGGTTAACGTACGTAACGTTACAACCATATTATTGGTAAGGGCCAAGGGGTAACTATTTCAATTAATGTTGTGGTATCATAAGTAAAATATTTTAAAACATGAAATGTCGTTCTATTCTGTAACACAGTTTAATATGAGTTGCATATGTGTCGCTCGAGACGAGATAAGACACCGAGGGGCAGTAAATCAGAACATCGTCGGCGATAAGTGATAACCCGCGGTGACCCGCCGTACCCCGCACCCCGCCCGTCCTCACCGCGCTGACCGCCAACCAACCTCCACGTCATCCTCGTTATAAGAGAGCTGATCTATCCCAGTTTAGTTTCCCAATGCCTTTTAAAAATTTTTGTATTAGTTTGTTAGGACTGAGGACATAATACGTATTTCAGCATATAAATTACACTCAATTAGTTAGGAAATGATTATTTTAAACATAATATTTACTTACAACTGTTTAATGCTGCTGCTGCTACTTGACGGTTTGTTCTTCATTTAAATAATCCTAATCTGCCTCCACCTAGGAAAAAAAAACAAAATGTTATAGAAGTAGCCTCTATTTTTCTTGCCATTCATTAAGTCTATTAACAAGGAAAATTCTTTAAATGAAATTCAACAATATTGTATCTCAGAATGTGAACAAAAAAGTCTACCACAAAATAATGTTACATTTCTTTCTATAACATAATTTTTTATGTACACAATAGATATTTTACATAGTATCAACTTTTTACCATATATTATTATAACTATGTAGTTATAATAATAACTACATAGTTATAATAATATATGGTAGCCCCGTACTTCATATAATTTCTCTCCTACTAATAAACAGCCGTCCCTGGACATCAACAAAATAATATTTCAAGACTAAAGTGGTCAAATTGGTTAAAACACGTTCTCACAGAAAACCGGCGTGAAAACAACGCTTGCGCTGTGTTTCGCCGAGTGAGTTTACCGGAGGCCCAATCCCCTACCCTATTCCTTTCCCTACCCTCCCCTATTCCCTTCCCTTCCCTACCCTCCCCTATTCCCTTCCCTTCCTTACCATCCCCTATTAACCTATTCCCTCTTAAAAGGCCGGCAACGCACTTGCAGCTCTTCTGATGCTGCGAGTGTCCATGGGTGGCGGAAGTTGCTTTCCATCAGATGAGCCGTTTGCTTGTTTGCCCCCTTATTTCATAAAAAAAACATTATCGAGTTTTGGCAAGGTTAACAACATTTTAAATTCATTTTTACATAATAGGTATACCTATAGAGGCTATAGATTATGTAAAAGATAATAATATAAATAATTTAATAAATGTAAAAGAAAGTAGTTGTCAACCTTTAAGTCATGCAAGTTTACTAGACTTCAGTCATAGTCTAATTTAAGCACCATGTAAATATTTAAGGCGACGCCTTGATAATTTGGCTGTAGCGATATCGATTTTTCTCAGCAATGACTAACGCTAAGAAATTAAAGTTCATTGTCAGTATTCATCATGTATTTGTCTTTGAATTACCCATAGCATAACACGATTGGTCAACTTTTATAACACAGAATAATCAAAAAGACCTCAGTAAAAAAGGGATCCTATTTTGCCAACAGAGGAGAGTGATTTAAGCTTCCAAAATTTGTTCAAGCATACACTTTAATTTGCCCATAGCTTATAATATTATAAAATGTATTTATGGTTTAATTATGCGACAAAAACCATTTTGTCGCTTACGCCCTTTCCATTTTTTTGCTGTTCTATTGCTTGTTTTTTTTATGAGAGGCCTACCTTGTTTACTTGTGTACATAAAAATTTGGGTAAACAGTACATAATAGTCACAGATTAAAAAATCCTATAATAAAGCTGCTGCTAAATAAAAAAAGGCTGATAAAGCCGGACACAATCAGACCAAAATTAAAGTACTCGGGTTTTGCACAGCCTGGACTATATTGTTTTATATGGAAATCCTACTGATTTTAGACAGAATTTCCACCTCAATATAAGAAGTAAAATTTTATCTATTGATTGTTAAATTATTATTTATTAACACAGTGAACTTGTACATGCACTGCCGAATGTATTGCTAAGCTGAGAACTTAGATGTAATGAAAGTTTCAGGTTTTTTTTTTCAATGTCCCGCTAAGCTGTCTGCTTTGTCCAGGCTTTGTGGTTTCGCGACGTGGCAACCCTATCTATGCAGCAATACTGTATCTCCTGTCAATTAATACTTCCGCACGCAAATTTTAGAAACCCAGTTTAGAAACCCTAAGCAAAATTATTGCAAACTTTATAATATAAAATACTAGTAAGTATTTTATATTACTATACTTTCTTATTTTTTATATTACATTTAAGTTAATATTATGTTAAAAATATATTAGTACTTATAAAATATACTTACTCGTTACTTACCTACTGACGATATTGTGTTCCTCTTCTGTCTTCAACTTGGTGTGCATTTTTAACTGTTTTAACTTTTAAGGACAGGGCTTAATAAACTTACAGGGATGGCTTATGGAATATTGTGATGAGAAAGGCAAGCATCTTTTAATTTACTATTAGGATCATGAGTAGGGTTGCCAGACATCCGGATAAAGCCGGACACAGTCAGGCTTTTTGATTGCGTGTCCGGCCAAAATTAAGAGGAGTCCGGCTTTTGTAGAGCTTTGAATCAATAACTTTATATGAAAATCTTATTAATTTTAGACGGTTTTACACCTAATAAAATGTAAAATTGTATGTAAATTTGTTTTACACTTAGGGAGATCTCCCTTAGGATTTCAAATTCTAAGTACTCGATAGCAGGATTTTTTTGTATAAATATCCGACCAAGCTGGCTGCTTTGTCCGGCTTTTCGGTTTAGCGACCTGGGAACCCTAATCATGAGTCAGGGCTTAGGATTAAAGCAACTAAAAAACCACGCACCCAGCACCGCACGTGAACAAGTTTTCCAACTTACAATACCAGATTTTCAAAAATCTACTGAACATAGCTGTTGGGACAAAGCATAGCAAACAATTTCTACAGTACTACACTAAATATTGCCAAAAATCTCAAAGAATACAGCACAATCTAAACAAGTCAATATATTACATTTTCTTGCGAAACATTTAAAAATTTTGCCGCAATTTCTACCTTTTGACTTTTGACAGCAGTATCAAGTGTCAATTTTTTCTTTTTTTTTGGACCCACGGCGCAGGCTAGGTTCTGTAAAGGCCCCAGTGCACAAAGGCCCATGCTGGCCCACTACAAGCCATCGCCATTGTGTAGACGGGGTAATGGTGTATGATGGCGGACGATGGCCAGGCGTGGCACGCAATCGGCGAGTTGTCGGTTTTTCGGTTCGGGCACACTTCAAAGGAATCGTGGCGTAACGTGGCCTGTGGTGTTCACACAATAGGCCATTGTTTAGTTCGTCACCGACCGCTGACCGGGATAGTGCACTTTTTACTGTGTACTGGGGCCATAACGATTAATGGACAGCATCCACTATCGCCTTTTATGCCATTTCTTTTTTATAACTTTGTGACGGTAGTACGGTACACAGTTCTGTAATACTTGTAAACAGTATATAAATAAATAGCCGCAGCCTAAAATACTTTTACGTCCATCGCAAGTGGTTTGCCAGGCAGCAATGAGCCATGCGCCATTGTGTGAACACCAAGTGATCGTAACCTACAGTTGTGCATTGCAAACTGTTTTTTTTTTTTTTTACGCGTGTGGCAACATTTGTGACAATACGCCAAATTGTATCTCCCGATTATAAAATTGTAATAAAATTATTTAAATTAGTAATTCGTGTTAAAATTGTTTGTAAAACTAATGCTTAGTGTGTAAACTTCAAGAAAAAATAATAATTTTATTAGATTATCTATAAGAATTTAATAATATTATAAGACTTTAATGTGGACTTCCAAGGAGTTCTAAAGTGACAGCTGACGGCAAGCTAACGAACTTTACGAAATCAAAGTGGATGAATTTTGTTCCTGATATTCTGCAAAAACCCGGGGAGTATAGTGTTTTATTCACATACTAATACACTTTCTGCTCAATATTATATGATATTGACACCTAACACTTCACAAAACTTATCCTGAGTCACTTACAAACAAGGTTTACATTGGCTTTGTAAGTTCTCTCTTAGCTTAACGTTTGTGGAAGCTAAAAAGATGATGGACATACTCTAGCCGACTCATATACCATAATCCGTATTAGCTACTATCATAATTTTACTGCTCTCACAACAAATTTCGTATATAAGTCTATGTAAGTACATTTATTAACTAAAACAAATTACCAATCTTTTCATCGTTACTCTCTTGGTTTAACTGATGTTAAAGCAAAGCAGATGATAAAATAAAAAAAAACAACACTTACATACTCTGAAACACTTACAATATAGTATATTAAAACAGTATAACTAACATACTCTGTCATTCTCAAATTTGTTCAATTAAAATATAATTTTGTTTTACATAATATTTCAGTACAGTATACACAGATTTCAGTCACTACTTTAATCTGTCTATTCTGTCTTTCCTGATCCTTTTCTCTCATTTTACATAACTTTCTTTTCAGCTCTTCATTTTGCTACATTAATTTTAACCGTTTCCTGTGTACATACTGTACAACTGAAACAAAATTTGGGGCTGACAACTTATAATTGTGCAGAAGGTGAGCTTACACTTTATATTTTCACCCCGTTAAATAATATCTGTTTTCAGTTTCAGATATCAGGAACAAATAAATTAGCAAAATGATGACACGTTCTAATGTAGCCCGCCGGACAGAAGAACAACTCCGTGTTGCTCTCCAGGAGCTAAAGGACTCAAAGGAGCAATGTCAACGGCTACTTACTGAACGCGATGAGAATGAACAGGAAATGCTTTTAATTTTGCAAAAAAATGCTGATTTAAAATTAGAACTTAACAAATTATGTCAACAATATGAACTTACCTGTGAGCGTAACATTGAACTACAAAGTGTTGTGGACAGTTTTGACAATTATTGCCGAGTGGAATATGAACAATGCCTAGAGGACACTTGTAATATTAAAAAGAAGCTTCAGGATGCTCAGGATTATATTAAGTCCCTAGAGTGTGAACTTAATTCAAAAAAATTTGAAAAAACACAAAGTTTATATGATGAACTTCTGGGAAGTGTAAAGGACCTTTCAAAAAATAACTTAACTACCATTGACTTGACTGGTGATGACACAATAACGACTTGTCACACCATGAACAGTAAAAGGAAGATAAAAAAATATGTTAAAGTTAAAAAATGTATTAGAAAAACTGAAGAATTGCTTAGTTCTGCAGCATATGCTGTTAAAAAAATTCGTGAAATCACTGATGTAGAGACCGCGCGATTAGTTTACTTTAGTTACTTTCATAGCATAATGTCTTACGGCATCCTCTTGTGGGGAAACGCGGCGGACATTAATACAATATTTGTGCTGCAGAAGCGAGCTATTCGTTCTATTTATAAGATGTCGTCTTTGGAATCTCTAAGAGAAAAATTTAAAGAAATAAGAATTCTGACCGTCACATCTCAATACATTTTGGAAAATCTCTTATATGTTAGAAAGAACATAAATATTTTCAAAAAGAAAAGTGATAATCATAATGTAAATACTAGAAATAAGAACAAGTTAGCAATACCAATGTTCAGACTAGACAAAATAAGCAAATCCTTTAAAGGCCAATGTATACGCCTATACAATAAAATCCCAGAAAATGTTCAAAATCTTCCTTTAGACAAATTTAAAAAATCAGTTAAAGAACGTTTGTGTGCTAAAGCGTATTATAAAGTCAATGATTTCTTCGAGGACAGCACACCTTGGGAATAGGGTGGCTCCATGCAGGTTACTTTTCTTTTAATTTTGTTACATAGCTGTAAGCCATAACATTGTAATTTTCCATTTTTTTTAGTAAAAGATGGCCCCGTGCGAGTTTTTTACGCCGGTTCTTCTCGGCGGGGTAGTTCCCGAACCGGTGGTAGGCAACGTAGTTTCTTCGTTCGACTTTCAAAAAGTGTATCATGATACCCATTTTGAATAAAGAGATATTTTATTTTTATTTTATTTATTTATGTAGGTCACGCGTTCCCCTCCCGGTTGCGCCGACGCCGAGTCCCCAGGCGACTCAGCAAAACTACGCGACTGTTGCTGGTCGCCCCGCACCTCCCCTGCGGGCGAAAACAAATGGGGAGAATGTGAGCCGCAAGGCTACGAAGAGCCGTAAGGTAGAGTCTTCTCGACCTGGCAAGGATGAGAGCAGAGGGTGCGATGAGGAGGGCTTCACACTGGTGGAGAGAAGGAAGAAGAAGCCCGCCGCCCGCAACCATCGCGGCACCGCGCCCTATGTACCTGAGCTGCGTCTGCGGAGCGAGGTCCCCGCAACGCCCCTGTACATATCCCGCCTGCACTGGTCCATGGACGTCGAAGACGTCGTGGACTACATCCAGAAGAAGACGACACTGCGCTTGAGGATCGAGCGTCTGCAGTCTCGCCACAAAATTAACTTTAGTTCCTTTGTGGTGAGAGTACTGACGAATCTTCTTTCGACCTTTGAGGCGCCGGAGTTCTGCCCCCCTAGACAAGTGGCAAAACGCTAACGCTAACGCTAGCGCTAACGCAACAAAATGTATGCGATTTGACATAAGTCATCGCTTCGCTAGCGAATACTTATGTCAAATCCATACATTTTGTAGCGTCAGCGTTAGCGCTAGCGTTAGGGTTTTGCCACTTGTCTACGGGGGCTGGCCGATGGATGTGGTCTACCGGAGTTTCCGGGGGAGACTCCGGAATGAAGCGCGTCACGTAGCCGTCAACATGTGACAAAATGTAGTTTTTAAGTGTTTAATAATAACATGTATGTTAGTCGTAATGGTATATATTATAATATGAATATGTATGTTAGTCTGTAAGGTATTTGTATTATGGGCCTGAAATAAATGGAAAAATAAAAATAAAAAAAGCGTGGCCCATCACAGGCCATTGTGTACTGGGGCCTTAACATGTAATATCAAGCGTCAACTGCCAAAGATTTATTTTTCACGTAGGTTCTCAAGAATCAGGCGTTACTTTGCGGAAAATGGAAATATATAGTTTAAAATTTAGTATGTTATTATTTTTAGCAATATTCCGCGAAATAAATCTCAATCTGTAAGTAAATGAGTGTTATACGCATATGCATGCGTTACAGCATCTCCCTCCTTTCCCACACTGCCTATGCGTCAGTCAAAGAGAATAATAACAATAATATTAATGAACTCTTTATTTGCACATAAAAAAAAATACAAAATGCGAAAGAGAAACAATTTTCGCTTCCAGACAACCATACTATAATCACTAGAAAGTAGTGTCCGACCGAAGGTCTATTTTTGGCCGAAGCCGAAGCCGAAGCCGATTAATCGGCAATCACCACAACCTTCGGCCGAAGCCGAAGCCGAAGGTTTATAATCTTATAATCTCGACTCTCAGTAATTAATTTTGTTCAAAATTTTCTATAAGCTACAATGAATATTAAAATTATTTCAAAACTTCAATATTGACAATATTGGTTTACCTCTATATTGACTGTTTCATATAGAAGTTGATTTAGAGATAGTAATAAAAGCTTGTGATTTTGTGATTTTTTATTAATTATATTTTGTAGTCGTTGAGTGCGTGAGCGGGAACCTAAGTTTTAGTTTTTGGCTAATACCTTAAAAACGATGCGTTGTGGCAATAAAGTTCTATATATAATATAAAATAAAAGCTTATTCAATTCTCTATAACTATTATTCTATATAGTTTTTCCAAATTCTCATCTTTTTTTTTAACTACACGCGCTGGAAGTTTCGAAATTGCTCTTAGGCATCTACATTAGCCGCTGCTACAATCCCTGGTACAGTGACTATTATTGTTTTAGTGAAGCCTCAGGCGCTGGTAAGTCGCCTATAATTGTCCTTGGCGTCAAGAAATTACCTACATATTCCACCCCACTCTTGAGGGGTCAGCCCGTTCCCGAATGTTTTTTTATACATTTAACTAAGCAGGCTAACAATTAGTGTATGTTCCAACTGATGGAAGCTGGTTACCGTAATGCCTTGCGTCGTCTGCAACACCAGGGGTGCTACTGGTGCGTTGCCGCGTTAAGGGGTGTAATGAGGGGATGGGCATGCAAGGGATGGGCATATTCGCGAAACCTATCAACTACTCGTGGGTCAATGGGGTTCCTGGATGTGGGAAGACAACTTGGATCATTAATAACTTCAATGAGGAAACAGACGTTATAATAACAACTACAATCGAAGCAGCCGAGGATCTAAAGCAAAGGCTATCGCTACGAACTGGCAACAAAGTTAAAGATAAAGTTCGTACCATGGCCTCTTTGCTGGTAAATGGGACAAAAGGAACCTACAAAAGGTTGATAGTTGACGAGGCCCTCATGAACCATTTCGGCTCAATCGTCATGGCGAATCAGTTAACAGGCGCCAACGATGTCATCCTCATTGGAGATATTAACCAACTTCCGTTTATAGAGCGTGAAAACCTCTTTAAACTTAATTACACTCGTCCAAACCTGGTAACCAGCATCACCCAGGAGTTGTCTTGCACACACAGGAGCCCTATGGATGTGGCATACGCCTTAAACATGGTCTATAATAACATCTATTCATCGAAGGAAATTGTGCTGTCCCTAAAGCTAATGAAGTATACAGGAGCGAGAATACCTAAAACCGATCTAAATACCCTGTATCTTGTCCACACACAAGAGGAGAAAGCAGCCCTCACTAATACAGGCTATGGATCGGGAACGGACTCTCGCGTCCTCACAATCCATGAAGCTCAGGGATTAACGAGTCCTTCGGTGATCATCATACAGACCAAGTCCCGAAAGCTGGCAATCCATGACAGCGTTCCTCATGCAGTTGTAGCTATATCCCGGCACACTAACACCTGTGTCTATTACACTGACACTGATGGAGACGCTGTGGCAAGCTTCATAAAAAGAGCCACGGAGGTGTCAACCGAACACATAAAAGATTATAATATAAAAATGGCTATAAAAGACAGGAACGATAAAGTCCTAAGCCACATGGCGGGTAGATTCGACACAGAACGATATCTTTTTAACAACTTAGAAACTCCACCCAGCTTGAGTGACCTCTCCCACCAAGCCAATGTCACAACTAATTAAAATTCATAATATTATTTCAATTATCCTTGGTGCGAAAATTCTAAATAATAAAATAACAAAAAAAGGATATGGACGAACAGTCCATAGACGGCCCCAATTTTATAAAAAAAAAAAAAAAAAATGAGGGGATGGGGGGATGTGCTTACAGGCTTACTGAACGAAGCATAGAAGCGGTAAAGCTACTATTCAAACAGAATTAGAAATTAATATTTAAAAATAAAACACTTTTTATTTCACTTTTTCTGAGCGTGTAGTTCGAAAAAGGATGAGAATTGGGAAAAAGTGTGTAGAATAAAATTATAGAGAATTTAATAAGTTTTTTTTTCATTGTAGAGCATTTTTGCTACAACGCATCGTATTTTAGTTACTAGCCAAAAAAACAAAAATTTATACTTTTGTCACCCTCCCCTCACTCCTGCTCACCTCCTAGACTTAAGGACTTTTAGTATGTTTTGTTCCTAAGCACCCTGAATAAGTTTCAGCAGAAATCTCTGAGGTTCCCGCTCACACATTCTACAACTACTTTATTGACTGTACTGTTGTAAAAAATAATAATTTCTTTATTATTTCACAAATATCAATAATTGGACCAATCAATCAGTCTTTGTTTTACTCGACTAGACCGAAACTAGACTAAAAAATAAAATAAACAAACACTAACTTCTTAATAAAAAATTAATTGATTTATTAAGAAGCTAGTGTTTGTTTATTGTATTTGACAGTGACTCCCAGTGGAGTGGCCTCCACATACACGATCGGTCTGTCGCTCTCTCACGACTCACTCAGTCTTTCGTTCAATTTCGACTGTTGCTCGGACCTTCGGCAGAGCTTCGGCTTCGGCCGGGTTTTAGGCCGAAGCCGAAGGTTTCGCCGAAGGTGGTTTTTTTGGCCGGAAGAAAGCCGAAGCTTCGGTCGGACACTACTAGAGAGAGAGAATAATATAATCACTACGTTTTAGCGTCAGTGTTGCCAGATGGTCTCGGCGCCGTACCCCTGAACTAATTTGATTTCCCCCTAGAAATCCCCTAGATTACTTTTTTTTTAAATATTCAATAAAAATATATTACTAAACTTTATTACAGCTCGACAAGGCTTTATATGAACGTGGCGAGAAAGGGAACTAACGCTTCTATCATACAAAAACGTCATTTTTGACAGTTCTTCTTTACCAGCAGCGCCCATTGACATCATTGACATAATCATTTAAAGCCTTGTCGAACTGTATTCATCTTTTCAACATCTCGAATCTTGACCTCGATTAGTTGTTGTAGCGCTCAAGTAATTTAAAGATGGGCAGTTCCATGTAAAAGTCTACCATAAAGTAAGAAAATAAATACCTGATTTTGGTATTAAATATACCTAATTATAGTCACAACATTATGGTACTATTAAGATTTTATAGAAGCAACAATTTCTAAGCATTACTTTTCTAGCAAAGCCATTTATGAGATGATGTCGTGAGCTCGGCTGAGTGTGGTTTTGTGTGATGAAGTTCTGACTTAGTTTTCACGTTATCTATTTTAAATTCTTGTCATATTTTGTTACACACTGATTGTTCACACAGTTAAATACCGATATAGCTTTTGAGATTCGGGAAAATTCATTTTAAAAAGATATAATAGGCTTGTAAGATCACAGTGTCGAGTTGTAGTGTCGGTCACATAAAAAACATTACTTTTGTCTTTAACTACAGTAAAATTACTTTTACATCAATAAAATTAGAAACTTTCCTACGTGACGCCGTTACTCAAATGATACCGGCATTAAAAATTTGTCATCTTTTTTTATAACACCTAAGCTCTAAAAAATATTTTTGTAGTGTCGGTCACATTATAGAGTTGATCACGCCCAAAAGTAGCGTTTTGGTTGTTAGTTTTAGTGATAGATGGCGAAAATAGCTATAGAAAGCAGAGAGAGAGAAGCAGAAAGCTAAATTATTATTTTAAGAACCTGCCAGACCACCTCAAAGTCAAATATAATCCAAAATTTAGCGATGTCTGGAAATGGGAAGCAATTGTCACAAAAATTTGGCAGTAGAACATGAGATTCTTACAGATATTGCAAGAAAATAAGATAAAATTATCTTTAAACTTTATTGAACGTAAGGTAGACCTGCAGAACTGGAAACCTTCTAAAGTAATAGCGACCGAAATTCCATAGTGTCTGGTCGTTCTTGCCTCTATAGGGCTCATATAAAGGAAAATTTTTAGCTTAAAAAATGACGAAAGTCTGCCTATCGCTGGCTCTTGGATTATTATGTTAATAGTTTTTTAGAAGATTTCGTGTTGAGTTATTTTTTGACAAATTATTAGTGATTTCGTTTTTGTGATGTTTAAGTTCAAAAAAAGCATTTTAATGAATTAACTAATTACTGGTTTGTACGTGCTGAGATACATACATTTTAAGGTGTCATGTAAAACTACCGACTTTTACCTGCACAAAGTGAGTGTAGTGTCGGTCACGTTTTGGGATGTAGTGTCGGTAACAATTTCTTTTGCTAATAAATTTTTTTTAAAATAACTTACAGGTTATAGGTGGTTATTAGGAAAATGGTTATTTTATAATAGTTTGTTTCATGCACTTTCCATAAAAATACAAAGTAGAGTTATTTAGCACACAGAGACCACGTTCTCACAGAAAACCGGCGTGAAACAGCGCTTACACTGTGTTTCGCCGAGTGAGTGAGTTTACCGGAGGCCTAATCCCCTACCCTATTCCCTTCCCTACTCTCCCCTATTCCCTTCCCTACCCTCCCCTATTCCCTTCCCTACCCTCCCCTATTCCCTTCCCTACCCTCCCGTATTCCCTTCCCTTCCCATCTCTACCCTCCCCTATTACCCTATTCCCTCTTAAAAGGCCGGCAACGCACCTGCAGCTCTTCTGATGCTGCGAGTGTCCATGGGCGACGGAAGTTGCTTTCCATCAGGTGACCCCTTTGCTCGCTTACCCCCTTATTTCATTAAAAAAAAAAAAAAAAAGAGAGGAAGATTATTGGTGTTTACAAACACTCTCGGAAACGACTTCCTTTTGCATGTAGTGTCGGTCACGTTTATGTTTGACTAAATAAATGCTATTTGAAAACAACAGTGTACACCATTTTTTCTGCATAAGTTAACTTGTTTAATCTGCTACAAAGCCATCTTAAAATTGATATTAACAACATGATAGTAACCATAATATATGACAAAATAAAACGCAAGTCGTATCAAATGTAGAGTCACATATGGAATTGCCCTAATGGTAAAAAAATATTAGGAACGTGATATTTGGCAAAAAAACTGAAATAGACAATAATGTACACTTAAATAGAGAAAAAAAATCGGCCAAGTGCGAGTCGGACTCACGTACGAAGAGTTCCGTACCGCTATAGAGCGAAAGTAGGGAAAAAAATATTTTTTGTATGGGAATCCCCCTTAATTATTTATTTTATTCCAATTTTGAGTTTAAATATTAAAGTACACGTCATATAATTGAGAACTTTGTAAAAAAATCATGCGGCTACACGTAGCCACTATAGATTAGGAGCCAAAAAGGGCAAAAAAATCACGTTTGTTGTATGGGACCCCCCCCCCCTTGAATCTTAATTTTATTTAGTTTTTAGTATTTGTTGTTATAGCGGCAACAGATATACACAATCTGTGAAGATTTCAGAAGTCTAGCTATAGCGGTTCTTGAGTTACAGCCTGGAGGACGGACGGACAGACGTCGAAGTCTCAGTAATCGTGTCCTGTTTTTACCCTTTTATACGGAACCCTAAAAAAGTTAAAAGACTAAGTACGGTACGTCAAATATATATTTTAAAAATAAACTAAATCACAAGTGGCTTCACTCTACATCCTCTATCGGTTGTATCACGGGGAGTGCTCTAAGAAATTGTTCGGAATCATACTTCCTGCAACTTTTCGCCATCGCTCCACGCGAAAAATATAGTAGTTACCATCCTCATCACTTTGATGAGTGGCAGTCTTCCACCGTGCGTTTTTTTGCGTAACTTTCTGCTGCGCACTGTAAAACTTTGAAATAAACTGTCACTATATTTTCAATACGACCTGAAAACCTTCAAAGGCCAGCAACGTACTTACAGCTCTACCAATGTTGCGAGTGTTCATAGGCGACAGTATATAGTTGCTTTCCATCGGGTGACCCGTCTGCTCGTTTGCCCCCTTATTAAAAAAAAAGATCATATTATATTATATACGATTGAAATACTGAAATTAAATAGGGCCATAGATGCCAAATAAATGTTGATGTTGCATATATTTTCTCCGTATTTTTATTTATATTACTCCAGAATACCTCTAAAATATTACAAATTATGAAATAATCTTAATTCATTATAAAGTCCGGGAGTTGACAACTTTTTAAAAATAGTTTTAAGCGCTTCAGTTGTTTACAATAATACCCGTAAATTAATATTTTATTTATTATTATGCTCTAGAATGAGTAAAAAATTATTTTAAATACTGAATTCAAAATACCTATGTCACAAAAACGCGGCATTATGGTCACGTGATGTGTGGCGTCATCGTTAATGAAACAAAACAAGCGTAGACAGAACAAAAGTGAGTTAAAGTGTTTAACCTAACAACTGTCAATTTTGTTTGACATTGAAAGTTGACGTCACTGCTTCAGATTAGCGTTTCTAATCACGTGACTTAGGTACAGTTAATAAATCCATTTTTTTTCAATGTAATATAAAATAAATCAATAATTATTTTTTCGTTATTTGTATTGTTTTAGAGTTTTTATCAATAAATCTATAAAATTTAATAATTATTTTAAAATTTTTAACAAACTGTCAACTCCCGGGTTATAGGCAATGAATAAGGAAACAGATGGAGGCGACATAACTACAAAAAAGTGTGGCCGGCGCCATATTGCCAAGAACTAAACATGGCGGTCTATAGTCAAATCAAATCAAATCAAAATATTTTTTATTCAGAGTAATTTTTTTACAAAAATATTTCTGAACGTCGATACTAAGGTGCCTACCACCGGTTCGGGAACTAACCCGGCGAGAAGAACCGGCGTAAGAAACTCGCACGGGGCCATCTTTTACTAAAAAGATGGAAAATTACAATTTGAACATATATAGTGCACCAAGGCTTTAAATGAATATGTCAATGGGCGCTGCTGGTAAAGAAGAACTGTCAAAAATGACGTTTTTGTATGAAAACAGCGCTAGTTCCCCCTCTCGCTACGTTCATTTAAAGCCTTGTCGAACTGTAACAATATTATGACTTAAATCTATTTACAACAGGAATTATAAAGAGTATTCAAGTAGCCTGTAAGAACCACCCTATTCCCAAGGTGTGTTGTCGTCGATGAAATCATTGATTTTATAATAAGCTTTAGTACACAAACGTTCTTTTACAACTTTTTTAAATTTATTGATAGAGAGATTTTGAACGTTTACTGGGATTCTATTGTACAGGCGTATACATTGGCCTTTAAAAGATTTGCTGACTTTGCTAAGTCTGATTACTGGTATTTCTAATTTGTTCTTATTCCTAGTGTTAAAACAATGATTGTCGCTATTCTTTTTGAAATTATTTAAGTTCTTTCTTACATACAATACATTATCCAAGACGTATTGAGATGCGACGGTCAGAATATTTATTTCCTTAAACTTTTCTCTTAAGGATTCACACGATGACATCTTATAAATAGAACGTATCGCTCGCTTCTGCAGCACGAATATTGCATTAATGTCCGCTGCATTTCCCCATAGAAGGATTCCATAGGACATAATGCTGTGGAAGTATTGTGATGGGACACTCGGTTGATATTTGTCGAGGACATCGATAAACTAACATGTTATAAGTGAGCGTCCTGTTATATTATATATTAAATTGATATCAAAAATGATTTTTTTTATATTATATAAAAAAATATAATTTTTGCCAATTTTGTCTCTATGTATTATAGTACATAGAGACAAAATAGGCAAATATGTTTTTTTTTATATAGGAGCCTCCTTAATTTTAATAAAACTATTTAATTTATTTTAAGTTTATTAATTATTATTTAAGTTGCCATTATTGATATCGGGCAAAAATTACCAAAAAATCGGACAAATACTAGTTGTACTCGCGCACGAAGTGTTTACAGTTTATTTTAATTTTACCATCAATTATTATTATTATTAAAGTATGTATACAACTGAGTATTTTGTGAACATTTCAAGTGCCTATTTTTTTCGCGATATATCGAGACCGATATTGACATTTTTTCAAATATCGATGTATCGATATATCGATATTTTCTTTCAATTTCGACATCCCTATAATACGACACTTTGACAGTTTATGTACCTCGGAGAACCGGAACATAAAATGGCGGACCGGCCACAGTATTTTGATTTAGTAGAGACCATTATGCCGAGTCCACTTATAAAAGTCAATGGTTATAGGTAATTTGCGAATCTGTCTGTGAGACGTCACGTCACTACATATTACTCAAGTCTCAACATAACCACGTCGCGTCAGTACTTAAGGGTTAAAAATGTTTTTGCTATGTACTAATCGCCAAACTATCGTTTGTAGAATCGCGTCGTCCTATCATAGATTCTAGTAATGGGAATTAATGCTATTTTCTATTAATTTCATTAACATGCTAATTTTGTTGTAACAGTATGCTAAGTATTATTGCTTTGCTATTTGCTAAAAACGCGACATTGTGAATTATCGGTTCGCATCGCACTGCTCGCGTCGAGTATTATTTCGCATCGAGTGAAAAATAGCAATTCATTAACAGTTAGCACCGCGGTGCGAAACAGCGCGGACGTGATTTTTATCATAATCGCAGACTTTTGCTACACACGATAATATTAGCAATCGTAGCTTTTAGCAAGTACAATTAATTTAATTATTGCTAATGGGCATTTAACAATTAATTATTATTGCTAATGCTATTTTTACCATCACTAATAGATTCCTATATGAAAAGTCAATTAGTTACGATCGTTTTTAAAGTACTCGGTGATTGTTTAAACTTTAATCCAAAAATTACATTGTATTTGGGATACAGTATATTATGTAGTCTACTATGCCACATATTATTATAAGTAAATGGTTTCTTGTTAAATGCAATTGTGGAGAGCATACGGGTCGAAGGTGAAAGGTTTTGCAGGCCCAAGCATGCGGGCAGGAAATCCAAACTTTCGGATGAGACACTCAAACTTATGAGGGAACGGAGGGAAAACACGGACTCGGGTTCGTCAGATGTAAAACTTCTCTCGAGGCGAATACGGAAACTTATACGTAGAGATCTTCGCCGCTCGAATACGCTGGAAATCACGGAAGCGATTAAGCGGAATAGAGGGTCTAAAGTTTTCGTAAGGCGCCTCGGGAGGAGTCATCTGACGAAGGTGAAGAATAGCTGTGGCCAAATCGTTTCCTCACGAGGGGAGGTTCTGTCCGAGATCGAGGATTTCTATAGCCGCTTGTATGCTTCACATGCTTCGCAACCTGATCCTCGTGATGAAGACCCGCGTGCCAAACTCACCCGGCATCTTTCTGGCGAGCTTCCTGACGTCAGTATAGGCGAAATCGGATTGGCTCTGAAACAACTTAAAGGAGGAAAGACCCCGGGGAGGGACGGAATTACGATCGAACTTCTCAGAGCGGGAGGCGAACCCGTCTTGAGAGAGCTTCATAAAGTCTTTAATTTTGTCCTTCAACGGGGAGTTTCCCCCGAAGAGTGGCTTAAAAGCGAGGTGGTTCTCTTTTTTAAGAAGGCCGATAACACCCTTCTTAAAAATTATAGACCCATCTCGCTTTTGAGTCACATATATAAGTTGTTTTCTAGGATCATTACGAATCGCCTATCCAATAAACTTGACGAATGCCAGCCACCGGAGCAGGCTAGGTTTCGCAGAGGCTTTAGCACCATAGACCATATTCACACCTTAAGGCAAGTTGTACAAAAGTCACATGAGTACAGGCAGCCATTGTGCCTTGCCTTTGTGGACTATGAGAAGGCTTTTGACTCTGTTGAGACCTGGGCTGTTCTGGAAGCCCTGCAACGATGTCAAGTCGATTGGCGTTACGTCGAAGTTTTGAAAGGTCTATATAATGCCGCGTCTATGTCCGTCCGAGTACAGGGGCCCATAACAAGGCCAATCTATTTGCATCGAGGAGTGAGACAGGGGGATATTATTTCCCCGAAACTGTTCACAAATGCGTTAGAGGACGCCTTCAAGACCCTAAACTGGAAAGGACGTGGCATAAACGTTAATGGCAAGTACCTCTCACACCTTCGTTTCGCTGACGATATCGTCATATTGGCAGAATCGTTGGAGGACTTGCAGGAAATGTTGAACGACCTAAATGAATCTTCCCGGCGGATCGGTCTCGGGATGAACTTGGACAAGATGAAAGTCATGTTCAACGAACATGTTCTCCCGAGACCGGTTGCAGTTAACGGTGTCTTTCTCGAAGTCGTAACGGAATATGTCTATTTGGGGCACATACTGCAGGTAGGTAGACATAACTTCGAGAGAGAAACCGATAGGAGGATACAGTTGGGTTGGGCAGCATTCAGGAAGCTAAGCCACATTCTCACGTCGCATATTCCGCAGAGCTTGAAGACGAAAGTCTTCGATCAATGCGTGCTTCCCGTTATGACCTACGGGGCGGAAACCTGGCCTTTTACAGCAGGGCTAGCTCGTAAGTTTTCCGTCGCTCAGCGTGCTATGGAACGCGCTATGCTCGGAGTTTCTTTGGCGGATAAGCTTCGAAATGAAACAATTCGTCAAAGAACTAAAGTCACCGACATAGTGCTGAGAATCAGTACGGAATATGTCTATTTGGGGCACATACTGCAGGTAGGTAGACATAACTTCGAGAGAGAAACCGATAGGAGGATACAGTTGGGTTGGGCAGCATTCAGGAAGCTAAGCCACATTCTCACGTCGCATATTCCGCAGAGCTTGAAGACGAAAGTCTTCGATCAATGCGTGCTTCCCGTTATGACCTACGGGGCGGAAACCTGGCCTTTTACAGCAGGGCTAGCTCGTAAGTTTTCCGTCGCTCAGCGTGCTATGGAACGCGCTATGCTCGGAGTTTCTTTGGCGGATAAGCTTCGAAATGAAACAATTCGTCAAAGAACTAAAGTCACCGACATAGTGCTGAGAATCAGTACGCTGAAGTGGAACTGGGCTGGTCACGTAGCTCGAAGAACAGACGATCGCTGGAGTAAACTTACTCTGGAATGGAGACCAAGGCTGGGAAATCGGGGTGTAGGTCGACCTCCAACTAGGTGGGACGACGATCTCCGCTTAGTTGCAGGCCCATGTTAGATGCGAGTAGCAGGAGATCGGTCATCTTGGCGTTCATTGAGAGAGGCCTATGTCCAGCAGTGGACTACTATAGGCTGATATGAAATGGTTTCAATCGATTACGGGTTTTTGGTCCATACATTTTTGGGCATTCACCTTTAGAGGTTGGAACTTAATAACCGTGGCCGTCATAATAACTTGATGATCAATTTTGAATTTTAAATATAATGAGGCATTTTCATTTACATTTTTAAATTTTATTTTTAACAATCTCAACTAGATGGCGTAAGGATAGACACTTCTAGATTTTCTATTGGTTCCTCACCGATCTGAAATTATCTGCAGGTTAGCATCACTGACTACATATGGGTTGTGATTCCAAAAAATATCAGTGTACTGTCAAGTGTGACATACATCAAAATATCTTAAACCTAGTTTTCGTTAGCATAATATTAACATAAAACTGTATGTATTTATACATTCCCATATATTACTATGTTTTTTTGCTTCGACCCTATAGTTTAAACTAGCTGTTACCCGCGACTTCGTCCGCGTTAGTATAGTAGATCACGTCCCAAGTATTATTTATTGTACAAAAATATTCAATGTACAGCATTGACTTTCCTACGATTTTATTATAAGTATATAGATATTCCGCGCGGCTTCGCTTGCGTAATTTAGGAATTTCACGCGGCCGTACATTTTTCCGCAAAAAAGTAGCCTATGTCCCTTAACCTGGTCTATTCTTCATGTTTGCCAAATAACATAAAAATTGCTCCAGTAGTTCTTAAGAATCTTAAGATAATAAGCAATTTCATATAATTTCCCCCGTTTTTTCCGCATTTTCCTCTATTTCTTCGCTCCTATTAATTTTAGAATAATAAAATATAGCCTATGGCCTTCCTCGATAAATAGGCTATCTAACACTTAAAGAATTTTTCAAATCAGACCAGTAGTTCCTGAGATTAGCGCGTTCAAATAATTTCCCCCGTTTTTTCCACACTTTCCTCTATTTCTTCGCTCTTATTAGCCTTAGCGTGATAAAATATAGCCTTTAACCTTCCTCAACAAATGGGCTATCTAACACTGAAAGATTTTTTTAAATCGGACCAGTAGTTCCTGAGATTAGCGCGTTCAAACAAACAAACAAACAAACTAACAAACTCTGCAGAATTATAATATAAGTATAATCATTTCATGAAGAGCATACCTCCTAAGCGTTCATTGGCCTAAGCGATTAGGCCAGTATATACTGGTATCAGTTTAGGAACACGCTAACATAATATAATACTTGTCAAACTGAAAACTGACCACTGAAAGAGTTTTGGCGGGCATGTCACTTTCAAACTTCTTCTACTTTTTATTGTTGGTGTGGTTTTTATAATAATTTTTTCCCAAAATTGTGTTATTTGGTTTTTTGATATTCATTATTGGTAAAATATTAGCCATTAATAATATCCGTTATCTTACACAAGTGCAGGTAAGATGTTGTCAAAACCAAAATGTATTATAATTCCTGTGACATTTGGCGTGAATATCGGTAAATAGGGCTATTTCTTCCGTGAGTTTTAGCTAAAACATCGTTATAACAACTTTATTATCCTACTAGATGACGCCCGCAACTCCGTTGCGCCAAAACTCGTTTTTCGCGGCGGATCCGTACATTTTTTCGGGATAAAAAGTATCCTATGTCCTTTCCCGGGACTTCAAGTATCTCCATGCCAAATTTCAGCAAAATCGGTCCAGCGGTTTGGGCGTGAAGAGGTAACAGACAGATAGACAGACAGACAGACACACTTTCGCATTTATAATATTAGTATGGATTCATTGGTCTTTTCAAATTGAAATGTATCAAGTTTTACATTATTTTGCCCAGTTTTGTAGCAATTATTGGTGGTATTTAATGGTATTACCGATGGTTGTCTACCCATATGCCATCTAGTTTGGAAACTGTTTGACAATCAAATTAAAAAAAAAGGAAAATGCCTGAATATAGGTTGGGACTTGGGTAGTATCACTAATAGAAAGAAAATGTTCTTTTACCAGCATCTTAAACCGATAATGTGTAGCCGTCATTATTTTATGGGTACAGCCTTATTCCCGTAGCAGCAAAAGAAGAGTCGTATTTAGTTTGTTGCAATCAATGATGAAAAACTCAAATCAGATAATATGTTACTACCGCGCGCGTTGTGAAGATTCAAATACGGCCCAATTGGGCCGTCTGTTGTTTAGTCTGCATCAAGCGCAGTCACGAACGTGCCGCATCTTGTCTTACCTAAATAAATTGAAAATGACGTCGTACACGGTCGAAAATGTACCAATTATGACTCAAAAGAAAATAAAACACATGGAATCTCTTACCACATGTCTTGATTGCAATAAATACCTCGATTATTTACATTTTCAATTATTTTATCGAACAATCTGGAAAAAATCGAATTTTCGTCATAGCTCAGGCAAAGAAAGAGACAGCGATACGATTCGACGTTTAAAAATAGAACTGTCTCTTTTATGCAAATGGTTTTTCGTACCTATCTTTTGTTTCACTTATCTGTCAAATTTGTCAATGTTTGCAATTTTGAATTTGAAAATTGTTCGGAAGAGATTTAAGCCGGAAAATCTGTTTATGTAGAATATCATTGGTTGCAATATAATATTTAGTACTCTGTGGTTTGTTGCACTGTCCTTGTTCCCTACGCTTTTTCTAAAATCCTCATTTTTCGTAGTAATTTAATTTTTTACATTGTTTTTCCCGTTCGTCAGTGGCAATGTACTAAGTGCATGCCATTAAAAAAAATTAAGCGTCCTGTCATGTCCGTGTCAAACTCGAGAAACGTCAATCGTCATTTTGTTAGACATTTTGTTTTGAAATTTATTACAAAAGTAATGTTTTAGGTATTAAATATTGACCGTAATAAAATTGTGTTAACCTAATACGGTGACAAAAACAAAGTATGAAATAAGCGCAGCTTAAGTTTGTATTATAAAGATGGCGCAACGTTTCCCGTCTGGCGGGCCTAGCCCTGCACCGCCTGCCGGGGCTATTCCTCCACAGCAACGCTACCCGGGGCCAGCACAGCCACAAGGTTCGCCTATGCCCCCTAGACCATACTCCGGACCGAACTTCCCAGTAAGTAACTATAGGTAGTATTGAAATGTCATAGACATAGATATACAGCACAGATTTTAGAAGGTATACAGTCTCTAGTGTCGTACGAACATAATAACATAATCTAAATATCGTTGCTAAGTTCCTATGACTGGAATTTAAAGTAGGCCATTCTCTGTTATCTTTTACTTTCCTGTTTATTGTTACTGTTGATTAGTTATTTTATAATAACAAAAATTAAGCCAATGGACAGTGTAGCAGGCCTAATCATATTGGTGTCACAAAATATATGCATGTAATGCCACTTTTATAACTTCCCAATTCAAAATATTCTTCTTTGTTACAATAATTTTTATCATTTTTGTTACTCTAAGCCCCAATTTCACCAACAACTGTTAAAGTTAACGCCGGAATTAGTATCATGTTACCTCTTTCGATTTTCATATGAATGAAAGAGAAGACATTACATTTTAACAAGCTGTTAACACTAACAGACGTTGGTGAAATTGGGGCTAACTCCTACAACTAGAGTCTACTCAATTTGTAAGTTGCTTTCATCCAAATACTCAACTGTACAACAGTTGTATCACAACTTCATCAACAACTACCAAACACTTACTAGATGTTACAGATATTATATGTAGTTAGTAGTTACTATTATGTGCATAGAGAATGTTTTTGCTGTAATTTGACAATAATTGTGCATGCTTCAAGCTCAATTAAACAGACTCTATTTAATATCCACTTTGTATGAAATACTAATAAGCCATTTTTAAGAATGGTATAAAAAAAATGTTTTCTGAGAAACATCGCTATATTTCAGCAGCGGAGTGGATTCACTCCCCCACCAACAGGCGGCGGAGGCGGCGTTCGACCAGGGTACGCGCCCCCCACCGCCGCGCCGCCGCCCGCGCCCGCTCAGTACGCGCGCGCGCCCGCCGCACAGCCGGCGCCGCCCGCCAAACGACCCAACGATGCGCGCGCGCCGCTGCCGCCGCAACACAAGCCCGGACATTATGGCGGGTGAGCATGGATGGATTTTCACATTGTGACACTCCTGTATCTTGTGAAATATATTGAGTTATGAAGCAATATTATCATAGAACAGGATATATTTCAGAGGATTCCCTCAGATACGGTGAATGTAACATTTATAAATACATGATAAATACACTATCTAATAAATGGAACAGGGACGGATACGGCGGGCCGGGCGGCAAGCGCAAGAAGCGTCTGGCCGACAAGATCCTGCCACAGAAGGTGCGCGACCTAGTGCCGGAGTCGCAGGCCTACATGGACCTGCTGGCCTTCGAGCGCAAGCTGGACGCCACCATCATGCGCAAGCGCCTCGACATACAGGAGGCGCTCAAGCGGCCCATGAAGCAGAAGCGCAAGCTTCGTATTTTCATCTCCAATACCTTTTATCCGGGTGAGTTATTTTGCTGCTGACGAGTTGTGGGAGAGTAATTTTAAATTATCATGATTTCATTCCAGGTAAGCTAACAAAAATGTAAGAATTGCATCAATCAATCATGCAATCCCCTAATCCAATTTTACTTTGAAAATGATGTAAAGCTAAGAGTAGAAACTCTTACCTCTTTCTCTACTTATCAATACAGAACGAGTATCAGTGGATGGAGGCATTGAGTACAGGGTGAGTGAGGTTGTGTGTTGCAGGTCAGGGCGACGGCGCGGTGGCGTCGTGGGAGCTGCGCGTGGAGGGCCGCCTGCTCGATGACTCCAAGAACGACCCGCACAAGGTCAGCCCGGTAAATTGTTTCAAACTCATGCCTTTTACAACAAGGGATTGAATATAATATTGGCATTGGCCTATGAATAATAAACACTAAGGAAACATAACTCCCATACTTCAACCGTTTTAAATTTGGCTCCTTTTTAAACACTAAAATATGACAATTCAGATTTTCGCCAAGGTCGTATCCCAGGTAACGTATAATAATATTGCGCGCCGGACGACATCCTGCGCGGTTATTGTCATTGTCATAGTTATGAAACAATAATTGTCAAAAGTGGATAGTATTATGCAGTATACACCAAGCACATCTACTATCACGAAGAAACGAGCACATAATTATTATTTTAAAATCAAACATTTTCCTCTGATCCTTTAGACATCGACAATAATTATAATATACTTACATGTAATAATTATGAACAAACCTTGTACGATTCGGGTGAATCTAAAACTGTCCGAGCACCTAGAGAAGACATTTTCAGATTACAAAAATCTATGTGCTAAATAATTACAGAATTGAAATAAAAAACTTACGTAAATTTTGCACTTACAACTCACAATTAATATAATATTTTAATAACAGTTAGCAGTTATATATTTTTGTTCATTTACAATATTAAAGGAAATACTTATTTGTTTTTGTCGATTGAACGTAATTTATTACATTGTTTTTTTTGTTTTGTTTTAAAAAAATCCCTAGCAAGGAATATGAAAATATCCATATCATCTTATAACGTATTTAGTATAATATCAGCCAGACCCTAAAATTTCTTTAAGTTTATGATTAAATTGTTACATGTTGCATAACACTGTCCATGGCGACTTTGTAAAAATTTTGTAATTATATTATTTTTTTATCATTGCACTTTTAGAATAACATGTAAATTTAATAAGGCAAACACAAAGAGACCAGCTTAATTTTACGCAAATACCCTAGCATCCAACTTAAATAAACTATCTTTTTTGGGTCGACAAAAATACAAGAAATTTAAGCATAATTTTAAACAATTCACTTACAGATGAAAGGTTATTCCTGTATTAAAAGTCGAATCTGTATGACTTCTACACCATTTCACAGGGCATTTAGGCATTTTAACAACAAAAATATTGTAAAAAGCTACGTAAAAAGTGAGTATTAACCGATTCAGTGCGGTGTCATTTTTGGCAATTTCACGCGCCTGGCTGCGAACAAATATTTCGTATCTCCTCTGAGGCGCCTACCGCCAGGAACTTTGATATCTCCTCTCGGGCGCCACCCGCCAGGGATTGTAATTTATCGCTGTTTCGTCTGTTTCCAATTGTTTTTCTTTTAGTAGCGACCCAAAAGCGAACGTGAACGGAATTATAGTTCATTTCAAGTATTTAAAAGTGACTATTTACGTGTACAAACAGAAATGGAAGGTAAGTAACTTATTTTTATCAGGTGTTGTAAACCTTTGGCTATATTGATCAATTTATTTTCGTTTTATTGTAGAACGGGATATTACATGCTAGTCATGTATAACGCCAAACAAAGTATCTACTTTTTATAGCATTTTATAAACAAATAAACGTTGTTTAAGTGGTAGTTTTTGAATGAAATATCTGAATTCAACAAATCAAATCAAAAAAGGAAATGATTTATTCTACGAATAATAAAAACTAAGAAAGAGTAATTGCGTCAAAAAAATTGTTCCGCGAGCTACAAAAAGAGACCCGTTTGAGCGTTAGTATTTCATAGCTATTGTCATATTTTAGTGTGCGAAAAGGAACCAAATTCAAAACGTTTGAAGTATAGGAGTTACGTTTCCTTAGCTTTTATTATTCGTGGATTATCCAAATACATCCATTTGAATAAAGGTTCATTTTGGCAGGATAGTTCGCATTGAAAACTCTTTTACTCGACAGTGGAGTGAAAGCGGAGCACCCACAATTTTTTTGTGGGTAGACACTAAGACCACCACCATCTTACCACACTCTCGCCGGGTTAATAACACCACCAACTTTAGAAATGTTTGTTTCATACCCGTGCGAAGCAGGGGCGGGCTGCTAGTTAGTTATAAGAATAAATTATGTTGATGTGAGATTTTGCTGGTGTTGGCGTTATATATTTATTAAATGTTTAGGACTCCTGAAGTGTAAGTTTTTTTGCAATGTCCTAAAACTAACACTGTACACGTAAAATACGTGACAAATAAAGCCTCTTTCATTGAAGGGAAACCTCTGAAAAATGTAATTTCATCATAGTTTTACAGGTAAACATTTTATCTCCTCTCGGGCGTCACCCGCCATACAGAAAAGCTACCCATGATGCCTATCGGTGACATCCGCACGGAAACGGTTAAACAAACCTATGTAAACAAATTGTAAAATGAGTTTGACAAAAATTGTCCTATCAACCTGGTTGAATGTCACTCGAGTATATATACACGAAAAATGTGTACCGAACACATGCATAAATATGCATGTGTTCGGGTCACATTTTGTAGCCTTTTGGTACACTTTTTTTGACGGAGTTACTCTTCCTTAGTTTTTATTATTCGTAGGCATTGGCACATAAATAGTTTACTAGTTTAATTATTTAGCTAGTTGTTAATCTCTTGAGTATGGGCAAACCCAGTATTAGAGAATACTCCAGCATTACAATATTAATAAGCATTACAACAAACGGTTTGTTGGTTGTAATGCTTACTAATAGCTAGAAAGTGTATCTGTCTGCTGCTCTTGATATGGAGATACTTCGAGTGGCGAGAAAGAATATTAGAATAGTTTTCGTTGTGGAAAATGTATGGTTCCCGCGCGTTAAACGAAAATCGTCGTCGTCGTATTACAAGGAGTATGGACGTATGACGACGGACGTAGGTGTTGACGGCGCGCTCGTATGACGTATGTTACACGTTCAGATTCTCATCAGTTCAGTCAATCAATCTGGTAAAGAAAAGAAACTTAACGTCTAACCCACGGATCAATGGAGTGAACTGATGGCAGATGGACCGAGTAACGGTTGTGTAATGTGCAGGTGAAGCGCAAGTTCTCGTCGTTCTTC
The DNA here is from genome assembly GCF_905147365.1 of Aricia agestis. Lineage (NCBI taxonomy): Eukaryota > Metazoa > Arthropoda > Insecta > Lepidoptera > Lycaenidae > Aricia > Aricia agestis. Next base: position 112,059 of record NC_056416.1, on the reverse strand, counting down.
AAGTCTCTGGTGATCGAGCTGGACAAGGAGCTGTACGGCCCCGACAACCACCTGGTGGAGTGGCACCGCACGCTCACCACTCAGGAGACTGACGGCTTTCAGGTTGAACAGTGAACACATCTGACATCACCTTCGTACTTTCATGGCCATTGCGATTCGCGCCTACATTTTCATGACTTGTTTCGTTTGTACAAAATTCTATTTATGGCTTAAACAGCTTTCCTAAATATGTATAGTAAAGATTCATTGCGAGTTTCTTACGCCGGTTCTTCTCGCCGGGTTAGTTCCCGAACCGGTGGTAGGCACCTTAGTATCGACGTTTAGAAATATTTTTGTAAAAAAATTACTCTGAATAAAAAATATTTTGATTTTGATTAAAATATTTGTTGTATAATATTACAAGTATTGTCTTAAACGAGCAAATCACATTTTTTATATTGTTCAAGTCCTACCAGCTGACCCGGCAAATGTTGTTTTGCCATAAAAAGTATTTCGACGTAGGTCTGTCAACTGCCTAGGAATCAATTTCCTCGGGTATACTTACAAATTTCATTAAAATCGGTTGAGCCGTTCTAGGAGTTAGCGCACAAACATTGTGACACGAGAATTTTATATATTAGAGATACCTAACTTGTAAAATAAAAAGATTTACATATTATGTTTTGAGTAAGTAGTAAGATGTGTTGTAATGGTATGGTCAGGTGAAGCGGCCGGGGTACAAGAACGTGCGGTGCACAATCCTGCTGCTGCTGGACTACCAGCCGCTGCAGTTCAAGCTGGACGGGCGGCTGGCGCGGCTGCTGGGCGTGCACACGCAGGCCCGCCCCGTCATCGTCAACGCCCTGTGGCAGTACGTCAAGACGCACAAGCTGCAGGTATATACAATGTGTCCACCACCCGAGCCTCTTCTGTTATGATGTATGGCAAATTTTATCGACAAATTGGCTATAATTTTTTTTTCTCCATTTGTACTTCATAAGAAAATCGTTGTTACTTCAAAACTATCTGAATGGGATCATAGAAGTCCAGGCATTTATTTTAGATTAAAACCTCCTCTATCATTTTAAAATAAAAAATAACCAGTTTATACACTAGATTTTCACAAACAAAAAGCCATTAATTGAAAAATACATAAACTTTTTTCCTTAAACTTGGGTTTTTCTGTTTTATTCCACGAAATTTATAACATAATGTCAGTGTTAGCGTAGTCCACAAGTTTAGCTATCAAATGAGACCTTTTTGTATGCTCATTGGATATTTACATGAGAAGTATCGGTCGGCAGAAAACTAAAATGACTGCCACTTTACAACCGTGAGAGAGAAAAAAATGTGAGCCAATTTGTCGATAAAATGTGGCATACATCACCACCGCGAGTGTCACAGCGATGTCGTAACGTGATGTGTGTGTGTCAGGACCCGCACGAGCGCGAGTACGTGGTGTGCGACAAGTACCTGGAGCAGATATTCGGGTGCTCGCGCATGAAGCTGGCGGAGGTGCCGGCGCGGCTCGGCGCCCTGCTGCACGCCCCCGACCCCATCGTCATCAACCACCTCATCACCGTCGAGCCGCCGCACGACGCCAAGCAGACCGCCTGCTACGACATCGACGTGGAGGTGCGCTCACACACACACACACACACACACAGACTCCAAGTACATAATCTGTTATGATTGCTTTTTTATTTAATATTTTAAACAATAATAATAATTCATAAATTGTAATATTTTTAAGTTTCAATAAAAAAATATATGACACAACAATGCCACATGCTTGGAGTGGAAATTCAATAGACAGTGACCTCTTTGAATCGATATCGAATCATTGAATAGGAGCTTGTTACTTGTAGTGACCAATAATTTCGATTTAATTTCCCTTATAAACTTGTACTTTATTTTTTAAATCGAATAATTTTCGCGAGGTAATTTACTACGATTGCCAATCATAAACTTGTCACGCAACTCTTCTAAGAGCGTTTATAATTACTAAGTATAGAATTAGTCCATTTTTGTTTCAACCCAAAAGTTATGGAAATGTAATATAACTTTTCAGGTTGACGACACCCTCAAGAATCAGATGAACAGTTTCCTGCAGAGCACCGCCAACCAGCAGGAGATCCAGGGACTCGATGCTAAAATACACGAAACCGTACGTACCTTCTACTTTCACTCTTTGGTGGACGACTACCACCAAAAAAGTGCTTTAACTACTATTTATTAAACAATACACATACTTACAGGGTGCAATTAAACCTTCCTGCCAAATTTTGATATAATATATTGATCAGAAATAGATAGCCGAAATCTAAAAGAAAAATAGAAGCTCGTTTATCGCGCGGGAACCATAATTTTTTTCAGGGATAAAAAGTATCCTATGTCCTTACTCCTTTCCCGGGAATCAAAGTATCTCCATATAAAATTAAACTAAAGTCGGTTGAGCGGTTTGGGCGTAAAGAGGTAACAGACAAATAGACAGACACACTTTCGCATTTTGGATAACGATGGAGTCTGTATTTTTCCGTGTCATGCTAAAACTACTGAATCGATTTTGATAACTTGCTGTTTAAATACCACTTTCTTTACTTATATGCTACGCTGACTATAATCTCAGTGCTTCGCTATTGAATACAAGGATTTCGCGCTTGACAACTGCACAGTTCGAAAAACGAGTTCGTATTATATTTTAAATAACCCTTTAAGGTACGCGCACAGTTTGTCGGCGCATGCCGGGGCGGATCGGGGCTCAGCGCAGCGCAAAATGCGCTATAGCACACTATTGCCGGGCCGGGTCACATCGCATTGACGGATTTTGAGTACTTTGGATAGCTCCAGTGTGACCACTCTTAAATCACTCGTGACTCGATATATCAAAAATTATTAATCAATGTATTCTACGTGGTTGAAACTAAAATAAAACTAAAATGTTTATATGAACTGTCTTCATTATGCATTTCAATATATCTATCTTCTATTAAAATTTACAAAAAAATTTGGACTATTAAATCGTCATTCATTTGACCTCAAATCTACCAAAAAGTGGAAATCTATGTGAAGTGTGGTCACACTGTTGCCGGGGCGCAGCGGGTTTGTCGGGCCTTGCCGGGCCTTGTCGCATTGACGGAAATCCGCTGCGCCCCGACACAGTGTGCGATACGCTCACTCCTTTAATATAAGGTACTTAACTCGTTATAGTCTGGTTATATCTTCACTTTTCCCACATTTAGAGATAACACGATATTAAATCCACGACTTACTTTAACCCAAACTAACCCCGCGTGACTTAAAGTAACCCTCAACAAATGGAATACTTGTTTTTTTTTTTATTAGTTTAGTCCGCTCCGGCCTCGCACGGGTATAAAATATATAGCCACTGAAAAAAATATCAAAATCGATTCAGCAGTTTTGATTTATATTCATTATTATAGGTCTACTAGAATCTAATGGCTGATGGCAGGTTTTTAAAAAAATATCCTTGATATTTTTTTATATTTGCTTGTTTCACACACAGAATAAACTGCTATAAGGAAAAAAAAGGATCAAAATGTATTACTAGAGTCAATTTATTTTCTCACTTTTTGCCATCAGATTCTGGTAGACCTAGGTATAATACTACCCGTGGCCCGCATTGGTCGGTACCGCTGCAAAAGAACGTCTCACAATTTTTAAATGTTATGTAATATTTTCGAAAATATTCATTTATAGTTTGTGCGTTCTAAGATGATATGGGTGACAGTTTTCATGTTCCTTGCTACGGGTTTTTTTACAAGAAAACAAAAAAATCAAAATGTAATAAATTATTTTCCATCTGCAAAAACAAATGTTTCCTATAATTGTAAATGAATAAAAATGAAAAGATGCTAAATGCTAACTTATTAATAAAAATTATAAATATTAACTGTGAAATAGGAGTATAAAATTATTGTTACGAAAACATTTGAAAAATGTCATACGCATGAAACGGAACTTATGTCAATAGAGATTGACTCGGTTGAATCGAAATCAAATCGATAAAAAAAGGGCGGCCATCTTAAATCACCGGCACCACTGAAATGTCAGTACGAAATCGATAATTTCTATTGCAATTCCTTTACGAAGTGATTCGATATTTTTAAACTATCGATTAATTTTTGTTAAGTAACTTCCCTACTATTGTCAATTATAATGTGTCACGCATATCATCATAAAACGCACAAACTATAAATCATATGCTGTAAAGGACCATATAGATCTATATTAAATCAACAATGTATTTATAGTGTTTAATTGTATAACGCCGTATTGGTTAAAATCGCTTTGAAAATTAGCCATTATTTGGTAAAAGTAAATGACAAAAAACTGTTATTGTGGGATATTCATAAGCGATAGACATATACCATCGCGGAGTTTCCTGTAGACCTTTTCATTGTGTACAATACTTAGTACATTATTTTGTATTAGGGCAGCCTGCGTTTGCAATGTAAGCGGAAAAAAATGTAATTATTTTTTATTCACATCGTTATCATTAGAAACCCCAACAATAACAGTATTTCTCCACTATTTAATTATTGTTATTACACTTATAAACATTCCTCTTGAATCACTCCATCTATTAAAGAAAACCGCATCAAAATCCGTTGCGAAGTTTTAAAGATTAAAGGGAACAAAGGGACATGAGGGAAAAAAGCGACTTTGTTTTATAATAATATGTAGTGTAGTGTAGTATAACAACTTAAAATCAAGCAGAAAACTGAACGAATGGTAAGCGATAGTCGGTATCTATTTCACAATAGTGTAGCTACGGTGGTAGTATAATATAGTGGTGTGGTCGGCAGGTGGACACGATCAACCAGCTGAAGACGAACCGCGAGTTCTTCCTCAGCTTCAGCAAGGACCCGCAGCAGTTCGTGCAGAAGTGGCTGCTCTCGCAGTCGCGCGACCTCAAGGTGAGGGGGACTTTCCTACGCGATACTTGTTGTTATACTAAAAATATAATGTTTCAAGAGGGTACGCTCTATTCAGGTTTGCAGGCCATATTGGTCCGGAAATACTGCTGGTGACAGTTCATTCCAGAGTTTTACAGTGCGCGGCAGAAAGTTACTTTCACGTACTGTTGTAGCGTCTGGGCAAACGCGTACGTCTGAACGCGCCCTGAACCGATTTCGCTAATTCTTTTGTTAATATCAGAGTAAGGTTGTTACGGTTAAAAATTAGCAGGAAATTTTGTCAATTTAAAAATATAACAATATGATCCAATGACTTAACGCTACGAGTGAGGGTGTTTGATATTCTATTCGCACTAGGTGCCGCTATGTAGCCTTAGGGTCTCTCGTGTCAAACTGCTGTCATATGTCACAATAATAATAATATATCTATTTGACACGATAGACACAAAGGCTACATATAACATAGCGCTACTGATGGCAAATAGAATATCAAACACCCTCATTCACCACAATGTGTATTTTATATTTAGTTTTGTAATTACTACTTTAGGCTCGTTTGTAAGCTAAATTAAAAAAATACAATAACGTGTTGTGTTTGTTCGCAGACTCTGGGCGGCGGCGTGACGGGGTCGGGCGGGGCGGAGGAGGAGCGGCGGTCGGCGCTGTACGCGGGGGCGTGGGCGGACGAGGGCGCGGCGCGGTACCTGCACGCCCGCCTCGCCGCCAGACGCCGCGACCTCGACGCCGCGCTGCACGCCCCGCCCCACGCCCAGCCCCACGTCCCGCCCCACGCCCCGCCCCAGCCGCACCTCCAGCGACTCTAATACTACATACTTACTACACTTATATACTTGCTTCTCTACTCGATAGTGTTTCATTTGTCGCCCTGAAGCCCTTCTGTTGTCTGTTACTTATAAAATGGTGAGTGTGTTTCAAATATTCCCTCCCATCGAGAAAACTTATTCGACCGAGGATTCACTTTAAATTTTTAGTGCGAGTTGCCCTGGAGTTGTATTCGACCGATCCGATCCGAGCTTCAGCTTAGGTTTCGCCCACCTTTGACCATAATATCGGCTAAACCGTCGGCTTTTACTACGTAATTGCAACCGAAGCCAAATATCCATGGCCTTGAAAATAAATTTGATATCGAGCTGACTGTACATAATAGTCAGTATCCCGTAAAATTACTTTTTCATTTAAATTTTTGTGACGGCAATACAATTTTTTAACGCCTAAATTTAAATATTTGATTTTGAGCGATCGCTAAGTTTTCACTTCGAACAAGGATCGTTATTATAAACGATGAATAGGCGCCGGCCAGTTAACGATTTCTCAAATTTTGGAGGCTGACCTTGACTTGACGTGCACCGTAGAATCTGGCGCCACTTGGTATTGAAAACTGAATTGCTATAATAATTATTGCGCTACCGTTACTCGAGGATGCACTCGTGTCTATCGCAGACGGCCTATCTTATATGTATCTACCTTAGAGTATACATTAGGAATCTATAGAGCGCGCGCATCGCTCGTTCCCCGTAGTGCCGATCGTAAGCAGAAGTTCTATAGATACTTGTCAAACGTATAACGCAAGTCTAGTGATGTTCCATGCGCCATCGTAAGACGCATATAGGAAAATATGTTCACACTCGTGCTTACAGTTCATACCTTGTTAGAAGCACTCTATAGCTTGCTATAATGTATACTCTATGGTATCTACCTAAACAATACACGCGTGACGCGAATATTTACTCTCATCAGAGATAACCGTGCAAAATTCTTCGTAATTTACTGTAAGCGGCCGTAATAAAGTAGATCCAAAGCTAATAGTCGGATGATAATTGATAACATAATATTATTTGTTCTCGTCAGATGGAAATCGCATTGATTTTCAGTTCCTCGCGAGATTCGCCGGCTGCGACAAATTGAAATGCAAAAATAATATAATAATAATTATATTTATTGTGCGAGACAAAATAGAATCGTGATAATTGTTTAGGTGCGAAAATGTCGTCGATAGTGCTTAAATGTGAGGGAGTGGAAGATGGTGAGTACGAACCGTTTCGTTGATGCCCACCGTATTATCTACAATGATCGATAACTACTCTTCAGTATTTAGAGGTGACAACGTAGATGCGGAGCATGTATGCTCACGAAAACTTATCTATTGTATCTAAGGCTTCTTTCAGACGAACGGCACGTATCGACGGCGTACTGTGAAATATCAACTTTTTAAAGATCGCTAGTTTGACGTTAAAGTAATACCTATTGCTCATCTGTGAAACGATGTCGCTTAGTAGAGGAGGTGGTAGGCCCCCAGTTGTGACGTACCGCCAGGTAAGCGTCCACAGGTCGGTATCGTACGCAACGGATGTCTCTCATCAAACGGATAATTTTTTCACAGTACGTCCATGACTGTATCGGCAGCGTACGGATTACCGACTAGTCTAGTAAATGAATGCTCAAAAGGGGGTGTGGATGGAGAATTCGAAAGCAGAAAATTTAACTTAGGACTTTGTTTGGAGATAAACATACTAGCTAGTCGGTAAGCCGAACGCTGCCGATACAGTGGACGTACTGTGAAAAAATCATCCGTTTGATGCGAGACGTCCGTTGTGTCCGCGGTACGTCACAACTGCAAGCGTGATAAAGGCTGCGTCCCCATCAGACACGGCGCGGCGCCGGCACCGTGTTACGGCACGACGCCGCCACCGTGATACGATACGGCGCCGCACCGTGTCACGGTGCCGCGTACGGTGCGTCCCTACTCAGTCGATATTTGCGCTCGAACGAGAGTGCTTGTCTGGATACAAGCACTCTCGTTCGGTGCCGGCGCCGCGCCGTATCTGATGGGGACGCAGCCAAACAGCCAACACGTGCCGTCGACTACCGCAGGACGACACGTGCCGTTCGTCTGTAACTCTGTAAGCGCTCTAAGTAGTTTTCCTTTATTTATAGTAATTTTTTAAGACTAGTTTTGTTTTTATTGAGTGATATATTTCTTGCCTATGAGCTGTTTTACACTTTTATTATGAAATAATATTTGTGTGTTTAATGTGTGTAGGCGGCGAGGGGCGGGGCGAAGGGTGGAGCGAGACGGCGCGGGCGTGCGCGGCGGAGCTGGTTGGCACGGCGCTGCTGGTGACGCTTCTGTGTCTGCAGGCCGCCGCCGAGCCCGCAGCGCGCGCCGCCGGCGCCGGCGCCACGGTTAGTTCGTCCTAATACTACACACTACACACAGTTCAAATGTTACAAAGTTAAATATTACATAGTATTGTATGCTTAAATAAATCCATTTCAATCCTAACGTGAATAATATAAAACCTACGATCGACCCCATTGAAGTATATTGCAATAAATTTGTAGAATTATATTGTTACCAAATTTTTTGTTTGCTTAGGTTATATTAAATTAAAATTAAACTGCGATTATAGTTTACACTGTTATTTATAAATACATTGCATACATACGTGTTGCCTTGTTTAAGTGTGAACTAGTAACTACCAATTGTCGCCATTTATGGCGTGCTAGCTCGCACCATACGTAGCTGATGGCATCATCATCTATACTAATATTATAAAGAGGTAAACTTTGTTTGTTTGTTTGTTTGTTTGTTTGATTGTAATGAATAGGCTCAAAAACTACTGGACCGATTTTAAAAATTCTTTCACTATTCGAAAGCTTTATTTACGAGTAACATAGGCTACTTTTTATTTTGGAAAATATAGGGTTCCGTAAGATATTTCAGTTTTTTGGAAACAACCAGAAAATTTACTTATTTTGCGTACGCTGCCTAAACTATAAAAGATAGAACTATACAATGTTCTAAGTAAATGTAGATCTTATAAATATCTACAAAAATGTCCGCGACACACTATACCTATCTATGTCAAGTGAGGCACAACAACCATTTTTTTATTTAAAAATCTTGATTTTTATTGGACTACATTTAAACGGATTTATTTTACTCATGCTAATAATCCTTATCAAAATAAATTATGTCATCACTAACCACAGTTTATGTAGAATATATTCGGTCTTTGAATTATTAAAATTTGACTTTTGGTGTAGAAGTTATGGCGAAACTAAAATATTGCGATGTACGCCCGTTTCGAAGTGGGCGCCACCAATGCGGCGATGCGTTCGCGGGAAGGGTATCAATATGTACAATATACATCGCCCGCGTAATTTAGGAATGTCACGGAAACCGTACATTTTTCCGCAAAAAAGAAAACTATGTCCTTTCATGTAAATAATGTACCAAGTACTGTACACATTGAAAAGGTCTACAGAAAACTCCGCGATGGTATATTATACGTATAAGGATATCCCACAATAATATTTTTTTGTCATTTACTTTTAACTTCAAATAATGGCTAATTTTCGAAGCGATTTTAACCAATACGGCAATAATCCTTATTTAATTAAATACTTTAAGAGGATACACCAAGGGCAAAAGAAATTGAAAATAGGTATTTGAAAATGTATTGCTGTCTCACCAATCTCAAGTCTCCCACCGCAGAGCGCGATAGAGACAACAAGACAAAAGTTCTAATAAAAGAACAGAAAATCTTCGATTCGTTGTCCGCTAATTTTTTCTCCAAAACTTAACTGATTTTAGTATTTTTTTCATCAAGAATTAAAGCAAGGCTTGAGCTGTGTTCCTATGTTTTAATTTTTTTGTATATTTTAGCCAGTTTTGTTTTCTGGGTGTTTGAACACAGAGGAAAATCTGGCAATTTTTTGGGTTTTTGGACGTTCTTATCTTTTTTTAATAATAAAATCATGAAAAAAAAAGAAAACATAGGGACATGTTAATAGTGGCCATAGATATTCAGGGAAAAAATCATAACTCTACCGGCATCATCCAGGGAGGAAACAGGGGACAACGTTTGTATGGAAAACGGCGGTGTGGACTCCTCTTGAATACATTATTGATTATGGCCCTTTACAGCATTTTTTTATGAAATAAGGGGACAAACGAGCAAACGGGTCGCCTGATGGAAAGCAACTTCCGTCGCCCATGGACACTCGCAGCATCAGAAGAGCTACAGGCGCGTTGCTGGCCTTTTAAGAGGGAATAGGGTAATAGGAGAGGGTAGGGGAGGGAAGGGAAGGGAATAGCGGAGGGTAGGGAAAAGAATTGGGCCTCCGGTAAACTTATTCACTCGGCGCAAAAGCTGTTTCACGCCCGTTTTCTCTGAGAACGTGGTATTTATCCGGTCGAGCCGGCCCATTCGTGCCGAAGTATGGCTCTCCCACGTATGAAAGCGTATAAAGCATAGGTATTATGATTTAAATTTTAAATGAATATTTTCGAAGATATTATTACAGATTTAAAAATTGCGGGACGTAGCTTTTGCGGCAGTAGGTACCGACCAATGCGGGCCACGGGTACTGGGTAGTAATGAATATAAATTATTTATCAAAACTACTGAATCGATTTAAATCATTTTTGGTGACATAGGCTGTAATATATTTTATACCCGTGCGAAGCCGGGGCGGGTCGCTAGTATTATAATATTATGTTTGTAAATAATCTGTGGGCAGTAGGTGCATATTTATATAATTATTATACGAATATTGATATTTAATATCATGTGGTTCAATATTTATTTATCTTCTATTGCGTCGTCGAATTTTTCTGAAAAATTATTTATTTTCTCAGGTGAGCCGAGAGGGTCATCTTTTTAGGCTTTTAGTTCTTTACTGTCAAATGTCAATCCATTGGTAACCAAAGGATCTAATATAATCAGTAAACCAAAACAAGGTTCGGTTCACCGATTTAATAATAATTATGGTAAAAGTAGGTTGTCATAGGAAAATGGAAATTAAACACAGTTAAGACTTTATATGTAGTTAGTGGCAAGTAATGAAGGATGTTGCGATGTGGCAGGTGTCTCTGCTGGTGCACAGCCTGGGCCACGTGTCGGGCGCGCAGCTCAACCCGGCGGTGACGCTGGCTGCGGCGCTGCGGCGGCGGCAGGCGGCGACGCGCGCGGCGCTCGAGGTGTGCGCGCAGCTGGCGGGCGCGGCGCTCGGCGCGGCGGCGCTGCTGCTGCTCCGCCCATCCCTGCTGCCGCCCTGTTGCACCCTCCCCGCCCCGCACCTCACCGACGCCCGGGTAACTTCATAACTACAGCCACAATCCATACTTCCATACTAATATTATAAATGCGAAAGTGTGTCTATCTGTCTGTCTGTTACCTTTTCACGCACAAACCGCTGAACCGATTTTGCTAAAATTTGGTATGGAGATACTCCGAGTCCCGGGAAAGGACATAGGATACTTCCGGACAAATGTGTCCTACCGGAAAAATTTACGGTTCTCTCACGTTAAATGTGTTTTGGCGCAACGGAGTCGCGGGCATCATCTAGTATACTAATATAATAAATAACAATAAAAACATTTTTTAAATACACAAGCGACAAAACACAAAAAAAAACCGGCCAAGTGCGAGTTGGACTCGCCCAAGAAGGGTTCCGCAGCAGCAATAAGGTTTATTTTTATGAAATTAAAAGGTTTTTGATTTATTTTTATATTTCAGTTGATTTAATGAAAGTTAAATTAATGTTTATCATTTATGACCTATAAAAAAAACTACTTGCTAGATCTTGTTCAAACCAATTTTCGTTGGTAGTTTTTATAGTAATGTACATCATATATTTTTTGTAGACTTATCATGCCCCTACTTTAGAAGTAGGGGGAGGGGACACACATTTTACCACTTTGGAAGAGTCTGAAGTCTCTCTCGCAAACTATTCAGGTTAGAAAAAAATGATTTTAGAAACCTCACCAATATGATTTTCGTAGACCTATGCAGTATGCATAGATACCACACACGCATAGGTTAGATGAAAAAAAAAATTTTTTTGTGTTTTATTGTACGTATGGGTACCCCTAAAATTTTGTCCATTGTTGTATCAAAATCTTAACGTGGTTCACAGACTACATCTACTTACCAAGTTTCAATAGTATAGCTCTTATCTTATAGTTTCGGAGAAAAGTGGCTGTGACATACGGACGGACAGACAGACAGACATGACGAATATATAAGGGTTCCGTTTTTTGCCATTTGGCTACGGAACCCTAAAAAGCAATGCATATTATAACAATATTTAACTACACAATAAACATATTCGGTATACAAACGGTTACGGCTACGCAGTACGCATTGCCTTCACCGCACGAATGATCGTTGGCCTTCTCGAGCGTGTTTACATGTACGTAGTGTGTGTACTGTGTAGGCGGTGTGCGCGGAGGGCGTGTGCGCTGGCTGCCTGGTGCTGGCGAACCTCGCGGCGTGGGACGCGCGCCACGCCGACCGCCAGGACTCGTGGCCGCTGCGCCTCGGCGCCGCCGTTGCTGCGCTCGCCCTCGCCGCCGTCAGTACATACACATACCTTACTAACATAAGACTGCGTTTCCATTGAAGCGGAGCGGAGCGTAGCGGTGCCGAGTTGGCCAATCACCATGCTCGAAATCTTCGCTGAATTGACCAATCGTTCTATTCTAGCGGAATGCCGCTAGAATAGAACGATTGGTCAATTCGGGCACCGCTAAGCTCCGCTCCGCTTCAGTGGAAACGCAGCCTTAGACATATACAATATACATGCGAAAGTGAGTCTATTACCTTTCCACGCTTAAACGACTGAACTGATCACGACGGATATGCAGGTAGCCAGGTACTTTGAGACCCAGAATAGCTTTTGTTGCGGAAAAATGTACGGTTTTAGTGGAGTTGCGGGCCTCACCTAGTTTTTTGTACACTGAGGTCTAGTTGTTATTGTGTTACATGTTATTTTTTATAACGTTCTTAATGCACATTACAATATGAGCTCGTGCACTGTGCAGGGCGAGCTGACCGGCGCCAGCATGAACCCCGCGCGCAGCTTCGGCCCCGCGCTGCTCGCCGGCAACTTCGCCAGCCACTGGGTACGGTGGTATTCAATATTTTGTTTTGACCAATTTTTCTAACCCCCGAAAAAAGAGGATTGTTGTAAGTTTAACGCGTCTATCTGTCTGTTTGTGCGTATGTGTGTGTTGGTACCATCGAGGAAATTGATTCCTAGGCAAGTGACGGAGCTACGTCATGTGGTCGACTTATGTCAATTCAATGTTAGCAATCGGTCAGATCAAATTACTCAGGTCCACCATCTGCTTAGGTATCAACTTCTCTGATAGTACGTGGCATCGTCGTAGCCAAACAGGTGGACCAATCTTGATCCAGTTTCTTTGTTTGAAAGCTGTCTTGATTGAGAATGCACTTCTAACTTCTGAGCTATAGTTGGTCGTTATCGAGGGGCTCGGAGCTACAAACTGAGTTTATCTATTACTTATTACATAAAAGTTGTTTCAGAAAACAACTTTCAGACTCAGTGCATAACTGCTTCCTGATACTAATTGAATTTTTAACTGGGGGTTATTTTTATGTTTCGTAATTTAACATTATTATAAAATTGAAACTGCATCCGATCTGTTCGTTCGATGTCTGTTATCCGTTGTATAATGTATATTAACGCAGTGGTGTAACACAGGTGTACTGGGCGGGGCCGGTGCTGGGCTCGCTGGCGGCCACGGCGCTATACGGGGTGGTGTGGGCGGGGCCCCCCGCGCGCCTCTCTCCACCCGCGCGCGGCGACGAGGCGCGACCGCTGCACGAGTGAACACCATGTAAGAATCATTATTTCATTCCTATTCCTTAATCGACCAACTAGCGCCATCTGTTGAGCAAATGAAACAACTCGTGACTTCTAACTTCGCGAAGGCATCAAAAGTTTTTTCCAGTTGTCGCTAGTAGTGTAGTGTATTTATAATGTACACTCGCATACGGTCCGTAGGTATCTTTATAAGTTATAGTTTCCCTTGTTATGAATTTACTAAATAACTTTATTAGAATAATTAATAATTAAATATCTATAATATTTTACACTGAAAAAGATTGTTTTCGCAGGTTTTGTCTTTGTCCGTCATTTCCAACGTCATTTAACGCAGTGTTCCGCAAAAGGTGTGCCGCGGCACACTGATGTACCGTGGCCATCAGATGGTGTGCCTCAAAAATGTCTTGGTGTATTAATTCCTAATTAATAAGAACCAGAAAAAGGAAAGTTTTAAGACGATCGCCGAAGGGATGGCACCTCAGAGCATCTCTATTCATGCTGATTAATTTGTTTAACCTCTAATTTTTTTTTATTTTTCTAGACACAAAAAGTTTGAGGAACACTGATATAAAAAATACGATAATAATTATGCAAACCTAAATATACATATACATATATTTGTTATAAAAAACGTTGAACACTTTAAAAACGAGATGACGTATAAATTTGTATCAGTATAAAAAATTTAATGGCTTTAATTTGCATTTTATATTCCTTTTAGTTGAGCATGGTTAGAGCTCCGTAGTTAGCGTCTAAATAACTCATGAGCATCGCATTCTATTAGAACGATTTAAAAATAAAAATTGTTTTATTTCTGAATAAATTTGAATCAAATGTTTTCATGTTAAACTATTATAATCATTTATTTATGATGGATGTGATTTTACAAAATTTGTTTACACTCAATTGAATTTACCACGTCGGCAAAATGTTCAAATCTGTATTTTTTTTTTTGGATAAAAGCCAATCCCAGTTCACGTCACACGTGTAGGGGATACGTAATACGGGTTGTGGATACTTTTACCCTGTCTACCACCAGGGGTAAAATTGCAACATAATATTTTATCACACATACATTAATTAATATACATTAAACATATTTGTATTACCTTAAATTAAGTAGTTGCTATGATTATTAGGTTAAAATATAACGTATTGTTACGGTACATCATAGACTTAATATATACTGTCGTATAGACCACCTGACAACCCGAAAATGCGTGACCATTTTCGATCTGTCAATGTGTGCGTGTGCTAGTGATGTATTTTTTTTTTTTAATGAAATAAGGGGGCAAACGAGCAAACGGGTCACCTGATGGAAAGCAACTTCCGTCGCCCATGGACACTCGCAGCATCAGAAGAGCTGCAAGTGCGTTGCCGGCCTTTTAAGAGGGAATAGGGTAATAGGGGAGGGTAGGGAAGGGAAGGGAGGGGAATAGTTGAGGGTAGGGAAGGGGTTAGGGGATTGGGCCTCCGGTAAACTCACTCACTCGGCTAAACACAGCGCAAGCGCTGTTTCACGCCGGTTTGTTGTGAGAACGTGGTATTTTTTAGTCGAGCCGGTCCATTCGTGCCGAAGCATGGCTCTCCCACGTATAAAAATATTTTACTATCGACAGTATAGTATTTTGCTATCGATAGTATAGTCCGTTCGAGTTATTTTACCTCAGTTTCTATAAGAAATAAATAATATGCAACTTTGACAGATTTGTATTTCAAATTAATGTATCATAAATTTTAATTGGCAAAAAAAGGTGACGATTGAAAAGTAGATACACATTTTCTTTTGGAATGATTTTTCAATCGTCGGATATGTTATGACATGAGGTTCTTATAGGGGTAAATAATATACACATAACACATTATAAAGTTACTTATTTATTACTCAGGTAAAATCTATCTGGTAAATCAGCCCTTACATTGAAAGTAAACGTTGAAAGTAAACAACACACATAGTATATTATATTTTATTCTTAAATTAAATACATATCATAAAATATCATAATATTTTTTATTACAATTATTTTTAACCGACTTCCAAACAGGAGGAGTCTAGACGTTCGGCTGTGGATATATTTTTTATGTATGTTCAACGATTACTCCGCCGTTTATGAACCGATTTTCAAATTTTTTCTTTTGTTGTACATTGTATTGTTCCGAGTGGGTATCATGTTCACAAAAGTGGTGGTCTGGTGATGGAAACCATGAGAAATCGAGGTGACTCCTTGATATTCAAATGGGAACATATGGTCCCAGAAATCGTTAAGAAAATTTAAAAAAATAGTCAAAGAACGTTTTGTGCCAAAGCCAAAATAATTTCATAAACGATGGCACATCTTGGGAGTAGAATGCTGAATGACTGCTTGTAAGGCTACTTCTACATGACTTACAATTATTATGTATCTATCTATGTTTACATTGTATAATTTTTAGTTACAGCATTGTAAATTTTATTTTAACAGATTTTTTTGTCTCACTTTTCAAAAAGTGGGCCCCGTGCGAGTTTCTTACGCCGGTTCTTCTCGTCGGCTTAGTTCCCGAACCGGTGGTAGGCACCATGTATTCTGAAAATATATTTTATTTTACATTTGTTCAGAAATAAAGCAATTTTGATTTTGATTTTTTAAAACACCTACTGTAAGTATAGAAAACCTTAAAGGACAGCTAAAAAAGGGTAAAATTATTATTTTTAAACAAAAAATTAAAACCGACTTCCAAGGTAATGACAATTGCAATATTATACTTAAATGAACTAAAAAGTATTAAATAATTCTTATTCTGTACTCAGTATTAATTCTGTTCTCAATCTTCATTATTTTGCAATCGGTACCAGCTAACCTAATCGCCAGTTTTCTGACAGAATAGGTATAACTTATATACTTAGGACTGGTACCTACTCCAAAATTATGAAGATTGAGTACAGAATAAGGATTACCTATTTAAAACTTTTAAGTTCATTTAAGTATAATCTTAAATAAGCTAAAAAGCAATAATTGCTTATAATTGCTTATTTTTAATAATTGCTTCAGTAACAAGTGCAACAGTATGTCAAACTTACTGGTACAAATAAAGTTGGGATAGCTCCTTTAACCATATAATAGTATTTATTCTACTAAATGGTTATTATATATATACCATAATAGTATTAATTCTACTTTTTCTTTAAAAATGTTCAATAACATGTTTGCTACATATTGTTGAATTTTTCTTGGGATTCCAACTAACACGCCCAATTAATTTCAGCTATTTTCCTCTTATTAGAGGATCTTGAGGGAATCTGTAAAACAAATGATTATGATATATAAATATAAAGATTCCTCTAGTTTTAGAGTCACTCTATATTATAGTAGTTATATTATATTAGCTGCTAGCTGTCCCGGTGAACTTCGTGTTACTTAAAAACCTTCCCTGGACTTCTATGAATATTTTAAGACTAAAATTAGCACATTTGTTTACGTGTTTACCGGTTTATTTTGTTTATGTTTATTGTGGTCATGCTCGAGCCTCCTAGAAAGTTCCCACGGTTGTTTACTTGTTTACGTGAATCGGGAATTTTCTGGAATTCGTCTCGCCATATAAAAAGCCGCAGGAAGACGGCCCGGTAGTTCAGTTCGTTTCGAGCTATCATCATTTCGGAGTGACAACAAGTGATCAATAGTGAGTGAACCAGTGAAACCTGCGACTTGGCTACGACCTAGGACAGTGATAGTGCTTAGTGATTGGACCTAGAGATTAGTGTTTGGACTTAGTGCTAAGTGTTGTGACCTAGTGTGTGCTTGTGTGACCTAGACATAGTGAATAAAGTCTTCAAGATAGTCACCAGGTCTTTCTCTCCGAATTCTTCGAACCCTAGCACGTAACAGTATGCTTTGTTAAATAACTTACTTTAGAGAAACATAAACTTTAAAGTTTAATAATAATCAAATGTGTATACCTACCTACTATTAAAATTCATCACCTAATGTGAAAACTACGGAACCCGTTTTGTGTATTTTGTCCGTTTACACTTTACAATTACGTTAAGGAGATCATTATCTGTTAACAGATCGGTCATCCGCAGACCGCAGACCGCAGTCCGCACATTCAATTTTGAGGATATCTCAATCTTATCACAGAATAGATAATAGTACAATATTATCCCGATTTGCAAGTACTGTTTTAACTATTAATAATAAACACGTTGTCTGTAATTTACATATTATATAATACTAGCGATCCGCCCAGGTGTCGCACGGGTATAAAATATGTAGCCACTGAAGAAATGGTTAAAAATCGATAGCCTATAATCCTGCACGTGGTCTACTTCTTATCTGTGCCAAATAACATAAAAATTGCTCCAGTAGTTCGCGAGATAAGCCCTTTCAAATAATTTCCCCCGTTTTTTTCATATTCTCCTGTTAGTCTTGGCATGATAAAATATAGCCTATAGCCTTCCTCAATAAATGGGCTATCTTACACTGAAATAATTTTTCAAATCGGACCAGTAGTTCCTGAGATAAGCACGTTCAAGTGGCGGTCAAACTCGATGTAGTACTTGTATTAAATAACAAATTAATATAATCCCACCAAAACATTTCATGTAAAATATTGCCAAGACGACCACAGAAGGTTTGCCCAGTGAAAAAGATATCAAATCTTATGTAGAGCCAATGGTTCTGAATCTACACGGCCAAACTCTACCGACCCTAACTTCAACAAATTCTACATAATATCAGTATTTGTAACTTTTCGAGTGTCAAGTTGAATAATTGGAGCTCTCATAATTTTCTTTCGATAGAGTTGCGAATACGTAGCTGTCAATTGTTCCTGCTCGCCATAAGATCCGGTCCTCATCCGAATTCTCCGAATGACGTTTCCGCAATAATTAACGCGGCGTTTCCTGCGCAGAAGCAGTTCTGAGTTCTCGCTAAGCGGGGTTTAAGGAAAAGGCCGGCCGCTAGTGTCTATCTGATGTATAATCTTAATTCATTGTAATACTGTAATTATTTTCAATTATTCTGGTAGTAATTATATGCACACCGAACGAGAAATTGCAAACGCTTAGTAAAACCAGTTTCATGTCCTATGTGTGTTTGTGGCCGCTGCTGGCTCATATTATATTTAAAATGCATTTTCATATATTTAAAATTGTAAGTAGCTGCGAGAAAACGATAATAATGCCTCGTACTTTAGTATTGTTAAGACGATAAACACGAGAGAACCTCCTATAGCTGCTAGGAGCCGTCGTACCTCGTCGTAACTTCCAATATTAATTAGGTATTCAACGTGCCTCACAAACGGCGTATTGTTGTGTAAGCTATTTAATAATAATACATAATAATTTCCGTGTCGGCTGTGATTTGTGAGCGGCGCGAAGGCGACCTCGCTCCACCTGTCCTACCGTCTAGTGTCTACCGAGTGCAGAGTACCCGCCGTATCGACTATTACGACTAGGTGTCGAGGGCCCGCCAGCCCATCGCTGCCGCTCCCGACTCCCGAGCAGCCATGATTCGGGTGGTTCGCGAGTGACATGCGGCATGCCCATTTCTTAGGACTCTTTTCCTTCCTTTTTAGTTTAGCTGTTTTCACCTTGCTTTTGGAAGTTTTCCTTCCAAAAGCAAAGTGAAAACAGCATAACTTTTATGACGAGCATGTCGAAATTGAAGGGAGAAGGAGGGTCCATGCAAGTAGATCTCTCCCTGCCTTATTGGCGGCGGCCGGCGTCCGCTGTACCCACGGTGACGGCCGGTGCGGGCCGGGCTTGCCATTAGCATTCATACATTTTATTGGAATGCGCCACTCGCTAGTCGCTGCTCATTTGCATGCGTCACCTTGTACACCTACACGTACACCTAGCACTTAGCAGATATATTATACAACAATTCCCTACGATTCCTCCAGTTATACCTATTCGTATCCGGGCCCTCTGTTATCGACGGCGAGCTAGTGTGCGCGCTTATCTTGAGTCTTGGGTTCTTGACCGCTGACCTTTGGAGTATAAATATATCGTTACATAATTACAGGATAACTATTTGTTTTTAAATTCTAGCGCTTCAAATTTGTGCTCGTCTTATGTTGGAGTCGGGGGTTATCGCAGGCAATACTGCAGCGGGTACCGCGCTATCGCAGAGTAAAATATAAGGACGGACACGATCAGAAATTAACGCCGAGCTTTCTTGAACTGTCCGGAAAATGAATTATCGAGACATGTCGTCAGGCGTATTCTGTGCATGTCGCCAAGTCTCGCCTCTAGGAAAGGTTCGATAGTTATGTAGTTTATACCCCCCCTCCTCCGTCAACCTGGTTTATCCCGGACACTCTACCTTCAACTTCTACCTGTACGTGCCTGTACCTCGTCTGAATGCTGTACCTAGTACAATCATATAATGCGGCGCTCGCTGTGATAACCGACTAGCGACCCGACCTCCGCATGCCGCGCGCCGGTCGCCGCCTCCACGTGGGCCCGTCTCCTCGCCGCCATGTAACTGAGCGGCAGACACGTCGATGTCATGTGTCGCTACATCATCATCATCGCCCAAACCTGTTCCGGGCGGCGGGCGGCGTGCGGCGGGCGAGGTCGCGGCTACTTGCAGCGTCATCGGTGGCCGGACTCGGTTATATAACTCTACCTATCGTTTGGGCTGCGAGTTGCGACTATTCGGAGTCACTCTGCCCGGAGTTTGTGCTTGAATGGGCCTTATGTCGTCGGCATAAGGTCCCGGTCGTGAGTGAAGTAGCTCGGCGATAACCCCGCGCCCGAACTTTGTTTGTTTTGCGGATTCGAGCCGATGACGTCACCGCGACCGCTATAATAATATATATTTATTGGTGTACAGTAGGTAACTTAAATGTCGGCTTAAATAAATAATTAATCAACGAGCCTCTCGCCTTGTAGAGTTGATGCTCGATTTGCATTCATCGATATTACGACGGAGAACATTATTTAATAAACTTACTTAAATTCTCTTGTCACGGGGTGCGTAGTTGAACTCCTCTGAAACGGCTCGACCGATTTTTGTGAATCTTTAATCTTAGCTAGCATATCGGCGAGGGTGGAGAATCGGACAGCGTCTACTTTTTATATTGATAAGTGCATTTATTGAATAAATAATAGTAAATTATTACAACTGGGGACTGACGGCGACCATTGTTTGTGTGACGGGATAGCGATGAACGTTGCCATGGTGACATACTTATTTAGTCACTTCAATAAAATAATATGGGCGAAAACTTTATACGGCAAAACAACGTTTGCCGGGACAGCTAGTATTATTATATACTTACTTATAATAATAGTATAATGTACTTGTATTCAACCCCCGCTTGAATCTGTGCCCCTGCTGCTAATTGCTATATAAATTTTATCTTAAATGCTCAAAAACATTTAAAAGGCTACAAAGGTCACTCTTGACTTGACGAATGTTGAATGAAAAAAAGCTGTCCTGAAATACATCCCCACTTGTTAGAAGAAAGTTTTAATGAGTAATTGTAATTAGTTTTAGCAAGAAGGAAATAATAAGTCCATCACTTTAGCCTTCTATACATATTATAAAAAAGTAGCTATTTTTCCCTCATGTGACATGTCCCTTTGTTCCCTTTAATCTTTAAAACTACGCAACGGATTTTGAAGCGGTTTTCTTTAATAGATAGAGTGATTCAAGAGGAAGGTTTTTAAGTATAATAACTTAAATTTAGTTTGTTATTATTTTTAGCAATATTCCGCGAAAACAACTTCCACCTTTAAGTAAATGAGTGAGTGTACGCATAGACATGCGTACAGCACCTCCCTCCTCCCACACTGCCTATGCGTACACTCGCATGCAAGAACTTGCAAACACCACCACCACACAAGCAATAATGTTGGCAAATCCGTGCAAGGCCCCTCACCACCATGCAGGTTGAAAACCTCGACGCGCGTTTCGCCCCAACACCGGAGCATCCTCAGGATGTGGACTCTACGAACAACGTCCGTTAAGTGCCGCCAACGGCCAAAACACCGCCTTTTATACACTATCGAGCCCCGCTACTATCCCCACTACCCCCACTACTCTCACTAGTACCCCCGAACATATTAATAAGCGGTGACGTAGTCAAGCAAGTTTGGTCATTCAACAATGCAAATCTGTTATTTTTCTTTTCTTTTATGATCTCTAATTGTTCCAACACGCTCAGCCGAAAGCCTTTGTCGCATTTATGTAAAACTTTATAGGAATGGCCATCGGGCACAGTATGATTACTATCTAAAAGATGTTTAGCAAAATGTGACTTATCAGGATGACCATTTCTATAAGCCGCGATATGTTCTTTATACCGAGTCTCGAAGCTGCGTCCAGTTTGACCCACGTATACACTATCGCATTCAGGACAATCGATCTTATAGACACCGGATTGATAATTTTTATCAATCTGGTCTTTATTATGACACAAATGATGTTTTAAAGTATTATTTGTCCTGAATGCGACATGCATATCGTTGCTTTTCATTATTTTGGATAAGCGTGCAGATACCTCTCCTATGTAGGTCAAACTGGACTTATATCTAACTATCTCTTTATCAATAGGACCTGCGTACAAAAACTTAACCAGTTCTTTCTTGTTTTTATTTTTCAAAATATTATTAATGATTTTTGGACTATATCCGTTGGATATCGCAATTTGGAAAATAATATTAAGCTCATTTTGATAATTATCTTTACTAAGAGGGATTGATAATAATCTATGAACGTAACTATGAAAGGCCGCGAGTTTGTGTTGCCAAGGATGACATGACGATGCATGAATAGTAGTATTAGTATATGTCGGCTTGCGAAAGATTCCAAAACTGTGTTTATTATTAACTCTAGTAATAGATAAATCGAGAAAATGTAGAGTGTTATTATCTTCACATTCTAATTTGAATTTAATTTTAATATGTTTTTTATTTAGTTCTTTTACAAATACGTCCAGTTGTCTCTGTGTACCCGTCCAACAAAGAAAACAATCATCTACATATCTAAAGTAATATAAAATACTTTTATTAACGACGATATTCCTTTGTTCAAAATCGTCCATAAATATTTCGGCCATCAAAGGACTTAAAGGTGAACCCATAGCTAGACCGTCTTCTTGAACAAAAAATTCGCCGTTAAATCGAAAGTAATTTTGTTCCATGCATGTTTTAGTAAGAGTAAGCAATTCATTACTTTCACCAGGAGGTAAACGTTTTTCTAGTGCATTCCTTAAAATACCCAATGTTTCCTTACATGGAACATTAGTGAATAAACTATCGACATCAAGTGAAACTAATTTGCAACGAGGTGGCAAAGTCACATCTTTAATTTTGTTGACTAATTGTAGACTATTTTTTATGGCATAAGGTGGCCGAAATGAGAGCTTTTCTTTTATTATGAAATTTAGTGACTTTGCCAGCTCGTATGCTGGTGCACCTATGTATGAGACAACTGGACGCATGGGAATATCAGTTTTGTGAATCTTTGGCAAGCCGTACAGTGATGGTGCGCGAGGATTCATTGGGATGAGTTTTTTCTTTGATGATTCAGTTTGAAAGAAATATTGATTGTTATTGATGGCTAATTTAAGCTTAGCTAAAAACTTGTTTGTTGGGTCAGAAGGAACCCTTAGAAATTGTTCCTTCTGACCCAACAAACAAGTTTCCAAGTGATCCGACTAATTACCGGCCTATTTCGATTTTACCGACTCTTAGTAAAATATTTGAAAAAATAATTTTACAGCAATTACTGTTACATTTTAATTTAAATAATTTATTACACAATAACCAATACGGTTTTACTAAGGGTCGTTCCACAACGGATGCTGGTATAGGTCTTCTTTGTAGCATATTTGAAGCTTGGGAGGAGTCACAGGATGCCTTAGGTATTTTTTGTGACCTCTCTAAGGCATTTGACTGTGTCGAGCATGCTACTTTAGTCAAAAAATTGCACCACTATGGCATAAGGGACTCAGCACTCAGCCTTTTGACTTCTTACCTCAAAAATAGGACTCAAAGGGTTGAAGTTAATAGTAAAAGATCCAATGGGACCAAAATAGAATTAGGTGTACCACAGGGATCCATTTTAGGACCATTTCTTTTTCTCATCTACATTAATGACTTACCTTATCTAGTTAAGGATAATGAGATAGTACTTTTTGCTGATGACACTTCACTTATTTTTAAAGTGAAGCGACGGCAGTCAAATTACGACGAGGTAAATAGTGCTCTCTCAAAAATAGTACATTGGTTTAATGTTAATAACTTACTTTTAAACTCTAAGAAAACCAAATGTTTAAAATTTACTTTGCCCAATGTTAGGCAAGTTCAAACCAATTTACTATTAAATGATGAGAAAATGAATTTGGTGGACTCCACTGTATTCTTAGGCATTACATTAGAAAGTAAATTACAGTGGGGTCCTCATATTGCTAATCTTGCAGGTAAGCTCAGTTCTGCAGCATATGCAGTCAGAAAAATTAGGGAAATTTCTGATGAAGACACGGCAAGACTAGTTTATTTTAGTTATTTTCACAGTAGAATGTCTTATGGTATCCTTTTATGGGGAAACGCTGCCGACATCAATACAATTTTTGTGCTGCAGAAGCGAGCTATACGCTCAATTTATAAAATGTCAGCTTTTGAATCTCTGAGAGAAAAGTTTAAAGAAATTGGTATTCTAACTGTTGCTTCTCAATACATTTTGGATAATGTATTGTATGTTAGAAAGAATTTAACTAAATTTAAAACTAAAAGTGATAGTCACGGTAGAAACACTAGAAATAGGCACAAGCTGGAAATACCAGTGATCAGACTTAGCAAAATAAGTAAATCTTTTAAAGGTCAATGTATACGCCTTTACAATAAAATCCCGGAAAACGTTCAAAATCTATCAATTAATAAATTTAAAAAAGTAATTAAAGAACGTTTGTGTGCCAAAGCCTACTATACGGTCAAAGATTTCCTAAACGATAGCACATCTTGGGAGTAGGATGGCTGCTTGCAAGGCTGCTTCTACATTTATTATATGTGACTTACAATTGTGTATTCATATTGTATAGATTAAGTTATTTACATTGTAAATTTTATTTTTTTAAAAGACAAATTTTCCACTTTTTTACTAAAAAGTGGCCCCGTGCGAGTTTCTTACGCCGGTTCTTCTCGCCGGGTTAGTTCCCGAACCGGTGGTAGGCAACATGTAGTTCAACATTCTGAAAATATTTGATTCAAATTTATTCAGAAATAAAACAATTTTTATTTTATTTATTTTATTTTAATGTTCCATGTAAGGAAACATTGGGTATTTTAAGGAATGCACTAGAAAAACGTTTACCTCCTGGTGAAAGTAATGAATTGCTTACTCTTACTAAAACATGCATGGAACAAAATTACTTTCGATTTAACGGCGAATTTTTTGTTCAAGAAGACGGTCTAGCTATGGGTTCACCTTTAAGTCCTTTGATGGCCGAAATATTTATGGACGATTTTGAACAAAGGAATATCGTCGTTAATAAAAGTATTTTATATTACTTTAGATATGTAGATGATTGTTTTCTTTGTTGGACGGGTACACAGAGACAACTGGACGTATTTGTAAAAGAACTAAATAAAAAACATATTAAAATTAAATTCAAATTAGAATGTGAAGATAATAACACTCTACATTTTCTCGATTTATCTATTACTAGAGTTAATAATAAACACAGTTTTGGAATCTTTCGCAAGCCGACATATACTAATACTACTATTCATGCATCGTCATGTCATCCTTGGCAACACAAACTCGCGGCCTTTCATAGTTACGTTCATAGATTATTATCAATCCCTCTTAGTAAAGATAATTATCAAAATGAGCTTAATATTATTTTCCAAATTGCGATATCCAACGGATATAGTCCAAAAATCATTAATAATATTTTGAAAAATAAAAACAAGAAAGAACTGGTTAAGTTTTTGTACGCAGGTCCTATTGATAAAGAGATAGTTAGATATAAGTCCAGTTTGACCTACATAGGAGAGGTATCTGCACGCTTATCCAAAATAATGAAAAGCAACGATATGCATGTCGCATTCAGGACAAATAATACTTTAAAACATCATTTGTGTCATAATAAAGACCAGATTGATAAAAAATATCAATCCGGTGTCTATAAGATCGATTGTCCTGAATGCGATAGTGTATACGTGGGTCAAACTGGACGCAGCTTCGAGACTCGGTATAAAGAACATATCGCGGCTTATAGAAATGGTCATCCTGATAAGTCACATTTTGCTAAACATCTTTTAGATAGTAATCATACTGTGCCCGATGGCCATTCCTATAAAGTTTTACATAAATGCGACAAAGGCTTTCGGCTGAGCGTGTTGGAACAATTAGAGATCATAAAAGAAAAGAAAAATAACAGATTTGCATTGTTGAATGACCAAACTTGCTTGACTACGTCACCGCTTATTAATATGTTCGGGGGTACTAGTGAGAGTAGTGGGGGTAGTGGGGATAGTAGCGGGGCTCGATAGTGTATAAAAGGCGGTGTTTTGGCCGTTGGCGGCACTTAACGGACGTTGTTCGTAGAGTCCACATCCTGAGGATGCTCCGGTGTTGGGGCGAAACGCGCGTCGAGGTTTTCAACCTGCATGGTGGTGAGGGGCCTTGCACGGATTTGCCAACATTATTGCTTGTGTGGTGGTGGTGTTTGCAAGTTCTTGCATGCGAGTGTACGCATAGGCAGTGTGGGAGGAGGGAGGTGCTGTACGCATGTCTATGCGTACACTCACTCATTTACTTAAAGGTGGAAGTTGTTTTCGCGGAATATTGCTAAAAATAATAACAAACTAAATTTAAACTATGGATTTCCGCAAAGTAACGCCTGATTCCATTAACTATTTAAGTATAATAACATTCATTAAATAGTGGAGAAATACTGTTATTGTTGGGGTTTCTAATGTGATGTCGTAAATAATTTTATTTTTTTCCGCTTACATTGCAAACGCAGGCTGAAATTTATCAAAATAATGTACCAAGTATTGTACACAATATTTAGGTCCTACAGAAAACTCCGCGACGGTATAATATGTCTATCTCTTATGGATATCCCACAATAACATTTTTTGTCATTTACATTTTACGACAAATAATGGCTAATTTTGAAAGCAATTGTAATAAATTACAGCGTTAATCCTTATCCAATTATATAACTTACCTAAATACATTGTTGATTTAATGTAGATCGATTTTT
The DNA here is from genome assembly GCF_905147365.1 of Aricia agestis. Classification (NCBI taxonomy): domain Eukaryota; kingdom Metazoa; phylum Arthropoda; class Insecta; order Lepidoptera; family Lycaenidae; genus Aricia; species Aricia agestis. The sequence continues at coordinate 85,279 of NC_056416.1, read as the reverse complement.
GGAGGGGGTCACTCACTAGTCACTACACTAAAAATTTATCGCTGTAGGATAACTAGAAATTTCCTTTTATAATTTGGCAAGATTTTTAGATTTTTGAATTTGACCTTAGATTTGGGTCGCGTCCCCTGTGACCCCCCCCCCCCCCCCCCTTCGGACCGCGCCTGGCTTCAACAGCGTTACATAGTACCTAGCTAATATATATATATATATAATAATAATAAATAAGTAACTAGTGATGACGTAAAGAAAGCTCGAGGTCGCTTACATCGTTATTCATACCAGTCTCAACTCTCAGCCAGCAGTCGGGCACGTAATATGGCGATAACTAAAACCGTGCCACTAAGGGTAGGTACCGATGTGATTATTGTCGTTATACAGAAGTAGATACTAAGTAGGTGCTCGGCGCCGTTAGCGCTATAAGTTACAGCTTTATTAGTTTACTACGCCAGTTATTACTTCCCCAAATTGATTGGGCGGAACTCGGAAGTGGCAACGAAGGTGTGTCCGCGGGCTCCTGTCGCCGTCACACAATTACTCCCGTCTCCCGGTACTGCTGTTTAGTGTGCACTAATCCATTAGCAGTCGTTACCCAGGACGTTTATTGACATACGTCGTCCTTCTACGGTCTACCTGCACTTCCGTAACTGGCAGTAAGCTAATGAGTCTAGACTTTATATTATAGTTACATCAGTCGAACCATTTTTAAGTAAAGCTAATATTAGTTCTTAGCTTTTGTCTTCTCCTAACCTATCTAAGCCCATGTCTTTCCTACCTAACTAGATGCTTTGGCCATTGAAAGCTTTTTTCAGCTTTGACCATTTACTCCAACAGGGCTAAACGTAAAAAGACGCGAACGTGACAAAATGTGCCCACTTAAGTTACTCTAGGCGTGTACTTAGTTCCAAACGATCGCTCGTAAGTACTATAGGAACCGTGGAAGGTCGGCGAACTCCAGAGTAATTAAAATGTTTCAACGACGGTCCCCCTGGGTGGCGAACTCCGTCCGGTCGGTGTGGTGTCGCAACTCGCAACGCCGGGCCGGCCGGCGCGGCGGCGGCCGGACCGGCCCCGCCGACCAAAGACTTCTATTTGAACTGAGGTTGAATAGAAGTCTTTGCCGCTGACCGACGACAGACCGGTCATTGTGAGATTACACCGGTTTACTAACGGTAAACCGGTGTAATTTACACAAATTACCTAAGCTCGGATACCGAATATCCTAGTTTTTGGGGAAAAATAATTATTGTAACGGCACGTTGGCACGTTCTCGTGAGGGAACTCCGGAGCTCGTATTCGTCGATCGGAGTTCCTAGCATATAGTAACTTATATATAGTAGGGTTCCTAGTCCCTGGACTCCCTGGCCTACTTCTATCTTCTATAGAGTTAATAACAATAATAATAACATATTATTATTATTTACTCGTGTATTCGATAGTAGACTAGATCAATATGACCGTAGTCCTCGTCGCTCGTCATCGCGCTACGCAAATATTGAACCCGTCACCGCGACAAACAGTCGGTGAAGCTACTGAGATAACGAATCAGTCCTACCGTGTACGTCTGCCCCGGTAAATACACTCGAACCTTCGGCCGAGTCGGGGGCGCACATCACGGCGCGGCGTCACCTGATCATCTCACGTCTGCGACTGCGATAACGTTTGAAAAGCTACACGATCCCCGGGAGGTCCCGTTCCGGACAAACAGCCGGCCGGGCGGGCCGGGGCAGCCGAGTCGGGGCGCCTCGGAGAGAACGTAGCACGAGGAGGGTGCGAGGCTGGGGCGGCGCGTGGGGCGCGCGGGCCGGGCGGCAGCGGACGCGGCGTGCGCGCCGGCAGTAGCCCGCAGTGCGCGATCCGCGACGCTCGCACCACTACACGCCGCGGACTCCGAGTCGCACACATGCCCAACGACGGTCAGTACTCTCCGCCGGGGTCGGCATCGCCCAGTGTATCGTCCCGCTAGTCGAGCCCGCCCCGGGCCGCCCGCGGCCCCCTCCCCGGAACGTTCCGTCGCGTCCGATGAGTTGTTTACAAACATATTGTTTATTTTCGGCTTTCGGAAGCCCGCGCTGCCGACGGGCGACGCGGAGGGCCGCCGAGCCCACGCGCGGTAGCGTTTCGTTAACACGTGGGCCCGTTTATTGGTGTATTATGATTGTCGCTAGATATTATTAAAATGATGCGTCCAAATTTTATTTAAAAAGAATCTTGGCAGACGCTGCTACTTCATTATCTCAAAATACCAGTCGCCCGCGGCCCGCGATCGTCGCGCCGGGCTCGATATATCGAGCCGGACTCGATCTCGTGGGCCCCCGCCGCCGGCCGCAGGGACACAAACACCCGTACACCTACTCTACGAGCTTGTTTTCGACGAATTTATATCGCGCCGCGCCGCGCCGGTGCGCTCGATTTTAAATAAATCAGTCGGTGTTCGAGTTCCAACTAATTAACTACCTACCTTATAATCGGGCGTTACTTTTTCGGGGCGCAGGAAGTAAGGCTTAAGACGAGACGTACTTACGTTTAATTGACAGGAAATTATGGCGACGTGTTAGAGATCATTATATATTTTAATTATTCGGCGAATATTTCCGCTATTTACTTGTGGAACCATTATATCGCCGAATGTAAATGTTAGATCGGTCCGAATTAAAATTCACCGCAGCTTGATGATTTCTTATTAACGCTCAAAAGGGCGTCGCGTCGTCAGCTTATGACTAGGAGGGGAGGGGGGGATTATGAAGGATAAAGAACGCCTGGCATTCCTGAACACGAAGCATTTCACTTTGGAAGTCTTTGCCTCGATGACGATTGTAATAAGAACTTTATCAATATTCAATATCAATGTATAAAACTCTACAACATTCGATCTCTAGCCCCTCCGAGGTGATTCTCCGATTGAACCGCAACGTGACGTCACAGATTTAAGCTTATCGATCTTCGTTTAAAAAACGTCCATACTACAATCGTCAATCACGTTTCAGACGCAACTAAGGGGGTGAGCGGGTGGGTGCGGCGCTGGTGGCGCGCGGCGCTCGCCGAGCTCGTAGCGACGGCGCTGCTGGTGTTGCTGGGCGTGGCGGCGCTGCTGCCCAAGGACGGCCGGCCGCCGCCGCTGGCGCACCCCGCGCTCGCATTCGGCTTCGTCATCGTCGCCAACGTGGAGGCGTTCGGCGCGGCGTCCGGCGCGCACATGAACCCCGCCGTGACGCTGGCCGCGCTGCTCGACCGCCGCCTGCCCGCCGCCGCCGCGCCGCTCTACGTGCTGGCGCAGCTGCTGGGCGCAACGCTCGGCTTCGCGGCGCTGATGGCGCTGGCGCCAGCGGCGTTCGCGGCGGGCGCGGCAGGCGCGGCGGTGGGCGGCACGGCGGCCGGCACGGTGAGCCCGGCGGCGGCAGCGGTGGTGGAGGCGCTGCTGACGGGCGTGCTGGTGCTGCTGTGCTGCGGGCTGTGGGCGGCGCACGACGCCGGCGCGCGCGACCCCGCCGCCCCCGTCAAGCTCGGCCTCACCGTCGCCGGACTCATCTACGCCGGGGTGAGCCGCCGTCCCGCGCTAGTGACCTAGTGCGACCACCTAATATTGTAGAACAAACAAAACGAAACGATTCGAGTGCGCCAAAAGCGCCATCTAGTAGTCGTTGATACTTTTCAAGATTTAATGACGACGATGGTTCAATCGTTCGGCAAAGTTATTAAAATACATTTTCATTTAAGGTGGCGCTAGTCATTCAATCACCTAGCTGATCAAATTAGATAAATAATAATATAAGACCAAACAATTAATCTAATTTTGTTATAGGAGCTTTAAAGCGCCATCTATCGATGTAAAAACCTCAGTTGTTTAACCTCAGTTAAACCAGAGACCAGATATTTATTACTCTATGGTTAAACGATATCAACGCAAATGTAAAAATTACATTGAGTTTACGTATTTAATATTGAATCGATGACTGAATCCTCGTGGGGCTGCCGCAAGCATATAACGTAGTCGGTAGTAGTCGTAGGTCGTGCAATAAAATGGTATTTGAATGTTTTCAGGGTGAGATGACCGGCGCCAGCCTCAACCCGGCGCGCAGCTTCGCGCCCGCGCTGCTGCAGCACTTCAACTCAGACCACTGGGTAATACGATGCACTTTATACTTTTTAGGGTTAGGGCTTACCCAAAGGGTAAAAACGGGACCCTATTACTGAGACTTCGATGTCTGCCCGTCTGTCTCCAGGCTGTAACTCAAGAACCGCTATAGCTAGAATTCTGAAATTTTCACAGATTGTGTATGTGTTGCCGCTATAACAACAAAATATGCTAAAAACAAAATAAAATTAATATTTAAGAGTCCGTATACGAAATTTTGCCGATTTCGCTGATTTAACAGACGTGATTTAACAATTAAAATACAGTATTTCTATAAGTTTTAATGCACAACATGTAAGATCATTTCAATTATAATCTAATGTTGGAGCTAGATTTTTGTTTTTTTTTTAAGTATTTTTAAATAATCCAACTCAAACCCGCGACAGTTTTGTGATTTTTGCTGTAAAAGGTTTAGATTATCACCTGTTTATGGATTGTATTGACGTCTTAACGGTATGAAAAAAGTACAATGTACTCTTGAGAAAGTCGTCTATACAATGTTGGAATTACTTTTTACCACTTTAATATGAAATAGTTGAGTAAAAAAATATGTAACTCGGCAAAATTTTAGAGAAAATGGGCAAAGAATTGCTGTTAATTTCGGCTACTTGGAGCTGTAATTCATAAAAAGAAAACGACAGAAATAATCTATACAGTGTGTAACAAAAATAAGTGATAATACTTTAGGTGTGTACGTGTTCCTTGTGGAGAGTTCACTGTGAAAGTAGCAGCTCTGAAAGACGAATATTTTTTTTTAACTTTTGTATGGGCAAGCTCCCGAGCGTCACGAGTTTCCCCATACAAAAGTGAAAAAAAATTTTGGTCTTTCAGCGCTGCTACTTTCACAGTGAACTCTGTACAGAGAACACGTACACACCCTAAAGTATTATCACTTATTTTTGTTACACCCTGTAGATAAAATTCTATCCAATTCGAGAAAAAAGAAAAAAAAAGAAAAGCAAATTGTGCCAAAAAACACGATTCAAAACAACCTAAATCTCACATTATATCAAGGCTGCCTTGCGGCCAGTGAGATTTTGGTTGTTTTGAATCGTGTTTTTTGGCACAATTTGCTTTTCTTTTTTATAGAATTTTATCTATATTTAAGATTATTTCTGTCGTTTTCTTCAAAATTTCGGCACGTATATGGACTCTTAAGGGCTCTCAAAAAACGATTTTTTTGGCCTTTTTTGCTCTATATAAAAAATGACAACAGTTAGGTACTTGATTTTTCTCAAAGTCCTTAATTATATGTGTACTTTAATATTTAATAATATTAAAATAAAATAAAAAAATAAGGGGGGCTCCCATACAAAAAACACAATTTTTTGCCTAATTTTGCTCTATAATGGTACGGAACCCTACGTACGCGAGTCCGACTCGCACTTGGCCGATGTCAATGCTCAATGTCAGCTGCTCGCGTGCGGTCCGTTTGTAAATAATAATTATGTAGGCACAAAACGGCGGCATTTGTGAATATCAAAACAGAGACTTCGTACTTGTCTATTATCTATTCTGTCATCTGTGCCAGAGGGGATTTTGCGACATGCTCGAGCGTGTCAGTTAAGCATAGGTTTCCCACAATATGTCTCTAGTTGTCATGGTATAAAATCAGATATCTTCGTTGATGCATTGAAAAAGTTATTTTCTAGTATTGGAATGTCATCGGATCTGATTAAGATAGGGGACATTAATTAATGTGGGGTACATTAACAGAACCTGTGAACAGAACAAACATAAAGCACCGATAATTTAAATTTTAAAATAATAAAGCTTTAGATTTTTATGATTTTATTTTTTTTTATTTAGGGTAGGTGAAAAGTTAGATAAACATACATACAACTCCGCCCGGGACCCTTACATTTTTCCGAGACGAAAAGTATCCTAATATGTCCTTACCCGGGACTCAAAGTATCTCCATACCTTTCAGCAAAATCGGTTTAGCGGTTTGGGCGTGATTCGTGAAGAAGTAACAGACGGAGAGACACACTTTCGTATTTATAATATTAGTATGGATTAGGTAGGCAAAGCGATTTTCTGTAAATTATGTCTTTGTAGGACGCATAGTTTTCGACACATCGCGAAAAAAATGTTTGCGCCCCCTTTTCTAAGATGGCGGCCGGGGGACTTATAATTTCACACACGACCGAATCGATGCACCTAATAAAACGAACGCGTGCGGTGTGCAGGTATACTGGGTGGGTCCGCTGGGCGGGTCGGCGCTGGCGACGCTGCTGCACCGGTACGCGCTGCGCCCTCCCGCCCCCCGCGCCCCAGCCGACGCGCGCCTGACCGAGGCGCTGCCGCTGCAGGACAAGGCCGAGCCGTGAGCGCGCCCGCTCGCCGCTCGGTTCAACTCGAGCCTCGCTTACCTCTCGTCTATGTTTCATCGTTTTGTAATATACATTTTTACGTAATTTAATTTTGTTTCATTTAATGCCTGAAATGAAATTTTCGACCTAAAATCTGCTGTTTTGCTACTTCATGCTTAAAAAAGAAAATATGTAAATAATTAAGTAATGTTACGTGTCATAAAGCCGCTCAACCTAGGCACGATCGAACCTACAGAGTACCTTGTAGTTACTTTGTGCTATTATCTATTCTGTGGTAGAGTGGCGACTGGCGAGACAGTGCCCTCGGCCGAGATATAGGCCCACTATAGGCCACTCGAACGGAACGATCGGCATTCAGTGCTTCGAAACCGATTGTAGATTGAAAAAAAATTATATTTAAATAATTTCACAACTGGAATGATTACTTCGTTTGTGAGCTTTTCGACTGTATTTTTGAAAACGAAAAAAAATATATTTGCAAACATATCAAAATACTTTTTTCAACTTGATTTCTTCAGAGAATTTTGATTTTTTAAATATTTTGTCTAAATGGCTAAATATATTGTATGGAATATTTCTGCTCTACTACTATAATGGGCCGGGAAGTGGAGCAAGACTGAAAATACTGCCGCCTACTACTGCCGAATTTTTTTAAGAAAATATTTTTTTTTCGATTTCTAAAATACAGTAAAGTTAAAATACAAGAGACCCGATGGAATGACCCTGGACCCATGAAATGTGGGACGGGCCCTTGTGTGGAACGCTACTTGTGTCGACACACTCGCCTCGTCCCATATTATTCAGAGCACCTCGAGCTGTGCGGGCGCAGCCGCAAACCAGGCAGAAAACTTAAAGTGGCGCAGATATGAGAACCTCAGCAGAGATTTCATAATATTTAAACAGTTTGGGGTGGAAACTCTAGGCGCATGGGGTCCGGGGGCACATAAGCTTTTTAGAGGAATATCTAAGAAGCTTGTTAAAGCCACCCGAGACCCCAGAGGCGGGAGCTACCTGGCACAGCGGATAGCAATAATTGCCATCCAACGTGGCAATGTTTTCAGTTTGCTGGGCACTCTGCCAGATGGGCAAGTTTTTTTTTTATAGTTTTATATTTAAAGTTTGTATATATCTGTATATTTTAGATTGTATTTTTAGTGCTAATAGATTTTTATCCTAATAATTCATAACTTGATCATTATTCTGTTATTTGACAAGCGATGTTTGCCGAATAGGCGCCGGAGCCTATTCGGCAAACATCGCGTGACTTCGGCAAACTTCGGAAAACGGCGCCGGCAGCGGAGGCACTCCCTTATTATTATGTTGTTCTCCAATAAACAAGTTAAAAAACTTAATAAATGAAGTAATTAAGAGGATACACCAGGGGCGAGATAAATTGAAAATAGGTATTTGAAAATGTATTGCTGTCTCACCAATCTCAAGTCTCCCACCGCAGAGCGCGATAGAGACAGCACGACAACAGTTCTAATAAAAGAACAGAAAATATTCGATTCGTTGTCCGCTGATTCCTTCTCCAAAACTTAACCGATTTAAGTATTTTCTTCATTAAGAATTAAAGCAAGGCTTGAGCTGTGTTTCTATGTTTTAGTTATTTTGTATATTCTACCCAATTTTGTTTTCTGGGTGTTTGAACACAAAGGAAAATCGGGCCATTTTTTTGGGTTTTTGGACGTTCTTATCTTTTTTAATAATAAAATTATGAAAAAAAGAAAACATAGAGACATGCTAATAGTGGCCATAGATATTCAGGAAAAAATCATAACTCTACCGGAATTATCCAGGGAGGATACAGGGGATAACGTTTGTATGGAAAAACTGCGGTGTGGACTCCTCTTAATGCAGTGGTTTTTACGACATTATTTTTGACAGTAACCTGATGACAGATATATTATGGAAGAGTAGACAACGAGGAAGACTTGGCCAGCAGGCTAAGCCTTTGTCGATCCTCTCTCCTCAATTCTTAATAATCCATACTATTATATATATACTCTGTATTACAAATGTACAGATTATATTTTCAACAATATTCAGTAATTATTGTTTGAGTAAACAGTAAATTATTTAGCAAACATAATTTACTTCTCGTAGGAGTCAGACTCCATTTAGAATGTAAAAATTTGAAATAGACTTGATTTAAGGAAAACAATATTTTTACAATTTAAAATATTGGTTTCTGGTTTAAAACTAAAACTCGTAAAAGCTAAAAAGACAGAGGAAGAGTCACCAATCTTGAAAATACATTAGTACTAAAATTCACATAATTTATTCTTATCAAATAAATCTAAATAACATTTTTTTACAGTCCTATGTCGTGAAACTCGTACGGTGGAACATATCGCGGTGGAGGGTGCGGGTCGCCGCGCCGGGCGCTTTGCCGGTCGCCGGCGCGCCGCTCATAAGCGCTTGAGGATGCGGCGGCGGTCGCGCGCCGCGCCCCCGGCGCCCGCCCCCGCGCCCCGTCGCTCGCGCTTGGCGCGCGGCCCCTCCGCAGCCTCGCCGCCGGCCGGCGCCTCGGCCGCGTCCGCCTCCGGGATGCGGCCCTCCGCGCCCTCCGCCTCCTGCTGCGACTGGGCGGACTGGGGACGCGCGTGGATGTCGGTGTAGAGGCGGGCGCGCGCCGCGTAGTCGTCGTAGCGCTCGTGCAGCAGCGCCGCGGCGTCGGCGTTGAGCGCGGAGTCAGGGTTGGGCGCGATGAGCAGGCACTTGACGGCCAGCAGCGCGTGCTCCAGCCCCAGCTCGGGCCGCCAGTCGCGCTTGAGCGTGTTGACGCACACCTCGCCGCCGGCCGACACGTTGGGGTGGAAGATCTTGGTGAGGAAGTAGGCGCGCGGCGGCGCGGCCGGGAACTCGCGCCCTAGCGCCAACCGCACTCGGAACACCCCGCCCGCGTACGGCGTTCCGGCTGCAAAACACCACATTGACTACATTATAACACTCTCAGCCTCTATGATCTATTCGAGGTCATGAGGCAGAGGTATAAGAAGTAGTAGTATAAGTACATAAATTAGGAAAGTAAATCCATCATGAAGCAGTTCTTTTTAGGATTCCATACCCAAAGGGTAAAAACGGGACCCTATTACTGAGACTTTGATGTCTGTCTGTCTGTCTCCAGGCTATATCTCAAGAACCGCTATAGCTAGACTTCTGAAATTTTCACAGATTGTGTATTTCTGTTGCCGCTATAGCAACAAATACTATAAACAAAATTAAAATTAATTTTTAAGGGGGGCTCCCATACAACAAACATAATTTTTTGGCCTTTTTTTGCTCGTTTTCATAATATCACAAAATATAAATAAAATAAATAAATATCCTTAGTTATATTTGTACTTTAACCGATTCAGTGCGGATGACATGGGAGCCGTGTCATACATGTTTTTAACGTGTGGCGTATGACACATGAGCCGTGTCATTTAAAAAACTCTTGTATCTCCCTCAAATTACACTTTAGAAGGTTTTACTCTAAACAAAATCATCTTAATTTTCCACATACAACAAGCCTATGGGCTTCGCCTTTGAATATTCTGTGAATTGAAAAAAAGTAGGGGCCGTCAACCTTTTATAAAAGTGCATTCATTGCGGATTACACGGCAGCTGCGTCTTATACGGGTTTTTAACATGTGGCGTATGACACGTGAGTCGTGTCATTTAGAAAGCGCTTGTATCTCCCTCAAATTATACTTTAGAAGATTGTACTCCGAACAAAACTGTCCTAATTTTCCACATAAACAAGCCTATAGGCTTCATTTCTGAATAATCTCTAAATTGAAAAAAGTAGGGGCTGTCTTCTTTTTTAGCCCGGCTATACGCCCGCCGGACCCCCGCCGGAACGCACTATGTTCATACATTTTGTTGTGGAGCCTGCATACTATCAGAATTCTGACATGTCAAAATGTATTTTTCTGATCAGAAATTCGGATAATGTACGGCCGGGCTTTTTAGTAGTAAACTTTTAAGAAAATAAAGAAGTAATATTAAGGGCCCATATTATTCTATATTATTTTAAACTTTCAAGTTCTCGTAATTTTTTTAAACAATAATGTAGAAAAATACTTACGTTGACATCAAAGTATTACTAATCCACTAACGATTTTTATCTAAGTTGTTTCTTTCGAAAATATTTCTAAATAGCTGTTTCCGCAAACTTCCTTATCCATAGGAATAAAACGTTTCCCTGCGGTTAAAAGTGGTTTTGTACCTTAATGCTTTATTACTGGGACCCAATTATCGTGCTTATAAAATTAATCAAAAATCTATATAATATTATATCCAGAAAACTTAGTTTTTATGTATGGAATTGGCTAGTTCATATATTTTTTTTTATTTCCTCATGGTTCCCATCATCAAACCACCACTTTTGTGAACCTGGTACCTACTCGGAACCGGATCAATCGTAACAAAATATACCCCATACAACAAAAGAAAAATTTTGAAAATTGGTTCACAAGTGGCGAAGTAATCGTTGAACACACATAAGAAAATATCGTGGATAATATTTTAAACGTGGGAGAGCCATGCTTCAGCACGAATGGGTCGGCTCGACCGGAGAAATACCACGTTCTCACAGAAAACTGGCGTAAAACACCGCTAGCGCTGTGTTTCGCCGAGTGAGTGAGTTTACTGGAGGCCCAATCCCCTACCCTATTCCCTTCCCTACCCTCCCCAATTCCTACCCTCCCTTATTACCCTATTCCCTCTTAAAAGGCCGGCAACGCACCTGCAGCTCTTCTGATGCTGCGAGTGTCCATGGGCGATGGAAGTTGCTTTCCATCAGGTGACCCGTTTGCTCATTGCCCCCTTATTTCATAAAAAAAAAATGGGCTCATGATCGAGATCATTCAATTTGCCTCCTTTACTGTAGTACTAGGGCTGATACATTTTTTTTTATGATACAGTATTTTAAGCCTTCGATCGGGGATTCTCGGAAATGCTATTTATTATATTGTTGCGCGAATAAGGGATACATACACACCCTAAAGTACCATCACTTAGTAGTTGTTTTCTTGCAACCTGTACAGTTCATCCAGAACTTATGTGATGTCAAAACTAATATACAAAAATAGAAACATTTCTACAGTATTTGTATAGATTTTATAGAAACATGACATAATATTACTCTAAACTTAAGGCATGTTGTCTTTGGACCATTGGAAATTGAATAGGTGAATACCTGAATAGGTGGAACCTGTGCGGCTACTTCTAAGGAGATTTATTCATTATTTTAATTTAAAACTCAATAGTAGGTAGCCATCTCGGCACACAGATGATGGTTTTGCTGTATGATGGGCCTACTTAATAAGAATTAAAAATGTTTTGAGCGTACCCGGGCCTTCGATAAGCGCCACGACGTCGGTGAAGTCGTCGTCACGCAGCAGCAGCTTGATGCCCGCGGGCGGATGCGCCGCCAGCCGCCGCAGCTCCCGCCCCACGCCGCGCAGTACCTGCGGGCACACGTTCTCCACGTTCGACATCGCACTGGCTCTCTTCTCTCCTCGCGCCTCACACGATCGCTCTCTGACGGACCGAGCCCAGCTCAGTGTCCAGTCTTCTACACCATAGCGTCACAATTCAAAGCTTCATGTTATTGTTACGCGATTACCAGAGAATAGACTCACAGATTACAGAATAAAATAACTATAAGATCACTACAAAATTAGAAAAGTGAGCAAATAAATATATAATTTTCGGTTTTATTTCTTCGTATTCTTTTTCAGATATATTTATAACGAAATTATTGGCAGTTTTTACGTTTTGTAGTTTCTGAAAAATAATAGATAACAATAATGAATAAACTATTATAGAATATAGACTATAGAGTATAGACAATCAAAAGTGAACTAGTGATTGGACAGTACTTGTACTAGTCATTGGACAGAGCACAAAAACACTTTATTTATTAAGGTTGCTTTAAAAACTACCAGTTTTTCTTAAAAATCAGGCGTTCTATTACTTAAAAAACAGGCAGTTTTTAAGGCAACCTTATTAAATATTGTGTTTTTATGCTCTGTCCAATGACTAGTACTGTACAGTGTATGAATGTACTAGTCCTACCCTACCAGGGATGTTGCGGATATCCACATCCGCATCCGCAAATGCGGAGCATCCGCACATATTTGGATATCCGCATTTGCAATAATACAATGCGGATTTTTATGCGGATGCGAATGTCATACGAATTGCGGCAAGAATAAAAAACTAAAAGCGGCAGGACGTGTGAATGGCGCGTGCCGTTTGCGCGTGACAAATAACCAATGGGAGCCGGCCAAGTGCGTATTGGCCACGCACAATAGAGGGTTCCGTAGTATCGCCAGTTTTTGATAAGTTTTGTATCGTCAATGAATGTACAATTATAACATGTTTTACACTACTAACAACATCATCTCAGTTAACATTCAAAGGGATTTGAATGAAAAATTCCTCTGTACTTACTCACTTATGAAGTCTTCTTAGCCGTGATAATTTTCTTTTTAAATTTAGCATATTTCCTACTCCCGTGAATTTTTCCACATATTTTTCAGAATCAACCGTTTACCTAATAGGTGGTAGAAGGGGGAGACACTGGACACTAACGATTCCTTCCACTTTAAAACTTCATATTTCACAAACGGATCCCTAAATCGGAAAATGATCTTGGAATATTCGTAATAGTTTTAAAAACCCTATCCAACGTCACTACACAGTGGAGTGGACGTGAAAAAAAAAAAGAATTATCCCCGCTCGATTTTAAGGGAGGTCCCATATATTTTTTAAAGATTTTATATACCGTTTTGTCGACATCGTTTATAATGTGCATTCATGCTAAATTTCGGCTTTGTAGGCTATTCTCTGAGCGAAACCGCGGAGAAACAGGCAGACAGATGGACAGATGGACCGAAATATAAGGGTTCCTTGTTGATTACGAAACCCTAAAAACGGTGACAGGATCTGACGCGTTTATTGAAGTGGCTTATTGAAGTGGAATTTTCTTGTGTAAATTAATAACAACGTTTGTGCTTCATACTTAATAAAAAGCGGCATTATTACTTTTTAATAATTTATGTATAATGCTTTATGCTCCTATTTATAACTTCATGTAGGTACTTACCAACAAGTGATAGAGGTTAATGCAGTAGAATTAATGTAATTTTCATTTAAAATTATTATCTCTTTAATACAAAAGTATTATTATAGTAAAGGTTCCCAGAACAATTTTTATTATTACTGTCAAGGTAATTTGTCGTTCAATAAATTAAAAGCAGCTTCATTTTAATAAAACGAACAACAATTTCCTCAGCGAAAGTGGTAGCTAACAGAGATAAATATAATTTAATATTTCGATTTGATGGTCCTAAAATATCGATTGCTCTATTCAAAATGCGATACAAAATGAAGCTACTCACGAAAAATTTGCTTGATATTAATAAAAAAAATTGTTCTAGGGAACCTGTAATATTATATTTTGTAACACATTAACGCTTGAACTGTGGCCGCTAGAACAATAGATTTCCAAGAATCTACGATCGAACGATAAATAAAAATTAAAATAATACTTTTTCATTTTATAATCTAGATTTATGTAGGAACTGAAACATCCGCATCCGCGGATGTGAACCTCTATAAATCCGCATCCGCATTTACATCCGCGGATGTGAAAAAATCGGGATCCGCAACATCCCTGTACCCTACTTAATCTGTGTTAAAACTAAACATGGCGGTCTATAGTGATGGGACACTCGGTTGATATTAAATATCGATAAGTAAGATGTTATAAGTGAGCTATTAAGTTTTTTTTTTTTATAAAATTGGGTCCGTCTATGGACTGACCATATAATTATATATATATATATATATATATATATATATATATATATATATATATATATATATATATATATATATATATATATATATATATATATATATATATATACAGGGTGTAACAAAAATAAGTGATAATACTTTAGGATGTGTACGTGTTCCTTGTAGAGAGTTCACTGTGAAAGTAGCAGCGCTGAAAGACCAAACATTTTTTTCACTTTTGTATGGGGAAACTCGTGACGCTCGGGCCCTTGCCCATACAAAAGTGAAAAAAAAATTCGTCTTTCAGAGCTGCTACTTTCACAGTGAACTCTCTACAAGGAACACGTACACACCCTAAAGTATTATCACTTATTTTTGTTACACACTGTATATATATATATATATATATATAAAAAATAATAAATATATATAATTATATATATTTTTATTGTTTTATAAATTACATAATAATAATATTAATGCTTTGAACGGTGAGGTCCCAGTCGGTGTGGCGGCCAGTAGATCCGACATTTTTCACCTTATATTTTTTGAATTCGATAAAAAAGTACATCACTAAACGTCAAATCTACTAATTTCTATGTTGATTAAATATCGAAAATCAAGCCATGTTGTATTCTATTCTATCACAAATCTTATTTATTGTCTAATTATTAACTAAATTAGCACATACGAAGTCAAGCCATCGGTAAAATAACAAAAATTTTAGTAAAAATATAAACGCACTGATCCAAGGACAAACTTTTTAAAATTTCTTCACTTTTTTGATAGACTATAAATTAATAAAAAAAAAAAAGCAAATTGGTCGAAAAATTTGACCGATATATCGATATTTTTTTCGCGATATATCGAGACCGATATTGATATTTTTTCAAATATCGATGTATCGATATATCGATATTTTCTTTCAATTTCGACATCCCTATAATACGACACTTTGACAGTTTATGTACCTCTGAGAACCGGAACATAAAATGGCGGACCGGCCACAGTATTTTGATTTGATAGAGACCATTATGCCGCGTCCCACTTAAGTCAATGCAATTTTATAGACGCAGGTGCGGCCGGGCCGTCAGTCTCAGTGTCAACTTAAAAAAGCGGGAAAATTGAATACTCATGCCATTGAGGTACTATAGACTGGAGAGAGGCTTATATCGGTGTATAAGCCTCAAAAGCGTGTAATGTTATGTCCTACTTACTAGGACATAAAAAAAGGAGTCGGTCTGCATATTTCATGTAATAAAAGTGTTAATAAAGGTTTTTAGTGAACATTTAATGCTATATATTGTTGAGTTTTATGGTTCCGCTAAATAATAAACCATAAGAATAATCAAAAAATGCCTCAAACACGTGGATTTAACATTAAATACGTAAGTTTTGAACAACGTTTTTTTGGGCTTTTCAATTGGTATTTTTGTAAGCTAATAAGATAATTGAGGCATGGAATTTACAAATGAGCTAAGTGCCAAAATAAAATTATTGAGAAATTGAATAAAAATGCATTAGCTTTTCAATCAACGTTTTATTTGGATTAATAATATGAAAACAGAAATCAAATAGGTACTGTTTACACATGTACCATTTAATAATATTAGTAGTAAGTTATTTCTGAAAACAAATCAATATTATTTTAATCAATAAAGAAATGGGTCAAATGACAAGATATTTGCTTTACATATGGGCTAATTACCATGTTAATTATTGTTGGGGCTAAGTGCCAATATTCTGAAATAATTAGTTATTACACAAATTCCTGTAGAATTCTTGATAATTTTCTGGCAAGTATTCAATCATACTTTCTAAGTCCTTCTTCTTTTCTCTGCTTATAGTATTTTTAGCCACAAGTCGACGTAACTCCACATTTTTTAAGTCTGAAATAGATTTCCCTCTTTTCAATACATTTATTTCTTTCCATGGTTCCAAGTCTCCTAAATTTTCTTTTACATGCACTACACCTGGCTTATCTTCCCTTACTAACAACCGAGATGCTGTTGAGATATTCAGTTTTTTAGTCACAATTATGTCATCTGCAGCAGCTTGGAGGTCAAAAAAACAGTCACTTGTCATATCAATCACCTGGAAAGGTTTTGCTGTATTTTTTGCACCAGAAATTACTTTTTTTAGGTCCTGAGGTACATAACTTTTCATAACCTTTTTTCTTTTTTCTATGATTCCAAAGTCTCTATCACACTGTAGGAAACTATGACCTGTTATTAAAAATTTCTGTTCGATTGATTTAAAGTGGCCATTTGCCACTAAATACATCAATAAGAAAAGCATCATTCTGTTTTTATTTTGGCCGGCACAGTTATCGCACCATATTATAAGATGGTCCTTTTTTGTAATTATTCCTTTATTTATAAAAGTCAGTAGGCATGACGCTATTTCATTGCCTCCTCTGCTACAGATTCCTTCATGCCAAAGACACATGAAAGAGTTCCCAATATCAGCCACATTGATGCATAGGTTATAACAGCTAAGCTGCCGTTTGTAAAACATCTCTGAGTGAGTTAGAGTGGGCACGAAGAGCACCTGCTGAAGATCTATGGCTAGTGTGACAGTAGTACTACCTGGTAGTTGAGACTGCTGCCTATCTATGCCCATTTGCTCACGGGATTTTTCTGCTTTCCGGTGATGTAGTTCTAAAGCAATTTTTGCAGACCGACTACCTGAATTTTGAGAACGCACTGTTGCCGACAAGCGATCACAAACTTTACAAGTATCAGTCCTAGGTCTCTTGAACTTTAAATTAGGAAAATCTCTCAAAAATATTTTTCTGTAAAACTTATATGATACTTGGTTATCAGGGTGCATTTCATTAAAGGATTTAAAACACCTATGTATATTCAAATCAGGGCTAAGATACTCTTTTGAGCTTTTTGCTCGTGTATAATGACTCTCATCTCGGGGGAACATATTAATGTGATCTTTAATTCTCAGCACATCTAATTCAGTATATTTTGATGTTTGGTGTGAAGTCCTTTTGTCAGTAAATGATGTATCGCCATGCTTCTTTTTACGAATCATTGTCTCTATTTCTTTTTTAGAAATCGCAAAAACATCCATGAATGTTTTTTTGCAAACTGGTACTAATGTGCCATCACCTTTAGGTATAAAATAAAAAATAGTAGCTTGTCGTCTACTTTCAGATGGTACATCATAATTACCATGTCGGCGTCGCTTAATGTTATGCAGATGCAACAGCCCCATCAAATATGTTCTTTGTGTTTTTAAACCTTCTCGGTAGAACTTGTCAAATAAAGTTAATTTCATGTCATGGTCTATTGTATCGCATTGGTTCTTACATTTGCATATTTTCTGCAACAAAGATAGTTGATTAGCGAAGATAAGATATTATTAAACTAAACAACTTTAAGAAACAAAAACAATGTACTAACCAGCATAGAAGGTGGTTTTTTTGGCGGCATGACTTTTCCTTTCCTGCTAACATAACTCTTTCCTCTTTCTTTCAAAGATTTTCTTATTAATGTTTTATTTTTAGTTTTACTAGAATCACTCATTTTCACAATACTCTCTAGTCTCTATTATATAAATTTTAACAAACAAACAAATCACAATGAATAAAGAAACTTTTATTCATTGACAAATCACCACCAAACGATTATTTTGACTTTGACATTTACTACGATCAAATACACGCGCGACCCATTTGTAAAGAAAAAATCTTTGGCACTTATACCCAACGCCATCTATGAAAAATTACCAAAATTAGAATAAAATGTTGTAGGCACTTTGCACCTATGACATGAAATGGCAGCACAACATAGATCCTTTGAAAGGTAAAATTTAAATTTTGCTTTTTTTGGCACTTAGCCCATTTGTAAATTCCATGCCTCAATTTATAAGTTTATTAATCCCTTATTCGTGCTATATAAGGACTTAGTGCTAAAAATGTCACATCAATTAATAATTTGGCAATAAAAATTGCATAGCTTTTTACGTGTGTTTACGGATTCTCATCACTTGAACTATAGTTAATCGATATCATGAACTAATTGACCTTCTGTCCTGTATCATAATGTGCTCCAAAATAATCGACAAATAGAAATATTCAAGAAAATAAACGCACGCTCCTTGTATGAAAATATGCACAAAATGGCCACGCGATGACGGGCTAAGACTACATCTATACTATAATACTTTATCTATGACTCATGGTCATAAAACTTCTAAAGTTCTGAACTAACTCATGGTTATAAAACTTTAGAAGTTTTATAACCATGAGTATTCGATTACATAAAATATTACAATAATCTGTGATTCTATGTTCCCGCTTTTTTGTTGACACTGGGAATGATTTGATTCTGTTTAAGTTACTATAAAATAGTTTATATACTTAGTACCTAACCGTATTTAAAATATTGTTACGGTACACGGTATACGGACATGTGGTGCCATCTAGCGGCAAACCAACGAAGCTGATCAGGGGACACACTACACATAAATCGGTACATTCTCGAGCCTTCTAGAAAGTTCCACTTGTTTACTTGTTTACGTGAATCGGGAACTTTCTGGAATTCGTCTCGCCATATAAAAAGCCGCAGGTAGACGGCCCGGCAGTTCAGTTCAGTTTCGTCTGAGCGATCATCAAGGCGACTTCGGAGTGATCAATAGTGAGTGAACCAGTGAAACCTACGACTTGGCTACGACCTAGGACAGTGATAGTGCCGACAGTGTTTGGACTTAGTGCTTAGTGTTTGGACCTAGGATTAGTAATGTGCTAGTCATAGTGTTAATAAAGTCTTCAAGAGAGTCAGCACTCAGCAGGTCTTTCTCTCCAAATCCTCGAACCCTTGCACGTAACAACTGGTGTCATAAGTGGGATTTGGAGATGCCATTGACTCCGAGAGAGGACTTTAAGGGGAGTGTCAGGACAAGGGCGCAGCGAGCTGCTGCCATTGACTCCGAGAGAGGACTTGCGGAGGCCACACCCACTGGGGGCCAAGCTCCGCCCACTGAGGGACAGGCCCCACTCACTGGCCCCGCCCACCTGGCTCCACCCACTGACCACGCCCACCAGGCTCCGCCCACTTTGGGTGAAGCCACGCCCACTGGCTCCACCCACCGGGATACGCCCACTGGCCACGCCCCTCAGACTCCACCCACTTGGGCGTACCCCCGCCTACTGACCCCGCCCACCAGGCCACGCCCACTCAGGCTACGGCCACTGGCACCGCCCACCGGGCCCTGCCTGCTCAAGCCCTGCCTACTGGCTCCAGCCACCATGCCTCGCCTGTAGCTTCTACAGCCCCTCAAATGGCTCTTCACTTAGAAAGTCTAATTGAATTAATGGAGCTGCAAAGAGCTGAAATGAAGGCAATGATGGAGGCCCAAGACCGCAAGCTCGGCGCTTTGCAAGAGTCACAAGACCGCAAGCTCGGCGCTTTACAAGATTCTCAAAGAGCTGAAATTCACGCTTTGCAAGAGTCACAAGACCGCAAGCTCGGCGCTTTGCAAGAGTCACAAGATGCAAGCTCGGCGCTTTGCAAGAGTCACAAGATGCAAGCTCGGCGCTTTGCAAGAGTCACAAGAGCAAAAATATGACCTCCAAGAGAAAGCGCTTCTGGCTATAAAGGATGTCAGTGACACGGTGACTAAGCTTCGTAAAGATCGACGTAATCGACGAACGAGTCACCGGGTTAGGGGTTGATGTGGAAAATGTGAAAACCGGCCTCACTGAACTACAAAAAAAAGTAGTGCGCCTGGAAACCATAGGAGTCGCGACGTGTAGTGCAACTTCCGGAGTGGCACACGGGCCACGAGTAAAAGTACCGCCATACGACGGCACTACTTCTTGGAACGCTTACCGTCAGCGCTGTTGCTTCTGCCAATGGATGGTCTGACGAACAATGCCTGACCGCTCTCACTGTCGCGCTCAGAGGGCAAGCCTTGTCGATCCTGGAAGCACATACAGGAAATGGGTTCAAAGACCTGATGGACCAGATACGGGGAGCGACACCTGGAGCACTCGTTTCGTGCCCAACTGCGTGACAGAGTCCAACGCTCAGGAGAAGGATTACAACAATGGGCGTTGGAAATTGAAAAACTTGTCAGGAAGGCATACCCAGGAGCTGACACAAAGATGGTCGACACGAATATTGTTCAAAGATTTGTCGACGGAATCAAAGACCTAGAGGTCAGAGCTGCAGTAAGGCTTGTTCATCATACCTCGCTGAAGGAAGCATTGGCACACGCTTTGGAGGTCGAGGCTGTTCGCCATGACATACGGCAGTCCCATAAGATCCGTAAGGTCTTTGAGGAAGTCAAAGAAGCTAAGGCTCCCACAAGGAAAAGATTTGAAGTCATGTGCTACAAATGCGGTGAGAGGGGCCATCTTCAGCTTAACTGCCCGCAGAAGTTGACCCACATGGCAAGGATGGAAAGGGTCGAGGAACAAATAGAGGAGCTGAGGAAGCAAGCAGTTTCGTCCCGTGCCTGGGATAAGGGGAAACGAATAGAATCCAGGACTAAAGGGCGAGTACTGGAGAAAGCCCCGGTAACTGTTACCTCCCAGGCACGGAGCGGAGAAATAACGAGAACAAGTCCCTTGGGTCTCTTGAGGAATGATGCTTTGAGAAAGGCTAAAGAAAGAGATGACGACCTTCGGCACATCATCACATGGAAGAAACGGGGTGACGTAAAGCCAATCTGAAGTGAGGTTGCACCTACTGCGTACTAGAGCAGCTATTGCGAACAAAAAACATGTCGCACTTGAGGTATGAGCGGGGTGGGAGGCGGGGCGGTGATTGCTATAGATCAGTACCGCAGAAGTGACACAGTTTAGTGCCTACACTCGTATGAGTGCAGAGTCTATTTGAGTAAGTGGATAAAATAAAAATAAAAAATTACTTTTTTATAAAATGTATAATTAATATGGATCCATAGTCCACTATAGCTAATTACCTTATTTAAATTACTTAAATATTTTCAAATATGTACCATAATAAAATTATTATAATGTACGCATGTATAATATACGTAATATTTTAAATACATATTACCAAAATACAAACTCGTCTACGTGGGTAAGTACTTCATTCATCGTCGTCTTATTTTTATTTTTTTTCATATAATGGCACTTCGGCTATAACCATGGCCAGTGTCGAGTATAATATTATGGCGGGAAAACAATATTCTTTATACAATTTTTTCTATATTATCGTCAGGTCAGTCAGGTCTAAAGTCTAGTTAAAGTCTAAGTATAAAGTCAATACAGTCAAGAAGTAAAGTCGGTCGATTCAGTAAAGTGGTAGGACGCTTTACTGAAACTTTTGATGGAGTTTTGGAGGGAACACAAAAGAGCACGTTTCTGGTTATTACATCACTTTCCCACACTTGTGCACGATAACGAATATTTAATGGTTAATATCCTACCAATATTACACATTAAAAACCCAGATAACACAATTTTAGGAAAATTATACAAAAACACAACATCACTCTTTCACATTCTTCCAAAAACTCAACGTCGTCTTATCATAGATCTGTATTCTGCCTACATTACACTCTGAATCTACACTACTCTATGACAATGCAAAATGGCGCGCGTCTTCGCCTAGTAATTGAATGTTCGTATTTTAATTGAAAATAATTAAATAAGAATGCTGATACCGATGAAATGTTATTCCGTTGCATTTGGAAGTGTTACTGGAATCATTTTTGCAGTATCTTAACCCAAAACTAGGCATTTTTGCGACTTTTTTTGGTTTCGTTTTTGATTGTGGTACGTCTGGCGTGCAGAAGAGCTTGCGGGCGACTAAGTGCACTGCTGCTATATAGATTACGTTGAATGTGACCAAGCATTGCGTTGCGTTGTTGAGTCTAGTACGTAGTACATACTATGTCAGTGGCTTATCGAACCCAAACGAAAACTACCGGAAGATATTATAGACACATACAACATGCATCATCATAATTAATAAGACACTAAATTGATCATAATATTCTTTATTAATGAGTAAATGAATAATAATAATTAATAATATGTAGATATTAAATTTTTTTTGTCTGCTTTTAAGTTCATTCTAATATAGACTTTACAATGCGAGGTTTTCTAATGCATATCTCCTCATTATGTAAAACAGCCAGAGTCTTAGGGCATTCAGTCACATTGTTAATTTCGTTTTCATGAGGAAGAATGTCCTTGAAATTATCATTTTCGATGTTATTTTCAGACATTTCTTCTGGTAATAAGACTTGTTGACGTTTCCTGCGAACTCTCTTTCTTTTACGGGTACCTCCTATGTTGCTACTGTTCTGACTTCTATTGGAGCAAACACTGAAACTGCTGTCTAGTAGGGCTAAAGCATTTATCTTCATTACTTCTAATTCATCTTGAACTTCATCTGTACTCAAATAATGTATGTTACTGTTATTTGAAATATCATTTTCTGCACTTTTCTCTAATTCCACCTTTGAAGGGTCCTTTTGTTCAAATGAATATTTTTTCTTCTTGGCACTGGCACCCGAGTCACACTTCTCAGTGGTTTTATATTCACTTTCAACATCAACAACATCTGCTGCTGCTGTACTATTACTGCTAGTCCAAATAGAATCAGTCTCATTTTGATACTGATTATCTCGTATAATTCTGTAAAAAAAAAACAAATTATTAATGCATTTACCATGGCAAGATAAAACAAGGCAGGGCTCACTCATATTTGTAATTTTTGATTCACCTTAGTTATATTGGGATATAGACCTAGAATAATAAACTATATTAACTTGTCAAAAAAGAGTAGACACCAAACACAAATTTTAAATGGCTTATAATTAACTGATCACCAGAAATAGTAACATTTCACCATTATAACATACAGACCACCATTTTAATGTAAAATGATAACCAAAGATTTAACATCTTAAAACCAAAAATAGTAAAAGATCGCCAAAATAAGTAAATGATCAACAAAATTAGTAAATGATCACCAACATTATACTATCATTTTAAAGTAAAATGATCACCAAAATTAGTAAATGATCACCAACATTATACTATATCTTATATCTATCTTTATCTTTGGTGATCATTTTACATTAAAATGCTAGTAAGCATTTTAATGTAAAATGATCACCAAAGATTTATTATCTCGATATCCAATTTATGCAAAATGACTCCAAATAAATCATTGTTACTTAAACCAAAAGTATTAAACGATCACCAACATTATACGTTAGTATTTTAATGTAGAATTATAACTAAATATATTTTTTATTTAGTAAATATCCTATTAAAGAGAAGAAGACATATAGACGGACAGACAGACATCGAAGTCTTAGTAAAAGAGTCCCGTTTGTACCCTTTGGGTACGGAACCCTAAAAGCGGGACTCTATTACTGAGACTTCTATGTCTGTCCGTCTGTCCGTCCGTCTGTCTATCTCTAGGGCCTAGGCTGTATTGTATTTCAAGAACCACTCCAGCTAGACTTCTTAAAAAATGTACAGATTGTGTATATCTGTTGCAAGTACTAAAACAAAATAAAATTATTATTTTGAGGGGGGCTCCCATACAAAAACACAATTTTAGGTCTAATTTTGTTTTATAACGGTACAGAACCCTCCATGTCCGACTCACACTTGGCCGACTACTTTGTTAATAATATGCTTGTTACATGTTTTGTCAATCGTAGTGATTTATTTGGACAAAAATATCGCGTTGATTTGCTCACAAGGATTTGGTGATCATTTACTATATTTGGTGATCATTTACTATATTTAGTGATCATTTACTATATTTGGTGATCATTTACTATATTTGGTGGTCATTTACTATATTTGTTGATCATTTACTTTATTTGGTGATCATTTACTTTATTTGGTGATCATTACTATATTTGGTGTTCGATTACAATTTGAAGTGTTGTCATGACTAAAATAGCTGGTAGTATTGCAATTTTAGACTATATTTTTTTGGTGTTAATTATCTTTTTTTGGTAAACAAGTTTAGGGTATCAGTGCATTTTTTGGTGGTCATTATATTTGTTCCCATTTTAAATTACATAAAATATTGAAAAACTTGATTAAACCAAATATAAAATGTGCCAGAATTATAATAATATTTGAAATGTAATAAGTACAAATAATTTTGGTAGAGGGCCACAAGTCACAACACAAACACTATAATGTTTGTGGCCCGCATGAAAGAAAGGTTGAGTAACACTGACCTAGACAGTACAAAAGTTTGAGCAAAATATTTTTCTCTTGTTAAAAATGTTTTAGTTGATACATTTTTAGGACTCGTAATAATACATTTTAGTACCTTTGTCCCAATTCAAGTTCCTGTAAAGTGTCTTTTTGTCCAAGTGTTATGGTAGTGGAGTATATTTGGTTTTTATTTACAGCAGAATCATTCTCATCAAATGAAATACTATCATTTTCAACATTACTACCATTATTAGTCACAGCATGAACACATTTCATTTTATTTTTAAGTTCATTGGCTACTTCATTTGGTACGACTCTGTAAAAAATAAGGAAAAACCAATTAGTTAAACCTAAAGTTAAAAAAACTACAGAAACCAGAACTTTTTAGTTATATTATACAGAGTGCAATTAAACCATCCTGCCAAATTTTTTCCAAGGCTTAGGTATCATTAGGAGAACCCATTTAACCAAAAAAAATGGGTGTTATTTTTTTTTCAATGACATATTTTATCCCATTTAAAATAGGTGCAGAACGGTCACTCTCGGCGCGGGGTAATGATCGGGGGTGACGCGGCGGCACGTCACGCGCGGGTGACGCGTCGTGTCCATTAATTGTAGTGTTTTTTAGGATAACTTTCGGAAGCTATTTCTCAACATTTTAGTACTGAGTGATTACTTGATAAAAGTGATTATATAAGAAAAAGTGATTTTAAAAAGGATCAATTTATCAAAATTTGGCAGGAAGGTTTAATTCCACCCTGTATAAGCTACTACTATCTCTCTTATTGTTATTTAAAAAAAAATGTGTTTTGAGGAGGTTCATGATTGGTTAAGATTCACAAGTCCATCAACTGTTAAATTAACGTTATTGTATTATTTTTAAGCATATAATATAGGTAATCGAATTATTAGATGCAAACATATTTAAAAAAATGTGTAAAACGAAAGAAAGAACAATAAACACAAATAAAACACAATATTACGTGCACTTTTTCCACTATATTCATTAATTAAGTACTACAAATTTAACTTTAATACGGACCGGTTTCGATATAAATCATCATCAGTTATAGCCCTAGCACGGCCACCAGAAGAAATGCGAAAGTATGGACAAACTGTGGAGCTATAAACTTAAGGCAGCGTTCCGATCTTTTTTCGTTCCCAAAAATTCAATTAAAATGGCACTTTATGACAGACTATCGTCCTAAAAATTCCAATTATAACCTACTCTATGACATATACTATAGTCTGTCATAAAGTGGCATTTTAATTAAATTTTTGTCGGTCGCGATTGGCCGCGGTAAAGATCGGAACGGCACCTTTAGTTTATGTCCACAGTTTGTCTATACTTTTGCATTTCTACTGGTGACCGTGCTAGTGCTACAGGTGTAACCACTTAACGTCGGTAGTTTTAAATAATTAAGAAAGAACAATAGGTATAAATATAGCCGTTATGCTTGCCAAATCCTCTGTGTATATTATAGTGAAGTTTTCAGAGGATAACAATAAACTATTGATTGATGGTTGAACTTATCAATAAATTAAAAATGCAGTATATTAGCAAATCTTATGCCTGAACGACTTTTTAAATTTATTGATAAATCCATCAATCATTCAATAAAATAGTTTATTGTCTACCCCTGAAAACTTGACTGAATAGTGAATACACATAAAGGTTTTTTATCAAGCGCAATGACAATATACAATTTTTTAAGAAGAAGAAAGTAACCTGTTTTTTTATTCAATTACCAACTTTGGATAGCATAATAATATATTTTAATACTTAATATGGTAAATATTCCGTATCGCGCCACCAGCGATTTTGAGGCCGTTTTTTTTTACAGTCGCGTTATAATCAGCTGTAAACATCAGAACTAGTATTGTTATGATGGCGCATGACTATTTCTGGCAAAAGAAAGTCGACGGAGCTCCGCTACGCGGGGCTCCTATTTCTGGGTGTTGTGGTCTACGTTCCAACCTAACCTACTTTTAGACTTTCTGGATTGTGTATGATTTTGTTTTGGCGGGGGGGCTGAGCGCCCCGAGCCCCCTTTATGGGGGCCTACGCCCCCCCGTCCCACCGCTTCGGTATCCGTGACTGAATAAAAAGGGGTGGTCAAAGGGACGGGGGGGGGGGGGAAGGGGGGGGGGGGGGGGGCAGCCCCCTAAGCAAAGCCCGCCAAAACAAAAACTAACACAATCCAGAAAGTCCAAAGGTAGGTTAGGTTAGGTTGGAACGTAGACCACAACAACCAGAAATAGGAGCCCCGCCTAGCGGGACTCCGTCGACATACTTTGAAAATATTTTTTTTAGCCAGAAATAGTCATGCGCCATCATAACAATACTAGTTCTGATGTTTACAGATTGATAAATTTATTGAATAAAGGGAAACAAATTTTTTGAGCAGTTACCTATTTAAATATTTGAGATGTTATTATGATCAGTTCAAAAAAATATTGAGCGGTTATTTAATTTTATGGCGGTTGATTTAATTATTGCGACTGTAAAACACACACACAGTAATAAAAAAATAATTGAGCAGTCCAATAACTGAATCGTTATCAGCTGTACGTCGTTGAGTTAATACGTACGCCATTATTTATTTTCTACCCTCAAAATTTCAAAAATGCCAAATGTTATAGTTGTGATAAAACTTTGAATAAAAAATCCACGATTTTAGAATGTAGCTATTGTCAGAAGATAGTACAAGCTACTTCAATTTGTACTGAGTGCTAAACAACTTACGGCACTCAAAGCCACTGGAATGGACCTGCCTGAGTGTGATACAAATTCGTCGCGCAGAAAGTCTTTCGTTACACTGGCCGATCGCGAGGAAGAGGACGAAGGAAAAGATTTTGAAGATGGTAATGACATGAAGCAGGTACTACCGGATATAAGGAAAGAAGTGATGTCCATTGTAACTCAAGAAATTATATCCATTGCAACTGCTATAAATTACTGTAGTGAGAAGGTGGATGACTTTTTTGTCACACTCGACGCCCTTACTAATAAAATTAAGGACATGGAGAAAAAGGTTATTCTAGAAAACCTAAACAAGTCTTAAATTCTTAGAACCGATTACCTGGAGCAACGTAACATGGATTTGGAGCAGCAACTACTCAGTAATTGTATTGAGGTAATCCTGACTCAAAGGAGATAAAGTCGTAGAATGCCTGCTAACTAAGCTAGGTGGGCTAGGCTCGACCAAATAATGTAATAGAGTTGTATAATTGTACTGATTATAGCAATTTCAAAAAATATTTGCCAAAAAATCAAATCAAAACATGCATGCATGTAAACATCAGGTCACTAATTAAAAACTTTTCTCAGATTGAGCAACTAGCAATTTATAATAATTCATCTATTGATATATTGGTTTTAACAGAAGTAAATATATCTGAAAAAATTAAGTCTTTGTATAATATTCATGGCTATACAATGCACTCAGAGCTTAGGGTAGGAAGGCGAGGAGGTGGAATTATAATATATGTAAAAAATAAAATATAGAGGTTTACTCGCCATAAAAATACAACAGCGCACTGTGAATGTCTTATGGGCACAATCACAAACACAAACTACACCATTACACTATGTGCTGTATACAGACCACCAACTGCGATAAATACCATAAAGAAATAGAGATTTTTTTATGTAGGCATAGCACAGACTTAATTTTTATAGGGGACATAAACATTAATACTAAGATTGAAAATCCTGTTAAAATCATACTTAAACATAATGAGCGGGCTTGGTCTTTCATGTGGGATCATGGATTATACGGATAGAAAATATTAATGGATATACAACTAAAAGTTGCATTGATTATATCTTTGTGAGATCTCGCATGAAATATGTTTACACGGCCGCGCTATGCAGCGTACTGGCCGACAATAGAATAACTGTAGCGACAATAATAAGCGGCGGACTCATAAGTCATACACAGGGTGATCTATCATATATGACTCGCATAGATAACAAAAATATTTGATTGCTTAAATAACGTTAATTGGGATTACACAAATAGCATGGACTGTCCTAATGAAATATATGATTTTATCAGTAAAAATTTTAATAGTGCCTACGCTCAATCTAAGTACATACAGAAAGTTTCTAACTCAAATCGAAACAATAATAAGTGGATGAATACAAATATTTAAATACTAATTTAAAAAAAGGGATCAATTGTATTCGAATTGGATAAAAGATATGGGAAATAAAGAATTAAGATTAGAATACATATAACAATATAAGAAATAAAACTAATAAAATAATTAATAAACCCAAAAATTGCTTTATAAAATCTGAAATAATTAAATATAAAAATAACGGGAGAAAGTTATGGCAAATTAGTAACAACAATTTTGCTTACCAATTTCAATCAAATGTAATACTAATTTAAAAAAAGGGATCAATTGTATTCGAATTGGATAAAAGATATGGGAAATAAAGAATTAAGATTAGAATACATATAACAATATAAGAAATAATTAATAAAACCAAAAATTGCTTTTTAAAATCTGAAATAATTAAATATAAAAATAACGGGAGAAAGTTATGGAAAATTAGTAACAACAATTTTGCTTACCAATTTCAATCAAATGTTAAAGCCTTAATACCGAACTGTACACAAAAGCTTCTTGATGAAGAGGATTATACTACGAAAGTTGATAGATCAATGTATTTTCCAAAAGCAATGAATAGGGATGTATACAATATAATTAAGAAAATGAATCCCTATAAATCTCTAGGGGTTGATAATATACGTGCCGCGGATATTATAAGTTTATCAGATCGAATAGTGGACTCGATTGAAAGATTTATTAACACTAGTATTAACACAGGACGTTACCCGAACGCATTAAAAACTAGGATTATCCGTCCTAGAAGTACCTAAGATTACGCTCAATATAGGCCGATTACCATCTTGCCCGTATTAGACAAGATAGTGAAAAAGTTTATTTGCGATAAAATACAACAATTCTATACTAAAAATGTCATTTTATGCACTGAGCTTCGGGTTTCAACCAAATAAAAGTATAACATTGTTACTATCTCACTTCACCGATGAAATTAACACCTGTTTAAATAAAAGACATGTAATATTAATTTTTATAGATTATAGTAAAGCCTTCGATAACTTGCGTCACGATTTGCTAATTAAGAGATTAGAGAGTAGAGGTAAAATCTTAGAGTGGTGTAAAAACTACCTCGATGATAGAAGCTATCAAGTACTAATTGACAGTATATTTAGTGATATTAGTCGCTTTGAAGAATCATGATATGAATCATAATATGATTAATTTTTCTAAAATCGCAAAATGCTACTCTGCTTGCAATTCATTTCTGTATTTTTGTACTGATTTGACATTTGTCAGTTTGACAGTTTTGACAATTCATTTGCTAAATTGATTGAGAGGAATTGCTAAATGTGACCATTTTAGCCCCGCAGTTGAGGATGGAACCGCCCAGGGTTCAGTAATAGGACCTAAACACTACCTAGCTTACGTAAATGACCTGAAAAATGTCGTAAAACACTGCAAGCTATTTCAGTTTGCTGACGATACATGTCTTGTTGCGTCAGACGATGACATAACTTTTTAAAAAAAGATTTCTCAGCAATCTGTAAATGGTCTCACGATTCAGGCCTAGTACTGCATCCTAATAAAAATGAAGAAATTATTGAGGCTACAGCACACTATCATAAATGTTTCCATACACCCAACTCACTCTGTACTGAAGACTGCATTAAAATAAATCTAGTCACGGAACACACCTATTTAGGCCTCGTTATTGACCACAAATTTAATTGGTAAAACCACATAAACAAAGTTTGTGATAAATTAAGAATTATACTTTCTAAATGTTATATAATACAACATTTTGTACCGCGTAATATATTATTAGTAGTGACCGACCGAACCCTCGGTTTCGGTTTCGGCCAGTTTCGGCCAAAAAATCTAGTTTCGGCCTTAGTTTCGGTTTCGGCCAATATATAGCCGAAACCGAAACCGAAACTCATGCATCGTTCGGTAAACTTCGCAGTTAACTCTAGCTTGCTTGCCAGCGAGGCCCTGGCTCAGTTCGCCACCATCTATTTAATCATGTTTTGAGATTATGTATTCCAGATTAGTCCCAAATCAAAAATTAGCACTTCGTTTTATTTTCATTAAATTGTCTTAACTTATTTTTATCGAAATCATATTATTGAATTTTATTTCTACGATAAAAGCAGGCTTATTTAATATATATAACTGTTTGCAAATTACGTGCTATTTTAACAATGTTTCCCAAACAAACGATTTAGTAAATGCTATGATAAATTTTTTATATTGTGTGTGAACTTTATTTAGTGAAGAATTTTGTTTGACTGTGAGATTAAAAGATATCTTAGGATATATTTTGTGAGATTTATCTTGTAAATCATCTCGCCTCACTCTTTTTTTTGGACACGCAATCTCTTAGGACTTAGACCGTTCCTACCCTGCTAGAATCTTATCTAGCCCACTTCCCCGTAAGCTTCACTCTTGCGGCCCTCAGTATATTTTTCAGGTTTAGTGGCAAAACGCCTTCTGGAGAAAAAAAAATGTGACGTCAACTGCAAGTTTGCTTAGTCATACTAGTAATCTACAAATATATACTAGTAATCTGTGTTAGTCATTTCATTTTGAACTTCGACCGCGGTCGTGTCCATGTCTCCCATAAAAATAATATACTGCAATTACTGATTTTGTTTTCAGTAGTACGTCGTTCAGTAGTATGTCTAAGGGAGGATTTCACCAATCGCACAACTTCGTTTTCTAAAACTTAGTTCTCATTAAACGCGTTCCTACGGGGATCAATAAAAAAGCAAGAAACGATATATAAACTACCCAAACGCATCATTTTTTTCGTCTATGATTTTCGATTCACCATGACACTACACTGGCAGGACTTTAACGGCTTTAATGAAGTTTAACCGTGCAACATTGGATGTTATGAAGATAAAACTCGGATTTGTTGTGAACTTTATGTTAGTGAAATGCAATTTGGTGCTATAAACGCGTTTATACGTGTAGAGATAATTTAGTGTATACTAAGCGCGTTTTATTTCTTAAGTGGATCGCACCTAAATAAAATGACTTCAAATAACTTCTACTCTTGTTTCTAAGGGTAATTAAATTAATTATTTCGTATTTAAAATAACTTCAATGCCCAATGGTATGAGATGTATAACATAAAATAAAATTTAGATATACTTACCTATTTAAAGTGCTGTTTGAATGTTCGGTTAGTAAAATTTACTTATTTATAATTCAAACTGCACTTTAAATATATCTAAATTTTATTCAATGTTATACATCAAATTGACAGGCAATTGAAGTTATTTTAAATACGAAATAATTAATTTAAAACCACCGGAAAACTGGTTGTTTACAATCCATCACTTAGTCATATTACAATCTCGCGGTTTTTACAATCTTACGGTGACATATACATATATGACACCGTAAGATTGACATTCAGTACAGGCTTTTAAAATTGATTGTAGCCCCTAAAATAAAAAATCTATACTCGCACAACCTTTTAGGTCTGTTTAAATATTGTGGTGTCCTGCCCATACATACTAAAGTCGAATATGTAG
Organism: Aricia agestis; assembly: GCF_905147365.1. Taxonomy (NCBI): domain Eukaryota; kingdom Metazoa; phylum Arthropoda; class Insecta; order Lepidoptera; family Lycaenidae; genus Aricia; species Aricia agestis. Next base: position 53,212 of record NC_056416.1, on the reverse strand, counting down.
TGATTGGATTGGTGAGTAGCAGCCGGCGCCGTCTTACTTTCGCTTTATAACGGCACGGAACCCTCCATGGGCGAGTTCGACTCGCACTTGGCCGATTTTATTTTATTTTACCACCTCATTGTTTAAAGAAGTGCCCACACACAAAACCGCTCATTCATTAATTTTTACCGCCCATTTAATTATTTTACTGTTCAATATTGTTTTCAATGATCCATTTCATTATTTTTTACTACTCTTTTTTGTTTACTTTACTGCTTAGTTTTTACTGCTAAACTAGTTATTAAACATGCCATTTATAATTTTTAACTTACCAAAACTGCTATTTACAACAGCTGCCCCTTTAAATCAGTGCCTTGAATAAACACAATATAGTACCTAAGTAATTGTTAAACATGATTAGTTATATTTTGTCATTGTGCAAAATGCAGAAAGGGGTTCAAGATTTTTCAGATGGGGTCGAAAGAAAGTGTGTAGCTATATCCTTTTGTACATTTGTATCATGTCACTAAAACTTGGTTTTGAAGTAGGTTTTGAGAAAAGAATAATGCGATTTAGTAGTTACTGCTGATGAATATTGGTAAAATTGGTCAATATAAACTTTAAATACTATGCGCTGATATAAGATTGGATCAAAATCTGATATATTAATAGAATTATTGAGTTTACTTTGCTATACCTGATGTAGATATTATAGGCAATGTGTTTTTGAGACTATACCATGTGATAAATGTAACTGATGGGTTGGTAATATATAGGTCTACCAGAAATTGATGGCAAAAAGTGAGAAATTAAATTGACTGTAGCAATACCGGGGTAATTAGAATAAAACATTTTGATCCTTTTTTTTCCTTATAGCGGCTTATTCTGTGTGTGAAAATATAAAAATTTATCCAATGATCAAGGATATTTTTGAAAATCTGCCGTCAAAATTTGCCATCAGATTCTGGTAGACCTATAATATATAGGAATCAGTTGTATATCAATATAGGGGTTCGATTAAAGGTCATATCACACATATCGACTCGGAAAGGGATCGGCACCGTATCGCCTCGAGCCGTTACCCGTCGAAACGCCCTACTGCAACGCACACTAAACGGAATCGTAACGTAATCTCCTCGCATCGGAACAGGCTCCAAACCGGGATGCGAAACGTGGTCAACTAGCTTACGTCTCGTTGTACCCGTGCTTACGTCTTTTCGTACTCAACCTTACGTTTCTTCGTCCACCCTTACCCCTTTCCCCTTCCCCTAGCCGTAAGCGAGGCGTCGCCTAGCCGTAGCCGAGTTGACGTATAGGCGCTACTGATACGCTTTGGTTACGTGCATACGTTTGGTTGACGGCTAGGCGAAAGGCGATAGTACGGTGGTCGGTGACGATCCCTTTTCAAGTTGATATCAATGTGTGCTGTGACCCTTAAACTGTTGACATAGCAGTTCATTAAGCTTAGGCTGTTTTGTATACAAAAAACACATTTGACAACTTGACGCTCCGCTTCGCAGTCGCCTGGTCGCGTAGGTTTGGCCTAAGCTTAATTCCTGATTCTTGAATAAAACATAACATTAAGCTTTTGCTTATCATACTAAAAATGAACAACTCACTCAACTATATCATCAGCATTCAGCAAACCTAACCGTTCCGATGGTGGTAGCAAATGTCCACGAGATGTAAGAACGAATTCTCCGTTAACATTGAATAGTTTTTTTATCTTCTTTTCTAACCATTTTACTGTCTTCTTTCTAGATATAAGAACATAACAAAGCGCTCTCATATCATTGAAATATCTTTTCAGACATACACTGATGCGGTAGGTTGATTTGGAGATTATATTTTCTGTTTCACGATTAATGGAATCTTTGAAAACACCCCGATATGCCGGCATCGGCATGGTTATTTAAAATATAGTTTTTGTCTGCAAAATGTGTTAGGGCCACTTATCAACTAGGAAAATATTAGAAAATTGTAGAATTATTAAATAATAGAAATTGAGCTAAAGTAGTAGGTAAGTAATATTATTATCTTCTTCTTATTCTTTACAGCACACTTTGACAGCACAGTGCATAAAAAAATCATTGGCGTACTGAACTGACCACAGATTACTAGTATATATGGATAATGGAACTGACTCATTGAGGTACTAACTAACTGACTATTGTCTGTTGTTGTATGGCATCCATTACACGCTCATGCAAGCGACAGTCAATTCCATCAATGGAGAATGTTACTAGGTATGCCAAATTGCTTGAATTTTTGTCACAGTAAAGCCTGTATGTATACAAATACACTAGTTTTTGTTGCAGTCAAAAATACCTAGTAGTTTTGATTTTATAGGCATTCAAAGTTTCGAAAAATATTGATTCCCGCTAACAGTCCCGTGACCGCTTGTGACGTCATATCACAATTCCACCGCGCGGGCGGCGAGCCCCATTCAATAAACGTGATTTTTTGCTCTATCTCAAGAACGGCAACAGGTAGGCACTTGAAATTTTCACCAAGGTCCTAATTATATGTGTACTTCAATAATTCATAATAATCCATACTAATATTATAAATGCGAAAGTATCTCTGTCTGTCTGTCTCGCTTTCACGCCAAAACTACTGAACCGATTGCAATGAAATTTTGTACACAGTTATTCTAGAGTCTGAGAAAGGACATAGGCTACATTTTGATGTGGGAAAATATCTTATTTCCATGAAAATATCGATGAAAATGAATTCGCATTGCGCGTGGCAAGCGCTCATCCCGGGGGTCCTGGGTTCGAGTCCCGCAGGCGGAACAAAAAGTTTTCAATGTTCCTGGGTCTTGAATGTGTATTAAAATAAAATTTCAAAAATCTTAAATATATTTTATGTATAATATTATAAAAAATCCAGAAATATATCGATGCAATGAACATTTTAGTTCTAATACGATTCAACAGATGGCCTTTTATTTTTTACTTTATTGTAACATAGAACTACTCATACTTATTAGTTAGTATGTTTTTGTTTATAGTTTTTAATACGTTAGAATATTATGTTTAATAATATTATCACTTGGTATAATAATAATCAATCTATCTTATCTTATAGAACTTCTACTGCATTTCTAATCCATACTATCCATACTAATATTATAAATGCGAAAGTATCTCTGTCTGTCTGTCTCGCTTTCACGCCAAAACTACTGAACCGATTGCAATGAAATTTTGTACACAGTTATTCTAGAGTCTGAGAAAGGACATAGGCTACATTTTGATGTGGGAAAATATCTTATTTCCATGAAAATATCGATGAAAATGAATTCGCATTGCGCGTGGCAAGCGCTCATCCCGGGGGTCCTGGGTTCGAGTCCCGCAGGCGGAACAAAAAGTTTTCAATGTTCCTGGGTGTTGAATGTGTATTAAAATAAAATTTCAAAAATCTTAAATATATTTTATGTATAATATTATAAAAAATCCAGAAATATATCGATGCAATGAACATTTTAGTTCTAATACGATTAAACAGATGGCGTTTTATTTTTTACTTTATTGTAACATAGAACTAATCATACTTATTAGTTAGTATGTTTTTGTTTATAGTTTTTAATACGTTAGAATATTATGTTTAACTAGCTGTTGCCCGCGACTTCGTCCGCGTGGACTTCAGTTTATAGCGCGCGATGTCAACAAAATTGGTATCAAAAGCTTTTATAAAAAAACCCTGGTACCCCTTAAATCAATAGAGCTGTGCAGTGTGCACACAATAAGTATTACATTTTTTTATATTAAATTTTATATTTTATGCCAAATTTTAAAGCTTATTTAGCCCTCCAATTACACAACTTTACCCATAAACTATTTATCATTGATAGATTTAAGGTTACGTCACTGCACAGATAAAGTACTGAGTTATTTAATACCGTAGAATAGATATAACAATCGAAAAAAATCGAAACTTAAATGTAAGATGATACCACGTCTTATAGGAAGACTTTTGAGCAAGCGGCAGCGCGATGTAGAAGACGCACGGCGCCATCTATTATGAATTGTTGGAACTAACTTAATTTGAACAAATTTACGCATTTTCACCCCCTTACAACCCTTTTTTCCAGTAAAAAAGTAGCCTATGTCCTTTCTCAGGCTTTAGACTATCTGTATACAAAATTTCATTACAATCGGTTCGGTAGTTTTGGCGTTTGGCGTGAAAGCGAGACTGACAGACAGACAGACAGACAGAGATACTTTCGCATTTATAATATTAGTATAGATTATGTGCACACTGCACAGCTGTTTTTGGGTATTTTGATTAATTAAGGGCCGCGCTACACCGGAATGGCGCTGCCATGCGAGGCGAGCACTTTCAGCGCTGCCATTCCGGTGTAGCGCGGCCCTAAGAGGGGTACCACTTACCAGGGTTTTAAAAAGTTTTTAAATTTGACACAAATTTTGTTGACACCGCGCGCTATAAACTAAAGTCCACGCGGACGAAGTCGCGGGCAACAGCTAGTATTCTTTATTTTTGATAGATAATGTGGACTGCTAATAATCAAAATTAGGTAACATTCTCCATTTTAATGAATTATGTTTAAGTGCGTTTCATCCATAAAGTTAATATACCTAGCGGAATAGAGAAACAAAGGCCTGAGCAAGAGAGATGTCACTATCAGTAACACTGCGTGGTAAAAAGAGACGTGTGATACATGACAGCAGCACACTTTTTTGACGTCCAGTCGGCACGTGCTGCACAATTTAAATGTTCAATCATGCTTGTGTAAGTGTATACGTACACATATTTTTCACACAGACGAAAACCAATTTTGGTTACGTCTGAGTCTGACAGCTCGAGATTGTTGCTGATATTCCGCTAGGTATTAAATTTATGTCGGCTGTACACTCTCGCCGAGAGATCTCGGGCAAGAGTCTCGTGCGAGAGCCCCTTGCCCGAGTGCGATCATGTCCTATCAGAGAAGTTGATTCCTATGCAAATCGGGGACCTAAGTAGTTTGGTTGCGTTACGTCAAACCCAGCTGACAGATCACAATTAACATTGAATTGACATATTCGGCCAAATAACGTTGGTCTGTCAATTGCATAGGAATCAACTTCCTCGATGGTACATTCTCGCTTAGTTCAATCGCAGTTTTGACTCAGAGAAGATGGACCATTATTTTTCTCTATGAGATGGACGAAAACACTTCTCTTGCAGCTGTTTTTACACAATAAAAATAAAAAAATGGCGAAAACATATCTACGATCAATGATCATAGATCACTATTCACGTTTTTTATTACGCATTAGACGTTTATTCACGTGCGTTTATTATTGTTATTTTTCTGTTCTGCACTGTCTAGCGGCGCGACTAGTAGTGAAAAACGCGAGAGTGTACAGTAATGCGCTCGCTTTCCTCGCGTGACCCTTTGTCTCGGGCACAAAATACCGACACCGGACCGAAAGTGTCCGAGATACTCGATTACCACTTGCGCGCGAGCCACGAGGCGAGCCGCGAGACGCGCCGCGAGCCCTGAGTGTAAACTTGAGCTCGCGGCTCGTCTCGCGGCGCGCGCCGAGCCACGAGGCGCGAGTATAAATCTCGTAATGGTGCCTTCTCACGGCGCGTATTATCGCAAGCCGCGCCGCGCCCGCTCGAGCCACGCGCCGTGTGAAGGGATGGCTCGGGCTGGCTCGAGCAGGCGCGTTTAATATCACGCGCCAGCTCGAGCCACGCGCCCGAAGAAAGTGGTGGCGTGGTTGCGTTCTCACGGCGCGTGCTACCACAAGCCGCGCCGCGCCCGCTCGAGCCACGCGCCGTGTGAAGGGGTGGCGCGGCGCGGCTCGTGCAGGCGCGTCCTGATCCGATTAAAGTCGGTAACTTCAAAGGCGCGGGTTGAGCAAACAGGCGAACACGAGCCACCCCTTCTCACGGCGCGTGATATCACAAGCCGCGCCACGCCGACAAAAATTCAAGTAAAATGAAACTTTATTAACACGATAATAGATATCATTTTGCGCTAAGTCATTTCGTTAAATAAATAAATTTTAATGAAATGCAACTTTATTCACTAGGCAACTAGGTTGTATTTCAATCTATGCTGCTAATTTTATTAAATTAAATGTAATTCATTTATTTGATAACACTTTTGACGTGGGAGAGCCATGCTTCGGCACGAATAGGCCAGCTCGACCGGAGAAATACCACGTCCTTACAGAAAACCGGCGTGTTTTCGCGAAATCCCTAGAATTTACGCGATAATTCGATTTATCAAATAATCCTACGACCTACGAATAATGAATCGTAATTCCCAATTCCCACACTATTTCCGTTTTAAGGTCGAATAAAAACGAACATTTCCAGAATATTATGGCAACACTCAGGTATAGACACAATCATAGACAAAAACATTGACATCAAACTTTAGTCTATGGTAACGACTTACGTCAATGTCATTATTGTCAAAAATTTTCACCAAGTTTGCGCATTTTTATCAACATAGTTTTTTTCAGCTTTATATTTTGATGTCTAAAAAAATCCATTCTAATAATAATCTAAGAACATATTAGAGATTGTGAAGTGATAAAAACGAATCACGAATGGTTTAGCATGAACCAAGTACCCAGTATCGACTGTTTTACGTATTACGGGTAGAAGCTAACTATTTTGCAGGTAACAATAATATTCGCTAATAAAGGCGTAATAAACATCAGCTGCAGCATTAAAACAATGTGATGTTGTTCCATACGAATACGACTAATCTGAAAGGTAACGTACGTAAGTTCATTTTGTACCCGACTACGTTGTTTGTTATATTCGGTGCTAAAACTACATTGTACAATATAGATAAAACCCCTCTTTTTGGTCGGCAGTTAAAAACTGACCTAATTCATATCTTATTTATGTAGAGACATGGTTATATTATATGAGACAACAGAAAATTAAACTTGTGATGTAATTTCTTGCACGTACGCGTTGCAATCGTGTGGTGGAACGCTGTACGGAGATCGCTAGCAGAAGATTCTTGTCGCCTGTTTATGAGCGCTCCTGCAAGCTGCGGCAAGACGTGCGGATGTGCTGCAGTTGCCTAGAAAACGTCGTTATTGTGATAATAAATATTACACACGAAAGTCTCTTTATTTACCCTTTGCTTCGGTAGTTGACATAAGTCAAAGTTAGTTTGACAGCTGTTGTCAAAGTGACTTTGATGCCTAAGATAGGTTCCTCCGGGACCGCTAACCCAACGATTAATATACAGGCGAACCTACGCAAAAAAAATTCAGACCTAACCTTTCAATATTAATGTAAGTATAATAATAATTATTATATACAATCTCTCATACCTTTTTATAAAACATACAATTTGTCTATGATCAACCTAACCCCTTTTAACCTAACCTCTTTTAACCTAACCTCTTTTAACCTAACCTCTTTTAACCTAACCTCTTTTAACCTAACCTCTTTTAACCTAACCTCTTTTAACCTAACCTCTTTTAACCTAACCTCTTTTAACCTAACCTCTTTTAACCTAACCTCTTTTAACCTAACCTCTTTTAACCTAACCTCTTTTAACCTAACCTCTTTTAACCTAACCCCTTTTAACCTAACCCCTTTTAACCTAACCCCTTTTAACCAAACCTCTTTTAACCTAATCTCCTTTAACCTAAACTCCTTTAACCTAACCTCCTTTAACCTAACCTCTTTTAACCTAACCTCCTTTAACCTACCCTCTTTTAAACTAACAATTTTTAACCGAACCTCATTAAACCTGACCTCTTTTGACCTAACCTTCTTTTAACCTAACTGCCTTTACACGACTGGTTTTATTCTATACCCTTTTAACCTACCCCCTCGTAATTAAACCCATTTTAACCTAACCCATTTAAACCTAACCCCTTTTGACCTAATACCTTTTAATTTTACACCTTTTAAAGTAACACTTTTTTACTTAACACCTTTTAACACAACACCGTTTAACAAAACCCCAATTTAGAATAACCTAATTTCTTCCAACCTTTCACTAAACGAACCTCCTTTAACCACCCTTTAACCTAACTTCATTTTACCTAATCTCCTTAAACCTAACCTCATTTAACCTAACCTCATATATCCTAACCTCATTTAACCTAACCTCATTTAACCTAACATCATTTAACCTAACCTCATTTAACCTAACCTCATTTAACCTAACCTCATTTAACCTAACCTCATTTAACCTAACCTCATTTAACCTAACCTCATTTAACCTAACCTCATTTAAACTAACCTCATTTAACCTAGCCTCATTTAACCTAACCTCATTTAACCTAACCTCATTTAATCTAACGTCATTAAACTAACCCATTTTAACCTTACCCCTCTTTAACCGATAAGCAAAAGCTCTATTAATGAAAGCCCGCTTTAAAAAACTCAACCTAACTAGATTCTAACTCCATTTGACCTAACCCCATTCGACCTAATTGCGTTCGACCCAACTCCATTCGACCTAACTCCGTTCGACCTAACTCCGTCCGAACCATTTTCTTCTTCTCCTTCTTTTTTATTTATTTATCCACAGACAATAAATCATAGTTTTGCCATATTCGGCCAGTATCATTTTAATTGGCCACCTATTCAGTGTTTAGCGTTACGTCAGAGCGATAACTCTTATTTCGTTTGGAAATTACCAATTATAATATTAATCTACCAAAAATCATTGTTTTGGTAGATTAATATTATAACATTTGAAGTAAAACTATTTCCGCAGCGCCGTCAAGTTTAATAATCCCTTATTCGTGCTTTATAAAGGTGGCCATACACGGGACAATTATCGTAACGATTTATCTCCTCGATGTTAAAATCGAACGACAAATTGTACGTGTGTAGCAATATCGCAAACGATTTTACGTTCAAAAGATCGATTGGACGATTTTCTTGACGATCAATCGAAACGACAAATTGTCCCGTGTATGGGCACCTTAAGGCATTAGTGCTAAAAATTAGGGTTTCTGAGGATTCCTCTTCCGCTTCCTCATATTGAGGAAGTTCCGCAATATTTTGGGTTCCTCAACCGTTACCGCATCCTCATAAATAAAAATAAAAAAATCCTCTTCCGCTATCGCTTCCTCAAAATTTAAGAGGAATTTATGAGGAATTTCACTGCGCATGCGCGTCGCGTATCCAATCATGGCAATGCACACGCCAGAGCCAGAGAATTGTATTATTTACTCATCTTTTTTTTGTGTGCGTGTGTTGTGTATGTTTTTTTTTATTGCTGAAGGCAGGTCATCTATTGTGACTCCTTCGCATTAGAGTACGGTCCCCAACCCAATGCTGCTCATAAATTGAACGATGTGGTTATGGTTGATGCCACGAATTTCCTCTGTGGATGAGTATTCGTAGCGACCAAGGTGCCTGTTCCTGCTCTGTAGTAGAGCAGGACAGTCAAGGAGAAGGTGTATAGGTGTCTCATCCTCCTCCTCGCAGAATCTGCAAGTCGTTAAGCTACTAACACCTATTCTGCTAAGGTGCTTATTGAGCTTGCAGTGCCCAGTTAGGCTTCTGGTAAGGATTCTTAATTGATTCCTACCCATGGTGAGCACTATTTTTGATAGTTTCTTGTTAAAGCCAGCAATTAGTGCCTTGGAGTGTTCAAGGCCTGGGACTCAACCCATTGCTTTCTGCTTAGTTCGCGAACCAATTCCTCGAGCACTTGCTTTGTAGTACTGGGAGATATTCCGCAGACCGGTTCTGGGCCATATATGAGACTCTCGGCCCCAAGCCTTTTTTTTTGACGACCTCTGTGGCTCAGTGGTGAGCGCGTTGGTAGCTCTAGCCGGGGGTCGCGGGTTCGAATCCCGCCGACGGAACAAAAAGTTTTCAATGTTCCCGGGTCTGGATGTGTATTAAATATGTGTATGATATAATAAAAATCTTAAATATATGTATAGTATAAAAGTATTAAATATATTTCCGTTGTCTGGTACCTGTAACACAAGTCCTTCAGGTACTTAGCACGGGGCCAGACTGACGTGGTGTGAAGCGTCCATAGATATTATTATTATTATTATTATTATTGCTTTCTGCTTAGTTCGCGAACCAATTCCTCGAGCACTTGCTTTGTAGTACTGGGAGATATTCCGCAGACCGGTTCTGGGCCATATATGAGACTCTCGGCCCCAAGCCTAGTCTGTCCATGATGGGTGATTCACGAAGAGACTGTTCCAGATGTCTAAATGGGGTGGAGGCCTAATTTGTCCTGCCCGCCGTCCTGGCCCTGGCCTTTCTAGCCTCCATCTGAACAAGCAGAGGAAGCGGAGTTAGGTTGATCAGGGCCTCGAGGGAAGCGGTGGGTATTGACGAAAGCGCACCCGTGATTATTAGGCATGCCAGTCTCTGGACGCTGTTCAGATTTTTGCGACAGTTTACTTGTTCAGCCTTTTTTTGACACACTACGCAGCCATAATATGCGGTAATCGGTCTCACTACGGCTGTATAAAGCCATTCTATATGTTACTGAACTCCTCCTTAATTGCTGGACCAATTTTGATGATTCTTTATTGTGTGTGTGAGAATGGTTCAGATTCATAGTTTGGTCCACTGGAAAATGCCCTTTTAATTATTTTTTTGTGTAATGTATGTACCTAGTTATGTACAGACAGAACAAAGACTTTTGGGTTGGGTCCGCTAGTATTTATAATTTCCTATCATCCTCTTCCTCATCCGCTTCCTCTTCCGCTTCCTCATCCGCATCCTCTTCCTCAAATAATATCCTCTTCCTCATCCACATCCTCTAAATTTGCGCGTGAAAATTCCTCTTCCTCCTCCTCTTCCTCATAATCACTTCCTCAACAACCCTACTAAAAATGTCACATCAATTAATAATTTGGCTACAAAAATTGCATAGCTTTTTACATGTGTTTACGGATTCTCATTACTTGAAATATAGTTTATCGATATCATGAACAAATCTTTTTTTTTTTGTATCATAATGTGCTTCGAAATGATCGACAAATAGAAATAAAAAAAAACGAAATAAACGCACACTACTTGTAGTAGGGGAGGGGAAGGTGCTAATTTTGTAGTCACTCGAGCGTCATGGAGACCTATTAGGTTTTTTTTACATTAGGTAAAACTGATAAAAAAAATAGAGAGCGTTTTTTTTTTTTTTTTTTTTTATTTTTTTTTTATTTTAGCGGTGGGTTCAGAAACTGCAGCCATTTTAAAGTTTTAAAAAAGAAAATATGTCCAGAAAATTCCTTATTTAGGTTAATTATAAATATATTTAAGACAACAAGAACTAAATCATTTAGTTTAGTGCAAAATAAAATGTCTGCGAAGCTTAGCTACGAAAATATGTTTTTTTTTTTTGTTTTTTTTTTTTTTATATTTTAAAATGTCCCTACAGGCTTACCTTTGAATCGTCATTGCTTTTTATGGAAGCTTATTTGGGGTATACTAAACATCCCCTATCTTAATCTGGGAGATTCGATTACATTTCAATATTGAAAAAAAAAAAAAAAAAATACCCACCAAGTGAGAAATCTGATTTCTATACAATGATAACAAGACAAATGTCAGAAGCCTATACAAGCTTTAGGTTTAGGTTAAGGTTTAGGTTTAGGTTTAGGTTTAAGTTTAAGTTTAAGTTTAGGTTTAGGTTTAGGTTAGGTTAGGTTAGGTTAGGTTAGGTTAGGTTAGGTTAGGTTAGGTTAGGTTAGGTTAGGTTAGGTTAGGTTAGGTTAGGTTAGGTTAGGTTAGGTTAGGTTAGGTTAGGTTAGGTTAGGTTAGGTTAGGTTAGGTTAGGTTAGGTTAGGTTAGGTTAGGTTAGGTTAGGTTAGGTTAGGTTAGGTTAGGTTAGGTTAGGTTAGGTTAGGTTAGGTTAGGTTAGGTTAGGTTAGGTTAGGTTAGGTTAGGTTAGGTTAGGTTAGGTTAGGTTAGGTTAGGTTAGGTTAGGTTAGGTTAGGTTAGGTTAGGTTAGGTTAGGTTAGGTTAGGTTAGGTTAGGTTAGGTTAGGTTAGGTTAGGTTAGGTTAGGTTAGGTTAGGTTAGGTTAGGTTAGGTTAGGTTAGGTTAGGTTAGGTTAGGTTAGGTTAGGTTAGGTTAGGTTAGGTTAGGTTAGGTTAGGTTAGGTTAGGTTAGGTTAGGTTAGGTTAGGTTAGGTTAGGTTAGGTTAGGTTAGGTTAGGTTAGGTTAGGTTAGGTTAGGTTAGGTTAGGTTAGGTTAGGTTAGGTTAGGTTAGGTTAGGTTAGGTTAGGTTCCCCCCGATGGTTGCACGCCTTGTCGTGGCGGTGGGGCTCTAGTAACCGCGGCATGGACAACCGCGGTGAAGCAAAGAGGCAACCAGGGCCGGCCGGTGTCGCCGCCTGGCCCGAGGAGGGCGCTCCCAGCGGACTGGAGGAGTCCGCTGCGGATGCGCACCGAGGTGGGGCCGCAGAGGAAGAGGCAAGTAGGTATTACGGTGCGCCGCTTGCCCTATCCTCTGCGGCCGAGGACGGATCGCGGGGGGGAGAGGCATTGTGGTAGGTTGCCGCTTTCCCTACCCCCCCTGCGAGCTGGCGGGGCCGTTCCGCTTGAACGGCATTGGTGGGGCCGCAGAGGAAGAGGCAAGTAGGTATTACGGTGCGCCGCTTGCCCTATCCTCTGCGGCCGAGGTGTGGTCGGTGGCAGAGCCACAGACCTGATCTACCACATGGCCTCCAAGTAGCAGACTCGGGGGGCGTCTGCTACAGCCTTGGTGGGGGCCGAGGAGGAGGGCGCATGTGTTGTGCGCCCATCGTGAAGTCTTCGGGCCGCTGGCGGGGTCGCAGATGTGTGTATCGTTCCTGTGGCCCCGTCAATATGCGGCGTGGCGGAAGATGGGGGGGGGTTTTAGTGGGTATACCGTGGTCTCATTAGCTACGGGAGTCCCACATAACCGCTCGGGTCGCCCCCTGCGCCTGGGTGGTATGCGTAATGCATTTCCCCCTCCGGAAAAAAAAAAAAAAAAAAAAAAAAAAAAAAGGTTAGGTTAGGTTAGGTTAGGTTAGGTTAGGTTAGGTTAGGTTAGGTTAGGTTAGGTTAGGTTAGGTTAGGTTAGGTTAGGTTAGGTTAGGTTAGGTTGGGGGCGATACCGGTCCGTCCACGTTCGTGTCCCTGGGCGCCTGGGTGCGCCGCCCCGCCCTTTACACGGGGTGAGGCACTCAGGATGGCTGAACGCCGGTCTTTCCTATCTTTCTTCCCGTTTTATAGTATACTCTTCGCTTGCGTTATTTTGTTTTTGTATTACTATCTTTCACCATCTTTTCTACCCTGTCCTTCATTTTTGTTTACTCTTCTATACATTATTGTTTGTTTGTGTGTGAAAATCTGTGTGTGATTCTGTGATGGATGGGCCTGTGGGCCCCGAACCCTAAACTGGTAACGTCCGGTGACGGGGTGCATGGCGAGTCGGTGACTACGCATCGAGGACGTGGGGCAGACTCACCCCTCAATGATCAAAACATGGAAGGTTGCATCGACAAAAATATTCCCCGGGCGGGTACCAACAATGTTGGAGAATCCCGCACCCCCTCAGAGGAGGGGGTCTGGCCCATGTATACGGGGGGCGCCACCGCTGCAATGAAGGAGAGTAGGAGGAGTGAGGAGAAAAACGACTTTGGCAATGTATCACTGGACGATGAGAGGCAATCTGACTTGGCTGCTATGACGACGGCGAGTGAGGGTGATGGTGGATCGCGAGCGGTAACGCCCGCATCCATTGGCGCGGGTCCTTCGCGATTTTATGGAAGACCCGAGAGCGGAAGCGACGAGAGCGGCAACGAGACCGCCGCCTCTCGGAGCCAGGACCGAGGCAGTGAAAGGGAGAGAGAGAAGATAAGGGCCACTTACCGGCGCAAGAGGCGTGGAAGTGATCTGGAGAACAGCCCTGAAAAGGACAAAGGAGTGGCTTTAAAGCCCTCATCAAAAAGAGGAAGAGGCAGACCGCCCACCACAGGGCAATATGTTGGTCTAGCCAAGTCTAAGAGGGAGTACCTCGAACTCAAGGAGAAGGAGATAGCGATGGAAGCGGAGAAGGAGGTCCTGGAAATGACGAAGAAGTTACCGGAGCTACGGTCCCACCGGCTCTCGGAGGCTTCACTTATCGATTGTGCGATGACAGAGGACGAAGTGGTCACGGCGGCGAAACTGGGCTCGGCCATAACCCAGAGTCTGGATGCCATCCTCGCGGTGACCCAAAAGTCCAAAAACTTAAAAGGGACATCGATTGCGGCCTTGAAAAAGGCGACCTGCACTATACGGGAGGCGAGCTCCGCCCTCCTCAGCAGGTCAGCATCGGAGGAGACAAGAGCCCTGGTAGAAGCAAACACCCGCCTCTCCAGAGAGCTCGACGAGATGAAGAAGGAGTTGGAGGCCGTCAAGCGCAAGCTCGCTGACGCACAACCACATACGGCTCCCAAGACCATCCAAGAGCCGAATATGGAGGAGATACTGCAGCGAGCGATGCGCGAGGCGGTGTCTCTTATGAACGCCCGCATGGACGCGAGACTGGAAGGGCTTGAGGCTCGGCTCCTGCCGGAACCTCGCCTGCGGCCCCCGTTAGCTGCAGACAAGAAGAGGGATAGTGCCGTTTCGACCTTATCTGGCACTAGGCCCCAGCAGGCTGGAAAAGAAAGTGAGACTCCGCCTCCGCCGGAGCCATCAGTTTCTACCCTGATGCCTCCGACGAACCCGGGTCCGAAACCGAAAAGGACGAAGAAGGGGCGAAAGTCTGCCGCCGCCGCTGAGGCTGCAGCCGCGAGGCGCGACACAGTGACAACGGCAGCAGGGTCACAGCCAGCCGCCACTCCCTCATGGACAGAGGTAGTGAAAAGAGGGAAAGGCAAGGCACCAAGGACGGTGGAAGTAAAGAAAAAGGTGCAAAAGAAAAAGGAGAAGAAAAAGAAGGACAAACAGCTCCGCGCTCCAAAAACTGCAGCCGTAGTGCTAACGCTGCGCCCGGACGCGGAGAAGAACGGTGTCACCTACCAGAGTGTCATCGACAAAGCCAAGCAGCACCTGGATCTGACTGCGCTAGACATAGCAGCGGTCAAATTCAAGCGGGCCGTGACCGGGGCCCGTATGTACGAGGTCTCGGGTACTGCCTGCAAGGAGAAGGCAGACGCTCTGGCGGGTAAACTGAAAGAAATAGTGGGAGAGGACATGGTACACGTATCGCGGCCACAGAAATGTGCTGAGTTACGAATTGCGGGTCTCGATGACTCGGCGTCGGCGGCAGAAATCGCGACTGCCGTAGCGAGAACGGGCGGCTGTCGCGCTGAAGATGTTAGAGTCGGAGAGATTCGCGTTGACAGGAGAGGTCGCGGCTCGGCCTGGGTCAAATGCCCGGTCGAGGCCGCAAAACAAGTGACGGCGCCGAACGCTAAAGTTTATGTCGGCTGGACCGTAGTGCAGGTGACTCTGCTCTCCGCGCGAAAAATGCGGTGCTTTAAGTGCCAAGAAGAGGGCCACACCCGGGCGACGTGCTCGTCAGAGATCGATCGCAGTGAGCTCTGCTTCCGCTGCGGACAACCGGGCCACTCGACCAAGCATTGTGGGAATCCTCCTCACTGTGCACTGTGCGAGGCAAGAGAGAAGCCGGCGGACCACATCGTAGGCAGTCGTCGCTGCGACAAGTCTGCCCCTCCCAGCAAGAAGAAACGGAAAGGCCCTGAAAAGAGCCAAGCACCGGAAAAGGCCGCCATAACACCTACGGCGGCCTCTAGTGCCAGAGCGGACCCTATGGAAGCCCAATAACGGCCACCATACGATTTCTTCAGGGCAACCTGAACCACTGCGCCCAGGCGCAGGATCTCTGGGTTCAGGCTCTTCTGCAGTGGGAAATCGACGTGGCCGTTATTGCAGAGCCGTACCGCGTCCTGGAAAGGGGTGATTGGTTGGGAGATGTCAACTCGTCGGTCGCCTTGGTCTTTGGTCCCAAAATCGTGCCTCCTTCGTCGAGGAATTCGATAAGGGGCCGTGGATTTGTTGTCGCCATCTTGGGGACCCTCACCGTAGTGGGGGTTTACTTTTCCCCGAATAGGCCGATCGTCGAGTTAGAGGCGCTCTTGCTCCGCCTGACCGCCGTCGTAGAGGGGTCGACTCAACCCGTAGTCGTCGCCGGAGACTTCAACGCGAAGTCACCGTTGTGGGGCTCCCCGGCGACGAATGCGAGAGGTCGCTTGATGGAGGAATGGTTGGCTGCCACCGGTTTGGTCCTGGCGAATCGTGGGGCGACCAGCACATGCGTCCGGCGGCAGGGAGAGTCCATAGTAGACCTGACCCTAGTCAGCCCTGCCATCGCTCAACACGTAACAGAATGGAGGGTCCTGAGTCGTACTGAGACTCTATCGGACCACCTCTACATTCGCTTCGTCATTTCTCACTTGACGGAGCAAGGCCGCACAATTTCACCTGGTGCTGGCCCGAGGTGGTCCCTGAAGAAGCTGGACCGCGACATCCTCAAGGAGGCAGCGGCTGTCGCATCGTGGGCACCTCTCCCATCGGAGGACGTAGAGGAGTGCGTGGAGTGGCTAACTGAGGCGGCGCACAACATCTGCGACGCCTCGATGCCCCGCGCTGGCCCGGTTCCGCCCAGACGCCAGACATACTGGTGGAGCCCGGACCTGAAACGCCTTCGAGAGGAATGTGTAGCGGCCCGACGCCGTTACCTACGGTACCGCAGACGGCGGATCCGAAATGCGGAAGAGGAAGACGCCATCTATGATGGATACCGCTCAGCGCGACACCACCTGCGCGACGCCATCAGAACGGCGAAGAGAGAGGCTTGGGAGGATTTCCTGAGAACTCTGGAGCAGGACCCGTGGGGCAGACCCTACAAATGGGTGAGGCAAAAGCTTCGCCCTGCTGCCCCACCCCTCACTCAGTCCTTGCAGCCGGATCTCTGCAGATCCATTGTTTCGGCCCTATTTCCACCTAGGGCCGAGTGGTCCCCACCATCCATGGCACCACCAACTGCGGAACCCGAAGAGGAGGAGGAAATCCCCCCAGTCTCAGCCGGAGAACTGGCAGCGGCGGTACATAAGATGAGCCTTCAGAATAAGGCCCCTGGCTTGGATGGAGTCCCCGGTCGTGTCTGGGTGCTAGCGATGGAGCACATGGAAGCGCGTGTGCTCGCCGTACTGAACTTGTGTTTGGTACAGGGGCGAGTTCCACGTCGCTGGAAGACGGGCAAACTCGTGCTACTCAGAAAGGCCGGGCGACCAGAAGACCAGCCGTCTGCCTATCGTCCCATAGTGTTGATCGACGAGATCTGCAAGACGTTTGAGAGGATCATCGTCGCACGCCTCAACCGTCATCTTGAGAGCGTTGGTCCCAACCTGAGTGATGCTCAGTTCGGGTTTCGGTCTCGTCGATCAACAATAGACGCGGTGGCACGGATTCGGTCAATCACGGAGCAGGAAATCTCTCAAGGCGGGGTGGTGTTGGTTGTCTCGTTGGACATCACCAACGCATTCAACACCCTGCCTTGGGAAACAATAAAGGAGGCCCTGAGGTACCACCGAGTGCCCAGATACTTACGCCGAACCATCGGTGATTATCTGTCGGAGCGCTCGGTGCAGTACCCTACCGAAGATGGATGGGAAGAGCAGGAGGTAGACTGCGGCGTCCCACAGGGTTCGGCTCTCGGTCCGGAACTGTGGGACCTTGGATTTGACCATGTGCTTCGCGGTGCCAACTTACCCGGCGTCGAACTGGTCGCGTACGCGGACGACACTGCGGTGGTCTGTCGCGCCAAAACGCACCGCGAAGCCACAATCCTGGCGACGGCAGCGGTAGCGCAGGTGGTGCGCAGGATCCAGGCGCTGGGCCTGACGGTGGCGCTGAACAAAACGGAGGCTATCATTTTCCACGGGCCCCGTAACGCGCCGCCGCCTGGCCTGGCAATAATAGTTGGAGGGACTTCGATCCAGATTGCGTCTACCATGACATATCTCGGACTGGTCCTCGATAGCCGGTGGACTTTCAAAGAGCACTTCCGCCGGCTATCCGAGAAAGTGACAAAGGCAGCAGGAGCCCTGGCCTCGCTGCTCCCGAACCTCGGGGGCCCGAGCCTTACCTGTCGGCGCCTGTACATGGGCGTGATACGCTCTATGGTGATGTACGGTGCGCCGATATGGGCCGAAGATCTGGCAGCTGTGAACAGGCAGGCCCTGGGACGGCTACAACGGATAATGGCGACGCGAGCGGTGCGCGGGTATCGCACCATCTCCAGGGATGCTGCGTGCCTGCTCGCCGGTAGCGTCCCATGGGACCTGGACGCCAAAACCCTCGCCGACGTCTACTGGCGTAGCGCAGAGGTCCGCGCGGGGGGCAGCAACCCCCTCCCGGAAGCCGTGCGTCGGTGGAGGGAAGAGGCCAACGACAGGGCATTGGAAGAATGGGAAGAGCGGCTCGCGGAGCCAAGAGTGAGCGTGGACCTGATACTGGCCATCCGCCCAGTGTTCAGGGAGTGGTTGGGTCGGAAGAACGGCGCACTCTCGTTCCGCCTCACGCAGGTGCTGACCGGGCACGGCTGCTTCGGTCGGTACCTGTGCGAGATCGCCGGGAGGGAGGAGACGACGCGATGCCACCACTGTGGAGAGGACAGGGACACGGCCGCGCACACCTTAACGGCCTGTCCCTCATGGATACTACAACGCGCGGCCTTAACGGCCGCGATTGGACAGGACATATCACTGCCAACTATGGTTCGCGCCATGCTACGCAGTGAACTGGAGTGGAAGGCGGTCGAGAACTTCGCGGAGGAAGTAATCGCCGCAAAGGAGGAGGCCGAGCGGGAGAGAGAGAGAGAGGCGCTCGACCCCCGACGACGAAGACGGACTAGGCGACAACATGTCATTCAGATTGACGACTTACCGCCCTAGATGGGGAGCTCGGGCGACGGTATGGGGATGCCGCCGCCCAACGAACGAGCCCCTGAGAGGGTCGCGATGCGCTATGTACTCTTCGCGCATCGCGACACCAGAGAACGGACTGCCTATGCAAGCCCTGGTAGGGCCTCTGTTCGGCGGTAGGAGCTGATTCGCTCTAACGAAGAGGAGCCTGCTATTAGCACGCGGGCAGACACGCTTGCAGAGCCGCGGAGTTGAGCTCGCGCGTTCTCGTGACCCTGCAAAGTGGTGCGATGAAGAGTACCGTCGGGTTTTAGTGGGTAGGGCTGCGGTCAATTCACCATCTTCACGACCGCAGCGAGCCCCACATACTCGCTGGGGAGTCCCCAATCCCCGCGAGATGCGTTAGGTTAGGTTAGGTTAGGTTAGGTTAGGTTAGGTTAGGTTAGGTTAGGTTAGGTTAGGTTAGGTTAGGTTAGGTTAGGTTAGGTTAGGTTAGGTTAGGTTAGGTTAGGTTAGGTTAGGTTAGGTTAGGTTAGGTTAGGTTAGGTTAGGTTAGGTTAGGTTAGGTTAGGTTAGGTTAGGTTAGGTTAGGTTAGGTTAGGTTAGGTTAGGTTAGGTTAGGTTAGGTTAGGTTAGGTTAGGTTAGGTTAGGTTAGGTTAGGTTGGGGGCGATACCGGTCCGTCCACGTTCGTGTCCCTGGGCGCCTGGGTACGCCACCCCGCCCTTTACACGGAGCGACGTATCCAGGATGGCTGAACACCGGTCTTTCCTGTCTTTCTCTCTTTTTATAGTTTACTCTTCGTTTGTTGTTTATTTAATTTTGTCTATCTTTTCACCACCTTCTCTACTCTATCTTTCTCATTTTGGTTAACTCTTCTCTACATCAGCGTGTGATTCTGCGTCTATATGTGTGTGTGTTTGTGGATGGATGGGCCCGTGGGTCCCTAATCCCCGGTTTGTGGTGCCCGGCCTTGGGATGCGTGGCGAGCAGGTGGCTTACGTCGCAAGGGCACTAGGGCAGAATCTCCCTCTAAAGATCGAAACATGGCGGAACGTACTTTGAAAAATACTCCCCGGGTGGGTCTTGGTAGTCCGGTGGACACCAGGGAATCCCACACCCCCTCTAACCAGGGGGTCTGTCGGACGTATACGGGGCCGGCACAAAATACGTTGGAGGTTGAGGAGGCCGCTGCGGTGGCGAGTTGTGGAGAGGGCGCGACAACGCGCCAAAGTCCAAAACCGGCGCACCTAACCGCGCCGGCGGCGGACGCAATCACGGACGAGGACGTTGACTTCTCCGTTTACCAGCCTAACGGCTCGGAGCGGGTAAGGAGATTGGCGCAAAGGAAGAAGGAGCGGGGTTGTCCGATTCGAGACGTACCCAACCTGCCGCCTGTGCTGCAGTGGCGGGACGTTTACGAGTCGAAACCCGACACACCTGGACATGACGAAGAGGTCGGTAGAGAGTTGACGCGCTCACCTCGCGTCGTCCTGCGCGACGTGATGCGCGAATTCTCGATACCGCCTCCACAAGGACGAGACCATTCCACCGGACGTGACAGTGAGGACTGGCCCGCGGACTCCGACGATACTGCCTCAGACATATCGATGGACTCCGAGGGCCTGCCCTCAACACCGGACAGGACGCGCCTGAAAAGGCGCAATTCCGATGACGACACGGGCCCGCCCATCAGTAAAGGGGCGGTGCCCAAAGCAAAGAAGGGACGTGGCCGACCACCAACCACCGGCCAATACGTCGGCTTTGGAAAAGCTCAGGCGGAGCTGAACAAGGAGAAGGAGGAGGAACGCCGGGCTGCCTTCAGGGCGAAAGTCGAGGAGGTAGCCCGGAGGGCACGGGAGGAGCGAGAGGCGAGGGAGGCGCGAGCCGCCCTTCGCGCAAGCCCTGCCCCGGCCGAGGACACGGAAGAGACAGGCGCGGCCCTGGCGGCAGGCGTGGAGAGGGCCTTGGATATGGTGACGATGGTCGCCACAAGGTCCTCAAATCTGAAAGGGACGTACCAGCGTGCCCTCAAGGAGGCGGTCGCGTCCATCAAGGCGGCCGTCAATGAGATTAGAGGTCGCGGCCAGACGGAGGAGATGCGGGCACTAGAGGCGCAGAACGACCGCCTCCTGCGCCAAGTCAACGCGATGCGTCGGGAGCTGGAGGAGCTGCGTCGTCGCGTGACTGGACCCGCACCCGATGACTTGCAGCGGATGTTATCGGAGGTCTCGCGTTCCAACATCGAGACCTTCGGTAACATGCTCAACGCGAGAATTGCCGGATTGGAGGACAGGCTCTTGCCGGAGCCCCGAAGGAGACCGCCGCTGGCGGCTGACGGTACTGGTACATCAGCCGGCGCCCAACCAACAGCGGCTGCAAAGAAGACGCCGAAGCCGAAAAAGGCGGCGACGGCAAAGGCACCGGACAAGAGTCTGGTAGACGACGCGGCGGCTCCTTTACAGCCGCCCGCCGCACCAACTGAGGAGAGGGCTGCAAAGCCGAAGAAAAAGAGGAAGAAGAAGCGGCCATCAATGGCCGCTCAGGAGGCGGCAAAAGGGGGGCAGAACACCAACGCCCCTCCCGCCGAGGCCCCGTGGACCACCGTCGGTCCGCGCAGGCCCAAAAAGAAGAAAGGGGCGGCTACTCCATCTAAAGCCGCCCCTAGGAAGAAGAAGAAGGCCAAGCTCCGTGCCCCCAACACCGCGGCAATCACCGTCACACTGAAGGCGAGTGCTGCGGAGAAGGGGGTCACGTACAAGGACGTGCTGCTGAAGGCGAAGGACGCGGTCGGTGGGGCAGTGCAGGAACTCGGCATCAACAGAGTCGGGTTTCGCTTCCGGCAGGCACAGACCGGCGCTCGCGTTCTCACCATCCCTGGCGAGGGCGCACAAGAGAAGGCGGATGTACTGGCCGCAAAAATGCGCGAGGTGTTGGATCCGGAGGTGGTCAAGATCGGCCGCCCGGCGAAATGCGTAGAGATGCGCATCGCCGGGCTGGACGACTCGGCAACGACCGCCGACGTCATCGAGGCGGTCGTCAGAGAAGGGGGATGCCCGACAACTTCAATTAGGTCGGGCCCCATAACGAAAGGAAGGTGGGGCGACGGCTCGCTTTGGCTGAGCGTCCCCGTCGCGGCAGCCAAAAAGCTGCTCAGCTTGGGGCGGCTGCGAGTAGGTTGGGTCTCGGCGAAGGTGACACTGCTGGCCGCGAGGCCTAAGCGGTGTTATCGATGCCTTGATACCGGCCACCTGGCGACGACATGCCAGTGCCCGGTGGACCGCAGCCGGAATTGTTTCCGCTGTGGGAAACCGGGGCACAAGGCCGCCGAGTGCCGGGAGAAGCATCCCAACTGCTTCTTCTGTGAGGCACTCGGCAAGGAGAAGGACCACGTGCTGGGTAGTAGCGGCTGCGTCACAGCAAAGCCGCTCGCCAGCACCAAGCACCGGAAAAGACGCGGAGCTCCCTCCGACAAGGCTCGGCCAAAAGAGCCTGGAGCCGGTGGTGCTGGGGTTAGTCAGCCCCAGCCCGCCATGGAGGTGGAGCCATAGGCCCGTGGGCGGTTGATCGGGGGATCACCGCCCGCGCGAAGGGCCCCGAGAAGGAAGCTCCCTAGATGCCCGGGGAGCTCTCGGTGAAGAAAGGCGGCGGCAGAACACCAGCCGCCGCAGTGGAGTAGTGCCGGATGCGGCGAACGGCCGTGTTGGGTGCGGAAGTCCAGCTAAGTGCCCGCGCCCCACGATAGCCAGAAGGAGGGCATGGGGGGGTTTTAGTGGGTAAACCTCGTGTAGGGAGTCCCACATACCCCCGTCCCTTCCCCCGAGGGGGCGGGGGATACGTAACGTATTTCCCCTCCTCAAAAAAAAAAAAAAAAAAAAAAAAAAAAAAAAAAAAAAAAAAAAAAAAAAAAGGTTAGGTTAGGTTAGGTTAGGTTAGGTTAGGTTAGGTTAGGTTAGGTTAGGTTAGGTTAGGTTAGGTTAGGTTAGGTTAGGTTAGGTTAGGTTAGGTTAGGTTAGGTTAGGTTAGGTTAGGTTAGGTTAGGTTAGGTTAGGTTAGGTTAGGTTAGGTTAGGTTAGGTTAGGTTAGGTTTTTTTTTTTTTTTTTTTTTTTTGAGGGTTAGTCATTGGGAGTGCAACCCGGTGTTCAGCGCTATCGGTTTACACATTCCACCGGGCTGTTTTAGGTTGATAGGTGTGAGGTTGGTTTTGGGTTGATTGTTGAATTGTTTGGTTGGTATGAGTTTATAACGTGAGCCGAGTTGGGGTTAATAAGAATTGGTTGAGTAATGGTTGTATTGGTTGGGTAGGTTGTGAGTGTGGTTTGTTTTATATTTTGTTTTTTGTTGCAGTTGAGACGATTGGGTTAGTGATGAAGTTTGTATTGGGTTGAAAGGTTTGATATTGGTTTATTTATAAGTGTTTTTGTAGCAAGTACTATGATTTAAGTGTTGATGGTATTTGTATTGGGTTGCTGGGTTATGATTGTGGTTTGTTTTGTTTGTTGTTTTTGTTGTAATTAACACGGTTTGATAGTGAGAAGATTTGTTTTGGGTTGAGTAGGTTGTGGTATTGGTTTGTTTATTGTTGTTTTTGTTGCAATTACTATGATTTGAGTTTTAATGGTAATTGTATTGGGTTGCTGGGTTGTGAGATTGGTTTGTTTTATTTGTTGTTTTTGTTGTAATTAATACGAGTTGGGTTAGTGATGAAGTTTGTATTGGGTTGGTAGGTTGTGATATTGATTTGTTTATTGTTGTTTTTGTTGTAATTACTATGATTTGAGTGTTAATGGTAATTGTATTGGGTTGCTGGTTTGTGAGATTGGTTTGTTTTATTTGTTGTTTTTGTTGTAGTTAATACGATTTGGGTTAATGACAAAGTTTGTATTGGGTTGGGTAGGTTGTGAGTGTGGTTTGTTTTATATTTTGTTTTTTGTTGCAGTTGAGACGATTGGGTTAGTGATGAAGTTTGTATTGGGTTGAAAGGTTTGATATTGGTTTATTTATAAGTGTTTTTGTAGCAAGTACTATGATTTAAGTGTTGATGGTATTTGTATTGGGTTGCTGGGTTATGATTGTGGTTTGTTTTGTTTGTTGTTCTTGTTGTAATTAACACGGTTTGATAGTGAGAAGATTTGTTTTGGGTTGAGTAGGTTGTGGTATTGGTTTGTTTATTGTTGTTTTTGTTGCAATTACTATGATTTGAGTTTTAATGGTAATTGTATTGGGTTGCTGGGTTGTGAGATTGGTTTGTTTTATTTATTGTTTTTGTTGTAATTAATACGAGTTGGGTTAGTGATGAAGTTTGTATTGGGTTGGTAGGTTGTGATATTGATTTGTTTATTGTTGTTTTTTGTTGCAATTACTATGATCTGAGTGTTAATGGTAATTGTATTGGGTTGCTGGTTTGTGAGATTGGTTTGTTTTATTTGTTGTTTTTGTTGTAATTAATACGATTTGGTTAGTGACAAAGTTTGTATTGGGTTGGGTATGTTGTGAGTGTGGATTGCTTTATTTTTGTTTTTGGTTGTAATGAGTACGAGTTAGGTTAGTGATGAAGTTTGGATTGGGTTATGAGGTTGTGATATTGGTTTGTTTATTGTTGTTTTTTGTTGCAATTACTGTGATTTGAGTGTTAATGGTAATTGTGTTGGGTTGCTGGGTTGTGAGATTGGTTTGTTTTATTTGTTGTTTTTGTTGTAATTAATACGATTTGGATTAGTGACAAAGTTTGTATTGGGTTGGGTAGGTTGTGTGTGTGGATTGCTTTATTTTTGTTTTTGGTTGTAATGAATATGAGTTGGGTTAGTGACGTAGTTTGTATAGGGTTGGTAGTGTGACCATGTGTGACCCAGTGTAGCCGAGCGTAACTGAGTGTATCCGAATGTAACTGGGTTATTGGATGTTTGTGTTTTGATTGTATATATAAATAAGATTTGATGTGCATAGGATAGTTTTGATTGTAGTGCTGAGTTGTTGGGTGTTTGTGTTTTGGTTGTTTTGTATATGGTATTGAGTATATAGTAGTAGTGGCGTGGCGTGTTAGAATAATAATTTGGTTGCATTTGGTTGCATTGGGTTGGTAGGTTGTGATATCGGTTGGGTTTTTTTTTTTTTTTTTTTTTTTTTTTTTTTTTTTTTTTTTTTGTCTTCTTTATTTGTAATATAATATACAATATCAATTGTTTACAATGTCATTTATGCTATGTTGAATCTTGATTCTTCTGTGTCAACTTCTTTGGTTCGTTGTTTTCGTCAGGCATCCTAGCGGAGACCGCCTCCTGTTCCTCTGGGGCGTCAGTGTTGATTCCGGTGGCTATAACACTAAGGAATTCACGAGTTATTTGGGTTATTGCATTCTGGTTTGGACTGCTCAAGCCGTTAGGTGACTGTGAGTCTTAAGGTGTGTGCGCGCGATACCAAGTTAATGTTTTCGACACAGGACAGTCGAACGTGTCTCCGTGGGTTACAGAAGGTTACATAAAACTTGTAATTTAATCAATGTCGGTCGCATCCGGCAACTCCCGGCCACACCTGCGACCGCATGCAACCGAGTGTGACCGGAGACGCATCCGTTAACGTGTATCACTCCACGCGACCGCGGATGTTGACTCGCGACTCACTAACACTAATTCCACTGTTTGTTCACAAATATCACTGACTGCGCCTGTGAGTGTCCCGGCGATGTTAACGGCAGCCGACCGATAGCTGCTTCGCGACTCGCGCGGTGCTACCCTACGTTCTAGGGAACTCGGGAGCATTTAGCGTAACCAAAGGTGTGCGCGCGCGGCACCTGGTTAATGTCCTCGACACGGGATAGTCGAACGTGTCTCCATGGGTATCAGAAGGTTACATAAAATTTGTGATGTAACCAAAGTTGGTCACACCTGGTCACACCCGGTCACACCCGGTTACATTTGGTCACATCTGTGACCGCATGTAACCGGTCACTATCGGAGACACATTCGTTATCGTGTATCACTCTACGCGACCGCGGATGTTGACTCGCGACTCACTAATCACTAATTCCACTGTTTGTTCACCAATATCACTGTCTGCGCCTGGGAGCGTCCCGGCGATGGTAACGGCAGCCGACCGATAGCTGCTTCGCGACGCGCGCGGTGCTATCCTGCGTTCGAGGGAACTCGGGAGCATTAAGCGTAACCAAAGGTGTGCGCGCGCGGCACCTGGTTAATGTCCTCGACACGGGATAGTCGAACGTGTCTCCATGGGTATCAGAAGGTTACATAAAATATTTGTGATATACCCGAAGTTGGTCACAGCCGATTACACTCGGTCACACCCGGTTGCACTTGGTCACATCTGTGACCGCATGTAACCGATGTCTACCGGAGACACGTCCGTTACCGTGTATCACTCCACGCGACCGCGAATGTTGACTTGCGACTCACTAACACTAATTCCACTGTTTGTTCACCAATATCACTGTCTGCGCCTGGGAGCGTCCCGGCGATGGTAACGGCAGCCCACCGGTGGCTGCTTCGCGACGCGCGCGGTGCTACCCTGCGTTCGAGGGAACTCGGGAGCATTAAGCATAACCAAAGGTGTTCGCGCGCGGCACCTGGTTAATGTACTCGACACGGGATAGTCGAATGTGTCTCCATGGGTTTCAGAAGGTTACATAAAATTTGTGATGTAACCGAAGTTGGTCACTCCCGGTCACACCCGGTTACACTTGGTCACATCTGTGACCGCATGTAACCGATGTCTACCGGAGACACGTCCGTTACCGTGTATCACTCCACGCGACCGCGAATGTTGACTTGCGACTCACTAACACTAATTCCACTGTTTGTTCACCAATATCACTGTCTGCGCCTGGGAGCGTCCCGGCGATGGTAACGGCAGCCCACCGGTGGCTGCTTCGCGACGCGCGCGGTGCTACCCTGCGTTCGAGGGAACTCGGGAGCATTGAGCATAACCAAAGGTGTTCGCGCGTGGCACCTGGTTAATGTCCTCGACACGGGATAGTTGAACGTGTCTCCATGGGTTTAAGAAGGTTACTAAAAATTTGTGATGTAACCGAAGTCGGTCACACCCGGCTACACTCGGTCTCATCTGTGACCGCGTGTAACCGATGTCTACCGGAGACACGTCCGTTACCGTGTATCACTCCACGCGGCCGCGGATGTTAACTTGCGACTCACTAACACTAATTCCACTGTCTGTTCACCAATATCACTGTCTGCGCCTGGGAGCGTCCCGGCGATGGTATCGGCAGCCCACCGGTGGCTGCTTCGCGACGCGCGCGGTGCTACCCTGCATTCGAGGGAACTCGGGAGCATTAAGCATAACCAAAGGTGTTCGCGCGCGGCACCTGGTTAATGTCCTCGACACGGGATAGTCGAACGTGTCTCCATGGGTTTCAGAAGGTTACATAAAATTTGTGATGTAACCGAAGTTGGTCACACCCGGTCACACTCGGTCACACCCGGTTACACTCGGTCACATCTGTGACCGCATGTAACCGATGTCTACCGGAGACACGTCCGTTACCGTGTTTCATTCCACGCGACCGCGGATGTTGACTTGCGACTCACTAACACTAATTCCACTGTCTGTTCACCAATATCACTGTCTGCGCCTGGGAGCGTCCCGGCGATGGTAACGGCAGCCGACCGATAGCTGCTTCGCGACGCGCGCGGTGCTACCCTGCGTTCGAGGGAACTCGGGAGCATTAATCGTAACCAAAGGTGTGCGCGCGCGGCACCTGGTTAATGTACTCAACATGTGATAGTCGAACGTGTCTCCGTGGGTAACAGAAGGTTACATAAAATTTTGTGATGTAGCCGATTTCGGCAACACCCGGTTACTCCCGGTTACACTCGGTTACATGCGGTCACAGATGTGACCGCATGTAACCGATGTCTATCGGAGACACGTCCGTCCTCGGCCGCGGTCGGCGCGAGACTGGTTAGGTTAGGTTAGGTTAGGTTAGGTTAGGTTAGGTTAGGTTAGGTTAGGTTAGGTTAGGTTAGGTTAGGTTAGGTTAGGTTAGGTTAGGTTAGGTTAGGTTAGGTTAGGTTAGGTTAGGTTAGGTTAGGTTAGGTTAGGTTAGGTTAGGTTAGGTTAGGTTCCCCCCGATGGTTGCACGCCTTGTCGTGGCGGTGGGGCTTAGTAACCGCGGCTTGGACAACCGCGGTGAAGCAAAGAGGCAACCAGGGCCAGCCGGTGTCGCCGCCTGGCCCGAGGAGGGCGCTCCCAGCGGACTGGAGGAGTCCGCTGCGGATGCGCACCGAGGTGGGGCCGCAGAGGAAGAGGCAAGTAGGTATAACGGTGCGCCGCTTGCCCTATCCTCTGCGGCCGAGGACGGATCGCGGGGGGAGGGGGGCATTGTGGTGGGTTGCCGCTTTCCCTACCCCCCCTGCGAGCTGGCGGGGCCGTTCCTTGAACGGCATTGGTGGGGCCGCAGAGGAAGAGGCAAGTAGGTATTACGGTGCGCCGCTTGCCCTATCCTCTGCGGCCGAGGTGTGGTCGGTGGCAGAGCCACAGACTTGATCTGCCACATGGCCTCCAAGTAGCAGACTCGGGGGGCGTCTGCTACAGCCTTGGTGGGGGCCGAGGAGGAGGGCGCATGTTTTGTGCGCCCATCGTGGTGTCTTCGGGCCGCTGGCGGGGTCGCAGATGTGTGTATCGTTCCTGTGGCCCCGTCAATATGCGGCGTGGTGGAAGATGGGGGGGGGGTTTTAGTGGGTATACCGTGGTCTCATTAGCTACGGGAGTCCCACATAACCGCTCGGGTCGCCCCCTGCGCCTGGGTGGTATGCGTAATGCATTTCCCCCTCCGGAAAAAAAAAAAAAAAAAAAAAAAGGTTAGGTTAGGTTAGGTTAGGTTAGGTTAGGTTAGGTTAGGTTAGGTTAGGTTAGGTTAGGTTAGGTTAGGTTAGGTTAGGTTAGGTTAGGTTAGGTTAGGTTAGGTTAGGTTAGGTTAGGTTAGGTTAGGTTAGGTTAGGTTAGGTTAGGTTAGGTTAGGTTAGGTTAGGTTAGGTTAGGTTAGGTTAGGTTAGGTTAGGTTAGGTTAGGTTAGGTTAGGTTAGGTTAGGTTAGGTTAGGTTAGGTTAGGTTAGGTTAGGTTAGGTTAGGTTAGGTTAGGTTAGGTTAGGTTAGGTTAGGTTAGGTTAGGTTAGGTTAGGTTAGGTTAGGTTAGGTTAGGTTAGGTTAGGTTAGGTTAGGTTAGGTTAGGTTAGGTTAGGTTAGGTTAGGTTTTTTTTTTTTTTTTTTTGAGGGGCAGTTATTTGGGGCTTCGTCCCGGTGTTCAGCGCTATCGGTTTACACATTCCACCAGGCTGTTTTCAGGTTGATAGGTATGAGCTTGGTTTGGGGCTGATTGTTGGATTGTTGGGTTGGTGTGTGTTATAACGTGTGACGAGTTGGGGTTAATAAGAGCTGGTTGAGTAATGGTTGTATTGGGTTGGGTAGGTTGTGAGTGTGGTTTGTTTTATATTTTGATTTTTGTTTCAGTTGAGACGATTTGGGTTGGGTTAGTAATGAAGTTTGTATTGGGTTGAAAGGTTTGATATTGGTTTGTTTATAAGTGTTTTTTGTAGCAAGTACTATGATTTAAGTGTTGATGGTATTTGTATTGGGTTGCTGGGTTATGATTGTGGTTTGTTTTGTTTGTTGTTCTTGTTGTAATTAGCACGGTTTGATAGTGAGAAGATTTGTTTTGGGTTGAGTAGGTTGTGGTATTGGTTTGTTTATTGTTGTTTTTGTTGCAATTACTATGATTTGAGTGTTAATGGTAATTGTATTGGGTTGCTGGGTTGTGAGATCGGTTTGTTTTATTAGTTGTTTTTGTTGTAATTAATACGAGTTGGGTTAGTGATAAATTTTGTATTGGATTGGTAGGTTGTGATATTGTTTTGTTTATTGTTGTTTTTTGTTGCAATTACTATGATTTGAGTGTTAATGGTAATTGTATTGGGTTGCTGGTTTGTGAGATTGGTTTGTTTTATTTGTTGTTTTTGTTGTAATTAATACGATTTGGTTAGTGACAAAGTTTGTATTGGGTTGGGTAGGTTGTGAGTGTGGATTGCTTTATTTTTGTTTTTGGTTGTAATGAGTACGAGTTAGGTTAGTGATGAAGTTTGGATTGGGTTAGGAGGTTGTGATATTGGTTTGTTTATTGTTGTTTTTGTTGCAATTACTATGATTTGAGTGTTAATGGTAATTGTGTTGGGTTGCTGGGTTGTGAGATTGGTTTGTTTTATTTGTTGTTTTTGTTGTAATTAATACGATTTGGATTAGTGACAAAGTTTGTATTGGGTTGGGTAGGTTGTGTGTGTGGATTGCTTTATTTTTGTTTTTGGTTGTAATGAATATGAGTTGGGTTAGTGACGTAGTTTGTATAGGGTTGGTAGTGTGATCATGTGTGACCCAGTGTAGCCGAGCGTAACCGAGTGTATCCGAATGTAACTGAGTTATTGGATGTTTGTGTTTTGATTGTATATATACATAAGATTTGATGTGCATAGGATAGTTTTGATTGTAGTGCTGAGTTGTTGGGTGTTTTGTGTTTTGGTTGTTTTGTATATGGTATTGAGTATATAGTAGTAGTGGCGTGGCGTGTTAGAATAATAATTTGGTTGCATTTGGTTGCATTGGGTTGGTAGGTTGTGATATCGGTTGGGGTTTTTTTTTTTTTTTTTTTTTTTTTTTTTTTTTTTTTTTTTTTTTTTTTTTTTTTTTCTCTTCTTTATTTGTAATAAAATATACAATATCAATTGTTTACAATGTCATTTATGCTATGTTGAATCTTGATTCTTCTGTGTCAACTTCTTTGGTTGGTTGTTTTCGTTAGGCATCCTAGCGGCGATGGTAACGGCAGCCCACCGGTGGCTGCTTCGCGACGCGCGCGGTGCTATCCTGCGTTCGAGGGAACTCGGGAGCGTTGAGCATAACCAAAGGTGTTCGCGCGCGGCACCCGGTTAATGTCCTCGACACGGGATAGTCGAACGTGTCTCCATGGGTTTCAGAAGGTTACATAAAATTTGTGATGTAACCGAAGTTGGTCACCCCCGGTCACGCTCGGTCACACCCGGTTACACTTGGTCTCATCTGTGACCGCATGTAACCGATGTCTACCGGAGACACGTTCGTTACCGTGTATCACTCCACGCGATCGCGGATGTTGATTTGCGACTCACTAACACTAATTTCACTGTCTGTTCACCAATATCACTGTCTGCGCCTGGGAGCGTCCCGGCGATGGTAACGGCAGCCCACCGGTGGCTGCTTCGCGACGCGCGCGGTGCTACCCTGCGTTCGAGGGAACTCGGGAGCATTAAGCATAACCAAAGGTGTGCGCGCGCGGCACCTGGTTAATGTCCTCGACACAGGATAGTCGTACGTGTCTCCATGGGTTTCAGAAGGTTACATAAAACTTGTGATGTAGCCAATGTCGGTCGCACCCGGCAACACTCGGCCACACCTGCAACCGCATGCAACCGACTGCGACCAGAGACACATCCGCTAATGTGTTTCACTCCACGCGACCGCGGATGTTGACTCACGACTCACCAACACTAATTTCACTGTCTGTTCACCAATATCACTGTCTGCGCCTGGGAACGTCCCGGCGATTGTAACGGCAGCCGACCGATAGCTGCTTCGCGACGCGCGCGGTGCTACCCTGCGTTCGAGGGAACTCGGGAGCATCAAGCGTAACCAAAGGTGTGCGCGCGCGGCACCTGGTTAATGTCCTCGACACGGGATAGTCGAACGTGTCTCCATGGGTTTCAGAAGGTTACATAAATTTTGTGATGTAACCGAAGTTGGTCACACCCGGTCACACTCGGTCACACCCGGTTACACTTGGTCACATCTGTGACCGCATGTAACCGATGTCTACCGGAGACACGTTCGTTACCGTGTATCACTCCACGCGATCGCGGATGTTGATTTGCGACTCACTAACACTAATTTCACTGTTTGTTAACCAATATCACTGTCTGCGCCTGGGAACGTCCCGGCGATGGTAACGGCAGCCGACCGATAGCTGCTTCGCGACGCGCGCGGTGCTACCCTGCGTTCGAGGGAACTCGGGAGCATCAAGCGTATCCAAAGGTGTGCGCGCGCGGCACCTGGTTAATGTCCTCGACACGGGATAGTCGAACGTGTCTCCATGGGTTTCAGAAGGTTACATAAAATTTGTGATGTAACCGAAGTTGGTCACCCCCGGTCACACTCGGTCACACCCGGTTACACTTGGTCACATCTGTGACCGCATGTAACCGATGTCTACCGGAGACACGTTCGTTACCGTGTATCACTCCACGCGATCGCGGATGTTGATTTGCGACTCACTAACACTAATTTCACTGTCTGTTCACCAATATCACTGTCTGCGCCTGGGAGCGTCCCGGCGATGGTAACGGCAGCCCACCGGTGGCTGCTTCGCGACGCGCGCGGTGCTACCCTGCGTTCGAGGGAACTCGGGAGCATTAAGCATAACCAAAGGTGTGCGCGCGCGGCACCTGGTTAATGTCCTCGACACAGGATAGTCGGACGTGTCTCCATGGGTTTCAGAAGGTTACATAAAACTTGTGATGTAGCCAATGTCGGTCGCACCCGGCAACACTCGGCCACACCTGCAACCGCATGCAACCGACTGCGACCAGAGACACATCCGCTAATGTGTTTCACTCCACGCGACCGCGGATGTTGACTCACGACTCACCAACACTAATTTCACTGTCTGTTCACCAATATCACTGTCTGCGCCTGGGAACGTCCCGGCGATTGTAACGGCAGCCGACCGATAGCTGCTTCGCGACGCGCGCGGTGCTACCCTGCGTTCGAGGGAACTCGGGAGCATCAAGCGTAACCAAAGGTGTGCGCGCGCGGCACCTGGTTAATGTCCTCGTCACGGGATAGTCGAACGTGTCTCCATGGGTTTCAGAAGGTTACATAAAATTTGTGATGTAACCGAAGTTGGTCACACCCGGTCACACTCGGTCACACCCGGTTACACTTGGTCACATCTGTGACCGCATGTAACCGATGTCTACCGGAGACACGTTCGTTACCGTGTATCACTCCACGCGATCGCGGATGTTGATTTGCGACTCACTAACACTAATTTCACTGTTTGTTAACCAATATCACTGTCTGCGCCTGGGAACGTCCCGGCGATGGTAACGGCAGCCGACCGATAGCTGCTTCGCGACGCGCGCGGTGCTACCCTGCGTTCGAGGGAACTCGGGAGCATCAAGCGTAACCAAAGGTGTGCGCGCGCGGCACCTGGTTAATGTCCTCGACACGGGATAGTCGAACGTGTCTCCATGGGTTTCAGAAGGTTACATAAAATTTGTGATGTAACCGAAGTTGGTCACCCCCGGTCACACTCGGTCACACCCGGTTACACTTGGTCACATCTGTGACCGCATGTAAC